>NC_091066.1:107845573-110245573 GCF_000393655.2 Nicotiana sylvestris | reverse complement strand
ATATTTTTCACAAAAATGCAACTATTTTTTCTTTCTTTCCTTTTCAATTCAAATGGCTCTTACTTTTTCAAAATAGTGCACCTTTCTCCTTATTCCATTAGTTCCACTTTAAATCCAAACCAAACACCCCAGTTTTTAACTTTTATAAAGTTCATAACAATTCAAGTGCTCATAGGAGGTGAAAAGGTTCAAATAGATGGTTAATTAAAATAAATGGGTAAGGCTTGTAATGTGGTTACCAAAGAACAGGATTACAGGCTCAAAGGGTTAACTACGATACATAACAATTAGGTGGGTAAACTGTATATATTTGGCTCAATGAAGAAATGCCTACATCACTTCTAAGACTGAACAAAACTACTATTTTGCTTTGCAAGCACACTGGAAAAGTTCTATACATCAAATTCAATGCATAGGATAACACACAAACCTCACACACACATGGCACATAACTTACTCAGGATTGGACTCATCAAGATACTCTAGTCAAAGCAGTTAAGCAAAGTTAAGATCATACAAATTAAGGTACTTATACAAGAGTCAAAAACTGAGCCTAAGAGTTACAACCAAAGTACTCATTATTCTCAAGGCATAACAAAGTCAAGAGATATTGCTTCAATTCAAAACATAGCACAAGGTTTCCTACTTCGATGTGATTTAGTAGATTTGGTGTTGTTTGAGGTGTTTTGATGATTGGAATAAGTTTGAATAAGGTATTGGGTCATGTTTTTGTTTTTGGTTGAGGTCCCGGGGGCCTCGGGGTGATTTCGGATGGTTAACGGGAAGATTTGAACTTGAATGATTGCAGAAAGTGTGCTGTTTCTGGTGTTTTCGCACCTGCGGCTTGGGAACCGCAGGTGCAATGCCGCACATGCGAGGGGAAAAGCTGCAGATGCGAAGTTTGGGATGGGGAGCAGTCTCCACAGAAGCGGTCGAGGTGGCCGCATCTGCGAAGCCGCAGATGCGGAAGTCCAGTCGCAGAAGCGACTTTTGGAATTTTAATGAGAAACCATAGAAGCGGCTGGTTGGACCGTAAATGCGGTACCACAGGTGCGGTAAAGGGGTCGCAGATGCGAAAGCCCCTGGGCAGAATGTATATATGTCTATTCTTCGTGATTTTTAAAGGGTTTAACCATTTTTAACTTCGGACTTAGAGTTTTTGGGCGATTTTGAAGAGAGATTTCAAGGGAACTTCGATAAGGTAAGGATTTTGGACTTAAAACATACTTCTATGGTATTTCATGAATTAGGACTTAAATTTAAGGAATTAATGGAGTAAAAATGGAGGTTTAGGGCTTGAGTTTAAGAGGGATTAAATAAAGGATTTGAGGGGTCAATTGAACTCCGATTCTGGTGTTTTTGATATGTATGAACTCGTGGGGAGATAAGGAATCTAATGATGTGAAAATTTCTTAGTTTAAAGAAGTGGGATCGAGGCTCGGGTTTTGCCAGTTTCGAGATTTTTGACATTTTTCGATTGTTTTCGCTTGGGCTTTGTTCCCTTAGATTATTGTGACGTATTCGTTCTGGTTTTTGTTAGATTCGACGCGCAAGGAGGCCGATTTGAGAGGCAAGGGCATAGTGAGCTAGGGCTTTAGCCCGTTCGAGATGAGTAATGAATGTAAATGATGTCCTGAGGGTTTGAAACCCCGGATTTGCATATCGTAGTGCTATATTGAGGTGAGATACGCGCTTGATGATGAGTGTGGGGTCGTTTACTATTGGGGATTGTGACTTGGTCCGTCCTGAGTGACGCTTTTACCGCATATTTGATTAAAGCTTATTTGTTATCATCATTATTTGGATTAATTGCCATATTTGGGCTTCGTGCCAATTATTTGAACCCTCAGGGGAGTTTTATCACTATTTCCTCATTGTTTAGACTTACTACTTGAACTCAGTCGTACCTTTTTCCACTGTTTTACAACTCAGCCACTTTTACTCGGTTTTTGATACTAAAAAGATATATTAAATGATGTTTTGGGCTGAGAACTACGGTTTTACTAAATGCCCGAGAGGCTTATATGATTTTTGGACTGAGTATGGCCAAGGGCCAGATGTGAGGATACCATGGGATCGGGCTGCGCGTCGCAGCAGTATTATGTTGATATTGATATGAGGCTGAGGGCCTAGTTTATGCCACAAGATGGCTTGATATTGCGCTTGGGCCGTAAGGGGCCCCTCCCGGAGTCTGCACACCCCTAGTGAGCGCCGTCGACGGTAAATATATGGATCGGGCTGCATGGCGCAGCGGGTACTACAGGGTATCGTTCTATATGTTGATTTCCGTTATATGTCTGTCACTTAATTGCTTATTTGTTGTAGCATCTCCATATTTCGTTTCCATTGGTTTATTGCTTTCTTATTACTTGTTTAAATTTCCGCATTATAGATTACTCTGTGATTTTCATGATTTCTTATTCTCAGTCATTATTTATGCTTATTACTCATTGGGTCGGAGTACTCACTGGGTCGTAGTACTCACATTACTCCCTGTACCTTGCGTGCTGATCCAGGTGTTCCAGAGGCTGAGTAAGGATATTTAGTCGATCAGTTCATATCCGGGAGCATCGAGGTAGCTGCACGGCGTCCGCAGCCCAGATCTCTCCCTTCTATCCTTTCGTTTTATCCACATTTCCTAAACTAATTATGTATTAGGCTGTTAAACTTGTGCTAAAGGCTCGATACTTGTGACACCAGATCTGTATGGGTTATGTAGTGGTATTATCATCTGAATTTCTGCATATTTGACTCGTTGTCCTAAACTTTTATTATGATAAATTGGCAAATTAACCGCGTTAGCTAATAATGAATTGTATAAGAACTGGGTCGAGGTTGTTAGTTGGTCAGTCTTGCCTAGCTGTGTGTTGGGCGCCATCACGACCGAGGTTGGGGTCCTGACAAGTTGGTATCAGAGCCTAGGTTACATAGGTCTCACAAGTTATGGGCCGGTTTAGTAGAGTCTCGCAGATTGGAACGGAGACGTCTTTATTTATCCTCGAGAGGCTGCATGACCTTTAGGAAAAACTTTACATCCTTGAAATTCTGTCGTGCGACTTTGTTGATTCGAGAACTAAACTTTTGTCATTCTATTTTCTCACAGATGGTGAGGACACGAGCTACCGGACAAGGTGGACGACCACCAGTGCCACCCACTGGGGCCACCAGAGGCCGTGGACGCGGTCATGGACGTGGCAGAGGCAGATCAATGAGGGAATCACTTGTTGATCCACCAGCTGCCCCAGATTCGGATTAGGCTCCAGCTGCCCCAAATTCGGATTAGGCTCCAGCAGCACCAGTTCAGGCACCAACTGTGCCCATCGTGATTTCGGGTCTTCAGGAGGCCTTGGCATAGATCTTATCGGTTTGTACTAGCCTGGCTCAAGCAGTTTCAGCCACTGCCACAGCAGCTACTTCACAGGCTGGGGGAGGCAATCAGACCCCCGCTGCTGACACACCTGAGCAGGTAGTGCAGGGACTACAGACGCTGGGGGCACCTCCAGCTCAGCCGGTTGCACCAGTTCAAGAGTTCATAGTACCAGCCATGCAAGATGATAAGCAACGTCATCTTGAGAGGTTTGGTAGGCTCCAGCCTCCGTCGTTCACTGGCGCTGAGGGTGAGGATGCCCAGGGTTTTCTTGACAAGTGTCAGTGGATGCTTCGTACAACAGGGATTCTTGAGTCTAGTGGTATGGCATTTACCACCTTTCAGTTCTCGGGAGATGGCTTTACCTGGTGGGAGGATTTTGAGAGGCGTAGGCCTGTCGGTGCAGCACTTCTTTCTTGGCAGCAGTTCTCCGATTTCTTCTTGGAGAAGTATGTACTACAGTCCTGTCGGGAGGAGCTGCGTAGGCAGTTTGGGTGGTTGACACAAGGGAATATGACCGTGACCCAGTATGAGATGAGGTTTTTTGAGTTGGCTCGTCATGCCATTTGGATGATTCCATCAGATTGTGAGAGGATCAGGAGATTTATGGATGGACTTAACTACTATCTCCATATTCTGATGACTAAAGAGAGAGAGTATTAGGTGCTATGTTCTAGGAGGTGGTTGATATTGCTCGTGAGATTAAGATGGTTTGCCGTCGGGAGCGAAAGGAGAGAGAGGCCAAGAGGCATCGAGGAGCAGGCAGTTACAGTGGTGTTCCTTCGAGGGGCCAGTTTCAGCATGGTAGAGGTCGTTCTTTCAGGCCTGCTCAGTCGGCCCGTCCAGAGTATCGTGGGGCATCTTCAAGTCGTGGTCATCATGGGTCTCAGTAGGGCCAGCCTTCATTCAGTGCCCTCCCAGCTTAGAGTTCATCTCGTGCCCCATCAGCTCAGGGTTCTTCTGCGCCGAGTGCATCTGTTAGTCACTCCGGTGTGAGGGGCTCCCTTCAGTCCCCATCTACAGCAATGGGTAGTTGTTATGAGTGCAGAGAGTTTGGACATATAAGGAGGCAGTGCCCTCGACTTCGTGATGGTCAGTCTCAACAGAGGGGTCAGCCCTCGACTTCTGCTCCAGTTACTTAACCACCCACCCAGCCAGCTAGGGGTGGAGGTCAGGCAGCCAGGGGTCGCCCCAGAGGGGGAGGTTGATCAGGTAGTGGCCAGGCTCGTTTCTATGTTATTCCAGGCAGGACAGATGCTATTGCTTCAAATGCTGTCATTACAAGTATTGTTTCAGTCTGCCACAGAGATGCCTCTATATTATTTGATCTCTGTTCCACCTATTCTTATGTGTCCTCATATTTTGCTCATTATTTGGGTATGCCCCGGGAGTTTCTTGCTTTACCTGTTCATGTGTCTACCCCGGTGGGCGAGACTGTTATTGTGGACTGTGTGTACCTATCATGTGTTGTGACTATTGGGGGTTTAGAGACCCGAATTGATCTATTGCTATTGAGCATGGTGGATTTTGATGTTATTTTGGGCATGGATTGGTTATCTCCATGTCATGCTATTCTAGACTGTCATGCTAAGATAGTCACTTTGGTTATGCCGGGTGTACTGCAGATCGAGTGGCGTGACATGACTGATTATGCTCCTAATAGAGTGATCTCTTTCTTGAAGTCCCAACATATGGTTGGGAAGGGTTGCCTTTCATATCTAGTATTTGTGAGGGATGTTGGAGCTGAGACTCCTAGTATTGATTATGTTCCCGTTGTAAGGAATTTTCCCGATGTTTTTTCTTGCAGACCTGTCGGGAATGCCATCGGACAGGGATATTGATTTTGGTATTGACCTGGTGCCGGGAACTCAGCCCATTTCTATTCTGTCGTATCGTATGGCACCAGCAGAGTTGAAAAGAATTGAAGGAACAGCTTCAGGAACTCCTAGATAAGGGGTTCATTCGACCTAGTGTGTCACCGTGGGGTGCGCCGGTTCTATTTATGAAGACGAAGGATGTCATAATGAGAATGAGCATTGATTACAGACAATTGAACAAGGTAACAATTAAGAACAAGTATCCTTTGCCTCACATTGTCGATTTATTTGACCAGCTTCAGGGAGCGAGGGTGTTCTCTAAAATTGATCTCCGTTCGGGCTATCACCAGTTGAAGATCAGGGATTCAGACATTCTTAAAACTGCTTTCAGGACTAGATATAGTCACTATGAGTTCCTTGTCATGTCTTTCGGGCTGACCAATGCCCCAGCTGATTTCATGCATTTGATGAATAGTGTATTTCGACCTTATATGGATTCGTTCGTTATTGTATTCATTGATGATATTCTGGTATACTCGCGTAGTTAGGAGGAGCACGCGGAGCATTTGCGAGTTGTATTGTAGAGATTGAGGGAGGAGAAGCTTTATGCAAAATTCTCCAAGTGTGAGTTTTGACTCAGTTTCGTGGCTTTCTTGGGACACGTGGTGTCCAGAGGGGGTATTCAGGTTGATCTAAAGAAGATAGAGGCGGTTCAGAGTAGTCCTAGACTGTCCTCATCCACAGAGATTCGTAGCTTTCTTGGGTTGGTAGGATATTATCACCGGTTTGTTCAGGGATTCTCATCCATTACATCGCCCTTGACCAAGTTGACTCAGAAGGGTGCTCCATTTGTATGGTCGGACGAGTGTGAGGAGAGCTTTCGGAAGCTCAAGACAGCTTTGACCACAACTCCAGTATTGGTTTTTCCATTAGCTTCAAGTTCATATACCGTATATTGTGATGTTTCTAGAGTTGGGATTGGTTATGTATTGATGTAGGAGGGTATAGTTATCGCTTATGCTTCTCGCCAATTGAAGCCCTATGAGAAGAACTACCATGTTCATGATTTGGAATTTGCTGCCATAGTTCATGCATTGAAGATTTGGAGGCATTACTTGTATGGTGTATCTTGTGAGGTATTCACTGATCATCGCAGCCTTCAGCATTTGTTCAAGCAGAAAGATCTTAATTTGAGGCAGCAGAGATGGATAAAGTTGCTTAAGGATTATGATATTACTATTTTGTATCATCCGGGAAAGGCCAATGTAGTGGCCAACGCTTTGAGCCGAAAGGCAGTGAGTATGGGGAGTTTGGCGTATATTCCAATTGGGGAGAAACCCCTTGCAGTTGATGTTCAGGCCTTGGCCAATCGGTTTGTGAGGTTGGATATTTCGGAGCCCAGTCGGGTGTTGGCTTGTATGGTTTCTCGGTCTTCCTTATGATCGTATCAGAGAGCGCCAGTATGATGATCCACATTTGCTTGTCCTTAAGGAAAGAGTTCAACATGATAATGCCAGAGATGTGACCATCGATGATGATGGTGTGTTGAGGATGCAGGGCCGGATTTGTGTGCCCAATGTGGATAGGCTTAGAGAGTTGATTATGGAGGAAGCACATAGCTCGTGGTATTCCATTCATCTGGGTGCCGCAAAGATTTATCAGGATTTGAGACAGCACTATTGGTGGAGAAGAATGAAGAAAGATATTATGGGATTTGTAGCTCGATGTCTCAATTGTCAGCAGGTGAAATATGAGCATCAGAGACTGGGTGGCTTGCTTCAACAGATGGTTATTCCTAAGCGGAAGTGGGAGAGGATCACTATGGACTTTGTTGTTGGACTTCCTCAGACTTTGAAGAAGTTTGATGCTATTTGGGTGATTGTGGATCGGCTGACCAAGTCCGCGCACTTCATTCCTGTGTGTACTACTTATTCTTTAGAGCGGTTAGCAGAGATATATATCCAGGAGATTGTTCGGTTGCATGATGTTCCGGTTTCCATCATCTCAGATAGGGGTACTCAGTTTACTTCCCAGTTTTGGAAGTCTGTTCAGCGAGAGTTGGGTACTCAGGTGGAGTTGAGAACAACTTTTCATCCTTAGACGGACGGGCAGTCCGAGCGTACTATTCAGATATTGGAGGACATGTTGCGTGCTTGTGTTATTGATTTCGGAGGTTCATGGGATAAGTTCCTACCGCTTGCAGAGTTTGCCTACAACAACAGCTACCAGTCGAGTATTCAGATAGCTCCGTATGAGGCTTTGTATGGGAGGTGGTGTAGATCTCCAGTTGGTTGGTTCGAGCCCGGCGAGGCTAGGCTATTGGGGACAGATCTGGTTCAGGATGCCTTAGAGAAGGTGAAGGTGATTCAAGAGAGGCTTCGTACAGCGCAGTCGCGTCAGAAGCGTTATGCGGACCGGAAGGTTCGAGATGTATCCTACATGGTGGTGAGAAGGTCTTGCTGAAGGTTTCGCCCATGAAAGGTGTTAGAGATTTGGAAAGAAAGGAAAGTTGATTTCGCGGTTCATTGGGCCTTTTGAGGTACTTAGGAGAATTGGGGAGGTGGCTTATATGCTTGCTTTTCCACCCAGCTTGTCGAGTGTGCATCCGGTATTTCATGTTTCTATGCTCCGGAAGTATGTTGGGGACCCGTCTCATATTTTGGACTTTAGCACGGTTCAGTTGGATGATGATTTGACCTTTGATATGGAGCCAGTAGCTATTTTGGGTCGTCAGGTTTGAAAGTTGAGATCAAAGGATATAGCTTCAGTGAAGGTATAGTGGAGAGGTCGGCTCGCGAAGGAGGCTACCTAGGAGACCGAGCGGGAGATGCAGAGCAGATATCCTCACCTGTTTGAGGCTTCAGGTATGTTTCTTAACTCGTTCGAGGATGAACGTTTGTTTAAGTTGGGGAGGATGTGACGACTCGGCCAGTTGTCTCATGAGTTATCGCTCCGTTTTCCCCATTTCTGTTTCTTTATGCTTCGTTATCCGTGTTTTATGTGGTCGAGTTGATTGGTTTGCTTTTGGTGTGATTTTGGTAAGAAATGAGACACTTAGTCTCTTTTAAGAAGGCTTAAGTTGGAAAAGTCAACCGGATGTTGACTTATGAGTTAGAGGGCTCATATGTGAGTTTCGATGGTTCGGTTAGCTTCGGGAGGTGATTTATGACTTAGAAGTGTGATCGGAATTCGTTTTGGAGGTCCGGTGTAGAATTAGGCTTGAATTGGCGAAGTTATATTTTGGCGATTTCTGGTTGGTAGGTGAGATTTTGATCCGAGGGTCGGAATGAAATTCCGAGAGTTGCAGTATCTTCTTTATGTCATTTGGGATGTTTGTGCAAAATTTCAGGTCATTCAAACGAGTTTTGGTTGGGTTTTTGATTGAAAACATATTTCGGAAGATTTTAGAAAATTAGGCTTGAATTCGATGTGATTTAGTAGATTTGGTGTTGTTTGAGGTGTTTTGATGATTGGAACAAGTTTGAATAAGGTATTGGGTCATGTTTGTGTTTTTGGTTGAGGTCGCGGGGGCCTCGGGGTGATTTCGGATGATTAACGGGAAGATTTGAACTTGAAAGATTGCAGAAAGTGTGCTGCTTCTGGTGTTTTTGCACCTGCGGCTTGGGAACCGCAGGTGCGGTGCCGCACGTTCAAGGGGAAAAACTGTAGATGCGAAGTTTGGGCTGGGGAGCAGTCGCTGCAGAAGCGGTCGAGGTGGCCGCATCTGCGAAGCCGCAGATGCGGAAGTCCAGTCGCAGAAGCGACTTTTGGAATTTTAATGAGAAACCGCAGAAGCGGTTGGTTGGACCGCAAATGCGGTACCGCAGGTGCGGTAAAGGGGTCGCAGATGCGTAAGCCCCTGGGCAGAATGTATATATGTCTCCTCTTCGCGATTTTTAAAGGGTTTAACCATTTTTAACTTCGAACTTAGAGTTTTTGGGCGATTTTGAAGAGAGATTTCAAGGGAACTTCGATAAGGTAAGGATTTTGGACTTAAAACACACTTCTATGGTGGTTTTTCATGAATTAGGACTGAAATTTAAGGAATTAATGGACTAAAAATGGAGGTTTAGGGCTTGAGTTTAAGAGGGCTTAAATTAAGGATTTGAGGGCCAATTGAACTCCGATTCTTGTGTTTTTGATATGTATGAACTTGTGGGGAGATAAGGAATCTAATAATGTGAAAATTTCTTAGTTTCGAGACGTGGGCCCGGGGCTTGGGTTTTGCCAATTTCGAGATTTTTGACATTTTTCGATTGTTTTCGCTTGGGTTTTGTTCCCTTAGCATATTGTGACGTATTCGTTCTGGTTTTGGTCAAATTCGACACACGAGGAGGCCGATTTGAGAGGCAAGGGCATAGTGAGCTAAGGCTTTAGCCGGTTCGAGGTGAGTAATGAATGTAAATGATGTCCTGAGGGTTTGAAACCTCGGATTTGCACATCGTAGTGCTATATTGAGGTGAGACACGCACTTGATGATGAGCGTGAGGTCATTTACTATTGGGGATTGTGACTTGGTCCGTCCTGAGTGACGCTTTTACCGCATATTTGATTAAAGCTTATTTGTTATCATCATTATTTGGATTAATTGCCATATTTGGGCTTCGTGCCAATTATTTGAACCCTCAGGGGAGTTTTATCACTATTTCCTCACTGTTTAGACTTACTACTTGAACTCAGTCGTACCTTTTTCCACTGTTTTACAACTCAGCCACTTTTACTCGGTTTTTGATACTAAAAAGATATATTAAATGATGTTTTGGGCTGAGAACTACGGTTTTACTAAATGCCCGAGAGGCTTATATGATTTTTGGACTGAGTATGGCCAAGGGCCAGATGTGAGGATACCATGGGATCGGGCTGCGCGTCGCAGCAGTATTATGTTGATATTGATATGAGGCTGAGGGCCTAGTTTATGCCACAAGATGGCTTGATATTGCGCTTGGGCCGTAAGGGGCCCCTCCCGGAGTCTGCACACCCCTAGTGAGCGCCGTCGACGATAAATATATGGATCGGGCTGCATGGCGCAGCGGGTACTACAGGGTATCGTTCTATATGTTGATTTCCGTTATATGTCTGTCACTTAATTGCTTATTTGTTGTAGCATCTCCATATTTCGTTTCCATTGGTTTATTGCTTTCTTATTACTTGTTTAAATTTCCGCATTATAGATTACTCTGTGATTTTCATGATTTCTTATTCTCAGTCATTATTTATGCTTATTACTCATTGGGTCGGAGTACTCACTGGGTCGTAGTACTCACATTACTCCCTGTACCTTGCGTGCTGATCCAGGTGTTCCAGAGGCTGAGTAAGGATATTTAGTCGATCAGTTCATATCCGGGAGCATCGAGGTAGCTGCACGGCGTCCGCAGCCCAGATCTCTCCCTTCTATCCTTTCATTTTATCCGTATTTCCTAAACTGATTATGTATTAGGCTGTTAAACTTGTGCTAGAGGCTCGAGACTTGTTATACCAGATCTGTATGGGTTATGTAGTGGTATTATCATCTGAATTTTCGCATATTTGACTCGTTGTCCTAAACTTTTATTATGATAAATTGGCAAATTAACTGTGTTAGCTAATAATGAATTGTATAAGAAATGGGTCGAGGTTGTTAGTTGGTCAGGCTTGCTTAGCAGTGTGTTGGGCGCCATCACGACTGGGGTTGGGGTCGTGACGACAAACCACAGAGAATCTTTCACCCCCCTCCCCCCTGTCGTGCCCCCTTTTTCCCCTTCCGCGGAAATAGGTTCATGACATTTTTGGGACAACTCATTCCTTTTGGGAAAAGGGTTTGCGTTTTTGAAGAGTCACCACCTAACGATTTTTAAGGTGTGTTAGAGCATCTACAGGGTTTATCTACAACTACATTTGATAACCAGAGATAGGATAAAGGCTTGAAATTATCCTAAGGGGAAGGTGTTAGGCACCCCTCAGGATCAACTAGTGTGGTTCCCGGTCAGACAGTTTTTTGTGAATTTGTGCAATTAGCAAATAGGGCTCAAATAATAGGGAATTTAAGTACACAAGCGACTATGAAAGCAAGATTTTCAAAAGAGTTACAATCTAAGCATGCTTATGAATGTAAAGGGGTGTCCTAGGTTTATTTGTAATATGGATCACATCAATGCAATACCCAGTATGACACTCCTCAAAAGAGGGGATACACGTGGTATTAGCGCACCAGTCATCATATCCATATCTATCTTTTCCCGCCCTGTAAAGGTAATTAAGCAAAGATTGGTCTCGACTCTTATTGCATGCTGTTACCCGTCCCTTCCTATCAGTCCCGGAGGAATTTAGGACTCCTATCCTATAAGGAGGTTCTAGGCAGACCCTCAGGTTTAAAGGTGAAATACTTAGGCGACATATAAAATAAGTAGGACTGCATTTAAAGGGGGAAGACACAGAAAACAAGCAGAAGGCTCAGGTATACCTCCACAAATAATGCACATAGAGAGCACGACTTATACACAGTTAAGTTCTGAATTTAAAATCCTAAAGCAGGGTGTTTAAGTGGTAACCTAAGAACCAGATTTATTACATGACTCAGAAAAGAAGGCTGAATCAGGTTTGCCTACTGATTTTAACAGTTGATAATTAAATAAAGGCAATTTCAATTTTACTTAAGTTATTACCTAAGGCTTGCCTAGGCGCAAAGCGAGATGCATCAATTGTTCCAAGTTACTAAGGCAGTTTGGAGATTATTTTTATTACATAAAACATGTTGTTCTAGTTGCAGAGGTGTTTGCCAATTTTATTAAGAAAATCTCACAATGTGAAAATCATTACTTACTACATTTTCATGAATCAGTAATTAGCTAGGCATTTTAAACATAATGCAAACAAGCTCCTAGAACAAGGTATCTAATATGCACAATTCCTAAGAGCAGGATTTCTAGATACATATGGCAGGAATACAGAATTTCCTAAGAGTAGGATTTCTAAATGCATATGACAGGAATGCAGTAAAGTGCTAATTATTAGCAGATTTTAAAACATGATGTTGTAAAGGTGCACATGCTGAAACAATAAACATGAGACCTAAGAGCATGATTTCTAATGCATGCATGAACCCTAAGCATGGTTTCTATTGAGCAATTAGGAACATAAACCTAATAACATGTTTTCTACACTTAACAACTATAGCATGTATATTTCCCCATCCCTTTTCACTAACCACCCCAATACTGGTTTATAAATTATTACAGATCATGTGATAGAATTACATAAGAAATATAGAATATGAAGTTACAACTATAAGAAGCCTGATTCTAACTTCCTCTTTGAGTTATGTAATAAACCACCTCAAATGCCAATATTGTTCCAAAGCCTTTCTCATAACTGGGTGTGTCAGAGTTCCCTAAAGACCTCAAGGGATATCGAGCTGTGTTCATACCCAAATTGCATAACCAAGAGTAAGTGCAGTATGGAAGGGCCAGCTCTTATGTGTTCAAGTTCAAAGGGAGATCAAGGGTCCCAAAGCAAGGCTCACACAAGAGGGGCATACCCTAATGATCTAAGAGTGAATGCGAGAGTGCTTGACATAGATTTAAGAGAGTTGAGTTGGAAAACAGTTTTGAAAATGGTTGGTTTGAAATAAATTTGCAATAGCAACAGAAGAGTTCCTTAGGGAAAACAGTTTTGAAAGGGACAGGTGATAGGAGCAACAATCAACACATGCAGAATAAGTTCAGAAAGTAGTACTGCTTCAGCAATTACAAACAGGGGAGTAGGGGTTGGGTACATAGAGGACCCAAATCAGAAACACATAATTAATCATGAATCAAGTACATTAGGAACATGCTGGTTGAGGGACATAAACAGAACAAGTAAACATGCTGATTACATTTGAACAAAAACAGGGCAAAATTTTAAGCATGCTGAGTAAAGCAGTGAACAAGAAATACAATTTAACAGCATGAGCTATTAAGTTAGTGCAAGAGACATGGGTTGACAAACAAGGGAACACATAGAGTTGAGTTTCACTATTTAAACTAGGAACATACCAGTTGAAGAAGCAAAGTGCAGAAAAAGTAAAGCAATCAAAGTTCCACGGTCTAGCCCTGGCTTTCAGCCGGCTAGACAAAGCAGTAGCACAAGTAGTGGTAGAGAAAGAGAGAGTTTGAGTGTGTGTTCTGAACTAAATTGTTCGTGTGTTTAAAGAAGAGAGGGTAGGTTATTTATAGCTTTGAAAAGAAGTGGAAAATAAGGTAACAAGTAACGGTTTAACACAAATATGGAAATAATTATCATCAGAATCAATTAATACAAGTACTTTCCCTTATTCAAGGAGTTACAGCTCAAACGGATACTACAGGGATAATTAAGGAAAGAGAATTAGTTTGAGAAAGATTAATTTTTTACCATATAAGGGATAGTATAAGTATAGAGTATATAATTGAGTCTAGGTACAGAATATACTTAATTTTGGGGAAAAGATTCAGTAGGGGTGAAACATCACAACAAATAAAGGGAGGGAATCAATCAACTTAAACAAACGAGTAAAATTAGGGGTTTATAAGAAAACCTTGCAATCAAACCATAAGTTAAGGAAATCAAGATCAATCAAGAAGGAGTCATGATTCTGCACTTCGACTTATAAATAGAAAAGAATTAACAGGAGTATCAGACATGCTGGGTCAAACATATTGACAAAAAGAAGCAAACTAGATGAACACAAGAAGTGACATAAATAGGCTAAGGACTACTCGAAGCATGGTAATCAACAAAGTCAAGTAGTCATGGCTCACACATATAATCAAAATGAAGAAACCAGTCTAACACATAGCAACAGGTAGAAGAGATCAGACCAACATACTGAAATAAGTAAAGGAAATCTTCAAAAGCTCACAGTAACAAGTGAGGAAAATTTTAAGAAATTAGGGTTTTAACAAAGTTGGGTTAAACACGGTAAGAACTCAGAATCAGTCAAGACAAACAAAGGACAGGATCTAACCATAAAGAACCCAATCAAACAGGTATACATACAAAATAAACAAGGACAGTTCCAGGACCCCGGATAAAACCAAAGATACTTAGGGTTTTCAACATGATGAATCAGGTAGAAAAAAACATAAACAAACCGTTTAAACATAGTAAAATCATAAGATAATACTGAAAAATCAGAGGAGAAGTCTTTTAAAAGAGTTTAAGAAACCCTAATCTTGAAGATGAAGAGTCGCTTTGAAAATTCGGAGAGATCTTTGAGGAAAACACCAAAAGGCTCATAACATACACAGATCTAAGACAGATCTGAAATAAAATCGAAAAATCTTTAAAGTTAGGGTTTCGGAGAACCCAAAAAAAGTGAGAAAACTTCGAAGAGTTACCGATCTAGTCGGAAAAGCCATGGATTTGACTCGAACGACCATGGATGGCCGGAAGAAGACCATGGATAGAAGTTGAGCAAGACCTGGACTAGATCTCTTCGAGATCTTTCCACAAAATCACAAAATCGAGCCACCAGAAGACGTATGAGACGAGCACACGTCTCAAATAGTCATGGGAGTCCATGGATTGAGTGAGGATCGAAGGGGGTTAGGGCTAGTTTGGGTGGCGGCAGCTAAGGTTTGAGTGAGGTTACAGAGAGAATTGGAGAGGAAAAGGGATTCAAGGGCGGCGGGTTGGTGGGAAATGAATTAGGTTAGGGGGTCGTTTGGGTTTAATTTGGTAAGAGGCAACGTGGACCGTTGATCTGGGAGATCAACGGTCGAGATTAGAGAGGGTAGGTAGGGATCCGGTTTGGGCTTGGGTTAAAAATGGTGTGGGTCGGGTTAAAATTAAAATTGGGCTGGGATTTGGGGTCCAATTTGGGCTACATTTGAAAGCCAATTTGGGTTACAAGTTAAATAGCCATTTTTCCCTTTTTATTTATAAAAAAAAGTAAATAGTTTTTGAAAATAAATTAAAAGTACTAAAGTGATTTATAATACATAATTAACAATTTAAAAATACAAGACCCAATTTTATGAATATAAAACCTAATTAAACCTTAAAAGGACTAATATTGCAATTATGTGTAATTTAGCTTTAAAAATACTAAATGAAATTGTAAAAATATGTGAAAATTACTTTAGCCATATTTTGGCATAAATATAAAAATCCAAAATATGAATTATCAAAAATAATAATATTGGAAATAATTATTGGGATCTTATGGATGAAAAGAGGGAAATAAATCAATTAAAACCCCTTTAAAATTATGGAAAAATAATAAAACTCTTGGACATGCTTATATATGCATACATATAATATTTTGAAGGTATTTTGAATATTAAAAATATATAGGGAAAATTTGGGTATCAACAGCTGCCCCTCTTTACCCGGGAAGAATGAAAGAGTTTTCGGATAAAGAAATGATGGCCAATTTTGACCGAACGAAATGGTTTGAAGAAGTTAGGCCACACCCTGACTTCTGAGCTACCTACATATCCCTGGTCTTACAGGAATCATACCGTATGTAGTTCAGGATCCATCGGCGGAGTATACCGATGAAGATCTTTCAAAAATAGACGCAGTATCTAGGGCTGGGTGAGTGAACGGTTCACGAGAATGGTTGGGTTTGATATGGCTGCAGGAACTGGAGAGGGATCGCTCCTACTAGGGGTAGCCATTGCTTGCCGGTTTACATACAATTAGAAACAATACAAGCGCATATTGTGCATAAATTTAAACATGATGCAAATTCTCGTTGGACCATGAATGTTGTCTTTGGACGGTTAGGATGACGTCCTTAGACCATGATGTCCTGGGCCATAAAGCGTATGATAAGGGATTCGCAGGCCATGAAATGATGTTCTCGGGCTATAAGGATGGTTCCTCTGAACCATGACGCCTTTGAATAATGATATGCAAAAGATTGAAAGAGATCCTTAGGACTTGCCATGGTGTCCTCGGGCTATGAAGATGGTGCCTCCGAACGATGACGCCTTTGGATGAGTTGGTGATATTTCAGCTCATGAAAGATGCAGTAGTATGATAAGGACAAGACAGAGCTTAGTCTTGCGAATTGAAGGGCAGAGCTTAGCCCATAAGAAAAGCGAAATAAACAGTGCTTGAGATGGCGCTTAGTTTCGAAGAAAATTGGAGGCAGAGCTTAGCCTCGGAAGGCAGAATAATAGCCTTATGCAAAGATGCGAATGCAGATGGAGGTAGGGCTTAACCTCGGAAGGCAAAATAGTAGCCTTATGCAAAAATGCAAATGCAGATGGAAACAACGTTTAGTCTCGGAAGGCAGAATGGTAGCCTTATGCAATGCAAATGCAGATGGAGACAACATTTAGTCTCGGAAGGCAGAATGGTAGCCTTATGTAATGCAGATGCAGATGGAGACAAGTTTAGACTCAGAAGGCAGAATGGTTGCCTTATGCAAGAAATAAAATAACAAATGATAGTAGAGTTCTCTTAGCTGATAGTAGATTACGGCGTCGTGATTATTGGGAGCATTATGACATATGGGACATCACTGGCATGTGCTGATAGCAAGTTCGGAGAGTCATATTCTTGGACAATGTTTGTTCCATGGGCATATAGTATGTTTAATGATTTCGCAACCCCAGTGCCTGCATCCAAAGAAAAATCGTGAGTTTTGTAAAGGGGGAGGTTAGTTCGTATCCCCGCTGGCTTTACTTGACTCGTTCGGATTTGATCTGGTGATACCGTCTGTATCATTGGGGGTAGTATTGCTAAACAAAGCAATTTCAATAATAAACATGCATGATTTTGTAAAAGTATGACACAAATATATAATTAAAAAATAACTTTTAGATGAACCGACAATTCTGATGTGGTTCAGAACGTTGCAACCTCTCTAGCTACAAAATTTTGAGGGTCATCCTCGTATTCTGCTCTAGTTTGATGGGTTGACATTTCTAACTGTTGCTCGTGCGGTGATCGGTTGAAATTGGACCCTCAAAATTCTGCCCCAGTTTCCAATTCTGGGGGAGGGGTGGGGAATGAAATTGAATTGTGACCGAACCCATAGAGTTGCCTACATATCCCCTCTTAAACGGGAATTAGGTCAGGCATAGTTCAATTTACATCATATAAGGGAAGTATAAAAATTACACATAGTAACGCTTGGCCGCATCTGAATTGATCGGCTTTGGCCAGACTTCTCCGCCCATTTCTACAAGTATGAGGGCTCCTCCTATCAAAACCCGGTGAACCATGTATGGACCCTGCCAGTTGGGAGAGAACTTCCCTTTGGCTTCATCTTGATGCGGAAAAATTTTCTTTAACACCAGCTGCCCCGGTGTGAACTGTCTCGGCTTGACTCTTTTGTTGAAGGCTATGGATATTCTGTTCTGATAGAGTTTACCATGACAGACTGCATTCATTCTCTTTCCATCTATAAGGGCTAGTTGTTCATGACGACTTTTTACCCACTCTGCGTCGTCGAGCTCAGCTTCTTGAATGATCCTTAGGGAAGAAATTTCTACCTCAGCGGGAATGACAACCTCTATACCGTAAACCAGCATATAGGGGGTTGTCCCAGATTGTGGTGCAATACCCCAGAAGATCAAATGATAACTTTTTGTGCCACTATCTGTGATTCTTTATCATTTTCCTCATCCATCCAGATCTGATGATAACCAGCGAAGCAATCTACGAATGACTGTAGCTCATGCTTGGCACAATTGTCAATCAGGATGTGTATATTTGGCAAAGAGAAGTCGTCTTTCGGACTGGCCTAGTTGAGATCCCAGTAGTCGACACGGAACCTTCCCATCCTTCTTTGGCACTGACACAATGTTGGCTAACCATGTTGGGTATTCTACTACCCTAAGAACCTTAGCGTTGATCTGCTTGGTGACTTCTTACTTGATTTTCAAACTCATATCAGGCTTGAACTTTCTGAGCTTTTGCTTTACTGGTGGACACCTTGGATCGGTTAGCAGTTTGTGAGCCACAATAGACGTACTCAGACCAGTCATGTCATCATACGACCAGGCGAATATGTCCCCATACTCCTTTAGAAATTCTGTGTATTTTTTCTTCTCCGATGGCAATAGGTGAATGCTGATTTGCGTTTCCTTGGAATTTTCTACATCTCCCAAGTTGACAATTTCGGTCTCGTCCAGGTTGGACTTAGGTTTGTTCTCAAAGTTCTTAACTTCTTTGACAATCTCGTCATGTATGTCATCTTCCTCTTAATCAATGTCCATTTGTTGTGATGTCTCATTGCATGTCACAGTCATTGGTTCTTCAAGATAAGTAATAGTAATACTATATTGATGAAGTAAAAAGAGAAAATGATAGCAATAAATATTAATTCATAAGAAAAATCGAAAATGCTTTTGATATATGGAATAATTGTTTTGAACATTGAAGATCTTATTGCGGGAATTAAAAATGCGAAAAGAAAATTATTTAGTAAATAAAATAGTGAGTAATGCTTGTCTTAGCCTTGCTACCCCGAATCTCGTTGGGCTTTGGTTGTCATGATGGTCCAATTATTGAGATGTGCACCTGTGCTCACAACCTGTATGGAACAGTCCATATCACTGTCCTCTAGAAACAAGTTCTTCATTGCCGCAAGTGCTTCTTCTTCATCCGACCCATAAATGATGTCAGCCTATTGGAAAGTCTGCTCCAAATGCAGTATTGGCTGCTCTAATGGGTAGTACGGATCGCTCCATGGTGGCAACCAGTTATTGAATTCTTCCCAGGTGTAATCATATCCCAGACCGAAGGTAGTGCCATGTTTCTTGAGTTTTATGGGCTTAGAGATTCCTTGGAGGTTCTTGCCGAGCCCTTTGCAGGGTTCGTACCCACTCCAACTTAGTATACTCTCGATTTTGCTATCCCACCATTTGTCTTTGTCGGTAGCATTTACCTGTTCAATATGGTGGTAAGTTTCTCCACCCAACTTCCTTCTTCCCTCGATCACCGGAATAGTCTGGCGACTGTATATAGGGTTGCTACCATCGCTGTGAATGATCACTTACTGATGATTCCATTCAAACTTTACTGCCTGACGCAGCGTTGATGCTACGACCCCAGCAGCATGAATCCATGGTCGCCCTAACAGCAGGTTGTAAGACGATGGTACATCTATTACTTGGAAATCGACCTCAAACCAGGTCGGTCCCATCTGCAAGCACAGACTAATCTCACCAATGGTGGACCTTTGAGAACCATCGAAGGTTTTCCCATTGATCGCTCCATCCTTTATCTCATGCATCCCTTTACCCAACTTCTTGAGTGTTACTAGTGGATAAATGTTAAGACTGGAACCTCCATCGATCAGGATTCTGGTGATGAAATAATCTTCGGATTGCACGGTGATGTGCAGTGCCTTGTTGTGCCCCAGCCCTTCGGGTGGCAGATCGTCCTCATGAAAGGTGATCTTATGGCTTTCCAGAACTTGTCCTACCATAGTAGTCACTTCCCCGCTAGTGATGTTACTTGGTACGTATGCCTCATTCAGCACATTTAACAAAGCGTTCTTGTGCGCCTCAGAATTTTGCAGCAAAGAGAGAATGGATATTTGTGTTGGCGTCTTGTTTAACTGATCGACAACCGAATATTCCTTGGCCTGTATTTTCCTCCAAAGGTCGTCCGTACCTGCCTCAATGAGGGGTGGCCTATTGGAGGCTTGCTTGCTTGACTCAGCTAGATGCTCAGGGGTATAGATTCTACTAGTTCTCATCGTACAATGTGTTGCGACAGTTTCTTTAATTCTGACCTTACCCTTTTTTCTCGCATCGGTTGTGTAGACCCTTGGTACAACATTTGTATAGAATGGTGTCATGGTTGACATCTCCACCGGGATCGGTGCAGCTATCCTCACTCTGAACGGAACATGTGCCTTGGGTGGCAAGACTACAACCTCAAATGGTGGGGTGCATCTGCTGGCGACACGAATTCAACCTCAATTGGTGTTGGTATTTTTGCGGATGGTATTGCTTCAAACTCAAGTGGTACAGACATATTCACCTTGGTGTCCTCAGACGGTTGAATCTGGACTATGATTGGACTGAGAGTAATTGTTGGCTTCTTTGGGTCATCACCTTTTACGATCAACCCGATTGATCCCTTGGGATCCCAGTCATCTTCTATTTCAATCATGTGGATACCTCCACTCTTATGGTGTGGCAGAGGGTTGTTGCAGACATTTGGAGCGGGTTTTTTTTGCCATAATCATCTTGTTGTCAATCAAAGACTGGATCTTGTCTTTCAAGGAACAACATTCATCGACAGTGTGCCTTTTCATGCCGGAGTGGTATGCACAGTATTTGTTTAGGTTAACCCACTGGGAAGGATTCTCAGGGGTTGCAGCAGGGATGGAGGTGACATAACCAACAACTTTGAATCTCTCATACAACTGGTCAATGGGTTCAGCGATGGCTGTATATTGTTTTGAAGGACTACGGTCAAAATTAGGTTGAGGTCTAGGGAAGTTTTGGTGTGCAGGGGGGTGATTGATAGTGGGATGGTTGAGCATTATAGGTTTGGTAGACATGAGCGGGTTAGAAGTATCTGGGTGAGGTAGGTTTATATGTAGAAGGTGGAGATGACTGATAAGTTGGTGGCAGAGCTTGGTATGAGGGTGAGGGTGCTTGGTAATTTGGAGTTGGCTTGAATGTGAGTGGAGGTGTTGGGTAAGTTTGGTATTTGAGGGGAGACTTGGTTCTTTGAGCAACCATCACAACCCCTACGTCCCTTTTCTTGGACATACCATCGGACTGTAAGGCCTTATTTGTAGCTTGCAAGGCCTCGAAGTTTGTAACCATACCTCTTTTGATACCTTCTTCAATCCTCTCACCTAATTTGATAATGTCGGAGAACTTGTGGTTCTTAATCATCATCAGCCGCTCATAGTACTGTGGGTCCTGAGATCCGGACAAAGAACTTGTTCATTTGCTCCTCTTCTAAGGTAGATCGGACCTTAGCAGCTTCGGACCTCCAGCGAGTAGCATATTCACGAAATGTCTTCGTGGGCTTCTTCTTCAAATTCTGTACATAGAACATGTCTGGTGTGTTCTCTATATTAAACCTGAATTTATTCGTAAAGTCAGATGCCATGACTATATAGATTGACCACTTCTTGGGATCCTGGCTGATGTACCAAGATAATGCATCTCCTTTCAAACTCCTCATGAACAGCTTCATGCAAATTCTTTCATCCTTCCCTACTCCAACAAGTTTGTCGCAATATGTCCTCAGATGGACCCTTGGATCACCTGTACCATCAAATATTTTGAACTTAGGAGGTTTGTACCCCTCGGGCAGTACGACACCAGGCTGTATGCAAATATCTTTATAGTTCAGCCCCTCGATTCTTTTGCTTCCTTCAACACCCTAAATCCGGCTGGTCAGTTTCTTAAGTTCCTCGGCTAAGTTTCTGATAAGCAGATCCTTATCATCAGACTCAGGTGTGCATAAGATAGGTTGGGTGGAGTGTGGCATGGTCTTCACGTAGATAAGAGTGTTATGGTGGCCTGGTGTATGGGTGTGGAAACGGTCGTTTGTGGAGTTTTTAGGTTCTGGGATGAGTAGTGGAGTGTTATTTGGCGTATGGAAGGTGTTACATTGGTTCTTTGGTGGAGCAACGTGATGGTGAAGAGCGAGATGATTCTGCTGTATTGGGATATTTTGAGGAGGTGTAGGGTTTTGAGTGTTGGGGAAGTTGACATCTGGGGTGTTGAGGGAAAATGAAAAGTTTGCTAGATTCTGAACCTGATCGAGCTCTTCCTGGAACTTCAACAGTTTCTGTTCAAGCTGCGACACATTCTCGTTTAGAACTCAAATACCCTGGCTATTAGTGGCCTCTATCCGTTCGGCCGTGTTCTCCTTCCTAATGTTGCTTAAATCTTCCATTTTGCCTTTGTTCGTGCCTTTGATAGGACTAAGAGGAGGAGTGGATGGAGGGCCCTTGGATTTTGTAAAATAAGATGATGATGCCAGAGTGCACGAACTAACCTTTGGGGAGGGGAATAAAAAATAAAAACAAAAGGTAATCGAGTTAATGAGGATTAAAAAAAGTATTGCAATATTAAAACACATAATGCGGGAATGTAAAGCGTATCCTAATTTGGGAACATCTTTTGTGCCCAAGGTAGGCCTAGCGATAAATTAATTTGGAGAACATAGAATGCTAAATGCCTTATTTTATTGATAGAAATAGACGAATCCCAAAACGACACTAAATAAATAAGAAATAAAAGTCACTAATGGCCATTGGCCTTATTACATTCATAAAGCGAAAAGGTAAACTCCTATCTACTTGGTCCCAGAAGGACCTTCCTCAGGTTGAATGTTCTCGTTGATCAAATCCTCCAGATCGCGTAGGTTCACCAGTAAAAATGCCTTTGCCAAATGTTCTCCTTCATTTCCCTCAGTGTTCTGGCAATCGGTGACTCTCTTCCTCACCTTTCCTTCCAATTCCAACAGGTTGTATTCTAGATATTCCAGTTTTTAGCTGGATTTAGCGGCCCTCTCTTTCCATTCGTTGATTTGGTCATTTGACGGAAGATTCCTCCATCAGTCTAGCAATAGTAAGGGTGTGCTAACCATACCGAAGCTGGGGACCTCGTTCTTCATTTATGCAAAACAAAAGGGTTAAGACCCTACCCCCACCAGACTCGACTATTTAACATCAACAATTAGCATGAAGCATTTAGTTCTCCAAATAAATGCACAGAACATGATAATGTCCGCTTGGGTTTAGAGAAACCCAGTGGACTTTTGGACAAGGCTATCCTAAAGGATCAATATATGGACAACATAACTGACCCCGCTAGGTTTGACCATGATGCATGCACAATTTAAACAGAGTAAGGTTTCTATGGGGTTTTAGACTGGTACCCTTGAGCGCACAACTAAAGGGGAAAGTCACGGAACCGTCGACTGCACCGCTGATCGACTAGTTTTACCGTAAATATGCCTTTCCAAATTTAGGGGGTAATGATATAGGAAGAGCGCAACCACTCATCAAGTGTTGCTATAGTATTTGTTTGGCACGAGTGGAGTATGATGTTGAACATGATTATGCAATAATTGAAAGCATGTTGACATGTATTTTCACATTAAGAAAGCGATAAATACAGCAGTTTTATAATTTAAAGCAATAGTAAATGAAGGAAACAAGAAAGATATGTTAGTTTTTCTTTTGAATAAGAAATTGAATGCTTAAAGAAATTAAACAAGTAATTGCACATAGGGAGGGGTACAAATTCACAAAAACGGTATGAAATGGTAAAAGCCTAAATATTCCCAGCAGAGTTGCCATGCTGTCGCGCCCATTTTTGGGACAACTCATTCCTTTTGGGAACAGGGTTTGCATTTTTGAAGAGTCGCCACCTAACGATTTTTAAGGTGTGTTAGAGCACCTACATGGTTTATCTACAACTACATTTGAAAATCAGAGATAGGGTAAGGGCTTGAAATTTTCCTAAGGGGAAGGTGCTAGGAACCCCTCAGGATCCGCAAGTGTGTTTCCTGGCCAGACAGTTTTTTGTGAATTTGTGCAATTAGCAAGTAGGGCTCAAATAATAGGGGATTTAAGTACACAAGCGACTAATGAAAGCAAGATTTTGAAAAGAGTTACAATCTAAGCGTGCTTATGAATGTAAAGGGGTGTACTAGGTTTATTTGTAATATGAATCACATCAATGCAATACCCAGTATGACACTCCTCAAAAGAGGAGATACACGTGGTATTAGCGCACCGGTCATCATATCCATATCTACCATTTCCCGCTCCATAAAGGCAATTAAGCGAAGATTGGTCTAGACTCTTATTGCATGCTATTACCCATCCCTTCCTATCAGTCCCGGAGGAATTTAGGACTTCTATCCTATAAGGAGGTTCTAGGCAGACCATCAGGTTTAAAGGTGAAATACTAAGGCGACATATAAAACAAGTAGGACAGTATTTAAAGGGGGAAGACACAGAAAACAAGCAGAAGGCTCAATTATACCTCCACAAATAATGCACATAGACAACATGACTTATACACAATTAAGGTCTGAATTTAAAATCCTAAAGCAGGGTGTTTAAGTGGTAACATAAGAACCAGATTTATTACATGACTCAGAAAAGAATCCCGAATCAGGTTTGCCTACTGATTTTAACATTTGATAATTAAATGAAGGCAATTTCAGTTTTACTTAAGTTATTACCTAAGGCTTGCCTAGGCGCAAAGCGAGATGCAGCAATTGTTCCAAGTTATTAAGGCAGTTTGGATATTATTTTTGTTACCTAAAACATGTTGTTCTAGTTGCAGAGGTTGTTGCCAATTTTATTAAGAAAACATCACAATGTGAAAATCATTACTTACTACATTTTCATGAATCATTAATTAGCTAGGCATTTTAAACAGAATGCAAACAAGTTCCTAGAACATGGTATCTAATATGCACAATTCCTAAGAGCAGGATTTCTAGATACATATGGCAGGAATGCAGAATTTCCTAAGACTAGGATTTCTAAGTGCATATGGCAGGAATGCAGAATTTCCTAAGAGCAGGATTCCTAAGTGCATATGGCAGGAATGCAGTAAAGTGCTAATTATTTGCAGATTTTAAAACATGATATTATAAAGGTGCACATGCTGAAACCATAAACATGAGACCTAAGATCATGATTTCTAAGGCATGCATGAACCCTAAGTATGATTTCTATTGTGCAATTAGGAACATAAACCTAATAACATATTTTCTACCCTTAACAACTATAGCATGCATATTTCCCCATCCCTTTTCACTAGCCACCCCAATACTGGTTTATAAATTATTACAGACCATGTGATAGAATTACATAAGAAATGAAGAATATGAAGTTACAACTATAGGAAGCCTGATTTTAACTTCCTCTCTGAGTTATGTAATAAACCATCTCAAATGCCAATATTGTTCCAAAGCGTTTCTTATATCTGGATGTGTCAGAGTTCCCTAAAGACCTCAAGGGATATCGGGCAGTGCTCACACCCAGATTGCATAACCAAGAGTAAGTGTAGTGTGGAAGGGCCAGCTCTTATGTGTCCAGGTTAAGAGGGAGCTCAAGGGTACCAAAGCAAGGCTCACACAAAAGGGGCAGAGCCTAATGATCTAAGAGTGCATGTGGCAGTGCTTGACATAGATTTAAGAAAGTTAGGTTGGAAAACAATTTTGAAAATGATTGGTTTGAAATAAATTTGCAACAGTAACAGAAGAGTTGCTTAGGGAAAACAGTTTTGAAAGGGACAGGGGATAGGAGCAACAATCAACACATGCAGAATATGTTCAGAGAGTAGTACTGCTTCAATAGTTACAAACAGGGGAGTAGGGTTGGGGACATAGAGGACCCAAATCAGAAACACATAATTAATCATGAATCAAGTACATTAGGAGACATGCTGGTTGAGGGACATAAACAGGAACAAGTAAACATGCTGATTATATTTGAACAAAAGCAGGGCAAAATTTTAAGCATACTGAGTAAAGCAGTGAACAAGAAATACAGTTTAACAGCATGAGCCATTAAGTTAGTGCAAGAGACATGGGTTGACAAACAAGGGAACACATAGAGTTGAGTTTCACTATTTAAACTAGGAACATACCAGTTGAAGAAGCAAAGTGCAGAAAAAGTAAAGCAATCAAAGTTCCACAGTCTAGCCCTGGCTTTCAGCCGGCTAGACAAAGCAGTAGCACAAGTAGTGGTAGAGAAAGAGAGAGTTTGAGTGTGTAAGTGTGTGTTCTGAACTAAATTATTCGTTTTTTTAAAGAAGAGAGGGTAGGGTATTTATAGCTTTGAAAAGAAGTGGAAAATAAGGTAACAAGTAAAGGTTTAACACAAATATGGAAATAATCATCATCAGAATCAATTAATACAAGTACTTCCCCTTAATAAAGGAGTTACAACTCAAACGGATACTACATGGATAATTAAGGAAAGAAAATCAGTCTGAGAAAGATGGATTTTTTACCATATAAGGGATAGTAAAAGTATAAAGTATATAGTTGAGTCTAGGTACAGAATATACTTAATTTTGGGAAAAGGATTCAGCAGGGGTGAAACATCTCAGCAAATAAAGGGAGGGAACAATCAAACCATAACATAAGGAAATCAAGATCAATCAAGAAGGAGTCATGATTCTGCACTTCAACTTATAAATAGAAAAGAATTAACAGGCAGACATGTTGGGTCAAACATATTGACAAAAAGAAGCAAACTAGATGAACACAAACATTCAGAAGTGACATGAATAGGCTAAGGACTACTCGAAACATGGTAATAAACAAAGTCAAGTAGTCATGGCTCACACATAGAATCAAAATGAAGAAACTAGTCTAACACATAGCAACAGGTAGAGGAGATCAGACCAACATACCGAAATAAGTAAAGGAAATCTTCAAAAGCTCACAATAACAAGTGAGGAAAATTTTAAGAAATTTGGGTTTTAACAAAGTTGGGTTAAAAACGGTAAGAACTCAGAATCAGTCAAGACAAACAAAGGAAAGGATCTAACCATAAAGAACCCAATCAAATAGGTATACATACAAAATAAACAAGGATAGTTCCAGGACCCCGGATAAAACCAAAGATACTTAGGGTTTTCAACTCGATGAATCAGGTAGAAAAAAACATAAACAAACCGTTTAAACATAGTAAAATCATAAGATAATACTGAAAATTCAGAGGAGAAGTCTTTTAAAAGAGTTTAAGAAACCCTAATCTTGAAGACGAAGAGTCGCTTGGAAAATTCGGAGAGATCTTTGAGGAAAACACCAAAAGGCTCATAACATACACAGATCTAAGACAGATCTGAAAGAAAATCGAAAAATATTTAAAGTTAGGGTTTCGGAGAACCCAGAAAAAGTGAGAAAACTTCGAAGAGTTACCGATCTAGTCGGAAAAACCATGGATTTGACTCGAACGGCCATGGATGGCCGGAAGAAGACCATGGATAGAAGTTGAGCAAGGCCTGGACTAGATCTCTTCAAGATCTTTCCACAAAATCACAAAAGTGAGCCACCAGAAGACGTATGAGACGAGTACACGTCTCAAATAGTCATGGGAGTCCACGGATTGAGTGAGGATCGAAGGGGGTTAGGGCTAGTTTGGGTGGCGGCGGCTAAGGTTTGAGTGAGATTGCAGAGAGAATTGGAGAGGAAAGGGAGATTCAAGGGCGGCGGTTGGTGGAAAATGAATTAGGTTAGGGGGTCGTTTGGGTTTAATTTGGTAAGGGGCAACGTGGACCGTTGATCTGGGAGATCAACGGTCGAGATTAGAGAGGGTAGGTAGGGATCCAGTTTGGGCTTGGGTTAAAAAGGGTGTGGGTCGGGTTAAAATTAAAACTGGGCTGGGATTTGGGGTCCAATTTGGGCTACATTTGAAAGCCAATTTTGGCTACAAGTTAAATAACCATTTTTCCCTTTTTATTTATAAAAAATAGTAAGTAGTTTCTAAAAATAAATTGAAAGTACTAAAGTGATTTATAATACATAATTAACAATTTAAAAATATAAGACCCAATTTTATGAATATAAAACCTAATTAAACCTTAAAAGGGCTAATATTGCAATTATGTGTAATTTAGCTTTAAAAATACTAAATAAAATTGTAAAAATATGTGAAAATTGATTTAGCCATATTTTGGCATAAATATAAAAATCCAAAAGATGAATTATCAAAAATAATAATTTTGGAAATAATTGTTGGGATCTTATGGATGAAAAGGGGGAAATAAATCAATTAAAAACCCTTTAAAATTATGGAAAAATAATAAAACTCTTGGACATGCTTATATATGCATACATATAATATTTTGAAGGTATTTTTAATATTAAAAATATATAGAGAAAATTTGGGTATCAACAACTGCCCCTCTTTACCCGAGAAGAATGAAAGAGTTTTCGGGTTAAGAAATGATGGCCAATCTTGACCGAACGAAATGGTTTGAAGAAGTTAGGCTACACCCTGGCTTCTGAGCTACCTACATATCCCTGATCTTACAGGAATCAGGCCGTATGTAGTTCAGGATCCATCGGCGGAGTATACCGATGAAGATCTTTCAAAATGGACGCAGTATCTAGGGCTGGGTGAGTGATCGGTTCACGAGAATGGTTGGGTTTGATATGGCTGCAGGAACTGGAGCGGGATCGCTCCTACTAGGGGTAGCCATTGCTTGCCGGTTTACCTGCAATTAGAAACAATACAAGCGCATATTGTGCATAAATTTAAACATGATGCAAATTCTCGTTGGACCATGAATGTTGTCTTTGGACGGTTAGGATGACGTCCTTAGACCATGATGTCCTGGGCCATGATGTCCTGGGCCATGAAGTGTATGATAAGGGATTCGCAGGCCATGAAATGATGTTCTCGGGCTATGAGGATGGTTCCTCCGAACTATGACGCCTTTGAATAATGATATGCAAAAGATTGAAAGAGATCCTCAGGCCATGCCATGGTGTCCTTGGACTATGAAGATGGTGCCTCCGAACGATGACACCTTTGGATGAGTTGGTGATATTTCAGCTCATGAAAGATGCAGTAGTATGATAAGGACAAGACAGAGCTTAGTCTTGCGAATTGAAGGGCAGAGCTTAGCCCATAAGAAAAGCGAAATAAACAGTGCTTGAGATGGCGCTTAGTTTCGAAGAAAATTGGAGGCAGAGCTTAGCCTCGGAAGCCAGAATAATAGCATTATACAAAGATGCAAATGCAGATGGAGGTAGGGCTTAACCTCGGAAGGCAAAATAGTAGCCTTATGCAAGAATGCAGATAGAGACAGCGTTTAGTATCGGAAGGTAGAATGGTAGCCTTATGCAATGCAGATGCAGATGGAAACAACATTTAGTCTCGGAAGGCAGAATGGTAGCCTTATGCAATGCAAATGCAGATGGAGACATCATTTAGTTTCGGAAGGCAGAATGGTAGCCTTATGTAATGCAGATGCAGATGGAGACAACGTTTAGTCTCGGAAGGCAGAATGGTAACCTTATGCAAGAAATAAAATAACAAATGATAGTAGAGTTCTCTTAGCTGATAGCAGATTGCGGTGTCGTGATTATTGGGAGCATTATGACATACGGGACATCACTGGCGTGTGCTGATAGCAAGTTCGGAGAGTCATATTCTTGGACAATGTTTGTTCCATGGGCGTGTAGTATGTTTAATGATTTCGCAACCCCAGTGCCTGCATCCAAAGAAAAATCGTGAGTTTTGTAAAGAGGGAGGTTAATTCGTATCCCCGTTGGCTTTACTTGACTCGTTCGGATTTGATCTGATGATACTGTCTGTATCATTGGTGTAGTATTGCTAAACAAAGAAATTTCAATAATAAACATGCATGATTTTGTAAAAGTATGACACAAATATATAATTAAAAAATAACTTTTAGATGAACCGACAATTGTGATGTTATTCAGGACGTTGCAACCTCTCTAGCTACAGGATTTTGAGGGCCATCCTCGTATTCTGCTCTAGTTTGATGGGTTGACATTTGTAACTGTTGCTCGTGCGGTGATCGGCTGAAATTACTTCGGAATTTTGAGGGTCCTCCTCAAAATTCTGGCCCAGTTTCCAATTGCGGGAGGGGGGAATGAAATTGAATTGTGACCGAACCCATAGGGTTGCCTACATATCCCCTCTTAAACGGGAATCAGGTCAGGCATAGTTCAATTTACATCATATAAGGGAAGTATAAAAATTACACATAGTAACGCTTGGCCGCATCTGAATTGATCGGCTTTGGCCAGACTTCTCCGTCCATTTCTACAAGTATGAGGCTCCTCCTATCAAAATTCGGTGAACCATGTATGGACCCTGCCAGTTGGGAGAGAACTTCTCTTTGGCTTCATCTTGATGCGGAAAATTTTTCTTTAACACCAGCTGCCCCGGCGTGAACTGTCTTGGCTTGACTCTTTTGTTGAAGGCTCTGGATATTCTGTTCTAATAGAGTTTACCATGGCAGACTACATTCATTCTCTTTCCATCTATAAGGGCTAGTTGTTCATGATGACTTTTTACCCACTCTGCATCATTGAGCTCAGCTTCTTGTATGATCCTTAGGGAAGGAATATCTACCTCAGCGGGAATGACAGCCTCTGTACCGTAAACCAGCATATAGGGGGTTGCCCCAGATTGTGGTGCAATACCCCAGAAGATCAGATGATAACTTTTCGTGCCACTATTTGTGATTCTCTATCATTTTCCTCATCCATCCAGATCTGATGATAACCAGCAAAGCAATCTACGAATGACTGTAGCTCATGCTTGGCGCAATTGTCAATCAGGATGTGTATATTTGGCAAAGGGAAGTCGTCTTTCGGGCTGGCCCAATTGAGATCCCGGTAGTCGACACCGAACCTTCCCATCCTTCTTTGGCACTGACACAATGTTGGCTAACCATGTCGGGTATTCTACTACCCTAAGAACCTTAGCGTTGATCTGCTTGGTGACTTCTTCCTTGATTTTCAAACTCATATCAGGCTTGAACTTTCTGAGCTTTTGCTTTACTGGTGGACACCTTGGATCGGTTGGCAGTTTGTGAGCCACAATAGACGTACTCAGACCAGTCATGTCGTCATACGACCAGGAGAATATGTCCCCATACTCCTTTAGAAATTCTGTGTATTTTTTCTTCTCCGATGGCAATAGCTGAATGCTAATTCGCGTTTCCTTGGCATTTTCTGCATATCCCAAGTTGATAATTTTGGTCTCGTCCAGGTTGGACTTAGGTTTGTTCTCAAAGTTCTTAACTTCTTTGACAATCTCGTAATGTATGCCATCTTCCTCTTAATCAATGTATATTTGTTGTGTTATCTCATTGCATGTCATAGCCATTGGTTCTTCAAGATAAGTAATAGTAATGCTATATTAGTGAAGTAGAAAGAGAAAATGATAGCAATAAATATTAATTCATAAGAAAAATCGAAAATGCTTTTGATAAATGGAATAATTGTTTTGAACATTGAAGATCTTATTGCGGGAATTAAAAATGCGAAAAGAAAATTATTTAGTAAATAAAATAGTGAGTAATGCTTGTTTTAGCCTTGCTACCCCGAATCTCGTTGGGCTTTAGTGTTCCTGATGGTCCAATTATTGAGATGTGCACCTCTGCTCACAACCTGTATGGAACAGTCCATATCATTGTCCTCTAGAAACAAGTTCTTTATTGCCGCAAGTGCTTCTTCTTCATCCGACCCATAAATTATGTCAGTCTGTTGGAAAGTCATCTCCAAATGCGGTATTGGCTGCTCTAATGGGTAGTACGGATCGCTTCAGGGTGGCAACCAGTTATTGAATTCTTCCCAGGTGTAATTATATCCCAGACCGAAGGTAGTGCCATATTTCTTGAGTTTTATGGGCTTAGAGATTCCTTGGAGGTTCTTGCCGAGCCCTTTGCCATGTTCGTACCCACTCCAACTTAGTATACTCTCAATTTTGCTATCCCACCATTTGTCTTTGTCGATAGCATTTACCCGTTCAATATGGTGGTAAGTTTCTCCACCCAGCTTCCTTCTTCCCTCGATCACCGGAATAGTCTGGCGACTGTATATAGGGTTGCTACCATCGCTGTGAATGATCACTTGCTGGTGATTCCATTCGAACTTTACTGCTTGACGCAGCGTTGATGCTCTGACCCCAGCAGCATGAATCCATGGTCGTCCCAACAGTAGGTTGTAAGACGATGGTACATCTATTACTTGGAAATCGACCACGAACCAGGTCAGTCCCATCTGCAAGCACAGACTAATCTCACCAATGGTGGACCTTTGAGAACCATCGAAGGTTTTCCCATTGATCGCTCCATCCTTTATCTCATGCAGCCCTTTACCCAACTTCTTGAGTGTTACCAACGGATAAATGTTAAGACTGGAACCTCCATCGATCAGGATTCTGGTGATGAAATAATCTTCACATTGCACGGTGATGTGCAGTGCCTTGTTGTGCCCCAGCCCTTCAGGTGGCAGCTCGTCCTCATGAAAGGTGATCTTATGGATTTCCAGAACTTGTCCTACCATAGTAGCCACTTCCCCGCTAGTGATGTTACTTGGTACGTATGCCTCATTCAGCACCTTTAACAAAGCGTTCTTGTGTGCCTCAGAATTTTGCAGCAAAGAGAGAATGGATATTTGTGTTGGCATTTTGTTTATATGATCGACAACCAAATATTCCTTGGCCTGTATTTTCCTCCAAAGGTCGTTCGGACCTGTCTCAATGAGGGGTTGCCTATTGGAGGCCTGCTTTTTTGACTCAGTTAGATGCTCAGGGGTATAGATTCTACTAGTTCTCATCATACCCTGTGTTTCGACAGTTTCTTCAATTCTGACCTTGCCCTTTTTTCTCGCCTCGGTTGTGTAGACCCTTGGTACAACATTTGTATAGAATGGTGTCATGGTTGACATCTCTACCGGGATCGGTGCAGCTATCCTTACTCTGAACGGAACATGTGCCTTGGGTGGCAAGACTACAACCTCAAATGGTGGGGTGCATCTGCTGGCGACACGAATTCAACCTCAATTGGTGTTGGTATTTTTGCGGATGGTATTGCTTCAAACTCAAGTGGTACATACATATTCACCTTGGTGTCCTCAGACGGTTGAATCTGGACTATGATTGGACTGAGAGTAATTGTTGGCTTCTTTGGGTCATCACCTTCTACGATCAACCCGATTGATCCCTTGGGATCCCAGTCATCTTCTATTTCAATCATGTGGATACCTCCACTCTTATGGTGTGGCAGAGGGTTGTTGCGGACATTTGGAGCGGGTTTTTTTGCCATAATCATCTTGTTGTCAATCAAATACTGGATCTTGTCTTTCAAGGAATGACATTCATCGACAGTGTGCCCTTTTATGCTGGAGTGGTATGCACAGTATTTGTTTGGGTTAACCCACTGGGAAGGATTCTCAAGGGTTGCAGCAGGGATGGAGGTGACATAACCAGCAGCTTTGAGTCTCTCATACAACTGGTCAATGGGTTCAGCAATGGTTGTATATTGTTTTGGAGGTCTGCGGTCAAAATTAGGTCGAGGTCTAGGGAAGTTTTGGCATGCAGGGGGTGATTGATAGTGGGATGGTTGAGCATTATAGGTTTGGTAGACATGAGCGGGTTGGAAGTATCTGGGTGAGGTAGGTTTATATGTAGGAGGTGGAGATGACTGATAAGTTGGTGGCAGAGCTTGGTATGAGGGTGAGGGTGCTTGGTAATTTAGAGTTGGCTTGTATGTGAGTGGAGGTGTTGGGTAAGTTTGGTATTTGAGGGGAGACTTGGTTCTTTGTCCAACCATCACAGCCCCTACGTCCCTTTTCTTGGACACACCATCAGACTGTAAGGCCTTATTTGTAGCTTGCAAGGCCTCGAAGTTTGTAACCATACCTCTTTTGATACCTTCTTCAATCCTCTCACCTAATTTGATAATGTCGGAGAACTTGTGGTTCTCAATCATCATCAGCCGCTCATAGTACTGTAGGTCCTGAGCCCCAGACAAAGAACTTGTTCATTTGCTCCTCTTCTAAGGCAGATCGAACCTTAGCAGCTTCGGACCTCCAGCGAGTAGCATACTCGCGAAATGTCTTCGTAGGCTTCTTCTTCAAATTCTATACATAGAACACGTCTGGTGTGTTCTCTATATTAAACCTGAATCTATCCATAAAGTCAGATGCCAAGCCTACCTAGATTGACCACTTCTTGGGATCCTGGCTAATGTACCAAGATAATGCATCTCCTTTCAAACTCCTCATGAACAGCATCATGCAGATTCTTTCATCCTTCCCTACTCCAACCAGCTTATCGCAATATGTCCTCAGATGGACCCTTGGATCACCTGTACCATCAAACATTTTGAACTTAGGACGTTTGTACCCCTCGGGAAGTTCGACATCAGGCTGTATGCAAAGATCCTCATAGTTCAGCCCCTCGATTCTTTTCCTTCCTTCAATGCCTTGAATCCAGCTGGTTAGTTTCTTAAGCTCCTCGGCTAAGTTTCTGATAAGCAAATCCTTTTCATCAGACTCAGGTGTGCATAAGATAGGTTGGGTGGAGTGTGGCATGGTCTCCACGTAGATAAGAGTGTTATGGTGGCCTGGTGTATGGGTGTGGAAACGGTCGTTTGTGGAGTTTTAAGGTTCTAGGATGAGTAGTGGAGTGTTGTTTGGGGTATGGAAGGTGTTACATTGGTTCTTTGGTGGAGCAACGTGATGGTGAAGAACGAGATGATTCTGCTGTATTGGGATATTTTGAGGAGGTGTAGGGTTTTGAGTGTTGGGGAAGTTGACATTTGGGGTGCTGAGGGAAAATGAAAAGTTTGCTAGATTCTGAACCTGATCGAGCTCTTCCTGGAACTTCAACAGTTTATGTTCAAGCTGCGACACATTCTCGTTTAGAACTCGAATACCCTGGCTATCAGTGGCCTCTACCCGTTCGGCCATGTTCTCCTTCCTAATGTTGCTTATATCTTCCATTTTGCCTTTGTTCGTGCCTTTGATAGGACTAAGAGGAGGAGTAGGTGGAGGGCCCTTGGATTTTGTGAAATAAGATGATGATGCTAGAGTGCACGAACTAACCTTTGGGAAGGGGAATAAAAAATAAAAACAAAAGGTAATCGAGTTAGTGAGGATTATAAAAGTATTGCAATATTTAAACACATAATGCGGGAATGTAAAGCGTATCCTAATTTGGGAACATCTTTTGTGCCCGAGTAGGCCTAGCGATAAATTAATTTGGAGAACTTAGAATGCTAAATGCCTTAATTTATTGATATAAATAGACGAATCCCAAAACGACACTAAATAAACAAGAAATAAAAGTCACTAATGGCCTTTGGCCTTATTACATTCATAAAGCGAAAAGGTAAACTCCTATCTACTTGGTCCCAGAAGGACCTTCCTCAGGTTGAATGTTCTCGTTGATCAAATCCTCCAGTTCGCGTAGGTTCACCAGTAAAAATGCCTTTGCCAAATGTTCTCCTTCATTTCCCTTAGCGTTCTGGCAATCGGTGACACTCTTCCTCACCTTTCCTTCCAATTCCAACAGGCTATATTCCAGATATTCCAGCTTTTAGCTGGATTTAGCGGCCCTCTCTTTCCATTCATTGATTTGGTCATTTGACGGAAGATTCCTCCATCAGTCTAGCAAGAGTAAGGGTGTGCTAACCATATCGAAGCTGGGGACCTCGTTCTTCATTTCTGCAAAACAAAAGGGTTAAGACCATACCCCCACCAGACTCGACTATTTAACATCAACAATTAGCATGAAGCATTTAGTTCTCCAAATAAATGCACAGAACGTGATGATGTCCGCTTGGGTTTAGAGAAACCCAGTGGACTTTTGGACAAGGCTATCTTAAAGGATCAATATATGGACAACATAACTGACCCCGCTAGGTTTAACCATGATGCATGCACAATTTAAACAGAGTAAGGTTTCTATGGGGTTTTGGACTGGTACCCATGAGCGCAAAACTAAAGGGGGAAGTCACGGAACCGTCGACTGCACCGTTGATCGACTAGTTTTACTGTAAATATGCCTTTCCAAATTTAGGGGGTAATCATATAGGAAGAGCGCAACCACTCGTCAAGTGTTGCTATAGTATTTGTTTGGCACGAGTGGAGTATGATGTTAAGCATGATTATGCAATAATTGAAAGCATGTTGACATGTATTTTCACATTAAGAAAGCGATAAATATAGCAGTTTTATAATTTAAAGCAACAGTAAAGGAAGGAAACAAGAAAGATATGTCAGTTTTGCTTTTGAAGAAGAAATTGAATGCTTAAAGAAATTAAACAAGTAATTGCACATAGGGAGGGGTACAAATTACCAAAAACGGTATGAAATGGTAAAAGCCTAAATATCCCCAGCAGAGTTGCCATGCTGTCGCGCCCCCTTTTTTCCCCTTTCGCGGAAATAGGGTTCATGACATTTTTGGGACAACTCATTCCTTTTGGGAACAGGGTTTGCATTTTTGAAGAGTCGCCACCTAACGATTTTTAAGGTGCGTTAGAGCACCTACATGGTTTATCTACAACTACATTTGAAAACCAGAGATAGGGTAAGGGCTTGAAATTATCCTAAGGGGAAGGTGTTAGGAACCCCTCAGGATCCACTAGTGTGTTTCCTGGCCAGACAATTTTTTGTGAATTTGTGCAATTAGCAAGTAGGGCTCAAATAATAGGGGATTTAAGTACACAAGCGACTAATGAAAGTAAGATTTTGAAAAGAGTTACAATCTAAGCGTGCTTATGAATGTAAAGGGGTGTCCTAGGTTTATTTGTAATATGGATCACATCAATGCAATACCCGGTATGACACTCCTAAAAAGAAGGGATACACGTGGTATTAGCGCACCGGTCATCATATCCATATCTACCATTTCCCGCTCCGTAAAGGTAATTAAGCGAAGTGGTCTAGACTCTTATTGCATGCTATTACCCATCCCTTCCTATCAGTCCTGGAGAAATTTAGGATTCCTATCCTATAAGGAGGTTCTAGGCAGACCATCAGGTTTAAAGGTGAAATACTAAGGCGACATATAAAACAAGTAGGACATCATTTAAAGGGGGAAGACACAGAAAACAAGCAGAAGGCTCAGTTATACCTCCACAAATAATGCACATAGACAGCATGACTTATACACAATTAAGGTCTGAATTTAAAATCCTAAAGCAGGGTGTTTAAGTGGTAACATAAGAACCAGATTTATTACATGACTCAGAAAAGAAGCCCGAATCAGGTTTGCCTACTGATTTTAACAGTTGATAATTAAATAAAGGCAATTTCAGTTTTACTTAAGTTATTACTTAAGGCTTGCCTAGGCGCAAAGCGAGATGTAGCAATTGTTCCAAGTTATTAAGGCAGTTTGGAGATTATTTTTGTTACCTAAAACATGTTGTTCTAGTTGCAGAGGTTGTTGCCAATTCTTTTAAGAAAACATCACAATGTGAAAATCATTACTTACTACATTTTCATGAATCAGTAATTAGCTAGGCATTTTAAACAGAATGCAAACAAGTTCCTAGAACATGGTATCTAATATGCACAATTCCTAAGTGCAGGATTTCTAGATACATATGGCAGGAATGCAGAATTTCCTAAGAGTAGGATTTCTAAGTGCATATGGCAGGAATACAGAATTTCCTAAGAGCAGGATTCCTAAGTGCATATGGCAGGAATGCAGTAAAGTGCTAATTATTAGCAGATTTTAAAACATGATGTTATAAAGGTGCACATGTTGAAACAATAAACATGAGACCTAAGATCATGATTTCTAAGGCATGCATGAACCCTAAGCATGGTTTCTATTGCGCAATTAGGAACATAAACCTAATAACATGTTTTCTACCCTTAACAACTATAACATGCATATTTCCTCATCCCTTTTCACTAGCCACCCCAATACTGGTTTATAAATTATTACAGACCATGTGATAGAATTACATAAGAAATGAAGAATATGAAATTATAACTATAGGAAGACTGATTCTAACTTCCTCTCTGAGTTATGTAATAAACCATCTCAAATGCCAATATTGTTCCAAAGCGTTTCTCATATCTGGGTGTGTCAGAGTTCCCTAAAGACCTCAAGGGATATCGGGCAGTGCTCACACCCAGATTGCATAACCAAGAGTAAGTTCAGTGTGGAAGGGTCAGCTCTTATGTGTCCAGGTTAAGAGGGAGCTCAAGGGTCCCAAAGCAAGGCTCACACAAAAGGGGCAGAGCCTAATGATCTAAGAGTGCATGTGAGAGTGCTTGACATAGATTTAAGAGAGTTGAGTTGGAAAACAGTTTTGAAAATGATTGGTTTGAAATAAATTTGCAACAGTAACAGAAGAGTTGCTTAGGAAAACATTTTTGAAAGGGACAGGGGATAGGTGCAACAATCAACACATGCAGAATAAGTTCAGAGAGTAGTACTGCTTCAGTAGTTACAAACAGGGGAGTAGGGTTGGGGACATAGAGGACCCAAATCAGAAACACATAATTAATCATGAATCAAGTACATTAGGAGACATTCTGGTTGAGGGACATAAACAAGAACAAGTAAACATGCTGATTACATTTGAACAAAAGCAGGGCAAAATTTTAAGCATGCTGAGTAAAGCAGTGAACAAGAAATACAATTTAACAGCATGAGCTATTAAGTTAGTGCAAGAGACATGGGTTGACAAACAAGGGAACACATAGAGTTGAGTTTCACTATTTAAACTAGGAACATACCAGTTGAAGAAGCAAAGTGCAGAAAAAGTAAAGCAATCAAAGTTCCACAGTCTAGCCCTGGCTTTCAGCCGGCTAGACAAAGCAGTAGCACAAGTAGTGGTAGAGAAAGAGCGAGTTTGAGTGTGTAAGTGTGTGTTCTGAACTAAATTGTTCGTGTGTTTAAAGAAGAGAGGGTAGGGTATTTATAGCTTTGAAAAGAAGTGGAAAATAAGGTAACAAGTAAAGGTTTAACACAAATACGGAAATAATCATCATCAGAATCAATTAATACAAGTACTTCCCCTTAATCAAGGAGTTACAGCTCAAACGGATACTACAGGGATAATTAAGGAAAGAAAATCAGTTTGAGAAAGATTGATTTTTTACCATATAAGGGATAGTAAAAGTATAGAGTATATAATTTAGTCTAGGTACAGAATATACTTAATTTTGGGAAAAGTATTCAGCAGGGGTGAAACATCTCAGCAAATAAAGGGAGGGAACAATCAAACACTAACTTAACGAAATCAAGATCAATCAAGAAGGATTCATGATTCTGCACTTCGACTTATAAATAGAAAAGAATTAACAGGCAGACATGCTGGGTCAAACATATTGACAAAAAGAAGCAAACTAGATGAACACAAACATTCAGAAGTGACATGAATAGGCTAAGGACTACTCGAAGCATGGTAATCAACAAAGTCAAGTAGTCATGGCTCACACATAGAATCAAAATGAAGAAACTAGTCTAACACATAGCAACAGGTAGAGGAGATCAAACCAACATACCGAAATAAGTAAAGGAAGTCTTCAAAAGCTCACAGTAACAAGTGAGGAAAATTTTAAGAAATTAGGATTTTAACAAAGTTGGGTTAAAAACGGTAAGAACTCAGAATCAGTCAAGACAAACAAAGTAAATGATCTAACCATAAAGAACCCAATCAAACAGGTATACATACAAAATAATTAAGGACAGTTCCAGGACCCCGGATAAAACCAAAGATACTTAGGGTTTTCAACTCGATGAATCAGGTAGAAGAAAAAACATAAACAAACCGTTTAAACATAGTAAAATCATAAGATAATACTGAAAAATCATAGGAGAAGTTTTTTAAAAGAGTTTAAGAAACCCTAATCTTGAAGACGAAGAGTCGCTTTGAAAATTCGGAGAGATCTTTGAGGAAAACACCAAAAGGTTCATAACATACACAGATCTAAGACAGATTTGAAAGAAAATCGAAAAATCTTTAAAGTTAGGGTTTCGGAGAACCCAGAAAAAGTGAGAAAACTTCGAAGAGTTACCAATCTAGCCGGAAAAGCCATGCATCTGACTCGAACGGCCATGGATGGCCGAACGAAGACCATGAATAGAAGTTGAGCAAGGCCTGGACGATATCTTATCGAGATCTTTCCACGAAATCACAAAAGCGAGCCACCAGAAGACGTAAGAGACGAGTACACATTGGGAGTCCATGGATTGAGTAAGGATCGAAGAGGGTTAGGGCTAGTTTGGGTGGCGGCGACTAGGGTTTGAGTGAGGTTTCAGAGAGAATTAGAGAGGAAAGGGTATTCAAGGGCAGCGGGTTGGTGGGAAATGAATTAGGTTAGGGGGTTGTTTGGGCTTAATTTGGTAAGGGGCAATGTGGACCGTTGATCTGGGAGATCAACGGTCGAGATTAGAGAGGCTAGGTGGGGATCCGATTTGGGATTGGGTTAAAAAGGGTGTGGGTCAGGTTAAAATTAAAATTGGGCTGGGATTTGGGGTCCAAGTTGGGATACATTTGAAAGCCAATTTTGGCTACAAGTTAAATAGCCATTTTGTTCCTTTTTATTTATAAAAAATAGTAAATAGTTTCTGAAAATAAATTAAAAGTACTAAAATGATTTATACTACATAATTAACAATTTAAAAATATAGGACTCAATTTTATGAATATAAAACCTAATTAAACCTTAAAAGGGCTAATATTACAATTATGTGCAATTTAGCTTTAAAAATACTAAATGAAATTGTAAAAATATTTGAAAATTACTTTAGCCGTATTTTCGCATAAATATAAAAATCCAATAGATAAATTATTAAAAATAATAATTTTAGAAATAATTGTTGGGATTTTATGGATGAAAATGGGGAAATAAATCAATTAAAAACCCTTTAAAATTATGGAAAAATAATAAAACCTTTGGACATGCTTATATATGCATACATATGCTATTTTGAAGGTATTTTGCATATTGAAAATATATAGGAAAAATTGGGTATCAACACCCACTCCCCCCCCCCCACACTTAAAAGAGTGCAATGTCCCCAATGCTCAAATATCGCAAAAATAATAAGGGTGAACAAGAAAATCCCTGAAAGGCCAAAGGCCGAAGCAATCACGGCTCATGGGTACTCAGACTTTCCCCAGGCATTATCCTTTGTGTGGGTACCCTACACTTAGTTCTCACCATCTAGCTCGCTTTTGCGCATCTTATGGCTTTGCTTCATATACTTATAATCCTACAACATAAAATAACACTACAAATATGATAAAAAAATAATAAACCAAAAATAAACAAAAATAAAAGAAAGCAGTAAAGTTGGGTTTGCCTCCCAACAAGCGCCTAATTTAACGTCGCGGCACGACGTGAATCACTTTTTGGCCTCCACCTCGAACTTATGAATTGTGCCCCTAATTTGGCTTCAAGCTTTTTGTTATGCTCCCGGGGCGGTGAAACAAATTTAATTGGGCCAAGCAACCAATATCGCATTTTACACTTCTTAACCTTCGGATGAGGTAATTCTGTCTCTCTCGCACGACAAATTCAAGGATGTAAGCACTTCGTTTCTCATCCATTGGCTCCTCCAAAAGCTCAGATGACTTGATTTCCATGTCATCATCCAAACACAATGTTGAAAAATGTATGGAATGAGGACCAATACGCCCTAACTCTAAAATTGTATTACTCTTTACATCCTCATATGTACACACACTAGAGTCTTCACATATAATATTATCTACTTCCTCACATGACTCTAGAGTGCTTTCTTCAAAATGAACATCATCAATACAAGTATGGCCCAATGATTTACTCTCCACTTTTAGCTCTTCAACTTGATGTATAAGCTCTTTTTCAGGTTCACACAACTCGGAACTATTTTGTTGGGCGTTAGACGCATCAACCTTTGCAATCAATTTAGCTCCCAAGTCGTGAATATCAGTGCCAAATTTTTCAATCTCTTGTCCTAGGTTAGCTCTTCCTTCTATAAAGTGTCTCATCCCATCAGTAATTTCCTCATGTTGAGCCTCATATATTTCTAACTTTTCAGTTTGTTCCACTAGCCATGTTTGGCTCAAAATCTCAACTTTTTCAAAATTTTCCTTTTGTTGGAACTCGCTCTCTTCATTCAATTCTTCTATATTCGCATTCATTTTTGTGATTGTTGCCCTCATTCTTTTCATATCTTTTTTGATTTCATCCTGTTGCTCTACTACTTGCCTCAGAATATCCCTAATATATGCATCACGTTCCATATCCTGCACTTCATTGCCCCTATCAAACTCACAAACATTGTTAGAAAGATCATAATAAGAGCTCAGAAAAGGATGAAAATAATTAGGACAATCATACCAATAGTTATCTTGACCACCACATATATTACAAATATTCCATTCAAAGGAATGAGATTGTGCACACAACTCGCTCCCGAGAACATTCTGACAATTTTTCCACCAATGGGGTGTTACGACCCAAAATTCCACCACAGGTGTCATGATCGCACTCAGTCTCTAAGACTAAGTAAACCGATCATAATAACAATTTAAGCCATTTTTATTTTTATTTTAAATAGATAATCGAAACCAACATCGGAGATAAAGATACAACCGCCCAAGACTGGTAGTACTGAGTCACGAACTCTAACTGAATACATGAAATGATCTGAAGAAAATTAAATATACAATATTGCTCGAATAATAATTGACAGTATGATAAAAGGGAAAGACTCCAAGGGACTGCGACAACCAAGCAGCTCTACCTTGAATCCTTGCGATCACACTCTAACTCTGTTCGAGTTCAATATCTCCAATACCTGGCTCTGTTCAAAAAATGTGCAGAAGTGTAGTATGAGTACACCACAACGGTACCCAGTAAGTATCAAAACTAACCTTGGTGGTGTTGTGACGAGGTACAGTCAAGACACTCACTAGTCTAATAACCTGTGCAGTATAACATATAAAAATAATAGGAAACAATAATCAATCAGTGATATAAACAGCAGGGCAACAAGAACACCATAAATATTGCTCAGCCAATAATGAATACAAGTACGACCAATTAATCAAGCCCTTCAATTAGGAATCTTTAGCCTATAAATCTTTCCAATAGAAATCTTTAGGATATAATACCTTCCGATAAATATATTTCGAATATACTTCCTTCAAAATCTTTCAAATATATTTCTTTCATATAACCATCCTTCGAATACAATTCCTTCAAGTAAATACCTTTCTAATATTGTTCTTTCAAATAAATATCTTTCGAACATAATTCTTTCAAATAAATATCTTCCGAATATAATTCTTTTAAATAATATTTTTCGAATATAATTCTTTCAAATAAAAGTCACCATGTGACACCACATTTCAAAATCATAAAAATATGGGTCTCGACCCATTTTCATATTTTCACGACACCTCATACCAATATTTCTTTTATAACCGCACGGACAACTCACGTGCCAAAATAGTCATCATTTACTCATGGCACCTCGCACCCACATTTCATATCACGACTGCACGAACAATTCATGTGCCAATAGCATTTTCATTATATAACCACGGCATATCGTGCCCATATTTCATATTTTAACTATACGAATAATTCACGTACCAATAATAAATTTATCATTTATCCCAGACACCTCGTGCCCATATCATAATCCGTCCGGCAAATATCCACAGGCTTATAATTTCAATACATATCTGACTATTCTCAAATTTACGGGATTTATAAATAAATTGCACAATAAAAAAAACAATCACCAGAAAATTACAACATCACATAAAAATTACCAACACAATATCCCCACATCACCACATATCATCCTTGATAATAGCCACCCTTATCACTCATATAATAGCCACCCTTATCGCTCCTATATTAGCCTTCCTTATCGCTCTGTCCAGACAATATCCCAACACATAACCACAGTGAAATTGCCACCCTTATATCCATATAATATCAACAATGGAATGTCACCTTTATCCACTGCATAACAATAACCCAATCAGATAACTGTTTACACGGATATTACCACGACAACACAAAACAACAAAACATATTATAAATTACCCATGAGCCACAACCAATTCCAAAGATACAACAAAATCAATTAATTTCACAGCAAATAGCCCAAGGCTCCATATAAAGTATATAAAATCTCGATAACAACAACAAAGATGGAAAATTAACTCCGCATAAGACGACACCTTCTTTAATCCAAATTTTCGTTAAATATACTAATACCTCAATTTAAACTTACTTAATTAATTATTTGTAGATGGAAAATCCAGAATATAATTATTTCCAAGAAATATCAAATCAACAAAACACACTGAATTCACATGAAATTCCAAATGGAAATTTACACCAAGTAATCATATAAATACAAACTCGACAAACAAGGAATGAGGCATGACAAATCGAGGATTTACTAAGTTCCAATAATTTTTCACTTTAATACATAAGAGTGTCTATGAAATTTAACCGATACAATTTGCACATATAAACCAAGTACGTACTCCTCACATCGCGTACATGATTTTCATTTACACAATTTCTACATAAGACTCAATGCCTAAGGGGTAATTCCCTCACTCAAGGTTAGGCAAGATAGTTATCTTTTTGAAGTTAGGCCGATATTCTAAAATCGCCTCCTTGCTTGAATCGACTTTTGGATAGCTCAAATCTATCCAAATTAATTGTATAACTTCATTAAAATTCATCGGAATTGTTTTCCGGATAATATAACGTCGACTTAAATTTTTATTCTAAAAGTGAACCAAAAGTTAATGCGGGATCTGCCTCTCGGAACCCGATATAATTTTCACAAACTCCGAATATCCATTCCGATACGAGTTCAACTATACCAATTTATCCAATTTCGATAACAACTCGACCTCCAAATCTTAAATTTTCATTTTTGGAAGATTTTGCAAAAATCTTAGTTCCTTCCATTTAAAATCCTAATTAAACGATGAAAATAACCATGGTATTTATGGAATATAAACACTTTCGAGTATAGGACACTTACTTGAGTTGAAATCGTAAAGAAATCCTCAAAATCGCACAAGAACCGAGCTCCAAAAATCCAATCAAAAATGAAGAAATGACTGAGTTTGGTCCTCAAATGTTTCTGTCCATTTCCGTTTCTGCGGAAAAGTTGATCGCATTTGCGGGCTCGCTTCTGCGAGATAAAATGCGCATCTACGAAGCTCCACTGCACAAGAAGAGAGCTCAAGTTATTCGGTGTCAGAGCCTCAAACAATGTGGAATAGCCTCTTGACAGTTTAGTGACAATAGTCCAGTTTTATGCATAACTTTGCCATGGTTCAAAAACGTGAACTTGCAAGCACTCTAGTTCTAGTATCTATAACTTGCCTACCATGGGAGATTGAGTACCCTTTATGAGATTCAGAATAAGAGATTGTATAAAGATGTTAGAGTAAAAAAATGCAGTGTAGTATTTATGAAAAACTTGATCTTTTGGTCGGCATTTTCTTTTAATTCCATCTGGAGAATGATTGCTGCTCAAATCACCGAAGGCATAGCTCCTGGGAAGCTAATGTGTTTGCTGGATAATTAATAAGCTTGCTGCAGTAGCCACACTGCCCAGCAGAATCGCGCACCTGCGAGCAGAATGTCCTTCTGCGATAATCGCAGGTGTGGCCATTTGCACGCTGCTGAGTTTCACTTTCGCTTCTGCGCTGCCAACCATCGCACCTGCGATATCGTAGGTGCGCAATTGTTCCGCTCCTGCGACGGCGCTCCTGCGATGAAGCTGCCGCAGAAGCGAAGAACCAGTAGCTGCCCAGAAACAGCAGCAAATTTCAGCAGTAATCTCATCCAAAAATCGACTTCGTTAACCTTCCGAAATCTACCCGAGGCCCTCGGGACTTTAACAAAATATACTAACATGTCCCAAAATACAATACGAACTTAGTCGAGGCTTTAAACCACGTTAAACAACACTAAAATTTTGAATCACGCCATGAATCGAATTATGAGTTTTCAAATCTTCCAACTTCTATATTTTGCGCCGAAACATATTAAATCAATCCGGAATGAATTCAAATTTTGCACTCGAGTCACAAATGACGTAACGGAGCTGTTCCAATTTCCGGAATCGAAATTCGACCTCGTTATCAAATTCAACCTTCGGGTCGAAATTTTCTAAATTCTCTTATTTTCCAACTTTCGCCAAAATGCGTCGAATTGTCCTACGGACTTCCAAATCCAAATCCGAACATACGCCTAAGTGCGAAACCACCATACGAAGCTATTGACATCATCAAATCTCCATTCCGAGGTCGTTTGCTCGAAAGTCAACTCTCCGGTCAACTCTTTCTATTTAAGCTTCAATATGAGAATTTTTCTTTAAATTAAATTCTGAATCTTCCGAAAACTAAACTCGACCGCACATGCGAGTTATAATACATATTACGAAGCTGCTCGAGACCTTAAGTTACTGAACGGGGCGTTATTTCGTAAAACGACAAGTCGGGTCGTTACATTCTCCCCCTCTTAAAATATATATTCGTCACGTGCCAAGAACTATTCAGAGGACTTCGAATTATAAAGTGCATCGTTTCACACATACTCACGGGTGATTCTACATCACCGTAAATTTAACATGGGTCCGACACCATCTCCATTGAGATTATTTCTTTTATCCTCATTTCTAAACTTTGAAACCAATTTCTTACACTGCAATTAATTTCAAAAGGCCCGATTTTTCATATTAACACACTGTGTTAGTCTCAACCGACAGTAACAATATTGTGCCTATGCACACATTATACGTATGCCCGTAATCACATCTCTGGTCATAATAATTGTTCATAATTAATTCCAGCATCCTCAATTAATCTCATATTCACCAAAAATCTCGTTTCAAATTTCCACAACACTAACAGCAACACGTGAGGTATGAAGACCTCATAATTATTTATCCTAATTAACGAGTCGCATTTAACGCCACCTTGACACTCATCTTATAGGCTAAAACTCATTATTTACGGCACAAATGTGGCTAAATATGCACAGAAACACATAAAAGAATTATCAAATAAACCTAACAGGCATGACTCCTTATTAATACCATAGCACCAATTTTAATTTTGACACAGGGAGAATTTAAACTCGTAAATTTTTTTCACCACCAGGACCTTGTCCTTATATAACTTCCATCGCGGCTTGTAGCCCAGTTTAAATATTTCACATTATATAAAAATGCGATGATCTCGTCCTCAACTCCGAATCACAAATATTTTGCACATTGTGCCAACTAAAATTTTCCATTTCCTTTCTTTCTTTCTTTCTTTATAATAAATTCTGTAAACAACTTTCACAACACATAGCGAACCCCCATACCGATAGGGCATATAATTCATAAAATTGAAATCAATTATTCCAAAATTACATCAAAAGCCAGTGTAGTGAGTAATAAAATGTCACTTTTAGACTCATAGACCTCAATAATGTACAAAACAATAGACACGGGCTAACATCATCAAATTACCAATAGGGATAAACATATAAGTGGGTCACAAAATTACGAAGCTCATCCATAAGCGGAGCATAATAGGAGGACTCGCCTCAATATTTAGAACTGAAACGAATTCAAGAAAAATATCCTTTTATAACATATCGAGATCGTACATGTAACGACATCATCAGGTGTAGTGGCCTCAGTCATACCGTAGCAAATATATCAACATGATGGGTCTCCCCCTCTGGGGCGCCCTCTACCCGCCTATCCTCCACCCCTAACTGGTTGTGCTCGTGGGATAGTAATTGCATTTGGGCCCATTGCTTGAGTGTTCACATTAAATCCACCTCTCCCAAGTCTGAGACAATCTCTCATGATGTGCCTAGTATCACCACACTCATAGCAACCCCTCTGTGGTCGTAGCTGCTCATACTGATTTTGTGCTGGATAACTGGAATAACCACTGTGAGAACCTCGTGCCGGTGGTGCACTAATAGAACTTATTGGAGCACCTCAAGTACTCTGATGTGCGGACTGAGCTGGCCGATTGCTAGAGCCTCCGCCATAATGGTTCATGGCTGAAGAGTAAAATCCAGTGAACCCTCCAGAGCTTCGAGACCTTTTAGTCTCCTTAGATTCATTTTCCTCACCTAGTACACCCTCTATTCTCCTCGCAATGTCCACTACTTGTTAAAATAGAGTATTGATTTGCAACTCCCGAGCCACGCATATTTTAATACCATAATTGAGTCCCTCAATGAATCTACAGACCCACTCTTTGACGGTAGTAAACAAAGTAGGTGCACGACGAGCTAACTCACTGAACCTGATGGCATATTCTGACACTGTCATGGTGCCTTGACGTAACCATTCAAACTCTGTGTGCCACGTATCTCGGAGAGTCTCAGGAACAAACTCTTTCAAAAACATTTCTAAAAATTGAGCCCAAGTTGGTGGTATTGCATCGGCTGGTCTACCTTCTTCATAGACTTACCACCATTGATACGTTAGTTTTGACAGCTGAAATGTAGTAAAGGCGACTCCGCTCACTTCCATAATACCCATGGTGCTGAGAATACGGTGACACTTTTCCAGAAATCCCTGAGCATCCTCTGTAGTTGTGCCACTAAAAGTAGGTGGGCCATACCTTTTAAACCTCTCAAGTCTCTTTTGTTCTTCTTCTGATGCCCCTGGCCTGCCCTCAGGATGAACCAGAATGATAGGTTGTACCAGTACTATACCCGAAACTTGACCAATGTGAACTTGCTGCTCTGGAGTACGGGTTGTAGGAGTCTGAGCTACTCATCCAATCTGTGAAATAGAGATCAGTCCAGCCTGAGTTAATGTACCAAACATGTATAGGAACTGTGCTAAAGTCTCCTGAATTTCGAGGGTAACCACATGTGTTTCTGATACTCGTCCCCCAACCGGAGCTACTGGCGGCTCCTCAACTGCTGCTCTGACTAGTATTCTAGATGTGAAACGTGCTCTTCCTCGGCCTCTACCTCGGCCCCGATCTCTTGCGGCCCTAGTAGTATGCCCGAGTGTTTGCTCTACTGACCCGGTAGCACGTGTCCTCACCATTTGTGAGAAAATAGAAATACAAAGGCTCAAACTCCACAATTAACAAATCCGTACGAAAGGAATGGAAGAAGTGGAAATTTCCTATAGTTCTGTAGCCTCTCGAAGATAAGTACAGACGTCTCCATACCGATCTGCAAGACTCTACTAAACTCGTTCGTAACCCGTAGAACCTATGAACTTAGAGCTCTGATACCAACTAACTTGAGCTCTCTTCTTGTGTTATGGGGCTTCGCAGATACGTATTTTATCTCGCATAAGCGAGTCCACAAATGCGACCAACTTACCTGCAGAAGCAGAAATGGACAGAAACATTTAAGGACCAAACTCAGTCATTTCTTCATTTTTTATTGGATTTTTGGAGCTCGGTTCTTGTGTGATTTTGAGGATTTCTTCACAATTTCAACTCAAGTAAGTGTCCTATACTCGAAAGTGTTTATATTCCATAAATCCATGGTTATTTTCATCGTTTAATTCGGATTTTAAATGGAAGGAATCAAGATTTTTGCAAAATCTTCCAAAAATAAAAATTTAATATTTGGAGGTCGAGTTGTTATCAAAATTGGATAAAATCGGTATAATTGAACTCGTATCGGAATGGTGTTCGGATTTTATAAAAATTATATCGGGTTCCGAGAGGCGGGTTCCGCATTAACTTTTGGTAGACTTTTAGAATAAAATTTTAAGTCGACGTTATATTATCCGGAATTGTTTCCGATGAATTTTAATGAAGTTATATAATTTATTTAGATAGATTTGAGCTATCCGTAGTTCGATTCAATCAAGGAGGCATTTTAGAATATCGGCCTAACTTCAAAAAGATAAGTATCTTGCCTAACCTTTAGTGGGGGAATTACCCCTTAAGCGTTGAGTCTTATGTGGAAATTGTGTGAATAAAAATCTTGTACGCGAGGTAACGAGTACGTACTTGGTTTATATGTGTAAATTATATCGGTTAAATTTCATAGACACTCTTATGTATTAAAGTGAAAAATTATTGGAACTTAGTAAATCCTCAATTTGTCATGCCTCATTCCTCGTTTGTCGAGTTTGTATTTATATGATTACTTGGTGCAAATTTCCATTTGGATTTTCATGTGAATTCTATGTGTTTTGTTGATTTGATATTTCTTGGAAATAATTATATTCTGAATTTTCCATCTACAAATAATTAATTAAGTTTAAATTGAGGTATTAATATATTTAATGAAAATTTGGATTAGAGAAGGTGTCGTCTTATGCGGAGTAAAAATTTCCATCTTTGTTGTTGTTATCAAGGTTTTATATACTTTGTATGGAGCCTTGGGCTATTTGCTGTGAAATTAATTGATTTTGTTGTATCTTTGGAATTGGTTGTGTCCCATAGGTATTTATAATATGAATTATTTTTGTTTGTTGTCGTGGTAATATTCGTGTAAATAGTTATGTGATTGGGTTACTGTTATGCGGCGGATAAGGGTGGAATTCCACTGTTGATATTATGTGGGTATAAAGGTGGCAATTTCACTGTGGTTATGTGTTGGGAAATTGTTCGAACGGAGCAATAAGGGAGGCTAATATAGGAGCGATAAGGGTGGCTATTATAGGAGTGATAAGGGTGGCTATAGGAGAGATAAGGATGGCTATTGTCAGGGATGATATGTGGTGATGTAGGAATATTGTGTTGGTGATATTTATGTGATGTTGTGATTTTTTTGTGATTGTTTTATATATTGTGCAATTTATTTTATAAATTTCATAAATTTGAGAATAGTCAGATATGTGTTGAAATTATTAGCCTGTGGTTATTTGCCGGGCGGATTATGATATGGGCACGAGGTGCCGGGATAAACGATAAATTTATTATTAGTACGTGAATTGTTCGTATAGTTCAAATATGAAATATGGGCACGATGTTCCATGGTTATATAATGAAAATGATATTGGCACGTGAATTGTCCATACAGTCGTGATATGAAATGTGGGCGCTAGGTGTCGTGAGTAAATGATGACGATATTGGCACGTGAGTTGTCCGTGCGGTTGTGATAGAAATATTGGTACGAGGTGCCGTGTAAATATGAAAATGGGCTGAGACCCATATTTTTATGATTTTGAAATGAGGTGTCACATGGTGACTTTTATTTGAAAGAATTATATTCGAAAAATATTATTTAAAAGAATTATATTCAGAAGATATTTGTTTGAAAGAATTATATTCGAAAGATATTTATTTGAAAGAACTATATTAGAAAGGTATTTACTTGAAGGAATTGTATTCGAAGGATAGCTATTTGAAAGAAATATATTTGAAAGATTTTGAAGGAAGCATATTTGAAATATATTTATCGGAAGGTATTATATCGTAAATATTTCTATTGGGAAGATTTATATGCTAAAGATTTATATTTGTAGGACTTGACTAAATTGGTCATACTTGTATTCATTATTTGCTGAGCAATATTTATGGTGTTCTTGTTGCCATGTTTTTTATATCACTGGTTGATTATTGTTTCCCTCATTGTTATTGTTTCCTATTATTTTTATATGCTATACTGCATAGGTTATTAGACTAGTGAGTGTCTTGACTGTACCTCGTCACTACTCCACCGAGGTTAGTCTTGATACTTACTGGGTACCGCTGTGGTGTACTCATACTACACTTCTGTATATTTTTTGTACAGTGTCAGGTATTGGAGATATCGAACTGGGACAGAGTTAGAGTGTGATCAAAAGGATTCAAGGTAGAGCTGCTTGGTCGTCGCAGTCCCTTGGAGTCTTTCCCTTTTATCATATTGTCAATTATTATTCGAGCAGTATTGTATATTTAATTTCCTTTAGATCATTTCATGCATTCAGTTAGAGTTCATGACTTAGTACTACCAGTCTTGGGAGGTTGTATCTTTATTTCCGATGTTGGTTTTGATTATCTATTTAAAAAAATAAAAATGGCTTAAATTGTTATTATGATCGGCTTACTTAATCTTAGAGATTAAATGTCATCACGACACCTATGGTGGGATTTTAGGTCGTGACATGGGGTCCTCCACAATATGGACAAGGACCATCAAAATAAGAATAACCATTATTCGAATAATTGTCATTCCAAGATGCCACGTTAAAATAAATAAAAAATACTAACTAAACTAAAACAAAAAAACATGGATAGATAAAAAATAAATGTCTAATATAGAAAAATAGCTAATTTCTAAATCCCTGGCAACGACGCCAAAAATTTGTTGCAGCCAAACGCACACGCAAGTATATGCGGTCGTCAAGTAATAAAGTGACTAAAGTCCGATGTCGAACCCACGAGAACTTGTGATTAACTATTGACTAAATTAGACTATCTTAATTATCTAAACAAGGATTAAACCCAAAAGTAGTGATACTAAAATAATTAAACTAAAAAGAAAATAACTAATGAACTTTAAATAGAAGAATGACATATTTTTATATTATCAATGTGATGAAACGACCAAGGGTTATGGGCTATCAAACATTCCTATTGAATTCTTCAATTGAATTGACTAACTAATTTATCTAGTTTATTGGTTAACAAGATTAATATTGCTCATAAGCTTCTGTCGAGTTCTTACTCACCTATTCAAGATACCGTAATGCCTATATGTCTATGGAATTAGAACTAACAAGAAAACATTTATAATTCATGTAAATCAACCAAGCAAGGCAATTAGGTATATGACTATCCTAGCCGCAAATCCATTCCCCGATGCTCAGGTTCAAGAACATGCTCTACTCAATCCTATATGCAATCTAGAATTCCCACTTTCGAGTTCAACTTTATATTCGTAGATAGTATTCAATTGGTGATCAAGCAATCAAATAATTAAGTGCAAGATTGAATAAGTAAACCAATATGATAAACTAAGAAATCACAATTAATATTCGAATAACAATAGTCATGAAAGAACCACAACCCTAGAACGTGAAGTTTAGCTCCACATAGACATGACAGCAAAACAACAAATCATACAAAGAAATATAACAATTACTAATTTTGGTGAATGAAAGATGAAACCCGGCCTCCACGGCGGCTCTGTGCTCTTCCTAGGTCAAAAGTTTGTTAAAAGTTACAACAATAACGTTTTTTCATGTATTTATACCAAGTAGGATCGGACCCAGACGAAAACACCTTCTCCCCCGCGAAATAGGACTCTAGCTCTATAAAATTTTCACAGGCATGCCGCATGGGGCAACGCGTCACATGATATGCTTGTGGGGAACTTCAGAGAGTATGCAATTTGAGGGCAACAACAATTTACACAGCTGTGGCGCCCCATGCGGCACATCTGTGGAAATTTGGAACAATGTAAAACATGAAAGTTGTAGCCCTTTTAAATAACTTTCTAATGATATATTATGGAGCCCAAACGGATTTTTGAGCGAAAAGTTATGCGCATTTTACTGGACAATGCTTAGTATGCCTGCTCGATTCTTCGTTTCATTCTTAAAATGCACTATCATCCATTGATCCTCGAACATGATCCCAACTTAATCCTTGGATTTTACTCAGACTTCAAAGCTCAAGAATAGCTTGAATTCATTTCATAACATCTACATAGATTAGAATCACTCCTACAAGGCATAAAACACACATTTAGTGCAAAACACTAGCGATTAAAGCTCAAACTCAATTAAAATGCAGTAAATTAGAGTGTAATAAGCGACTAAAAAATACGTAATTATAGCCTATCATTAGCATTTTTGCAATTTTACTCATAGCCTTTTGCCTAATTTCTCATCAATTTGAACACTTGACGAACCGTTTGTAGTAGGTTTTTATGACTAACCGTTATTTTCTTTCATTGTTGATCACCTTACTATCTTATTATTTTTACTCTGATTTTATATGAGTTTTTGGTATTGTCCCTTCTTAGCTATATTTTCATTAATGTGGTGCTTATGCTTTCCTAAGCCGAGGATCTATTGGAAACAGCCTCTCTATCCTCACAAGGTTGGGGTAAGGTCTGCGTACATACTACCCTCCTCAGACCCCACAGTGTGGGATAATAATGAGTATATTGTTGTTGTTGTTGAACACTTGACGAAGTCTACACAAATATAAAAATAAATAAATCAATAAATACAACACTAGAAAATGCAAAAGAAATCCAAGATCTGCAATATTTTCTTTTAAATTTCCTCTTCTTCTTTGTAACAACCTAACGTTTTAATACAATGTTTGTTATTTATTCAATTAAAATTATTTATTTTAAAGATTTACTCATGGCAACTAGTAATTATACTATACATTCATATTGTATATGTCCAAATATAGACTCATTTTTGGAATTGTCACCCTCCAACCTAGGTGAGGTGGACAGACACTTAATGCCTTAGGTATATGAGCGACCCATTTCGTAAAACTAGTAAATTTATCACATTTGCAACATCTGCAATCAGAAAATCCCAAACACACACACACACACACACATATATATATATATATATATATATATATATATATATATACGGCTCTGCAAGGCCTCAACCAACACAAACATCTATCTAGCATACAGTAACTTACCACAGGTACACATATGTCTACAAAAGTCTCTAAGAACATCTGACAGACATAACAACATAGTCGGTACATGGCCCCGATTTGCCCATAAGTCTATATAAAAAATCAAAACATAAGGACCTCTAGGCTCGACTGCACTCCGGATGATATGGAGTCCACCAATCAACAACTGGAATTGAAATTACTTATTTGGGGGTCCTTCAAACTGCCTACTTGAACCTGCATCATGAATGCAGCATCCCCGACCAAAGGGATGTCGGTACGATATAATATACCAATGTAATGACCCGATCGGTTGTTTTGAGATTTAGCATTCCATTCGGTGGTTTGAGACTTTGAGTAGCTTCATATTATGTGTTATGACTTGCGTGTATGGTTGGTTTTGATTTTTGAGCGGTTCAAGATTGATTCGGAAGAATGATTCTCGTTTTAGAAGCTTTAAGTTGGAAGTGTTAAGCAAGGTTTGACTTTTGGATAAATGGACTCGCAATCAGGTTTTGATTATTCCAATAGGTTTGTATGATGATTTTGGACTTGTACGTATGTTTGAATTTGGTTTCAGAGGTTCCTAGAAGAATTCGACACTATTTGTCGAAAGTTGGCAATTTGAAGAACTAAAAAGTTCATAAGTCTGATCAAGAGTTGACTTTGATATTATTGAACTCCAATTGGTGTTTCGAGACTTTGGATAGGTCTATATAGTTGAATTGAACGTGTATATAAAGTTTGAAAGTAATCCAAAGTGTGTAAGTATGATTCAGACACTCTTTTGAAAGAATGAACAATTAACAACTTAAGAGAAATTCTATTCGGTTTGAGTCTAGAAATCCCGTGGTGCTTGCTATATCGTAGTTCTTCATCTTGTGGCTGTTTTGGAGGGTTCTTCAAAGTGAAGTAACCTCAGGTCTCGTGTGGTTATTGATGATTAAGGTAATAATCAGTCCCTCCTTCATACATATTATTTTCAAGGTGAACTACAAGTGTTTATAGTCCAACTTGAACACCAAAAGTTAATTCAAGAAGAGAATACAACACCTATAGTATTACGGTTATTGAGGATAATTGTGGGCTGTGTTTTGCCAAAATTTCAAGTTTTTGATAATGTCTAAGGTGAGTATAATAGCCTACCAATTGTGGTTAAGCTTGCTTTTATGTTGGTTAAGTTGTTAGGATGATAAACTATAAGGTTATACTTGGATTAGCTTGAGATGTTGTTATTCTTGATGGATTGATTTGAAAGTTGCTCTTATGAACTTTAAGTGGCTGAAAATTATGGAAAGTAAGTTGGCTATGATATTTTTAGTATGATTATGTTGGTTTACATGTCAATCTTGTTGAGAAAATCTGTAACTAGAAAAGAAAATGGCTATAAAGCACTTGGAAGTTGTCGATAGTGATATTATCTTGCGTTGGGCTATTTTGGATAACTTTAAAATTGAGTACAAGGTTGAAAATCCTATAAAAGCTATTGATTATTATATTGAATATATTACTAATTTCAAGAATGAATGATAATTGGGTTAAAGGGTGCTAAACGGATTCAATCCGAGCTTGCCGCTCGTCGTGATAGGTTGATGACTTGTTAATGAAATATTTTGTACCCTATTGTTGATGTTGTTTTTATTGTATTGCTCTGGTGGTTGTTGTTGATATATGGTATTGGAGGAGGCCCTTGTTACAGGGGAAATGCTGCTCAAATTTACATAAACGAGCTACTAGCTTAAATTACGGACATAGCCATTACTCAGCGCTGATTTTGAATCTCATTATGCTATAGTAGACTGAGTTGAGTTGTTTCAAGAGTTGTTTGGAAGCTATTAAGGACTCAATGAGGTTAAGGTATGTTAAGGCTAAACCTTTCTTTCATTTTGGCATGATCTAGTAACTACATGTGTTTGATAACAAGACATAAACAGAAGTTTATATTCCTGAATTTATGTACATTGTCCTAGTCTCATAAGTTATAACATTGTCCCTTATCAGGACTTCATATTTAGTTTAGTTTTGTCTTTTTTCAGTCAAGAGAGCAGAGAGTCTACATATATACAATACTATAGTATTTTCACCACCATCGAGCTATAATCGGTCGGTAGGCCCCTATTGAGCAACCTCTGATTAGATGGTAAGTTATATACCAAGCCTATTATGGCCGAGCGCCTATGAGCGAGCCCATAATGACCGAGATACAGAGCCTAGTATGGCCGAGCGCCTATGAGTGAGCCTACTACGGCAGAGCAGTTACATACCGAGCCTTATAAGGTCGGACAACTATTTTACTTACTATATTGAGAGAGTTGAGTCAGTAGCAGCAGGTAAGCATATCTTCAGATTATCTTTTACTCCAGTTACTTTCAGTTATTATATTATTAGTTCAGTTTCAGCTTTCAGTTATTCTGTTGCCTTACATACTCGGTACATTATTTCGTATTAACGTCCCTTTTGCCGGGGACATTGCATTTCATGCTTGCAGGTCTTGATTGACAGTTGGACAGACCCTCCCAGCAGACAGAGTCAAATATTAGCTTAGTTAATAAGCTCCACTTCCTCGAAGTTACCAGGTCTAGACCTTGGAGTCCATTTTATATATACAGGTTTGATGAGTAGGTCGAGGCCCTGTCTCGACCATAGTATAGTTCAGTTATCTCTAGAAGCTTGTAAACGAGTCTTGTATATTTTTTATATCAGTAGATGTTCATGGCGTCTTCGTCGACTGTCACAGTTATATATATCAGCTTTTGGATATGTTTACCCCACAGATGAGAGAGATGTTATTTTCATACGATTTAGAATATGGCCTAAGTTGAGGTTTACCCCTCCAGAGTTCACAATTTCAGAGTGGTACGCTTGGACCGAGATGGCACCGGGTGCCGACCACGCCTCTTCAGGTTTGGGGCATGACATTGACGGCTTGCGTGACTTGGTTGAGTTGGGCAAATTCAATTCAAGTGGCTCGTGGGGTGTTGCATGGTTGGCTGCGCCTTGATTATGATCTTCTGTTTGTCATATATAGTGATATCTGTTTCTTCATGGTTATGGTCATGCGCTTCGCGTGTTTGTTATTGATATGCATACAGTTGTTGATTATGAACCTCATGGATCAATGTATTCCATATGGACCGGTGTCTGGATTTGGTCACGCATCCAATGCAATGGGAACACGGTTTGAAATGTCGAACCCCATATCGCATTTGCGAGATTTTCTTTGCAATTGCGAGGGTCACATTTACAAACCCATTGTCACAATTGCGACATCTGCAGCTAAACATAAAGGCTGGAAAGTCGGGATTAAGTCTCATTTCTCATATTTTAGAACACCTAGACTCGGTAGGAGGTGATTTAGAGAGGGGATTTTCATTTATAAATATTGGGTAAGTGATTCTAATTAATTTCAACTATATTTCATGATTATATCTTAGATTTAACATTAAATTTATGAGAATCAAAGAGGAAAATTGTTGATTTTTGTCAAAGTTTTGAAAAATGAAGATTTGAGTTTTGAGAGTCGATTTGGACTCGGATTTAAAAACCAAACACATATATGGACTCGTGGGGTTGTGGATAATCGGAATCTACCCTTGGAACCATTTTTTGACCAGGCAGGCTCGGGGGCATACTTTTGTTGACTTTTAGGAAACTATGTAAAGATCAAAGCTTTATCAATTGTAATTGGTTTCCCTTGCATTGTTTGATGATATTATGTCATTTTTGCTTAGATTTGAGTCGTGTTGAGGCAAATTTTTGGGAAAAAGCTATTTTTGAGGGTTGATTTGGCCTAGTTGAGGTAAGTATCTTGCCTAACTTTGTGTGGGGGAACTACCCCTTAGGATTTGGGTTGTTTTTATTAACTATACTAAGTAAAAGACGTTTACACGAGGTGACGATTGTGTATGCGGGTTATATGTGGTATTTTGACCGGTTTAGACTTTTAGACTTCTTCCATGTATTTAATTAGACTTGTTATAGCATATTACATCTTTCACTGTTAAATTTCCTCTCATATGCTCTAATTGACGTTGTTATTATTTGTTCGATCCTTTATTGTTGTAATTTCTCTTATATGCTTTAGTAGAAGTTACTACCTCTTTTATTGTCTTGTTACTCCGTTATTGTTAAATTACACTTACTTGAAGTTGTTATTTCGTGGAATATCTTCTTGTTGGGTTATTGATGTTGAAGTTGTGGAAGCCATTATCATATTGAGATTGAAGTTGTTAATTGTTGAGATATATTTCCTTGTTGAGTATTTCCTCATTTATTTTATTATTATAGAGATTCTTGTACACATTGTGATTGAGCCATGGGCTATCGTTGTGGTAACATTGGCATTGTTGATTTTGGCAAGTGTTGTGGCATATGGGTACATATAGTGCGAGTTGATTATTGTATTGTGATATTGATACACATATTGCTAGTAAGGGAATTACTTGAAGCCACGTGGTGAGATAAGGGGCTAAAACACGTGTATCTATTTCGGAGAAAATGTTTTAAAAAAATAAATGCAAGGCTCACGTAGTGATACAAAGAAAGACTGTGATTGAAATTAAGAAATATGAATATGCGGTGTGATACCTCGGTTGTGATTTTTGTTGTACATTCCATGATTAAAGAGGCTTGTTGGATGAATAGTACTACTTTGTTGTTGCCTTCATTGTCTTACTTGTATTTGTCCGTATTTGATTACTTGTTGTTCTCATTATGTGTTTACTTCTCGTTGTGTTTCTTGCCTTAAATTCTGTTATTAGCCTACATTATTATACTTCTTTGTTATCATTCATTTTCTCATTCTTCGTTATTGGTCTTTATTATACTCTGTTCAGTTTATCTAGTCCTAGTAGGTGTCTTGACCTGGTCTCGTCACTACTCTATCGAAGTTAAGCTTGATACTTACTGGGTACCGTTGTGGTGTACTCATACTATATTTCTGCACATTTTTGTGCAGATCCAGCTACATTTGCTGGAGTCAGGCTCTACTGATCATTCAGCTATTTCTGAAAACTTCAAGGTATACCTTCTCAACGCTCGCAAGCCTCGGGGTCACCTTCCGACATTCTCTAATTACTGTTTACCCTCTATTTAGACAGTGATGTATTTTTAGTACTTTCTGTAGAGCTTATGACTTAGTTTTCATCGAGTTTTGGGAGTATTGTAGTTGTGATTCAGTATTGAAATTTTTATGAGAGTTATCAGGTTATATCATGTTTTTAGTCTTTATTTCTTTCATATTCTTTTGAATGTTAGGCTTACCTAGTCTTAGAGACTAGGTGCCATTACGATATCCTAAGGTGGGAATTTGGGGTGATGACAACTTTCCTCATGCTAATTGGTAAACGAAATATTCTTATCTGGTATTGTGAATTTGGAATACAGTTCTTTGATAAACTCGTGTTCAGTTGTTTTTCAGTGGTAAGATTTGGAATTGATTGTTTTACTTGGAAAGCATGCCTACTATCCCGTAACTATGAACGAGCTGAGAATATATTTCTTGAGTTATTTACCTTTATTGTCTCTTTATATCATCATGAGTTATTTTGGATATTAGTGTTGGACTTTGACCCTCTTCCAAGCTCGTCACTACTTTCAACCTGAGGTTAGGTTTGTTACTTTATTGAGTAAATAGGGTCGGTTATACTCATACTACACTTCTATACCTTACATGCAAATTTTGGAACTGATGTTGCTATTTTTGGAGGGAGCTGGCATTGAAGATGTACCCCCATTCCGATTATAGCTGTCACTTCTCCTTGGTAGCTTTAGATTTACAAATCTATTTATATATACTTCGAACAGATGATGTATTTATTTCATGCCAGCTTTGTAAATTCTAATTCTTAGAAACTCATGACTTGTACTACCAATCCTTGGGAAATTGTATAGAAATTTAGTTATTTTACTCATTTACTTTTATTATTTACATTTGAGTTGTGTTGACTAATACTTGGGTTACCCAGCGGGTTGGGTTAGGTGCCATCATCACAAGTTGGATTTTGGGTCATGATAATATGAGTAAGGTAACCGTTCTTCAATAAGTAATCAACTTCTCCTTGTAAAAGCTTACAATACGCCGTTTTATGCCCATAATCAACATAATCACACCAAAACTCTTGACTTATTTTACTTGGGTCTAACCTCATTTCTCTTGGCCATCGTACCTTATCTCTCATACTTATTAATATTGCTACTAATTCAGAAGTACTTACATTAAAATGGTAATATGCTAGTTTTAGTCTGGGACTCTGGTCGTTATATCTTGTTATTTCCCGCTCTTTTCCAGCCCGTGAAGAAAGACTTATCTCTCTCACCTTGACCTTTGGTCAAATTATGCTTGTTCTAGTTTGTGATCTCTCTTCGCATCATTCGATATAGGGCTCATACCTATTGTTTCGCATTTTGTTGCTATGACTTTGATCTTCTTGTCCCGAACCCATCTTCCACCTTTGGTTGAGCCACTGTCTCGTCCTCTATGCGAAGTTTCGTGTTTTACCTATTGTAGACATCATTTCAAGTGGTTGGTGAGAATTCTTGTAAACTTTCATTCAACCTTCTCATAGATTCTGAACTTCTTTCATTCAAGTTTCTTGCAAAGCTATTACTGTCCGATTATCAGGTGCAAGAGGTAGCAATATTCTTTCTCACTAGAAGTGGTCCACAATTTCTTTGAGTAATTATGTGCTTCATTGTTGTATTTTAATGATGTCCTCCATTCTTTTCTTTACTTATTGGGCTCCTGAATATGCTTTAATAAATGAATCTTCAAGCTTAGTAAAAGATTCAATTGAATTCTTAAGTAAAAGAGAATATCATGTTAATGCCTCTTTTGTAAGAGTTTCACCAAATATTTCCACCAGCACCAACTATATTTTTTGCTTAGTCAAATCACTGCCTTTGACTCCTACGAAAATAAGGTCACATGGTCTCACGGATCAGGGTTCCATCGTATTTGGAAATATTTGGCATCTTGCATTTTTTTGGTATGGGCAATGGTGTTGCGCTAGGTTTCCATGATTGTTGTCAACAGTTTTCCATATCCACATCTTTAATAACTAGTGATACACTCGGTATTTGTTCTATCTATTTATTTTGTTTCTTGAGCTATTTCTGCAAGGTTAAAACTAAATTTTATAAATCAGGATTACTTGGCGTACCTTAACCTCCTGCTCTAGAGCTGTTTGGAATTTCCCAACTTCCTAAATATTCATGTCCTAAATTGGGATTTTTTATGGTTGTGTTAACTGGGGGTGGCACTGGAACTGCTTGGTGCATTACCATTCTAGCTCGCAACACCTCTCCAATTTGCTGAGCAATGAATTGCTTCAACTCATCCTACAAATCGGATGGTTCTTCATTTCGCTACACAATACTGCGACTGGCAGATTTTACTGGTGAGTTATCACATGAACGTTGTGAAGAATATGTAACTAAATTTCTTGGAGGAGATCCCCCTTGTCCATTCCCCTGCTGAGTAATTTGGTCAGTTCCAAATATAATTTACTGACATGGAGAAAATATAAATAGAAAGTTGAACGATTGTTAGAGTCTCGGTAAGGAACCAAACTATTTAGCCCAAAAAATAATTTTTTGTAGTCAAAGCAATAAAATAAAATAAATCGGATTTCTAACAACCGATTTATTTCACTTTTTCAAGTATAATTGAAACAAGAAATGGACAAATAATAATAAAGAAATAAATTGAGAGAATAAAGGAAATTTTATTGATAATTGAATCTTTTTTCCAGTAGGAAAGAAATAATCTTCCAATAATAAAGAACAGTAGGAGAATTCTATAATTGATAATATGACTTTGTAGAATTTCGACGGGGATAAAAAATATGAAAGAGAGATTTAAATAGTACTATCATTTGTAACCATTTGCCTTGTTGAGCTCATGCATGTTATCTGTCATTTATTGCATTAATTTTCCATACATGATTGATTTGTAACGGTTGAGATAATAATATCAAATCGCGTGTAATCCATGATTGACTGATCCTTTTCATATTTATAGCTATTAATGACTTTAATCATCAGTGGTTATTCGCTTATGTTTAACCCCGAAGCTAATAGACACGCGAACAACCCCGAGGGTGTTGTTTACATCTTGTGAATGCGTCATTCTTCTTTGTCGTAATAACTCCCATGACACATGTCATTATGATATAAATTCACGTGGCGAGTTTGTTTTTCACTAATACATAATTCTCATTTATGACATTATTAGATGACTTTTTAATAGAAATAAAATAATCAAGATTGGAAACAAGCTTAGTAAAAGAAAAACATAGGCTGAGAGAAATTTCCTCTGCATCGTAGAACTGCGAAATGGGACATGAATGAATGCATGCATTGGCTTCCTGCCCTATAAAAACTCTCTCAGTCTCTGATCTCTCCCTATCTGACCATCCTCTCCTCTTTCTCTCTCTTCTCTGGGTTCAGATCTCTCTCAGAGCAAAAAAATAAAATAAAAAAACATCTTTAGAGAGGGAGAGAGGGAAAGAATGGGCGCCTGTGCTAGCAAGCCTAATGTGTTGAATGGTGACGCCCCAGAAGTCGTACCAGAGAATGTCCCTGCCAAGGATGCTACGGTTGCGGCTGAAGAAGAGGTGAAGAAGGAGGAGGGTGTCATTGCGGATCATGATGCCGACAAATGTCGATCTCTCAATAACCTGTTCAATGTATGTATTCATATTTCAATGCCCAATCTATATATGTTTCTCTTTATTTCTCTTCGTTTATTTATGTGCCTATGTTCTTGCTTTAATACGAAAAATGTATACTCTCTATATTTTATTTATATAGAGGTGTTTAAGAATACATACATATGAAACAAACAATTAGAACTTTTGGTTCAAATATGATATGTTATACTAGATAAGAAATTTAAAGTACCGGAGTTTTTAATTACAAAAAAATAATCATTTTTTAACAAAGCAAAATGGAAAGATTCTGATATAAAATAAAAAGTATTAGTGATAACTTTCTTTCTTCCTCTTTTGATTCATATTTTCCACGTCTAATTTTTTTGTTAATTCACTTATGTCCTGCGGTGCAATTCATATCACCGTGATTATTGATGATCATTGACCTTTCACATATTTAGTTAGGGAAGTTTTTATGAATTGATTTACTTTGTTTATTTAATACTTCGGTATTACTTAATTTTTGTTAAACAAAACATCATTTGAAACGTAAACTTGTAAGTAGAGAAAAAATATCATTTAAACATAACTTCAATATTCTTATAGAATAGAAATATGATCTTACATGAAATGTTGAAAAAGTTATCTAAAGACTTTCTATTGGTTCTTATTTTTTCCAATAATTTTCTAAGGGGTCTATAAAATTTCGGTTGTGGAGCTCCTTTATGCCACATGGAAGACGTGAAACTTTCATGCCTAAGACTACTTTTGTTTGATCTAAATATGAAGAGATCTGATCATGATAAAGGTGATGGATACTACCTTGTTTTGGCTATGACTTACCATAACCCTTGACAAGAAAGGCTCTGTTAGTTCTTGTTAGCAATGGCCGTAATGAAGTTAAATAAAAAAAATGAAACAGTACTTTCAAACATACCTAAAGTATTTTTCGACCTTCTGGTCTTAAATATGATGTGATATTTATATAATTATAAGATCATGTCATTAAGGATATATGATAAGTGTATAACCTGAAAAGGTTTTATAACATGATAAGTTGTGGTTATTGTTTAAACAGACCAATTAAGAAGTAGAAAAAGTGACATATAAAATAGAATGGATGTAATACAATTTAGGAAAAAGGGTCACATATACCTCTATACTTTGGTATATTGTTCACATCCACCCTTCATTATACTATCGGGGCATATATACCCTCGCCATTAACAAATTAAAACACCCTCCATCCAACGTAAATCCACCATATTGATAAAATAATCATTTTGAAAAAATTCATTAACTCATAACCCATTAAGCCTATCATATAACAATATGGAACCTAGATTTATGAGATATTTTAACATATTTTATTCATTTAGAGAGAGACCGAGAATTATGGTGGCAGTAGGATTAGTAAGAACTTATACTTTTGGTTCTTAGTTGTTCGTGGTGGAATTAGGATATCATGTTATCACTTTTGGTTGTATTTTGTTGTGTTTATAATATGATATCCCTTTGTCTAATGTAATGCATACTTGTCAGTTGGCTTGTATGTTGGTAACAACTAATATATACTTCAACAATAGTTGTGTTTGTTAATACATGAAGTTAGTGTACTTAGGTTGTTAAGTTACTTTCCAACTTGTTGGTGTACTTTCTTTAATTCTTGATGAATTCTTTAGAATGTAGCTTGATATTAAATTGAATCTCCTCTAATTATTTTCTAATTTTTGTTCACTATAAGTTCAGTTGCTACTAAGAATTATGAGTATCCAATCCCATAGCTTAGAATCTAACTTTGGTTCTTAAGGCGTGATTTAGCGATAATTACTCGTTCCCCAAATGCTTAAAGAAGAATAAGAAAATTATGGTGCGTGAATACTCATCAACAAAGGCTCACTGTTGGAGGAAGAAATACCTCGGTAGCTACCTTAAGACTTCATAATTGCAAACCTAATAAGATTCTATAAACATTCAAGTCATACTAGAAAGAAAATCATGGTGAATACTCGGTACAATTCGACATAGTGAAAAAAAAAAGAAGAGAAGCTAGAAGAAAAAAAGGAAATTAAAAAAGGTAGAATATAATAACATACAACAAGGATATTAAAAGAATTGAGACTCAATATATAATTGAAAATATGGTTGTCGGTATTTTTATGTCTTTCACTTATTGAGTTTAACAAGTGACTAGGAAGGAGATGACTAATCTATAAGAAAGAAGTGCAGTAAATAAAAGGGGTTTAACGGGTTATTAATGGGTTTTAAAAAAGAATAAGTCTTTTTAATTTGGTTGTTTTCCGTTAGGTGAAGGAAAAGTTTGGATAACGGTAAGGATAGATATGGCCCGATAAAATAACGGAGGGTAAATATGAACAATATATTATATAATTTAATGCACCGTTTGTGATACATCTGACCCTATTAATGCTCCAGAATGAAGAGGGGAAGGGATCGGCAGAAGAGAAAGAAGAGACGTCAGTGCAAAAGGCTTGTGAAGTACCAGCGGAGGCCAAGAAAGAATTAGAATTAGTTGAGAAGGTTGTCGATGAAACTGCGAAAGCTGATGCTGCTTCTATTGATGAGAAGAAAATAGAGGAAGTAAAATCAGAAAATCCGGATGTGGAGGAAGTAGTAAAACCATCATTGGAGAGTATTCCATCTCCTGCAGAGAATAAAGCAGATGAAGAGAAAGAAGCTCCTGCAGAAAAGACAGTAGAGGAAGTACAACCAGAAACAGAGAATATTCCTGCAGATGAAAAGTCAGCCACTGAAGCTCCAAAATCTGAAGAGAAGAAAATAGAAGAGAAATCAGCTCCCGAGTATCCAAAATCTGAAGCTTCTTCTGTGGGCATTAAAAAAACAGAAGAGAAACCAGCTACAAAGAAAGGCAAGTTTTGGTGGGATAAGTGAACCAAATTCACAAGTCATGGGTACTGATGTTATTTTTAACAAGTTCTCTTGAGCATGATTTATTTTATTTTTACTGTTGAATATCATTCTCATTTGATGAAATTGGTAACGTTGTATTTTCACCTTCATATTCAAATACTTCATCGTTTTTCCATTCTATACAAATTTATTTTCCTTATTATTCTAGTTTGATCAATACTCATTACTGATATCTCTTTATGCTGTTGATTAAATAGAATCTAATTAGAGACCTCCATTTCTTTGAGTTCAAACAGAACAGGAAAAACGGAATATGTGTGTGATACTTGAAGTTGCTTCAAATAATACCTACATTAATTATGTAGTTAGTTGTCTAGTTGTCTTTCGATTCAGACTTAGAGCCTATGTTTCGATTAAGCTATAAATAAGAGTGTCAGAGATATAATGAATGAGGAGATGAATCGACGAAGCAACTGTCCTTGAGGAGAAAATCATAATGAAAAAAAATTGAGAAGAATTCTAAACTCAAAGTATTAGAAGGTGTATGATCAATAGGTGTTGCAGCTCCTTTGGTACAAATGAATATAAGTCCCATGGATAGATGAAGAGACGTATATAATTCTGTATTGCAAATCTGTTAGAAACTCCACGTAAACTGTTGTATTTATGTTTAAAATACAGTATCATTTACAGTTTACACTTCATGATTTAATTATATATATTTACATGTTTTGAAAGCATATAGGTATTATGTTGTATTTTTAAAGTAATGAATGATTTTCATGAGTTCTATGAGTAGTGTTTCGCTCGATGAAATTTTACGAAAACGGATGCCAGTCGCTCATTCATCCAGAATTGGGTCATAATACTCTTCGCATGAAATAAGGTAGTTCTCTGGGACTAAATACTAATTCCTCGTGTGTGGAGATTCTGAATTGAAATTAGAAAATTATACTGCTACAAGGTTCTCTTAGGATAAAGATGATAGCAAATCTATTTTTGGTTATGTATTCACTTTAAATAGGGATGTAGTGAGTTGGAAAAGTTCCAAGCAAATACCAATAGCTAATTCAGTGACTAAAATAGAATATGTAGCAGCTAGTGAAGTGGCTAAAGAAAGTACAGACGTCTATGTACCAATCTAAAAAGATGCTAACAGTAACACAACATTGAGTCCATTAGCCCGCCGATTAACATATAGCCATATATCAGTCTGAATAAAGTTGAAGATTCCACCAAGTCTAAAGAAGATTTTAACAAAATAGAAAGAGAAAACAAAATCTTTTTGTAATCATCTTCATTTATCTTTATGCTATCAAATACAAATTACAATATGATCTATCCAAAATTAATCAGAGTACTATGTCCATTGCTAAAGAACAGAGAGCAGCAACAGCAGAAATTAGTACAGTTTCTATCCAGTTAGCTCTAGTAAGATACAATTACTACAGTTTGTGCAACGGGCTACATAAATTAGGTTACAGAATCATTTTCCTGTATCAGTTACTTCAATCAATATCTATACACAACTGCCAACGCTTACTACTAAAGAAATTTCACGAAACTACTATCTTCATTCCCTGTTCTACTGCTATATCTTATAGGATTCTCATATGTCAACCTACTTTATACCTAATCAAACACTTGATCCAAAAAAATGAGTTTCGAATATAAAATTAATCTTCGCTAAAGAACATCGCTAGAAATTTTCATCAAATTTATTTCCATCGCTAGAAAGTAGAAATCGCTAGAAAGTAGAAACATACCTTTGAAAATTGAAACTATCGCAAGTTCGCAACAGCAGCATCTTCATTTGCCCGGAATTTGTGAGGACTGAGGAGTGAGGAGTCGGAGCTCGGAAGTCGAAAATCGCCAGATCGAAAATCGCCAAATCGCCGCTCAACTGTACTGTAATCTAAATTGCTAAATGCTAATGCCCTAACCACTGACCAGTAACCAGCTAACCTTTAGAGTTTAGGCTTGGGCTTGGGCATAAGAATTAAGATGGGCTTGGGCGTTTGGGGCTGGGGCGATGGGCTGGGTGGGCAGTAATAATTAAGAAAATATCTTTTAAAATCGGATTTTCGGTATTTCGGTATACCGAAATTTCAGAATTTTAATACCGAAGACCGTACCGAAATACCAAAATTGCAATACCGAATTGGACCGAAATACCGAAAAAAACCGAAACCGAAATACCGAATTAATTCGGTCCGGTTCGGAATTCGGTTTTTCGGATTTTATGCCCACCCCTAACACCTATGAACCTAGAGCTCTGATACCAACTTGTCACGACCCCAATCTCCCCTCATAAGATGTCGTGATGACACCTAATTTCTAAGGCTAGGTAAGCCTAACATACATGAAGAACTAACAGAAATAATAATAGAACTTTAAATTTAAACCAACCAGCTATCATAAAAGATAAAAAGAACTCCCCAATATAGTTGACAATAACTCCTAAATATGGTAAGACTAAGTCATAAGTTGTACACGAGTATACCGAAACATCCCTACTACATCACTATAATAAAGAGTGTGTAATAGAAAAACATGGCCAGAGGGTGTCATGACCCAGACTTCCTACCCTCGGGAGTCGTGATGGTGCCTACTCGTGAAAGCTAGGCAAGCCGAGCGTTATAGATCTTATTACCCTTTTTCCTCAACCTTTTAACAATTTCAATTTAACATGCGATCAACAACGAAATAATAATAATAATAATAATAATAATAATAATAATAATAATAATAATAATAATAATAATAATAATAATAATAATAATAATAAAGAAATGCAGAAGACGAAATCTGATAACTTAAACAAATACTAGTGTGAAACTCCAAAATACAACTCTACCCAGAACTGGTGTCACAATATTACGGACCATCTACGAATACTACAAACAGTGGTCTGAAAAGAAAGATACAAGTCTGTCTCCGAAGTAAATGAAAACAGAATATATAGGATAGAAGGGGACGCCAAGGCCTGCGAACGTCTGCAGGACTACCTCGGGTCTCCGCTGGACTAAAGGCAGCAACCTCACTATGGTCTAAAAGCTCCGGTACCGAGATCTGCACACAGTGCAGAGTGTAGTATCAGCACAACCGACCCCATGTACTGGTAAGTGTCGAGCCTAACCTTGGCGAAGTAGTGACGAGGCTAGGACAAGACTACCAAATAAACCTGTGCAGTTAAAGCATATACGACAAGTAATAATAACAGAAACTAGCAGTTAAAGATGGGAAGGGGAACATGCTACGGGGAATATCAAGTACCAATAGAATCTCAGGAAAAAAATATAAAGAACATCTTAAATTTCGCATCAGTAAGAATAAGAAAAACAATAACGAATCAATATCCACTTTTATTCTTTATTGTTGCAGCGCTCAACCCGATCCAAATCATATAATACTTTTGCGGTGTGCAACCCGATCAAAATCATATAATACTGTTGCGGCGTGCAATCCGATCCAAATCATATATCACTATTGCAGCGTAAAACCCAACCCCTTCTGTCCTTCCTTATTACTCCTTGTTGCTGCGTACATCCCGATCCCAATATAAAAATCAACACCAATCACAAAAGAATCCCCGCAAGGGAACAATAAGGAAACAACAATATCCCGGCAAGGGAATCAACAACAAGAATAAACACATTTCGGCAAGGGAACCAACAGTAAGAATTAAATACATCCCGGCAAGGAAATCAGCAATAACCAAACTTGCACCAACAATTAACTTCACAAACGAAACCTCAACTGGAGCCAATGCTCAACAATAAACAAATACCACGAAGATAATCTTAATCCTTGCCCAACACGGAGAATCAACAATTTAGGCATTTGTAGTACTTATTAAGAAACATAACGATTACAATTTAAGACTCACATGCATGTTTGACAACGACGTATAGATACTCGTCACCGTATCTATACGTCGTACACTACACTAGCACATAGCAAATAAAGCACAATACCTATTCCCTCAAGCTAAGGTTAGACCAAATACTTACGTCGAACTTCCACGGCCAACACAAGCCTCAAACACCGCTTTTCCTTTAGAATTCTCCTCCAAGTTACTTGTATCTAGCCCAAATTAATTTAACAACATCAATAAATGCTAAAAAATTCATACCCAATACTTAATTATAGGTTTTCTATCATTTCGCCCAAAAAGTTAAAAATCAACCCCGGGCCCACTTGATCACCCACGAGCCCGAATATGCAATTAGTTTCGAAATCCGACCCCAAAACGAGGTCTAAATTTCAATTATTCAAAAAACCTTAACTCTACCCAAATTCCCTAATTCTACCATGAAAATTCTTGATTTTTGATTAAAATGTGATGAAAAACGTTGGGTAATTGAAAGAGTAAAGTTTAGAATTGATTGCCAACACTTTGGGGATAAATTTGTGTGAAGAAAATCGCCTCTAGCCCTTGGTAGTTCGAAAATATGATAAAAATGAGTTCTGCCCGTTTTTGGTTCTGTTTTAAAAAGATTGCGCAGGCCTTCTTCGCGTTCGCGAAGGGCCTGCCGCGTTCGCAAAGGGTAAGCTCTCCTGGCCTTCGCGTTCGCAGACAACAGTACACGTTCGCGTAGAAGAAATGACAAATTCCCAGCCCACCTCTATTTTACACTACGTGTTCGCGATGAGCAACCCCCAGTGCTCCGCGTTTGCGACTATGGCTATGCATTCGCAATGGACAAAACCCTCCCCAGCCCAGCTTGTACTTTGCATTCGCGTGAGCTCCATCGCGAACGCGAAGAACAACACATCAGTACACTAGAAGCAGAAAAACAACAGAAAACCCTAAGTCCGAAACACCCCGAAACCTATTCGAAACTCACCCGAGCCCTCGGGGCTCCAAACCAAACATGCATACTAACTCAAAAACATCATATGGACTTACTCGTGCGATCAAATAGCCAAATTAACATCTTTAACAACGAATTTAACATCAAAATCAAAGAAAAATCTCAAGAACTCTTAAGTTCAAATTTTAACAACCAAGGGTCCGATTCACGTCATATCAATTCCGTTTCTTACCAAATTTTACAGGCTCAGCTTAAATACCATATATGACCTATGTCGAGCTCTAAAACCAAAATACGGGTCTGATACCATCAAATTCCAACACATTTAAATTTCTAAAAACTCTTATAATTTCAGTTAAACAATTTCCTTCAAAAATTCATTTCTCGGTCTTGGGATATTGGAATTCAATTTCGGGCATACGCCCAAGTCCCATATTGATTTTACGGACCCTCCGGGACCATCAAATCACGGGTTCGTGTCCGTTTACCCAAAATATTGACCGAAGTCAACTTAAATTCAATTTTAAAGGCCAAATTAGCATTTTTATCATATTTTCACATAAAAGCGTTCCGGATATAGGCCCGGACCATGCACGCAAATCGATGTGAGATAAAAAAATGCTTTTAAGCCTTCGAAACACAGAATTTACTTGTAAATCAAGTGATGGCCTTTTGGGTCATCACATCCTCCACCTCTAAAACAACCGTTCGTCCTCGAACGGACATAGAAAAAAAGTACCTGAGTTGGGAAAAAGATGGGGGTATCGGCTCCGCATATTGGACTCGGACTCCCAAGTAGCTACCTCGGCAGGCTGACCTATCCACTGAACACGAACAGAAGGGTAACTTCTCGATCTCAACTGACGAACCTGTCGGTCCAGAATGGCCATCGGCTCCTCCTCATAGGTCAAATCCTTGTCCAACTGGATAGTGTTGAAGTCTAACACGTGGGATGTATCGTCGTGATACTTCCAAAGCATGGACATATGAAACACTGGGTGTACAGCTGATAAACTCGGTGACAACGCAAGACTGTAAGCCACCTCTCCCACTCGATCAAGAATCTCAAAATGACCAATGAATCTAGGGCTTAGCTTGCCCTTCTTCCCAAATGTCATCACGCCCTTCATGGGTGACACCTGGAGTAACACCCGCTCTCCGACCATAAATGCCACATCACGAACCTTACGGTCAGCATAACTCTTCTACTCGGACTGAGCTGTACGACGCCTATCCTGAATGATCTTAACCTTGTCCAAGGTATCCTGAACTAAATCTCTACCCAACAACCGAGTTTCCCCCAGCTCAAACCACCCAACCAGCAACCGACACAGCCTACTGTATAATGCCTCATAGGAGCCATCTAAATGCTCGACTAATAGTTGTTGTTGTTGTAGGCAAACTCTGCTAATGGCAAGAACTAATCCCATGAACCTCCAAATTCCATAACACATGCTCGGAGCATATCCTCCAAAATCTGGATAGTACACTCGGACTGTCCGTCCGTCTGGGGATAAAATGCTATGCTCAACTCGACCCGTGTTCCCAACTCATACTGAACTGCCCTCTAGAAATGTGAGGTAAATTGCATACCTCTGTAAGAAATGATAGACACGGGCACACCATGAAGACGAACAATCTCCCGGATCTAGATCTCACATAACCGCTCCGAGGAATAGGAAAATGCCACATGAATGAAATGCGCTGACTTGGTTAGCCTATCAACAATAACCCATACTGCATCGAATTTCCTTTGAGTCCTTGGGAGTCCAACAGCGAACTCCATAGTGATCTACTCCCACTTCTACTCAGGAATATCAGTCTTGTGAAACAAACCACCTTGCCTCTGATGTTCATACTTTACCTGCTGACAATTCAAACACCGAGCTACATACGCAACAATATCCTTCTTCATCCTCCTCCACCAATAATGTTGCCGCAAATCCTGATACATCTTAGCAGCGCTTGTATGAATAGAATACCGGGAACGATGGGCCTCCTCTAGAATCAACTCATGAAGCCCATCCACATTAGGCACACAAATACGACCCTACATCCTCAAAACTCCATCATCTCCAACTATAACCTGCTTAGCACCTCCATGCCGCACTGTGTCTCTAAGGACAAGCAAATGAGGATCATCATACTGTCGATCTCGGATACGCTCAAATAATGAAGAACGAGCGACTATGCAAGCTAGCACACGGCTAGGCTCAAAAACATCCAACCTCACGAACTGATTAGCCAAAGCCTGAACATCCAAAGAAAGCGGTCTCTCACCGACTGGAATATACGCAAGGCTGCCCATACTGGCTGACTTCCTACTCAATGCATCGGCCACTACATTGGCCTTTCCCGGATGATATAAGATGGTGATATCATAGTCTTTCAATAGCTCCAACCACCTCCTTATCCTCAAATTTAGCATCTTTTGCTTGAACAAGTATTTCAAACTCTTGTGATCCGTGAACACCTCACACAACACACCATATAAATAATGCCTCCAAATCTTCAGCGCGTGAACGATGGCTGTTAACTCCAAATCATGAACTGGATAATTCTTCTCGTGGATCTTCAATTGTCGCGAAGAATATGCAATAACCTTGCCATTCTGCATCAATAGCGCACCAAGTCCAATATGCGACACATCACAATATACTGTATATGACCCTGAACCTGTGGGTAAAACCAACATTGGCGTCGTAGTCAAAACTGTCTTTAGCTTCTAAAAGCTCGCCTCACACTCATCCGACCACCTGAACTAGGCACCCTTCTGGGTCAACCTGGTCATCGGGGCTGCAATAGATGAAAACCCCTCCACAAACCGACGGTAATAACCTTCCAAACTCAAGAAACTTCGGATCTCTATAGCTGATGTGGGTCTAGGCCAGTCCTTGACTGCTGTAATCTTCTTATGATCCACTTGAATACCCTTTGCTGATACAACGTGACCCAAGAATGCAATCAAACTCAACCAAAACTCACACTTTGAAAATTTGGCATACAACTGACTATACCTCAGAGTTTGAAGAACGACTCGAAGATGCTGCTCGTGCTTCTCTCGACTACTGGAATAGATCAAAATATCATCAATGAAGACAATCACAAAGGAATCCAAATAAGGCTTGAACACTCAGTTCATCAAGTCCACAAAAGCTTCTGGGGTATTTGTCAACCTAAATGACATCACTAAGAACTCATAATGCACGTACCGAGTGCGAAAAGCTGTCTTAGGGACATCAGATGCCCTAATCCTTAACTGATGGTAGCCAGATTTCAAATCAATCTTCGAAAACACCTTGGCATCATGAAGCTAATCAAACAAATCATCAATCCTCGGCAATGGATACTTATTCTTGATTGTGACCTTGTTCAACTGTCGATAATCTATACATATCCTAATCAATCCGTCCTTCTTCTTAACAAAGAACACCGCCGTACCCTAAGGCGGGACACTAGGTCTAATGAAGCCCTTATCAAGAAAGTCTTGCAACTGTTCTTTCAATTCTTTTAACTCTGGCGGGGCCATACGATACGGCAGAATAGAAATGGGCTGAGTGCCCGGAGCCAAATCAATGCAAAATACAATATCCCTGTCGGGCAGCATACTCGGCAGGTCTGGAGGAAAGACCTCTGGAAACTCACGAACAATAGGCACAAAATCCATAGAAGGAACTTTGGCACTAGAATCACGAACATACGCCAAATAGGTCAACATCCCTTCTCAACCATACGCTGAGCCTTCATATATGAGATAACTCTACGGGTGGAATAACCAGGAGTCCCCTTCCACTCTAAACGAGGCAAACCCGGCAAGGCTAAGGTCACAGTCTTGGCATGACAGTCCAAGATAGCGAGGTAAGGTGATAACCAGTCCATCCCTAATATGACATCAAAATCGACCATATCCAAAAGTAACAGATCTACTCGGGTCACAAAACCCCCAATCACAACTATACATGAATGATGGACACGATCTACCATAATAGAATCACCCACCGGTGTAGACATATATACAGGAGCACTCAAAAAATCACTAGGTATGACCAGATATGGGGCAAAATAAGATGACACATAGGAGTATGTAGACCCTGGATCAAATAGAACTGAAGCATCTCTATTACAGCCCAAAACGATACCTGTGATAACTGCATCAGAGGCATCAGCCTCAGGCCTAGCTAGAAGAGCATAACATCGGGGACTGGGCCCCACCATTCTGAGCTACGTCCCTGGGACGGCCTCCTGCTGGCTGGCCTCCACCTCTAGCGGCCTGACCTCCACCTCTAATACCTCTACCTCCACCTATAGCACCTTTACCCCTACCCTTAGCTGGCTGAGCAGGCGGTGGAACACCCGGTACATAAACCATGGCGCGGGAACCCTGCTACTGCGACTGAGCACCCACTAATCTCGGACAAGCCCTCCGGATATGACCATACTCACCGCACTCAAAGCATCCACCTGAGTGCTACGGTTGAGGAAACTGAGACTGACCCTGGCGGGCCAACTGACCATGAGAATAGCTCTGAAGAGAAGGTGCTCTGATAGGAGCTAATGGAGCACGGTAGGACTGCTAATCAGAATACTGCACATAAGAACCACATCCACCTGGAGCACCATGAGAAGTCTGTAGTGTTAAATGAAACGGCCTGGGAGGATGGCCCCTACCAAAAGAATCCCTGCCTCCAGATGAGGCACCACTGAACCTGCCTGAATGATGGGGCCTCTTGTCAGACCCCTGACCACTCCCTTGCAATAGAACCATCTCAACTCTCCTGGCCACATTGGTCGCATCCTGAAAAGAGATCTTGCTCCCAGTCTCCTTAACCATCTACAATCGAATCGGCTGAGCGAGTACCTTAATGAACCTCCTCACCCTATCTCTCTCGGTGGAAAGTATAATAAGAGCATGACGGGCCAAAGTAATGAATCTTGTCTCATACTGAGTGACGGTCATAGAATCCTACTGGAGACGCTCAAACTGCCTCCGATAGTCCTCCCCCTAAGTGATAGGTAGAAACTTCTCCTGAAATAGCCAAGAGAACTGATCCCAAGTCAAGGAAGGCGACCCAGCTGGCCTAGCCAAACAATAACCCCTCCACCAAATCTTGGCGAAACCTGACAGATGAAAAGCAGCAAAGTCGACCCCATTGGTCTCCACTATCCCCATGTTCCGAAGAACCTCATGACATTTGTCTAAATAATCCTAGGGGTCCTCTGAAGATGTACCACCATAAGTAGTAGTGAACAACTTGGTGAACCTGTCCAATCTCCACAAAGCATCAGCATGCATAGCTGCTCCATCACCGGTTTGAGCTACTACACCCAGCTGAACTGCTCCAACTGGCTGAGCTACTGGAGTCTGAAACTGGGGACCATCTGCTCTGGAGTGCGAGTCGTGGAAGTTTGTGCTACTCCCCCATCCTGAGAGACGGCTGGTGCTACAGGAAGTAAGCCTGCCCGGGTAATACTCTCCATAAGGCCCATTAGATGGACCAGAGCATCCTGAAGTACTGGGGTAGCAATGAACCCCTCTGGGACCTGAGCTGGGCTCACCAGAACTGTTTGGGCCGGAACCTCATCATCAAACTCTACCTGAGGCTCTGCCGCTGGTGCTGCTGCTCTAGGATGAGCTCTGCCCCTACCTCGGCCCCTAGCATGGCCTCGACCTCGTTCTTTGCCCCTCATGGGAACTACTGCTGGGGTCTCGGGTTGCTGGTCAGTGGATAACGAAGCATGTGTTCTCGCCATCTGCGAAAGAACAAAGTAAAAATCAATTAGCATTGATAAATCAAACCGCACGATAGAGATGAATAGAAGTGAAACTGTTCCTAACTCTATAGCCTCTAGGGATAAGCACATACATCTGTATACCGATCCCTAAGACTCTACCAAGCCTATCCATGAATTGTGAGACCTAAGCAACCTATAGGTCTAATACCAACTTGTTACGACCCAGACTTCCCACCCTCGGGAGTCGTGATGGTGCCTACTCGTGAAAGCTAGGCAAGCCAAGCGTTATAGATCTTATTACCCTTTTTCCTTAACCTTTTAACAATTTCAATTTAACATGTGCTCAACAGCGGAATAATAATAATAATAATAATAATAATAATAATAATAATAATAATAATAAAAGAAATACGGAAGACGAAATCTGATAACTTAACCAAATACTAGTGCGAAAACTCCAAAATACAACTCTACCCAGAACTGGTGTCACAATATCACAGACCATCTACGAATACTACAAATAGTGGTCTGAAAAGAAAGATACAAGTCTATCTCTGAAGTAAATGAAAACAAAATATAAAGGATAAAAGGGGACGCCAAGGCCTGCGGATGTCTGCAAGACTACCTTGGGTCTCCGCTGGACTAAAGGCAGCAACCTCGCTATGGTCCAAAAGCTTCGGTACCGAGATCTGCACACAGTGCAGAGTGTAGTATCAGCACAACCGACCCCATGTGCTGGTAAGCGTCGAGCCTAACCTCGACAAAGTAGTGATGAGGCTAGGACAAGACTACCAAATAAACCTGTGCAGTAAAAGCATATACACAAGTAATAATAACGGGAACTAGAAGTTAAAGATGGGAAAGGGAACATGCTACAGGGAATATCAAGTACCAACAGAATCTCAGGAGAAAAACATAAAGAACATCTTAAATTTCGCATCAGTAAGAATAAGGAAAACAATAACGAATCAATGTCCACTTTTATTCTTTATTGTTGCGGCGCGCAACCCGATCCAAATCTTATAACACTGTTGCGGCGTGCAACCCGATCCAAATTATATAATACTATTGCGGCGTGCAACCCGATCCAAATCATATATCACAATTGCGGTGTACAACCCGACCCCTCATATCTTCCCTTATTACTCTTTGTTGCGGCGTGCAACCCGATCCCATATAATATTGTTGTGGCATGCAACCCGATCCCAATATATATATCAACACCAATCACAAAAGAATCCCGGCAATGGAACAATAAGGAAACAATAATATCCCGACAAGGAAATCAACAACAAGAATAAACACATCCCGGCAAGGGAACTAATAGTAAGAATTAAATACGTCCTGGCAAGGGAATCAGCTATAACCAAACTTGCACCAACAATTAACTTCACAAATGAAACCTCAACTGGAGCCAATGCTCAACAATAAACAAATACCACGAAAATAATCGTAATCCTTGCCCAACACGGAGAATCATTTGTAGTACTTATTAAGAAACACAACGATTACAATTTTAGACTCACATGCATACTTGACAACAACGTATAGATACTCATCACCACACCTATACGTCGTACACTACGCTAGCAAATAGCAAATAAAGCACAATACCTATTCCCTCAAGCTAAGGTTAGACCAAACACTTACGTCGAACTTCCACGGCCAACACAAGCCTCAAACACCGCTTTTCCTTTAGAATTCGCCTCCAAGTTACTTTTATCTAGCCCAAATTAATTTAACAACATCAATAAATGCTAAAAAATTCATATCCAATGCTTAATTGTAGGTTTTCTATCATTTCCACCAAAAGTCAAAAATCAACCCCGGGCCCGCTTGGTCAAAACTCGAGGTTCGGACCAAAACCTGATCACCCATTCACCCACGAGCCCAAATATGCAATTAGTTTTGAAATCCGACCCCAAAATGAGGTCTAAATTTCAATTATTCAAAAAGCCCTAACTCTACCCAAATTCCCAATTTCTACCATGAAAATTCTTGATTTTTGATTAAAAAGTGATGAAAAACATTGGGTAATTGAAAGTGTAAAGTTTAGAATTGATTACCAATACTTTGGGGATGAATTTGTGTGAAGAAAATCTCCTTTAGCTCTTGGTAGTTCGAAAATATGATAAAAATGAGCTCTGCCCGTTTTTGGTTCGATTTTAAAAAGACTGGGCGGGCCTTCTTCGCGTTCGCGAAGGGCCTACCGCGTTCGCGAAGAGCAGCCTTCCTCAGGCTTAAGCGATCGCGAGATCTCTTACGCGTTCGCGAAGGGTAAGCCCCTCTGGCCTTCGCATTTGTGGACAACAGTACACGTTCACGTAGAAGAAATGACAAATTCCCAGCCCACCTCCATTTTACACTACGCGTTCGCGTGACACCGGTCGCGTTCGTGATGAGCAACCCCCTAGTGCTCCGCGTTCGCAACTGTGGCGATGCATTCACGATGGACAAAACCCTTCCCATCCCAGCTTGTACTTCGCGTTCGCCTGAGCTGCATTGCGAACGCAAAGAACAACATATCAGTACACCAGAAGGAGCAAAACAACAGAAAATCCTAAGTCCAAAACACGCTGAAACCTATCTGAAACTCACCCGAGCCCTCGGAGCTCCAAACCAAACATGCATACTAACTCAAAAACATCATATGGATTTACTCGTGTGATCAAATAGCCAAATTAACATCTTTAACAACGAATTTAGCATCAAAATCAAAAAAAAATCTCAAGAACTCTTAAGTTCAAATTTTAACAACCGAGGGTCCGATTCACGTCATATCAAGTCCGTTTCATACCAAATTTTATTAGCTCAGCTTAAATACCATAAAGACCTGTACCGATATTTGGAACCAAAATACGGGCCCGATACCATCAAATTCAAACACATTTAAATTTCCAAAAACTCTTATAATTTCAGTTAAACAATTTTCTTCAAAAATTCATTTCTCGGGCTTGGGACCTCGGAATTCAATTCCAGGCATATGCCCAAGTCCCATATTTTTCTACACACCCTTCGGGGCTGTCAGATCATGGGTCCGGGTTTGTTTACCCAAAATGTTGACCGAAGTCAACTTAAATTTAATTTTTAAAGGCTAAATTAGCATTTTTATCACATTTTCACATAAAAGCGTTTCGAATATACGCTCGGACCATGTACGCAAATCGAGATGAGATAAAAGGAGGCTTTTAAGGCCTCAAATCATAGCTTTTAATTTAAATAAAGTGATGACCTTTTGGGTCATCACAGATGGTGAGTCCGAGGCCTACGAAAGCCGACATGTATATCTTGAAATCTTCGATCTGAAATTTCTACTCACTGGTGCCTAACCTGGTATAAGGTACCTAGATTTGCACAAAAAGATGTGCAGAAGCGTAGTATGAGTACACCACAACGGTACCTAGTAAGTATCAAGTCTAACCTCGATAGAGTAGTGAGGAGGTCAGGTCAAGACACCTACTAGGATAAGAAAAGAAATTGAACAACTATAATACAGTCTAAGAATGTAAACAAAGAAAATGAGGCAATAAAGAAATACAACAAGATAGAATACAACTGAATTTAAAGTTATAAATGCAACAAGGAAGGAACATATAATAAGAATATCAAGGAAACAATGCCAACAAATTCAAGTGAGGTAAATGAGAGATAACAAGAAGAATCACAACCGAAGTACCGCCTCGTACTCTCATTTCACAATCACATTCTCAATCTTTTCTTATATCACCGCGGGAGCCTTACATTTAGTTTCAAAAATTATTTTTCCCGAAAGAGCTACCCATGTTTTAGCACATCTTATCACACCGTGTGGCTTCAAGTAGTTCCCCTACTAGCAATACGCATATCAAGCCCACCTATCTCACCACATGCGTATCAACCCCGATCTATATACCACCGCATGCGTATCAATATCACAACATATCACAACTCACACCTCAAGTGCCCAAATTCCACAACTTGTCAAAAGAATTAACAATATCAATGTTTTCACAACAAAATGTCCATGGCTCAACCACAATATGTACATATCACGACCCAAGTTCTCCCTCTGTGAACTATCGTGATGGAACCTAGTCTCTACGACTAGGTAAGCCTAACAATTTGCGATAATGAAAAGAAAACATGAAAACTAATAATTTAATAGGTAAATTTAATTAAAAGGTTTAGATGCCGCTCGACATATACAATAAACACTCTCAAAACTGAACATAAGTACTCCCAAAACCAGGAATATCATGAGTCACAAGCTACAAAAGTACATAGTGCTTCTAAACACCAAGAAACTACCAATGAGGAAAATATAGTGAGTCTTTAACTTAAGGAAGAATAGAGAGGGACTTTTAGGTCTGCTGACGCAGCAGATATACCTCGAAGTCTCTAAGATCGACTCACCTCACTGGAAATATGGCTGGAAAGAGGTACCTGGATCTGCACACGAAAAACATGTGCAGGAAAGGGCATGAGTACACCACAGCAGTACCCAGTAAGTGCCAAAGCCTAACCTCAGTCGAGTGGTGACAAGATCAGGTCAGGGCCCTACTGGTTTATATATATAACAAGGTAAAACAGTATAAAATATCACAACAAAGATAAATGCTAATAGTCAAAGAAAATAAAATCACAGAAAAACAACAATTCAGTACACAGAAATAGCAACAGGGGATCTCCTAAAATACCGTCCCGTAGTCCCAAACGTAAATGTACAGAGGATCTCCCGGGATACCGTCCCGTAGTCCCAATCGTAAATGTGCAGGGGGATCTCCCGACACACTATTTCGTAGCCCCAAAGTAAATATCCAGTATATGGGGATCTCCCGGAATACCGTCTCGTAGTTCCAAACATAAACATGCAGGGGGATCTCCCGAAATACCGTTCCATAGTCCCAATGTAATTACACAACTCATTCAATATAAACAACAGTTTCAACAAGGAAATCAATAGTTTGATTAAGTTCGTATTAAGAAGACAGGAAATTCTTACTTTAAACATGTTGCACAGAATCCATGTAGGCAGCTAGAGCAATTAAGACAATTAATTCACATAAGCATGCTTTTCTAGCTAAACAGAATGGCTACATATACTAGTATTGCTCAATTAAAGGAGAACATAGGTATTTACTTAATGAAAACGAGGTTTTTCAACAAATAGCCCATGTACGCACTCGTCACCTCATGTACACGGCATTCATATATCAAACAGTACCAAATTTAAAGAAGAGTTCTCCCACATTAGGTCAGGCAAGCCACTTACCTCGAATCAAGTTCAAATCAATCCGAAATCACGCTCTTTCCATGAGTATCCAACTCTGAGTGGCCCAAATCTAATCAAATCAATTATATAACGTAAATATAGCTACAAGCAACTAATTTAGCTAATGAATTCAAAGCTAAGGCAACAAAATAGGAAAACACCCAAAAATCTTCCAGGCCCACGTCTCGAAATGGGGTAAAAGTCACAAATTATGAATTCTCGTTCACTCACGAGTCTAACCATACCAAATTCACTCAAATCCGATACCAAAATCTCGATCAAAATCCTAAATTTGGCCTAACAACTTTTCTCAAATTTTCCCAATTTTTTTACCCCAAATACGAAATTAAATGATGAAATTAAACTTAGATTAATGTGATATAATCAAAAAAGGAGTTAGGAATCATTACCCCCAAAATTCCTCCGAAAATTTCTCCAAATTTTGCCTTCTACCGAGCTCTCAATCAAATTTTGGAGTTATGAACTCAAACCCTCGATTTCTCTCTTTTCTACCCAGCGATTTCCGCTTCTGCGCTCCTAGGACCGCATTTGTGGTCCCGCACTTGCGGAAGAATCATCGCAGGTGCGAAAGCAACTTGACCAGGCTGGGGACACATCTGCGGGCACTGGGCCACATCTACGAGCCCGCTTCTGCGGTCACCCAGCCGTTGTGGTTCCAACTACCAAGGTCCATATCCACATCTGCAGTTCCCTAGCCACTTTTGTGTCTCCGCACCTGCGTTCCAAATCCGTAGGTGAGAATACAATAGGTGCAGCAAACTTCAGCAAAGGCATAAGTCCCAAACCAAAACCGTTAAGCATTCGAAACTCACCCGAGGCTCCCGGGACCTCAACCAAACATACAAACCAATCCAAAAACATCATATGAACTTAGTCGATCCTTCTAATCACATCAAACAATGCTAAAACCACGAATCACCCTCCAATCCAAACTAAATGAACTTGAAATTTCAAAATTCTACAACCGATTTCGAAACCAACCAAACCATATCTGATTGACACCAAATTTTGGACACAAGTCATATTCAACACTACGTACCTACTCCAACTTTCGGAATCAGATTCCGACCCCGATATCAAAAATTCCATTATCGGCCCAAAACTCCAAAAATTCAACTTTCGCCATTTCAAGCCTAAATAAGCTACGGACCTCAAAAACACAATTCTGACATGCCCCTAAGCCCGAAATCACCAACGAAGCTAACATAATTGATAGAATTCCATTCCAGAGTCGTCTTCACACTGTTCCGACTATGGTCCAAATTCTAAGACTTAAGCTCTTATTTAGGGACTAAGTGTCTCAAAATACTCTAAAATTCAAAATGAACCATCCCGGCAAATCACAATAGTAGAAAAAGACATGGGGGAAGCAGTTAATAGGGCATCGGGCGTTAATTCTTAAAATGATTGGACGAGTCGTCACATCCTCCCCCTCTTAAAACATTCCTTCGTCCTCGAATGAGCATAGAGACATACATGAATTGGTGAAAAGATGAGGATAACGGCTGCGCATATCCTGCTCGGTCTCTCAAGTCGCCTCCTCAACCGGCTGACCCCACTACTAAACCTTTACTGATGTAATACTCTTTGACCTTAACTTTCGAATCTGCCTGTCCAATATAGTTACTGGCTCCTCAACATAAGATAGATCCTTGTCCAACTGGACTAAGATAAAATCCAACACATGCGACAGATCACCGTGATACCTCCAGAGCATCGAAACATGAAATACCGGATGAACTCCTGCCAAGCTAGGAGGTAAGGCAAGCTCATAAGTGACCTCCCCAACACGCTGCAACACCACAAAGGGGACAATAAACCTTAGGCTCAACTTTCCCCTCTTTCCAAATCTCATAACGCCCTTCATAGGCGAAACCCAAAGCAAGACCCACTCTCCAACCATAAATAAAACATCGCAATTCTTCCGGTCCGCATTACTCTTTTATCCGGACTGAGCTGTGTGAAGTCTATCATGAATCACCTTAACCTTCTCAAAAGCATCCTAAACCATGTTTGTGCCCAATAATCTAGCCTCGCCCGGCTTGAACCAACCCACCAGGGACCTATACCGCCTACCATACAGAGCCTCATATGGTGCCATCTGAATGCTGGACTGATAACTATTGTTGTAGGCAAACTCTAAAGTGGAAAGAACTGATCCCAAGAACCTCCAAACTCTATCACACACGCACATAGCATATTCTCAAGAATCTGAATAGTGCGCTCGGACTATCCATCTGTCTAGGGGTAAAATGTTGTGCTCAACTCCACCCGAGTACCCAAATCATGTTGTACGACTCTCCAGAACCGTGATGTAAACTGAGTACCTCTTTTTAAAATGATGGAAACTGGAATACCATGTAGGCGAACAATCTCTCGGATATAAATCTCAGTCAACCGCTCTGAAGAATAGGTAGTACACACAGGAATGAAGCGCGCGGACTTGGTCAGTCGATCCACAATCACCCAAATAGCATCGAACTTCCTCAAAGTCCGTGGAAGTCCAACTAAAAAATCCATGATGATCCGCTCCCACTTCCATTCCGGAATCTCTATCTGCTGAAGCAAGCCACCCGATCTCCGATGCTTATATTTCACCTACTGACAATTGAGGCACCGAGCTTCAAACCCAACTATATCTTTCTTCATCCTCCTCCACCAATAGTGCTGCCTCAAATTCTGGTACATCTTTGTGGCACCCAGATGGATGGAATACCATGAACTGTGGGCCTCCTCTAAAATCAACTCCCGATGCCCATCAACATTAGGCACACACATCTAGACCTATATCCCCAATACCATGTCATCACCAATGGTCACATCTCTAGCATCATCATGCAGAACCTTGTCCTTGAGGACACACAAATGAGGGTCATCATATTGGCGCTCTCTGATAAGATCAAACCAGGAAGACCGAGAAACCATACAAGCTAGGACCCGACTAGGCTCCGAAATATCCAATCTCACAAACTAGATGGCTAAGGCCTGAGCATCCATCGTCATGGGTCTCTCTGCTACTGGTAGATAAGCCAAACACCCCAAACTCTCCGCCTAGTGACTCAAAGCATCGGCCACCACATTGGCTTTCCCCGAGTGGTATAAAATAGTGATATCATAATCCTTAAGCAGCTCTAACCACCTCTTTTGACGCAAATTAAGGTCCTCTACTTTAACAGATGTTACAAACTCCGATGATCAGTGTAGATCTCACAAGGGACTCTATACAAATAGTGCCTCCAAATCTTCAAGGCATGAACAATAGCAGCTAACTTAAGGTCGTAGATAGGATAGTTCTTTTCATGCACCATCAGCTGTCTGGACGCGTAGGCAATCATCCTACGGTCCTGCATCAACACTGTACCGAGGCCAAATTGCGATGCATCACAATAGACCATATAAGACCCCGAACCTGTAGGCAATATCAATATTGGGGTTGTAGACAAATTGTCTTGAGCTGTTGAAAGCTCTTCTCACTCTCTTCCGCCCACCTGAACGGGGCACCCTTCTGGGTTAGCCTAGTCATAGGTGCTGCAATAGATGAGAATCCCTCAACAAATCGACGGTAATAACCCAGCAAACCAAGAAAACTATGGATCTCTATAGCTAAGGATAGTCTGGGCCAACTCTGCACTACTTCCACTTTCTTAAGATCCATTTTGATCCCTTTACTCGATACTACGTGACCCAAGAATGCTAGGGAATCCAACCATAACTCACATTTTGAGAACTTCACATATAATTTCTTTTCTCTCAAGGTCTGAAGCACTGTCCTTAGGTGTTGCTCATGATCTTCCTAACTCCAGGAGTACACAAGAATGTCATCAATAAAGACAATGACGAACGAGTCAAGATATGGCCGGAATACATTGTGCATCAAATGCATAAATATTGTTGGGACATTAGTCAGCCTAAAGGACATAACAAGGAACTTGTAATGACCATACCGAGTCTTGAAAGCAGTCTTCGGGATATCTGGCTCCCGAATCTTCAACTGATGATAACCTGAACGCAAGTCAATCTTAGAAAACACTTGAGAACCCTGTAACTGATCAAATATGTCATCAATACGAGGCAAAGGATACCGGTTCTTCACTGTAACTTTGTTCAACTAGCGATAATCAATGCACATACGCATAGAACCATCCTTTTTCTTCACAAACAAGACAGGAGTACCCCAAGGCGACACACTAGGCCTGATAAAGCCCTTATCAAGCAATTCCTGTAATTGTTCCTTCAACTCAGGAGGAGCCACACGATAAGGAGGAATAGAGATGGGTTGAGTGCCCGGCAACAAATCAATGTTAAAATCAATATCTCTATTGGGCGGCATGCCCGGAAGATCAGCTGGAAACACATCAGGGAAATCCTGCACTATTGGGACTGAATCAACTTTAGGGGTATCAATACTGACATCTCTCACATAAGCTAAATACGCGTCATACCCCTTCTCAACCATTCGATGAGCTTTAATAAATGAAATAACTCTACTGGGAGTGTAATCTAAAGTACCCCTCCACTTTAATCACGGTAAACCTGGCATAGCCAACGTCACGATCTTGGCGTGGCAATCAAAAATAGCATAATGGGGCGACAACCAGACCATGCCCAAAATAACATCAAAATCTACCATGCTGAGCAATAATAAATTGGCTCTGGTCTCAAAACCACTAAGAGCAATCAAACACGGCCGATAAACGCGGTCCACAACTAGAAACATAAATAAGGTAGCTCAAAGAATCCTGAGATACGCCCAAATACGGGGCAAAATAAGAGGACACATAGGAATAAGTGGAGCCTGGATCGAATAGAACCGATGCATCTCTATGACAGACCGGAACAATACCTGTAATGAAAGAATCGGAAGCAACAACCTCTGTATGGGTAGGAAGGGCATAGTATCTAGCCTGATCTCCCCCTATAGGGCAACCTCTACCTCCTCGACCTCCACCTCTGGCTGGCTGAGCAGGCGGAGTAGAAACCGGTGTTGTGATCATAGCTTGGAAACCCTGTGGATCACGCTGTGGCTAAGAAGTTTATGAAGGTGCACCCCTCCTAAGTCTAGGGAAATCCCTCACTATATGGCGTATGTCGTCATACTCAAAACAAGCTTTGGGAGGGCGTGGCAGCTGTGACTGGCTCGAGCCAGGTCTACTAGATTGACCACTGAAAGCACCCCATGCAAGAGGCGCACTAGATACTGGAGGTGCATAATAAAGCTCATGAGGTCTAGGAGGAGCTGGAATACCACTATCTGCTGGAAGAGTTAAATGAATAGGGCGACTCACATAACCCCTACCATGACGAACTGTAATTAAAGTACGGGCACCAAAATAATGGCCCGACTCTCGAGACCTCTTGGCCTCTCTCTCTCTCTTTCATATTCCGAGCAAGCATGCCATCTACTCTCCTAGCAATATCCACCTGCTGATAGGCGATATCCATCTCTAACTCCCGGGCCATGGTAGACCTGATGTTCTGAATGAGCCCCTCAATAAATCGGAAAACTCTCTCACGAACTGTAGAAACTATGGCTGGTGCATGTCTAGCCAAGTCACTAAAACGGACAGCATACTCCAAAACAGTCATAGTACCCTGGCGCAAATGCTCAAACACCACACGCCATGTGTCCCTGAGGCTCTGAGGGACATACTCCCTCAAAAACATATTCGAGAACTGGGTCCATGTAAAGGAAGTTGCCTCAGCCAGACTGTCCAACTCAAAAGTACGCCACCATTGATAGGCTACCCCTCGAAGCTGGAGGTCAGTGAAAGAAACCCCACTCAACTCTGATATGCCCATAGTGCGGAGGATACGGTGGCACTCCTCTAGAAATCCCTGAGCATCCTCTGATGCTAGACCACTAAATGTAAGAGGGTCGTACTTCTTGTACCTCTCAAGCCTCTGTTGCTCCTCCTCTGAAACTGTTGCCCTACCTTCGAGCTGAGCTGGGGCTACAAGCAGTACCGGTATAACCTCTGGGATCTGATCAACCTAAATCCGTTGCTCTGGGGTGCGGGCGGTAAGAGTATGTGCTCCTCCCCTGCCCTGAGATGTGGCTGCAGCAAGGGGAATCAACCCTGCCCGAGCTAAAGTGTTGTACATGCTTATGAACTATGAAAGGGTATCTTGGAGAGCTGGAGTAGTAGTGGTAGTAGGCGTATCAGGCACCTGGGCTCCGGCTGGATCTGTTGACTCCTCCGTAGCAACTCGCACGGGTGCTCTAGCTACACCACATGGGCATCCTCGGCTTCTACCCCAGCCCCGACCTCTAGCGACTCTAGCAGGGGGCGCGAATGCCTAGTCATCTCTTGTAGCACGTGTCCTCACCATGTGTGAGAGAATAAAAGACAGAAGTTTAGAATTTTTAAGTCAATAATCTCGCATGATAGGGAATCAAACAAAGTGAAATTTTCCTAACAGTTCAATAGCCTCTCGAAGATAAGTACAGACGTCTCTGTACCGATCCACGAGACTCTAATAAACCAGCTTGTAACTCATGACTCCTATGAACCTAGAGCTTTGATCCCAACTTGTCATGACCCAAGTTCTCCCTTCGTGAATTGTCGTGACGGCACCTAGTCTCTACGACTAGGTAAGCCTAACAATTTGCGGAAATAAAATGAAAACATGAAAACTAACAATTTTGACAGGTAAATTTAATTAAGAAGTTTAGATGTCGGTCGACATATACAATAAATACTCTCAAACTGAACATAAGTACTCCCAAAACACGGAATATCATGAGTCACAAGCTACATAAGTACATAGTGCTTCTAAACTCCAGAAAACTACCAACGAAGAAAATACAGGAAGTTTTTAACTTAAGGAAGAATAAAGAGGGACTTCTAGGTTTACGGACGCAGCAGATATACCTCTAAGTCTCTAAGTTGCCTCGCCTCACTGGAAATATTGTTGGAAAGAGGTACTTGGATCTGCACACGAAAAACATGTGCAGGAAAGGGCATGAGTACACCACAGCGGTACCCAATAAGTGCCAAGCCTAACCTCGATTGAGTGGTGACGAGATCAGGTCAGGGCCCTACTGGTTTATATATATAACAAGATAAAATAGTATAAAATATCATAGCAAAGATAAATGCTAACACCAACGAAAATGAAATCATAGAAAAACAACAATTCAGTACACAAAGATAGCAACAGAGGATCTCCCAGGATACCGACCCGTAGTCCTAAACGTAAATGTACAGAGGATCTCTTGGGATATCGTCCTATAGTCCTAATCGTAAATGTGTAGGGGGATCTCCCAGAATACCATTCCGTACTCCCAGAGTAAATATCCAGTACAGGGGATCTCCCGGGATACCGTCCCGTAGTCCCAAACATAAATATGTAGGGGGATCTCCTGGAATACCATTATGTATCCCAAATTAAATACATAACTTATTCAATATAAACAACAGTTTCAACAAGGAAATCTATAGTTTTGATTAAGTTCGTATCAATAAGACAGGAAATTCTTACTCTAAAAATGCTGCACAGAATCCAGGTCGGCAGTTAAAGGAGTTAAGACAGTTAAGACACATAAGCATGTTTTCCTAGCTAAACAGGATGGCTACATATACTTAATGAAAACAAGGTTTTTTAACAAATAACCCGTGTACGCACTCGTCACCTTACGTACACGACATTCATATATCAAACAATACCAAATCCTAAGGGGAGTTCCCCCATACAAGGTTAGGAAAGCCACTTATCTCAAATCAGGCTCAAAGCAATCCGAAATCACGCTCTTGCCACGAGTATCCAACTCCGAGTGGCCCAAATTTAATCAAATCAATTACATAACGTAAATATAGCTACAAGTAACTAATTTAGCTAATGAATTCAAATCTAAGGCAAAAAAATAGGAAAACACCCAAAAATACTCCCCAGACCCATGTCTCAGAATCATGTAAAAGTCGCAAATTATGGACACTCGTTCACTCACGAGTCTTAACCATACCAAACTCACTCAAATCCGATACCAAAATCTCGATTAAAATTCCAAAATTCGACCTAAGAACTTTTATCAAATTTTCCCAAAATTTTCACCCCAAATCCGAAATTAAATCTTGAAATTATGCTTAGGTTAATGGGATATAATAAAAAAGGAGTTAGGAATCATTACCCACAAACTTTCTCCGAAAATCTCTCCAAATTTTGCCTTCTACCGAGCTCTCAATCAAATTTTGGAGTTATGAACTCAAACCCTCGATTTCTCTCTTTTCTACCCAGCGATTTCCGCTTCTGCGCTCCTAGGACCGCATTTGTGGTCCCGCACTTGCGGAAGAATCATCGCAGGTGCGAAAGCAACTTGACCGGGCTGGGGACACATCTGCAGGCACTGGGCCGCATCTGCGAGTCCGCTTCTGCGGTCACCCAGCCGCACCTGCGGTTCCAGGTTCCAAGGTCTATATCCGCATTTGCGGCTCCGCACCTATAGTCCAAAATCCGTAGGTGCGAATACATCAGGTGCAACAAACTTTACCAAAGGCATAAGTCCCAAACCAAATCCGTTAATCATCCGAAACTCACCCGAGGACCCCGAGACCTCAACCAAACATACAAATCAATCCTAAAACATCATACGAACTTAATCGATCCTTCTAATTACATCAAACAACGCTAAAACCACGAATCACCCTCCAATCCAAACTTTATTAACTTTAAATTTCAAAATTTTACAACTGATGCCGAAACCAACCAAACCATGTCCGATTGACCCCAAATTTTGCATACAAGTCATATTCAACACTACGGACCTACTCCAACTTCCGCAATCGAATTCTGACCCTGATATTAAAAATTCCCCTATTGGCCCGAAACTACAAAAATTCAACTTTTGTCATTTCAAGCCTAAATAAGCTACGGATCTCAAAAATACAATCCCGACACACCCCTAAGCCCAAAATCACCCAACGGAGATAACAGAATCGACGAAATTCCATTCCGGAGCCATCTTTACACTGTTCCAACTATGATCTAAATTCTAAGACATACGCTCTCATTTACGGACTAATTGTTCCAAAAACACTCCGAAATTCAAAATGAACCATCCCAAAAAATCACAATAGCATAAAAAGACACGGGGGAAGCAGTTAATAGGGGATCGACACATTAATTCTCAAAACAACCGACCGGGTCGTCATAGTACATGAATCTCAATAATAGCAAACTGAAATTGAATAGATCAACAAGAATGGTATTTCAACAAATGATGACTTTGCTTCAATGTGATCACAACTTTTATAACTTCAACACCAAGAACTTAACAAGAAGCTATTTCGTGAAAACAACAACTTCAGGTAACCAATTCAACAATTAAGGAAGGAAGTAAAGGATAGTAAGGAAAACAATAACTTCAACTAAAACATATAAGAGCAATTAACAAGTAAAAGGTGGAACAAGTGTTAAAATTGTCAAATAAGGCATGCGGGGGTAGATCAATACGTGTAAGGGTACACTAACAATGAAATTATAATATGCTATGACAATTCAATTAAAGTCATGAAAAGAGTCCCAGTAGCTTAAACCAGTCAATTACCACATATAGTCCGTGCACCCACTTGTCACCTTGCGTATACGGCTTTCACATATTACAAATAGCACAATCAACCTAAATCCTAAGGGGTAATTCTCCCTCTTCCCCCCCCCCCCACAAAGTTAGGCAAGATACTTACCTCAAACAAGCTAACACAATCTATTACTAAGTCTTGTCCGCGAATATCCAACTTCGATGGGCTCGAATCTAGCCAAAATAAATTTATACCATAAATACAAATCACATAAAACTATTTCAGATAATAAAGTTGTAATTTTTAAAGAAAATTAAAAGGTCAACTCAAAAGTCAACCTCGGGCCCACATCTCGAAACCCGACCAAACTTACAAAATTCGAACACCCATTCAATAATGAGTCCAACCATGATAAAATTATTCAATTCCGACCTCAAATCGACCTTCAAATCCTCAAAATATAGCTTAGGGAGTTTTCACAATTTTTCCCAATTTTTCCAACTCAAAGCAATAATTAAATGGTAAAAGCAATGATGGATTCATGTATAATAATCAAATCTAAGTCAAAATCATTTTCCTCGATCAACTCCTTGAAAATCTCTTCCAAAATTGCCCAAAACCGAGGTCTCTAACTCAAAACATGAAAAATGGAACAAAACCCGTGATTTGAAAATTAAATATCTGCTGCCCAATCATTACCTTACGCGATCGCGAAAAAATAAATGCGATCGTGGAGAACAAATTACAGCAACTCACAAAATACTCATACGCGATCGCGAGACTCCAAACATGAACGCGATGAATAGTGGTCTCCAGGCTATGCGATCGCGGTCATGGCCACGCCAACGCAATGAACAATATGTGTCTTCCCACAGCCTCTCTTTCTTTCTACGCGGTCGTGATATCTTAATCATGTTCGCAGTGCACAACCTTCCAACCTTCCGCGAACACGTCCTCAATAAGCACCCTACGCAATTGCAAAGAGAAAATTCCCATCTTCCAATAAGCACCCTACGCGATCGCGGGTTAACCTTCGCGAACGCAGTGAAGGAAACCAGAAACACAGAAGACCAACAATCTCATTACATGAACAAATGGTCTGAACTCAATCCGAAATACACTTAGAGCCTTCGGGACCCCGTCCGAACATACCAACAAGTCCTAAAATACAATACGAACTCGCTTGAAGCCTCAAATCACATCAAACAACACCAAAACCATGAATCACACATCGATTCAAGCCTAATAAACTTCCAACTTCTAAAACTAATGCCAAAACATACCAAACCAACTCCAAATGACCTCAAATTTTGCATACAAGTCACAAATGACACAACAGACCTATTCCAACTTTTGAAACCAAAATCCAAATCCGATATCAACAAAGTCAACTCTCGGTCAAACTTATCAATCTTTCAAATCCTTAACTTTCTAACTTTTGCCAATTCAAGCCAAAACGACCTACAAACCTGCAAATCAATATCCAGACATACGCCTAAGTTTGAAATCACCATAAGAAGCTATCAAAACATTTAAAACTCCATTTCAGGGTCGTTTACACAAAAGTCAACCTGTGATCAATTCTTTCAACTTAAGCTTCCAACTTTGGGACTAAGTGTCCCATTTCACTCCGAACCTCACCTGAAAATAAATCACCCACCCCAGCAAGTCACATAACCACAATATAACATAGAGGAGGAAATAAATAGGGGAACGGGGCTAATCTTTACATCCTCCCCTTCTTAAAACAAACATTCGTCCTCGACCGAGTATAGAGACATACCTGAGTGATGAAAAGATAAGGATAATGGCTACGCATATCATGCTCGGTCTTCCGTCGCCTCAGCGACTAGTTGACCCCTCCATTGAACATTTACTGAAGTAATGTTCTTTGACCTTAACTTTCGGACTAGCCTGTCCAAGATGGCCATCGGCTCCTCAACATAAGACAAATTATTGTCCAATTGGACTGAGCTGAAATCTAAGACATGAGACGGATCACCGTGATACTTCCTATTACATCCTATACTTTAATATTAGGATGAGTCGTAGTAATCCATATGAGCTTGAAGGGATTAAGATCATTCATGAGATTATAGAGGATTTGTGACTATATTATTGTAAGACCCCGCAAGTTTAACAACCTTGATACCGTTATATACATTTGATATGGTATTTTGAGTGGAACATTTTTGTAAAAAGTTTGAAAAAATATGCTTTATAATATTACTACTTCCGAATATGCTTTAAATTATACACATAATATGAGAAAGTTTATGAGATTTTCTTTATTGTAAAGATAGAAACTATTTTCTCACAAGAAAAGAAGGTTATCTTTTTACCTTTTTAAGAACTAAACATACGAAAATTTGTACTCTTTATGTGAGATTAGGAAAATTATAAGTTGAGAAAATATATGTATTTTTATATGGATGTTTTAATAAAATAATAGCATATGTATTGATTTTATATGGTACCACATGACCATGATAGTAAGATCTATAAAGTGTGTTAAAAGTGAGTAATATTTTAAGTAATTTGAGATAATTCTTAATTATGTGGATAATTAGGTAATTATGAATTTTTAGTGGGAGATTAATTAAGTAATTAAGATATTTTGGATAAGCTCTCGAAACCCAAACATGGAAGCCCAAGGAGTCTTGGCTAAAGTAACTCTTAATTCACATTTCAAGGTAGCAAAGTTAGGGTGTTTAGTGGCTTAGTCATCCCAAAGAAGTGGAGCCCACACCTAAAGACTTAAATAACCATTCTAATTCATTTTGTGTCTCTACAAAATAATGAAAAACTTTGTGAATCCTACAATATGAAATGAGTTAGATTGGTGGGATTCTCAAATATGATTTCATGTAAATCCTTTACAAAGCAAGTTAGATGGCAACGTGAGTTACTTCATCAAATTCATACAAGACTACAAATTAACGGATGGAATTCAAGGATTTGTAGGATCCCTTACAATGCTTAACAACGTGAGAATTGTGATTTTAAGGGAGTACGGTGTAATCTTTCTCAAGAATATCATAAGGATTTTTCCCTACTCTGATCTTGTCGTCACATGTTTTGTTGTGATTGTCGTGTGTTAGAGGGATTATCCTGAGAACCGACTCAGGTATGTTAAGGAAAATCCTTCCTTCTTTTGGCATGATCCAAGTAACGATACGTAATCGTAATGTTATTCCACTGGTTCTACTCTTAGCAGTTAAGGATGTCCATGTTATTCATTCTTCTAAAATGATATTCAAGCATGTCTAAACATGTTCCTAAGTCTCTATTGAGGTATATGATAATGATGTTAATGTTTATAATACATTGATACATGAATCTTCATGCATATTCATTTATCACCGTGCTACGGTCGGTTGGGCAGTCATGCATATTTATTTACCACCATGCTACGGCCGATCGGGTAGTCATGCATTTACCATCATGCTATGGCCGGTGAGGAAATTACCACCGGTTGGGAAATTATGCATTTACCACCAAGCTACGGCCGGTTGGGCAGTTACACATTTACCACCGAGCTACGACCGGTCGGGCAGTCATGCATTTACCACTGAGCTATGACCAGTCAAGCAGTTACCAATGATCAGTTGGGCAGTCATACATCATACAATATGGATAATAGTCTCAAAGAGAAGCATTATATATATAAGTATAATAAGTATGCATATACGGTGGCACTTTAGAGATTAGGGTTGATTCTTATATGTCTTTAATTAATGTTGACTTATTGTTATGTTTCAGTTGCACCTTACATACTCGGTACATTATTCATATTGACATTCTTTTGTTGGGGATGCTACATTCATGCCTGAAGGTATACATAATCAGATGGACGAGCCCTCATAGTAGACGAGGTTACCATTCAGCGAAGGATCGATAAGACTTCATTTCATTCGGAGTGCAGCTGAGTCTATAAGTCTTCGTGTTAGAGTTTTGCTACAGACTTATGGGTAGGTCGGTACCCTGTCGCATTTGATGTCGAATAATCTTAGAGGCTTTGTAGACAGAGGTTCATTTTGTACAGTATGTCAAAGGTCTTGACGGCCCATATATAGTCATATTTTAAGAAAGATGGTTAATTGATACAGTGTTTTCCTACTTATATTTAAATGTTACGAGTTGTGGGCATGTTTTTCCATGATAGTTACAAAGAAAAAAAAGAGTTACAGAGGGGTTCGTTGGGGCTAGTACAGCACCGGGTACCAGCCACACCTCCTCGGGTTAGGGCATGACACTTACGGAGCATGAAAATATGGAACACCAGATGAACTGCAGATAGACTAGGTGGCAATGCAAGCTTGTAGGCCACCTCCCACTCTCTCAAGGATCTTAAAAGGATAGATATACCTAGGGCTTAACTTGCCCTTCTTCCTGAACCTCATCACACCATTCATGGGTGAAACCCGAAGCAAAACCCTCTCTCCAACCATAAATGCTATGTCACGAACCTTCCGATCGACATAACTCTTCTGCCTAGACTATGTTGTACAAAACCAATCCTGGATTAACTTGACCTTCTCCAAGGCATCTCGAACCAAATCTATGCCCAACAATCTAGCGTCACCAGGCTCAAATCACCCAACTGGAGAATGACATTGCCTCTTATATAGGGCCTCATAAGGAGCCATCTGAATACTCGACTGGTAGCTATTATTGTAGTCAAACTCCGCAAGCAGCAATAACTGATCCCAAGAACCCCCGAAATTCATAACAAAAACACGAAGCATATCATCTAAGATCTGAATGGTGCGCTCGAACTTTCCGTCCATCTAGGGGTGGAATGTTGTACTCAACTCAACCCGTGTGCCTAACTCATGCTATACGGCTCTCCAAAAGTGCGATATAAACTGTATGTCCTGGTCAGAGATGATGGATACAAGCACGCCATGAAGTCGGACAATCTCGTGGATATAGATCTTAGACAACTACTATAAAGAATAGATAGTCACCACCTAAATGAAATGAGCCGACTTGGTCAACTTATCCACAATCACCCATATATCATCAAATTTCTTGTGAGTCAGTGGGAGCCCAACAACAAAGTCCATGGTAATACGCTCCTATTTCCACTTGGGAATCTCATATCTCTGAAGCAACCCACATGGCCTATGATGCTCATACTTCACTTGTTGACAATTTAGGCACCGAGCTACATACTCCACAATGTCTTTCTCATTCTCTTCCAAAAATAGTGCTGCCTCAAATCCTGATACATATTAGCGGCACCGGAATGAATGGAGTACCACAAACTGTAGGCCTCCTGAAGGATCAACTCACGTAACCCATAAATATTGGCACACATAACCGACCCTACATCCGTAACACACTGTCATCTCCGATAGAAACCTCCTTGGCATCACCGTGCCCTACAGTGTCCTTAAGGACAAACAAATGGGGGTCCTCATACTGACGCTCTATGATGCAATCATATAAAGAAGACCAAGAAACCATGCGAGAAAGAACCCGACTAAGCTCCGAAATATCCAATCTAACAAACTGGTGTGCCAAGGCCTGAACATCCAATGCTAATGGCATCTTCTCTACCGGTAAATATGCTAAACTACCCATACTCTCCGCCTTTCGACTCAAGGAATCAACCACCACATTGGCCTTCCTAGGATGATATAGAATTGTGATATAATAGTCTTTAAACAACTCTAACCACATCCACTGTTGCAAATTAAGATCCTTCTATTTGAACCGATACTGCAGACTCTGGTAGTCAATATAGACCTCACAAGGGACATAGTACAAATACTACCCCCAAATCTTCAAGGCATGAACAATAGCTACCAATTCCAAGTCGTGGACTGGATGATTCTTCTCATGGATTTTTAACCGCTGAGATGTGTTGCTCCCAAACGCACACGCAAGTATACGTGGTCGACAAGTAATATAGGATTTTAAGTCCAGATATCGTACCCATAGGGACTTGTGATTAACTATAAACTAAATTAAATCAAACAATTAATCTATTCAAGCGAATCCTAAAGTATGAATATTTAACTAAAATTAATCTAAAGTAACAAATTAAGAGATCAAAGAAAACAGCGACAAGCTTAACGACGAATTCAATATGGGTAAATATTCTAGAGTTATGGGTTAGCTAACAATCACGTTGAGTTTTCCACTTAAATCGTCTAATTAATTTATCTGGTTTATTAGTTGACAGGGTTAATATTGCTCGTAGCCTTCTTCCAAAGTACAACTCACCTATTCAAGCTAATCTAATGCCTATATTCCTATGGAATTAGAATTAACAAGAACGCATTAATAATTCCTGTATAGTAACCAAGCAAGGAGATTAGGTATATTCCTATCCTAACAGCAAATACGCCCTCCTAAGAGTTAAGATCTTGCTCTACTCAATCTTATATGCAATCTAGAATTCCTTCTCCCGAGTTCAATCCTAGATTCGTAGATAGTATTCAATTGGTGATCAAGTAATTAAATAATTAAGCGCAAGATTGAATAAATAAACCAATATGATAAAATAATAAGAACAATTCAAGCTTCAAACTACAACGTTCATGTAGCACCCAAAACTCTAGAACTAATGGGCTATGAAATTAAAGGAAGAGAAGAGAAGAAAAAATAGTTAGAAGCCTCCTCCAAGCGTGGTGTATTCTCCTTACATCCAAAGTGTGTCCCTAGGTCTAAGATCTGTCAAAATTCTATTCGATCTCCCCAAAATAACATTTTTCCATGTATATATACCAAGTAGGGTCGGGCCCAGACGAAAACACCTTCTCCTGCACGAAATAGGACTCTGGCTCTGTGAAATTTGTGCAGCCGCGCCGCACCATGCGTCGCGCTAATGCAGTTTATCAGCAGCCTCAACTTTTCGTATCAGGCAGCATTTTACACTGTTGCACCGTGCCTTGCGGCGTCCCATGCGGCGCAGTAGTGTAATTTTCTCAGAGTGAACTTATTTCGTCCTCTTTTAACATCCGGACTTGGTATACGACCTCCGAACACGATCCCGGCTTAATGTCTTGGGTTTTTACTCAGACTTCAAAGCTCCAAATCACTTGAATTCATTACATAACACCTACATAGATCGGAATCACTCCTGCAAGGCATAAAACACATATTTAGTGCAAAACACTAGTGATTAAAGCTCAAAATCAATTAAAGTACAGTAAATTAGAGTGTAATAAGCAACTAAAATACACAATTATAGCCTATCATCAACAACCCACACTTAAACCATTGCTCGTCCTCGAGCAATTAAACTGCACTTTATATAGACACGACCTTTTAAGCAATTCTCCTAACTCATCACACCAAGATTATTTAAAATAGACTAAACACAAGAGTGTAACATCTTCACCTCAAGATTTGACTCACAAGTACCATGCATTATTCGCAACTCACCCACTTACTCTAACATAGAGGTCACTGACATTACATTTCCTTCATGAATTAAGTGCCCTCACACAATAAAAGAGAGTAGTTCCACACACTAAAATATAAGAACAATTAGGAACTCAAGATAGAAAGAATTCGCTCACTCTCAGAAATAACATTCATATGCCACAAATGATGCACCATAGACTTGCTCGTAGTATATTACTCTACTAATCGAGCTCATTCAGTTTAGGACAAGTAGGACTTTATTTGGTTGTAATGTAGGCTGCGGGACAGGTAGGATACATTTAGATATAAGAGTGACTATACCTCCCTAAGCACTTTAATACATATACTTTAATATTACACTTATGTCAAACCATAACTCCACATTCACATCAACATAGATTAACTCCCCACTTCTTTAAGCACAAGTATATCACTAGCCACCATCATCTAGAATTATTTTTCACAACAATACAACTATTTTTTTTCCAATTCATGTGGCTCTTACTTTTTCAAAACAGTGCACTTTTCTCCTTATTTCATTAGTTCCACTCAAAAGCCAAACCAACCAACCACACTTTAACTTTTACAAAGTTCATAAAAATTCAAGTGCTCATGAGAGGTGAAAAAGTTCCAATACATGGTTCATTCAAACAAATGGGTAAGGCTTGTAATGTGGTTGCCAAAGAAACAGGATTATAGGCTCAAAGGGGTTAATTATGATACATAACAATTAGGCGGGTCAAATATTTATATGGCTCAACAAAGAAACGCCTATATCACTTCCAGGACTGAACAAAACTACTATTTCGCTTTGCAAACACACGGGGCAAGTTCTAGACATCAAATGCAATGCATAGAATAATACAAAACCTTACATACACATGGCACATAACTCACTCAGGATTGGACTCATCAAGACACGCTAGTCAAAGAAGTTAAGCAAAGTTAAGATCATACAATTTAAGGTACTTATACAAGAGTTAAAAATTGAACTTAAGCGTCACAACAAAAGTACTCACTATTCTCAAGGCACGACAAAGTTAAAAGATATTGCTTCAATTTTAATCATAACACAATGGCTTCTCTCCTAAAAGAAATAAAACTACCTACACCCGGTTCAAACAAAACCCTTTGAAAAGAACTGCTGCTCAAAGAAAAACCAAGGGTGAATTGCTACACTACCTACGAAGAAAATCTTTTTGTCCTTTTTCTTTAGACTTAAACCCCTCAAGAAAACTGTCTAGGAAATCCATCATTGGGAAAAGTCCATTTTTTTTTTGACAAAAACTCCTACTACAATTAAGCTAAAATAGCACAGAAAATCACATAGACAAACTCTTCATCCCACACTTAAAATTGTGCAATATCCTCAATGCACACTATAAATAACAAGAGGGTAAAAGAGACTCCCTGGTAGGCCAAAGGCCGAAAAATTAGCAGCTCACAAGATACTCAGACTTCTCCCAGGTATGATCCCTTGTGCAGGTATTTCACACTTAGTTTCAAACACCTGCTCGCTTTTGCGCATGCCTATTGGCTTTGCCTCCTGCTTCTACTCCTACAAAACATAAAACTAATACTACAAAAAAAAATCAACACAATAAAATAAAAAATAAATAAAAGAAAAAGAAAAGAAAAAAATGGAATTGGGTTGCCTCCCAACAAGCGCTTGATTTAACGTCACGGCACGACGCCATCACTTCACCACTTTTGCTTCCACTTTGAGAATATGAATTGCGACCCCAATTTTGCATCAATTTTTTGTCACGTTCCTGGGGCGGTGGTATGAAAATAAAGGGACCAAGTAAATAATATCGCATCTTGCACTTCTTAGCTTTTAAGTGAGGGATGTCATTTTGTCTTTTTGGTATTGTAAATTTCAGAATATAAACACTTTGTTCCTCATCAATTGGCTCTTCCATATGCTCGAATGGATCAATTTCCATGTCACCAACCAAACACAATGTTGAAAAGTGTTTAGGATGAGGTCCAATACACTCCAACTCTAAAATTGCATTATTTTTGACATCCTCAATTTTGCACTCTTTGTCAACCTTGGCATCATTAATAATATTTTGGTCGGATAGTTGGAATTCCTCTTTCTGCTCCTCAAGCTGGCAAGTATCCACAAAAATTGGTTGTAGGGCATCAGACGCCTCAACCTTTTTATTCAATTGATCATGAATGTCATGGATATCTAAGCCAAATTGGTCTATTTCTTGCCTGAGCTCAGTTCTTCCTTCTATCAGTTGTTCTGTCATATTTGAAAGACCATCACGGAGAAACTCGTGAGATTTTATCAGTTGAGCTTGTTCCTCAAACCAAGATTGGCTCACTATATCTGCTTCTTCAAAATAATCTTCTTGTGGGAACTCGCTCTCTTCATCGAATTGAGGTTCTTCTTGGAAATTGGCTATTAATTCATCCATTCTAGCCTGGAGTCTTTTGATCGTTAAGGCATCAAGACTTTGTTGCTCGACTATTTGCCTCATTATGTCCATAATATGAACCATGCTTTCCATATCCTCCACTTTATTGCTCCTATTAAACTCATAAACATTATTAGAAACATTATAATAAGAACTCTGAGAAGGATAATAAGAATTAGGACAACCATCCCAATGGCCACCTTGACCACCACACATATTACAAATATTCCACCCATAAGATTGAGATTCACAATGTTGCCACAAGTGTGGTCCTCCACAATATGGACAAGATCACCATAATAAGAATAACCAATATTCGACCAATTATCATTCCAAGATGCCATATCAACAAAGATAATAAAATATTAAACTAAGATAAAAATAAAAAGAAACTTGAATAGAAAAAAAGTAAAAATCTAACCTAGTAGACTAGTTAATTTCTAAGTCCCCGGTAACGGCGTCAAAAACTTGTTGCTCCCAAACGCACACGCAAGTATACGTGGTCGACAAGTAATATAGGATTGTAAGTCCAGATATCGTACCCACAGGGACTTGTGATTAACTATCAACTAAATTAAACCAAACAATTAATCTATTCAAGCGAATCCTAAAGTATGAATATTTAACTAAAATTAATCTAAAGTAACAAATTAAAAGATCAAAGAAAACAACGACAAGCTTAACGGTGAATTCAATGTGGGTGAATATTCTAGAGTTATGGGTTAGCTAACAATCCCGTTGAGTTTTCCACTTACAGCGTCTAATTAATTTATCTGGGTAATTGGTTGACAGGGTTAATATTGCTCGTAGCCTTCTCCCGAAGTACAACTCACCTATTCAAGCTAATCTAAAGCCTATATTCCTATGGAATTAGAATTAACAAGAACGCATTAATAATTCCTGTATAGTAACCAAGCAAGGCAATTAGGTATATTCCTATCCTAACAGCAAATACGCCCTCCCTAAGAGTTAAGATCTTGCTCTACTCAATCTTATATGCAATCTAGAATTCCCTCTCCCGAGTTCAATCCTAGATTCGTAGATAGTATTCAATTGGTGATCAAGCAATTAAATAATTAAGCGCACGATTGAATAAATAAACCAATATGATAAAATAATAAGAACAATTCAAGCTTCAAACTACAACGTTCATGTAGCACCCAAAACTCTAGAACTAATGGACTATGAAATTAAAGGAAGAGAAGAGAAGAAAAACTAGTTAGAAGTCTCCTCCAAGCGTGGTGAGTTCTCCTTACGCCCAAAGTGTGTCCCTAGGTCTAAGATCTGTCGAAATTCTATTCGATCTCCCCAAAATAATATTTTTCCATGTATATATACCAAGTAGGGTCGGGCCCAGACAAAAACACCTTCTCCTGCATGAAATAGGACTCCGGCTCTGTGAAATTTGTACAGCCGCGTCGCACCATGCGCCGCGCTAATGGAGTTTATCAGCAGCCTCAACTTTTTGCATCAGGTAGCATTTTACACTGCTGCGCCATGCCTTGCGGTGTCCCATGCGGCGCAGTAGTGTAATTTTCTCAAAGTGAACTTATTTCGTCCTCTTTTAACATCCGGACTTGGTACACGACCTCCGAACACGATACCAGCTTAATGTCTTGGGCTTTTCCTCAGACTTCAAAGCTCCAAATCACTTGAATTCATTCCATAACGCCTACATAGATCGAAATCCCTCCTACAAGGCATAAAACATATATTTAGTGCAAAACACTAGCAATTAAAGCTCAAACTCAATTAAAGTGTAGTAAATTAGAGTGTAATAAGCGACTAAAATACACAATTATAGCCTATCATCAAGATGCGTAGGAAATCACCCTATAGTCTTGCATCAACATCGCGCCAAGGTCAAAGCATGATGCAACATAGTACATAGTATAAGACCTCGAACCCGTAGGCGATACTAACATTGGGGCTGTAGTCAAAGCAACCTTGAGCTTTTGAAAACTCTCCTCACACTCCTCGAACAATCTTAAAAGAGAACCCTTCTGGGTCAATCTGGTCACAGGTGCAATAATTGATGAGAAACCCTTTACGAAATGTTGATAATACCCGACAAACCCAAGGAATCTCCGAATCTCAGTAGCTAAAGACGGTCTGGGCCAACTCTGCACTATTTCAATCTTCATTAGATCTACTTTGATCCCCTCACTCGACACCACATGACCTAAAAGCGCTACCAAATCAAGCTAGAATTCACACTTTGATAATTTTGCATACAACTTCTTTTCTCTCAAGGTTCGGAGCACAATCCTCAAATGTTGCTCATGATCCTCCCGACAACGGGAGTACACCAGGATGTCATCAATAAACATAATGACAAATAAATCAAGATATGGCTAAAATACAATGTTCATTAGGTGCATAAATGCTATTGGGGCGTTGGTCAGCCCAAATGACATTAGAAGGAACTCGTAATTACGATACCGAGTCCTAAAGGCAGTCTCAGAATATTGGGATCCCGAATCTTCAGGTGATGATACCTTGGCCACAAATCAATCTTTGAGAACACTCTGCACCCTACAATTGATCAAATAAGTCATCAATGTGCAGCAATGTGTATCTGTTCTTCATTGTAATCTTGTTCAACTGCCGATAACCAATACACATACAAATAGAACCATCCATTTTCTTCACAAACAGAACCAGAGCACCCTAAGGTGACACACTAGGCCAAATGAAACCCTTATCAAGCAACTCATACAACTGCTCCTTTAACTCATTCAACTCCGTTAGGGCCATATGATATGGTGGAATAGAAATGTGTTGAGTGCCCGGTAACAAGTTAATACCAAAATTGATATATCTATCGGGCGGCATGCCCATAAGATCTACCGAAAATACATCTGGATAGTCTCTCACTACCGGAATTGACTAAACGATAGGAGTATTAACATTGACATCTCTCACAAAGGCTAGGTATGCATCACACCCCTTCTTAACTATCCACTGTGCCTTAAGAAAGGATACAACCATACTAGGAATGTAATCCAAAGTACCCCTTCACTCCAACCGCGGTAAACCTGACATATCCAATGTCACTATCTTGGCGTGACAATCATAAATAGCATGATAGGGCGACAATCAGTCCGTGCCCAAGATAACATAAAAGTCTACCATAATGAGCAATAATAGAGCAACTCTAGCCTCAAAGCCACCAATAATAGTAAACACAACCGATACATATGATCAACAATAATAGAATTTTCCATATGAATGGACACATAAACAGGAGCACTCAAAGAATCATGAGATATACCCAAATACAGAGCAAAGTAAGATGATATATATGAGTAAGTGGAGCTTGGATCAAATAAGACTGATGCATCTCTATGACAAACCAGAACAATACCTATGATAACTGCATCAGATGCAACCGCCTCCGTCCTACCCAAAAAAGTGTAGCATCTGTCCTGGCCTCCCTCTTTAGGGATACCCTTACCCTCCAGACCTCCACATCTAGCTGGTTGTGCAGGTGGAGCAACAACCACGGCCTGAGAAGTCTGTGGACCTAGAGGAATACGTGGAGCCTGAGTAGTCTGTGGAGATGCACCCCTCCTAAGTCTGGGGTAGTCCCTCACCATATGTCGGGTATCACCACACTCAACGCAAGCTCTCAGTGGGTGTGGCTATTAAAACTAGATCGGGCCTGGTCAGATGGACTGACCGTTGAAAGTATCCCATGTAGGAGGTGCACTAGACATTAACAGTGCATAATGGGCAACCTGATACCTAGAAGTAGCCAGAGTACCACTAGAAGGAAGTGTTAAATGAACTGGATGACTCACATAGCCCTTGCCATGATGGGATGCAACTGGGGCACGAGCACCAGTATACCCGCCAAAATCTCTAAGGCTCTTGGCCTTCCTATCCTCTCTCTCATCGCCCTACATACCCTCCAATATTCATGTGATATCTACCACTAGTTGATATATGGTATCTACCTCCAACTCTCGAGCCATGTTGAATCTAATACCATAGTTGAGCCCCGCGATAAATCGACGGACTCACTCTCTGACTGTGGAAACCAAGGCATGTGCATGTCTGGACAACTCACTGAATCTGGCAGCATACTCTAACACTGTTATAGTACCCTAGCGCAGTTGATCAAGCTCCACACTCCATGCATCCCGAAGGCTCTGGGGAACAAACTCTTTCAAGAACATCTCTAAGAACTGAGCCCATGTGAGTGAAGCTGCATCGGCCGGGCTACCCTCCTCGTAAGCCTACCACCAATAATACGCTACTCCCGACATCTAGAATGTAGTAAAAGCAACCCTGCTCGTCTTCACAATACCCATGGTGCGGAGAATACAGTGACATTTCTCTAGAAAACCATGTGCATCTTCCGTTGCTAGGCTACTAAAAGTAGGAGGATGGTACTTCTTATACCTCTCAAGTCTTAGTTGCTCCTCCTCAGATGCTGCTGCCTTAACCTCAAGCTGAACTGAGATAATAGGATGCACTGGTATAACCTTTGGGACCTGATCAATATGGACCCATTGCTCTAGGGTATAGGATGCGGGAGTCTGAGCTCCTCCCCCAGCCTGAGATATAGCTGGTGCAAGTGGAATCAACCCTACCTGAGCTAGAGTACCACACATGCTCAAGAATTGTGCGAGAGTCTCCTGAAGTACAGGGGTGGAAACAGGGGCCTCAGGTGCCTGCCTTTCTGTACGTGGCAAAATCAGAGGACTTGATTTCTTGCTGTCAAGTCACTTCGGAAGAACGCCTCGAGACCCCGAGAACAGGAGGCCACGACCAAGTTCCTGACCTCGGGGCTCATCGAGGCTCGACTTAGAGAAAATGGAGATCGAAGCCAAGATGAAGGGGGAGCTCCCAAGGCACACGACTAGGCCTCACAGGGTCGGCCTATACAGACCCTATGCTGAGGCATCGTGTCAAGCCATCCCGTCTCCATACTTTGTAATTAATTTCCATGTACTTGTAGCCGAGTTCCCCTCCTAAATAAATGGGACTCGCACTACCTTGTAATGGACTGATGTTGCTCCATTTTCTCCACAAGTGCAATAATCTCTCTCTTTCTCTCTCTCTCTCTCTCTCTTTTCTTTCTAAGCTTGTTCGTTCTCACTAGTCCGAGGCCACCTCGATATTCATCGCGTTCTTACTCGTTCTTCATCATATACCTTAGTATTGGCCATAAAGAGCCTTGTTTGATTATATCTTCAACTGTTATCCCATCCCCGACTATCTCCGATAGCTCGAGCTCGATCTTGACACCGACCCCGAGGTCCTTCATCGACCGGATCTGTATTCGGGCAATAGGCCCTTCGATTTGATTATTATCTCGTTTTAGCATGCATTTAATCTTCAAACTCCATATTATTAGCATCAACTGCTCTAACAACTAGCTCGGGAATAGATCACAGATATTTAGAATCCCATTTACAAGTTTAATTGTTGTTACCATTTTCACGGTAAACAGTTTGGCGCCCACCGTGGGGCTAAAAATAATAGTGATTATTTTCTTGCTAGTTTCGTTGCACAAACTCACATTATCTTTCACACTTTTTCTTATCCAAGATCCTTTGATTTCAGGTCAAAATGTTTGGCTCGGTAAACGGAGTCGAGAACGACAACCTCGAGAATCACGGGAAAAAGGCATGGCTATCCCAATCGTCCGAGCACCACCATTGAATCCTGATAACGCGCGCAGACCGATTCTAGCAGACACGGACTCACAGGACTCACAACATGTCATCGGAACTTCTCACATAGACAGGAGCGTTCAACATATTGACCAACAAGAATCCCAACAAATCCTGGCTCGGGAAACACAGGAAGTTAGCCTTCACGATATTTTTGAAATGTTGCAGGCACAGCAGTTGGCTATCGCCCAGCTACAGAGCCATCTGAAGGCTCCTAGCGCAGCGGCACCAGAGATAGCTCCCCCCGCCGAGCAAGCACCCGAAAGATCAAGCAATAATGGGTCAGTGGTTGACCCCGCAATAGTGAAGATGCTCGAGGACCTCTCCAAAAGGATCGCGTCAGGTTCATGGAGGTTCATGCAACAGTTCTTCCCCGGGGAAGCGGTCCCGGAACCAGCCTCACAGAAATCCAGAATGCTAGAACTCCCTAGGCACGATAGGACCTCGGACCCCGACGAGCGCACCACCGCTTACACATGCGTGGAGAAAGGTAGCGACCTTCAGGATGATAAGTTCGAGCCCGTATCATTGAAGAAGTTCGGAGAAATACTCTAGAAAGAAACCATGATGTGGTGCCGTAGCCTAGTGCCCGATCTCACATACTCGCTTAACCCAGTGGATTCCTCTGCAGAAGCACATGTTGATGCCATCGAAGCAGTAATGGAAGAGCTTGACACATCGGAGGCTGAACGAAAAGAGAATGAAACACCACAAGAATTCATACCTCATTCACCGATAGGACGAGTGAGATCATCCCCGATTTCGGATAATTGGGTAACACAGGTCTTCACCCGAAGTTTAAATGAGGCATGCCCGACAACACCAGGTCTTTTCAAATGACACTTAGTCAGACACCCAGCCGAGACTTGGTCGTATGCCCGTACCCAGCACCGACCACAAATCAGGGCCACGAACAACCGCCCAGCAACCTCTACGATCTAGGTATACCCAAGCAGGCTCCCAGCAAAGCAACTGATGCCAAACAGATGGAGGTATCATCCATGTGCCGCGAACGGGAGGAAAGCCGCAAGATACAACCTATATCGCAATGGTAGGGAAATATTTCGAGGGCCACATCCTCGAGGAACCTTCAGTGGAACCGGATCTGACTAGGCACAGCCGATAGAGGAGCCCCCCCAGCAAAGTACGATTTCAACATTGCTATACCAAATATCATGATCACCATAAGTGAAACCAGGGATGCCGAGCGACTCAGACCTGTTCGACTAAGACCCTTTCAAAAGAACCACAACCCAACGCGAGAACTGCAGGGCGCGAGCGGCCACGAGGTAAAAAATGACCCCTATCTCGGAAAGATGACAATTGTGCTACTCAATGAAAATCGCCGCTGAGTACCATCGAGCGGTCGGGTTCGAGTCCAGCCCTAAGGAAGGAAGGCAACCGAGAAGGATGAAGTGAACAAGCCGCGACTCATTATCACGATAGTGGAGGAGTGGCAACACCCTCCGCGGACTCATAAAATGGAAAGTGAAAATGTTCGCCGTTAGGAAAAGACAGGTCCAGGGAAGTACTCTGGAGGACACCCTTACATCCAGGGAAAAAGACATCGATGCCTCGCCTCGGCATCACACCGATGCATTGGTAACCCTCTCGCTCATTTGATCTATTTCGAATAAAACATGTGTTCGTGAATTTAAGTGGTTCAATCCTGTATAACAACGATGTCGAACCAAAGTCAATAGGGCGGTCCGGCTAACAGACCAAATCACTCCCGCATCCCGGATCCCTGGCGAATTCCTAATGGTGAAGCCACAAAGACCATCCTCTTAATACGACCCGTATGAGCTCGGGCCAGGACGTCGAGATCTGTATCATGGAGAAGGTGCAAAGCACGGACGTCTTATTCAGATGACCGCTGGTACACCACCTGGAGACAACGTCGGCCCCGCGTCGCCAAAATCATGGAAGCCCTCGCAAAAGGCAGAACTAAAATAGGTCAACAGAAAGCAATACGCAATGAGAGGAAGTTCTTTACCATATGACGCATCGCCAACACCAATGCCCCCACCCTTGGAAGGATCAAAGGGTAAGAAAACCACATCCTCGGTAGAACCTAATAAGTCACAGCGGATGGTTGTATCGGGGCTCACACCTCGGAAGGTAGGAACGTACCAAATCTCAAAATGTCACCTACACATCCCGCAGTGAGGAAGAACTGCTTTATTCCCTTGTTACTTTTTCACTAACCTATATGCAGACAGTTGGCCAGGATTTTTGGAGGTTCTAACTCTACCCAGAGACCCCTAGACCTCAGTCGGGCTTCCGCCCCATAGAGGGCCTTGTCAGTAAGATTATTAGCGGAGCAACGTACCCTAGAGGTGGATCCGATAAGATCGCAGTCCTTATTCTATAGTCCAATGACGAGTGATGATCTGCTTCTAAGGGCACCATCCCCTCGGGAAAATCGGGAAACGGCAGACTAAACCCCAATCGGGAACTATGTACCAGATCAAATGGTCTGAGAAGCCGCGCCTGTGCGGGCCGGGCTTACAACGATGAAACAATGTATGTCTACACCAAGCAATAGAAGGACATTTTTTCAACATCTTATTATCCAAGCAAGGAAATCTCAAGTATATCCTCGATAGGGGCCAAGCACATCCCGAGATACTCGGAGACTTAGCGTCAGCAATTCAACACTCGCATGACCCCAGGGTCAGAACTTCGGGCTTATAAAGCCCCTATAAGGCAACTCCGAGCTCACAAAAAGCGGTCTTCACGCTTAAACAAATTCGATGACTCAGAGACTGTCGATCATCACCAATCGCCATGCGCTGGAAAACCCGAAACTGTAAGACCCCTAGCGGGCAGACTCGGCATAACCAGATCTATTCTACAAAAATTGTAAGACCTCAACAGGCATGACAAACTGTAAGACCTCAACAAGTATAAAAATCCCGAAGTTTAGGCTATATGTCACATTTGTAAGAATCTCAAAAGAGCATACCCTCGGTGTAGATGCCTAAACTGTCACTCAGGATCAAAACTGGCTACGGCCAAACACATATGGCTATGGTCAAAACGGCTGATACAGCCATACTAACGCGACTCGGGGATGCCCGACCGTCGCTAAACAAAAATCGCAGGCCACTACTTCGAATATACTTTGGAAAGAACCGGTTAAAACAGGCTTCCCTCAACAGGCAAAAAATGAGCTTCGACCATGTCAGCTCCAAATCACAAGGCTTCGACCTACTCACGAGCTATGAACCTTCCGAGGTGATTGAAACATCGCCGATAACGACTTAAAATCAAGTTTCTTCCAGAACCGACGACGAGTCAGGCAAAAATCTTTCAAAAGACCTTAACGAGCGGAAAACAAAGCCTACAAAAAGCCCACGGGAAAAAACAGCATAAGAGCCATTGTCGCCAGCTAAGCAAGCCTCCGGTCCACATATTAAAAGGTCTCTATGACCAAACAGCGTAAGATCCATTATCGCCAACAAAAATTTGTCAACTTGAGGATTAAAATGAGCTCGAATCGTAACCCGATTCGGAGATAGGATCCAAAATAGTTAACTAAGCAAGCCTCCGGGCCACATACTAAAAGCCCTCAATGGCCAAAACAACGTAAGAGCCATTGTCACCAGCTAAAAAATTGACAACTTAAGGGTCAATTAAAGCTCGAATCACAACACGACTCGGAGATTGGACCCGAAATAGTTAAACTGCAACATGCCTAAGGGCACGACATAAATGCCACTATCAACTAGTCGAGTGAGCCTCCAGGCCACACACATGTAAGGTCACTTCAACCCGAAGCACAAAAGGCCATTGCCATCCGCCCATGCAGGCAGGAAAGAACTTGAGGGTCAATTGAAGCTTGAATCGCAACGCGACTCGGAGAGTGGACCCGAAATGGCTAAACTACAATATGCCTAAGGGAACGACATAAATGCCACTATCGCCAGCTGAGTGAGCCTCCGGGCCACCCACCAGTAAGGTCGATTCGACCGGAAGCACAAAAGGCCATCGCCATCCACCCATGCAGGCAGAAAAGAACTTGAGTGTCAATTGAAGCTCGAATCGAAGCACGACTTGGGGACTAAACCCGAAATGGCTAAACTACAATATGCCTAAGGGCACGGCATAAATGCAACTATCGCCAACCAAGTGAGCCTCTGGGCCACCCACTAGTAAGGCCGATTCGACCCAAAGCACAAAAGTCCATTGCCGTCCACCCATGCAGGCAAAAAAGAACTTGAGGGTCAATTAAAGCTCAAATCGCAATGCGACTCAGAGACTAGACCCAAATTAGTCTAAACGGTAAATGCCCAAGGGCAAAAAATGGGAACAATTACTACCTGCCCGTACGGGCATAGATGATTTAAGGGCAGGAAGGCTCGAGTCGAAGCCCGACTCGGAACTAAGCCTAAAACAGCCGGGCAAAGCACGGAGGCCCTAGCACCCGCTCACGACAAGGATCGCACTTAAGAGCCCCCGAGCCTGTCCGATCAGTTCCGGACCTACGAGGATCCTACCAAAACCAGCCTGCCTGGTCAAGAGCAATAACAGAAAAGAAATGCAGAAGAAATAAAGCTTCAAGTTTCCTCTTATATTACATACAAAAGGCACACTCTCCATCTACAGACATGCTCTACATATATCAGAAACAAAATGACAAAATGGCGAAATCTACGCTCCGCTCCAAAGGGCTACAGCTCGGCTTGGGCGTCCGCAACATTTTTCATACGAATCGACATTTCCGGATCAGCCTTGGTTTGGCTTAACACCGCTTCAGCCCAGGCATCAATTATCTCAGCCCTGATCTTCAAGAGATCAGATTCAAGTTTCCCGATCATATCCGCTTAAACTTTGGCATTATCACGAGCCAAGCGGAGTTGGGTTTCAAAGGCTGGGACCTTGGCCGAGGTGCCTGCCTCCTCTAAAGCTTGAGCTAGCACCTGAGCCCTCAGCTCACCACAGGCAGTTCTGACGCGGTCGGCATCGTCCTTGAGGTACTTCAAGGCCTCCGTCCTTTTTTACAGCTAATATAACGAAAGAGGGTTAACCTTAAGGTCTAAAGGGAGCAAAATACGAGTCGCAGAAAGTTACCTGCTCCATCAAATAGCTCTTGTAATTCGAGCTCCGATACGCCTCATATCGCCAATGCTGCAACTCAGCCTCCTTCTCCTCGCTAAGGAGCCTAAAGGACTCGCCTTCGTCCAGAATTTTCTGAAGTCTGGCCCCTTGACGGAGCAGCTCAGACATAAGCCTATCACAGGCCTGCACAAGGATAGTTCAATAGAGGGAGGAGGACACGGAATACAAGAGAACTGCGAAGCCGACGGACTTCTTCGAAATCGGAACATACTCCTGTTGATCCTGCCTCTTCGACCCAGGAGAACCGACCTCGGGCACAACATATTCACTCAAAGGAACCGCCGACCAAAAAACAGATACTGTGGGAGCAGCAGACTCGGACGATGCCCTCTTCTCGAAAACACGGGCCCGATCAGCACCATTAAAAGCTCTATCACACCGCGAGTGCCGATCCCTCTTATTGCCATCGTCTTTCAGCTAGGAGGCCGACAACTCCTTCCACTCTTCGGGAGAGCACTGCCTCATCCCAAGGAACCGTCCGATATCTACAAGAGACGAATCCAATACAAATGAAAGGGGAAAAATGTTACCTCTAATATACGAAGGCCATGGCAAAGGCAGCGTGCACATATACCTTGGTATTTCGCTCCCCATCTGGCACAGAATACAGCTCGCCACCGACGCTCATCATAGGACGAATGGGTCACCAGCCCCCGGACCTAGCCGGTCAAGTCAAGGACTTCGCCCGGCGTCCAGGAAGTTACTGCAACAAGGGAGACAACATTATTACTCATCTGATTTTCGCTTACGTAAAATCTGAAAAAGCTCTAGATGCTCCCCTCTTATCAAAGACACCGTCTTCAGGGCGAACTCCTGCGGTTCCTGAGCGCCGGGAGCAGCACTCCCTATTCCCTGCCGGTCCGGGCCGGCCCTGAAGTGGTTGCCATGACTATGGTAAAATTAACAGATCGAAGCAAGGGCAAGCACCAACACTTTTTGCACCTGAAGAAATGAAGAACCCTATGCCAAAGCGAAAGAGCATCTATCTAAAATTAATGAGGTCTTGCGAAGAAGCCGAAGCCGCCCCACATATATGCGAGAAGCAGCGATAACTCGCCTACCCAGAGTGAGCCCCGAGAAACCTATAGTCTCGATGCAAATCGACGGGGTGGTACCGATCCCGAAAGCATCCTACGACGAGGAGCCAAGACTCAAAGAGCCGTACGTATTATCTCTAAGCTCGAGATGGCATTCTGCTCCGAGGATCCTCGACCAAAAGAAGTCGAACTTCAGGAAGCTTTCAATACCATCACTCGACGCAAGGCAAGTACCTGGTCTCGTAGCCCCCTTTTTTCTAAAACAGAGGAATAATCACGAGAAGCTCCGATCATGAAAGCTCCACGAAGGTCCGAGGCAGCACCTGAGTACAGGCAACTCCTCAGCAGAAGTTTATCCTACACATTTTTATAAAAAAAGGGGGTATCTACTTCAAGATCAAAAGGGACCCCCAGGTACCCAAAGCTGACCTTCATTCATGATAACATTCCCGAAGGCCCCAGAATTCGGCGTATTATCTCCTTACAGTTTGGAGGGCCCCGACTGCCCGGGTCTATCGGATCAATCCAGGATTGGTCCGAGGTACGACGATGGTTCAAAAGAGAGCCATGTATATCAGTAGAGGAACGGAAAGAAGCTTGCACCCAAGTCAGATATTAGTGATCAATAAATAAAAGAAGGCATTCAAAGAGCCTCGAAGGGCATGAGAACATGCAATTACAAAGCAAGAATTGAAAGCAGAAGTTAATGAAATATATCCATATTCATAAAGATTCGTGTACAATAGCCCTCAAGGGGTCCTTACATACAATTACAAAAGCCTACAGAGATCTACATGAGGAACATAAGGATGTACATGTGATGAAACCCAAGGGCCCGGTCCACCCTCGAAGATCCATCTCCGATATCAGCATCACCGAGCGTCGCCCTCTCGAGCACGCATACTCGAGGGTGATTCCTTCAACCTCCACCTCCTATAGGTTCCCAGCTCAATCCCCCAAGGGATTCTCGCCGAAGAAGATGAAGAAGAGGAAAAGGAGGGGACACAGAGGAGGCAGAGAAAAGAGACATGGCCCTCCAAAGCCAAAGGTTGAAGATTCGGTGGGCCCCAGCCTCAACGGATGGTAGTGCCACTTTATCCCTTGGGAAAGAAAAAACCCTAGGGATGAAGTGCCACACCAGGCCTAGGTAGAAGAGTGAGCAATGATGCATAATCCGAACGACTATCTACATGAGGGGGAAACCGACTCCCGGTCCATCATTACCTCGGGCCAATAACAGCAGCGAAGGCCAGGATATTGATGACCACAACAATAGTGGGACAACGCGATTACGCTCGACAAAGGGAAGTCCCGATAGGAGGCCACAATACAGTCTAAGGAAGCCCCGCCAAACGGCCTTGAGGCCATGAGCCCCAAGCATAATGTTCAAAGACAGAAGAAAATGGTAAGAGGGAATAGGCAAGCAAGCCAACAAAGGCATTGGGATAGGAAAGACTCACCAAAACACCCCTATTTATAGGGTCTTACGACATGATCGTCGAGGCTTTGAAAGATTGACCGACGGACGCAGTTAATGCATTATTGGAAAAATGAACTGATGGCGGTACCTTCACCTTGGAGAGCGGGAATCAGGAGTGCATTGAATAAAGTCAAAAATGCATGAGCTCGTGGATGCCCCAGTTGCCACAAAGCTCGCGCCAGGAGTCGCATCATCGGAATGACGTCGCTGTAAGGAGCTCGAGGAGTCAAAATCATTTCCCATCACTTCATTATGGGAAACACGGAGACTATCTGTACGCGGCAAAATCAAAGGACTTGATTTCTTGCTGTCAAGTCACTTCAAAAGAATGCCTTGAAACCCCGAGGACGGGAGTCCACGAATGAGTTCCCGACCTCGGGGCTCGTCGAGTCCCGACTTAGAGAAAACGGAGTACGAAGCCAAGACGAAGGGGGATCTCCCAAGGCACACGGCTAGGCCTGACAGGGCTGGCCTATACAGAGCCTATGCTAAGGCATCGCGTCAAGCCATCCCATCTCCATACTTTGTAATTAATTTCCACGTACTTGTAGCTGAGTTTCCCTCCTATATAAAAGGGACTCACACTACCTTGTAACGGACTGATGTTGCTCCATTTTCTCCACAAGTGCAATAATATCTCTCTCTCTTTTCTTTCTAAGCTTGTTAATTCTCACTGGTCCAAGGCCACCTCGATATTCATCGCGTTCTTACTCGTTCTTCATCTTATACCTTAGTATTGGCCATAAAGAGCCTTGTTTGATTATATATTCAACTGTTATCCCATCCCCGACTATCCCCGATAGCCAGAGCTCGATCCTAACATCGACCTCGAGGTCCTTCATCGACCAGACCTGTATCCTTGCAGCAGGCCCTTCAGTTTTATTATTATCTCGTTTTAGCTTGCATTTAATCTTCAAACTCCATATTATTAGCATCAACTGCTCTAACAACTAGCTCGGGAATAGATCACATATTTTTAGAATCTCATTTACAAATTTAATTGTTGTTACCATTTTCACGGTAAACACTTTCAACTGGAGCTACTGGTGGCTCCTCTGTCGCAGCTCGCAATGCCAATCCAAACTTGTCCAACACTCAGAATGCCAATCGAAATGCCAAAATACGGAATTGTCATCAAACATCCTATTCTTCCAACTTCCAAACTTAAGAACTACCAACTTACGTAACAAGCAATTAATTCACTTTCGAGCCCCTTGGGCCGACTCCAAATTATCCGACTAAGTTTGAATACCTATAACAAACTTGCTTAAATTCTAAAACACAAATTCAACTCTGAAATTCCAAGATTCCACTTCAAACCAAATTTTCTAACATTTAACTTTCAAAATTTCCAACTTTTGATATGAGGCGCTGCCTCGCTCTTGGACCACCCCAAGCTCGACCCGCACATACGTTCAAGTCCAAAATTACTATATAAACCTATTGGAACCTTCAAATCCTAATTCCAAGGTCGTTTACTCAAAGTCAAACCTTGATCAACTCTTCCAACTTAAAGCTTCCAAATTGAGAATTACTTTTTCAAATCAATGACAAACCTATCGAACATCGAAACCAACTATACAAGCAAGTCATTATGAATTATATAAAGCCACTCAAAATCTTAGACCGCTGAACATAATGTAAAAGTACAAAAAGACCGATTAGGTCGTTACAATACAAATTTAAAGAAATATGTGTAGTATAAAAGGGTGATTGATGTTTACCTAACATACATCAAAATCCATTAGCTATGTCATAGTGGAAGTAATTCTTTCAATTAAATCAAATTCTATCCTGGAGAGATATTTGGAGCAGTAGATATGGTTTGGGCATTGGATGAAGGGTTAAATAGTCGAATAACTTGAATGATCATTACAATTAAGCCCTGAATCGTATTCAAAAGGAGAACAACAATATAAAGATGTTTTGTATCCTAACTTAAGTCAGTCTTGATGGATCACCACATCTGATTGGGTAACTGACTGTGAGATGTCAGATGCCAATAAGTTTTCACGACCATATTAAATTTTAGGTCTTTATGATGATGTGTATTTATACAATTTGCGTTTTAATTTTTCACTATATAAGCATGGATTCGTTCCATAGAAATTTAAAAACATCCTAACATTGCTAGCCATGTCGAGCAGAGAAATATCGATTAGTGAGTATTCTTTTCAAAGGACTGGAATGTTAGTGATTAAGGCACTTCTAATCAAAGCAACTATTCTGGTGATCTATGTCCCGATAACACTCAAATTGAGTTTGATACAACCTTCTGCTAGAGAGGGATGATAATTTTTGTGAACTGAAACTTTCAGACCCATGTGAGTGTTACTGTGGTTTATGACGTAGTTGGGCATATTGGCATGCCGAATCACAACGCCTTATTCGTGATATCGTGGCTTTTATCCCGACAAGGTTCTCTTCAACAATGCCTCGAACTAATTGAGAGTCATGGGAGGCTGCATAAAGGGGATTAGGAAAGAGAATAATTGATTGTTATTAAGACGTGGTAGATTCTACATGCTTAAGTTGGTTGAGGTACAAGAGGCATCAACCGACAAGAGTTTGACAGCAGTTTAGAAAAGAAAATACGACAGAAAAGAATCCATGTAAAGAGAAGCAGAAACCACAGCTAAAAAATAAAATAACCCAAGCAATAAAATAAAAATAAAGGTAGTATTAGAAATCTAAGAATAGGAAATACGGGACTACACTAGTGCTACAAGTATAGAAATGCAATAGATGTACGAAAAGGAATTACGCACGACTACTTACTACCCTACTATCCTAATCCTCGACTTCTACTCCCTTCTATCAAGTATCATGTCCCTAGCAAGCTGAAGATGTGTCATGTCATGCCTAATCACCTCTTCACAATACTTATTCAGCCTACCGCTACCTCTTCTTAGCCACATCATAGCTAACCTCTCACACCTCCTCACTAGGGCATTTGTACATCTCCTTATCACATGCCCAAACCATCTTAGTCTCGCTTCCCGCATCTTGTCTACCATGAAGGCCACTCGCACCTTGTCCCAAATATTTTCATTCATAATCATATCTTTCTTAGTATGCCCAAACATTCATCTCAACATCCTCATTTTCCCTTATCATCTATCCCGCTCTAGTATGATGTATGACATCATCATCAATCTCTCAATTACTTTGAATTATAGACCCAAGGTACTTGAAACTTCCTCTCTTGGGGATGCCTTTTGTGTCCAGCCTCACTTCCGCATTAGCTTCCTAAGTCACGTCACTAAACTTGCACTATAATTATTCTGTCTTAGTCTTGCTCAACCTAAGCCTTTTAGACTCCAAGGTCTTCCTCCAAACCTCTAGCCTATCGTTAACACCGTCTCACGTCTCGTCAATCAGAATTATGTCATCTTCAAATAACATGCATCAAGGTATTTCCCTTTGAATGTATCACGTCAACTTATCCATTATCAAGGCAAACAAAAACGAAGAGTTGATCTCTAGATGCAACCCCATTATGATGAAAAGTGATAAGAGTCTCCTCCCACCGCCCTTACCCAGGTCTTGGCTACGTCGTATATGTCCTTAATCGCCCATGTGTATGCTACATGTGTGCCTTTTTCTAGGCCGATGAACCCCATATGTAAGTCCCTCTTCCTCTCCTTATACTGCTCCACCAACCACCTAACAGGATGAATGACTTATGTACTCAATCATCCCGGCATAAATCCAAACTGGTTCTCACAAATAACACACCCTTCCTCACTATCATCTCCACCACCGTATCCCAAACCTTCGTAGTGTAGCTTAATAGATTGATACCCTTATAGTTATTGTAATTTTGAACATCACCCTTATTTTTATACAATAAAATTATTGTACTCCACCTTTATTCCTCGAGCAATTTTACCATCCTAAAAATGATAGTATTAAATAACCCAATAAGCTATTCCAAACCTGCCCTTGCCACTATTAGTGTTATTTTGTAGAATTTTCAGGTTACTTTGGTTCCGCACTCAATTTTGCTTGGTTGAAGTTTCCCTCATTCTAAGGGAAAAAATTGAGACCGCGTGGCACTGACGTTGGTGTGCGTGGGCAGTCTTATTTTTACCAAATCTACTTGAATTTGGGATGGGACGGGACGAGATGGACGACTGAGATTGATCCTTGCCAAGCCATCCTAGATTCTTGCCCCTACCCTTAAATTCCCTTCCCTTCCTCCCTAGAGAGCCTTTCTTGCTCTCCTCCTGCGTTTCATAATAATAGAAGCCTTTTTCGAACGTTCTCCAGATCCATCCCGCTGTCTTTTTATCCGAATTTCCCGATTTATAAATGTATGTATTAATTAATAATCGCTGTTTCCAAAAATCATAACTGTGGGATTCCCTTTTTTTATTATTATTTTTTTTAATTTTTAAATTTACGCTCTTAATCGTTTCAAATTCAAATTCATTCTTTTTAATTGTGGGTGTACAGAATCATTGTGTGAGATTAGTTTCAGCATATTTATACTTGTATTTGCTGATTAGAATCCAATTGTATTTATTTATTTAAAAAAGAAAAAAAAACCCTAGGATGGAAGAATGTAATACGCCAGCAGTTGGAGATGTAGAGGAGGGTGAGATCTCAGATTCGGCATCGGTTGAAGAAATCAGTGAGGATGCCTTCAATAAGCAACAAGACCCACCTACATCTACTACTGTTACTACTACTGCTACTACTAAGGTTGTCAATTCGAATAATCAAAATCAAAATTCGAGTACTAGGGTTTGGACCATGAAAGATATATATAAGTACCCAATCTCGAGGGACTACGCACGGGGTTTGTATAACCTGGCTTGGGCTCAGGCTGTGCAGAATAAGCCTCTAAACGAACTCTTCGTCATGACTACTGACGACAACTCCAAGCAGTCTGTGGAATCTTCTTCTGATATGGTGGAAAAGGTCATCATTCATGTGGACGACGATACTATGGAGGAAGGAGAGTTGGAGGAAGGCGAGATCGACTCGGATGCTGATGTCGTTGTGGTAAATGGTGGTGCTACCAATAATGATGATGAACTTAATTCCTTTAAAACATCAAAGGAGGAGGCAAATTTGATTAGGGAACAACTTCTTAGTGTTACTGTAGACGAAATGGAGAAGTAAGTAAAGTGGACTATTTTTTTGGAGTTTTGGATCTAAAACTGTATTTGCAAAATAACTACATACACAAGAAAGCTTTTCTCAGAAGTTGATTGCAATTAAATGGTTTTTTTGACTAATTACTTATGCTCTATCTGTCTGCTGTTAGATCCTTTCCTGTGGTCTGTTCCAAATTGCAAAACTCATTGGACAGCGTGGGGGAACTAGCTGCTTCTCCAGATTCCGACGACCTGGTTCAACTGTTTATGACTGCAATTCAAATCGTAAATTCTGTAAGATGGCGCATCTTTCAAGCCAATTCCATAACTGAAAAAAGTGTGGTTTTCTGAATGCTTAAATCTCTTTCTTTTGCAGGTTTTCTGCTCCATGAACCAGAATCAGAAGGAACAGAACAGAGAGATTCTATCTAGGTTTTTGTTGTTTCTTTTACATTTGCGTCTTGTGATTGACATCGGTATATATACTAGTTCCTAGTGCATTTGGAGACTTTACGGTCATTCTAACTTGCTTGCAGGTTACTTCTTCATGTAAAGAGCCAAGTACCTGCTCTTTTGTCTTCTGAGCAGTTAAAAGAGGTATGTTTTCCATAAAAGTACATATATATATTGAGAATGCTTGCCTTACTGGTAGCTTATGCTGTTTAATTTATGTCCCAGGTGGATGCGGTGATTCTCTCTATAAACCAGTCAGCTGTTTCTTCAATTACTGAAGACAATGACCAGGACAATGTGATCAAAGTTGTTAAAGTGTTAGATATGAATGATTCTCATTCATCTTCTGAAAATGCAAATCAGGATTGTACTTCTGTAAAGAAGTGTGATTTAGATGTTGAGTCTACCAAATCTTCAGGTCCTAAGGAGCAGAATGTGTCATTTGAATATATAAAACCAGGATTAGCCAATTCTAAAGCTAGAGGGTTATCTGTTCCTCTGTTAGACCTCCATAAAGACCACGATATAGATACTCTTCCGTCGCCTACGCGAGAAATTGCACCAATATTCCCTATTGCAAAAGCATCCACGCAGACACATGGAGTGGTGAAACCGGAGTTGCCCATGTTTACGGGTGCTCTTGAGAAAGGGAGCTCCTTATTGCATCCTTATGAAACTGATGCCCTTAAAGCTGTTTCCTCCTATCAACAAAAATTTGGTCGAAGTTCCCTTTTTGATAGTGAAAAGTTTCCAAGTCCAACCCCATCCAATGAGGGTGATAGTGGGGAAGGGGACACCGGCGGGGAGGTCTCCAGTTCTAATGTTGGACATAATGCCAGCGTTCTGAATGCATCTAGCACTTGGCAACCAATAGTTTCTTCTGTTCCCCCGACAAATATTCTGGCTGGACAAGGGCTTGGAACTGCTCGGAATGCAGATCCTCTTAGTTTTCTGCCAAATCCTTCTTTGCGATCTTCTACTGCAAAAAGTAGAGATCCCAGACTCAGATTGGCAACCAGCGAAGCAGCTGCTCAGAACTTGACTAAGAAGATGTTGCCTATCCCAAACATTGATTTAAAATTAGAGGCTTCTTTAGAGATGATAGGTTCAAGAAAGCAGAAGATAGTAGAGCAACCAGCCTTTGATGCTCCATTGTTGAAGAGACAAAGAAGTGAACAGACTGACTCAATCATTGTGAGTGATGTGCGACCTTCGACTGGAAATGGTGGTTGGTTAGAGCATAGAGGAACTGTGGGATTGCCAATTACGAGTAGTAACTATGTTACAGATAGCAGTGACAATGACACTAGGAAATTGGAGCAAGTAACAAGTAGTGTCTCTACTAGCAATACTATACCTAGTGTCATAGTTAATGCTGATGTGAACTTGCCATTGACTGGTACGTCTGCAAATTTGCATTCTCTATTAAAAGACATCGCTATAAATCCTTCAATATGGATGAATATAATCAAGTTGGAACAGCAGAAGTCTGCAGATGCTTCTAAAACTACCACAGTAGCTTCTAGTTCTAGCTCTATTCTTGGAGCAGTTCCATCAACGAACGTAGCTGCTCCCAAATCTTCTGTGATTGGGCAGAGATCAGTTGGAATAATTCAGACTCCTACACAGACAACAGCAGCAGTAAGTTTATTTACAACCTTTTGAAGAATGAGTTCATTTGCAGTGAGTTCTTTACAGCTTCTATTGCACATTCTGCCTTACTTTTTAAGGTTTCTCCTTTTCTCTAAACAGTGTTTGATATTTTTTGTTAATTTAGTTATCCTCCAAATATCTACATTGTCGGGATTTGCAGGATGAAGTGGCTAAAGTCCGGATGAAACCTCGCGACCCTCGGCGTGTTCTTCATAATACTGCAGTTCAAAAGAGTGGGAATTCTGGATCTGCTGATCAATGTAAAACGGGTGTAGCAGGCACACAAGCAATGATAAGCAGTCATTGTGTCCAAAGGCCAGAAGACCAGTTGGATAGAAAGTCTGCTGTGATACCTTCTACTACACCACCAGACATTGCTCGCCAATTCACCAAAAATTTAAAAAACATTGCTGATATGATCTCTGTTTCACCAACATCCACATCACCATCAGCTGCTTCTCAAACTCCAGCACAACATATGCAAGTTCATCCTAGTAGATTGGAAGGAAATGGGGCGGTTTCTGAGTCAAGTGAACTGCTGACTGATGCTGGCTTAGCTTCTGGAAAAGCTCCTCCTGGTTCATTGCAACTGCAGAGCTCTTGGGGAAATGTTGAGCACCTATTTGAAGGGTATAGTGACCAGCAGAGAGCTTCTATTCAGAGAGAAAGGACTAGGAGGCTTGAGGAACAGAAGAAAATGTTTTCTGTTCGGAAGCTCTGTCTTGTTTTGGACTTGGACCATACTCTTCTCAATTCAGCAAAGGCAAGAATCCTTTAGACCTCGTAGATTCTGAGCTTAGTTTCTGTGTAGTGATTATTTTATGGTCTTGTTCTTTTTCAGTTTGTTGAAATCGACCCAGTCCATCAAGAGATATTGAGGAAGAAAGAGGAACAAGACCGTGAAAAACCTTATAAGCACCTCTTCCGGTTTCCGCACATGGGAATGTGGACAAAATTACGGCCTGGGATCTGGAATTTCTTGGAAAAGGTAATTGTTTTTCTAATATATGTGTGTATGTATATATAGCTAGAGATCGGATATTGAATGTTCCCTTTATTTTTATCTTTTTGTAATAATGTGCTGGTTTAGGCTAGCAAGCTTTTTGAGCTGCATCTCTATACCATGGGGAACAAGCTATATGCCACTGAGATGGCAAAATTGCTAGATCCAAAAGGGGATCTGTTTGCTGGACGAGTGATCTCCAGGGGTGACGATGGAGATCCACTTGATGGGGATGAAAGGATTCCTAAGAGTAAGGACTTGGAGGGGGTTTTGGGCATGGAGTCTGCTGTTGTGATTATAGATGATTCTGTGAGAGTCTGGCCACATAACAAGCTAAATTTGATTGTTGTGGAGAGGTAATTGCATGTTTGATGTCATTCATGAACGAGTTCTCAAGTATATCTGCGTACTATGACAAATATTGTGCTGTTCAAATGTCTATGATTAATATTTTTGTATCTATAGGTATATTTACTTTCCTTGCAGTAGACGACAATTTGGTCTCCCTGGTCCTTCTCTTCTTGAGATTGATCATGATGAAAGACCAGAAGATGGGACATTGGCCTCTTGTTTGGGGGTGAGTTGATGTTTGATTTTGTATAAGAAGTCTCTAGGAAAGTAATTTCTTGGTACTAATATTCTGTATCATTTCATACAATTAGGTTATTCAAAGAATACATCAGAATTTTTTCGAACATCGGTCCATAGATGAAGCTGATGTTAGGAACATCTTAGCCACAGAACAACAGAAGATTCTGGCAGGTTGCCGTATTGTCTTCAGCAGAGTATTTCCTGTTGGTGAAGCCAATCCTCATTTTCATCCTTTGTGGCAGACAGCTGAACAGTTTGGTGCTGTCTGCAGTAGTCAAATTGACGAGCAGGTTACCCATGTGGTTGCCAATTCTCTTGGGACAGACAAGGTGTGTTATTTTTCCCAATATTATCACTTTACACTGCTCACATCCCATACCCATTTGCACCAAAAATTAGGGAAAGAAACTAGTGGCCCGCTTGGGGAAATGAGAATGAAATGTTTTAAGTAAATGTAGAGAGCTGCTGGTGGAGAAGTCTACCGTACGTGATCTGTGTGATTGAGTCACATCATTACTTAATTATTCTTAGTAATTGAGTCACATACAATACGTTGCATGTGGATTAAATCGACGCTAAACTATTTATGTGGAAGGTATCTTTAGAGGTTTAATTGCAAGTTTGTCTAACAGGTTAACTGGGCGCTTTCCACTGGTCGATTTGTTGTTCATCCTGGCTGGTACGATCTTTTTATTGTACGATTGCAGTCTTATTACTACCATTGTAATTTAAGTTGGTTCTCTTTCTTGATTTATCCACCAAAAATAAAATAAATAAATTGCAGGGTGGAGGCATCAGCTTTGCTTTATCGGAGGGCGAATGAACATGATTTTGCTATTAAACCTTAAAATTAACACCCTTTCCATCTTTTGATAAAGAAAGCGAAAAAAAGTCCAGAGATGATATCAAGAATTGGATGGGTGTTAGAAACGGAAACAATAGCTAAGCCAATCAGGCAAAGGGTGAATGGTTTGAGGATTAACTTAAGCTTGATTCCAAAGGAATCCGCCCAAAACGCCTTTGCTACATTTGGCCTGTCTATAGCAACCCTAGGACAACCTTGGCTTGACCAATTTTTCACATCCTCACTTGGGTTTTTGATTATTCCGAATTCCAAAGTAGAATGGGACTGCGGCTTTATTTTAGATAAGTATTGCGTAGCGCGTGTTTTATTCAACCACATGAAAACACATTGATTTTGCAGCTGATGAAAAGGGGAAGGAGGCGATGAGAACTTGTCTAGTTGTCTGTTTGGCGACATTCGATAAAATTGGAAACGGATAAAATCATTATACAGAATTTAATTTTTCGGTGAAATGGGTAACTGGAATCCTTTTCGTGGTGGCAAACAAGCAATTATTCAATGGACTAATGAAAATTGTTGTTTGATTAATACGCTAACTACAGCTAGAACTGTCAAAATAGGCTAAAATTCAGCCCAGCCTTGTGGGCTTTTAAATATGGTGGGCTAGGGTGGGCCGGTCCTTTATGGTCCTTAAAATGGCCAGCCTAACCCAATCCTAAGAGGGCTGCCGGCTACGGCGGGCTGACCCTTCAATGTTTTTAGAATTTTTTTTTCAAATCTTTAGATATTTTTTTGTGACATAATCTCTTAATCATATGAATGACTTATTTATTTAGAGTGTACAAGAATCTTGATATTTGACAAGGAATCTCGTAATTAAAATGCAAATTCTCTATATCTCTAGCTCTCATTTTTCTAATGTTACATGAATATTTTTTTAGTACATTTTTTTCACTTTCCTTAGGTTCAGGAATTGCATTAATTAATTTATATGCTAAGGTTTTTTTAATTTAGGTTTAACATTATTTGTTGATTTCATCATTATAGTCCATAAATTTTTAAAATTCATGAAATTTGTTAGTGTTTTCAATTTTCTTTGTGTATTAAAACTTGACCTTTTCCTATACTAAAGAGCAATTTAATAATTAATAATATATTAAAGTACCAAACAAATTATTGGCCACTTAAAGTAATATTTTCTTTTGAAAAAAAATTATTATTGGCCACTTAAAACTTTCCTAGTTCGTTGTTAGTTAAACAAAGGAAAAACTAATTTTCTCATACTACATGCATGTCAAAAATATAAATTCTAGTTGATATGGAAAGGTAAACGAGCAATCTAAGATTGGAAAATGAGAATAATAATTAATATTTTTTAGTTTTTAATTTTTTTAAATATTTAAATTTGAATTTAATTAATTTTTGGCCTATAGGCAGGCCTAGGCCTAGCCTCGGTCAAGCCTTAAGGGCCAGCGGACGAACTTGGGCCCGGCTTATAAGCCTTAATTTTACCCTCAAATAAGGACTTTGTGACGATGTAATTTGTCTCTAAGCCGAAAAGGACATTTCCAAGTTCCCTGCTTTATACCGGATTATCTGCCATGCATTTGGATTTTATTTTTAATAATTTTATAAACTTGTATAGGTAAGATTTTTGCCCGCTACTCCCGAAAGAGTAATTTAATAGCTTTATGATTTTTAAATAACAATAAAGTAAATCTTCAAGGTTATATTTATTTGCGAAGATATGGAGAAACGTTATCAACATATAATGTTCAATTCTAACCACAATAATTTATCATGGTTTTGGGGTGATTGTGTTATATTGAGGTGCAAAAACATCAATTAACTATGGCTTATGTTAGTATATATTTGGGGGCCGTATTATGTATTTATTAGGCATGGTGCAAACATAAAACACTAGGTGTGTATTCCTATTTTTGTAAATAGATTGGTGCATACACAGTGTAGGGGACCCAAACTACTCGTATTAATGTGCATCGTAGGTTAACAACTACTCGTATTATTGTGCGTAGTAGGTTTATTTTTGGCGGGAATTTAAACGACGTAATCCTCATGTCAACATTTTATACTATATTCTTTTTTCTTTGTTTTCTCTGATATTTTAAGATGTTTCCGGGGCCGTCTCAACATGATTGGGGACTAAAATCAAATTTCAAAGAAAGACCCTAAGTAAAAAGATAACTTGTAAGCTGTGGTAAGTTGTCGATTGAGAGATCTTTCAATATTGAGAATCAACAACAACAACAACAACAACCCAGTATAATCCCACAAGTGGGGTCTGGGGAGGGTAATATGTACGCAGACCTTACCCCTACCCCGAAGGGTAGAGCCAATATTGAGAATAAGAATAGTAAAAGAGAGAATGAAAAAGGTAAATATATAAATAATAATGTGGCCCCATATTAGTTATTAGGATATAAATGAGGCAAAAAATAAAAAAAATAGTTACCCTACCCATGTAAGGAAACAATTCATTAAAAATTATTCCATTCTCTAATTATTACAACGATCCTCATATTAAAGTTATTGTACTTCCGGTCCAATTTTTTTTTTTAAAAAATTTAAATGTACACATTTTTTTTAATAATACATATTTAAAGAAAAAATGGGGCACCAAAAAGTTGGGGCCCCAAGTAATTGCTTTACTGGCCTTATAGTCGAATCACCCATGGATGTTTCACATTATTTTTTTTATACTAATATTTTTTTATTGAACTAAATACTTGTATGAAATTCACATATTTTGTTTCTTTTAAAAGTATTCCGGGACATAAGTGCAAAGTCTGGTTGTAATCCGAATTGGTGTGATGACGCAAAAGGGCCACCACTCGTTTTGAAAGTAAATTCTGTATTTCGAGGCCTTAAAAACCTCTTTTTGTCTCACCTCTATTTGCGTGCGCAGTCCGGGCACGTTTCCGGAAAGCTTTTATGTGAAAACTAAGTGAAATAAGAAAATTGACTTTTAAAATTGAATAAAGTTGACTTTGGCCAACATTCTTGGAAAACGGACCCGGACCCGTGATCCGACTGTCTCGTAGGGTCCGTAGTAAAATATGGCTCTTGGGCGTATGCCTCGAATCGAATTCTGATGTCCCAAGCCCGAGAATTGAATTTTAAAAAAAATTATTTTCTTGAAAATATAAAGGTTTTTAGAAGTGAATTGATGCATTTTATTGATAGTATCGGGCCCATATCTTGGTTCCGGAACCCGGTACAAGTTTGAAATAATAATTAAGTTGAATATGTAAAATTTGGTAAAGATCGGAATTGGTTTGGTATAAAATGGACCTATAGTTGAGAAAATAGTAATTTTGATGTTCTTGAGTGATTTCATAAATTTGAGGTTTAATTCATAGTTGTTGATGTTATTTTGATGATTTGATTGCACGAGCAAGTCCGTATGAAGTTTTTAGACTTGCGTGCATGTTTGGATTGGAGCCCCGAGGGCTCGGGTGAGTTTTGGATAGGACACGGAGTGAAATTGGACTTAGGAGCAAGTGCTGGTATCTGGTATTTTTGCCCAGGCCTCTGATCTCGCAATTGCGAGGTCAGGCTTCGCAATTGCGAAGTGGACAGGGTTGGTAATTGCGACCCCAATATCGCAAATGCGAACCAAGCCTGGGCAGGCCCTTTTCCCAAATGCGAACACTGGGTGGGAATTGCGAAGCCCTCCCAATCGCAAATGAGATGTTCCCTTCGCAATTGCGAAGGTGACAGGATTTTTCCGTGGTCGCAAATGCGACAGATTCTTCGCATTTGCGAAGACAACAAGTCCTGAAGGGGTTCGCAATTGTGAATCCTAGTCGCAATTGCGATATCTGCGACCAATTAATTTGGACTTAGACGCATTTTTCTTCATTTTTCAAACTCTCTCAAACCCTATGCTCTCTTGGGCGATTTTCTAAAGAAAAGTTCTTCTCCAAATCAATTGTAAGTCATTTCTAACTCATTTCTTTAATCTATAACATCTTTTCACATGCTTTCAATTCAAAATCAAGGGATTTCATGGGGGAAATTGAGTGTTTTGGGTAAAACTTAGGATTTTTAAATTTTGGGAATTTGAACCTCGATTTGAGGTTTGATTTCAAAATAAATTATATATTTGGGTTCGTGGATGAATGGGTAATCGGGTTTTGGTTCGAACCTCGGGTTTTGACCATGTGGGCCCAGGGTCAATTTTTGACTTTTTGGGGAAATCTTTAGAAAGCCTATTTTCATGCATTAGAATTGATTCATTTAGCATTTATTGATATCGTTAAGTAAATTGTGGCTAGATACAAACGAATTGATGGTGGAAAATAGAGGTAAAACGATAGTTGAGGCTTGAATTGTGTTCGTGGTATTGAAGTAAGTGTTTGGTCTAACCTTAGCTTAAAGGATTAGGAGTTGTGTCTTATTTTCTATGTGTTAATTGTTGAGTACGACGTATAGGTGTGGTGACCAGTATCTATACGTCGGTATCAAGCATGCCCGTGAGTCTTATACTATGATTGATGTGACTCCGTTTCGTATTGTCTATGCTTTATATGATGATTTCTATTGTCGAACAAGGCTTGTGGAAGTATTATTGGTAATTGAACATTGTGAAGCGTTGGCTCAAGTTGAGAATTGAGTTGTAAAGTAATTGTGGAAAAGAGAAGAGGTTTATGATATTGTCTCCCTTGCTGGGACGTTATTACTCATGATATTGTTTTCCTTGCCGGGATATTGTTGTTATGCTATTGTTACCTTACCGGGATTTTATTGTGATATTATTGATTCCCTTGCCCCAATTGCTTTGTGATTGTTGCTTGGGTGAGGAAGAGTGTAAAGCACGAAGGGTGATGTCGTGCATGATTTTGAGAGTGTTAATGCACGAAGGGTGATGCCGTGCCGATATTGTGAGGTAAAAACACGAAGGGTGATGTCGTGCCGTATGATTTACAATGCCGTGCCATGATGTGAGTGATATGCACGAAGGATAATTCTGTGCCATGATTATGTGAGGTAAAAGCACGAATGGTGATGCTGTGTCGATTCTATTGATCTTTTTATGGTGAGGATGAGAGTAAAAGCACTAAGAGTGATGCCGTGCACGTGTTATTGAGTTCTTGATTCTTGCTAATAATTAAATTATGACTTTCTTTACATTCTTCTATTGGTTTTCTGTTGTTACTTGATATTCCCTGCAACATATTTCCCCCCTCCCATCTTTAACTATAAATTTTTGCCTTTATTTTTCCGTTGTAAATGATTTAACTGCACAGGTTTATTTGGTAGTTTCGTCCTAGCCTCGTCACTACTTCATCGAGGTTAGGCTAAGCAGTTACCAGCACATGGGGTCGGTTGTGCTGATACTACACTCTACACTGTGTGCAGATCCCGGTGCTGCAACCTTTGGACCACAGTGAGGTTGCTGCCTTCAGTCCATCAGGCATCCGCAGGCCTTGGCATCCCTCTTCCTATCTAGTTTTTCTTCTGTTCTTTATTATATCAGATACAAACATGTATTTATTTTGTTCGAACCCTATTTGTAGTATTCTTAGATAGCCTGTGAGATTGTGACACCAGTTCTGGGTAGCTTATATTTATGGATTGGTGTCGGTATTATTATTAAATTGTTACATTTCATTCTTTCGCTTTATTATTTCCGCTGTTTATATAATTTTAATTCACACCTGTTAAAGGATTAAAAATGGAAAAGGTAAAATATTTGGAATGATTGGCTTGCCTAGCTTTCACTAGTAGGCGCCATCACGACTTCCGAGGGTGGGAAATTTGGGTCGTGACAAGTGGTTAGACTTAAATTGGACGCTTGGTTTGAAGTTGGAAGTTGTTGAACTTAAGAGAAGTTCAACTTGTGTTTTGGCCTTTGATTCGTAGATGTGATGTTATCGTATGAGTTTGGAGGCTTTGGTTCAGTTCGGATTGTATTTATGAACTTGGTATGATTGGATAGGGTTCTGAGTGGCTCGAGTAGGTTTCGAACCACACAGAGCATTGTTGGATTTGCAGAATTTTGTTGGTGTCTGGTGTGCTTTGCGATCATGGAGCATGTCTCACGATCACGAAGAAGGATTCTAAGGTAGGCTAGTTTTGCTCTTTGCTTTCGTGAGATGGAGGTAGCGTTCTTGTAGAGCTGTGGCATTGGTCTTTATGTTCGCTCCCTAGGAGTCATGTTCGCGTAGAAGGGAGACAAGCTGGGAATTGGTTAGAGCTTGGCCTTTGCGATCACGAGAGGGGGCTTGCGCAGGCCCTGGGGGAATGGATCCTTATCCACACGTTACAAGGACAATTCATGTGCCATACCTATACGGACTCACGTTAAACTGCATGGACAAAGTGACGTGCCATATTAACTCAACCCACACAAACCACTTACGTGCTGCCAATCTCATCCGTCACACAAAAAGCATATACAAGAACACATGTATACGAATAACGAATATCTAATCAATTACTTATGGACTGATAAATAGCATGCTAAGGTGTATGCGTGTGCAAAGTGTATAACTACAACTCATATTGGGCGGATATGCCACACAATAGCAAATAGTATGTTCAAATAGGGAATCAAATCCTATACATGATCATAAGCATAATTCACAAAGCTCACACAGTCATACAAACATATAAAGCATGGTAGCAAGAGGCACAATATCCAAATCAAGGCATATAAAAGCCTACAAACTACTCTGATCATGAATCATACATAGCACCCATACATACGCTCGTCACTTTCCATATACGTCGCATCTCGCACATGTCAAATAGACAAACAAGGTCATTTTCTAAGGGTTATTCCCTCAACAAGATTAGGTAAGATATTTACTCACACTCTCATGGTGCCCGACTCACTGCCCATGTTATCTCACACAAACACACACACACACACGCACACACACATGCAAAACCACTCAGCACTGTACGAGTTCCTGACGTCAATGCCCCTCACTAAAGACATGCATATATATTATTATGCTTGTACTGAATACTGATATGTTAGACTCCGGAGAGGCGGATCCTGCCTAAAAGCTAATAATAAAGCCAATAAGGCCTGCTGCTGTGTGCAACCCGATTCAAATAATAATAAATCCAATTTGGCCTGCTGTGGCATGCGATCTGATCCACATAATAATATTTATAATAATAACAATAATAACAACAATAATAACAATAACAATAACAATAACAATAACAATAACAATAACAATAACAATAACAATAACAATAATAATAAGGCCTGCTACAGCGTGCAACCCGATCCAACTAACACTCCCTCAACATGCTCTCAGGCCCACCTCAGTCATCAATCTCTCAAGTTTCACAGGCTCACAATCTCATATCACTCAGCCCAAACAATACCACATATGGAAAGTAACAATAATGTGTGATGTAACAACGAGTAATGAACAGAGGCTGAAATATGATATGCAAATAAAGAATCATGATTGAGTGTATAATTATAGTTAAATCATATTTCCCAAAACAACAAAAGTAGTCTCATTAGGTCTCAAACAAATAATCATATAGCCTCAACATGATTTCTAACATGAATCACATCTGAAATAATCAACAAGTAGGGAGAACACGGATATAACAAGATATAACAGTAAAACAAATCTAGCAATAATCTAAAGTCAACTCGAATCTTGATTACACTAGTGCACGCCCACACGCCCGTCACCTAGGATGTGCGCCACCCCAATACATCTCATATAACATAGTTCCTAGGATTAAATACCCTCAAATCCAAGTTTAGATATGTTACTTACCTTGAACAAGCCAAATCTAATATCAGGCAAGTCAAATAATACTCTAAAAATGCCATCCCGCGCGAACCAAACTCCAAACGGTTCGAAACTAGCCAAAAACAACTTAAATACATCAAATAATTCCAAAGGAAATAAACACAAACGATAAAGGTCGAATCTTTAATCAAATACTCAAAGTTACCCAAAAAGTCAACCTTGGTACCACACCTCGGAACCCGACAAACTCACAAATTCCGACAACCCATTCAATTACGAGCCCAGCCATACTAACTTCACTCAAATCCGACTCCGAAACAATGATGAAAACTCAATAATACACTTTAGGAAAATTTAGACAAAAATCCTCAATTCCTCTTTCAAAATCACCAATTAAATACCAAAAATTGAAGATGGAATCATGGAATATTATTAAAACAAAGTAAAAAATATTTAGACCAATCCATGTAGTGAAAAGTCTCTCCAAAATCGCCCAAAATCGAGCTCTGAATTCCAAAATGTGATAAAATGAACCAACCCTTCGAATATATAAAAGTTTGCCAGTGAGTCCGCTTTTGTAGCCACAAAGTCATATCTACGACTGTCGCTTCTACAGCACATGACTCGCACCTGCGAGAAAGCCTCAACTCACCACCGGTTGCACCTACAATACCATTTCCGCCTCTACGGCCGCGCTTCTGCGTTTCAAGGGGCTATTTCCGTGGACGCACAGATGCGCCCTCGATCCTGCACCTGCAGTTTCTCGCCCTCCAATCCGTACGCACTTCTGCAATAATAATGTCCGCATCTGCAAACTCGCTTCCGCATCCAATCTTACGCATTTGCGGACTTTGATCCCAGGCCAATACTTCCGCTTATGTTCCTTCTTTCCCGCTTATGTGGCTCCGCACGTGTGCCCAAGCTTCAGTAGGTGCGATGACACCAGATTCCAGCCAAACCAGCTATAACCAACATGACTCAAAATTGTCCGAAACCCATCCGAAACTCACTTGAATCCTTCAGGACCCCGTCTGAACATACCAACAAATTCTGAAACATAACATGGACCAATTCAAGGCCTCAAATCATCCATAACAACATCAAAACCACGAATCGCACCTCAAATCAAAATTAATAAAATTTTGAACTTTCTACTTTCAAAACTCCTGCTGAACCATATCAAATCAACTCAGAATACCTCAAATTTTGCAACAAGTTCCAAATGACATAACAAATCTATTCTAACTCCTGGAACAACAATCCAAACCCGATTTTATCAAAGTAAACTCCTGGTCAAACTTATAAACCTTCCAAACCTTCAAATTGACAACTTTCGCCAAATTGTTTACCTTGAAAATGATAATTACAATTAGATTTGATTTTTTGGTTTTAAAAATACGTGATCTATTTTATGCTAGTTGTTTAGGCAATAGATTCAATGTAAAAGATTAGAAAATGAGATAAGAGCTTGTAGATAGTATAATGACCAAACCGAATGGCTGGAAATAAGGGCCTCGAGCTGGCGTATACGGGTCTCGAGGTTGAGTCGAAGGCTCGGCTAGGAGAAATTGAGGGGGGGGGGGGATTAACATTTATGATAGCTTTGATAGAAGCCTTTTATGATCAATAATGATCAATAAATGAAGAATAATAAATAGAACACAATGAATATATGCAATAAATGCAAGTAATGAGATCAAGAGAATATGTTAGAGAGCATAGAGAATGTTCTTGTGTATTCAATATTGAGCATCAGGTCCCTTACAAAATGATAAGGATCCCCTTTATATATGAGGGGGAATCCTAACATAGTACAAATGCATCTATTGCCAAGATACATGATTGATACAACTAATTAATGCCAATGTACGGGCTTGAGCTAGGCAAATAGGCTAGTTTAGCTTTAGTCACATGCCTTGGGAGTCTCCCACTTTTTCCCCATAACTTTAGATCTACACTGCCATGAGGCTGGACATCGACAACCCCTCGGGTGTTAATCTCGACCATAATCTTGAGCCTATAGAAACGTGTTTATGAAGCGTCGTAGTGATCGAAAATTGGACCCTACGATTTTACTGTATACAGATATTCCCTGAGTTTCTTAGAGTGAAAAGATAAGAAACGACTTCGATATCCATCTCCTAGACTTTCCTGCGATGATATCATACTCATGACGTAACCCTTTGTGATAACTGAGGCATCCCGTCGATTCACCTTCCCAGAACCATTCAATGTACCTTTCCATAATCATTCGATGTACCGCCAATTTATATTCTCCAAAGTGATAATGTCACCGCGGTCCAGTTCCCCAAAGCATATTGATTGCGCCTACCGGTACATCTTTCAAAGACATTGATTGCGCCGTCAGTTACGCTGCCACCCTTCCTATAAATGGAAGCCTTCTTGAATCAAAATCTCATTCAAATGTTCTTCAATCAGCCCTTTACCCTTTTCTTCTCTTCATATTCATCCATTGTTATTTCCTATGTTTGAGGCCTGTGGCCTTAAGGTTATATGGCAGTATCCTCATCAGTCATGGCCTTTTTCCAGAGCTTTCCTTTCCCAAGTGAGATTGTATTGATTTGTTGTTGTTGTTGTTGTTGTTGTTATTGTTGGCCTGAGGTAATGAGAGAGAAATCTCAAATTATATTCGCATTAAAGGATATATGGACCACGAACTTCTACTCATCTTCCCTAATTACACGGTGCGACGCCTCGCTCCTTTTGCTTTCCATGGAGTAAGGTGGTGCCATCTACTAACTGTTGCATCCCACATCGGTGCAACGTCTGAAGAAGTGGCTTCACAATAGTAGTGCTGGTGAGACCCATACTCGCCAGATTTTTCACCCAGCCACTTCTTCATTTTTTACTGTTTATTCTTCATATTCTTCTTCTTCTTCTTCTTCGTCATCATTTTCTGCTTCTTCTTTAATTTTGAAGATACGATTTGAAATATCGAGAGAAGATGGTTCTCGAAGACATTACCTTCGAGGATGTACCCCAAAAATGGATTACGCTCGTAGTCATTATATATATATTTTTTCTTTTTTCTTTGGCTTCTCTGTTTCTGTGTAAGGACCCTTCGTGGGCTTTTGTAATCATGTGTTTATGAATACAAAGATGTTTCTTCAATTTGTCTCTGATTTATGCTATATTTCCCTTTATCTGCATTTGTGAAGAATCTGAATGCATGACTCTACCGATTGGTACGAATACCATGCCCAAGTGTAAGTATTTCTTTGACTCTTGATTGATTAACACGATTCCTTGTGGAACCCTTTCCCGTTCCTTGGATCGAGCCTAGATTCGATTGATAAACTTGGGTCGTCGGGACCCCCGACTTCGAGTCGAATGAGAGTAGGGCTTCAAACTTTCAGAATGAAACTTAGCCTTTCAGTCCCCGTGATAGTCCTCGAGGGGGGATTTGCTCGGATTCCTGAGAATAAAGATAGCATTTAGGCTTTTGAGAGCAGTCCCCGAGTGGGGGTTTTTCAAGCTCGGGCGACCTGGAAACTTATTTTTGAACTCAGAGTGAAGATAGTCTTAAGGCATTGCAGATAGATCTCGGATGAGGGCTTACCCGGATTTAGATGGTACCTAGGTTAAAGTAATCGAGAGGACGGTTTTAACTCGACCCGAGGACTCAGGTAGCTCGAGGGCCGGAGGTTCAGGTAAATAACCCGTACTTACAATAACAAAAATCCTTGAGATAGGGTACCACCTCCAGGCCAAGCCCATATGCGTATGTTTTTAGAGCTTATCTTCTTTTTGAGAGAGATCCTCGAGATCAGGTACCATCTCGTGTCTCGTAATGATATCAATGGCTCCTTAGAGCCTATTTTCTTCTTGACAGAGGATCTCGATATCGGGTACCATCTCAAGGCTTATAATGATGTCAATGGCTTCTTGGAGCCTATCTTCTTTTTGACAGAGGTCCTCGAGATCGAGTACCATCTCGAGGCTTGTAATTATGTCAATGGCTTCTTGGAGCCTATCCTCTTTTTGACAGAGGTCCTCGAGATTGGGTACCATCTCGAGGCTTGTAATGATGTCAATGGCTCCTTGGAGAATATATTCTTCTTGATGGAGGTCCTCGAGATCAGGTACCGTCTCGAGGCTCATAATCATATTAATGGCTCCTTAGAGCATACATTCTTCTTGGTGGAGGTCCTCGAGACCGGGTACCATCTTGAGGCTCGTAATGATATTAATGGCTCCTTAGAGCATACATTCTTCTTGGTGGAGGTCCTCAAGATAGGGTACCATCTCGGGGCTTGTAACGATGCATGGGTTTTTGATCCCCGAAATATCGTATGACAGTGTTAATTGCATGACATGGCTTAGTCAGCATTTTTAATTGGCCTTTGAGGCAGGCGGATAGTCGCCGCTTTCTCCACATATAGGGTTATATTCCTTCTTTTGAGGATTTCGCTATTCCGAGTAGTTATCCTCCTCTATATAGTTTTTCTTTCCTATGTTAGGCCCTTCACCATTTCAACTTTGAAGCCCTTGCTCGAATTCCTGCTCCAATTCCCTAGTTTTACCACAATTATTGCTGCTACACTAGGATCCGCTCAGCAAAGAGAGGGGAGTTCCGCCCTTGAAAGCTTTTTGAACCAAAATGCTCAGGGTCATTGGGAGTATGCCTCGAAGTTTATTTCTTTAATAGGAGAGGGGAATCTTGAGTCAATGAGGAAAGATTGCGGATGGGGGGAAAAGGTAGTACTGTGGGAACCTTCCTCGAAAGAGAGCATCATCATGCCGAGGGTTTTTTGAACGTGTACATGTACCCCTTTACGTTGGGCCCCCCAATAGGGTTGTCCTCGACTTATGTCGAAAGTACCAGGTTACCTCAACATAGGTTCACCCGTCATTTTGGAGGATAGTGTTTATGATTAGGTTCTTTAGGGAAGATGTAGGGCGTGAATTCACTCTTAGTTATCCTATCAGGCTGTATCGGCCTTTTTACCATCAGGGTCTGCTGACCCTACGATGCTGATCCACCATGCATTTTGTTGTTGATGATGAAGAAGACGGGGATTAGGGATGGATGATCCGATTCGTCCGAGTACGAACTGTGAATATTATCCCTGTGGAGTTTCTGCCATTTCCCGAGGGATGGAATTTTTCACGTAAGTGATATACTTATGCCTTTGTAGTTTTGCTTATGGTGTAGGCGAGTTCCGCAAATGCGCCTTCTTTCCCTTTCTACAGTAATTTCATGGACGCCGTGCGAGGTCCCCGACCTGTCGGATTGGTCTCGGAAGCTGGCAACTCACTCGACTTATAATGAGCGTAAGTGGCAAGTTTTGTCGAAGGGCAGATGGTAGGCTAAACACCACGGTACGTGCTATGTGATTTGCTCCTTTTTTGAAAGGCACTCTCTTTTTACGCGTACTAACCCCATCATCATAGGCATTAGGGAGTCCTTTGAGGCGAGACCGTGACCTCTCGAAGAGGGAGAAGGATCACCCGCTTCTGGGCTACGGAATGATAACAATAAGCAATAAGGGCCTTCGCAAGGCGACGATGCTTATAGCAAGATGAGTCCAGGCCGGGGGCTTGGAGAGGATGTGTCGGCTGAGCCTGTTGCGCTCGAGATTTCTGGCTTTAGAAAAATGGTTCCACCTCCTTTGTCATCTTCTTTTCTCGTCGAAGGCACCTCGAGGAATGAGGGTTTTCTGCCACCAACTTCTTCTTCTATCGAAGGTACTTCGAGGGATGTTCGAAGCTAGGGGCTGCATACACTGAGCGATTGTGCCCCAACCAGGAGTGATTCTACCGGGGTAGATGGAGCCAGACTAGTAGATGGGTGCTCAACTTTCAAGGAAGCCCAACAACTCTATTCTAAGGTGAGTTTTGTTCGTCCGTGTTGATTTTATAGTTTTGTAATTTTTACTCTCTTATCGAGTTTCTCTTTCATAGGCTTTTAACAAGCTTAAGTCCGAGCTGCTCTGTCGTGAGACTAGGTTGCGAGAAGCCGTGGATGCGGAGAAATCCCTCAGGCTTCTCTTTGATGAATGGGAAGACGAGTTGGCACACTTGTGGTATGAGGCGAGTCGAAGTCTGGACTACAAAAGCTACCTCAAGGAGCAGGTAATGTTTGTTTTGAGAGAGTGCGTGTTTCTTCTTCTACCTTCCGAGGCTAATGTCTAGTTTATTTCAGTTGCAGAAAAAAACGAAGGATATGGAATGCCTTAGGAGCAAAGTTGGTCAAGCCAAGTGCGAGCGTTATGAGCTAAAGCTTGGGTGGACACCCATATGTTGACTAAGAAAGACGCTTTGGCCAAGGCTTCCGCCCTCGAGGTGCAACTTTGCAACGCTCATGAAAAAAGCTTGTTCCGAACGGACATGATTTCAAAGCTCAAGTCTGAGCTCCTGAAGGTGAAGGCCGAAGTTGTGGATGCTCGGGCTGAAGCCAAAGTAATCTGAACTAAGGCTGATAAGAAAGTGGCTGTCTATTTGAAGGACGCTACCGACACTCATGTTGAGCTATGGGGGGCTCTCGACCAGGAGAGTAGGAATAAAGAGTACGTAAGGTGTAAATCTCGGAGGGAAACCCTCGAGGAAATACATGCCAGGGCTTCAACCTCTAGGAAGAGATAAATCAGGTGGAGGCAGAAAAATATGGTGCCAAGATCCTTCTGTCCGATGCCGAAGATGGCGAGAAGGAGGCCGACAGACTATATTCTCCGAGGGGGATGTAGATTAGGCCCTTCCTTTCTTGTTTTATGTGTAGTGCTTTCAGAGAACTTTTGTAAATGAAGCTTGTATTCTCTCACATACATGTATAAAAGTAAGCCTCACGGTTTTATTTTTCATGCATTCCTTTCTGCCTTGATATTTGTTTGTCGTTAGCCAGATGAATTGGTCTTCAAGTTAAAAGGAATCCTTAGATTTATAGTATGGCCCTGGAGCTCATTAGGCTGGCCTGTAGGCTCTTACGTGCTTTGGTCGGTATGACCTTTTAGTATAAGCCGACATTTGAGCTCTTATGCTTTTGCTCTTAGGCATATTTAGTTAACTGTTTCGGGTTCAGTCTCCGAGTCGGGTTTCGACTCGAGCTCATTTGTTCCTTAAGTTTTTGAATTTAAAGCTGGCCCTTAGGCTCTTATGTGTTTGGTCGATACGACCTTTATATGGGTTGGCGGTAGTGGCTCTTACGGGTTGGGTCGGTACGACCTCTAGTATGGACTGGCGATAGTGGCTCTTACACATTTGGTCGGTTCGACCTCTTATATGGGATGACGACAGTGGCTTTTATGCATTGGGTCGGTACGACCTCTAGTATGGGCTGGCGATAGTGCCTCTTACGCATTGGGTCAGAGCGACCTCTAGTATAGGCTAGCAATAGTGGCTCTTACACATTGGGTCAGTACGACCTCTATTAGGCTTTATTTTTCCCTCGTTAAGGACTTTTGAAATTGTGTTTGCCTGACTCTTTGACGGTTTGATAAGGACCTCGATTGTGAGTCGTTATATGGCGATGATCGAGCACCTCAGGAGGTTTGGTTCGGTGGCTGAGTATCTCGAAGCCAATAGTTTGGAGCTGACATGGTCGAAGCTCTTTTGCCTATGTCGAGGGTAGCCTATTTAATCAGTTCTTTTCGAAGTATTTTCGAAGTAATTGAAGGCCTGTGATTTTATAGCGATGGTCGGGCATCCTCGAGTCGTGTTAATTTGGCTGGTATAGCCTTGTGACCGTAGTAATTGGGTTTGGCCGGAGCCTTTCAGTTCCCGAGTGAAGTAATTTTGGCGTCTATATCGAGGGTATGCCTTTTTAGGGGTCTTACAAGTTCAATATATAGCCTTAACTTTAAGATCGGGTTTATTCCTTTTGTAAGGTCTTACAAAATTTTACATACCTTAATTGAGGTTTTACAGTTTTGGTTACTTGGTGCAAGTATGGTTCATGCCTTACTTGAGGTTTTACAGATATTGTCACTTGGTACAAGTGTGGTTCATGCCTTGCTTGAGGTCTTACAGATATTGTTATTTGGTACAAGTATGGTTCATGCCTTGCTTGTGGTCTTACAGATATTGTCACTTGGTACAAGTATCGTTCATACCTTGCTTGAGGTCTTACAGATATTGTTGTTGCCTTATATAGGTCTTACGAGACCGAGGCTGCTCGCATGTAGTCTTATGGCATCGGGTTATGATAAGTCGATGGGGGTGACGATTGGCGGAAGTCCCCAAGTCATCGAAAGTTTCTTGGCTCGGGAGCCATTACTTGTAAACTTGGTATTACCTCATTGAGGGCTTACGATTTTGGAGTTTCCGACACAGAGGTCATGTGGTCTTGAGTTTTCGATGCCAGTCCCAGAGTGTTCGGGATGTTTTTGGCTCTGGGGACGTTTTGTGATCTTGATGTTGCCTCATTGAGGGCTTATGAGTTTGAAGATCCGACCTGGGGGTCATACGGCTTCGAGTTGTTGACGCCAGTCTCCGAGTGTTCGGGACGTTTTTGGCTCTGGAGCTGTTTTTGCAGAAATACCGAGCTTCTTTGAAACATTAAATGCTTTGGAAAGTATTCTTTGATTAATTGGTACAAGTATACACGTTTTTGCTGTTAAAGGCTCAGTTATTCTATACGGACGTAGTTCGTTCGACCGTTTGGCCCGATACATTATTTTCCTATCGAGACCTTATTTAGCGCATCTTGGCTTCTCCGAGTAGGTGACCTTCCGGGGAGATGCCCCTCAGTATTCGAGTTTGATTGAAAAAGAAGCCTTGAATACTTGTTGAGTCTTCCTTAGGTAGCATATAGATGTTGCCTCGTTAAAAACCTTGCCGGTAAAACCCTTCTTAGGATAAAAACATGGTCAAAGAAAAAGAGTGCAACGTATGCTTTTGGAACCGAAGGCCTTCTAGTTGGAAAGCATTTCGGCCATTTAGATCGGATACTTGTATTCAGGTTAGCATAAAATGTAACTGAAAAAGGGGAGATGACCATACCTTAGTGTTGACGGCGCTTCAGACCTCGATGTGATTCAATCGTTTGTTTTAAGGACTGGGTACGGTCCTTCGTTTTGCTTAGTCGGGCGCAGCCAAGAATGTAGTTTGTTATAGCTATCTTACTATTTTCTTATCCTTCGGCTCCTTCTATTTTGGAGGCATTGGTGTTGGTGTCACATCGTGCACTGCGAACATTTCTTTTGCCGTATGCTGTTCCCCGTAGACGGTTTTTACCCCATCCTTTGTCAATTTCATTATTTGATGGAGGGAGGATGGTATTGCTCTCATGTAGTGTATCCATGGCCTCCCGAACAAGGCATTGTATCGCATGTCTCCTTCGATGACATGGAATTTGGCATTTTGGGTTGTGCCGGCCACGTTGACTGGGAGGGTGATTTCCCCTTTCGTTGTTTCGCTCGCCATGTTGAATCTGTTGAGGACTCGAGAGGTGGGCGCATGATTTGGTCAAGCAGTCCGACCTGCTCTAACACCCTCGACCTGATAATATTGGCTGAGCTACCTAGATCCACAAGTACGCATTTAATTTGACATGTATTTACAAGGAAAGCGATTACTAATGCGTCGTTGTGAGGCTGATACAAGGTCTCGATGTAATCATCGCTGAATGTGAGAGCATCCTTGGGTATGTAACCCCGAGTTCACTTTTCTATGGTGTTGGATATGTTTGTTCTTATGATCATGGGTTCTTGTGGAGCATCGATGCCTCCCAAGATCATGTCGATGACATGTTGTGGCTTATTTGTTTCGTTTTTCTTGGTCGCCTCTCTTTCCTGGAAGTGATTTTTGGCCCGGTCGCTGAGGAATTCTCGGGGTGACCTTTGCTGAGTAGTCGGGCTACTTCTTCCTGGAGGTGCCAGCAATCCTTAGTCCTGTGACTGTGCGTGTTGTGGAATTCACACACTAAGTTATGGTCCCTTTTTGAAGGGTCTAATTGCACAGGCCTTGGCCACATGGTGTCTCTAATTTTACTGATGGCGAATACAATGTCTGAAACATCGACATTGAAGTTGTATTCCGACAAGCGAGGTGCCTCCGTTGGCCCTGTGTGCCTACCGAATCCAGCTCTGCTGACAAGTCCCTGAAGGTTCTGGCCTTGATCCATTCTTCGGTCATGGAGGGGTATGTTGCGCCTTTGGGCGTTTCTTCTATCTTCAGTTTATGGTTGGTATCTCTCTTTATTCAGCTTCGACTCCTTCGCCAGGAGCCTGCTAGGATATACCGAGCCTAAGGGGGCTCCTAGTTGGTCGTCTTCGACCCTGATCTTTGATTGGTATCGGTTGTGGACGTCCGACCAAGTTACGGCGGGATATTCGACTAAGTTCTACTTCAGCTGCTTCGAGCTACCGAGCTTCGCTTGATCAAACCTTGAGTGAAGGCCTGCATCGCCCAGTCGTCAGAGACCGGTAGTAGTTCCATTCATTCCATTTGAAAGCGAGATACGAACTCTCACAGTATCTCGTTCTCCCTTTGCATGATTTTGAAGACGTCAAATTTCCTTGTAGCTACTTTGATGGCACAAACATGTGCCTTTATGAAAGAATCTGCCAGCATGGCAAATAAATCTATTGAGTTTGGGGCCAGGTTGTGATACCACATCATTGCCCCTTTTGAAACATCTTTCCAAACATTTTCAGTAGGACGAACTTGATCTCATCATCCTTTAGGTCGTTGCCCTTCACTGCACAAGTGTAAGCAGTGATGTGCTCATTGGGGTCCGAGGTTCTGTTGTAATTCGGAAGGTCGGGCACTCTGAACTTCTTTGGAATGAGTTTTGGGGCCGCTTCTTGTGGGAATGGATTTTATACAAACTTCTTCGAATCTACACCTTTCAGAATCGGGGGTGCGCCAGGAATTTGATCGACCTAGAATTGTAGGTCTCGGCCTTCTTGTCGTTGGCTTCTATCTTCTTCTCGCTCGACTCGATCCTCTTTGTGAGGTTCTCGAGAATCTTTATGATGGGGGGAGGGGTCGGCTGCTGACCTGTTGTTGCTTGATCTTTCTAGTACCTGCTCGGCTCGAAGAGCTGTTTCTCGAGCTACCGTACTGGGAGTCTTTTGGTGGCGTTGCAATTGAGCAATCGCCAGCTGTTGTGCTTGTAACATTTCGAAGATGACATGAAGGCTAACCCCTTGTTCTTCTTGAGCCGGGGTTTTTTGTGCTTCTTGTTGATCTTCCTAGTGTATGCTCCTTTTGGTGTGGGAGCTTATTTCGAGGTGTTGAGCGTTGCGTGAGACCACGTCCACGGGAATTGGTTCTGGTGCATTCTCAGGGTTTCATGGTGGTACACCAACACCTGGAACATCCACACCATTTTCTCCATGGTCTTAAAAGTTGTTGTTTTCACGTACATTTACTGAGTTAGACATTTTAACCTGAAATCAAAAGATCTTGGACAAGAAAAAGCGTGAAAGATAACTTACGTTATGTAGTAAAACCAGCAAGTGTAGACATGTAATTTTTGACCCGCTTATTATAATTACCCTTAATAGTCCTAGTATTTTTTGAATATTACTTGAGCTTGTTCCTATATTAGTTCACTCTATTTTTAAATTTAATTCTATTTCTAGGCACAAAAAAGAGAAAAATACAAAAAATTAGTTTCACTTTTCTATTTAATTCAATATTAGGTATTTTGGAAAGATATATTATTTTTTAACCTACTTTTATTTTAATATAATCATTGAAAAAAAATACAAAAATAGTTTTATATTTTATCTTATTTCTATTTAGTTTAGGTTATTAATATTTTTATAGCAATATACTTTTGTTTTTGTCATGATTTTCACTTTTATTTTTGAATATAATAATTTATATAAAAAAAGATATATAAAAAATATAGTTTCATAGTATGATATATTTAGCTTTAATTAATTAGAATTAATTTTAAATCATTTTTCTAAAAAAGAAAACTTCAAGTTTCTAATTATTGGATTTAAAAGAGGTAGAACCCACTAAATTTTGGCCCAATTTCTGGCAAGAAGAGGCCCAAATCTGGACAGCCCATCGCTTTTCCCTTAACCGCCTGAGATCTGCCCAAACGACCCATCTACCCGTCCCATTTACCCCTCTAAATCTTACCCATTCATCTCATAAAATCCAATGGTCCATATCTATCATCCTTACCATATAAAAGCCATATTTTCCCAAACCCTAACCCTAAAGAGACCAACCCAAAACGGCCCCCCTCATCTCTGCCACCTTCCGCCCGCCCAAAACTCGCCAGAAAACTCACTGATTCTGGAGAGTTAACTCATTGTCCCCTTTCCCTTCTCTCTTTCTTCCACGTGGCCTGGCAAATAACCGATTTTGGTTTGAATATTCCCTTACTCTTTCCTATCCGCATTTTTGATTTGCTTTCTCACACATGAATCTCTTTCAATGGTAGATGATGGACGAAGGGTAGGATATGATTAATGAAAATTAATCATACCCCTCCATTTGCCCAGATTTTTACCGAAAATAAGGAGATTTTCGGAATTTTGGAGTTCTTTTTTCGGATTTGGAGATAAAAATCGATTTCTTGGTGAAGAAGCATAGAAAGTTCGAGACCCCCTATATATTGGGGTGGTTTCTCAGATTTTGGGTGAGAAAAAAATCGGAACAAATTTTCAGAGGAAAAAGCTCTAGGGTTCGGTTTTAGGCTTGGCATAGCTTTCTTCTCTTCTTTTTTTTTTGTTAGAAATTCCATAGTAAAGGTCATTCAAAAATATCAGTCGTTCTTGTTCTTGTTTTATTTTAAAGGTTAGAAAAATTATTATTAAAAAAAAACACACACAAAAAATTAGTTCATTTCTTCTCTTGGATTCCATATTTGATTTAAGCATGGAGTGAGATTGAGTTCCGGTGGTACTCGATTGAAGTTCTGATTGTCGTTCGTGGTTCGAGCTCATAGTTCTGGATTCGATCGTCATTGTTTCATTCAGTCCCTACTAAGTTCATTGTTCGATTTTTTGCTTGTATCATATCCGGACAGACTTATTGGAAATTCGAATTTCAGGTTATCCCATTCTCGTTTCTTCTTACGTTTAAGAGTGTGAATCAAATATTAATAATGAGTTCGTGAGTACAGTTATTCCCTATTTGGTTTCTTTTGATGAGTTTGTTTTCGGAAGTTTGAGTCATGGTTAGTTTCATTTAGTTTATACCTTGCTGCAGTATACCATATGAATTCATATTGACGGTTTGGAGTATTTGTTGTTGTTTCTGTTTGGTCATCTTTATATGAAGAGCGATAGCTAATTTCTGTTATATCATCCAAAGCGTCGAATCATATTGCCTCAGTATTATTTAGTATTTGCAGAATGGGTATTAAGAACCAGTTTAGCTGCTAGAGTTAGATCAGCCCATCTTCTGGATCATGATAATTTTGAGGACAAACTCATCCTACTGTTTTCTTCTAAAGGTGTCATAAAACTATTTCACTCGTTTATTTAATCAAATCTGATATTATGTCTCAATATTAGATGTTGGAATGTTCATTCTTATTCAAATTAGTTAAAGCTCTAAAAATTGGTGTTCCTAGTATGTTGTTTCATTTTTCCGTAGTTACTAGGAGCCTTTTTTAGACTGGTGTAGTAGCTATTTGAGTAAGATTTTGAGTTTATTAGTCTATTTTTCTCAATCTCAAATGATGCACTCACTGTTAGTGTAAAACTTGACTTTTAACTTTCTTTGAAGTGGGCAAAGTGTTTCCGCTCCTACTCCGATTTTGTCTTTCTTGTGGTTTCAGAATTTCCCAACATTGTACCTAATTACTTAAAGTATATTGAGTTTCTCCAAAATCAATGGTAGTTATGTTAATTACTCTTCTAAGTCCACTACGTTAACTCTCTTTTGTCTTGGTGAATTTACTAAGCACTATAAAAATTCTTTGGAGAAAAAATAGTCTTGGCTTGGTTCCTTAGTTAATGGTTTGTTTTCTTGGTTCAATTCTTGTTAAGGTGCAACATGGCGTGAGCCAGTGATGCTTTAGGTGCACCTTGATCATCTAGCAATTGTGATAAACTAAGAAGGCAGATTGGTGCTTAGTGAAATTTGGTTTAATTAGGTGAGAGTGGAAGGCGGGTTAGCTAGATTTAACTGGCTCTTATCAAGATTAAATTCATCGTGTAGTCTTTACTGTTACTCCTTTCTTTCTTTCTTTCTTTTAGCTTGTATGTTCTGGATATCCCTGTTACATGTTTGTGTGGATGATCGCTCGGTTCTGTGATTATTGCGCCATAGGGTAGGGAGAGGCCGAAGCTCATTAGCGATTAAACTATCTGCATGCTTTAGGATCAGGCTCGGCCTAATAAAAATGAAAAGTTAAAAACAAAGTATGAGCATGAAATTGATTTTTATTTATTTTAGTTTTTATTTATTTTACTTTTATTATCTTGTTCGCTAGGAGCATGATTAGGCCGACCACACTCGGGTAGACAAAATTTAGGATTTCCATTTTCTTTTCTTTTATATATGGTGAGAGGTCGCCTCCTTAGTTGAATTTATCCAGGGAATACCCCACGAGATTTGTATATATTTTATCTGGGGTGTGCCCCGAAGTATTTGTATTTGGAGGCTGAAAGTAGAACTCGTAGTATTTCTATTTTTCTTTTATTAGGTGGGGGCGACCTTAAACCTTTCTATGTTCATTTACACTTTTGTGTGTTTTACCTTAATTAGAATATTCCTAAAATCCAACTAGTTCGGGTATGCAACCGTGATTTTTACGGGACTTGGGGAGTGCCTAAACCTTCTCCCCGAGTCAAATGAACCCACTTACCCAAATCTCTGGTGTAGACTTAGTTTTAGAGTTCAAAGTATTTTGAAAGGAAAATTATTATTTTTAGAAAAAACGGTGACCTAACACACAATTTTGTCACTTTTCAAATTGAAAACCTTTTTCAAGCTTTTACTAAATCTTTTATATATTTAAGAGGGTTTAGTTAGTCGTAAAAAAAGGGGTATGACAGCTCTGACGACTCGGCTGGGGAGTTACAGGTTCGAGCTAGTACTTGATCTTGTTGGCTTTTAGGATATTCGGTTGAGGTTTTTATGTGTTTTATTTGCTTTATTCAAGTTTATTTTGATTATGTCGTTTTATTTTGCTAGTTGCTTATTTGCTTACAGTTTTTTCTTTATGTGTTACTGCTTTATAAACTGTCATCATTTGCATAACCACGAGTCTTATTTATGCAACAAGTCTTCCGGAGTATGTTTGAGCATACACAGACTTTTTGTGAGTTACCCATGTCTTTAGGGGGTGGCGTGGGAGCGTGGAATGGGCGGACAGCTAGAGCAGCCGCCATCGACCACGTGCCACCCCGAATTGCCTTGTCTAGTGAACCCCAACCGTAGGTCAGCCTTTAGGTCATGTTTATTTACATCATATCATTTAAACTTAGCAGGGTTTGGTCCAAGACACCGTGTCCTGTTGTAGGAGGCCTATCCAAATTATGTCAAAAATGGGCTTATGGCCCAAAAAGACATTTAATCATCCTTATGTGCTACATGCAGCATTTCTTTAGGGGCAAATGGGTCATTTGGAGGACCAATGATATTTGAGGGTGAAGTATAAAATGAAGCAAGTATAACCTACTCGCATTTTTCTTTCATAATTTTCCAAAAATAAAAAAAACGAAAATGGAAAATCCAAAAAGATTTTGCACTTTTTCATTTTTTTTCAAAAATTCAAAAAAAGGGAGAAAAAAAAATCTAAAAAGATTTTACATTTTCCATTGTTTTCCAAAAATTCAAAAACGGAGAAAAAGAAAATGTGGTTTTTCCAAATTAGTTGCAATTTTTTTAAGGGCTTTCTCCCATATCCAATCTTTCCGAACTACGCGAACCTGATTTTCGTCTTTCGAGACGTGATACGTAGGCAACCCACATAGGGTCCGGTCTTCCTAGTGTCTTAGGTTCTTGGTTTTGCAGTGTCTTAGCCAAATCTTGCATTTCTAGCCTTTTTTGGCCATATCGGCCATTCTTGCAAAATGGTATCATTTTCGCAAAAGTGGTTCAATTACCCATGTCTTCGAATTTTGAGTTCACAACTAGGGGTCATATTACTTTAAAGTCCGTCCTTTTCAAGTTTGTATCTTTAGCCACTTCTGGCCATATTGGACGTTCATGCAAAATGGGCCATTTCTGAAAATTATTTTTGGGCCATGATTATTGGGAGTTTGAACCCATATAAGCTTTAGTGAGGTATTTCCATGTCTTTGAGGTCACCCTTGTTGAGTTTGCACTTTTAGTCGCTTTCGGCCCCACAGGCCATTTTGCAAGAAATAGCCCAACCATCCCCTAGGAAATGTTGTGGTGTCACATAATATCTTGAGTCATTAACCATGTTTTCCCCATTCGAGTATGGATCCACTTACAAATGCTAGAGTATAGATAGTGATCAAAGTCCCTAGAAGGCTAGTAAAATGATGGAACATGTTTACATTACTTGAGCAGCGTGATCTGATGGGTAAATTAGGGACTCTTATTTCTTTGATGGACATCACTCCCCGTCCCGACCTTGTAGAAGCAATGTTGACATTTTGGGACCCACAGGGAATGGTATTCAAGTTTGGGGATCTTGAGATGACACCCACCTTAGCTGAGATAGCCGGGTTAACTCGCCTGCCATACCTAGACAAGGATTTGATTTATACAAGGGCTCATTCAAGCACCAAGTTCCTTAAGATAATAGGGATGGATTTAGAAAATCACATGGGATGTTTAGATCAATCTTGGGTACCTTTGGACTTTTTATTCGAGAGGTTTGCTCGTCCTACTGGGTATGAGTCTTTCATAGATGAATTTTCTATATCATATGATTCTTGGAAGAAGAGGCATCCTATAGTATTCACTATTGCATTGTTGGGTCTTCTGGTATTTCCTTTGGAGGGTAGACATATTAGCACGCGTTTGGGGTCAATATCCTTTGCACTTTTCCTCGATAAACACAGTAGTAAAGTCACCTTGGTTCCGACAATTTTGGCAGAGATCTATCGTGCTTTGACTAGGATTCGAGAAGACGGGAGGTTCTTCGAGGGAAGCAACTTGTTGCTACAGCTGTGGATGATGGAACACTTACATCCCGCCGCCATGTTTGAGAAAGATATGATTAACCGTTGTCTGAGAGATTGAGTGAAGTGCATCGAGCATAGAATGACGTTCGATAAGTTTGCCTTACCACTCGGAGTTCAGGCTTGGGTTGATTATTTTGGATCTTTGACTGAAGAGAAGACTTTGTGTACATACCTATGGATTGATTTGGACGTGATCTTAGTAGGATCTCGCGTTCAAGACTTCTTGGTACTGATTGGACTTTGGTGTACTAGACCATATACCCCTGCTAGAGTGATGCGTCAGTTAGGGAGGCGACAAGAAGTCCCCTACATTCCTGATTCTTGTGACTTCACTAGGGAATTTGACACTATGCCTAACAGGGAGGTTGACATCCAGACCTATTGGCATCATGCAATGAAGATGAGTAGAGATACTTTAACAGCTGACCCACATTCACCTGGGTATACCCATGAGTACTTCATATGGCTACAGTCTACTCACCGGGGGGTTAGCAGGCCATTGCCCCGACGTGTTAGAGGAGTATTTGACAAAGAGGCCACCTCGCAGATATTACTTAGACAGTTGATGGATCGATTTACCCAGGCAGAGGAGGCCCATGCAACAGAAAGGGTTGGGGTTTGAGCTATACTTCAGTCGCTAAGATCACAGTTGGCAGGGTTGGTAGAGAACATGGGACAACACCGTGAGTACCTTACTAGAGTCAGCCTTCCAGATGCAGGCGCGCATTCTAGGATTCTCATTCCCAGCTTCAAAGTGTCCTTGCAGGGTATAATACAGAGCTTATATTCGACAAGATTGATAGGGCCATCCGGACCTTCATCAGACCCGTCCTAGCCAGGACCGTCACATTCAGGAGCAGCTTAAAGAGTCGTTCTATTTAGATGTTTTGGGATTGTCTTATGTTTGTCTTTTACTTTCATGTCTTGTCTAGGAGTACTGAGTCCTTTAGGTAGTGTCAGAGTCTGTCATCGTATAGTCGAGTCTGTCAGGCCTTTCATTATCGTACTTCCCATTGTATTTTAATATCAAAAACTTTTTAAATGAAAATCCCAAAAAGATTTTATTTTTAGTTTATTTTTCATCACTTTTATAGAACTATGTTTGGTCTGATTCATGAGGGATATGATATGTAGGCAACCTACATCGGGTTCGATCAAGCCATTTTTGGTTCCAAAAAAAAGAGAAAGAAAAGAAGAGAGTGATAAGCAAATAGAAAAGAGTGGAAAGAAAATGATGTGCAAGAAAAGAAAGAGAAGGAAGGATTGAAATGAGCAAATTGGGATGATGCCATATGACCCTGCGACCCTCAAGGCCATTTTAGAACCGTTAATTGTTGCTAGGTGCATTGCACGTAACATGATATTATTATTTGATAAATGCCCTAACGCTAACATGGTCATTTTGTGTTGTTGTCCTCTTTTATTTTTATTCAGTTTTTAGGAAGGTGGTTAGTTTGTTGGCATCCTAGCAAGTCATCCATACAACACCTGATCAAAGCGCCAAACAATCATGGCTAGCAAGGAAACAGATACTAGAGTTGTAGACCCACCAAGGGAGAATATTGAGTCAGAATCGGAACTGCAAGAGGAGGTCCAAAGGATGAAACATCAGATGGCGGAAATGTATCAGGCCTGGATTAAGGGATACCATCCACCCTCTTCCCTACCAACTACACAGAAAACCCTGATTCCATTCCACCACTCTCCCAATCCCAGATTCCCAATACCATTGATCTCTCCCCACAACACGCACTGGGCTTTACCCCTTACCACAACTACCCCGGCACTTCGGCCCAAACTTTTCAGGCTCCACTAGCCAAAACAACCTCGTACCCTGTTCCAATATTTGCTCCTATTTTTGTACCCCCTCCACAAGCTACCATTCACCGATCCTCTAGTGAGCCTGCATTCCCAGCTCCAGATACCCAATATTATGCCCCGGAACCCACATTCAAAGTCCCAGATCCTTACTCCTACACTCCCCACTTTGAGCCTCATGTTGAAACTAACAAACCACCCAAGAATGCAGAGCAGGAGGAGATGTTTATGAAGGTAAAGAGTCTGGAGCAATCATTGAGAAATATGTAAGGGTTGGGAAACCAGGTGAGTGTGGCCCATAAGGATTTGTGTTTGTTCCCTGATGTCCAACTGCCTGCCAGGTTTAAAATGCCTAAGTTTGACTTGTATGACGGACATGAGGATCCTGTAGCTCATCTAAGGGGTTATTGCGTTAATTAAGAGGCACCGGGGGAAAAGATAAATTACTAATGGCGTACTTCAGCCAGAGTCTGAGTGGGGCAGTTTTAGAATGGTACACCCGCCAGGACGCCAACATGTGGTACATATGAGACGATATGGCTCAGGCCTTTGCCCGGCACTTTCAGTACAATATAGACATTGTCCTGGACCGCCTATCTTTGACCAAGGTGGAAAAGAAACCCAGTGAAAGATTTAGAGAATATGGGTTCCGATGGAGGGAGCAAGCTGTACGAGTCAATCCTCCGATGGAAGAAGACGAAATGGTTGAATACTTTCTTTAAGACCTGGAGCCCACTTACTATGGACACTTAATCTCAGCCATTAGTAAGTCTTTCAATGATGTGGTTAAAATGGGAGAAATGGTGGAAGAGGGGCTCAAGTCGAGCAAGATCATGAGCTATTCTGCTATAAAAGCAACGAACCAGGCAATCCGGAGTTGTAACGGGAGTATGCTAGGCAAGAAGAAGAAGGAAGATATAACCATAGTTGTCTCTGGACCACGGTATGGCCAGAGGGGTTCACCTTATCAATACACCCATCCTCGACCCCGACCTCAAACCTACGCCCAAGCTCCATATAATCCACCCCAACATTACTTTCCCCCCACAAAACCCCCAATACTCAGCTAAGACATCCCAATACCTTGTTCATCATGCACAGTCATATGCTCAACCCCTCCTTGCCCATAATGGTGTGCCCCAGCCCACAGAATACCTACCCAGCTCCACAAAATACCTTCCACCTCCACAACCCTACCAAAACCCCAATGGTTCAAATTTTCGATCAAGGCCGGAGTATAGAAGAGAGAGGCAGCAGCGGAAACAAACTTTTACCCCGCTTGGAGAGTCCTATGCTAGTCTGTTTCAAAGGTTAAGGCAGTTAGACGTCTTGAGGCTGATTGAGTCAAAGATACCAAATCCCCCTCCAAAGAACCTCGATTATTCCCTAAGATGCGCCTAATGTTCTAATGCTACAGGGCATGACATAGAGAAATGTTTGAATTTGAAAAGGGCAATCCAGGAGCTTATTGATACAAACCAAATTGTAGTCCAAAGCCCAGACACGCCGAACATCAACCAAAACCCTTTGCCAGCCCATGCAGAGACGCATATGATTGAAATAGTTCACAAGGATGGGGAGCCCAAGAAGTTTTCTATGTCCATCATGATGATTCAGGCTAGTGAAAGTAATTTGGTTAAAGCTCCAAACTCTACCAAAGCAAAGCCCTTGATAGTTGAAGGGGCAACAAAAGAGCTGAGCTCACTCAATTTGAAACCCCCGGTGTTGGTCGTGAAAGGGCCTTCGAAAGATATTGGGGCAAGTCCGGAAAGTTCAAAAGTAGTAGTGTCAGGGATTCCAAGTAAGCCTGTCATAGTTGTGAAGGGGGCTCCTATCACCCCTATCATCATTAAACCAGTGACCCAGCTGCCAATGGTTAATGCCAAGGTTGTTCCATGGAATTACAAACAAGTAATAGTGACATACAAAGGAAAAGAAATAGAGGAAGAAGTTAATGAAACTGGAGGATTGACTCGTTCTAGGAGATGTTTCACCCCAGAAGAATTAAGGAAAGCCAAGCCATTCAAGGATAGCCAAAAGCTAGTAAAGAAATCGGTCACCGAGGAGGAGGCTTAAGAGTTCCTAAAAAAGATGAAAGTGCAGGATTATTCCATTGTGGAGCAGTTAAGGAAAACACCAGCTCAGATTTCTCTTTTAGCTTTGCTAATACATTCAGATGAACATCGCAGGGTCCTGATGAAGATTTTGAATGAGGCACATATTCTTGATAAGATCACATTGAATTACCTGGAAAAGATAGCCATCAAGATCTTCGAAGTAAACATGATCACCTTCTCAAATGATGAACTTCCTATGGAGGGTACAAAACACAACCGAGCTCTTTATCTCACGGTGAAGTGCAAAGATTCTGTTGTCTCAAGGGTTTTGGTTGATAATGGCTCTAGTGCTAATATTTGTCCCTTATCTACTCTGCAAAAATTGAATATTGGCACCGAAAGAATCCACATGAACAATATGTGTGTTCGAGGCTTTGATAGGGGAGGTAAAGATTCTATTGGAGATATAATGCTCAAATTGTTGATAGGGCTAGTTGAGTTCACCATGGAATTCCAAGTGTTAGATGTGGCTGTCTTCTACAATCTGTTATTGGGCAGGCCCTGGATACATGCTGCTAAGGCAGTCCTGTCTTCTCTACACCAAATGGTGAAGTTCAAATGGGACATGCAAGAAATAGTTGTGCACGATGATGAGGACTTGTCATCTTGTAATGACACAATTGTTCCATTTATCGAAGCTAAAGATGATAAGGGACCTTAGGTCTATCAAACTTTCGAAACAGTGTATGTTGAGAAGATTCCTGAAGGAAAATGCATTCCGGGTCCTAAGCTATCCTCCGCGTCTGTCATGGTAGCGAATGAAATGTTGAAGAATAATTTTGTGCCGGGCAAGGGTCTGGGCTCATCTCTGCAGGGTATTGTGCATCCAGTGCGCCCCAGTGGGAATTCGGGTACATTTGGTTTGGGATTCATGCCCATAGAGAAGGATGTGAAAAGGGTTAAAAATATAAAATAAAAGGTATGGTCACTCCCCAAGCATGTCCCACACATCTCTAAGTTTTTTGTCAAGCCAGGGGCCGAAAAACCTCCAACCTCCTCAATCTCAAAATTTGTGGTCGATGTTGATGAAGAGATGATCAAGAGGTTCCATAATCTATTCGATGAGGTCAATATGGTAGAAGTTGGTGAAGGCTCTAGTAAAGCAGATGTGCAGCTCGTTGGCCCAAACGTGAAGCTTAGCAATTGGGAAGCTACTCCTCTCCCCACCAAGAAGGAGTTTTGGTAGCTTGCTTTGTTTTCCTTTATATTATCTGGGTTATTCCAGGGTTTTAATCCAGATTTTTAGTTTTTGTTTGTTTTGATGTTCAAACCCTTCTATCCTTTTATTTTCAATGAAATGCAATTTCCCGTTTTCCATTATTCCTAATAGTGTTTTATTTTGTTCTTTTTTTCTTTTGTACAGTTCTTTTTATGCTGGTTGCAATGATATGACATGCATGAAGAATTTTTAGTCGAGTCTTAAAAGCCAATCTAATTCTGAAATAACAATCCAAGAAGTAGAATATGATGATGAAATCGAATATGATGAAGAAGCATCATTTGAGGAAATCAGCAAAGAGCTAAAACAATTTGAAGAAAAACTAAAGCCTAATCTGAGTAAAACTGAAGCAATCAATTTAGGGGTCCAGGATAATGTCAGGGAAACCAAGATAAGTGTGCATTTAGAACCGCAAGTTAAGAGGAGATAATCAAAACATTGTTTGATTACAAAGATGTTTTTGCATGGTCATATGACTATATGCCGAGCTTTAGCACTGATATGGTAGTTCATAAATTGCCAACTGATCCAGCATTCCCTCCCGTCAAGCAAAAGTTGTAAAAGTTCAAGACTAATATGAGTGGGAAGATCAAAGAAGAAATCATAAAGCAGCTTACTGCAAAGGTCATTCGGGTCATGCGATATCCCACTTGGTTAGCTAATGTTGTGCCAGTACCAAAGAAGGATGGTAAGACCAGGGTGTGTGTTGATTACCGTGATCTTAACAAAGCAAGTCCAAAGGATGATTTTCCATTGCCGAACATTCACATTCTGATCGATAATTGTGCCAAGCATGAGATTGAGTCTTTTGTGGATTGTTATGCGGGATATCACCAGATCTTGATGGATGAGGAAGATGCAGAAAAGACAGCATTCATCACGCCATGGGGGACATATTGCTACCAGGTAATGCCATTTGGTCTGAAGAATACTGGGGCAACCTATATGAGGGCGATGACCACCATATTTCATGACATGATACACAGGGAGATTGAGGTTTATGTAGATGATGTGATCATAAAGTAAAAGAAGCAGTTTGACCATGTCAAGGATTTGAGGAAGATTTTCCAAAGGCTCAGCAGGTATAACCTCAAGCTCAATCTACCAAAATGTGCATTTGGTGTCCTATCGGGGAAACTGCTAGGATTCGTGGTTAGTCGACGCAGTATTGAGTTAGATCCATCAAAGATAAAATCCATTCAAGAGCTACCACCACCCAAGAACAAAACTAAGGTGATGAGTTTGCTTGGAAGGTTAAATTACATCAGCAGGTTCATTCCTCAGCTCACGACAACCTATGAGCCCATCTTTAAGCTACTAAAGAAGAATGCTGCAATCAAGTGGACCGACGTGTCAAGAAGCATTTGATAAGATTAAGAGGTACCTGTCAAACCCATCTGTACTGGTCCCACCAGAGCCTGGGAGACCCTTAATTCTCTATCTGATAGTCTTGGATAATTCTTTGGCTGCGTATTGGGTCAACATGACATCAACATGAATCTATTATCTCAGTAAAAAGTTCACTCCCTACGAGGTTAAGTACACTCTGCTTGAGAGGACATGTTGCATCCTGATTTGGGTGGCACAAAAGTTGAAGCATTATTTGTCGTCCTACACTACTTACCTCATTTCTCGCATGGATCCCTTGAAGTATATCTTTCAGAAGCTTATGCTCATGGGAAGACTTGCAAAGTGACAGATTTTACTTACAGAGTTTGACATCATCTATGTGACTCGGACCGCGATGAAAGCCCAAGCCTTGGCCGACCACTTGGCCGAGAATCCAGTGGATGATGAATATAAGCCACTAAAGACTTATTTTCCTGATGAGGAAGAGATGCATGTTGACGAGGTTGACCATGATGAAAATCCAGGTTGGAAACTCTTCTTTGATGGAGTTGCTAACATGAAAGGAGTCGGAATAGGGGTTGTACTTATCTCTGAAACAGGGCAACACTACCCTGTAATAGCCCAGCTTCGATTTTATTGCACCAACAACATGGCTGAGTACGAAGTATGCATTCTAGGTTTGAGGTTAGCTGTAGACATGGGAATCCAGGAAATACTGGTTCTGGGAGATTCAGATTTGTTGGTCCACCAGATTCAAGGAGAATGGGAGACTCGAGACTTGAAGCTCATACCGTACCGACAATGCCTGCATGATCTTTGTCAACGATTCAGGTCGGTAGAATTCAGACATATTCCTAGAGTTCATAATAAGATTTCCAATGCCTTAGCTACCCTAGCATCAATGTTACATCATCCAGACAAGGCTTATGTCGACCCCGTGCATATCCAAGTTCGTGATCAACATGCTTATTGTAATGTGGTGGAGGAGAAAATCGATGGTGAACCTTGGTTCCATGATATCAAGGAATATATCAGGTCGGGGGTATATCCAGTATATGCCACAGGTGACCAAAAGAGAACCATTCGACGTTTGGCTAGTAGATTTTTCTTAAGTGGGGGAATCCTGTACAAGAGGACTCCAGATTTGGGACTGCTGAGGTGCATAGATGATAAAGAAGCTTCAACTATCATGGCCAAAATGCACTCTAGAGTTTGCGGGACGCATATGAATGGGTATGTATTGGCAAAGAAGATACTTTGACTAGGTTATTATTGACTCACCATGGAATGAGATTGCATCAGCTTTGTTCGCAAATGTCATCAATGCCAGGTACACGGTGATTTGATTCATTCTCCCCATCTGAGTTAAACACAATGTCTGCACCTTGGCCCTTTGTTGCTTGAGGCATGGATGTCATTTGACCAATTGAACCGGCAATGTCAAACGGGCATAGGTTTATTCTGGTGGCCATTGATTACTTTACCAAGTGGGTCGATGCTGTAACTTTCAAGTCCGTGACAAAGAAGGCAGTGGTGGATTTTGTTCATTCAAACATCATTTGTCGATTCAGAATTCCCAAGGTGATCATCACAGATAATGCTGCTAATCTCAACAGTCATTTGATGAAAGAGGTATGCCAACAGTTCAAGATCATGCATCGGAACTCCATTCCGTACCGCCCCAAGGTAAATGGGCTGCTGAGGCTGCCAACAAGAACATAAAGAAGATACTTCGTAAGATGGTTCAAGGTTCTAGGCAGTGGCATGAAAAGCTGCCTTTTGCCTTACTAGGTTATCGCACTACTATTTGCACTTCAGTAGGTGCAACTCCTTATTTGCTAGTATACAGAACTGAGGCAATTATACCTGTAGAAGTTGAGATTCCATCCCTTTGGATCGTTGCAAAAGTTGAAAGTGATGATGATGAGTAGGTCAAAACCCGGCTAGAGCAGTTGAGTTTGATTGATGCGAAAAGATTGGCTGCAGTATGTCATGGTCAATTGTATCAGAAGAGAATGGCAAAGAGCATACAACAAAAAGGTGCGTCCTCGGAAATTCGAAGTGGGCCAGATGGTATTGAAACACATTCTTCCTCATCAGGTGGAAGCTTTTGCAAGTTCATCCCAAACTGTCAGGGGCCATTTGTTATGACAAGAGCATTGCCCAATGGTGCTTTGTATTTAACAGACATAGAAGGCAAATGTGTAGATATGGCTATCCATTCTGATGCAGTTAAGAGGTACTATTTATGATTTCTTTGCTTACCTTCAGTTGTATTTTGTACTTGGCATGTTCAAAGTTGAAATGATGAAGGCATTTTGTTCCGCTACCTAAACACTGTCATCCTTTGCTACCCCTTTTGGGCCTTGTTTATTTTCTTTCACACCCCTCTTTTAGATTCAGTAGCAGAAGTGGAGAATGAAAAAAATGAAAAATAATGATGAATGAGTGAAAATAAGAAAAATGGAAAAAGAAGGAAAAGAAAAGAAAAAAAAAGAAAAATAAGAAAAAAAAGAAAAAAGAAAAAAGAAAAAGAAGAAAAGAGAAGAAAAGAAAAGCAACAAAAACAAACAACTTTCTTTTGAACTATGTTCGACCTGATTCCTTTTAAGGATACGTAGGCAGCCTTATGGTTCGGTCCCATCAAAATAAAAAAAAATTCCCCAGACCTAAAGAAACAGGGGCAGAACTTTTGGTTTTGAAAAAATCTGATTCCAAAAGTTGTAATTTTGACCCCTTTCAACTTAAATTATTTTGAGCCTTCATGCTACCCTTTCTTTCTAACCCTATCCAAAAGCCTACATTACGGTCCAAATAAAGACCCTCCGATCAATTTTTGAGGATGCCAAGACAAGCGAGATGGAGGTATGATTTACATCATGGGTAACACTTCGTTCATGGACACAAAGGAAAAATGAATAAAATGAGAGTCTTACCGGTGAAAACCCTCACGGGCACCGTAAGGCGATGGTGAGCTGAGAGAAAATTTAAAATGAGAGAGTCTTATTGGTGAAAACCCTCGCGGGCACCGTAGGCCGATGGTGAGTTGAGAGATGAACAAATGAGAGAGGCTTATTGGTGAAAAACCTTCGGGGCACTACAAGTCGAATGAGGTTCATGGCTTTACAGAGAAATTGGATCAGTGAAAGCCCGACTTTTGAAGTATGAATACATGACATAAACTGAAAATATGATTGGTTGGGCGGATTAGGCTAATCAGTCCGAAGTGCATGTCATGATCATTGGAGCTGGTTGTTTCCCTCTGATAAGTCTTCTTTTTCTCATTCTTCTTCACATAGTTATCTGTGTTCAAAATTTTCCTTTGTTCCTTTTGTCAAAAATCATTTCACTTTGCTCTTTGAGTCTATCTTTATGAGTCTCTTTCGAGTTAGCCTTGTTGAACAACCAGGAAAAGATTTCAAAGCCTACTACCAGCTTATAAATTGCACAAAGCGGAGTTCGGCCAGGCACATCACAATTGACTTGATTTAGAATAAGCAGTATGGTGCTAACTGAGGTTCAGGCAATCATTTGAATCTTGAATTTTGAGAAAATACAAGGACTCAACAACTTTCACAATGAAAACTCAATGCAACAAGTGAGCGTAAGAGATTCAGATCAATTAGAGATTTTGTGGTCCAGTTCCAATCAAAAGGTTAAAAACTCCTTGCTGGCTCGAAGCAGCTGATCAGAATGAAACATGGCAGTGGCAGAAGCAGACGCTCAGCAATGATGCCACAAACTAACCACCACGTTTTCCAACTAACAAGATTTTATTTGTCTGAAACAGGGGCAAGAAAATTTATTATTCCACAGGGACCCTCCCACGAAGAAGGCGTGGTTCAGGGGCAAGAAATTCTGTTCATAATCCTCCAAGACAAAAGCATGGCTTAGGTAAGTTCATTCTCGGCTCTCAGGACCCTCCTGGATAATGAGATTTACTTTAAAATTCTCAGGACCCTCCTTGATAACGGAATTTAGTTTTAAAAATTTTCAGGACCCTCTTGGATAATGGGATTTAATTTAAAATTTTCAGGACCCTCCTGGATAATGGAATTTAGTTTTTAAGTTTTCAGGACCCTCCTGGATAATGAGATTTAATTTAAATTTTTCAGGACCCTCTTGGATAATGGATAATATTTAATTATAAATTTTCAGGACAATCCTGGATAATGAGATTTAATTTTAAATTTTCAGGATCCTCATGGATAATGAGATTTAATTTTAAAAGTTTTCAGGACCCTCTTGGATAATGGGATTTAATTTAAAATTTTCAGGACCCTCCTGGATAATGGGATTTAATTTTATAATTTCAGGACCCTCCTGGATAATGGGATTTAATCTTAAAAGTTCTCAGGACCCTCCTGGATAATGGAATTTAATTTAAAATTTTCAGGACCCTCCTGGATAATGAGAATTAGTTTTAAAGTTTTCAGGATACTCCTAGATAATGAGATTTAGTTTTAAGTTTTAGCGTAAGTTCTCCCTTTAGAAAATATAATTTAGCTTTAAAGTTATCAATCTTAAGATGAGATTTAATTTGAAGTTTTGAGGTCCCTCCTGGATAATGGGATTTAGCTTTTAAATTCTTAGAGCTCTATAAGTAACGTGATCCGATTAACACTTACAAATATGCCCAGATCCCAAACTGGGGCAGAAAAATTTCTTTTGTTTTGTCTATTTTGTTGAAATGTCAGGCGCCCACCTGGATAATGAGGGAATACAATTCAAGTTTTGGCAATCAGGCGCCCACTTGGATAATGAGGGAATACAGTTCAAGTTTTAGCAATCAGGCGTCCACCTAGATAACGAGGAAATACAATTCAAGTTTTAGCAATCAGGCACCCACCTGGATAACGAGGGAATACAGTTCAAGTTTTAGCAATCAGGCGTCCACCTGGATAACGAGAGAATACAATTCAAGTTTTTGGCAATCAGGCGCCCACCTGGATAACGAGGGAATACAATTCAAGTTTTTGGTAATCAGGCACCCACTGGATAACGAGGGAATACAATTCAAGTTTTTGGTATTCAGGCGCCCCCTGGATAACGAGGGAATACAATTCAAGTTTTTGGTAATCAGGCGCCTACCTGGGTAACAAGGGAATACAATTCAAGTTGTTGTCAATCAGGCACCCACCTGGATAACGAGGGAATACAATTCAAGTTCTTGGTAATCAGGCGCCCACCTGGATAACGAGGGAATACAATTCAAGTTTTGGAAACCATGCACCCACCTGGAGAATGAGGGAACTTATTCTATACCAAAGTCAAGCTATTGGCAGGCGCCCACCTGGAGAACGAGGAAATTCATTTCAGAGTTACTTCAATTCGCAAATTTAAGAAGCATCAGGAGGCCGCCTGAAGAACATGGTCCATTTTTTTCCAGTTTCATATTGAAGATCAAATAAAGATTCAAGGAAGATTCAAGACAAGAAGTAGATAGGATCTTGTATTTTTCTTTTACTTTGCTGTAATTTTTCCTTTTATTTTTGATGTAATGGCAGGAACCGCAGACCGGAACCTCGACGACACTTCACTCGACTCTCCACCTCGGTACTCCATCATCCTTCTCACTTGTGAACTACACGTGGCCTGATTCCTTTATAACCAAGGATATGTAGGCAGCTCAGATAACAGGGCTCGGCCGCATTCTCTTTTCTTTTAGTTTTTATCTCTCTAAATAAGGGTCGGGTCAAAAACACGTCTTGTTGTTCTTTGTCTGAAAATACTTCGTGTTTCCCGTCAAAGAGGGGCAGCTGTAGACATGTAATTTTTGACCCGCGCATTATAATTACCCTTAATAGTCCTAATATTTTTTGAATATTACTTGAGCTTGTTCCTATATTAGTTCACTCTATTTTTAAATTTAATTCTATTTCTAGGCACAAAAAAAGGGAAAAATACAAAAAAGTAGTTTCACTTTTCTATTTAATTCAATATTAGGTATTTTGGAAAGATATATTACTTTTTAACCTACTTTTATTTTAATATAATCATTGAAAAAAATACAAAAATATTTTCATATTTTATCTTATTTCTATTTAGTTTAGGTTATTAATATTTTTATAGCAATATACTTTTGTTTTTTCCATGATTTTCACTTTTATTTTTGAATATAATAATTTATACAAAAAAGATATATAAAAAATATAGTTTCATAGTATGATATATTTTGCTTTAATTAATTGGAATTAATTTTAAATCATTTTTCTAAAAAAGAAAAGTTCAAGTTTCTAATTATTGGATTTAAAAGAGTTAGAACCCACTAAATTTTGGCCCAATTTCAGGCAAGAAGAGACCCAAATCTGAGCAGACCATCCCTTTACCCTTAACCCGCCTCAGATCCGCCCAAACGACCCATCTACCTGCCCCATTTCCCCCTCTAAATCTTAACCATTCATATCATAAAATTCAATGGTCCATATCTATCCTCCTTACCATATAAAAGCCATATTTTCCCAAACCCTAACCCTAAAGAGGCCAACCCAAAATGGCGTCCCTCATCTCTGCCACCTTCCGCTTGCCCAAAACTTACCAGAAAACTCACTGATTCTGGCGAGTTAACTCATGGTCTCCCTTTCCTTTCTCTTTTTCTTCCACGTGGCCTGACAAATAACCGATTTTGGTTCGAATATTCCCTTACTCTTTCCTATCCGCATTTTTGATTTGCTTTCTCACACGTGAATCTCTTTAAACGGTAGATGATGGACGAAGGGTAGGATATGATTAATGAAAATTAATCATACCCCTCTATTTGCCAAGATTTTTACCAAAAATAAGGAGATTTTCGGAATTTTGGAGTTCTTTTTTCGGATTTGGAGATAAAAATTGATTTCTTGGTGAGGAAGCATAGAAGGTTCGAGACCCCCTATATATTGGGGTGGTTTCTCAGATTTTTGGTGAGAGAAAAATCGGAATAAATTTTCAGAGGAAAAAGCTCTAGGGTTCGGTTTTAGGCTTGGCATAGCTTTCTTCTCTTCTGTCTTTTTTTGTTTGAAATTCCACAGTAAAGGTCATTCAAAAAAATTAGTTCGTTCTTGATTTATTTTTAAAGTCAGAAAAATTATTATTAAAAAAACACACAAAAAATTAGTTCATTTCTTCTCTGGGATTCCATTTTTGATTTAAGCATGGAGTGTGATTGAGTTTCGGTGGTACTCAATTGAAGTTCTGGTTGTCGTTCGTCGTGAGTACTGTTATTCCCTATTTGGTTTATTTTGATGAGTTTGTTTTCAGAAGTTTGAGTCATGGTTAGTTTCATTTAGGTTATATCTTGCTGCAGTACACCATATGAATTCATATTGACGGTTTGGAGTATTTGTTGTTGTTTCTGTTTGGTCATCTTTATATGAAGAGCGATAGCTAATTTCTGTTATATCATCCAAAGCGTCGAATCATATTGCCTCAGTATTATTTACTATTTGCAGAATGGGTATTAAGAACCAGTTTAGCTGCTAGAGTTAGATCAGCCCATCTTCTGGATCATGATAATTTTAAGGACAAACTCATCCTACTATTTTCTTTTAACGGTGTCATAAAACTATTTCACTCGTTTCTTTAATCAAATATGATATTATGTCTCGATCTTAGATGTTGGAATGTTCTTTCTTATTCAAATTAGTTAATGCTCTAAAACTTACTGTTCCCAGTATGTTGTTTCATTATCCCGTAGTTACTAGGAGCCTTTTTTTTAGACTGGTGTAGTAGCTGTTTGAGTAAGATTTTGAGTTTATTAGTCTATTTTTCTCAATCTCAAATGATGGACTCACTGTTAGTGTAAAACTTGACTTTTAACTTTCTTTGAAGTGGGCAAAGTGTTTCCGCTCCTACTCCGATTTTGTCTTTCTTGTGGTTTCAGAATTTTCCAACATTGTGCCTAATTACTTAAAATATATTGAGTTTCTCCAAAATCAATGGTAGTTAGGTTAATTACTCTTCTAAGTCCACTATGTTAACTCTCTTTTGTTTTGGTGAATTTACTAAGCACTATAAAAATTCTTTGGAGCAAAAATAATTTTGGCTTGGTTCCTTAGTTAATGGTTTGTTTTCGTAGTTCAATTCTTGTTAAGGTGCAACATGGCGTGAGCCAGTGATGCTTTAGGTGAACCTTGATCATCTAGCAATTGTGATAAACTAAGAAGGCAGATTGGTGCTTAGTGAAATCTGGTTTAATTAGGTGAGAGTGGAAGGCGGGTTAGCTAGATTTAACTGGCTCTTATCAAGATTAAAATCACCGAGTAGTCTTTACTGTTACTCCTTTCTTTCTTTTAGCTTGTATGTTCTGGATATCCCTGTTACATGTTTGTGTGGATGATCGCTCAGTTCTGTGATTATTATGCCATAGTGTGGGGAGAGGCCGAAGATTATTAGCGATTAAACTATCTGCATGCTTTAGGATCGGGCTCAGTCTAATAAATAATGAAAAGTTAAAAACAAAGCATGAGCATGAAATTGATTTTTATTTATTTTAGTTTTTATTTATTTTACTTTTATTATCTTTTCGCTAGGAGCATGATTAGGCCGACCACACTCGGGTAGACAAAATTTAGGATCTCCCTTTTCTTTTCTTTTATATAAGGTGAGAGGTCTCCTCCTTAGTTGAATTTATCCGGGGAATGCCCCACGAGATTTGTATATATTTTATCCGGGGTATACCCCGAAGTATTTGTATTTGGAGGCTTAAAGTAGAACTCGTAGTATTTCTATTTTTCTTTTATTAGGTGGGGGCAACCTCAAACCTTTCTGTGTTCATTTACACTTTTGTGTGTTTTACCTTAATTAGAATATTCCTAAAAGCCAACTAGATCGGGTACGTAACCGTGATTTTTATGGAACTTGGGGAGTGCCTAACACCTTCTCCCCGAGTCAAATGAACCCCCTCACCTAAATCTCTGGTGTAGACTTAGTTTTATAGTTCAAAGTGTTTTGAAACGAAAATTAATATTTTTAGAAAAAACGGTGACCTGACACACTGAAATCAAATGTCAGGTGGCGACTCTGAGTTAATCCTTTTGAACACACAATTTTGTCACTTTTCAAATTAAAAACCTTTTTCAAGCTTTTACTAAATCTTTTATTTATTTAAGAGGGTTTAGTTAGTTGTAAAAAAAGGGGTGTGACAGCTCTGGCGACTCTGCTGGGGAGTTGCAGGTTCGAGCTAGTACTTGATCTTGTTGGCTTTTAGGATATTCAGTTGAGGCTTTTATGTGTTTTATTTGCTTTATTCAAGTTTATTTTGTTTATGTCGTTTTATTTTGCTCGTTGCTTATTTGTTTACAGTCTTTTCTTTGTGTGTTACTGCTTTATAAACTATCATCATTTGCATAACCTCGAGTCTTCTTTATGCAACAAGTCTTCCGAAGTACATTTGAGCATACACGGCCTTTTTATAAGTAACCCGTGTCTTTAGGGGGTGGCGTGGGAGCGTGGAGTGGGCGGATAGCTAGAGCAGCCGCCATCGACCACGTGCCGCCCCGATTTGCCTTAACCGTAGGTCAGCCTTTAGGTCATGTTTATTTGCATCATATCATTTAAAATTAGCAGGGTTCGGTCCCAGGCACCGTGTCCCGTTGTAGGAGGCCTATCCAAATTATGTCAAAATGGGTTTATGGCCCAAAAAGACATTTAATCATCCTTATGTGCTACATGCTGCACTTCTTTAGGGGTAAATGGGTCATTTGGCGAACCAATGATATTTGAGGGTGAAGTATAAAATGAAACAAGTAGGACCTACTCGCATTTTTCTTTCATAGTTTTCCAAAAATAAAAAAAATGAAAATGAGAAAATCCAAAAAGATTTTGCATTTTTCCATTATTTTTCAAAAATTCAAAAAAAGGGAGAAAAAGAAAATCCAAAAAGATTATACATTTTCCATTATTTTCCAAAAATTCAAAAACGGAGAAAAAGAAAATGTGATTTTCCAAATTAGTTGCATTTTTTAAGGGCTTTCTCCCATGTCCAATCTTCCCAAACTACGCGAACCTGATTCTCGTCTTTCGAGACGTGATACGTAGGCAACACACATAGGGTCCGGTCTTCATAGTGTCTTAGGTACTTGGTTTTGCGGGGTCTTAGCCAAATCTTGCATTTCTAGCCACTTTTGGCCACATCGGCCATTCTTGCAAAATGGGATCCTTTTCGCAAAAGTGGTTCAGTTACCCATGTCTTCGAATCTTGAGTTCACAACTAGGGGTCATATTACTTTAAAGTCCATCCTTTCCAAGTTTGCATCTTTAGACATTTCTGGCCATTTCGACCGTTCATGCAAAATGGGTCATTTTTGCAAATTAATTTTGGTCCATGATTATTGGGAATTTGAACCCATATAAGCTTTAGTGAGGTATTTCCATGTCTTTGAGGCCACCCTTGTTGAGTTTGCACTTTTAGTTGCTTTCGGCCCCTCAGACCAGTTTGCTAAAATAGCCCAACCATCCCCTAGGAAATGTTGTGGTGTCACATAATATCTTGAGTCATTAACCATGTTTTTCCCATTCAGGGGTATGGATCCACTTACCAACGCTAGAGTATCAATGGTGGTCAAAGTCCCTAGAAGGCTAGTAAAATGGTGGAACATGTTTACATTACTAGAGCAGCATGATCTGATGGGTAAATTAGGGACTCTTAGTTCTTTGATGGACATCACTCCTCGTCCCGACCTTGTCGAAGCAATACTGACATTTTGGGACCCACAGGGAATGGTATTCAAGTTTAGGGATCTTGAGATGACACCCACCTTAGCTGAGATAGCCAGGTTAACTCGCCTGCCATACCTAGACAAGGATTTGATTTACACAAGGGCTCATTCAAGAACCAAGTTCCTTAAGATCATAGGGATGGATTTAGAAAATCACACGGGATGTTTAGATCAATCTTGGGTACCTTTGGACTTTTTATTCGAGAGGTTTGCTCGTCCTACTGGGTATGAGTCTTTCATAGATGAATTTTCCATATCATATGATTCTTGGAAGAAGAGGTGTCCTATGGTCTTCGCTATTGCATTGTTGGGTCTCCTGGTATTTCCTTTGGAGGGTAGACATATTAGCACGCATCAGGGGTCAATAGCCTTTTCACTTTTCCATGATAAACACAGTAGTAAAGTCACCTTGGTTCCGACAATTTTGGCAGAGATCTATCATGCTTTGACCAGGATTCGAGAAGGCGGGAGGTTCTTTGAGGGAAACAACTTGTTGCTACAGCTGTGGATGATGGAACACTTACATCCCGCCGCCAAATGAACCCCCTTACCCAAATCTCTGGTGTAGACTTAGTTTTAGAGTTCAAAGTGTTTTGAAAGGAAAATTATTATTTTTAGAAAAATAGTGACCGGACACACTGAAATCAAATGTCAGGTGGGGACTCTGAGTTAATCCTTTTGAACACACAATTTTGTCACTTCTCAAATTGAAAACCTTTTTCAAGCTTTTACTAAATTTTTTATTTATTTAAGAGAGTTTAGTGAGTCGTAAAAAAAGGGGTGTGACAGGTTGGCGACTCTGCTGGGGAGTTGCAGGTTTGAGCTAGTACTTGATCTTGTTGGCTTTTAGGATATTCGGTTGAGGTTTTTATGTGTTTTATTTGCTTTATTCGAGTTTATTTTGTTTATGTCGTTTTATTTTGCTAGTTGCTTATTTGTTTACAGTTTTTTCTTTATGTGTTACTGCTTTAAAAACTATCATCATTTGCATAACCTCGAGTCTTCTTTCTGCAACAAGTCTTCCGAAGTACGTTTGAGGATACACGGCCTTTTTGAAAGTCACCCGTGTCTTTAGGGGGGTGGCGTGGGAGCGTGGAGTGGGTGGACAGCTAGAGCAATCGCCATCGACCATGTGTCGCCCCGAATTGCCTTGTCTAGTGAACCCCAACCATAGGTCTGCCTTTAGGTCATGTTTATTTGCATCATATCATTTAAACTTAGCAGGGTTCGGTCCCAGGTACCGTGTCCCGTTGTAGGAGGCCTATCCAAATTATGTCAAAATGGGCTTATGCCACAAAAAGACATTTAATCATCTTTATGTGCTACATGCTGCACTTCTTTAGGGGTAAATGGGTCATTTAGTAGACCAATGATATTTGAGGGTGATGTATAAAATGAAGCAAGTAGGACCTACTCGCATTTTTCATTCATAGTTTTCCAAAAAATCAAAAAAAATGAAAATGAGAAAATCCAAAAAGATTTTGCACTTTTCCATTAAATTTCAAAAATTCAAAAAAAGGGAGAGAACGAAAATCCAAAAATATTTTACATTTTCCATTATTTTCCAAAAATTCAAAAACGGAGAAAAAGAAAATGTGATTTTCCAAATTAGTTGCATTTTTTCAGGGCTTTCTCCCATGTCTAATCTTCCCGAACTACGCGAACCTAATTCTCATCTTTTAAGACGTGATACGTAGGAAACCCACATAGGGTTTGGTTTTCCTAATGTCTTAGGTTCTTGGTTTTGCGGGGTCTTAGCCAAATCTTGCATTTCTAGCCACTTTTGGCCACATCAGCCATTCTTGCAAAATGGGATCATTTTTGCAAAAGTTGTTCAGTTACCCATGTCTTCGAATCTTGAGTTCACAACTAGGGGTCATATTACTTTAAAGTCCGTCCTTTTCAAGTTTGCATCTGTAGCCACTTCAGGCCATATTGGTCGTTCATGCAAAATGGGTCATTTTGCAAATTAATTTTTGTACATGATTATTGGGAATTTGAACCCATATAAGCTTTAGTGAGGTATTTCCATGTCTTTGAGTCCACCCTTTTTGAGTTTGCACTTTTAGTCGCTTTCGGCCCCTCAGGCCATTTTGCTAAAATAGCCCAACCATCCCCTAGGAAATGTTGTGGTGGCACATAATATCTTGAGTCATTAACCACATTTTTCCCATTCTGGTATGGATCCACTTACCAACTCTAGAGTATCAATGGTGGTCAAAGTCCCTAGAAGGCTAGTAAAATGGTGGAACATGTTTACATTACTTGAGCAGCGTGATCTGATGGGTAAATTAGGGACTCTTATTTCTTTGATGGACATCACTCCCCGTCCCGACCTTGTAGAAGCAATGTTGACATTTTGGGACTCACAGGGAATGGTATTCAAGTTTGGGTATCTTGAGATGACACCCACTTAGCTGAGATAGCCGGGTTAACTCGCTTGCCATACCTAGACAAGGATTTGATTTACACAAGGGCTCATTCAACCACCAAGTTCCTTAAGATAATAGGGATGGATTTAGAAAATCACATGGGATGTTTAGATCAATCTTGGGTACCTTTGGACTTTTTATTCGAGAGGTTTGCTCGTCCTACTGGGTATGAGTCTTTCATAGATGAATTTTCCATATCATATGATTCATGGAAGAAGAGGCGTCCTATGGTCTTCGCTATTGCATTGTTGGGTCTCCTGGTATTTCCTTTGGAGGGTAGACATATTAGCACGTGTCTGGGGTCAATAGCCTTTGCACTTATCCATGATAAACATAGTAGTAAAGTCACCTTGGTTCTGACAATTTTGGCAGAGATCTATCGTGCTTTGACCAGGAATCGAGAAGGCGGGAGGTTCTTTGAGGGAAGCAACTTGTTGCTATAGCTGTGGATGATGGAACACTTACATCCTACCGCCAAATGAACCCCCTTCCCAAATGTCTGGTGCAGACTTAGTTTTAGAGTTCAAAGTGTTTTGAAAGGAAAATTATTATTTTTAGAAAAGACGGTGACCTGACACACCGAAATTAAATGTCAGGTGGCGACTCTAAGTTAATCCTTTTGAACACACAATTTTGTCACTTTTCAAATTGAAAACCTTTTTCAAGCTTTTACTAAATCTTTTATTTATTTAAGAGTGTTTAGTGAGTCGTAAAAAAAAAGGGTGTGACATCAAGAAAATAATCACTATTATTTTTAGCCCCACGGTGGGCGCCAAACTATTTACCTTGAAAATGGTAATTACAATTAGATTTGATTTTGTGGTTCTAAAAATACGTGATCTATTTTTATGCTAGTTGTTTAGGCAATATATGCTATGTAAAAGATTAGAAAATGAGTTAAGAGCTTGTAGATAGTATAATGACCAAACCGAATGGCTGGAAATCAGGGCCTCGAGCTAGCATATACATGTCTCGAGGTTGAGTCGGAGGATCGGCTAGGGGCAATCGAGGGGGGGGATTAAAAGTTATGATAGCTTTGATGGAAGCCTTTTATGATCAATAATGAGCAATAAATGAAGAATAATAAATAGAACACAATGAATTTAAGCAATAAATGCAAGTAATGAGATCAAGAGAATATTTTAGAGAGCAGAGAAAATGTTCTTGTGTATTCAATATTGAGCATCAGGTCCCTTATAAAATGACAAGGATCCCTTTTATATATGAGGGGGAATCCCAACATAGTACAAATGCATTTATTGCCAAGATATAGGGTTGATACAACTAATTAATGCCAAGGTACGGGCTTGAGCTAGCCAAATAGGATAGGTTAGCTTTAGTCACATGCCTTGGGACTCCCACTTTTTCCCCATAACTACCGATCTACGCTGCCTCGAGGCTGGATGTCAACAACCCCTCGGGTGTTAATCTCGAGCCTATAGAAACGTGTTTATGAAGCATCGTAGTGACCGAAAATTGGACCCTCCAATTTTACTGTATACACAAATAGTGCCAATATCTTCTAGAAACATCCAAATGCCAATTCGGGCATATGCCCAAGTCCAGTATTACCATCCGGACCCAACAGAACCATCAAAATCTGATCCGGAGTCAAATACACAAAAGTCAAATTTGATTAACTCTTCCAACTTAAAGCTTCCAAATTGAGAAATGTTCTTCCAAATAAATTCCGAATCACCCGAAAACTAAAACCGACAATGCACACAAGTCATAATACATCATACGAAGCTACTCATGCCCTCAAACCACCAAATAGAATGAAAATGCTCAAAACAACCGACCGGATCCTTACACGATAGCTCAACAACAATATATACAAAAGAAAATCATAGCAATAACATAAGAGTGGGGGAAATGAACAATAATAAAACATGTTTCATATTACAAACAATACCAATTCAAGGCATATTAATAGCCTAAAATCTAATCTGATCAAGTATCATATATACGCCCGCCTACACACTTGTCACCTCATGTACACGTCGTTTCACATTGCACAAATAACACAAATTAGACCAAATCCTTAGGGGAATTTTTCCACGCAAAGTTAGGCAAGATACTTACCTCAAACAAGCTAAGTTAATACTCTAAGAAGCCCTTCTCGCATGAATCAACTTCCGGATGACTCGAATCTAGCCAAAATAACTTAATAGTATCTATAAAAGCCATGGGAAACTATCCCAAATAATAAAGTTACGATCTTGGTTCAATTATGCAAAGTCAACCCGAAAAGTCAACCCTGGCTACCACAGAACCGGACAAAACTCACAAATTCCGAAAATACGAGTCTAGATAAATGTGTTTCACCTAATTCCGACCTCAAATCGACTTTCAAATCATCAATTTTTATACTAGAAAAGTTTTTACTGAAATCCCCAATTTCTTAAATTAGATTCATCAATCAAACACTAAAATCGAGGTTGGAATAATGAATAATAAACAAATCCAAGTCAAAATACTTACCCCAATCCAAATCGTAAAAATTCCCTCCATAATCGCCAAAATTCTAGATCTCTAACTTAAAATATGGTAAAATAACCAAAACCAACCGCTGAACCTTCTTTGCGAACGCGATAGCCCATTTGCGAAAGAGATGCCTAACTCAACAGTGCCTATGCGAACGTGATGCCTCACTCGCGAACGCGGAGGCCAAAGACCTGGTGCCCCTTCCAGCCTTCCCTTGTATGCAAAGGCCACAAACACCCTAAGTTCCGTGAACGCGGTCTCCCCTTCGCGAATGCGTACAAAAAAAATACACCCGCCACTAAATACTCTTCACGAACGCGACCCTCATGTCGTGACCGCGATGAACAAAACTAGACACCAACATCAATAGTCCAAAACAAGAGGAAATGGTCCGAAACCCATCTAAAACACACCCGAGGCCCTGGGACCATGTCTGATCACACCAACCAACCCCAAAACATAATATAGACCTACTCGAGGGCTCAAATCACATCAACCAACATCAAAACTACGAATCACATGTCATCTAATTAATTTTCAATTTCCAAAACGCATGCCGAACCATATCAAATCCACTCGGAATGACCTCAAATTTGGCATGCAAGTCCCAAATTACATAACTGATCTATACCAACTCCCGAAATCACATTCCAAACCCGATATCAATAAAGTAAACTCTCGGTCAAACCTATCGGCCTTCCAAACCCTTAATTTTCTAACTTTCACCAATTCATGACAAAAAAACTTAGGAACCTCCAAACCTAAATTTAGACATACGCTTAATTCCAAAATCACCATTCGAAGCTATTGGAACCATCAAAATACTATTCCGGAGTAGTATCCACAAAAGTCAAACTCCGGTCAACTCTTACAACTTAAGCCTCCAACCAAGGGACTTAGTATCCCAAATCAATCCGAAACCTCCTTGAAACCAAACCAACCATCCCCACAAGTAACATGACCACAAATATGCATATATAAAGCATCAAATAGGAGAAAAGGGGCTAAAATACCCAAAATAATCGGCCAGGTCATACTTTCTCCCCCACTTAAACAAACGATTGTCGTTGAACGAGTATAGAAACATACCTGAAAGGCCAAAGAGGTGAGAATATCGACTTCGCATATCATGATTGGTTGCCAAGTCGCCTCTTCGACCAATTGATCTCTCCATTAAACCTTTACCAATGCAATGTTCTTTGACCTCAATTTATGGACTTGCCTTGTCATACCCTAAATCGGAGGGGCACGACGGGCAGTCGAGCCTACCTCACCGATCACCAACATAACGTGCATCCATAACCATGCTATCATACCTAAATGAGCCGAAAAGGCTGCCACGAGATAATCTAATTAAAACATGAAAGAAAACTCGACAAAGGATGGCTCAAAATATTATACAAGCTTATATACATGAGACATACGGGCCTACAAGGCTGCCATGACCATCAATACACATAACATATGTGTACATGCCTCTAAGCAGTACATAAATATCATAAGGTTGGGACAAGGCCCTGACTTACCCAAATATGTTCATATATGCAACTATCATACCTACTAGCTCACTAGATAGCTCCGGAAGAAAGGAGCATGACAACCTTCAGCTGAGTTGAGTCACCTATTGTGAAGTATCGTCTGAATCGCTATCTGTATCTGCGGGAATAAAATGCAATGCCCCGGTAAGTGGTTGTCAGTATGAAAGATGTACGGAATATGTAAGGCAGATAAAAAACATAAATAGAAGATGAAAGACGAAGGAAGAACACAGAAGTCAACCTGAAATTCATAACAAGCCTCTGAGGGCTTACACTATCATAATCATGGATATATATATGCATTTATATAATAATTAAGCCACTCAATGGGGTCATATAATATTATATCAAGCCACTCTATGGGGCAATTCATATCATAACATAACATAACCCGCTTCGAAGAGGACTCATTGTCACACCTCCCTTTTTACACACCCGAAGGTAGTACAAGGGAGTTTTTCCACTTTAAGTGACATTATTCGAAATGGGATTAATTATTCATTTTTGTTCAGAGTCACCACTTTGGATGGTTTGTTTTTGGTGTTCCAAGTCACCGGTTTATTTTAAAAATCCCAAATAGAGGAAAATTCGACTTTCCTTTTGAATTCTTCGAACCAGAAATTCTGATTAAAGAATTCTGTTAACCCGAGGGAAGGTGTTAGGCACCCCCGGATTCCGTGTTTCTAGCACGGTCGCTTAAACTATTACAATTGGCCTATTATCTTATTTTAATACTTGTTTTAGCCTATGGTATAATTTTAAATTATTAGCCGCTTTTTAATTATTTTTTTAGGAAGATTCAACGTTATTTAAAACACGTCTTTGAACCACGCCACATGAAATGCACCCACGGTACACGACACATTTTATTTAATGTTGTTGAGATTTGAATTTGGGTCACATGAAATACACACCCGATTTAGGAAAGTAATATTATTAAAATAACGCACCTAAAACAACTACGCATTTTTAACTTTACGAGGGCCATGGAAAATTCGCTAAATGGCACGCCTCGAATTCTAAGGATTAAAATATTAACTAAGCGAGGGCCATGTATTTTATGATTTTATTTGGCACGGCCCCTCATTTCCAACTTTAAAAGGGAATTCGAACTAAACTTTGGAGGACCAAAAGCCATTTGTGTTATCTAGTATGGCTCACTTCCACCAATTAAAGAACTTAATTATCTAAAACACTAAGAGAGTTATGATTGTACTATGGCCCAAATTAGCTAAAAAATACCTTTTAAAAGAAGGGGGCTGATTATTTAAAGACCTTGCTTAGGCCCGGCTTAAAGCCCAATGTTCATGAATCAACAAACCATTAGATATCCATCAGCTGAAAGTACATGGGACTCGTAATTAAACTAACATTTCATTTTGTGAATTACTGATTATTTAAATAAGTTAACTAAAGCTGAATTTCTAAATCTCTAACGTGAATAGTCGAAGGCAAATTGATACTACATTTCAGACTATTGCTTTCATTTTCAACTTCCAAATCCAACTTCAAAAACAACAAAGCCTCTTAGTGTGTACCTGGAAATAAGACAGAATCTAAAGCAAAGCAGGATCAGTAGCTAGCAGCTAATAACACAACTCCCAGATCCAAGAAAATCAACATAAAACCAACTCAAACCAAGTGGTACAAAACGGAGCCCAGGACCCAACTTCGTAGCAGTTTTAAATCCCAAATTAATTCATACTCAATCTCAAATGAAACAGAGAGTATTTCAGAACTGGAAAATTTCAGAAATCAATAAAGAAATTAATGAAACAGTAGCAATTTTGTCCGTCTTTTATTTTCTGGAATTCTAGCTCTCCAAAAAAAAAAAATCCCTTGAGCTGCAAGTAACTTATGCCTTTATAGGCAAGTTACTAGGGCAACTTTAATAAATTCACAATTGCATTTCAAACCTTCAGAAATTTTTGTTTTTGCTTAGGTATCCTTCTTTTAAAATTCAGAACTTCAGAATAACCCAAACCCCCAGCTTCCTAGAAGCTTCCTAATGCAGTTACACCAAAGATTCCCTAAGCCAATTTCCTAAACTACCCCCACAACCCCTGAAATTACCTTCAGCAAATTATATGAGTTAGATTAACCCAATTTGAAGTGTTGATGGATCAAGTTTGACCCAACACTTAACAGGCCCCTATGAAATATTCAAAAACGACCCCAAAGCCAAAACAATATCAAAAGCTCATTTTGAAATTAGGAGAACAAAATTACCTGAATAAACTAAGTTCTCCTTTTAGATTAAAACAACGAGCTACAATTTAACTAGAGCCAAATATATGATTAGGAACACAAACCAGAACTGAAATAGGCAATATGCACAAGTTACAACAGAATTCATGAGAATTTTTACAAGAAAAATTATAAAGCTTACCAAAGGAACCAATATTCAGTGTTTTAATACTTCACCCCATTCAAACTCAGAAATTAAAGTAAAGAAAACTTAGAAGAAAATGAGAGGGTCAGTTGAACAGAAAACGGACAGAAAAGAGAAGAAGCAGAAGGGTGCGAGTATACGGAAGATGTAGATGAAAGGGCAAAAAGAGAAATACCTAGGAAATCACATGGACAGAACTTGGGCAACCTTAGACGACTTCAACTTGACCCGAAACTGGTATTAACCGCGTGTTCTCTTTGAGAACAGATGAATAATACTAGTCTCGAGCCGCATCGTTCATAGAAAACTTGACAGCTTTGCCAGATTGTCTCCTTCTTCGTTCTCAGATTTGATTTGGACCTGGTTTGGTGAGGATTTGGGGAGAAATGGTGGTGAATTGGGGTTACGGGAATGGTGATGGTTGCATGGCTAGATTTTGGGTGGTGTTCGAGCTCCGCCGCCGGTCAGGGTTGGGAATTCTAGGGCGGCCGTTAGGGTTTGAGGTTTCGAATTGAGATTCGAATAGTTGGGGTTCGATTTGAGGGAAAAGGGTATGGATATGGGATGTGGAGATGGAGGAGGGTATTTGGTGTAAGTTTGGGGTCGATCGGAGAACCACCGCCGGCGGAGATGATTTCCGGCCGGCGGTTCCGATGGGGATGGTGAGAGGGGTGAAAGAGATGAGGGGGGGGGGTAGGGGAACATTTGGATCCTTAAATATCACATGACCCGGGCTTCAGGACCGTCCGATCAAGAAACCTCGACAGTCCTGATCTATTGCCCATGAAACGATGTCGTTTGGTTTTGGAGGGGTGAAACCGGAACGGGTTAGGGTAGTTTGGGCCGGGTATTGGGCAGTTTCCATTTGGGCTGGGACGATTAAATTGGGTTTGAGCCCAGATTTGGATTTCTTTCATTTCTTTCCTTTTCTTCTTTTTTCAATTTCAAAATTGTTTTCTTTTCAAAATTAAAATAAAACCTAAATTAATAATAATTTTTTAAACTAAATTAACCGACCCAATTAGATTAATCACTCATCATAGTATTTACAATAATTAATTAAATCCTAAATTTAAAGAAAACTATACAATTCAAAATTAAAAGTAAAAATGCAAAATGAATTATTTTTGTGATTTTTATTTTTTATAAAACAAACTAATTTACTGATTAATCTAAAAATATAAAATTAAATCCTAAATGCGGATGCAACGTATTTTTCATATTTTTCATGAATTAAATAAAATAAACATGCACAGACAAATGCAAATAATTAACAGGAAATGCCACGAAATCCAACAAAACTGCAAACACTGAAAGAAATTATTTTGTTTTGAATCTGTTGGAGTTATATATATAGGGCAAAAATTACGTGCTCACAGCTGACCCTCTTTGCCCGAAAATATGAAGAGTTTCCGTGCAAAGAAAAGTGAGCGGATACGAGCGATTTTTGCCCGTTTAAATACTCCGCGGGAAGCATTTTTGAAAGATTTGACCGCACCCTGCTTTCGAAGTTGCCTACATATCCTTGGCTAAAAAGGAATCAGGTCAGTGTAGTTCAGGAATGTCTGGTAGCTGGGACTACCATGGAGCTGTGATTTCACTGTTGTTGTTGCTGCTGCTCACTGAACCCCTTATTACACCGTGCCAAAAATAAAAGAAGCTAGACTATGATCTATGCTTTACAAAATCCTATCTAGATCTTCAAACTTGATCTTGTGTTTCTTGTTGCCTTGTTGTCTTGTATTCTCTTGGTAAAATTCCTTTGTTGCCGTATTGAATTGTAAACTGAGATGCTTCCCTTTCTCCAGGCGGATACCTGACTGATGAACTTGATATGTATTCCCATGCTATCCAAGCGGGCTCCTGACTTCAAAACGTGAATGTATTCCCATGCTATCCAGGCGGGCTCCTGACTGCTAATCTGAAAGTGTTCCCCGCTTTGCGGGCGGGCTCATGATTTCAAAGATAGACAAAACAAAGAGTTTGAACGCTAAAACTTAAATTGTACTCCCTTGTTCTCCAGGTGGGCTCCTGACTGCTACGCTTGAAAGTATTCCCTGCTCTCTATGCGGGCTCCTGACTTCAACTTGAAAGTACTCCCTGCTCTCCAGGCGGGTTCCTGACTTCAAAGATAGACAAAACAAAGAGTTTGAATGCTAAAACTTAAATTGTACTCCCTTGTTCTCTAGGCGGGCTCCTGACTGCTACGCTTGAAAGTATTCTCTGCTCTCCAGGTGGGCTCCTGACTTCAACTTGAAATGTATTCCCTGCTCTCCAAGCGGGCTCCTAACTTCAAAGATAGACAAAACAAAGAGTTTGAACGCTAAAACTTAAATTGTACTCCCTTGTTCTCCAGGAGGGCTCCTGACTGCTACGCTTGAAAGTATTCCCTGCTCTCCAGACGGGCTCCTGACTTCAACTTGAAATCTATTCCCTGCTCTCCAGGCGGGCTCGTGACTTCAACATTTGAAAGTATTCCCTACTTTCCAGGCGGGCTCCTGACTGCTACGCTTGAAAGTATTCCCTGCTCTCCAGGCGGGCTCCTGACTTCAACTTGAAATCTATTCCCTGCTCTCCAGGCGGGCTCGGGACTTAAACATTTGAAAGTATTCCCTACTTTCCCGGCGGGCTCCTGACTTCAACTTGAAACGTATTCCCTGCTCTCCAAGCGGGCTCATGACTTCAAAATAGATAAAACAAAGAAAATTTTTATGCCACGGTTTGGTGGCTGGGCATAGATGTGAGTGTAAAACTAAATCGTATCACCAAGTATTACTAAGAATTGAAAGCTAGGTCCCATTATCCAGTAGGGTCCTGAAATTCCTAGTTAAACGACAATTAAAAATCTAAGTTATATCTTCTAAAGTGTGACTTCTGCTAAATCTTGTTATCTAAGAGGGTCTTCAAACTACTCCCTATTATCCACAACGGTCCTGAAAATCAAAAGTTGAGTTTTATCTTAAAAGTGACAGCTTTTATGGTTGAGTTATACTACCCCTACAGCAAAATTTTACACTAAATGTTTCTATCTAATCGAAATCTTAAAGCTGAGTCCCATTATTCAGGAGGGTCCTGGAAACTCCTAATTGAACCCTATCTCAAACATGCAAACTTCTAAGCCAACTTATATACCCTTAGGATACATTTATGCTAGATTATGCTATATTTGAACTTTAAACTAGGTCCCATTTTCCAGGAGGGTCCTGAAAGCTTACAATCAAATCTGTTTTGATGCTTGCTCTTTCCCCTGCGGAGAGTTTCTCCGAAGCAAATGAATTTTCTGCCCCTGTTTCAATCAAAGAAAAATTTGTCAGTTTAAAGTGGTGGTTAGCTGATGGCATTCTTGCTGAAGATCTCTCCACTGCATTGTTTTGTTCTGAATGGCTTTCCCGAACTGGCCCTGAACCGCTTTGACTTTCTAGCTGACTTTCAGATCCCACGACCTTTGACGAACCGAGTGTTCTATACCCATGTTGTTTCACACCTCTGGCCCCTTTATCTGAACCTTTGCATCTCCCATGACATTACCAAATCATTCCACCGATGAAACTTCCGGTGATTCCTTGTACCCCACCTTACATCATGTTGTCTTTAGTATGTTCTGACCACATTGTGATTTGCAATTTTGGGAGTTGGTAGTGAGCTTTGAAACTCTTTTCCATTTACTTGGGACAAGACTGACATTAAAACCTCTTAGACAAATAAATCCAAAAGAAAATGAAATGCAATGACTTTGCGGGTTAAGGATAAGAAGAATCCAAAACCAGATAACTGCTACAAAGGGAAAAAGAAAAAGAAAAAGAAACTTATCTGAGTGGAACAGCTGGTACCAATGATCATGACATGCATTTCGGATTAATTGGCCCAATCTGTCCAACCAATAAACTTTTAGTTGCCGTACTTTGTCGCCCCAGAGTTTCCATGACCGGATCACTTTACCCAAACCTTGACCTTGTTCATCCTGCGGTGCCTTGAAACAGTTTTCCACCAACAAGACTTTCTCACGTGTTGACTTTTCAACTCACTTTCACCTCAAGGTGCCCGTGAGGGTTTTTACCAATAAGACTATCTCATTTTATTTCTCTCAACTCCCGTCGCCTTACGGTGCATGTGAAGGTTTTCACCAATAAGACTCTCTCATTTTTATTTTTCCTGCTTGAACCAGAGTGTTGCCCCTGACATGAATTACCTTTACCTACTCGACTTGGCATTTCTCAAAGATTGATCAGAAGGTCTTTCTTTGGACCGTAATGTGGGCTTTTGGACAGGGTTGGAAAGAAAAGGTATAAAAGGCTCAAAACAATTCAAATGGGTTAGAATTACAACTTTCGGAATCAGGTTTCTCACAACAACCACAACTTCTGCCCCAGATTCTTGCTTGGTGGTTTTTGGATTTTGTTTGATGAGACCGAACCGTGAGGCTGCCTACGTATCCTTAAAAGGAATCAGGTCAGACGTAGTTCATGTTGTCACACCTCCTTTTTCCGTCCCCGCGAGGGGTGAAGGAGTTTTTCCAATTAAAGGACAATCGAAACGGGATTTGTTTATTTATTTCAGAGTCGCCACTTGGGAGATTTAGAGTGTCCCAAGTCACCAATTTAATCCCGAATCGAGGAAAAGAATAACTCCATATTACAGTCCGCAAACCAGAAATCCGGATAAGGAATTCTGTTAACCCGAGAGAAGGTGTTAGGCATTCCCGAATTCCGTGGTTCTAGCACGGTCGCTCAACTATCATATTTGGCTTGTTTATCTGATTTTATACCATTATGCGCTCATGTGCAATTTTAACTCTTTACCGCTTTTATTATTATATTTTTAAGAGAATGTGAACATCGTTTAAAACATGTCTTTGGATTACGTCACATGAAATGCACCCGCAATCCGGAACACATTTTTATTCAATGTTTTGGGATTTAGATTTGGGTCGCATGAAATGCGCACCCGAGTTTAAGAAGGTAAGATTAATTAAATCGCGCCTAAAGAGTCTAGCGCGTTATTATCTTTGGGGAAGGAAGTGAAATTCACTAAACAGTCCATCCCAAATTCTAAGTATTTATTATGACCAATTAGTGAGGGCCCCGCAATTTGCATTTTTTATTTGGCGAGGCTCGTCTCATTATATTTAAAAGGATAATCCTAGCATGACTATATTTTTCTATTTTTTCGTTTTCTAAAATAAATGAAGATAAGGTCCTACTTTATTTACATACTTTCGAGTTATTATAGTTAAGTTTCGAAAGTTAGTTGTTTAGAGAGTTTACATGGTAACGCATGGAACATATACATACAGACAGTAAAAGAAAGAAAGGACTACATTAAACTACAACTTCAAATCTTTCTCATTTTTGCATTCATGCTTCGAGTGGCTTACAAGATGAACCAGTGTATCAGTTTGTGTACCTGGTATTTGGAAAGCAAGGAAAGAAGATGAAGATCAGTAGAAGCAGTAGTAGTGCAAATACACAGCAACAGCAGTAACCCAACAGCAATTCGACCCAGATTCAAGGCCTAGAAAACTTTGAAGAAAAAAACCGAACAACTCAATAGAACAAACCCAAAAGTTTGTAAACAAACTAAACAGCAACCACCCACGCGTGTATTAAACTTGAAAACTAAACACGTTTCTCACTTTGTTTTTGTTTTCTCTTTTTAAACTCTCCAACACTCTCTTAGGATTTTCAGAATGTCTTCCTCTCTTTCTAAGTAAGTTTTTTTCAGTTCAAGTCTTTTCTCTCAAGTCTTAAAGCCCTCTCTCAAGTCTTGGTCCTTTTATTAAAATGTGTCAAATGACTCTATTTATAACAAGACTCTTGTCTTGAATCCCAAACCCGAAATATTCCCCCAATTGCATGCTTTGTCCCCACTAATTAATGTTTTCTTTATTTTAAACCTTGTCCTCCATGCTTAACATAAATAATTACATTATTCCCACCCCACTACATTATGTCTTGTCCCCCACTATACTAAAATATTATATCAACCCCAACCCATTACATCTTGTTCCCCATGCTTAACATAAACAATTATATTATTCTCCCCCACTACATTATGTCTTGTCCCCCATTATATTAAACAATTATATCAACCCCAACCCATTACATCTTGTCCTCCATGCTTAATATAAACAATTACATTATTCTCCCCCACTACATTATGTCTTGTCCCCCATTATATTAAACAATTGTTCAAATGTTCAATTCCAAAAATACCCCTCCGACCTTACTGCAATTACCATTTTACCCCTGAACGTACTGCAATTTACCAAACTACCCCATCAGCTATAACCAATTCACCTAATCGATTCCAACCAAAATATAGCCAATATGACCAATTTCTAAACAAATTCAACAACCAATCTCATGAACACAGATGAATCATACAACTTCAAATTAATGGGAATAAGTTAACCATATTGGGAACCAATCCTGGTTAACTTAAACCAAAAATGAATGAGCAAAGACACAACAATATCAACAATAAAAATAAACTTGAAACAACATGAATCACAATGAACAGGAACGAAAATGCAAACTGAATCTCATATGATGAACAACAAAAGCAGGAAACCAAACAATACACAAAACAAAATCATTTGAACCCATACAAGAATAAACACTCATGGGAATAGCCACAGTTTAAACCAAACATTTGAACTTCCTAACTTGAAATATGCAACGATAAAGAGAAGGAGAAAATCAGAATAAACCAAACATTTAATTTTACCCGGAACGAGAATTGAATAAAAATGAACGAAAGCTAACAAAACACAAAAATTGGTCGGAATCCTACTATATTAAAGGGATTGGGTTTGAATGACAACCTCGACGCACTGCAACTCGACGACCTCGACCGTGTATGAACTGTTTCGACAAACCCCGACCAAAGCTCGAACAAACGAGATGGTTGAGTCTCGTTTTTTGGACTGGACTGAAAGCGACAGACACAAAAAGTGAAGCAGTAGCGATGGAGTTTGGTCTTGAACCAGATGCTCGACGAGGCTGGATGAAGCAGGAGCAGCAGAAGCGAGCTGGTCGCTTGGATGGAGAAAAAAAATGAAGCAAAACCCAACATCCATGGATGGAGCTCGGAGATGGCAGTGGTGAGCGGAGGCAGCCATGGGAGCTCGAGCTCGAGCTCGATGGAGACGAAGAAGATGAAGCAGCAAGGGGCAGCCATAGGAGCTGGACCTCGAGGGTAGTCGTTCATAGCGGAACTTCATGCCATGAGGTCGCTCATGGTGAAGCTCGCGACTGGAGCTCGATGGAGGAGAAAAATGGCGGTGGCTGGAGCTGTTCGTGGTTGAGGGCGGGGTCGTTGGGATGTCATGAGGACAATGAAGAAGAAGCAACAGCCATGGATGGGCTGCTGCGTGTGTGTGTGTGTGTTTTGTCGTGTATGTGTTTGTGTGATTGACGGAGACGACAAAGATGAGGCAGCAGTGGAAGCGTGGTCTATTTGAAGTGAGCTTGAGGGGCAGCCATGGATGGTCTTGGAGAGCTTTGGAGAAGAAGAGGGAAAGAGAGAGGTGGGCGGATGGTTTTTTTTGGTTTTTAAGGGTTTTTTGGTTTTTTAGGTTTTTTTTTTTGGTTTTTTTGTTTTGTTTTTGTAAGATAGGGGGTGTTGGGTATTTGGGTTATGGACCGGGTCGACCCAGTTTGAAATGGACCGGGTCATGGGGAAGGTTGGGTATTTTTTGGGCCTGTGGCTTGAATTTGAACAAGAGCCCAATTTCGATTTTCTTTATATTTTTGCTCTCTTTTCTTCTTTTATTTTTGCTTAAACTGAAACTAAATTCTAAAATCCTTAAATTATCATATAGAACTAAATTAATTTATAAAAGCGCAAATTAACTCCCAATAACAATTAACACACAATTAAGTAGTAATTAAGCATAAAATTGTACAATTGGACATTAAATGCTAAAAATGCAAACGATGCATATTTTTGTAATTTTCATTCTTGTAAAACAAGCTTAATTATTCATAATTGTAGAATTAAATCCTACATGCAAAATGCGACATATTTTTGTATTTTTTTTATTAATTTAACAAATAAACATGCACAGACAAATACAAATAATTATCCAAAAATGTCACAAAAATTCTTAAAATTGAACACCAAGGAAAATCATTTTATTTTAAATTTTTGGGAGTAATTCTTTCATAGGGCAAAAATTACGTGCTTACACATGTCATAGGAATTACTTTGTTGTTGTGATTTTCTCTTTTCTCTTTCTTTTCTTGCTTTCTTTTTCTCTTTTTGTTGTTTTTTTTCTTCTCTTTTTCTTTTCATTCTTTTCTTTCTCTTCGCTTTTTTCTTTTTTTTTTCTTTTCTTCAATTTTCATTTTTCTCCTCTCCCTTTCGTTCTTTTCTTTTCTCCTTTTCCTTTACTTATCTTTCACGCTTGTGCTTCTAATATTTGCTACTGATTCCGAAGGAAGGGTAAGAAAGAAAATAAATAAGGTTCAAAAGGGGTGACGAGGGATAAAGTGTTTAGATAGCAGAACAAAACACCTTCGTCATTTCAATCTTAAAAATATGTCAAATACAAACAAGTACAATCAAACAAAGGAATCATACATAGTATCTCTTGACTGCATCGGAATTGATAGCCATTTCCACACATTTACCTTCCACATCTGTCAAATATAGCGCGCCATTGGACAACACCCTAGTTACGACAAATGGCCCCTGCCAGTTTGGGGCAAACTTTCCTTTTGCTTCAGCCTGATGAGGCAAGATACATCTCAACACTAACTGACCCACTTCGAACTTCCATGGACGTACTTCTTGTTATATGCTCTCGCCATTCTCTATTGGTATAATTGGCCATGAAATACTGCTGCCAATCTCTTTTCATCAATCAGACTTAATTGCTCCAAGCGGGGTTTGACCCATTCCACGTCATCAATTTCTGCCTCAGCGACAATCCGAAGGGATGGGATTTCGATTTTTGCGGGTATTACTACCTCTGTGCCATACACCAACAAATAAGGAGTGGCCCCTACTGAAGTGCGAATAGTAGTGCGATAACCCAACAATGCGAAAGGTAACTTCTCATGCCATTGTCTGGACCCTTCCACCATTTTCTGCAGTATCTTCTTTATGTTCTTATTGAATGCCTCGACTGCTCCATTCACTTTAAGGAGATATGGGGTGGAATTGCGATGTACAATCTTAAAATGCTGATAGGTCTCCGTTATCAGATGACTGTTGAGATTAGCACCATTGTCCGTGATGATTACCTTCGGAATCCCAAACCAACAGATGATATTTGAATGCACAAATCCGAACACCACTTTCTTGGTCATAGATTTGGAAGTTTTCGCTTCAACCCACTTGGTGAAATAATCAATGGCTACCAGAATAAACCTGTGTCCGTTTGATGCTGCTGGCTCGATTGGCCCAATGACATCCATGCCCCAAGCAACAAAGGGCCATGGTGCCGACATTGTATGCAATTCAGATGGTGGGGAATGAATCAGATCTCCGTGCACCTGGCATTGATGACACTTGCGCACAAAACTGATACAATCTCTCTCCATAGTGAGCCAGTAATAACCTGCTCAGAGAATTTTCTTCGCCAGAACGTACCCGCTCATATGCAGTCCACAAACTCCGAAGTGTACCTCAGTCATGATAGTTGTGGCCTGTCTGGCATCTATGCATCTTAGCAATCCAAGATCTGGAGTTCTTTTGTATAACACCCCTCCACTGAAGAAGAATCCGCTTCCAATCATCGAATTGTTCTTTTCTGATAACCTGTGGCCTGTACCGGATATACCCCCATCCAGAGGTATTCTTTGATATCGTGGAACCATGGCTCCCCATCAAGTTCTTCTTCTACCATATTACAGTAAGCATGCTGATCGCGGACCTGAATCTGCAAAAGGGTCCACAAAAGCCTTATCCGGATGATGTAATATTGACGCCAGAGTAGCCAAAGCATCGGTGAATTCATTATGGATCCTTGGGATATGTCTGAATTCTATTGACTGAAACCGTTGACAAAGATCATGCAAACATTGTATGTATGGTATGAGTTTCAAATCCCGTATTTCCCATTCTTCCTGAATTTGGTGCACCAAGAGGTCTGAGTCACCCAAGACCAAGACTTCCTAGACACCCATATCCACAACTAACCTTAAACCCAGAATGCATGCCTCGTACTCAGCCATGTTATTGGTACAGTAAAAACGAAGTTGAGCCGTAACAGGGTAGTGCTGCCCTGTTTCAGAAATAAGTACTGCTCCTATCCCTACGCCCTTCATGTTTGCAGCCCCATCAAAGAAAAGTTTCCACCCCGGCTTCTCGACTTGTTTCAACTCATCAATGTGCATCACCTCTTCATCAGGGAAATAAGTTTTCAAGGGTTCATAATCTTCATCAACCGGGTTCTCTGCCAAATGGTCTGCCAAGGCCTGTGCTTTCATTGCAGTTCGAGTCACGTAGACAATGTCAAACTCTGCGAGCAGGATCTGCAACTTTGCAAGCCTTCGTGTGGGCATAGGCTTCTGAAAGATATACTTCAATGGATCCAAGCGAGATATGAGATAGGTAGTGTAAGATGACAAATAATGTTTCAGCTTCTGCGCCACCCAGGTTAGGGCACAACATGTCCTCTCAAACTGAGTGTACTTGACCTCGTACGACATGAATTTCCTGCTAAGATAATATATGGCTTGCTCCTTCCTTCCAGTGATGTCATGTTGACCGAATACACAACCGAATGAATTATCCAAAACTGTCAAATATAGAATCAACGGTCGCCCTGGTTCTGGCGGGACCAACATGGGTGGATTTGACAAATACCCCTTTATCTTATCAAACGCCTCCTGACATTCATCTGTCCACTTGACCGCAACATCTTTCTTTAACAGTTTGAAGATAGGCTCGCAAGTTGTCGTGAGCTGAGCGATGAACCTGCTGATATAATTCAATCTCCCCAACAAACTCATCACCTCGGTCTTGCTCGTCGGAGGTGGCAATTCCTGGATGGCCTTGACTTTCGATGGATCCAGTTCAATGCCCTGGAGGCTGACTACGAACCCCAACAATTTTCCAGACGGCACCCCAAAAGGATACTTTGTAGGATTACACTTGAGATTGTACCTACGAAGCCTTCAGAAGAACTTCTTCAGATCCCTGACATGGTCAGACTACTTTCTAGACGTCACGATCATATCATCCATGTACACCTTGATTTCTTGGTGTATCATATCATGGAATATTATTGTCATTGACCTCATGTAGGTTGCCCCAGCATTCTTCAAGCCAAATGGCATGACCCGATAGCAATACGTTTCCCACGGCGTGATGAACGCCGTCTTTTTTGCATCTTCCTCGTCCATTAAGATCTGATGATAACCCACGTAACATTCCATGAAAGAACCAATCTCATGTTTGGCGCAATTATCAATCAAGATGTGGATGTTAGGCAATGGGAAATTGTCTTTTGGACTCGCCTTGTTGAGATCCCATAATCAACACACACTCTGGTCTTGCCATCCTTCTTCGGTACAGGCACAACATTGGCTAACCAGGCGGGATACCGGGTGACCTGAATGACTTTGGCATCGAACTGCTTGGTGACCTCTTCTTTGATCTTTACACTTATATCCGTTTTGAACTTTCTCAGCTTTTGTTTGACAGGAGGGAATGCCGGGTCAGTGGGCAACTTGTGAACCACTAAATCAGTGCTCAGACCCGGCATGTCGTCATAGGACCATGCAAAAACATCTTTGTATTCGAACAGTGCTTTAATTATCTCCTTCCTGAGTTGAGGTTCCAAATGTACACTTATTTTAGTTTCATGGACATTATCTTGGTCCCCTAGATTAACTGCTTCTGTATCGTTCAAATTAGGTTTGGGCTTTTTCTCAAAATGACTTCCTTACTAATTTCTTCATAGGCCTCATCATCATCAAATTCCAACTCGTCATCATACTCAATTTCTTGTATTATTATTTCAGACTTAGATTGGCTTTTAAAACTGGGCTGAAGATTCCTCATGCATGTCATGTCATTGATATTAACATAAAAAGAACTGTACAAAAAGAAGAAAACAAAAAATAAAATTAGAAGAAATGAAGGAAAAGGAACAATTGCATTTCATTGAATTTAAAGATAATAAGGTTTTAACACATCCAACTGGACGGAACATAATATCTGAATTACAGACCCTGGAATAATTCAGACAACAAAAGAAAATCAAAACCCACTACCAAGACTCCCTCCAGGTAGGAAGAGGAGTAGCTTCCCAGTTGTTGACTTTTGCACGTGGTCCCACGAATTGAACATCTGCCCTGCTGGACCCTTCCCCAGCCTGAACCATGTTAACCTCGGCGAATAACCTTTCGAACCCCTTCTCCAAGTCTCCATCGGCACTAATCAGTGGTCCAGGAACCTTTGACAACAGTTGCTTTCTAATACCCGGCCTGACGAATGATCTAGACAGACGCGGGATTGGCTTTGGCAATACCCATGCTTTCTATTTTATTTTTCTAGCTCTTCTCACGTCTGCAACGGTAGGCTTGAACCCCAGACCAAAAGTATCCAGATTCTTCAGAAGAGAAACTGGCTTCACAATACCTTGCAGAGATGCACCCAAACCCTTTCTAGGTACAAAACCATTTTTCAACATTTCAACAACTACCGTAAATGATGCCGCAACCATCTTTGGAGTTGGAATGCACTTTCCTTCCGGAATTTTCTCTACCGATACTGTGTCGAAAACCTGATAAACCCATGGTCCCTTGTCATCGTCAACCTCTATGAACGGAACAATGGCACCGTTGGGCACACACAAATTATCCTCGCCGTGTACTACAATTTCCTATCGATCCCATTCAAACTTGACCATTTGATGCAGAGTAGACGAGACTGCTTTGGCCGCATGGATCCAGGGTCGTCCCAATAACAGATTGTACGAAACAGCCACATCGAGCACCTGGAATTCCATAGTAAATTCAACTGGCCCTATTGTGAGCTCAAGCACTATGTCCCCGACTGAATCCTTCCCTCCACCGTCGAATCCCCGAACGCAAATACTGTTCTTGTGAATTCTTTCATCCTCCACTTTCAGCTTGGTCAATGTGGAGAGAGGACAGATGTTCGCGCTAGACCCATTGTCAATCAGTACCCGAGTAACCATGGAATCTTCGCATTTCACCGTTAGATAAAGGGCTCTATTGTGCTCGGTACCCTCCACGGGCAACTCATCATCAGAAAAAGTGACTCTGTTTAGCTCAAATATCTTATTAGTTATCTTTTCCAAGTGGTTTACTGAGATTTTGTCAGGAACGTGGGCTTCATTCAAGATCTTCATCAAAGCATGACAATGCTCGTCTGAATGGATCAATAATGACAAGAGCGAGATCTGAGCTGGTGTCTTCCTTAACTGTTCCACAATGGAATAGTCTTGCACTTTCATATTTCTCAGAAATTCTTCTGCTTCTTCCTCAGTCACCGCTTTTTTCACCAACATTGGATTATCTTTTGAGGTCTTAGCTTTTCTCAACTCCTCGGGGTGAAGCATCTCCCCGATCGAGTCAAACCATGAGTCTCACACACTTCTTCTCTAACCTCTTTCCCCTTGTAAGTCACGGTCACTTGTTCATAATTCCATGGGACTGCCTTGTTGTTGTCTATCGGTAATTGAGTTACCGATTTGATAATAACAGGATCTTTGGGGGCGCACTTCATAATTACCACAAGCTTGTTCGTCACTCCTGGCACAACCACTTTTGCTCTTTCATGTTTTCCTGCAACGTCACTGGAGGATCCCTTCTTGACCTCCACAGATTGTTCATCATTTGCCCTGTTCAACTTGATCACAAACTTCTCACTTGTTGACTTTTCAAATGGTCTGGCTTCACTAGCCCGAATCATCATGACGGTTTGCAAAGGCTTCTTAGGCTCCCCTCCCTTATGCACTATCTCAATCACATTTGTTTCATGATGGGATGGCAAGGGATTCTGATTGATATTGGGTGCCTCCGGAGCTTGGACCTCAATTCGATTAGTGTCAATGAGTTCTTGGATAGCTGCTTTCAATTTCCAGCATTTCTCTGTGTCATGTCCCGGGGCCCCTGAACAAAACTCACAACTCACAGAGCGGTCAAGATTTTTGGGAGGGGGATTCGGCAATTTAGCCTCGATCGGATTCAACATACCCAATTGTATCAGTATGTGGAATAGACTAGTATATGACTCTCCCAGTGGAGTGAAAGTCTTTTGCTTCTACAACCTCTCATTCTTAAAGGCTTGGTTGGGTCGAAAACCCGTACTAGGAGGATTTCTGTAGGCTTTTGGGGGTGGATGGTTATTTTGTGGAGCTTGGTATGGGTTTTGTGAAGCTGGAGCACACCATTGCGAGTGAGAGGGCGGTTGTGTGTAGGTTTGTGCGTGATGGATAGAAAAATGGGGATCTGGCGGTGGGTAATAGTGTTGTGGTGGGTTATATGGAGTGTGGGGGTAAGTTAGGAGATAGGGTCGCGGCTGGTTGTAGTAACGAGGAAGGTTCCTGGATCCAACCCAAGCTCCTGACTCAATTGTCGCAACGTCCTCCTTTTTCTTCTTCCCGAGCATAACCCCGATACCGTTTTGAATGGCCTGAGTGGTCGCCTTGATTGCTGAATAACTCATGATCTTGTTGGACTTGAGTCCTTCTTCAACCATGCCTCCTATTTTCACGACTTCATTAAAGGACTTACCTACTGCTGACACCAAGTGACCAAAATAAGTGGGTTCCAAGGCCTGCAAGAAATAATCAACCATCTCGCTTTCTTTCATCGGAGGGTCAACCCTCGCTACTTGCTCTCTCCAGCGGAATCCATATTCCTTGAAGCTCTCACTGGGCTTCTTTTCTAGCTTTGTCAATGACATACAATCTGGGATAATTTCGAGGTTGTACTGAAAATGGCAGGCGAAGGCTTGGGCCAAATCGTTCCATGTGTACCACCTGTTGTGATCTTGTCTGGTATACCATTCTAAAGCCGATCCACTCAGACTTTGGCTGAAATATGCCATCAACAATTCATCCCTTCCACCTGCTCCTCTCATTTTGCTACAAAATCCTCTCAAGTGTGCTACTGGGTCACCATGCCCATCGTACAGATCAAACTTGGGAATTTTGAACCCTGCTGGCAACTGAACATCTGGGAACAGACATAAATCCTTATAGGCCACACTCACTTGACCTCCCAGCCCCCTCATATCTCGGAACAATTGATCTAAGCTTTTTACCTTTCTGATCATCTCTTCATGCTCGGGATTTTTGGGCGGTTTCTCGGTCTCTGCCGTGATATCAAGATGAGGGGTGTAAGGATATGGTTCTGGAACTTTGAAGGTGGGTTCATGGGGATAGTACTGGTTGTCATGAGTTTGAAACAGGGGTTCACTGGAAGATCGGTGTAATGTAGCAGGTGGAGGTGCCACAAAAACAGGTGTAATTGGTGGGGGAGGGTATGGGACTTGTTTGGGTGGTGGAGCTTGAGAAGTATGGGAAGTGGCGCCATGGCATTGTTGGTAGAGGGGAAAGGCTGGAGATGAGTTCACAGTGGGAGGCTCCGGAGGTTGGGCTGATGGTGGGATATAAGCAGGGTTGGCGGGATAAACCGGTGGTGGATGCCCCTTCGCACAGGCTTGGTACATTTCAGCCATCTGTTGCTTCAGCTTATACATTTCTTCCCTCATCGCATTAACGTCAATTTCTTCCACCTCTTTCGATGGGTTGACAATACTTGTTTCCGGTTCCTGGTTGGCCATATTCAGCCTATCTTTCGATCGGGTGTTGTAGGAGTGAGTTGCCAGAATGCCAATCGACTAACCACCTGCCTGAACTTAATACATCAAACAACAACCTTGTTAGAGATTAGGCTTTAACAGATTGGTAGCCGCACATTGGGCATGCATGCACCTAAATAGTTAACCGTCTCTATTATGTATTTGATCGGTTGCATGCGTCATTCCGGCCTATTCTTACTTTCGATTGCAAACCTCCCCCTTTTCTTTCTTTTTCTTTTCCTTCCTTTCGTTCTCTCTTTGTTTTTATTCTCTCTTGATTTTTATTTTCTCTCTTTTCTTTCTTTGTTTTTCTGCCCTTTCTTTCTCTCTTTTATTTGGTTACGGTCGAATCCTATGGAGATTTCCTACGTATCATGACCCCGCATAAATCAAACCAAGCGTAGTTCTTGGGGATAAGTGCGAAATAAAACATTTTTGGGATTTTCAGTTTTCATAAAAAAAAACAACTGCTTCCATTACAAAACTCAAAACTAGCAAATTCCAAAAGACTAACAGATTTCGATGCAAAGATGAAATACAGACTCCAAAAATAGACATCTTATTCCAACAGAAGAAAATAAAGACTCGAAAACAATTTGACGGACTCTAGCAGAAAGAAAAACTCAACATGACTGACAGACGCTTAACAAAAGGGAAATGCAGACTCAAGCGAAAAAATCATGAGTACATCAATGCTCCTGGTGCCCGCGGGACATCATTCGGTCTCGCCGCGGGCCTATATGCAAGCTCCCTTTGAAGTCGATCCAAGTCGTTCATTATCTGTTTAACAAATGTCATTACTGCTACAAAGAAGGTAGTGCGGGTCATATCCTCACAAATCTGGCACTTCATAACGATGTAGTCGGCAATGCTTCTAATTCTCTCTCTTATGGCGCCCTTTTCTTGTAACAAACGCCCAATCTGCTGGGCCCTGGCTTCCAAAGTTTGCTCAGCCACATGATTTTGCTCCTGAAGTTGTGTCAAATCTATTTCTAATTGCGCCAATGCTGTATAACAATGTTCCCTTTCAACTTTGAAGTCTTTTGCCTGTTTGATCATTTTGTTTTCCGTGGCAATGACCCTTTTCTTTAACCCTGCGACCTCATCGTCGTACCTTTCTCTCAATTGCTTAACCAGGCGTACTCGTTCATCTGCGTTTTTAGCCAATTGCTTTCAAGCCTTGGCTAGTTTACTTTCTGCTTTGTTCAAATCAAAACTATAGTCATTTACTTTCTACCTCAGGTTAGCGATGAGTTTTTCATCTCTGTCGCTCCGGGCTAGATTTTCTGCCGCTACTTTCATTTTCTGAATTTGAGCTCGAAGGGCCTCATTCTCTTCGGCTAGCTTTTTCTTTTCTCCTTCATCCGCCGCGACCTGCAGGCTATTCTCGAATTGAAGTTCTCTGACTTGCTTTTCCAATTTGCTTATGGTAGCCCTGTACTCGTTTTCTTTGGTCAACCAGTCCCATTGCACTTGTGCTCCGTCGGTAAATTGTTGGACATGGGGCCTCTTTGCGGGCATGTCAGGTTCATATTGCGCTCGTGATCTTTTACCATACCAAGCAGTATAACTAGGCTCCACCTTGCCTCTGGATAAGTCTCGTACTTGAGTATTAGGCCCTAAGAATCTGCACTGATGCCAAATCCGGCGCACTTTCTCTTCTGGGAAGGCAGATTTTGGATCTAACTCAATGACTTGCCGACTCAAATCTTCATTGTGTGGGATGGTCTGGTATCGGCCTGACCAACGTAAGACTTTGTGCGGAGCATAAGGCTGGATACTTCGCAGACCCATCAACAGCAAAAAGCATACCTCAGCCGACATATAGATTACTTCGTTGATCGAGAGCCATCCGAATGTCCATCCGGAAACTCATAACCCTCTACTCGCTTTTCATGTTTTTCAATGCACTCAAGGCCGGTCATACCGCAATTCAAGTAGCCGGGACGGTGGCAAAGGCATTCCTCCATCCATATTTGTAACAACATATTGCACCCTTCAAAGAATTTGGCTCCTTCTCGACAAAGAGTGAGAGCTCGATAAATTTCTGCCAAGATCAATGGCACTATAGTCCCATTTGCCTTTTTCATCATAAAGTCAGCTATCCCTACTAGCCCCATCTCTATGTTCCCGTCTTTTCTCGGGAAAACCAAGATACCCAGGAACGCAACTATAAAAGCTAATCCTCTCCGAGCTTCCCACTTGTCTTGATTTCCAGCGTGAGTAAGACCGGTATCTGGCGTTTCGAAGCCACGGGGATTCCCGTAACGTCGATATAGAAAGTAGAAGGTACAAAATCCTTTGGCCAGATTTCTGTATCGGGTATCCCGACTGATGCTTAACAAGTCCAAAAATTTGTAGGGGTTCACTGTTCTTGGTGCTACCGGGTATTGACTTCTGAGATTCCCTTCGAAACCGGCATAGCCTACTATCTCTTCTAGCGTAAGAGTTAACTCGAAATCCACAAAATGGAACACATTATGTGCTGGGTCCCAAAACAGTATCAAGGCCTCAATCACGTCTGTTCTGGGCTTGACCTTCAACAGCCCAATGAGACCGCCCAGCGCTTTTGTCACAACTTTCTTGCTGTCGCCCCCCAAATCATGCCACCACATATGTAGCTCCAAAGGGATCTCTTCACGGACTGAGAAAGGTTCATTTTGATTTGTGCTCATCCTGCACATTTATTAAGGTGATTTTAATTAAAAGAAAGCCATGACTCGTTTTGACTTAAGAGAAATGACTATTTTCAAAATTTCACCAAAACATCTGGCCTTGCCAACACGGCCTTTCAGCACTTCAAAAACGAAGATTTTAAGCCTATGTAAGCTAACCAACCAAAACCTTAAAAGTGACAAAAAGTGGTTGTTCTTGCAAAAACAGCCTTCCGGTGCCCTTTTAGGGACATTCAACTATTTCTGACAAGAATGGCATCACCCTAATTATTTTCAAATTAAAGCAAATTTTTTGTTCTTTTGGCTACTTTCGCAAAGAGGAAGTTGGACCCTATGGGTGTTGCCTACGTATCCCATACCTTGTGAGAATCAAACTAGCGTAGTTCGGGCAAATAAAACAAACTACTTTTTATTTAAAAACAAGACTGTTTTTTCTCATTTCATTGGCAAATAAAACTATTTTTGAAAACACCAACTTTTGTTTTTCCTCTCTTTTTTTTGTTGTTATTTTCTCAAAAATTCGGCAGAGTTTCGACACTGTTTGGACATTGGTTTCTTTTTTCAGAAGAGGCGATTAACTCTCTTTAACCCTCATACTGCTATTTCTATTTCCTCAACTTTTCCCAATATTCATAAGCCGGTCAGCATGCATGTCCGAAGCAAATAAATGCACAAGTAGCAAGTATGATGCATCAGGATGGTCTTTTGTTTCGGGTGCACCTGTCCTAGACGGACCCAACCCCTGTGTTGAGTCCCAAAGACAAATGCACGTGATGCAAGCAAACGTTCCTACTAGGGATCCGACATGAGGTCTTGTTATACTAGGTTCAAAACCTGGGTTTATTGTTCTAGACTTGGCTTACCCGAGCGAACAGCTCGAGCCGGGGGGGGGAGGGCAGCGTACCGGGAATACAGAAGCTTCACCGGCTTTGCAACTTGTCCGTACCTCGTTCTAAATTTGGAATATGGCTCTAACAGAAAAGAAGTCACACGAAGTGCACACTTCTTCATGATTTAGAAGACTTAGAGATAAGAGAGATTTCGCAACAGTTTATATACAGTTCACGGAATATCAAAGCGGTAAAAGCAATCAATTAACACATTAGGCCTAAATCATGTAACAAAATCAGATAATGGATAAAGCCAATCATAACATTTATTCTAAGCTTGAATTCTTGAACCCTGAACCAGAGATTCTGGGTTCGATCCCCAGCGGAGTCGCCAGAGCTGTCACACCTCCCTTTTTACACACCTGAAGGTAGTACAAGGGAGTTTTTCCACTTTAAGTGACATTATTCGAAATGAGATTAATTATTCATTTTTGTTCAGAGTCGCCACTTGGGATGGTTTGTTTTTGGTGTCCCAAGTCACCGATTTATTTTAAAAATCCCAAATCGAGGAAAATTCAACTTTCCTTTTGAAGTCTGCGAACCAGAAATTCTGAGTATGGAATTCTGTTAACCCGAGGGAAGGTGTTAGGCACCCCCGGATTCCGTGGTTCTAGCAAGGTCTCTTAAACTATTACAATTGGCATATTATCTGATTTTAATACATGTTTTAGCCTATGGTATAAATTTAAATTATTAGCCGCTTTTTAATTATTTTTTGAGAAGATTCAACGTTATTTAAAACACGTCTTTGTACCACGCCACATGAAATGCACCCGCGGTCCACGACACATTTTATTTAACGTTGTTGAGATTTGAATTTGGGTCACATGAAATGCACACCTGAGTTTAGGAAAGTAATATTATTAAAATAACGCGCCTAAAGCAACTACGCGTTTTTAACTTTACGAGGGCCATGGAAAATTCGCTAAATGACACGCCTCGAATTCTAAGGATTAAAATATTAACTAAGTGAGGGCCATGTATTTTAAGATTTTATTTGGCACGACCCCTCAATTCCAACTTTAAAAGGTAATTCGAACTAAACTTTGGAGGACCATAAGTCGTTTGTGTTATCTAGTATGACTCACTTCCACCAATTAAAGAACTTAATTATCTAAAACACTAAGAGAGTTATGATTGTACTATGGCCCAAATTAGCTAAAAATACCTTTTAAAAGAAGGGGCTGATTATTTAAAGACCTTGCTTGGGCCCGGCTTAAAGCCCAATGTTCATGAATCAACAAACCATTAGATATCCATCAGCTGAAAGTACATGGGACTCGTAATTAAACTAACATTTCATTTTGTGAATCACTGATTATTTAAATAAGTTAACTAAAGCTAAATTTCTAAATCTCTAACGTGATTTGGGCCTGAGTCTACCTTAGACTCATATGGCCTCTTTATTTGAAAATTGAGCATTGGCCCAGTAGAGCCCAGATCTTTGTAGCTTGACATCAACGAGTGCAAGACTTTATATCGAGTCTTCAATAACGCATAATAACAAGTCAAAATGGCTTGCAACAATACCCCAAATGATCATTACTTTTCTGGGAAAGAGAAACTGAACATTGAACAAGAATAAAAATCGACACCTTGGTTTCAATTAAGATAAATCAACAGCTTATTGCATGAAGTTCGAACCCTGACTGTGATCTTGCCAACGCCCATGAAAACCTTACATATCTTAGTAAATTTGGTAACTTGTCAAACCTTAACTCATTGTTTGAATCGTAGTTCTTCAAGAACACAAATGTTTCACTTGAATTCTAAAAGGCAATGTGATAAAAGACTATGATGCAAGACTTAGATTCTAAAAAAAAAACTAAACTAAACCTGAAATCAATTTAAACTAGATCTAAAGAAGAGTGAAGAAGCAAATCCAGAACACACATTAAAGGGAAATATAAATGAAACCAGATTCATTTGACTAACAACATGAATAAATGAGTTGATAAGCGTATGACTCATAGCTAGTCCAATGAATCCCATACAGCCATACCCCATTCAACCCAAAAGCATTACAGTACACACTATATAAAACCACAAATGAGTGCAAATGCTAAGCTATTGATTCAGTCGGACAAGCTACTTTCTCTCAAACTTCATGACATTTCCCAATCAATTAAAATAACAAAGTCCCTAACTCAAAACAGAACTGAATCGATTAATCCATAACAACAAGCTGATAAAATAAACATAATACTCCAAAGCAATACAGAAAAGTCGAAGGCAAATTGATACTACATTTCAGACTATTGCTTTCGTTTTCAACTTCCAAATCCAACTTCAAAAACAGCAAAGCCTCTTAGTGTGTACCTGGAAATAAGAAAGAATCCAAAGCAAAGCAGGATCAGTAGCTAGCAGCTAATAACACAGCTCCCAGATCCAAGAAAATCAGCAGAAAACCAACTCAAACCAAGTGGTACAAAACGGACCCCAGGACCCAACTTCGTAGCAGTTTTAAATCCCAAATGAATTCATACTCAATCTCAAATGAAACAGAAAGTATTTCAGAACTGGAAAATTTCAAAAATCAATAAAGAAATTAATGAAACAGTAGCAATTTTGTCCGTCTTTTATTTTCTAGAATTCTAGCTCTCCAAAAGAAAATCCCCTTGAGTTGCAAGTAACTTATGCCATTATAGGCAAGTTAGTAGGGAAGCTTTAATAAATTCACAATTGCATTTCAAACCTTCAGAAATTTTTGTTTTTGCTTGGATATCCTTCTTTTAAAATTCAGAACTTCAGAATAACCCCAACCCCCAGCTTCCTAGAAGCTTCCTAATGCAGTTACACCAAAGATTCCCTAAGCCAATTTCCTAAACTACCCCCCACAACCCCTGAAATTACCTTCAGCAAATTATATGGGTCAGATTAACCCAATTTGAAGTGTTCATGGATCAAGTTTGACCCAACACTTAACAGGCCCCTATGAAAGATTCAAAAACGACCCCAAAGCCCAAACAATATCAAAAGCTCATTTTGAAATTAGGAGAACAAAATTACCTGAATAAACTAAGCTCTCCTTTTAGATTAAAACAATGAGCTACAATTTAACCAGAGCCAAATATGATTAGGAACACAAACCAGAACTAAAACAGGCAATATGCACAAGTTACAAAAGAATTCATGAGAACTTCTACAAGAAAAATTGTAAAGGTTACCAAAGGAACCAATATTCGAGTTTTAATACTTCACCCCATTCAAACTCATAAATTAAAGTAAAGAAAACTTAGAAGAAAATGAGAGGGTCAGGTGAACAGAAAACGGACAGAAAAGAGAAGAAGCAGAAGGGTGCGAGTATACGGAAGATGGAGATGAAAGGGCAAAAACAGAAATACCTAGGAAATCACATGGACAGAACTTGGACAACCTCAGGCGACTTCGACTTGACCCGAAACTGGTATTACCCGCGTGTTCTCTTTGAGAACAGATGAATAATACTAGTCTCGAGCCGCATCGTTCATAGAAAACTTGACAGCTTTGCCAGATTGTCTCCTTCTTTGTTCTCAGATTTGATTTGGACCTGGTTTGGTGAGGATTTGGGGAGAAATGGTGGTGGATTGGGGTTAAGGGAATGGTGATGGCTGCATGGCTAGATTTTGGGTGGTGTTCGAGCTCCGCCGCCGGGCAGGGGTTGGGAATTCTAGGGCGGCGGTTAGGGTTTGAGGTTTCGAACAGTTGGGGTTCGATTTGAGGGAAAAGGGGTACGGATCTGGGATGTGGAGATGGAGGAAGGTATTTGGTGTAAGTTTGGGGTCGATCGGAGCACCACTGCCGGCGGAGACGATTTCTGGCTGGCGGTTCCGACGGGGATGGTGAGAGGGGTGAAAGAGATGAGAGGGGGGGTAGGGGCACGTTTGGACCCTTAAATATCACATAACCCGGGCTTCAGGACCGTTCGATCAAGAAACCTCGACGGTCCTGATCTATTGCCCATGAAACGACGTCGTTTGATTTTTTTGGGGGGGGGGGGAACCGGATCGGGTTAGGGTAGTTTGGGCCGGGTATTGGGTAGTTTCCATTTGGGCTGGGATGATTAAATTGGGTTTGAGCCCAGATTTGGATTTCTTTCATTTCTTTCTTTTTCTTCTTTTTTCAATTTCAAAATTCTTTTCTTTTCAAAATTAAAATAAAACCTAAATTAATAATAAATTTTTTTAAACTAAATTAACCTACCCAATTAGATTAATCACTCATCATGGTATTTACAATAATTAATTAAATCCTAAATTTAAAGAAAACTATACAATTCAAAATTAAAAGTATACATGCAAAATGAATTATTTTTGTGATTTTCATTATTTATAAAACAAACTTATTTACTAATTAATCTAAAAATATAAAATTAAATCCTAAATGCGGATGCAACGTATTTTTCGTATTTTTCATGAATTAAATAAAATAAACGTGCACAGACAAATGCAAATAATTAACAGAAAATGCCAAGAAATCCAACAAAACTGCAAACACTGAAATAAATTATTTTGTTTTGAATCTCTTGGAGTAATACATATAGGGAAAAAATCACGTGCTCACAGCTGCCCCTCTTTGCCCGGAAACACGAAGAGTTTTCGTGCAAAGATAAGTGAGCGGATACGAGCGATTTTTGCCCGTTTGAATACTCCGTGGGAAGCATTTTTGAAAGATTTGACCGCACCCTGCTTCCGAAGTTGCCTACATATCCTTGGCTAAAAAGGAATCAGATCAGTGTAGTTCAGGAATGTCTGGTAGCTGGGACTACCATGGAGCTGTGATTTCACTGTTGTTGTTGTTGTTGCTGCTGCTCACTGAACCCCTTATTACACCGTGCCAAAAATAAAAGAAGCTAGACTAGACTATGATCTAGCATAGGCTCTACCTTAATGAAATATAAGTTTGGCTTTGAAGTTTTCATGCCTAGGATAAGATTCAATTTGAAATTTTCAAGACCCTCCTGAATAATGGGACTTAGTTTAATACCTCCCTCAGATGCTAAGATTTAGCATAGGTTTCACCGTTAGGAAGTTGAATTTAGCTCTGAAATTTTCACCCTTAGGATGAGATTTGATTTTAAATTTTAAATTTAGCCCTGAACCAGAGATTTTGGGTTCGATCCCAGCAGAGTCGCCAAAGCTGTCACACCTCCTTTTTACCTTACACCCCGAAAAAGGGTGTAGATGAGGGAGTTTTTTCCAACTTAAAGTGACAATCGAAACAGGATCAATTTAATTAAAGATTCAGAGTCGCCATTTGGGATAATTTATGGTGTCCCAAGTCACCGGTTCAAATCCCGAATCGAGGAAAAGATTGACTCTGTATTACTGTCCGCAAACACAGAAATCCGAGTAAGGAATTCTGTTAACCCGAGAGAAGGTGTTAGGCATTCCCGAGTTTCGTGGTTCTAGCACGGTCGCTTAACTGTTATTATTGGCCTAATTATCTGACTTTAAAACACTTTTAAACATATGTGCATTTTAATTTTAAAACCGCTTTTAATTATTTTAAGGAAGATTTCAACGTCATCTGAAACACGTCTTTGGACCACGCCATATGAAATGCACCCGCAGTCCGAGACACATTTTATTTAACGTTGTTGAGATTTGGATTTGGGTCACATGAAATGCACACCCGAATTTTAGTAGTAGCCGTGAGTTGAAGGTTTAATTACTAAAATTTTAACGAAAATTCCATGAATGCAATTAAGAAACTATATTGGGCAGCCTATATCTTAACATATCAAAAGCATTTTTCTTTTCCACGAGCCTACTCCAACGAATTAACAAATGGGTTACGGGTTGGCATCGATGAAAGATTCATGTCCTATTTCCAAATAAATCAAACGCCCTAAAGCAAAAGCATAAAGGAGCAGCTTCAGTCCCCTCCTTTCTCATCGACTCCTCATCGTCTTCAGCCATTACGCTAGTCAATTTTAATCAAACACTAATCCATTAATACAACTGATCATAGGAGCTCCATTTCAATGCATATGATATCAAGCAAAGCACGAACTGATTTAATAAAATTATGTATCAAGGAAATCTAAATTCCAACAACAATCTTATTTCAATCAAAGAGCAAGAGATTACTAAACTTCATCACTAGTTGAATTTCATGTTCCGAATTTGAACGGCTCTCCTTGTATCTTACCACACATAGAGAACAATTGATATTAAAGAGAAGAATAAGATAAACCTGAAGTTAGAGTTCTCTGATTAGTCAAATTGAGGCAATTGCACGGACTGAAGCAGAGCAACAGTTACAACCGGAATTTTGGACTTAAACCTCCAACAACAACCTCGATCGGCAACTCCAACAGCGACGAGCTCGCTCAATCCAGATCCATATGAACAGAAATCAGAGAAGAAAACGGAACTCTTTTCCTTTCCCAATCTATTTCCTCCAAAATTCTGTCCGGGACAATCAAAGAGGGGGGTGGTTGTCGGCAGGGTTGGAGGTGGGTTGCGGCGCTGCTGAAGAGGTGTGTGTGGGGAAGAGGTCGTTTGGTATAAGGTGGGGAGCTGGTTTTTGAATAGGACTGCTACTGATATCTCTTCTATGTTGGAATTGGAATGAAGAGGAGAAGGTTTAGGGGAGGGGCCCTTTTTAAGGTGTAAAGTTGCGCATCTTTTTAGCTTTTTTTTCGTTCTTTTTCTCCAGCTTTTTTTAAAGATTACTTTATAAATAGAGTCTAGGTTTAGGTGTATTTTTGTATATTTTGCCAATTAGTCCCTAGGTCTTTTGTATATTAGCTCCTTAGGGTCTTTTGTTTGTTTTTATTCCAAAGAAAAGTCTAGAAGGGTCCCTAAGCTTAATGGACTAATCCGAATTAGGCCAAGAACTGAGTTCAAAAACTCTTAAAATTGTGATCCAACACCTTAATTGACTCATTTTAAAATAAGATAAAAATATTACACAATGCAAAAGCTAACATGAAACTATTATATATTTTTTTTGTATTTTCAAAATTATATAAAAATAAAAATAAGGTACTATTTTTGTATTTATTTATTATTTTTTGTTTTAAGAATTATGAAAGATACATACTAAAGTATTTTTTTGTAATTTTCCATTTTTTATGACGAAAATAAAGTAAAGAAGTCAAAAATAGTTGAAATAGTTATATTAGGCCTAAATTAAATATTTACGTGCTAAAATATGAAAAATCTTGGGGAGGGTCAAAAATCACATGTCTACACTCATCGTACCTGGCCTTAATAGGACTCGATAATGTCTTATGTCATATCATAACGTACCCGACCTCGAGGAGGACTCGGTCGTACCCGGCCTAACAAGACTCAGTAAATGTCAAAACCAGATGCAGCGAAGTAAACATATAAGTTATGTACCCGATCAACTATCGCTTGTCGTTAAGAACATAGATACATATATACAAGTGCAATGCAAGCAATGACTTGAAAGGCTTTATGGATTTGATCAGAGTGATTCAAGGTTGTTATCCTCTGATTATCATTATGTAAATGTATCTGTATCAATTGTCCGAGAGTCAACAAGGATTATAAGAAGACATAATGTTCAAAGGCTATTAAGGCGGAAAGTGATTCCAACAAAGAACGACGATACGGGCCATGAAATATATATATATATATATATATATATATATATATATATATATATATATATATATATATATATATCAATATGAAACAATGAGGTTCACTAGCTTTAATTTTACAAATAGCGTTCCTTTTGAAGGGACATTTTTATGGTTACGTTTATTCATAGATCATGCCAAAAGAACAAAGGGGTGAGCCTTAACATACATCTATAATTTACTTAACGACTCAAAATATATCTTTCCAAATACTTCAATCTACATTAGGACAGTAAAACTTCATAGTTAATGCCATAGAAGGACTACAAACATGCTTCTAGGCTATAGGTCACATATAGAAAATCGGATAGTATTTCCCCTATAAATTTCCACTTCCATCCAAATCAAACCAGAACCAAAACAATAGGAACAACATCAACAATAATGTATCCAAGATACTACATAAAGAACCAACCAAATCCTAGCTCAAAAAGCTTTCAGAACAGTTCCATATGCACTAGCACCTCAACTTCACTTTCAATTCATAGCTTCGTATGTTTCTTTCATCAATTCCCTTGATAAACATATAGACAAGCATAAAAACATAAACCATATCATGATCAAGTTATTTTCCACAATATTCATCCATCACAAATCATTTATCACCTCAAAATAGCCCAACAAAATAGTAGCCATATTTTAGGCTATTCCAATGCTATCTCATAGTATTTTTATTCAAACAACCTCACCAACATCGAATCAAACTTAAGCACAATCAATGAGATAATATAATTACCTGATATAGAACCTACAATTCGAAATCCAAGTTTGTCTTAGCTCACAACAACCCATAGTGCGACGACATAATCTCGTAGAGGTGTTCTTCCTTCTTTAAGCTAACTTGAAATTGGATTTTGGTGTATTTTTTTGGAATTTGCTTGGAGCCTTGGGGGTACTGTTTGGGAGGGTTTGGAGAGAGTGAGGATTGAAGGTGGTCGAAAAATGAGCAAAGATCATCCCAAAAACGAGATAAAAATAGGTGAAGGTCGGTGATGATGTCCAAATTCACTACTATAAAGTAAATGGACACAGTCGCATGCAACATAATTTATCCAACTATGAGTCGGGGTTGAATCCCACAGAGAACAATATGTAGGTTATTAGGCGTGTAAGAGAATTATCACTTATTATGCTAAGCCAAACACTTAAAAAGGTTTTGAGAAAATATTATGTCTAAATGCGAAAATGTAAACTAACCTAGAAAGAAAATAAAATGATCAGTAGCTACAAGTATGGATACATGGGGAATTGCTCTCAAGTAACAATCCAATGTATTTCACGATTTTACAAATATGAGCGAGTTTATATTAATTAGCCTGGGGTAATAATTCTAAATTAGCTTCTTCCGAAAGACTAACAAGACTTTCTAATCGAATTATCCCTAAAACAAATTAAGAGATTAAGCACATCCGGATATGGCTACAAGTAGTTCAATCCTATCCCTAGGTAGAATCTATAAAGTGAGGGTTAAAGCCTCAAGTTCTTGTTAATTAATCTTTCCCAACCCCGAATTATCTTTCTCAAAATTAATTCGAAGTTAATGGGCGAGTCCTAGGATTAGCTAATCCCTTTGGAAACACTAAAGAACAAGAATAATTAAAGAAATAATAACTCATTTCATAATAAATAAAAATCATTCAATACATAAGCACAACAAGATATTTAATCTACACTTTAAATATGAATATTTTCATAAACAAGATTCAAGTATTGGAAAAAATACTACACACTTAGATATACAATACAAAGCAAGGAAATGATGAAATGAACATAAATAGGTAAGAAATTCTCAACCAAAAGCTTCAAATATTCAAGACCCAAGTGTGTATGCAAGAACCCTAGCTCCAAAACTTGTCTTCTCTAGTCTAAGGACTGAAAAATAAGTCAAAGATCTGTTTCCAGTAAGGTAGGTCATATATTTGTGGGTTTGGAATGGAGAAAATGTGAAATGCCAACATTGTCCTCAGCTGAGGCTCGTTGATCACACCTGCGGAATAAATCATCGCATGTGCGACTCCGCAAAAGCGGTCTACCAATCGTTGGTGCGAAGCTTATGTAGAATTCCCTACTCCGCAGATACAGACCTATAGTCACAAAAGTGAATTTGCAGGCATGGATTAATGACCACAGATGCGGCCCAGTGCAATGTAGCCCATTTTCGCAGATGCAGACTTCCACTCGCATAAGCGGGCTCACAGAAGCGAGCAGTGATGCACAAATGCGGAACAACTGAAGGAATTTGCACTTTTTAACTCTTTTTTGCTCAATTCAACTTCAATTTAATTCAACTCTCTTTATAGCATCATTTACCTGAAAATCTAGCAATGCACACCATAAATCACCTCAAGTTATAATTAAAGGACACAAAAACTAAAGAAAAGTGACTAGAATAAATGGAAAAATCACCACTCATCAACACCCCCAACTTAAAGCTTTTGTTTGTCCTCAACCAAATCAAAACCAAATATTCAATGAGGTTATTCCATTTAAAGCACAAGTAGCATCGCCATCGTTTACAAATCACACTCTCCAATTAAGCATCATACTTATGGATTTGGTTGGTACTAATAATTATGCCCAAGCATGTGAATCTCAATCAAATATCTCCCTTATTTAAAAACAACTTTAAGAATGCAATAGGGTTTTAAAATAATCAAGTGACAACAACTAAACCTCAAGAAGTGACTCAAAAGCACTTTTCTACTACATATGCTCAATTTACACAATTCGGAATATATAATGTCACCAGTCCATCATAATCCATGTGCCCTCACAAGAAAGAAAGTCCCAAAATCACTATATTTACAATGACAATACAAGGGATAAATGCACAAAGACACTCACTCTCAACAAAGAATTTCAAGTGTTACAAAATATCATGCCATAAGCTTGCCTTATTTTAATTTTCCGCATATTCAAGAACATTCGGTTGGAGATCTAAGGAATTTATTAAGCTTGTAATATAGGTTTAGGGAAGGGTAGGATAAGTATTTGGGATACAAGTGACTAAATCCTCCTTGAACATTACTCACATTCGTCATTCTTTTTGCACTACATAGCCCTTATTGACATCTAGTTACCAAACTAGAACCACCTTAAAGTACCTCTCTAATTTTCTCAAGACTTCTTATTTTTTTATACAACTATTTTCTTTTGGAGCTTGAGTATCTTCATATAAAAAACTTTAAGATATATGTTTCTACATATAATGTACATCTTCACCATTTCCATATTAACACCAACACCCCCAACTTAGGCTTTTAGCCTCATTCTTAACATTCAAGGAGGGACGAGTTTAAAAGAGAAAATTATTTCACAAAAGGGTAAAGGTTTGTAATGAGGTAGCCAAAGAAAAGTTTAAAGGCTCAAATGAGGTAAACTAGTGATAATATTTATGCAATAGTAGGCTTGAAAGGCTAAAGAGGCTTTTTTAAAGATCACAAAGAATGCCTAAGGTCATCCCTCCAACGAAACATAATTATCATTAGCATTGACAGACCAACCGGGAAAGTTCTAGATGATATAAGTAAACACAAGAATTGTTTTTAACAATGACTAACACATATGGCACATGAACTAATCAAGATGGATCAATTTCATGTCACGACCCTAAAACCAACCCACTCGTGATGGTGACTATGGTGTAACTAGGCTAGCCGATGCAATTCCCGATTCAAACCATTATTATATAAAAGTCATTTTAAGCCATTAATTAACAAGAAATCTCATAATATAAGTCTAAATAATTAGCACGGAATAAATACACAAGCCCGACATCGGGTTGTCACAAGTCACGAGCAACTACAACTTTGTCTCAATACAATAAAGTCTAAACAAGACTGGAAGACCAAACTAAATAAATCTAGGAAAGATATGAGGGAGAGGAACAGGGATGCGAACACCATACAACTACCTTGTCGACTTCGATGAACCTGCCACTGAGTAATCAACACCCGCTACCAGGTTCAGAAATACCTGAATCTGCACAGAAGGTACAGAGAGTAATGTGAGTACGCCAACTCAGTAAGTAATAAGAGTAAATAAAGACTGAACAGTAAGAAAACATATATACCATGTCATAACACCACAGTAAGTACAATGTGTTTCCAAAACAGTATATAAATCAAATAATTTTATTAAAAAATCCAGTTTTCGGTAGAAATCGTTTGAAGATGTGTAAAAATCCATTTAAAACATCTTTCAGCATTTTTCAAACAACTGATGAAATAGTGAGTAGAAATGATGAAAACATAATCGGCCCCTCAAGCAAAAACTCACTCGTATACAGCCCCTCGGGCACAATGAATCATAAACCGCCCCTCGGACAAAATATCAACAAAATCAGCCCCTCGGTCTACCTCGCAATCACTCGTAAGTAGTCCCTCGGGCACAACATGAATCAATAACAGTCCCTCGGGCAACATCACATCACTCACACTGGGTACCTGCACTCTCATATATCACAAATCAGTACAACATGCTGCGTTGCACAGCCCGATCCCATGATATCCTCACAACACAGGCCCTTGGCCTCACTTAGTCAGAAACCTCTCAAGCCACTCGGGCGATAGTAAAACAGGATGCTCAGCCCAAAATATTATTTAAAATATCAGACCAGTGTAAATGTGGCCGAGTTGTGAAATCAATAAAGCACAACATGACTGAGTACAAATATTAAGTCAGAACAATGAGGAATAGTAGTAAAAAGCCCCTAAGGTTCCAAAACAGTTGGCACGAGGCCCAAATATGGCACGAGGCCCACAACATAGTGATACTTTCCAAAACACAATAGTATCAAATAATTTTCAATCAAATACGCGACTTAAAAATAGTACAGGACGGACCAAGTCACAATCCCCAACGGTGCACGACCCCACGCTCGTCATCTAGCGTGTGCGTCACCTCAAAGTAGTACCACGATGTGGATTCCGGGGTTTCATACCCTTAGGACAACATTTACAATCATTACTTACCTCAATCCGATCCAAACTCTAGCCCGCGATGCCTTTGCCTCTTGAATCGGCCTCTGAATGCTCCAAATCTAACCAAAATCAGTATCATACCATTAATACGTGCTAAAGGAACAAATCCCAAGTGAAAATTATCGAATTAACTCAAAACTCCCGAAATTGGCCAAACCCGACCCCCAGGCCCACGTCTCAGAATCCGATAAAAATTACATCAATAGAATCCTTATCCTCTCACGAGTCTATACATACCAAGAACATCAAAATCGGACCTCAAATTTCCCCTCAAATCCCCAATTTACACTCTCCAATTTCAAGCCCTAATTTCCCAATTTTAGGCTTTAAATCCCACTAATTTCATGTCTAATTAGTTAGAAATTACCATAGAATCGAGTATTGAGTTCAAAAACCTTACCTCCAAGTGTTTTCCTTCGATTCCCTCTTCAATCCCTCTCAAAAATCTCCAAAGCCATTCAAAAATGGTGGAAAATGGGCTAAAAATTGCGAAGATGGGTTTTTATAGATTCTGCCCAGGCATCGCCTTCTTCACCAATGTGACCGCCCTCTCGTGTTCGCGTAGACCAAATTATACTGCCTATTCACTTTACTCTTCGCAAACGCGAACACTACCACGCGAATGCGATGCTTCGCCAGCCCAGGCTTTCGCGAACACGACTCTAACCTCGCGAACGCGTAGACCAAGGGCCTGGGGTCCCCAACGACCTTACTCCTCTTCGCTAACGCGACCCCAATTATGCGTCTGCGATGCACATGCTGCGTTAACCTTCGTGTTTGCATCCTCTCCTTTGCGAACGCGTAGAACAAAGTCACTACCATAGAAGACACCCTTCGCGAACGCGATGAACAAAATCTCTGCAACAGAAAACCAGCAAAATCTGCTAACTTCTCAAGTCCAAAAATGCCCCGTTGAGCATCCTAAACACACCCGAGGCCCTCAGAACCTCAACCAAACATTCCAACACATCCCATAACATCATTTAAACTTGTTCTAACCTTTGAAACGCTCCAAACAACATCAAAACACCAAATCAACCTCGGATTCAAGCTTAAGAACTTAGAAACTTTCAAATTTTGTAAACGATCAAAAAGTCTATCAAACCTCACCCGGATGACCTGAAATATTGCACACACATCACAAATGACACAACAGACCTACCCCAATTTTTGGAATTCCATTCCGACCCCGATATCAAAATTTCCACTACCGACCGGAAAATGTCAAATTTCCAATTTCGCCACTTCAAGCCTTAATCTGCCACAGACCTCAAAATCACATTCCGGACACGCTCCCAAGTCTAAAATCACCTAATGGAGCTAAACCAAATCATAAAAATCCAAATCCGAGATCGAATACTAAAAAGTCAAACCTTGGTCAAACCTTTCAAATTTAAAGCTTCAAACTGGGAATTGTTCTTCCAAATCTATTCTGATTATCTTGAAAACCAAAACCGACGATATAGATAAGTCATAATACATCACACAGGGATAGTCATTCCCGAGAACTGGCGAGCAAAGTGCAAGTGCTCAAAACGACCGGTCGTGTCGATACATCCTCCCCTACTTAAACATGCGTTCGTCCTTGAACATGTCCAGAGTTGTTCTAAAAACCACCAAATTGCCGTGTAACCTTACCGTGCACATACCCGGGGGTGATCCCATGTCACCCTATCCCATATAGGTCTGATAACGCAACATGACTGAAATTTCGCAATCCAACCCAGCCCATGAACTTTAGAACCAAATTTCCACTTCCGAAATTATCCATAAGATCAGAACCTCACATCTATACACTGAATCAGTCTGGACACGCTGTATCGAGCCATAATCACAATTCAAGATGAAATCACATGATATACCACACAACTCAAACTCTCATAACGATAACTTCTAATCACAGTAGCTGCTCACAGCAACACCATACTGGTAATAAACCTCTTATTAAACAGACCTCATTCCAGCACTTTTGTATACTGCCAATGATGAAAGAAACACGTAAGAAGTCATAACCATTCCTCAGATCAACCATTCATGAAACTCCCTCTCCTTTGGCAAGGACCATAGTAAGCCGAATCCCCATATTATTCTTCCAACATGATGAAATCAAATCTGATAATATTAATTCCAAATCTCAATGACCTTATCTAATTCAACACGACTACTCTAGTGACATGACACATCAATACAATCTAGATCCACAACCCGTGCGACCCGCGCACCAATAAGCAACAACCCAAATGTACTCAAATCATGGAAAAATGACTCAAATGAGAGAGCTGTACCGCAAGCTCACCAGTAATACCACCATATAATGCTGAGAACCCATCACACATCATAGAACCAGTACACACAAATCTAACCCGAAGGATCATACCTCCACATAACTTCGTTGCAGTGTGCGACCCTATCCAAACACTGGTCCACATAAAACAATCTCAAGTCACTATGCTCAAAATCAACAACCATGCGCAATTTGATGTCTAGTACCAAGAGCAAATCATCATAACCATGACGAAGCAATGACATAACACCATACAAACCCGAAATGACATAACCGATATGCCATCCACTGAGCAATACCCAATATTCTTCCCGCTCGAATCCCATGATGAGACCCCAATAGAACCGCACCATATGTGCCTATAACCAATAAATCATAACGCCTCACAACATGGAAAGGTAACTCATAGATTACACCAGAACACTATTAAGCTTAACAACAATTGAATCAACACATCCCTCAACAATAGCAACTCGAAGTCAATAAAGCCGACTCGATGCATAACACACATCCATATATGCCTACAAATGAACCCCTTATCAAGGATTTCCTGAAGCTGCTCCTTCAACTCCTTTAACTCTGTCAGTGCCATACGATATGATGCCCGACACCAAATCAATACTGGAATCAACAACCCTGTCCGGTAGCATGCCCGACAACAGGAAACATATCCGAAAAATCCCTCACCACTGGAGCTGAATCAATGGAGGAGTCTCGATACTGACATCCCTCATGAAGGCCAAATAAGAAAGACAACCCATTCCCAACCATCAGCTGGGCCTTCAAAAATGAAATCACTCTACCGGGAACATAACCCATCGAACCTTGCCACTTAATCTGTGGCATCCTTGGCATAGCCAACGCCACCATCTTAGCGTAATAGTCCAGAATAGCACGACACAGAGACAACCAATCCATACCCAATATCAAATCAAAATCCACCATGCTAAGCAACAACGGATCCACTCGGGCCTCCCAACCTCCAATTGTCACCACACAAGACCGATATACACGACCTACAACCACGACATAACCTGTCTATGAGAACTCCCGGTCTTCGAATCCATAAAGAACACGAATCACCATATTTGATCCCAACTCCACCGCTCGAATACATAACACACCTCTAATACTCAATCATTTCACGAGGGATGCTCCTATAAATCTTCCGTGTCACCAAGCAAACTTGAATATCAGCAGTCTATCCAACAAGAGAGCGCCACAATACCAATGAAGTGCCCTTAACTCAAGCACATTTCCCTTTCTGAAATGTATACCCTCATCAAGCTGCACCAATTAGTGATTTTATTTACCTAGTCTTCTGAAACCGCCCATGCTGTCTAAGAATTTATGACCTTCCTTTCAGAATTGAACCGTGACCTTACACATGCAGATCTCAATCCTCCACAACATATCGTATATACTGTACCATCCTAGTATATACATGAGAACTTCGTATCCATTTTGAACCACAAACAACTACGTACTCAACTAGCCAAGAACTTTCCATTTGATCCCACCTAGAAGAAAATCACTATACATCACATGCTCCTCACGCCAGTGGAAAATTTACACCTCAAACCGTGGTAGAAATCATCAAGAGCTCTCTGAATCCCATTTGCACAAAACCAAACCGTTAGGACTGAATTCCTTTAGCTCTACCAAGCTACGCAAACCATCAAAACCTAAGAGCATTTCCTCAAAACACCTGTAGAAATCCACCGCATCATAAGCACCCTAGAACCAATCATATCCGTTACCATGGAGATCCAACCTGCTACTAAGATGTCCTAATTCTCTGAGTTCCTTCCAAATTACCTTCAAATTGATATGTTTACTTGCTAGTACACCACTATTCTTAACTAAAACTTTCCCCACGAACTTTAGCATAAAACTACACCGCCCTAAGGCTTATAAACCATTGTATTCTTCTGAAGCACCCCCAAAAGTACCACAACCAAGATACTCGCTCTGAAGAGACCTTCTGCGGATCTAAATCCATTACCTTCACCTTCCTGATACTGGTATGTAGAATTCATAATGATACAGAAATTCCACATGTACTGATATCCTCCCATATAAATCTCCGTTCCTAGTCAACACACATCCTTAAGATTCCCAATTACTACATGTAAATCTTGAATCCTTCAAAACCATTCTCGGGAGTCATCCACTCTACTCAGGTTTCAATTAGGCTGATCAAAAGAATCGAATGACCTGGGCTCCATTAGCACTCCAAAACCCTAGAAAATAGCCCCACCTTAATGCAACCAAATCAATTCCTACTCCATGCACATTACATCCTTTACCAATAACAACTCAAGTCATTCCATGATTCTTATACACCCATAAAGCATAATACAACCCCTATCCAAAATTTTCTTTACTCGAGTCATCCTCGATCTTAACCTTTGTAAGCCACAACTGATTCACCAGTATACCTCAAACTAAAACTGATACGACACTTAGCCGAGCAATAAACTTATCAATAGCAGACTCCCCCACTTAGCTCAAAGCCACAGATCAAAACACACCATAACTCACGATACCCATACTCTATTACTGCCATACTGCCATAGTGAGATTAAACTAAATCCTTCATAAGCTTGCGTAACACAAACCAGCTAGTACTTCAAATCATTTGCAACTCTCGCATTCACCCTCATAATAGTCAAGCCCACTCTTATATGCGATCCAAACTCAATCTGCAGCACATATAATTCATTAGTAAAGGAGGTCTCCCAACAAACAATATAAGGATCACACAAACTTTAGAACAATCTGTAGGAGATAACCCACCTACTTTGCCTCAAACTAATATCTCTTCATACCCTTCCATCGTCATAAACATCACGCAATCACTTAATCCTCCTGAGTCTGAACTCATATCACAACATGAAATCTACTTCACTTCCTAATTAGACAACATGAAAAGATCCTTCAATACACCCGTAATTCGGAGCTACGCATCAAATCAAGATGGAAATAAAGCACCAAATAGTTCTTTCTACCCTCAAGAAGACTCCTCCTGTCACATTCAAATCATATGAACACATCTCGCAGTTACATCATGCTCATCACATAGCCATCCAACCACCACTTCCACTAATAGGGACATTACCGAACATATAAATCCAGAAGCACGTGCTCACACAATCAACGCCTCAGTGCTCAAGATATAGACAAAACCTAGCCTCAAGTCCTCTAGACTAGCCCAACATCAACACACAAAAATCACATCTCATCCTGCGATCAGGGAATCACAAGCCATCGATGCACAGCTGACACCGAGTGTTCATGCACGCATATGAACATGTGGAAGGAATTCAAAGAGTTATATTTCAAGCTGAATCAAGGATGCACGATAAGAATTCAAGAAGGTAGGATTTCCTAAAGGTTCTGCAGCCTCCCGAGGATAAGTACAAATGTCTTCGTACCGATCCGCGAGACTTTACTAAACCTACTCAAGACTCGTGAGACCTATGTAACCTAGGCTCTGATACCAACTTGTCATGACCCTAAAACTGACCCGGTCATGATAGGGCCTATCGTGTAACTAGACCAGCCGACATAATTCCAAATTCAAAGCATTATTCTATAAAAGTCATTTTAAGCCATTAATTAACAAGAAATCTCATAATATAAGTCTAAATAACCAATGCGGAATAAATACACATGCCCGACATCGGGGTGTCACAAGTCACAAACAACTACAACTCTGTCTCAATACAATAAAGTCTAAACAAGACCGGAAGACCAAACCAAATAAATCTAGGAAAGATATGAGGGAAAGGAACAGGGCTACGAACTCCATGCAACTACCTTGTCGACTCCGATGAACCTGCCACTGAGTAATCAACACCCGCTACCGAGTTCAGAAATACTTGAATCTACACACAAGGTGCTGGGAGTAATGTGAGTACTCCAACTCAGTAAGTAATAAGAGTAAATAAAGACTGAGCAGTAAGAAAACACATAGACCACATCATAACACCACAGTAAGTACAGTGTGTTTCCAAAACAGTATATAAATCAAATCATTTCATTAAAAAATCCAGTTTTTGATAGAAATAATTTGAAGATGTGTAAAAATCCATTTAAAACATCTTTCAGTAGTTTTCAAACAAGTGATGAAATAGTGAGTAGAAATGATGAAAACATAGTTGGCCACCTTGGGAAAAAACTCACTCGTATATAGCCCCTCGGGCACAATGAATCATAAACCACCCCTCGGACAAAATATCAACAGAACCAGCCCTTCGGGCTACCTCGCAATCACTCGTAATTAGTCTTTCAGGCACAACATGAATCAATAACAGCCCCTCAGGCAACGTCACATCACTCACATTGGGTACCCCCGCTCACTGGGGGTGTTTAGACTCCAGAGGGGTTCCTATAGCCATAGCGCTATAACAAGCCATCTCATGGCATAATCATTCAGGCCTTCGGCCTCACATAACAAGCCACCTCGTGGCATCATAAATCAGGCCCTCGACCTCTCATATATAACAAATCAGTACAACATGCTGCAGCGCGCAACCCGATCCCATGATATCCTCACAACACAAGACCTCAACATCACTTAGTCAAATACCTCTCAAGCCACTCGAGCGATAGTAAAACAGGATGCTCAGCCCAAAATATCATTTAAAATATCAGAACAATGTAAATATGGTTGAGTTATGAAATCAGTAAAGCACAGCATGACTGAGCATATATATTAAGTCAAAACAATGAGGAATAGTAGTAAAAATCCCCTAAGGGTCCAAAACAATTGGCACAAGACCCAAATATGGCACGAGGCCCACAACATAGTAATACTTTTCAAAACACAATAGTATCAAATAGTTTTCAATCAAATACGCGACTTAAAAATCGTACGGGACGGACCAAGTCACAATACATAACGGTGCACGCCCCCACACTCATCATCTACCGTGTGCGTCACCTCAAAGAAGCACCACGATGTGGATTCCGGGGTTTCATACCCTCAGGAGAACATTAACAATCATTACTTACCTTAATCCAGTCCAAACTCTAGCCCGCGATGCCTTTGCCTCTCGAATAAGCCTCCGAATGCTCCAAATCTAACCAAAATTAGTATCATACCATTAATACGCACTAAAGGAACAAAGCCCAAGCAAAAATAATTGAATTAACTCAAAAATCCCGAAATTGGCCAAACCCAACCCCCGGGTCCACATCTCGGAATCCGATAAAAATCACATCAGTAGAACCCTTATCCTCCCACGAGTCCATACATACTAAGAACATCAAAATCGAACCTCAAATTTCTCCTCAAATCCCCAATTTACACTCTCTAATTTCAAGCCTTAATTCCCCAATTTTAGGCTTTAAATCCCACTAATTTCATGTCTAATTAGTTAGAAATTACCATAGAATCGAGTATTGAGTTCAAAAACCTTACCTCCAAGTGTTTCCCTTTGATTTCCTCTTTAACACCTCTCAAAAAGCTCCAAAGCCATTCAAAAATGGTGAAAATGGGCTAAAAATCATGAAGATGAGTTTTTATACATTCTGCCCAGGCATCGCCTTCTTCGCGAATGCGACCGCCCTCTCGAGTTTACGTAGACCAAATTATACTGCCGATTCACTTTACTCTTCGCAAACGAGAACACTACCAAGAGAACGTGATGCTTTGCCAGTCCAGGCTTTCGCGAGCGCAACCCTAAACTCCTGAATGCGTAGACCAAGGGCCTGGGGTCCCTAACGGCCTCACTCCTTTTCACGAACGGGACCCTAATCACGCGTCCGCGATGCACATGCTGCCCTAACCTTCGCGTTTGCATCCTCTCTTTCGCAAACGCGTTGAACAAAATCACTACCATAGGAGACACCCTTCGCGAACGCGAGACACCTTCCACGAATGTGATGAATAAAATCTCTGCAACAAAAAGCCAGCAAAATCTGTTAACTCCTCAAGTCCAAAAATGACTCGTTGAGCATACAAAACACAGTCGAGGCGCTTGTGACCTCAACCACACATGCCAACACATCCCATAACATAGTTCAACTAACTCCAACCTTCGGAACGCTCCAAACAACATAAAACTCCAAATCAACCTCGGATTCAAGCCTAAAAACTTAGAAACTTTCAAATTCCACAAACGATCAAAAAGTCTATCAAACTTCACCCTGATGATTTGAAATTTTGCACACACATCACAAATGACACAGCGGACCTACTCCAATTTTTGAAATTCCATTCCGACCCCGATATCAAAATTTCCACTGCCAACCGGAAAATCCCATATTTCCAATTTCGCCACTTCAATCCTAATTCTGCCACGGACCTCCAAATCACATTCCGGATGCGCTCCCAAGTCCAAAATCACCTAATGGAGCTAACAAAATCATAAAAATTCAAATCCGAGATCAAATACTAAAAAGTCAAAACTTGGTCAAACCTTTCAAATTTAAAGCTTCAAACTGGGAATTGTTCTTCCAAATCTATTCCGATTATCCTGAAAATCAAAACCAACGATTTACATAAGTCATAATATATCACACGGGGCTAGTCATGCTTGAGAACTGGCAAGCGAAGTACAAATGCTTAAAACGACCGGTCGGGTCTTTACATTTTACTTCTTAAAAAGAGCATTTAGAGCAATATCATGTCAACTAGTGGGCAAAGAGTCACCAAATGAGCCAAAAAGTTGTTGCAAAAATTATTCTTCCCATGCAACTTACTTTTTCAATTTAAAATCAAAATTTGGAGGGGTATTCTTAATTCACACTTCACATACAAGAGGTAATTTTATTAGTACCAAACAATCCAAAAGTTTCCACATAACAAAACAAGACTAATTCCCTTAAGAAAGTCGTCATGCCATCCATCATAGGGAAAATATTCCTCGGGACAGAACCATAGCATAAAGAAAACCGGAGAAAATACTATTAAAAGAGATAAAAGTAAAATGAACTAAAAGCTACTAAAGAAAAATACAATAAACACTAAAGGAATAAAAATGAAATAACTAAGAACTACTAAAGAAAATAAAATAACAAAACCAACTAACACTAAAGGAACAAAACATAACATAAGCTAAAATCTACTAACGAAACGAAATAAATAAAGAAGAAAACAACTAACACTAAAGGAACAAAACATAACATAAACTAAAATCTACTAACGAAAAGAAATAAATAAAGAAGAAAACAACTAACACTAAAGGAACAAAACATAACATAAACTAAAAACTACTAACGAAAAGAATTAAAAAAAGAAAAATAAAATAGAATAACAAAAGCGACTAGTCCGCAAATGTATCACCAATCACAAACTACGCTCGCCAAGAGCACATGATAAGCACTAGTAAAACAAGCCCGACAAGGGCACGCAATACAATACTAAAGCACAAGCCCGACAATGGCACAAGTCAAGCATCAATGTATAAATAAAGTATACTCCCTAAAGCCACCCCCAACTAAAGACACTGCAGTTTCCTCACTGAACAATATCAAGATAAAATAAAAGTAGTTTGAGGGTCTCCCTGAGGTCCGTATCAGACTAGCAGACTGTGGGAGAAAGGCTAATCACTGTCAGGAAGAACTGGCGGCCTCATCATCATCACCAGCAGCACTCGACATGAAGGAATACTCTTCACTATCATCATTGACCTCAACTGGTATCTTCCTGTTCGGCTGCCCCCATCTGATGATGGCCTTGATGCCTCTCCACATCGACCAAGTGGGTCCCATTGGGATTGCCTCTATAATCTCGCAAAAATATAAATATCTCTCTACTCTAATGTCATATTATCAAACGGTCAATGCGTTTGAAAAAAGACTTATAGGGATTCAATTTGGTAGGGGGATCACCTCATAAATTCAAGTATATTGAGAGAAAAGCTCAGTGAAATTAGGCCCAAATTTCAGTAAGATTATGAACGTATCTTGCGACAATTTTTGTCGACTTTTGTTGTACAACTTGTTTGACTTAAAACATCCCTTAAGAATATTATATGATTCAAGTAACATAAAACACAACCTCCTTAGCATATTAAGCACTCATAGTTTTACCCTGTGAGTACGAGTTATGACATTCGCAACTTGCCAGCTTTCGACAAACTTATTTTCTTCGATTTGTTAGTTTCTAAACCTTGCAATCCTATTGGTACTTGTTGTTCATGATCTTAAATATTTGTAACTTTCAAGGTAACACGATTAACATACTTTATATTGTTTAAAAAATGATCTCATTTCTGAGCTTACATGATTTACGATGTACTTTTACGTACAAAAATATATGGCGTATCATCATTCCCCTATTGGAACATTTATCCTCGAATATTGACTGCTATGTTTATCAGCTTGTAAGGCCCTAAAACAGATGTAACGACCCGACCGATCATTTTGAACTTTTGCCCTTTGATCGCCAGTTCCCGTGCATGACTTGCCCCATGTAATGTATTATGACTGATGTAGATCGTTGGTTTTGGTTTTCAGGAAAAATCAGAATGAATTTGAAGGAACAGTCTCAGTTGAAAGCTTTGAATTTGAAAGGTTTGACTAAGAGTTGACCTATTTGTCTATGAGCTCGGATCGGAAATTTTATGATTTGGATAGCTTCGTTGGGTGATTTAAGACTTAGGAGCACGATCGGAATGCATTTTGGAAGTCCGTAGAAGGATTTGGCTTGAATTGGCAAAGTTAATATTTTGGCGAATTCCGGTTGATAGGTTAGATTTTGATCCGAGGGTCAGAATGGAATTCCTAGAGTTGTTGTAGCTTTGTTATGTTATTTGTGAGGTGTGTGCAAAATTTCAGGTCATTTGGACGTTGTTTGGTCGACGTTTTGATCGAATTCGGATTTTGGAAGTTTTAGAATTCTTAGGCTTGAATCCCAGGGTGATTTGATGTTTTGATGTTGTTTTGAGCATTCCGAAGGTTGGAACAAGCTTGAATTATGTTATAGGGTGTGTTGGCATGTTTGGTCGGGGTCCCATGAGGCTCGGATATGTTTTGGAAGAGTTTTTGGAAGATTTTGCTGTTTTGAGCATAAGCATGTAATGATCCAAAGGTCCATTTTTAGTTCTAGAGATCAAAATTTTATTTCGAGACTTCTAGAATTTTTATAATGAATTATAGGACTGATCTGGAAAGTTTGGTCTAATTTCATCAAGTCGCGATTGGGTTTTTGACACGAAACATGAGTTAATTGTTTAACGAGCGAAATGGGTATTAAACTGAGCAAATGAGCTCCGAATTGAGTTTCGACTAAAGGGCTATGTTCGTATTATTATTTGTGACTCATAAAAACAAGAATCATCAAATTCCGAGTTCGTATGATGGAGTTAGAGCCTTTTTAGTGAAAAGAAAAGCTGTTGCAATTTTCTGGGCAGTTTCTGCATTTTTCGCACGTGTGAACAGTAACCGCACCTGCGTGAACAGTATCCGTGTACAGTATGTACAGTAAATATGAACAGTATCCATGTACATTACATATGAACTGTACCGTGAACAGTAACCACGGAAATTCTGGACAAAATGTTGAGTTCCCATTTTCCATTTTTACCAAATTGGAGCTCGGGGAGAGATGATTTTCGGGAGATTTTCAGAAAAAACAATGGGATAAGTGTTCTTAACTTAATTTTGGTTAGATTACCCGAATCTATTACTAGTTTTGGCATTTAATTGGTGATTTTAGTTGGAAAAATCTTGAAAACCCTCTTGGTTTAATTTGAAGATTTGAGGGTCAAGTTGATGTCGGATTTTAGTAAAATTGGTATGCTTGGAATCGTGGTTGGATGAGGTTTCATATTCCGTAGTTTTTGTCGGGTTCCGAGACGTGGGCCCCATGGGCGAATTTTTGAGTGCAATTTCGAATTTTTAATGGAAAATGTGAAATTTCATATGGAATTAATTCCCATAATTTTTATTAACTGAATCGAATTATTGTGGCGAGATTCGAAGCATTTAGAGGTTGATTTGAGAGACAAAGGCATCGCGAGCTAGAGGATTTGCCGGTTCGAGGTGAGTAATGATTGTAAATGATGTCCTGAGGGTTTGAAACCCCGGATTTGCATATCGTAGTGCTATATTGAGGTAAGACACGTGCTGGATGATGAGTGCGGGATCTTTTACTACCGGGGATTGTGACTTGGTCCATCCCGATTGATGATTTTACCGCATATTTGATTGAAACTAATTTGTTATCATCATGATTTGGGTTGATTGCCATACTTGGGCTTCATGCCAATTATTTTGAATCCTTTGGGAATTTTTATCACTATTTTCTCACTGTTTTGACGTATATTTAAACTCAGTCCTGTTGATAATTATTGTTTTACAAACTCAGCCGCTTTTATGCAGATTTGAAAACTCAAATGATATTTCTAAATGGTATTTTGGGCTGAGAACTACTGTTTTACAAATGCCCGAGGGGCTTATGATGATTTCTGGACTGAGTGAGGCCGAGGGCCATATGTGAGGATATGCTAAGTGATATGAGGCCGAGGGCCTGAGATACTATTTATGCCACAAGGTGGCTTGAGTTATGTGAGGCCATGTGATATGAGGCCGAGGGCCCGAGATACTATTTATGCCACGAGGTGGCTTGAGTGATGTGAGGCCGAGTGATATGAGGCCGAGGGCCTGAGATACTTTATATGCCACGCGGTGGCTTGAGTGATGTGAGGATATGCTGAGTGATGATGCCACGAGGTGGCTTGATATAGCGCTTGGGCCGTAAGGGGCCCCTCCGGAGTCTACACACCCACAGTGAGAGCGGGTACCCATTGTTCTGAGTGATTGATACTATGCCCGAGGGGATGATATGAGTGATTGTGAGTTGCCCGAGGGGCTGATGCTATTCTGAGAGTGAGCCCGAAGGGCTGTTACTGTTCTGATATTGAGCATGAGGGGCTGTTACTGTTCTTATATTGAGCCCGAGGGGATGGCACTGTTCTAATATTGAGCCCGAGGGGCTGGTTCTGTTGATATTATGCCCGAGGGGCGGTTTGTTGTACATGTTTTGCCCGAGGGGCTGTTTACATTTCTATCATTTTTGTTACTCACTTGTAAACTACTTGCTTTACTTGTTGAAAAAAGGGGATTTTCACTTGATTTCTCACTGCTTTACTGTTTAAAGTGATTTTACTGCTTCAGTATGGAATACCTTGTGTTTTTGCGTGATTTCTTGCCTTCAGTCTTTATTTATTATTATTACTCACTGAGTCGGAGTACTCACATTACTCCTTGCACCTTGTGTGCAGATTCAGGTATGTTTTGGCTGATTAGAGGCAGAGTCATCAGGGTTTAGCAAGGTAGCTGTCGGCGTTCGCAGCACTGCTTTTCTCTCTCCTTATTTCATTAGTCTGTATTTGTACACTCCAGGCTTTCAGTTCTATTTACACCCTAGTAGATGCTCGTGACTTGTGACATCCCGGTTAGGGCTGTGTCGGGTTGTGCTTCCGTTAATTATATCATTAAATCATATTTAAACTGTTTATTAATGTTTAACTATTTTTGAAAAGGCGATATGGGTTTGTTGGCTGACCTTGTCTTCACGAGAGACGCCATCACGACCGGAGCGGGGTTTGGGTCGTGACAACAGTTCGTCATTTTTCTGGTTTTATGGTGGAAAAGGTAAGCTAATGTGTTTGGAAGGTTGTAGATAATTTTCACGGCGAGTTTGTGAGCCTTAGTAAGGATTTTTGTACTTGCTATGCATCGTGAAGTTGGTAGAAGAGATTATATAAAATGGAAATTTTGTGGTCCATTATGCGACCGCAGATACCCTAGTATGTTAACTAAATACCCTTTCAAAAGAACGAGTAATAACAAACAGATAAGGAAATATGAAATCAATAAGAGACTCAAATAGTATTTAGGTGTTAATTTAGGGGCAAGGTAAATTTCAAGTAAGTTTCAATATTTTAAGTTGGGAGATCTTTAGCACCGATACACCACCATATTTTTAGCACAGAGTCCGATCTCAGCCCAATCGTCTAAACCGTCTCACCCCGAGACATCCACTCACAATACCACCATATGCGTGGCATGGCATCTGATCTCAGCCCGATTGGCTAAGCCGTCTCACCACAACGCCGTGTGGGTCGACATCACATCACATATCGCTAGCAATAATCTCATACCATTTAAGAGGAAACATCTCAACACATCAATCTCATTCCATATAAGGGGAAACAACCTCATCACATTAACACGGGGATTTACCCCTCAATCACTCCTACATCGGCACGTGTAGTTTTGGGGATAGGTTATTTTGACCTACCCTTCCTTGGTGACTAAACGATACTCCCAAAGAATTTATTATTTAAAGGATTTACCACTCATTTCGTAATATTTTACATATAATTAATTTTATTGGCACCAATGGCCGTAATGCAATATCATTCTTGGTACGTTGGTTGCACATCATATTTCATGCTCTCTTCTCTCACTTTCAAATATTATCATGGATAATCAACAACAAGGCTTTTGAAATTAAGACTTTAAAAATATAAATGTGAGCAAATAAAGGTGTTAGGCACATAGAGATTTCTTACACAATTTGGCATAACAACTTTCATTTGAACTTGACTTGAAGTCACAATAGTTTAATACATGACTCATGCTTTGAACACGCTCCCGAAGAACAACATAATATTGTAAGAATATTCGGAACACATTTTGAACATATATATATATACGCACACCTTTCGAAACCAAGATTATTCGGGATAGCAAGTTTAAAATATATATATATAGCACACCTTTCGAAACCAAGCTTATTTGGGATAGCAAATTTAAAACGAACAACTCAGAACTTACATGGACATCGTGGGATTTAGTTCAAGAGAGAGGTTTAGCCAACATACCTCGCCTTGAGCTTCCCTTAAATCACTACAATGTTCGGAATTCTTACACACTTCGATCTATTTAGAAATATAACAAATTGAGCACATAGGAAGGAGTTCAGGGTTCCAACTCATTTGAGTATTTTATCGAACATTAGGTGGGCATTATGATTTCAAGGTCCTCCTATGGTGGATTCTTTCATTTCACTACCCAAAGTCTATCCAATTGAGCTCAAATCTTTCCACAGCCCTTGATAGTACATGCATGCACAATGAACAACTCCCACACCCAAGAATTGGTTGTCTTATTACCTATTATCAGTTAAATCTCGAAATTGAGGGTTAGGGAGTAGAATCTTACCTCTAGGATGAAGAGCTTGTGACTTTTTCTTGTGAATTCTTCAAGACTTAAACAAGATTGGTAAACAATTAGTTTAGGAACCCCCTCTCACTCTAGAGCACTTCCCCACTCTCAAAATATCTCATTTTTACCTTACAAATGGTCTTTAGCGACTATATATCGAAATAGGGCCGGGTTACAAAATTAGAAAAAATGAAGGCCGATGCAATTATGCGGTCACATAACACTTTTGCGGTCCACAAAATGGATCGCATAATGGCCCTCTAAAACTGAGCATTTCTGTGTAGGTATGAGACAAGTCTTCGATCCACAGACCAATTCTGCAGTCGCATAAAGGACCATAGAACCTTCTTCTGAAATTTCTCATGCTGGCTTCTATGTCAAATGTACGGACCGCAAAATGATTATGCACCCACATAATTGACCGCAAAATAACCTCCAAAGTTTGGCTATTTATCTACTTCACTCTACGACGGATCTGCGTCCCGCAGAGTATTTCTGTGGTCGCATAATGGACCACAAAAATGCCCTACTCTGCCAATTTTTTTCTTCAACTCCCCAATGCACTGTTTAACCCCTAAGAGTCCATACTGTGGCTCGCAAGCTCGTAGTGAAGAATCTCTATAATTGTCAACACATAAGTCTATCTTAGCACCACGAAACCTCTAGTTTTAGGTGAATATGAGGCAGAGAATGTATTTAAGAGCCTTCAGTATATTTTCAAGCAAAAAGAATTGAATCTGAGGTAGAGAAGATGGCTTGAGTTACTCAAGGATTATAACATCGATATTCTATACCATCTGGGGATGCTAATGTTGTGGCGGATGGTCTTAGCCAGAAATCTATGGGTAGTTTGGCTCACTTGGAGGCATACTAAAGGCCGTTGGCCAATGAGGTTCATTGGTTGTCTAGTTTGGGAGTTCATCTTCCGGACTCTAATTAAGGAGGGGTGATTGTGCAAAATAGGGTTGAATCATCGCTTGTGGTAGAGGTCAAGGAGAAGCAATTACAATGACCCACTGTTGGTATAGTTGAAGGAAGGAATTCATAAAGATAAGACCATGGCTTTTTCTCTTGGCATGGATGATGGTGTACTAAGGTACCAAGGGCGACTATGTGCTCTAAATATGGATGGCCTATGGGAAAGAATCATGACCGAGGCTCATACTTCTAGATATTTCTTGCACCCGGGCTTTACAAAGATGTATCATGATCTTAAGGAAGTCTACTGGTGGAATGGCATGAAGAGGAATGTATCGGACTTTGTGTCAAGGTGTCTAAATTGTCAACAAGTAAAAGCCGAGCACCAAAGGCCCGGTGGGCTGGCACAGAACATAGAAATTCTGATGTGAAAATGGGAGATGATCAATATGGACTTTTTGGTAGGACTACCTCGCAGTCTTTGCAAGTTCGACTCAATTTGGGTGATTGTGGATTGACTCACGAAATCAATGCACTTCTTACCTGTTAAGGCTACCGACACAGCAAAACAATATGCTCAGTTGTATATCAAGGAAATAGTCAGGCTGCATGGCACTCCAGTTTCTATCATTTTTTATCAGGGGGCACAATTCACGACTATTTTTTGGAAGAAATTTCAGCAAGGGTTGGGTACTCAGGTAAATCTCAGTACAACCTTCCATTTATAGACCGCCGGGCAAGCAAAGTGGACCATTCAGTTGCTTGTAGATATGTTGCATGCTTGTGTTCTTGACTTCAAAGGTAGCTGTGATGATCATTTGCTACTCGTAGAATTTGCCTACAATAACAGTTATCATGCTAGCATTCAAATGGCACCGTTCGAGGCTTTATATGGTAGGAGATGTAGATGTCCCATTGGGTGGTCCAAGATTAGTGAAGCAGAGTTGATTGGGCCAGACCTCGTGCATCAGGATATGGAGAAGGTAAAGATCATTAAGTAACAGTTGAAAATCTCCTAGAGTCGTCATAGGTCTTATTCAGATGTTCGTCATAGGGATTTGGAGTTCCAAGAGGATGATTGGGTATTCCTGAAGGTTTCCCCCATGAAGGGGGTGATGCTGTTTGGTAAGAAAGGGAAACTGAGTCCGAGGTATGTCAGACCGTACATAATTATTAAGAGGATTGACCAGGTGGAATACAGGCTAGAACTACCCCAGATATGTCCTTCGTGCACCCGGTGTTTCATGTGTCCATGTTGAAGAAGGTGGCTGGAGATCCATCGTTTATTGTTCCATTTGAGACTATAGAGGTTATGAAGAATTGACTTATGAAGAGATTCCAGTTGCCACTCTTGATAGGCAAGTCCGAAAGCTGAGAAACAAAAAGATTGCCTCCGTGATAGTGCTATGGTGAAACCAACAAGCCAAAGAGGCCACCTGGGAAGCTGAGGGATACATGAAGAAGAACTACCCTCATTTGTTTGAATAGCTATGTAATTATGTCCATGATGTTAAAAGCTATCTTTCTACAAATTATGTCCCCCCTCTACAGCTTATGTTAAGGATAATCCTTCTTGATAATGTAATATCTATGGCAATGTGCCTGGTGTTGTTTCCATGTTATCTTATATCGTTGTGCTATGGTTATATTGTTAGGATTGGTTTTGGGATTCTCTAGCAGGTGGATAAGCCTAATTATAGGGGAAACTCTGGCAAAACTTTTGGAAATATAGAGAGTTAGTCAAAATTTGGAACTGTTGGTGTGTGAAATAGCAGCTGAGTCACATTGGATGCTAATGATGAACTTTGACCTCATTTGAGGACGAATGATCTTAAGAGGGGGAGGATGTAAGGCCCCGTAAAATTTCATCTAAAACCCGAGGTCCATTATGCGACTGTAAAATCACTCTACGGGCCGCAAATCCACCGCATAGTGAAGCAGAGAAATGGCCAAACTTTGGAGGTTATTTGTGCTCATTTATGCAGCCGCATAATCATTTCGCGGGCCTCACATTTGTCGTAGAAGGCAACATGAGAAATTTTGGAAGAAGGTTCTGCAGTCCCTTCTGCGATCGCAGAATTGGTTTGCGGACCGCAGACCTGTCGCATACCTGCACAGAAATTCCCAGTTCCGGAGGGCCATTATGCGGTCCATTTTGTGGACCACAAAAGTGTTATGCTACCGCAGAATTACATCGGGACTTTATTTTTTCTAATTTTGTAACCCGACCTTATTTCGATATATAGTCGTTGGAGACCATTTGTAAGGTAAAAATCAGATATTTTAAGAGTGGGGAAGTGCTCTAGAGTGAGAGGGGGTTCCTAAAGTAATTTTTTTTACCAATCTTTGCTCAAGTCTTGAAGAATTCACAAGAAAAAGTCACAAGCTCTTCATCCTAGAGGTAAGATTCTACTCCCTAACCCTCAATTTCGAGATTTAACTAAAAATAGGTAATAAGACAAGCAATTCTTGGGTGTAGGAGTTGTTCATTATGTATGCATGTACTATTAAGATTTGTGGAAAGATTGTTGAATTTAATTGGATAGACTTTGGGTAGTGAAATGAAAGAATCCACCATAGGAGGACCTTGAAATCATAATGCCCACCTAATGTTCGATAAAATACTCAAATGAGTTGGAACCCTGAACTCCTTCCTATGTGCTCATTTTTTTATATTTCTAAATAGATAGAAGTGACTAAGAATTCCGAACATTGTAGTAATTTAAGAGAAGCTCAAGGTGAGGTATGTTGGCTAAATCTCTCTCTTAGAACTTAATCTCATGATGTTCGTGTAAGTTCCGAGTTGTTCATTTTAAACTTGCTATCCCAAATAAGCTTGGTGTCGAAAGGGGTGAGTGTGTGTCTATATATATATATATATATATATATGTGTGTGTGTGTGTGTGTGTATGTGTGTGTATTCCTAATATTCTTATAACATAATATTGTTCTTCAGGAGCGTGTTCAAAGCATGAGTCATGTATTAAACTGTTGTGACTTCAAGTCAAGTTCAAATGAAAGTTGTTATGCCAAATTGTATAAGAAATCTCCATGTGCTTAACATCGTTATTTCCTCACATGTATATTTTTAAAGTCTTAATTTGAAAAGCCTTGTTATTGATTATCCATGATAATATTTGAAAGTGAAAGAAGAGAGCATGATATATGATGTGCGGCCAACATGCCAAGAATGATATTACATTATAGCCATTGGTGCCAATGAAATGAATGATATGTAAAAGATTATGAAATGAGTGGTAAATCCTTTAAATAATAAATGCTTTGTTAGTATCGTTTAGTCACCAAGGAAGGGTAGGTCAAAATAACCTAACTCCAAAGCTACACATCCCAGTGTATGAGTGATTGAGGGGTAAATCCCCATGTTAATGTGATGAGGTTGTTTCCCTTTATATGGGATGAGATTGATGTGTTGAGATGTTTCCCCTTAAATGAGATGAGATTATTGCTAGCGAAATATGATGTGATGTCGACCCACACGACATCTGCATAAATAATGTAAATTATACATTAATATGGGCTATTATTGCAAAGATGTACAATTTATCCTTAAAAATGTAAATGTAATTATAAAAGTGCACTGAAAAATATTTAAACACTATGTTGGTATAAATGATAAATGTAGATGATTAATTCATCATAAAAATAATATCAATGATAATTATTAGATGTTTATATATAAAAAAATGCAGGAATAAATTGGTTTAGAGTCTTTAAAAATTATGAAAAAATTGGGTATCAACAATACCAGTACACATGGCAGGAGTATGACGATTGGTCACCACCATGGCGTGGTCCCTATTATCCTCTTGAACAACCAATACCACATTTGCACCAGATGTTTCAACAAGCTGACGTGATATGGGGATCTAAAGAAGATGAGGCTTTAACTGGCCTAAGGAATCTGTTTCTAGGTGATGAAGACATGGACTGCAATGCAATAGTTGAGGAGGAGGAGGAAGAAGACCTTATAATTCAGACCGTGGGAAAGGGAGCTGTTCTCAAGAACTAGACTGTTGCATCGTCCCGGGCCTGTCGAGTTCCTAGGTAGACTAATAATTAGCGTGATCTATTTTTAAAAATAATTTTTAGCATTTAAGACATTTTCAGTATTTTGTTTTAGATGCATTTTGTTTTGAAATAATTGCTCGAGTCATCGAGCCGTACTTGTTTTAATGTTTCAAGATCTATCTAATGCATTGCTATTTTAGTATTTACTATTATCCTTTATATTTTCTCTCTACAACATTATTATTACTTATCCTGATGAACCGACGACTATGACATGTAATGAGACAACACAATATAAGGATAGTGATTCAGAGGAAATAGAAGAAGATGATATAATCCCTGAGGAAATTATCAAAGAAGTGGAAAATTTTGAGAATAAGCCTAAGTCAAATTTGGACGAAACCGAGATAGTCAACTTGGGAGATTCTGAAACAGTCAAAAAAACCCGCATAAGTATCCACTTGTCACCATCATAGCAAGAAGAATACACCCATTTCCTGAAGGAGTATGAAGACATTTTCGCATGGTCTTATGATGATATGACTGGTTTGAGCACGTCTATAGTGGCTTATAAAGTACCTACCAATCCGATGTGTCCACCGGTAAAATAGAAACTCAAAAAGGTCAAGCCTGATATGAGTCTGAAAATCAAAGAGGAAGTCACCAAGCAGATCAAAGCTAAGGTTCTCAGAGAGGTTGAATATCCTACTTGGTTGGCCAACATCGTGCCAGTTCCAAAGAAGGATGGGAAGGTCAGAGTATGTGTCGACTATCGAGATTTAAACAAAGCAAGTCCCAAAGATGATTTCTCGTTACCTAATATACACATATTGATCGACAACTGTGCCAAACATGAACTCCAATCCTTTGTGGATTGCTTCGCAGGATACCATCAGATCTGAAGGATGTGGAAAATGCCGAGAAAATAGCCTTTATCACTCCGTGGGGGATGTATTATTATAAAATGATGCCGTTTGGCCTGAAGAATGTTGGAGCCACTTACATGAGAGCCATGATGATTATTTTTCATGACATGATTCATAAATAAATAGAGGTATACGTGGATGACGTGCAAATCCAGAAGAGGCGCATATCATATAGTAGATTTGAGGAAATTCTTTAATCGGTTTCGAAGGTACAATCTGAAACTGAATCCTGCAAAGTGTGCCTTTGGAGTCCCTGCTAGAAAATTGCTAGGCTTCATCGTCAGTCGTCTGGGGATTGATTTGGACCCTTCAAAGGTCAAAGCTATCCAAGATTTTCCGCCTCCGAAGAGAAAGAAAGATGTGATGAGTTTCTTGGGACGTCTCAATTACATCAGCCGATTCATAGCACAATCGACCGTGATCTGTGAGCCAATTTTCAAAATGCTGAAGAAAGATGCTGCAACAAAATGGACTGAAGAATATGAGAAAGCCTTTAACTGAATCAAGGAATACCAATCCACACCACCAGTCTTGGTCCCGCCGGAACCTGGTAGACCTCTGCTACTCTATTTGTTCGTACTATATGGAGCTTTCGGTTGTGTCTTGGGACAACATGATGAGACAGGAAGAAAGGAACATGCCATATACTATTTGAGTAAGAAGTTCATACCCTATGAAGCACAGTATTCCTTGCTGGAATGCACTTGCTATGCCTTGATGTGGATAGCTCAAAAATTGAGGCACTACTTTTGTGCCTACACTGCATATCTCATATCAAGGATGGATCCCCTGAAATACATCTTTCAGAAACCCATGCCTACATGGAAACTACCAAAATGGAAGATACTGTTGAGTGAATTTGACATTGTCTATGTGACTCAGAAGGCGTTCAAGGGACAGGCATTAGTAGATCATCTTGCGGAAAATCTAGTAGGAGGAGAATACAAACCACTGAAAACGTATTTTCCCGATGAAGAAGTAGCATTTGTAGGAGAGGATATCACCGAAACCTACAACGGTTGGAGAATGTTCTTCGATGGGGCCGCAAATTTCAAAGGAGTAGGTATTGGAGCTGTTTTGGTGTCAGAGATAGGGAAAAATTATCCAGTATCCACAAAGATCAGGTTTTCGTATACCAACAACATGGAAAAATACAAGGCTTGCATCATAGGTCTCAATTTGGCCATCGACATGAATATCCAAGAGTTGCTGGTAATTGGTGATTCTAATCTGCTGGTCCATCAAGTGCAAGGAGAATGGGCTACAAAGAATACTAAAATATTACCATATTTATATCATGTGCAAGAGTTGATGAAGAGGTTCGCAAAGATAGAATTCAAACATGTTCTAAGAATCCAGAACGAGTTCGCAGACGCACTAGCTACTTTGTCTTCGATGATACAACATCCATACAAGAATTTCATCGACCCTATTCCAGTAAGAATCCATAATCAACCGGCGTATTATGCTCATGTTGAAGAAGAAACGGACGAAAATCCATGGTTTCACGATATCAAGGAATATTTAGCAAAAGAAGAATACTCAGAGCATGCAAATCATACTCAGAAATGCACACTTTGGATATTGTCCAATCATATCTTCCAAAGTGAAGGAATTCTATATAGAAGGACTCCATACCTAGGTTATTACGGTGCGTTGACGCCAAAGAAGCCTCCAAACTGCTCGATGAGATACATGCCAGAACTTGTGGACCACACATGAATGGTTTTGTTTTAGCTAAGAAGATATTAAGAGCAGGATACTATTGAATGACTATGGAAACTGATTGCATGTCCAAAAGTGCTACCAGTGTTAGGTACATGGAGATATGATACGGGTACCACCAAATGAACTCAATACAACAAGTGCACCTTCGCCTTTTGCCGCTTGGGGAATGGATATCATCGGTCCGATCGAGCCTGCCGCTTCGAACGAGCACATGTTCATTTTAGTGGCCATAGACTACTTTACAAAATGGGTTGAGGCTGCATCTTACAAGGTTATAACCAAGAAAGTCATCGCAGATTTTGTCAGGGATCGTATTGTTTGCCGATTTGGAGTACCATAATCCATCATTACTAACAATGCCACCAACCTCAACAACAATTTAATGAAATCTATGTGTGAAACCTTCAAGATCAAGCATAAGAATTCCACGGCATACTGAGCTCAAATGAATGGAGTCGTGGAGGCCACCAACAAGAATATCAAGAAAATATTGAGGAAAATGGTAGACAACCATAAGCAATGGCACGAGAAATTACCATTTGCCTTATTGGGGTATCATACCACATTTCGCATATCAACCAGAGCAACTACCTACATGTTGGTTTATGGTACTGAAGCTGTTATTCCCATCGAAGTTGAAATCCCTTCTTTGAGAATTATACAAGAAGCAGAACTTAGTGATGCAGAATGGATATGGAGTCACTATGAACAATTAGCTCTTATTGATGGAAAAAGAATGAATGCAATATGTCATGGTTAACTTTATCAGAACAAAATGTCCATAGCTTTTAACAAGAGAGTCAAACCCAAGCAGTTCACACCGGGGCAGCTGGTGTTGAAATGAAACTTCCCGCATCAAGATAAAGCCAAAGGAAAATTTTCACCCAATTGGCAAGTGCCCTACATGGTTCACAGGGTACTAACAGGAGGAGCACTCATACTTGCAGAAATGGACGAAGAAGTTTAGCCAAAGCCTATCAATTCAGACTCAGTCAAGAGATACTTTATTTAAATTGTTTACATTTCTTCATCTGATGTAACTAAACTATGCTTGACCTGATTCCCGTTTAAGACAGGATACATAGACAACCCTGTGGGTTTAGTTACAATTCAAAAAAAATTTCATCTTCCCCATAACCAGAAATTGGGGCAGGATTTTGAGGAGGACCCTCAAAATTCTGGAGCAAGTCCAGCTAACGTCATCATATGCAAAACAGTCAGAGAATAAGCTAAGTAACTGGGGCAGAATTTTAAGGAGGATCCCCAAAATTCTAGAGCAAATCTAGAAAACTTCATCATATGCAGAACGGTCGAAGAATCACTTATTAAACTGGGGCAGGATTTTGAGGAGGACCCTCAAAATTCTAGTGCAAAGAAGTCTCAATGTCTCTAAAAGTCTCATAGTCACTGGTTCATTTAATTTACTCGATGTCGTATATTAATATGTTTTAAAATAACTATGTTTATCAAATGCATGCATACTTTTCGAAAACTTTATTTCTATGGAAATCAGATGCTACCCATGGTAACTCGAGCATGATTTCAATGCAAAACAAAGCAAGCAGGCAACGACGTGAACCAACCTTCTCGTAAAACTTATAATTTTTCTATAAATGCAGGAACAAGAAATAGCCGCCAGTACGTGTGCACCTTAGAATCACTATCTTCATAGAAACAAAGCTACTGAACCCAAACATATATCCAACTAAGAAATACTCTGCTATCACTTATTGTCTATTTATTACATGAGACTAAGCATTGTCTCCAATCTTACATGAGGCTAAGCCCTTCCTCCTCAACTGCATAAGGCTAAGCTCTGCCTTCCCATTGTATGAGACTAAGCATTGTCTCCAATCTTGGATGAGGCTAAGTCCAACCTCCTCAACTGCATAAGGCTAAGCTCTGCCTTCCCATTGCATGAGACTAAGCATTGTCTCCAATCTTGCATGAGGCTAAGCGCTGCCTTCTCAACTACATAAGGCTAAGCTCTGCCTTCCCACTACATGAGACTAAGCATTGTCTCCAATCTTGCATGAGGCTAAGCCCTGCCTCCTCAACTGCATAAGGCTAAGCTCTGCCTTCCACTACATGAGGCTAAGCCCTGCCTCCTCAAATGCATGAGGCTAAGCACTGCCTTCCATCGCATGAGACTAAGCCCTATCTCCCTTTCTTGTATGAGGCTAAGCATTGCCTCCCCAACTGCATGAGGCTAAGCTCTACCTTTCCTTGTCTAATACCGAATGCCATGCTACTTGAAATCTAGCACTATTTTGCCTTTCCGGGGCTAAGCTCTGTCCCAATCTTATGCAAGAATAAGCTTTGTATTATTTCACTTATATGATCCATCATCATGTCTCTACATTTCATGGGCTGAAACATCACCATATTATCTAAAGGCATCATAGTCCGAAGGCATCATCCTTATACCCTAAAGACACCATGTCATGGCCTGAGGATCTCTCAATATTGCACATCATTATTTAAAGGCATCATAGTTCAGAGGCAGCATTCTCATGGACTGAGAACATCATTTAATGGCTTGTGAATCCCTTATCATGCTATTCATAGCCCAGGACGTCATGGTCTAAGGACATCATCATCACCGTCCAAAGACAATCTCCATGGTCAAAAGGGAATTTGTATCATGTTTAAATTCTCGCAATAACCCCATATATGTTTTGCATGCATTGTGTTATATGTTTTGCAGGTAATCCAGGAAGTAACCGTTCTTTAAACAAGAGCAATCTTCGCTCCGGTTTCCGCTCATATCGTTCACACCCTGCCATTATTTCAAACGTAAGACTCCTAGTAATTGCTCACCTTTTACTCTATGACCGTTCAGATATCTGCCATGTGATACATCCATAACATCTCGAATTCACATTCATGACTTTGCATAAGTTCATCCGATACTATCCTACTCAAAAGAACCCGTTTCCGAAGCATACAACCATTCCTATAACAACTCGGTCGGTTTCGTTCACCGTTGGAACCAAAACTACACATGGCATGATTCCTATAAAATCAGGGATATATAGGCTGCTTAGAAACCAAGTTTTGGCCTATATTTTTTTAAACCACTCCATTCAGTCAATATCGGTCATAATTTCTTTACCCGACAGCTCTTTCATCCTTCCCGGGTAAAAAGGGGCAGCTGTTGATACCCAATTTTGCCCTCACTTTCAACTATATATATACATATACTTTCAAAATAGTGCGTATGCATCATCATTTTGATTTATGAGCACACACAAGCATTTTTACAATATGTCATAATTTTTAAAGAGTTTAAGTCTATTTATTTCTGCATTTTTATTATATAAATATCCAAGAATTACCCTCAAAATTATTTTTGTGATGAATTAATCATCTAAATTTATCATTAATATCAACATAATGTTTAAATATTTTTCAATGCATTTTTTATAATTATATTTGCATTTTAAGGCTAAATTGCACATCTTTGCAATAATAGCCCATATTAATGTATAATTACATTATTTATGTAGAAAATGATTTTTATATTTTTAAAATCTTAATAAATTATTTCAGTGCACAATGATATTTTTATTATTTATTAATTACTTTTATAAATTATTTATTTATTAAATATTGGATATTAAAAACTAGCCTAAATTCCTACCCAAATTCAGACCTAAAACTACCCAATACACCAGCCCATACCATTGGCCCAAAATCCATTAGCCCAGTCCCCATACCCATTTTAATACCCGACCCAGGACCCTTTAAATCAGGACCATTGATCTGTAAGATCAACGGTTCACATTATATCTACCCCTTTAAACTTAACCAAACCCCTAACCCTAATCATTTTATACCCCCGCCACCCTAGAACTCTCTCGTCTCTCATCTCTCATGAACCCTAGCTGCCGTTACTATCAAGCCCTCCCAAATCCGACCCCAAATTGGAATCTACCATGGATTCCCTTACCTTATTTTACCTCCCTTCACTACTGGTTCGTTTATGGTGTTACCTAGTTTGCTTGCCTAAACATGGCAAGTGAATATCTTAGAAATGGAACCAAATTAGGTTAAGCTCTTTGACCCTTTCCATTTGTGTTTGTTCTTGTTCTTTTATGGTATGAATCTCTATGAATCTCTGTGTATCTTTGAGATTTTTACTTACCCTAAAACTGGGGTTTTCAGATTCTCTTTGATTCGAACCAAAGTTGGTTCAAGCCTTTTATTTTAAGTATTCTCTTGTCTATATTCGCCCTATTATGTGTAGATTTGTTTATTTTTATCAATTTTTACTTACCCTAATTTAGGGTTTTAGATCCTTTTTAAATCAAACCAAATCTGACTCGATTCTTTGATTTTGAATAGATTTCTGTCTATGTTCATCTTATTCTATGCAGCATGTGATTTTTACTTATTTTAATTTTCGTCAATTTATGTACCGTACCTAAAATTAGGGTTATGGAATTTCCTCTTTTTCCTTACTGATTTCGATTGTTTTCCTTTCTAGTGTTTGACTGATGATTTTTCCATGTTTATGTGTTAATCTCTACCACTATATAAACCCATTCCCCCATTCCCTTTAGACAGACTTATAAATCATTATAACCTCACTAGATCTAAATTTTACTCTATTATTTTATTCTATACTATGGTTTTGGCCGGCTGAAAGCCAAGGCCATTAAGTTCGGGGATTTTGCTTCTAATTGACGATTCAAAACACTGTGGGTTTTTGTTCTTTTCTTGCATTTCTCGCCTAACTGGTGATTCACTTAACTTCTGCACGCATTCTTACACATCCCTGACTTGTATATGTTATTATTGCTGAATCCATGATCCAATATGCATACAAGTGATGTTTAGGCATTATATTTGTTAGTTGTGTATGTCTTAGTTTCTTTAACACTTGTTTGCTCCTAATGTTACATGTTTTGAAGTTATTTGAACTCCCTTAAGGTCTATCCAATTAATGTGTCAACCTTCGAATGCCTATGAACATGTCTATCCCCTTACCCTGAATCCCTGTAGTGAATGCCTCACATTTGTAACTCATGTTGGTAGTTGTAATTTGCCTCTTTACTATTATGTCAACATGATCATTCGATCCCCACACCTCTCTGATGCCTATTTTTAATGACTATCTCATCATGCTTGAATTGCTACTTTAAAATAAACTTTCGATATAACTGGATCACCTTTGTTTAGATCATCATGACAATGTTACCTACTATCCGACATGGTTTTACTGAGTATATGTGTTTTAACTTATGACTGTAAGATCACCCCTTTGCTAATATGATGCCCTTCCCCCTTTCTATGATGCTCTAGTTTCTTGATATTAACATTAGTTTAAGTACTTAGCCTACTTCAAGCATGCCATAACTCATTCTGCACCTATGGATTTGCGAAACTTGCATACATGCTCTGCCCTTTTTAGCCTAAAATGTGTTTTCATCATGTTGAACCTATGCATTTAAGTGTCTGCTTGTTGACTCAATATGGTTAAGTTTGTTTAAGTCAATCCCTGTCTCCCCCAACCTTAGTCTTTTCTTTTTCCCTTCTTGCTTAAGTTCTTTGAATCCTATTCTTAGCCGGTTGAAAGCCAAGGCCACTTAGGTTCTGCGCTTTGACCTCTCTAGTGTGAGCACTGCTCGGGGTCCATTTGAGGCCCTTGTGAACTCTGACACACTAGGACTTGGTCCTGAGTCCCTCTTCTGAATCATCTTTGTTCGCTTACCTAGTGTGAGCACTGCCCTAGGTTCTTGAATCCCTTGGAAACTCTAACACACTAGGGTCTTGGTTCTATATGCTCAATTCTATTTTTAAGGCTACTGGGGAATCATTCAATTCTTGACTACTTTATGTCTATGAGTATGTAACATTGGTGCTGTGATGAATTGTGAGAATGAAGGCCTGGCCTGTCCAGGTGTATTTGGGCTTGCTGTAGGCTCTTTATAGCTATATCTACTCTGTGATTTACAATATTCATTCTGGGTCTGTAATAATTATTGTAATAACATTTTGGGAGTATTAGTGAAATTGGGAAGGGGCCTATATCCTATACTTGTACTGAAATGAGTAGAAATCCTGCCTATAGGCTCATCACTTAGTTAAAATGTGCTATTATGTTCAAACATGTTCAGCTTTCATATGCTAGAAATCTTGCCTATAGGTAATCTGTCTTTGCTTAAAACATGCTACTTTCAGTTATTGTAGAAATCATGCCTATAGGTACTCTATCCTTGCTCAAAATGTATTATTTCCCAGTAGAAATCCTGCCTATAGGTCCTTTATTTGGTTAAAATATGCTCTACGCCTGCTTTTTAGAAATCATGTCTATAGGATCTAAAAAAATCAGTTTTGATCGTAGAAATCATGCCTATAGGAACAAAAGTCAGTTTTAGAGATCATGCCTATAGGATCTAAAATCACTTTTAATTTTAGAAATCATGCCTATAGGATCTAAAATCAGTTTAAGTGTAGAACCCGTGCCTATATAATTTGAATCAGTTAACTAATCGATAATGTTGTGCTAATTATCCTCACTAGAAACCATGCCTATAGGACTCACTCAACCAATTCTAAATGGGATCCTGTAATTACCACTATTTCTGCATAAAATGCCTAGATATCATGCCTATAGGTCTAATCTTTTATTCATGTAATCAATAGGCAACTTTGTAGGTTCCAGATGTTGTAAACTACCCGCTCATCGAATCTAGATTCATATAGAGATCCTCCCTATAAGTTTCTACAATCTAAACTATTTAAAATCAGCAAACTGTCTTTGTTAATCTGACTTGCGTGCATCTGTTACCTAATTGCGGAGGACAACTTGAGCCCTTACTTGCTTATAAATGAAAGTCCAATGTTTTTTTATGTTGCCTAACTTTTAACATTTTGAGTAGCCTAAGTTAAAGTCTAGAACCACCCTGAGATAAAGGTCAAAATGCCTCCTGGACCATAGGCATGGGACGTGAGGTACACGTGTAGGACACGACTTAGAATTGACTAGTGCATTTCAGATAAACAACTTAAAGATAGTAATGGAGTAGCAAAAGATGATAGTCTATGCCCACTGAATAATATGAGTAACACCCCATCTCGAGGGAGTTACAAAGTATTATTTATGTTGCACGGGGTGATCCTTTAGGCTAAAATATATAAGACCCCCTTTCCCCTTGTCTTTCAATCGATTATGCATGTTTAGTAATTCCTTGTTTCTTAGCTTTGATCACATAGATTAATTCATATAATTAAGTTCGGCCGGGACCCATAGTTGTGGATCTCAAAGAGTGCCTAACACCTTCTCATCGAGGTAATTTCGAGCCCTTACACAATCTTTAGTAACACAAACTATTTAGACAGAGTTATTTGCAAATTGGTGCCCTAACATACCTTAATCCATTTGGTGGAGACTCTCTCTTTTAAACCATCTTCCTTAAAAGAGTTGTCACGTGTCGAAACCCGATTTCGCGAGAAAAAGGGGTGCAACAGTGCCCTTAGAGGTGGTACTAATGACTTAGTGAGTGGAAATATAGCTATGTGATGAGAACATGTCATTGAGGACTGCACTTAGAAGGTTTGGATGTGCGAGAAGGATTTACTTGGGATGCCAAAGGCTATGAATACTAGATTATCGTCTTGGTGTCGTGTATAGTCTTAAGAGGTGGATGTGTTGTTGGTTTTTTCTGTTGTTCAATTGTGGAATGAAGTGGATTCTTATATAATAATGAAGAGTGTAGACTCAGGAAAATTAATTGATCGCATTATGCTTGTGAGAAGGTTTGAGTTTGAACGATTCTTGTGAGGCTTCAATGAAGAGTTTTCATTCTATCTAGTGAAATGCATGTACTACCTTTTCAGAGCACTTGAGGAAGTTAGCTCGATTGTCATGAGGATGAGTATGTACTCGACATGTGATTTGGAAGGAGTGATAAATGAGATTATGAACAGATTTAGTTGGGTAACTGTGCAAGATTATGGAAATTAAGGAGGATGTGTTATCAAATGTTGTATTGTGTGGCTCCAAGCCAAGTGTGGGTTCTACCATTAATGATTACGTTGTATGAGCATGTGTTATTGTAGGTCCAGGATAAGGATGATCTTGTGGACTAGCTATGATATGAGAAGGGTGTCATCGAGAATGATGCGTACAAGAAATTTACTGGAAGCATGGTGTATTACACCTTCTTGATATATAGAGATTATGATGTGACTCAGGATGATATTTGTTATGGAGGTCATGTGCAAGGAAAAAGGTTTCACTAGGTTGCTCAAGGGTGAGGTAGCTTCTTTTAGGAGTAGTCATGTGCTAACAGAGCACTCCTTGTTTTATTACGAATCTATGGGTTCTTGACCTATTCTCTTCACCACTGCTATTTTTATGAAAGCTCTAGTTTGATACTGTCGGTTCTTCTCAGATCTTTATAGATCTGAGGTGATTCAAATGTTATTAATTGTTTTCCTTCAAACAATCTCTTGTTTTAATCGATTATTTCGATTTTTAATCACTCTTTCTAAACTAGGGTTAATCTAAAACTTTTCATCAATGATTTTTCTAAGTTCTCAGTGTTTAGTTAATTGTTTCTTTATCATCTTAACTAATTTTTGCATGAATGTTCAAACCCTAGTTGATTCTGTGCGATATACTGGTTTCTTCGATTTTGTTTCAATACTTTGTTATTTCTGTGATACCAGTCGTATTCGTTTACTCCGTTTTTGGGCTTAAATGCTTTCCTTGTTAAAATCCAGTATTTCTTTGGGATTTTATCCTAATTAATCTCTATTTATAGTTCGAACCTATTTTTCTTACTGAATTCTGTATTTATGTGAAGCTTTACTTATTTAATTTCTTTTTATGGAATTTGAGTAATTCTTTCCTAAAAATTAGTATTCTTTTGAAGGTATTACTGATTATATCCTATTATTTTGCCCTGTTAAAATCTGTGTGCACAGATCTTATTGTTCCTTTATTTTTGACTTTAATTGATCACACTTGCCTTAATAAATTATCCGTATGGTTTTGGGATTATCAGTGATTCCCTATTTGGTATGATTTGGATTTCTTACCCTAATTAACCCCCGTTTGTTGTGACCGTTAAGTGATTACCCCTAATTAAGGGGTCTATTACAGACTCCCTTACATGAATTGATTCAGTGTTTATTTGATTACCCCCTAATTGACTGGCTTTTGATTCTCTTTACCTTATTTGCTATACTACCTTAGTTCTATATATACACTCTTGTTCTACCTATCAAAAACATGGACAGTAGTTCAAAAATACACACACACACTCAAACTTTCTCTCATCTCTCTTTCTGCTACTTGTGCTCATTGCTCGTCTAGCCGGCTGAAAGTCAAGGCTAGACTGTGGAACTCTACCTGCTTTGCTTTCTGCATTTTGCTTCCTTAAATGGTATGTTCTAATTTCAATATCATTCTGAAATTCAAATCTATGTGCTTTTTAGTTGTTAAATCCATGCCTATTTCCGCACTAGTTTAATTTATTAAGTACTTAGTTGTTCTTCCTGTTTACTGCTTTGATCAGTATGCTTATGTTTTACCCCCTCTTGTTCAGTGTTTTAATCAGCATGTCTAGGTTTCAATCTTCCTGTTTGCTATTTTATCCAGCATGTTTACTTGAGCTCTTGCCTGTTTCCTTCAACTAGCATGCTCATTTTAAGTAGTTCAGGCTCCTAATTTATCTGATTAACCACAATTGGTATGAATAATTCTGTGTGGTAGACCCTTGTCCTCAATATGGATATTCCAGTATTCTGTCTCTATGCTCTAATGTCTATTATCACTTTAGCTTTAAGTATAATTTCCTTGTTAATACTCTGAATCAATAGTTTGTATTCTAATCCTATGAATTTGGTCACTGGTTGTCAACCAATCCCTGCTTGTTTTGTGTACTTGTTGATCAATATGCTTCCCCTTTTATCCATGTTCATGTGTTTCTGATTTAAGCTCCATATGTTCCCAACCCCCCTGATCCCTGTTTGTAAACTTGTTTGTCTTCACTTAGAATCAAGTCATAAATGGCTTTGAATCTAGGCACTCTAAGTTTTGTGATTGTGTGGTGGTTTTCTTAATCTATGTTATTCTCAGAATTGCTTCCAAAACTGTTTTCACTCATAACATTTTCTTAAACTATTTCCATTCCTGAAATATCTTTTTACTCTTAAAATTTGTACCTCTATACTGTTTTTACTAAGTTCTTCCAACTATGTCAAGCACTCTCACTTTTACTCTTAGATTATTTAAGTTCTGCCCCTCCAGAGTGTGTATGTCACGCCCCGAACCTGGGGGGCGAGACTGGCACCCAGTGCCACACCTATCCTTGCGTACCAACTTGCAACTAAGGGATTCTGAACATATGATGTCATGCTTTGTCCATGGGCCACATTGCAAGATAACTGCGAATGCTGACTAAATGTCAATGTAAAACTGGGCCGACAAAGCCGTTATAATTATTACAGCTAACAAACCAACCAAATATACATACAAGGCCTCCAAGCCCAACATATTGCACTAACTGACAAGATATGTCTACAAGCCTCTACTGATGGATATACTATGATCAGAACAGCTCCCCGACCTACTCATAACATATATACATATATATACAATATGTACATAAGGCTCTAGACCCGAAAACTTCGAAAGGCATGGAGCTTACTGATCAAGCTGAACTCGGGCAATACTTATTGAAGAGGCCTACCCGTCTATCTGTCTGACCTGCACGTATGAAATGCAGTGCCCCCAGAAAGGGACGTCAGTACAAAATAATGTACAGAGTATGTAAGGCAATATACTGAAACTGAAACTGATAATATAATAAATGCAAGTAGCTGGAAGTCAAAGATAATCTGAATATATGCTTACCCGCTGATACTGACTCAACTCTCTCAATATAGTAAGTAAAATAGTTGTCCGACCCTATAAGGCTCGGTGTATATATATAATTGCTCTACCGTAGTAGGCTCGCTCATAGGCGCTCGACCATACTAGGCTCTGTATCACGACCAACTGGGCTTGCTCATAAGCGCTTGGCCACAATAGGCTCGGTATATATATAACTGCTCTGTCGTAGTAGGCTCGCTCATAGGCGTTTGGCCATACTATCCTTTGTATCTCGACCAACTGGGCTCGCTCATAAGTGCTCGTCCATAGTAGGATCGGTATATAACTTACCATCTGATCAGAGGTTGCCCAATAGAGGCCTGCCCATCGATTATAGCTCGATGGTAATGAAAATACTTTTAATATTGTATATATGTAAACTCTCTGCTCTCTTGACTGGGAGAATGAAATGCTCAAATGAATATGAAGTCTCGATAAAGAGATTATTGTAACTTGCGAGACTAGCAAAATATATGTAAATTCCGGGATATGAATTTTTCTTTATGGCTCATTATCAAACTTTTGTTACTACGAGATCATACAAAATGAAGGAAGAGCTTAGCCTTAACATACCTGAGCCGGTTCTCTTAACAATCCCTCCAAAGACTACTTAAAGAAACTAGACTCAGACTTCATAATAACAACCAAGAATACTCCAATAACTAATATAGATTTTGTATCAAGCCTGACGACGTCCTGTTTTGCGAGCTTCTGAAGCATAAAGTCGTCGCACTGATTGATGTCTAGCATGTAAGGATCTGTCAACGTAATTGGGAGCTAGTACGGTGATGCATGTTTCAAAGTTGGTTAAGAGTAATAGTATTTAGAGACACCCACATAATCATCCAACCTCTTTCTTGTTTTTCTCCATCTGTAGAAAAATGGATCATTTTAGTATACTTAACTACACAAAAGCAAGATAAGCATCTGGAAATGTGGTCCAATTACTACGTCTTTTTTTTGTTTTTACATGGAGTAGATCATGTGCCTATACATATACTTATAATTGTGTTGGTAAAATCCATCCAAAGATATGAATAAGTGGAAAGTAGGGTCCACCTCTCTTGCCACCATATTGAAAGATTGTTACATTTGGCATGGATATTACATGTTGGTCACACGTAATTTTTTTTGGAAAGGGGGGCCTGCCACATTAAAGATTTATTAATCTTATCCAATAATGAGTTAATTAGGTAATATCATGCTATCCGATAATTAATCAATTACCCGCATAATTAAGAAATATCTCAAATTACATAAAATGATAATCACTTTTAATATACTTTATATACCTTACTATCATGGTCATGTGATACTTTTTTTGGTACTAGTCCATAAATATCGGGTATTTTAGCTCAGGACGTATTTTATTCCAAAATGCCTAATTTTGATGAAATTCACTTTTTCTTCGATTTGCTTACCCTCTCACCTTCACGAATTTACTCATTACTTGTTTGAGGTAGCATAATATTTATAAATCCAAAATAAATCTCATTCTCGAACTTACGTCAATTTACTTGTGGCGTACTTTTACGTACTAAAACATGGGGTGTAACATCATTCCCCCTCTTTGGAACATTCGTCCTCGAATATTGACTGATGCTCTTTTCATTTTCATTACCCATAAGTCTTGCGAATACTTTAGTACTCGTCTTTCCATCTAGGCGATTGTTCTGTGAATGAATCCCAAAGGCCAGGGCATTCCCCTTTTTAAGCCTTTTTCTTACACCACGACTTGTAGTCGGAATCCTTCTAATCTTGTAACTGTTGCTACCTTCTATCATGCAGTCTTTACGAATCTAACTTTGTATGTGCGCCTAACTTCTTCTCTTCTTTTTCCTCCAGCTCTTAGCCAATCTCTAGGCTTCACATTATGAACATATGCAAAATTGTGTCAATCTGTCCCTCTGGGCATCATTAGCTTCACTACATCTATGTAGGTCTTATTATACCATAATTATTACTTCGATTCATTGTTACTAAGGTCTGCTACCAGAATCCAGCTTACTTTCGTTACTTATCCCATATGTATAAATCTAAATCCTTTAATGCCTCCTTATTACTTATTCATCTTAAGAATGATGGCCTAATCTCACCTCATACTTTGTGACTTTTGTCCATCCAGTGTTGATTCACCTTAATGTTGATCTATCATCTACCACTGATAACTTGATCTCTTATGTAACACCGCCGCTAGGGCTCACGTCTCAACAGGGACATCTGGAGTAATTAGATTGATCCACCTAGGGGTGATATTATATTTCTATGACCGTATTTTATAGCATTCCAATATGACTCAACTTACGTAGGTATTTTAATGCTGTACAATTCATGAAATCCTCTTAAAATCATTACTCAATCGAAGGCCCAACCGTCATCCTTTATTTATCACAATTACACCCTCATTCTACTAGCAGGGCAGCATTTCATTCCTTCTATATGCTATTAATCTTAGACTCCTTTGAGTTCATTAAGGCTATAGTGAGCTTTGTATAACATAGAGAAACACTCTGCTATTCTTGTTTTCATGGGCTTAATCCTAAAGACTTATCCATTCTCGTCACTTTTTCACTTGCCTTTCCTCATCCTTACTTATGTTTCCTTAAAATTTTGTCGATCTACCATTAGCTTGCGACCTATACATATTCATTTATAAACTTTCTTTCAACTTGCTTGCACCATAGATTTCCTTATGTTATTCTGGAACTTCAAGCGAGACATCACATCGTCTTCAACTTTTCTCTATTCTCTTAACTAGATCTCTCAGTACTTAGAAACCATAGGCTGGAAAACATGTACGATGCCGCTATCACTCCTAGTTATTGGATCCCCGTGCTTATAACCTTCTATCTGAAGTATGGACTATTCATGATCTTTTGCCTTTGAGTATCTCGTACGTTGTTCACCTTTACCTTACTTACCTTAAAATTTTGCATCGTATCTTCTATCACTTTACTGACCTCCCTTCCACCTAGGTGTAATTCACGTCCATAACTTGAAGCTCTATTATAATACTCGCACCTTTGCTACATACACAATCTGATGGGAGCTTCGTACTGATTTCTTATGAGGCCGGTACTTCTTCTAACTGGCTTTCTTGTAGAGCCATTATAGATTATGGTTGTTGTGAACATATGATACTAAGAGTGATTCTGTCATGTTCTCAAGCACAACTTCTATAATTTTTTCTAGGTCCAATAATCAGACTTCTGATTTACTTGGATGATGTAATTCTTTAGCTTCCTCTTCTTTCTGATCAGCCTTTATGTAGGCTTAAGCTATCTTCCAATCTGTGGCTCATGGTATCAGTTATTACCTTAGCCTTTTATGGGCTTTATGGAATATCCATGATACAATCTTCTAATAATTCAATCCCTTGTCTATGCCATGGGGTCATTTCTTCTTTTTAACTTATACCAGAGTCTTCTATGGTTGTCAAAAAATATAATGCTCCAAAATCTTGAGTGTATCCATAACGTACTAACTCTGGATCATTGATCGAATAATTCCTTTCGTTCCATCTCAGCTTTCTTTAAACGTGTGCAATTACTTTTCTTGGTCTTTCTGCCCCTTGTTGTATCCATACTTGGCTTATCTTAGTGCCCACACTTACCAAAGTTTTCATACAACTCATATGATCTCGAATATTACTTTTAATTCTTACTTCCCGTTCATTAGCCACAGTAGGTGCCACTTTCCTTCGGAATGCTTACAATGTTGTTGCGAGATTGTTGTTACACAACCATTTCCTCTTTAGGTCATTGTGCTTAGGTTGAAGCCTTCTTTCTTATCTCCTCAACTAGTCTTTCGTTGTACTACTTAGGGAGAACCCTTGGCTCTCGTAAAGTTGTGAGCTTATTACGGACCCTTTTGATGTCCTTACTTGCCTATTATCAACCATAATTGCTTACTTCCATGCCCTTGTGTTTGTATGGTTGCTTCTGAACTGATATTTTGACTACCTTCCCAGTGGTGCTTTCTTTTATTCCCGTAATACTCATACAGTACTTTAACTACCACGATTATTATTTGAATATATCTTAAATATTATAATGACATTACTGCGAGGCACAATTCTCCATGTTGGGGTTTACTACATTCATCTTGCATGATCTGTTGATTTGTCTGTAACTTCTTGTCTAGTCATGACTGGGCTCTTTCTGAATCAACTACTACTTACTCATCAACCCATTCTCATATCCATATTATGCGTAATCTTTCTTGGGTTATTTCCTTGTCTTAACTTACCTCACGTGCTGGTTCCTTATCTATAGATAACATCCCGGGTAGGAATCCTTACTTACTTTTTTTTTTGATGTCGTGCTTACATAACGTTCTAGAATCATAACATATTTGTAACATTTGGATAGGTGTAATCTCATCCCTTCCTCATTTTTTATCGCATTCTTCCTTTATCATTCTATATTTTCCCTTTTAGGGGAGTACTAAGACTTGGAGCTATGGCGACCTGCATATGGATGTTTTTCCTCTTTATCTTTAATGTCCTTTCACATCATCAATAACCCTCACTCGCCTTGTGGTAATCCTTCTATATCAAGGATAACAAAATTCCTCACTCGCGATGGTGACACTTAGTGTAACTGGCACATATAGTTCCTTAAGCTTAACTTTGCTCAAATTGCTTGCTTTAGGGAAGCGTCTTTCTGAGTGACCATTATCTGAATTCATCATGGATCTTCTTCTGTTGTCTATTTCATCGTCGCTGGAATGCAATCTGAAATTCGCATGATGTCGAGTATTTTCCAATCATTTAGTCCCTAATTCATATTTAGTTTATCTTGTTTACCAGCCCATACTGATTTCTATTACTTTGGGGATTAACTCTCTCTTCTAGTAGTCACGTTGGAGTCATGAACTTATTTCTCGAAATGAGGATATAACCTTATGGCCTATACTCTTTTGTTGTCTTAAGGCCCATCACCTTTTGTCTCTTCCTTCATTTGACAATAGGTTTTGTAACACTCTATCATTTTCATCCATGTATCACACCTTATTCATAATTCTTCCTTATCTCTCTTCTCATTACTCTGCTAATATTTCTGCACATCCCTTTTCTTGTGAAAACTTCAATACGACATTCTTTCGCTTTTTGCTTTCCTTTGCTCCATCCAGTTGCTCTTCAAGTTGCTTAGCGTTCTCGCTTTACTAGGGAAGCGAGTCATACTAAGGTAATATTTATCCCTTCAAGGCTTATAGTGCATGTCTTAGTAGTACTCATATCTGGCTGCACTATTTTAGAGTGCACCATCTAGGTGTCTCATAAAGAGATCTATTAGCACATTTGCTATCCTTCAGAAATGTCAACTGATGTAATCAATTCATCCATAATATCTTCTTATACTAATTTTGTTAACCCCCATAGGGCATATCTAGAATGGGTGCGACCAATTGTATATACCTCTGTTGCTATTGAATATAACTCAAAAAGCTTATATTCCTCTGCCTAAATTATAAACGTTGTTAACCTTCATTAACTGGGTACCTCGTACCCTTTTTCACCTTGCTCCTTTTACTTGTTGAAACTTATACTTTTCTTCTTAATCTCTCATTGTCCTTCACCATAAAGATAGATAGGCATTCTTGTCTTAAGGCTTCTTATCAGGAAGCTTACACCTTTCAGTGCACCCATGATCTGCTAAAGACCTCATATTTACCTATCATAGGCATGATACAAAAATCCAATTCCTCTCACTCGGCTTTTCCACAACTATCTCTCTTTCCAACCTTCTTTCCGGATGTAGGCATCATCTTATTACGAATAAAATAGATTTTCGGAATTTGAATTCTTATAAGTGAGCTCTACCACACGATCTAGAGTAAGAAGAAATAGTGACAATCCTAAATGCCCTATAGCCTCCTGCTTATAAGTGTGGTGCACAACATACCCATAAACAAGACTATACTAGACACGACTTGTAGACTCCCTATAACAAAACTGCTCTGATTCCACTTTTCTCATGTCCCGAACCTGGGGGGGCCGAGACCGGCACCCAGTGTCGCACCTATTCTTGCGTACCAACTTGCAACTAAGGGATTCTGAATATATGATATCATACTTTGGACATGGGCCATATTGCAAGATAACTGGGAATGCTGACTAAATGTCAATATAAAACTGGGCCAACAAGGCCGTCATAACTATTACAGTTGACAAACCAACCAAATATACATACAAGGCCTGCAAGCCCAACATATTGCACTAACTGACAGGATATGTCTACAAGCCTCTACTGATGGATATACTATGATCAGAACAGCTCCCCGACCTACTCATAACATATATACATATATATATAAGATGTACATAAGGCTCTGGACCCGGAAACTCTGAAAGACATAGAGCTTACCGATCAAGCTAAACTCGGGCAATACTTATTGAAGAGGCCTACCCGTCTGTCTGTCTGACCTGCACGCATGAAAGCAGCGCCCCCAGAATGGGACGTCAGTACAAAATAATGTACTGAGTATGTAAGGCAATATACTGAAAGCTGAAACTGAACTGATAATATAATAACTACAAGTAGCTGGAAGTCAAAGATAATTTGAAGATATGCTTACCAACTAATACTGACTCAACTTTCTCAATACAGTAAGTAAAATAACTGTCCGGCCCTATAAGGCTCGGTATATATATATATATATATATATATATAACTACTCTGCCGTAGTAGGCTCGCTCATAGGCGCTCGGCCGTACTAGGCTCTGTATCACAACCAACTGGGCTCGCTCATAATCGCTTGGCCACAATAGGCTCGGTATATATATAACTGCTCTGCCGTAGTAGGCTCGCTCATAGGTGTTCGGCCATACTATCCTCTGTATCTCGACCAACTGGGCTCGCTCATAAGCACTCGGCCATAGTAGGATCGGTATATAACTTACCATCTGATCAGAGGTTGCCCAATAGGGGCCTGCCTATCAATTATAGCTCGATGGTAATGAAAATACTTTTAAAATTGTATATATGTAAACTCTCTGCTCTCTTGACTGGGAGAATGAAATACTCAAATGAATATGAAGTCTCGATAAAGAGATTATTGTAACTTGCGAGACTAGCAAAATATATGTAAATTTTATCAAACTTTTGTTACTACGAGATCATACAAAATGAAGGAAGACTACGAGATCATACAAAATGAAGGAAGAGCTTAGCCTTAACATACTTGAGCCGGTTCTCTTGACAATCCCTCCAAAGGCTACTTAAAGAAACTAGACTCAGACTTCATAATAACAACCAAGAATACTCCAATAACTAATATAGATTTTGTATCAAGCCTGACGACGTCTTGTTTTGCGAGCTTCTGAAGCATAAAGTCATCGCACTGATTGATGTCTAGCATGTAAGGATCTATCAACGTAATTGGGAGCTAGTACGGTGATGTTCAAACTGTTTCAAAGTTGGTTAAGAGTTAAAGTATTTAGAGACACCACATAATCATCCATTCTCTTTCTTGTTTTTCTCCATGAGTAGAAAAATGGATCATATTAGTATACTTAGCTACACAAAAGCAAGATAAGCATCTGGAAAAGTGGTCCAATTACTACGTTTTTTTTTGTTTTTTCATGGAGCAGATCATGTGCCTATACATATGCTTATAATTGTGTTTGGTAAAATCCATCCAAAGATATGAATAAGTAGAAAGTAGCATCCACCTCTCTTGCCACCGTATTGAAAGATTGTTACATGTGGCATAGATGTTACATGTTAGTTGTCGCACCTCCTTTTCTCCGCGCCCGCGGGGCGCGTGGGGAGTTTCTCCAATTGAAGGACAATCGAAACGGGATTTGTTTATTTGTTTTAGAGTCGCCACCTGGGAATTTTAAGGCGTCCCAAGTCACCAATTATAATCCCTGAATCGAGGAGAATATGACTCTGTTTATTATTCTGCGAACCAGAAATCCTGAGTAAGGAATTCTGTTAATTCGGAAGAAGGTGTTAGGCATTTCCGAATTCCGTGGTTCTAGCACGGTCGCTTAATTGTTTTTATTATTGGCTTAATTATCTTGATTTTTATTAAATACTTTTTGTTACATGATTTTTCTATCGCTTTTACTTATTGTGGTTAAGAAACCTTTTTTGAATCGAATTATGCGTACGTATATTCGTGTTAAAAAAAATGCGGAATTGTGTCACGCGTACGTGTACACAATAACTTTTGATAATATATTTATTGAGCAATCCTTTTTCGAAATTGTGTCGAATCAAGAATATTTGTTTTTCTTGAATAGTGAACCGTACATCTTGGTTTTTTATGAAATTAATTTAACGCCTTTGGAAAAATCCTTTTATCAAATATTCGTTCGAAATTGCGCGTACGCATAATCCGAATTTTTTGCTTTTAAAAATATAATCAGGGTACGCGAACGTATCCCTAATCGCGCGACATATTTGTAATGATATTACGGTTTTTTCCATAAAATGTTTATTATATTATGAGGAATTTTCCTTTAAGATATCCTTAATTCTTGAAAAAGAATTCACAATTTATTGAATGTTGCCCATTGATTATAATTTCCGCATATAACATGTTTATCCAAGACTATTCAAATTCAAAGAACGGAATAAAAATATGATTAATACTATTTTAAACAAATATGATATATATATATATGCCAAAGAATAAATTGCATATGGAACTGAAAATAAATGATTCATAAAGGAAGGAAATATTTTCCGAGAATTTTCATTATTTACTTAATGCAAATTCTACTTCTAATTATCATTGGTATGAAGTGTGGCAATTTATACTTATACATCTCTTTTCATTCTTATATGCTTGCTTTTAATCTAATAGGCCTAATCACTTGGTTAATTTGTTTTATGAAGGTAGATAGACCCCGAGCTATAATGGCCGAATTATTATACAAGTTAATTCAATAAAATTACCTTACATGCAACTTAACTGTATATCGTATTCATAACGTATTGTAATAAGCTACATCATATCTCCTTTCGCCCACTTTTATACACACATCTATTATCTTATCAACATCACCATCTTTACCTTATGTAACAATAAATATCACTACTATAATTATCTTGGCACTTCTACATCACTTCTTACTTAACCAACAACAAAATTTAAATAATGACCAACATTCATACCATATTCCCTACTTCGACAATTTAATATGATTGAACTAATGAGATAATGAGCTAATGTTATTACAAATCTTTATACGAACTTTCACAGCAAGACAATTAGCTCATAGCTATCAAATTGAATTCACTACTAATTAACTAACATAAAATAAAAATGAAATTTAAATTGATGAACTTGGACAAATAAAAACAGAATTTCAATTCGAACTTCATTGATGAGTCATGTTGAATCTCTTTCCAACTTAAAATTTAAAAGACATGTACCTGAAAATGGAGGTAGAAGAAATGAATTTCAGCAGTGACAACAGCAGCAAAGCAGCAAAATATATCAGTATTTCCACAGATTTGAGCCACAAAAACAGGACCCGAGGAACCCAGATGCACAGTGACAGAGACTTAAGGAAATTTCAGATTTTCTGAATAACATTCAGAGGCAAACAACGGACAGATTCCAGAAAGAATGCATTTCAGATTTTAGTTTCTTTCTGTTGCGGATTCCTTATTTCTGATTTTTCTGTTTCAAATTGTGTGTGTGTGTGAATGTTCTCTTTTCTATTTTTCTTTCTATTTTCTTCCTCTCTTTCCTTTTAAACAAAATCTGAGTTCTTTCCTTTCTTCAGAATATTAATCCTAAAAATCTCTTACTTCTCCTTTTCTTTTTCTTTCTTAAAATCTTCTCTGACCCAGTCTGCCTTAAGGTCTCTCTTTGTCTTAAAAACTGATAAAGACTACTGCCCCCTTAAGGTCTGTCCAGCTCCTGTATTTATACAGGGCTGGTTCTATACCAATTAGTATTGGAGGGACCCTTTATCCCTTTAACAACCAGAAAGTTTCCATTGAAACTTCTTTTTAATACTTTATGTGATCCTAACATGATTTTCAGCAGCCCCATTATCCCTTGTTCCCCCCTTTATTACTTAAATATAGCCATTAACATTACATTATAATACACTAGCATTAACACCCTGTTTTTTACTGTTTCATTCCCAGAAATGCCCCTGACCTACTGTTATTACTTGAAAAATCAGAACCCACTGTAAAACAGATTCTACAATTTGTATAGACTTAACTATCTTTCTGATTTACAGCTATAACCAATCCTATGATTTTGAGACAGTATATTACATTTCTAATGGCTGATTGACAAAAACTGAATTTAAACAGGGAATTCTCAACTGAATAAAAACAACCTTAACATTATACAGAACATGCAGGATTATTTCAACTGGAATTCAAAACTGAATTAAAAGCAAACAAATACAGGAGCATTGTCAATATACTGACAATGTCCCGTTTAGAAAACAACAATACAACATACATTTGAATTCACTAATTCATAAACAAACATGATTTAATTGACGAATACTAATCAATTGACTATTTACAACATTTGTCAATAATTAGTCTAAACAATAGAAGCAGACTGTTTCAGTCAACATTTTCAGAAATGAAAATTCGTAATATAACTAATCGACGAACTTAATCGAGTCGATTACACACATTGTAAACAATCACAACCAATAGAAACAATTCACATTCTGATCAAGTAGATAGATAAGAAACAGAAATGACAGAATTAATCAAAATACAAATATAAAAAATTAACAAGCTATTAATACAGACAACAATACACGTAGAATACACAAAATAAATAGAAAAATACCTCTGAATTTTAATTTTATTCCGACTCGAACTCAACTTGGATTTCGGATTTTTTGTTTGAAATCAAACTGACCTTAGTCGAAGTATTTTCCACTGAAAATACTTCGACTAAGGTCGATTAAACCTCAATCTTCATCATAATCTGAACCGAATCCGGAAGTTTGGTATTTTTAGGGTTCTTAAAAACTCGATTTGGGATTTAACCATTTCTGGTCAGATTCGAGAAGAACCAAACATGACACAATGGTGAGGGTAGCCTAGGGGTCATTTGGTGTTAGTTTGAAACGGATCTGAGTTCGTCCTTGTTTGGTCCGAATCTTCAAAAGAAGATTCGAGAAGTTCAGAGCTGATTCGAACCAAACTAACTTCAGATCCATAACAAGGGTTGTTAGGGGAAGCCATGGTGTTAATTTGGGGCTGATTGGTTTAGATCAAGTTTTCAGGCCAACCTTCGATTTAAGATTCGAAGAGTTGGGGCCTGATTCGAAGGAAACTAAGGTTGGATTCGTGTAGGGGAGGTTCAGGAGGTCCTAGGGTGTTAAGTTGGTGACCGGCGGTGTTGATGCCGCCGGGTTTCAGGCGAAGGGGAATAGGGGCGGCTAGGGTTAGGGGTCTGTTTGGAACGATGATGAACAGGAGCGGAGAGGGGGGGTGTTCAGTTAGGGGCTGGGTAGAGGCTTGGGATTTATATAGGGGTGGGGTGGACTGGTATCGTCCGTTGGATCAAGTAGAATGGATGGCTGAGATCTACTCACTTAACCAAACGGTGTCGTTTGGTTTAGGTTAGGGGGACGGGTTGAACCGGGTATCGGATCGGGTAAGGGTCTTGGGTTAGGGTGATGAGATCTTGGCCGTTGGTTGGATTTAATCCAACGGCCCTTGATAAGGGGTAACCAAACGACGTCGTTTGATTCTGTTTTGAATTGGACCGGACATGGTCATTTGGATTGGGCCTGATTTTGTTTAGAAAATTTGGCCCAGATCCGTTTTTGCCCATTTAATTCCACTCTTTTTAATTTCCAATTTAATTCTTCAATTATTAAAATAAAAAAAATTACTCCTTCAAAATATTAATCAACCTTTAACAATTTAACAAATAGACAAAAATATTAATCACATAGTGAAACATAAAAAATAGAACAAAATGCATATTTTTATGATTTTATTTAAATTAACTTAATTAAATGCATACTTAAATCCTAGATATACATGAAACATGTATTTTTATTTTAATTTTGTTTAATTATAACAAAGCAAACATTTTACGGACATAAACAAATATTTAACACCACGCAAATTCAGAAATTACACAGTAAAAGAAATTTATTTTGATTTATTTTGGAGCAGTTTTTCGTAAGGCAAAAATCACGTGCTCACAGCTGCCCCTCTTTGTGCGGAAACTCGAAGAGTTTTCGTACAAAGATAAAGTGAGCGGACACGAGCGATTTTTGCCCGTTCTAATACTCCGTGGGAAGCATTTTTTGAAAGATTTGACCGAACCTCTGCTTCGAAGGTTTCCTACATATCCTTGGCTATAAAGGAATCAGGTCAATGTAGTTCGGGAATTTTTTAGTAGCTGGGACTACCATGGGACTGTGATGTTACTGCTGCTTCGTGTTGTTTTTACTGCTTGCTGACCTCCTTATTACACATTACTTTAAAGGAAATTCAAAATTAAGCTAGATTATGGTACAGGAATTATAAAAATCTTATCTAGATCATGCCCTTGCGTTTCTTGTTGTCTTGATATCTTGGTGAATCTTGGGCATTTGGCTTATTTCGTATTCCTCTTGGAACTCTTGTTGTTTCTTGCTGGGGATTCTGTTGGGCTCCTCTGCATTATTGATCCTAAATGTGCTCCTTTCTCATATGAGCGGGCTTTTTTATTTCAACACTTCAATTTCATTCCCTCGTTCTTCAGGTGGGTGCCTTGACTGCTTCTTTTCTTTTTTCATCCTCATTCTCCAGGTGGACGCCTGACTTCTTCTCTTCTTTGTCCTCATTCTCCAAGTGGACGCCTGACTTCTTCTTTTTCTCATCCTCATTCTCCAGGTGGACGCCTGACTTCTTTAATTCTTCATCCTTATTCCCCAGGTGGACGCCTGACTTCTTCAATTTCTTTATCCTCATTCTCCAGGTGGACGCCTGACTTCTTTAATTCTTCATCCTTATTCTCCAGGTGGACGCCTGACTTCTTCAATTTCTCATCCTCATTCTCCAGGTGGACGCCTGACTTCTTCTTTTTCTCATCCTCATTCTCCAGGTGGACGCCTGACTTCTTCTTTTCTTCATCCTCATTCTCCAGGTGGACGCCTGACTTCTTCAATTTCTTTATCCTCATTCTCCAGGTGGACGCCTGATTTCTTCTTTAATTTCTTCATCCTCATTCTCCAGGTGGACGCCTGACTTCTTCTTTTCTTCATCCTCATTCTCCAGGTGGACGCCTGACTTCTCCTTTTCTTCATCCTTATTCTCCAGGTGGACGCCTGATTTCTTTAATTCTTCATCCTTATTCTCCAGGTGGACGCCTGATTTCTTTAATTCTTCATCCTTATTCTCCAGGTGGACGCCTGACTTCTTCAATTCTTTGTCCTCATTCTCCAGGTGGACGCCTGATTTCTTCTTTACCAGGTATTTGCTAACACAAATACTGTTTTTGCCCCTGTTTTAAATCAAGGAAAACTTCGTTAGTTTAAAGCAGGGTGGTTGGCTGTGGTATTCTTGCAGATGGTGATGTTTCTCTTCGTCTCTCTTTATTGCCTTGGAATGATTGAAAAGACTGTTTTGTCTTTGTAATTGATCCTTGACTATAGGATTCCCCTCTGTGTGTTTTCCTTCAAAACCTTTCAACTGTAATCATGTGCCTCTTTTGACTTTGCTGATCCACTTTTTATTTCATCTTTCTTACACCCGTATTTTATCTCCCACCTTTTGTGGCTGTATTTTGTAACCTTGAATCTTGGTAATATACCTTGACATTCCTTCTTATTTGTTTGGAATAAAACTTATCTCAAAGCTTGGAGAAAGTAAGATTATTAGCAACGAAATACGCTGATTTCGACAATTATAGAATGAAAAGAAAAATCCAATTTTTGGATGACTGTTGGAAAAGGAATAAAGGACTTATCTGATTGGAATTACTGGCACCAATGATCAGGGTATGCATTTCGGATTAATCAACCCAGTCTTTTAATCAATCTCCTCTCAATTTGTCTCAAGGAGTTTTCACCGATAAATTTTCCTCATTTTTCACTTCTTCACTTCCTTTTCGCCTTATGGTGCCTATGTGGGTTTTCACCTATAAGACTCTCTCATTTTACTTTTCTCTCAACTTTCTTCGTCTTATGGTGGCTGTGTGGGTTTTCACCTATAAGACTCTCTCATTTTTACTTTCTTTCCTTGTTTGTACCAGAGTGTTATGAACCACTTCATTTGCTTGCCTCAACATTTTTCTAAGATTGATCAAAAGGTCTTTTGGTATAAGTTTAGGAATGAAAAAGGTATTAAAAGCTAAATAGCTTTGGTATGGGTTTAAAATTACAACTCTTGGAATCCTTTCTTATTTCCAATACAATTCCTGCCCCAGTTTCTTGATTGGGGTCTCTTAATATTTCTTTTCTGTGCACATTGTGCATGTTGTGCACCCTATGACCGAGCCGTGAGGCGCCTACGTATCCTTCTTTGAGGAATCAGGTCAAACGTAGTTCACTACATAATAGTGAAGATTTTTTTTTTCATTGATTCCAAGAGAGGGTAGGAAAAAACAAGTATGGCTCAAAAGGGGAAGCAAATGGTATAGTGTTTGGATAGCAGAACAAATTGCCTTTGTCATTTCAATCTTCGAAATAGTGCTAAATACAAACATTCAAAAAGTTATGCATAATATCTCTTTACCGCGTCAGAATTGATCGCCATATCTATGCATTTGCCTTCGATATCTGTTAAACATAGTGCACCATTCGATAATACTCTGGTCACAATGAATGGTCCTTGCCAATTCGGGGAAAATTTGCCTTTTGCTTCAACCTGATGTGGAAGAATACGTTTCAGCACATGCTGACCTACTTCAAACTTCCGGGGACGCACCTTTTTGTTGTATGCTCTTGCTATTCTTCTTTGATATAATTGACCATGACATACCGCGGCCAATCGTTTTTCATCAATTAAGTTTAACTGTTCTAGACGGGTTTTGACCCATTCATCATCATCAATCTTTGCTTCGGCGATGATCCGAAGGGAAGGAATCTCAACTTCTGCAGGAATTACCGCTTAAGTGCCGTATACCAACAAATAAGGAGTTGCTCCTACTGAAGTGCGAACGGTAGTGCGGTATCCCAATAATGCAAATGGTAATTTTTCATGCCATTGTTTTGAACCTTCTACCATTTTCCGCAGTATCTTCTTTATGTTTTTGTTGGCTGCTTCTACTGCTCCATTCGCCTTGGGCCGATATGGGGTAGAGTTACGATGTGTAATCTTAAATTGTTGACATACTTCTTTCATTAAGTTGCTGTTAAGATTAGCACCGTTATCTGTGATGATCACCTTCGGGATTCCGAATCGACATATGATATTTGAGTGGACAAAATCGACCACAGCTTTCTTGGTCACTGATTTGAATGTCTTGGCCTCAACCCATTTGGTAAAATAATCAATAGCTACCAGAATGAATCTGTGTCCATTGGATGCTGCCGGCTCAATTGGTCCAATCACATCCATGCCCCAAGCAACGAAAGGCCATGGTGCCGACATTGTGTGCAACTCGGATGGTGGAGAATGAATCAAATCTCCGTGTATTTGGCATTGATGACACTTGCGTACAAAACTGATACAATCTCGCTCCATGGTAAGCCAATAGTAACCAGCTCGGAGGATTTTCTTTGCCAACACATATCCACTCATGTGGGGTCCGCAAACTCCTGAATGTACTTCAGACATGACAGCTGTAGCTTGTCTGGCATCTATGCATCTTAATAATCCAAGATCTGGTGTTCTTTTATATAAAACTCCTCCGCTCAAGAAGAATCCATTTGCTAATCGCCTAATGGTCCTCTTTTGATCTCCTGTGGCTTGTGTGGGATATATCCCCATTCTGATATACTCCTTGATGTCGTGGAACCATGGTTCACCATCAAATTCTTCTTCAACCATATTGCAATAAGCGTGTTGATCATGGACTTGAATATGTATTGGATCTACATAAGCTTTGTCCGGATGGTGCAGCATTGATGCTAGGGTAGCCAATGCATCGGCAACCTCATTATGGATTCTTGGAATATGTTGGAATTCCACTGATTGAAACTGCTGACAAAGATCATGTAAACATTGTCGGTATGGTATGAGCTTCAAGTCTCGGGTTTCCCATTCTCCTTGAATTTGATGTACCAAAAGATCCGAATCTCCCATGACTAAGATTTCTCGGATACCCATATCGGCGGCTAGCCTTAACCCCAAAATGCAAGCTTCATATTCAGCCATATTATTGGTGCAATAAAATCGTAGTTGAGCCGTAACAGGATAGTGATGCCCTGTTTCAGAAATGATTACAGCTCCTATTCCGACTCCTTTCATGTTAGCAGCTCCATCAAAGAAAAGTTTCCAGCCAGGTTTTTCAATTTGCTCCACCTCGTCGATATGCATTGTTTCTTCATCAGGAAAATAAGTCTTCAACGGCTCATATTCCTCATCGACCGGGTTTTCGGCTAAATGATCGGCCAGTGCTTGAGCCTTCATTGCAGTTCGAGTCACATAGATGATGTCGAATTCTGTGAGCAATATCTGCCACTTTGCAAGTCTTCCTGTTGGCATAGGCTTTTGAAAAATGTATTTCAATGGATCCAACCGAGAAATGAGGTAAGTAGTGTAGGATGACAAATAGTGTTTCAATTTTTGAGCTACCCATGTTAGGGCACAACATGTCTTTTCCAGATGAGTATACTTAACCTCATAAGCTGTGAACTTCTTGCTAAGGTAGTAGATGGCCTGTTCTTTTCTGCCAGTGGGGTCATGTTGCCCCAATACACAACCAAATGAATTTTCCAAAACCGTTAAGTAAAGAATCAACGGTCTTCCTGGCTCTGGCGGGACCAACACGGGTGGGTTTGACAAATACCTTTTTATTTCATCGAACGCTTCTTGACACTCATCGGTCCATTTGACTGCAGCATCCTTTTTTAACAATTTGAAAATTGGCTCACAGGTTGTTGTGAGCTGAGCAATAAACCTACTGATATAATTTAACCTTCCCAACAAACTCATTACTTCAGTTTTGTTTCTTGGGGGTGGTAGTTCTTGGATGGATTTGATCTTTGATGGGTCTAGCTCGATGCCTCGTCGACTGACTATGAATCCCAATAACTTTCCAGATGGAACTCCAAATGCACACTTGGCAGGGTTAAGTTTGAGGTTGTACCTGCGAAGTCTTAAGAAGAACTTCCTCAAATCCCCAACGTGGTTGGCCTGATGTTTTGATTTTATGATCACATCGTCCACGTATACCTCGATCTCCTTGTGTATCATATCATGAAACACTGTGGTCATTGCTCTCATATAGGTTGCTCCGGCGTTTTTTAAACCGAATGGCATTACCCGGTAGCAATAAGTTCCCCATGGTGTGATGAATGCCGTCTTTTCTGCATCTTCTTCATCCATTAGAATTTGATGATATCCGGCATAACAATCCACGAAAGACCCTATATCATGCTTGGCACAATTGTCGATCAAAATATGGATATTGGGTAATGGGAAATTATCCTTTGGACTTGCTTTGTTGAGATTGCGATAGTCGACGCATACTCTAATTTTGCCGTCTTTCTTTGGTACCGGAACGACATTAGCTAACCAAACAGGATATCGAGTGACTCGAATGACCTTTGCTTCCAATTGTTTGGTGATTTCTTCTTTAATTCTCATACTCATATCAGGCTTGAATTTTCTCAGCCTCTGCTTGACAGGAGGCATCATTGGATCGGTGGGCAATTTGTGGACCACTAAATCAGTGCTCAAGCCCGGCATGTCGTCATACGACCATGCAAAAACATCTTTGAATTCTATGAGTGCTTTAATTAACTCCTCTCGGATTTTTGGCTTGAGATGGACACTTATTTTAGTTTCCCGGACATTACTCGTGTCCCCTATATTGACGTCCTCGGTATCATTCAAGTTAGGTTTGATTTTCTCCTCAAAGTGAATTAACTCTTTACTAATCTCTTCAAAAACCTCATCTTCATCATATTCTGATTCATAATCACAATATGTTTCTTGAATTAATATTTCGGAACCAGATTGATTTTTAAGACTGGGCTGAAGATTCCTCATGCATGCCATATCACTAGAGCCAGCGTAAAAAGAACTGTACAGAAAAGAAGAAAAAGAAAAGAAAGCTATTAGGAATGATAATAAAAAGGAAACTGCTTTTTATTGGATGATGAAAGATAACAAGGTTTTGCACACTTCAAACCAACTGTAAGATAAACTTTGGGATTACAACCTTGAAATAACCCAAACAAACTGAAAGAAAATCAAAATAAACTACCAAGACTCCTTTCGAATTGGGAGAGGAGTGGCTTTCCAATTATTGAGCTTTGTTTTCGGTCCAACGAATTGAACTTCTGCGTTACTACACCCTTCTCCGCTTTCCAACATATTCACATCACTAAACAATTTCTCGAACCTTTCAATTAATTCCTCCTCCGGATTAACCTGGGATTTAGAAATTGTTGTTATCGGGCGATTTTTAGCGCCGGTCTTGACAAAAGACTTTGATAGATGTGGTACTGGTTTTGGAAGAAGCCATGCTTGGTGTTTCAACTTCCTGGCCTTTATTACGTCGTTGGCGGTGGGTATGAACCCTAAACCGAATGTTCCCCAGTTCTCGGGGAAAGATACTGGTTGCACAATTCCCTGTAGAAATAAGCCTAGACCTTTGCCGGGTATAAAGCCATTCTTTAACATTTCATAAGCTATCATGACTGATGCAGAGGATATCCTTGGATTCGGAAGGTATTTCCCTTCTGGAATTTTCTCTATCGACACTGTGTTTGTCACTTGGTATACCCATGGTCCCTGGTCATTTTCTGTTCCCTCGACCGGTACAATGGTACTGCTGTGAGCATTTAAGCTTTCTTCTCCATACACGACTACTTCTTGATGATCCCATTCAAACTTGACAGCCTGATGTAGTGTTGACGGGACTGCTTTAGCAGCATGGATCCATGGTCGACCCAATAACAAGTTGTAAGAAACAGATATGTCCAACACTTGGAATTCCATTGTGAATTCAACTGGCCCTATAGTTAGCTCCAACACTATGTCGCCAAATGAATCTCTGCTTCCCCCGTCAAATCCTCGTACGCAGATACTATTCTTCTGGATCCTCTCCTCTTTAATTTTTAATTTGTTTAAAGTGGAGAGAGGGCATATGTTTGCACTGGACCCATTGTCAACCAATACCCGGGTTACTACGGAGTTTTCACATTTCACGGTGAGGTAAAGAGCTCTGTTGTGCTCGGTACCTTCCACAGGTAATTCATCATCAGCAAATGTAATTCTGTTTGTCTCAAAGATTCTGTTGGCTATTTTGCCCAAATGATTTACAGAGATCTTTTCAGGAACATGAGCTTCATTCAGGATTTTCATCAACGCCAGACGGTGTTCCTCTGAATGGATCAGTAATGACAACAATGAAATTTGAGCGGGGGTCTTCTTTAATTGATCCACAACAGAATAATCATGGAGTTTCATTTTTCTTAAAAACTCCTCCGCCTCTTCTTCCGTCACAGCTCTCTTTGTTGGCATTGGATTGTTTTTAGTTTTTCTCAGCTCTTCGGGAGTAAAACATCTTCCCGAACGTGTCAAGCCTTGCACCTCACACACTTCTTCCTTGATTTCTTTGCCCTTGTACATCACAGTCACCCGTTCATAGTTCCATGGGATGGCTTTGTTGTTGATGACCGGTAGCTGGATTACAGGTGCAATAATAACCTGATCTGTACGGGCTCCTTCCACGAATATAATGGGTTTGTTAGCAACCCCTGGTACTACCACTTTCGGCCTTTCTTGTTTTGCGGCAACTTTGCTCGATGATGCCTCATTGACTATCATAGACGGTTTATCACCATTTTTGTGCTGCTTAGACACCGGTTTCTCCTCCATTAACTGCTTATCTGGCTTGGTTTCATGAGTCTTGATCATCATGACAGTTTGTGACGGCTTCTTTGTTTCTCCATCAGCTTGTATGATTTCTATCATGTTAGCCTCTTGATGGGCTGGCATTGGATTTCTATTGATATTTGGAGTTTCGGGGGTTTGAACCTCGATTTTATTAGTATCAATCAGCTCTTGTATTGCATTTTTCAAATGCCAACATTTCTCCGTATCATGGCCTGGTGCACCGGAGCAATATTCACAGCTAATGGTGTAATCCAGATTCTTTGGTGGAGGATTGGGTAGTTTGGATTGTATTGGTCTCAGCATGTCTAGCTGTCTCAACCTGTGGAACAGACTAGTGTAAGATTCTCCCAATGGAGTGTAAGTTTTCTTTTTCTGTTCCCTTTCTCCCCTGAATGCTGGCCTAGGCTTGAAACCTGGTCCGGGATAAGATCGGGGGTAAGTATTTGGTGTGACAGGAGCACGCCAATTGGTGTGAACAGGTGGCTGATTGTATGCTTGAGCATGGTTAATGGCAAAATGAGGCTCTGAAGGGTGATAGTAGTGTTGGGATGAATCATGGTGGTAAGCTGATTGGCGAGGTCGTTGCTGATTATAGTAAAGCGGTGAACCCCTGGGTCCCGGCCAAATTCCTGAATCAACTACGGTTGCTTCCTCTCTCTTCTTTCTTCCGATTCCTCCTACCCCGCCTTGAATAGCTTGAGTAGTTGCCTTAATTGCTGAATAGCTCATGATTTTATTTGTCTTGAGGCCTTCTTCCACCATACCTCCCATCTTCACTACCTCGTTGAATGATTTTCCAACCGCTGAAACCAAGTGGGCATAGTAAGTTGGTTCCAAGGCTTGGAGGAAGTAGTCTACCATTTCGCTCTCCTTCATAGGAGGATCCACTCTTGCTGCCTGTTCTCTCCACCGAAAACCATACTCTCTGAAACTTTCATTGTGTTTCTTCTCAAATTTGGTCAAAGATAATCGATCTGGGATGATTTCCAGATTGTATTGGAAATGGTATGTGAATGCCTGTGCCAGGTCATCCCAGGTGTACCATCTTCCATGGTCCTGGAATGTATACCACTCCAAAGCTGATCCGCTTAGACTTTGACTGAAGTATGCCATTAATAATTCATCATTTCCCCCAGCTCCTCGCATCTTGCTACAGAAACCCCTTAAGTGGGCTACTGGGTCGCCGTGCCCGTTGTATAGGTCAAATTTGGGCATCTTGAAGCCAACTGGCAATTGTACACTAGGGAATAAGCATAAATCTTTGTAGGCTACACTGGCTTGTCCACCTAATCCTCGCATGTCTCGGAACAATTGTTCTAGACATTTGACCTTCCTGAACATCTCTTCTTGTTCAACATTTTTGACTGGCTTGTCAATTTCGGTTGGGAGATCAAACCGAGGAGTAGTTGAATTGATTTCGGAGGCTTTGAAGGTGGGCTCCGGGGGGTAATATTGGTTGTCTTGGGCATGAAATGTAGGCTCACTAGGAGATTTGTGAAATGTAGCAGGGGGAGGTGCTACGAAAACAGGAGTCATAGGTGGAGGAAAGTACGGAACTGGTTTTGGAGGTGGAGACTGTGGTGTCTGAGAGGTGGTGCCTCGGTAGTGCTGATAAATGGGGAAACTTGGGGATAATTCGGTGGTGATATTATCCTGAGTTTGGGTCATTGATGGAGCAGGGTTATTTGGGTAAGATGGGGGTAACTGTCCTGTAGACCAAGCTTGGTACATCTCAGCCATTTGCTGCTTGAGCTTAAGCATCTCTTCTTTCATTTTCCCGACATCCATCTCTTCTATCTCCATACCTGTGTCAACATCTGGGATAGACATACTTTCGGGTATCGGTCCTTTTGATCTTGTGTGATAGTGATAATATGCCAGTATACTCTTTAGAGAAACTAACTGCTTGAATTCTGGAAATGGACAAACTTGTTAGTTGTGAGAGTTTAACACACATATAATCACACGTTGAGATGCAATGCTCCTAGACAAATAATCCTTTTCTATTATGTATTTGCTCGGCTGCTTGTGTCGTCCCAGCTTTTCTTGAAATTTTGTTGTTATTTATTTTTATATATTCTTTATCGTGGTGGTCGAATCTTAGAGATTGCCTACGTATCATGCCAAACATGAATCAGACCCTGCGTAGTTTGGACTAAAGTCAATCACGTTTATTTATTACACAAAGATGGAATTACATTTGAAAACTTTAAGAAAATAGCTTGAAACACACACACTTAAATCAAAATAAAAGATACAATTCATAACATCTCACAACATGCCCCACTTTCCACTTTTGTTCTCTAATATTGGATTATCTGCTCAATGTGGGGCTTGACCTGGATGGCCTCCCAGCGTACGATACATCCTTTCCAACTCCATTGCTAGATGACGAGCAAAAGTGGGCGCATGTTCTGTAAACCTTTCATAATCCATTCCTTGGCAGTTTACATAACTTTGAGATGTGAAGACTGCCAGGTCGTGGATCTGTGCCCTGAAACCTTGGAGACGTTGGTCTTGGTCTTGCAATTGCTGCTGACGAGTGGTGGCTATGTCTCTGACACGGTTTTCACGATCTAAAGCTGATTCTAATAGAGCTCGGAGTCTGGCCTGCTCTAATCTTGCTTGCGATCTTTCCCTGTCGAGGTCTGCTTGTTGATATTCTCTGTTGCATCTTCTTGCCTCTTCTAGTTGTGCACGAAGCTGGTCTTCTGATCGCATCCAATAGTCTTTTTCCTTCTTGAATTGAGCCTTGTCTTTTTCGGATTGCCTATCTTGGCGTTCTTTGTTAGATCTGGCTTCTTCGTTTAATTGTTGGATCCTTTCTTTTGCTTTGCTCAATGCCCTTTCGTTTTCCGCAAGCATGGAATCATAATCTTGCATTTTTTCGAAGAGATTGGCGGTGGTTTTTTGATCCTTCCAGCTCTTCTTTGGCGTTTCAGAGACTCTTTTCATTTTTTGGAATCGAGCATGAAGATTTTCATTCTCACAAACTAGACTCTTTTTCTCGCCTTTGGCTTCTTGTTCTTGCAAATCTTTCTCCAAACTGAGGCTTCTTAGATTTTCTTTTAGGGCATGGATAGTTGCTTTGTACCCTTTTTCTTTTTCTCCCCAGATCAACCGCTCTTGGATTTTATCATTGAAGTTTTGAACGTGGGGTCTTTTTGTTGGCCTTTTTAGCTCAGGTTCTGGTACATCATCCACGCGAGACCGCTTTTCGAACCACCTTGCATATCCAGGATTTATCTCACCCTTGGTAGTGTCTAGGACTTGAGTATCACTTTTCAAGTATCGGCACCCATTCCACATTTGCTGAAGTAAAGCTTCGGGAATAGTGGCTTCTGGGTGTAATTCGATTACTTGCGTACTCAAATCTTCCTCATCAGGAACTATTTGATATCTCCCTAGTTGCCTTAGGACTCTTAGTGGTGCATACGGCTGAATGCTTCTCAATCCCAATAGTAGTAGATAACTATTTGAGGTTGCCATATGTATTACTTCTCTCATCGGGAGCCATCCCAGAGTCCATTCAATTTGATTTGCCGTTAAAGCCTTTAGATGAGATACCCATGCTTCTATCCCTTCTGGAGCTTGATAATTTTTTGTTCTTTCCTCATAGCTCTCGATGCAATTAGCTTTGTTCGACCCATACTGTATGATTTTGGGTTGTTGTTGGAGATGTTCAATCACCCACATTTGCAACAAAATTTTGCATCCTTCGAAAACTTTCGCTCCTGATTTGCATAAAGTCAAAGCCCGATAAATATCTGATAGAATGATGGGGACAAGGGTGTGATTTTCTTTAGTGGTGAGGATTTGCACAACTTTTGCGGTGCGAATATCAATTGTTCGCTCTTTATTTGGGAAGACCATGACTCCTAGAAAAGCCACCATGAAAGCAAATCGACGGTGCATCTTCCAAGTGTCTTTGTTTTGCTTATTAGTAAGGCCTTTCTCATGAATTTCGAACCCATCTGACTTTCCAAACCTGGAATACAAAAAATTGAAGGAACAACATCCATTGATGACATTGCTTTTCCTGATTTGACTGCTGATGTTCAGAAGACCGAAGAATCGATGTATTGAAGGAGCCTTTGTGAATATCAAGCTTTGATTTCTTAAACTTCCGTCAAAACCAACATAGCCAGCTATCTCCTCTAATGTAGGAGTAAGCTCGAAGTCAGAGAAACGAAAAACATTGTGAACAGGATCCCAGAAAGTTACTAATGCCGTAATCAGATCATCCCGAGGCTCAACTTTCATAATGTCCGTGAGATTTCCCAAATGCTTGACGACCCATTTTTGACCGTCTTCGCCTAAATCATACCACCACATTTGAAGCTGACATAGAAATTCCTCCGTACTTGTGGATGAGGGGCTTTGTGTAGTGCTCATTTTGTATCTGAAAGTTAATTTTAATAAAGTCAAAATTTATTTTGGAAACATTTATGCTAAAATCAATTTTGAAATTTTTCTTTTATTTATTGAAAAAATTTAAAACTATATTTTTTCGAAATTTTTAAAGCAACCCATTTTATTCCTTTCTTCTTACCAAGATTTTATTTAAGCTGGTCAACAAGCATGTTCGAGGCGAATGAATGCACAAATAACAAGTAAGATGCATCATGATGGTCTTTTAATTTTGGGGTTCACCTGTCCTAGACAGACCCAACCCCTGTGTTGAGTCTCCAAGGCCAAATGCATATGATGCAAATATTCGTTCCTACTAGGGATCCGGTACATGGCTAAGTTATTCTAAGTGTAAAACCTTAGGTTGATTGTTCTAAACCTGGCTTACCCAAACGGACAGTTTGAGCCGAAGCGGGGGTAATGTACCGGGAGCACGAAAGTCTGCCCGGCCTAGTTACTTGTCCCAACTCCGTCTTATTTGGTATGACTTTAACAGAAAGGTGGGTCACGCGCACGTGTACACCATAAATTCAGAAGACTCAGAAAGAAGGGGGTTTCGTAGCAGTTGTATATATTCACAATTCAAATAATATTAAAGCGGTAAAAAAAACATTTAGCATATTAGCATATAAACAGTTGAAAATTATATAGTAAATAAAGCCAAAAGAAAAACAGATATTTTAAGCTCGAATTCTTTAAACCCTGAACCAATGGTTCTGGGTTATAGTAACAAAAGTTGCTTCCCCAGCAGAGTCGCCAGAGCTGTCGCACCTCCTTTTCTCCGCGCCCGCGGGGCGCGTGGGGAGTTTCTCCAATTGAAGGACAGTCGAAACGGGATTTGTTTATTTGTTTTAGAGTCGCCACCTGGGAATTTTAAGGCGTCCCAAGTCACCAATTATAATCCCTGAATCGAGGAGAATATGACTCTGTTTATTATTCTGCGAACCAGAAATCCTGAGTAAGGAATTCTGTTAATTCGGAAGAAGGTGTTAGGCATTTCCGAATTCCGTGGTTCTAGCACGGTCGCTTAATTGTTTTTATTATTGGCTTAATTATCTTGATTTTTATTAAATACTTTTTGTTACATGATTTTTCTACCGCTTTTACTTATTGTGGTTAAGAAACCTTTTTTGAATCGAATTACGCGTACGTATATTCGTGTTAAAAAAAATGCGGAATTGTGTCACGCGTACGTGTACACAATAACTTTTGATAATATATTTATTGAGCAATCCTTTTTCGAAATTGTGTCGAATCAAGAATATTTGTTTTTCTTGAATAGTGAACCGTACATCTCGGTTTTTTATGAAATTGATTTAACGCCTTTGGAAAAATCCTTTTATCAAATATTCGTTCGAAATTGCGCGTACGCGTAATCCGAATTTTTTTCTTTTAAAAATATAATCAGGGTACGCGAACGTATCCCTAATCGCGCGACATATTTGTAATGATATTACGGTTTTTTCCTTAAAATGTTTATTATATTATGAGGAATTTTCCTTTAAGATATCCTTAATTCTTGAAAAAGAATTCACAATTTATTGAATGTTGCCCATTGATTATAATTTCCGCATATAACATGTTTATCCAAGACTATTCAAATTCAAAGAACGGAATAAAAATATGATTAATACTATTTTAAACAAATATGACATATATATATATGCCAAAGAATAAATTGCATATGGAACTGAAAATAAATGATTCATAAAGGAAGGAAATATTTTCCGAGAATTTTCATTATTTACTTAATGCAAATTCTACTTCTAATTATCATTGGTATGAAGTGTGGCAATTTATACTTATACATCTCTTTTCATTCTTATATGCTTGCTTTTAATCTAATAGGCCTAATCACTTGGTTAATTTGTTTTATGAAGGTAGATAGACCCCGAGCTATAATGGCCGAATTATTATACAAGTTAATTCAATAAAATTACCTTACATGCAACTTAACTGTATATCGTATTCATAACGTATTGTAATAAGCTACATCATATCGCCTTTCGCCCACTTTTATACACACATCTATTATCTTATCAACATCACCATCTTTACCTTATGTAACAATAAATATCACTACTATAATTATCTTGGCACTTCTACATCACTTCTTACTTAACCAACAACAAAATTTAAATAATGACCAACATTCATACCATATTCCCTACTTCGACAATTTAATATGATTGAACTAATGAGATAATGAGCTAATGTTATTACAAATCTTTATACGAACTTTCACAGCAAGACAATTAGCTCATAGCTATCAAATTGAATTCACTACTAATTAACTAACATAAAATAAAAATGAAATTTAAATTGATGAACTTGGACAAATAAAAACAGAATTTCAATTCGAACTTCATTGATGAGTCATGTTGAATCTCTTTCCAACTTAAAATTTAAAAGACATGTACCTGAAAATGGAGGTAGAAGAAATGAATTTCAGCAGTGACAACAGCAGCAAAGCAGCAAAATATATCAGTATTTCCACAGATTTGAGCCACAAAAACAGGACCCGAGGAACCCAGATGCACAGTGACAGAGACTTAAGGAAATTTCAGATTTTCTGAATAACATTCAGAGGCAAACAACGGACAGATTCCAGAAAGAATGCATTTCAGATTTCAGTTTCTTTCTGTTGCGGATTCCTTATTTCTGATTTTTCTGTTTCAAATTGTGTGTGTGTGTGAATGTTCTCTTTTCTATTTTTCTTTCTATTTTCTTCCTCTCTTTCCTTTTAAACAAAATCCGAGTTCTTTCCTTTCTTCAGAATATTAATCCTAAAAATCTCTTACTTCTCCTTTTCTTTTTCTTTCTTAAAATCTTCTCTGACCCAGTCTGCCTTAAGGTCTCTCTTTGTCTTAAAAACTAATAAAGACTACTCCCCCTTAAGGTCTATCCAGCTCCTGTATTTATACAGGGCTGGTTCTATATCAATTAGTGTTGGAGGGACCCTTTATCCCTTTAACAACCAGAAAGTTTCCATTGAAACTTCTTTTTAATACTTTATGTGATCCTAACATGATTTTCAGCAGCCCCATTATCCCTTGTTCCCCCTTTATTACTTAAATATAGCCATTAACATTACATTATAATACACTAGCATTAACACCCTGTTTTTTACTGTTTCATTCCCAGAAATACCCCTGACCTACTGTTATTACTTGAAAAATCAGAACCCACTGTAAAACAGATTCTACAATCTGTATAGACTTAACTATCTTTCTGATTTACAGCTATAACCAATCCTATGATTTTGAGACAGTATATTACATTTCTAATGGCTGATTGACAAAAACTGAATTTAAACAGGGAATTCTCAACTGAATAAAAACAACCTTAACATTATACAGAACATGCAGGATTATTTCAACTGGAATTCAAAACTGAATTAAAAGCAAACAAATACAGGAGCATTGTCAATATACTGACAATGTCCCGTTTAGAAAACAACAATACAACATACATTTGAATTCACTAATTCATAAACAAACATGATTTAATTGACGAATACTAATCAATTGACTATTTACAACATTTGTCAATAATTAGTCTAAACAATAGAAGCAGACTGTTTCAGTCAACATTTTCAGAAATGAAAATTCGTAATATAACTAATCGACGAACTTAATCGAGTCGATTACACACATTGTAAACAATCACAACCAATAGAAACAATTCACATTCTGATCAACTAGATAGGTAAGAAACAGAAATGACAGAATTAATCAAAATACAAATATAAAAAATTAACAAGGTATTAATACACACAAAAATACATGTATAATACACAAAATAAATAGAAAAAATACCTTTGAATCTTCAATTTTATTCCGACTCGAACTCAACTTGGATTTCGGATTTTTTGTTTGAAATCAAACTGACCTTAGTCGAAGTATTTTCCACTGAAAATACTTCGACTAAGGTCGATTAAACCTCAATCTTCATCATAATCTGAACCGAATCCGGAAACATGTATTTTTATTTTAATTTTGTTTAATTATAACAAAGCAAACATTTTACGGACATAGACAAATATTTAACACCACGCAAATTTAGAAATTACACAGTAAAAGAAATTTATTTTGATTTATTTTGGAGCAGTTTTTCGTAAGGCAAAAATCACGTGCTCACATTAGTCACACGTAATTTTTTTGGAAAGGGGGGCCTGCCACGTTAAAGATTTATTAATCTTATCCAATAATTAGTTAATTAGGTAATATCCTGCTATCCGGTAATTAACCAATTACCCGCATATTTAAGAATTATCTCAAATTACATAAAATGAAACTCACTTTAAATATACTTCATATACCTTACTATCATGGCCATGTGATACCTTGTTTGATACTAGTCCATGAATACTGATTATTTTAGCTCGGGCCATATTTTATCCCAAAATGCCAAATTTTGATGAAATTCACCTTTTTTTCTGATTTGCTTGCCCTCTCACCTTCACAAATTTACTCATCACTTGTTTGAGGTAGCATAATATTTATAAATCCAAAATAAATCTCATTCTCGAACTTATGTCAATTTACTTGTGGCGTACATTCACGTACGAAAACATGGGGTGTAATAGTGTACTGCCTAGGTATGCATGAGATTCCTCTGAACTCTGACATATTGGGGCTGACCCTTCCACACAGTACATAACTACTTCTCTATTTATAATGATCTAGTTGTGAGCATTGCCCATGATCCTTGAGGCCCTTGGGAACTTTAACGTACCGGGATACCTCATTGGATACCATGGACTATGACATATTGGGCTGTTTTGAAGGCCTGCTACTTCCAAGTTCCCTTTGGGCCTATTTCAGGCTCCCTATAGCATAACTTATATTTATTATGTAATTTATTCACTTATGGTCTGTAATGATAATCTTTGTAAACAGATATTGGGAAAATTAGTAAAAGGGGGTTCTTATATGATTTTTGTGGGGAACCGGGTAGAAATCTTGCCTTTAGGTTTATATTATGTTTACTTGCATTAGAAATCATGATTTAGGTCTATACTATCTTTACCTGCATTAGAAACCATGCTTTTAGGATCACTTGGCATACTGGACAGCATGTTATAGGCACACTACCTCATTTGTTACGAAATTCTGATTCTACATAATCATGATTATCTAGAAATTCTGTTATTAAGTTACTGCTATAATTCTGCCTAATAAAAATATTCATTCTTTCTATGCATTAGAGATCTTGCTTTAGAACTGTATTTGCTTTTTAATCATGTCTACATCGCCTAAATCAATAACTATCTTGTCTATAGAAAATTCTTAAAAACAATCTCAACACTTAGATGTTATAGAGATAAATGTGTATAAACTAGTACTATAATATAATATTCAGCACCTAGACCAGCATGCCTATAAGACTTAATTAGTTCAAACTGTTTTAAACTGATTCCCAGAATTCTGATTGCACTTAGACAACATGTTTATAGGGTATTACATATCAAAGCCTAGACAAGCCTATATGTATTCAAGGTCTAATAAAAATTGTGAAACTATGCTTTGCTTATTTGTGACTGGCCAGATTCAACAGGTTCTAAAATTAGTAGGCAAACTGATTAGGTCTCTATCGATTTGCCTTAACACAATGCTGCATATTCTCTATTTGTCATGCTCACCTAGATATCCTGTTCTAGGACCTTTCTAAAATATCTAAAATCTACTATTTGAGACATGTTAATTGTCTGTTTATTTGTGGAGGTAAACATGAGCCCTCTTAATTGTTTCTTACTTGACAGTCTTGTTTGTTCTTTGTTGTCGCTTAGATTTTCTCTTTTAAACACCTTAGGCGAATCTAGAACTGCCTAAAATTAGAGGTCCTAAACACCTCCGAGACCACAAGGAAGGGACGGGTAATGCATGCATAGAGTTCGTCTAATTAAAACCGCTTATATAACCGCTAAGGGAAGGGTAATTGGGTAGTAAAGGGATATGATGACATGTGCGCTAATGCCACGTGTAACCCCTCTAGTTGAGGAAGGTTTATCGGGTATTGAACATATGTGATCCCGTAGGCTAAAAAACCTAGGACCCCTTTTACCCCTTTGTTTTAAATGTAATACCAATTTTACTAAATTGCTTTATCTGTTTATAAGACTAATTCACATAATTTGAGTTTGGCCGGGATCCACTGTTGTGGACCGCAAGGGGTGCCTAACACCTTCCCCTCAAGGTTATTTCGAGCCCTTATGCAATCTCTAATAATGCAAACTGGTTTATGTGTTACTTGCTTTATTTGCCCTAATGCACTTTAATCCGTTAGGTAGCAACTCTTCAAATTCAAATACCCAATTTCCGAAAGGAAATGAGTTGTTCCCAATGAATGTCGAAACCTGGACTCCGCGAGAAAAAAGGGGGCGTGACAGCATGGCGACTCTGTTGGGGATATTTTAGGCTCTTACCATAACGAACTTGTTTTTGTGAATTAGTATCAAGAATGATTTATTTTTTTGATACAACCTATTCTTTCCCCCTTTATTTGGATTTAATTGCTTATTTTCAAGCATTTATGATTTCCTTTATTTCCTGAAACTGACCTATCTCTTTGTTTTCTTTTTATAACTGTCTTTTAATTATTTAAATACCACATTTATCATTTTTAAACGTGCAAATACTTGACAACATGCTATTTATTGTTGCATAAATCATGCTCGACATCATATTCCACTCGTGCATAATCAATCATATAGCAACGCTTGATGAGTGTTTGCGCTCTTCCTATATATCACCCTCTAAATGTGGAAAGACATATTTGCGATAAAACTAGTCGATCAACGGTGCAGTCGACGGTTCCGTGTCTTTCCCCCTCAAGTTGTCTGCTTGAGGGTCCCAGTCTAGACCTCTATAGAAACCTTACTCTGATTAATTGTACATGCATCATGGTCAAACCTAGCCGAGTTAATATGATGTCCATATAATAACCCTTTAAGACAAGTCTCACTCAAAAGTTCATCGGGTTTTCTATAATCCCAACGGATGCAACCATGATTGTGTGCATTAATCTTGGAGAAGTAAGTGCCAATATGCTAATCATTGTTGTATAAATTGACAAATTTGGAGGCGGAAAGGGCCTAACTTTATTTAGTTTTGCAGAAAAAATGAGGCACGAAATCCTCAGGTTTGGCATGGTCGGTAGCATACCTTCACTTTTGCTAGATTAGTGGAGGGATCATCCTTCAAGTGACCAAAATACTGTGAAAAGGGTCTTAGGAAATTTGCCTTCTTTGTTGGACTTTCAGCTAAACAAAATGTTGATCGAAGCTGCCATCATGTTCTAGGACAAAGAAAGCGCTGTGTTTCGCTTTGGAGATATAGAAATGAGCCCCCTCTTGGAAGAAATAGGGGAATTTGCTGGGGTACCTTGGGATAGCCCTGGTTTATTGGCACCTGAAAATCGCACCACTAGGGGATTTCTGAAGATGATGGAGTTAAAAATGAATGATAACTTGGAGTGCCTGAAAAACTCCTACATATCTTTCGACTTCCTCTATGAACGATACGGTCACAGAAGCTCTTACCGTATTTTCAATGATGAATTCTTCATCACCTCCTTGGTTTGGATTCACCGTAGGGTTTTTGTATTCATTGTGTGTTTCTTGGGCATTCTAGTGTTCCTGATCCAAGGGGACAGAATCCACACCAGGTTGCCCATGGTGGCCAAAACTTTGATGGACGAGATCGAGGGGCAGACATATACCATTATTCCTATGATCATTGCAGATATTTACCGGGCCTTGGGACGCTGTCTGAAGGGGTTTAGATTCTTCGAGGGTTGCAATTTGCTGCTACAAGTTTGGCTGCTAGAACATCTCTAAAAGGGTCAATACCGTTAGGAATTTCCGCGAAGGTCGTAGAATGATCACATAACATTTCATCATCCTAAGAGAATGACTTATATTTCAGACATGTTTGCTCAACCTAAGGATGCTGTCGGATAGGTGCAGTTTTTCAACAAGTTAACTGAGGACCAGGTTCAATGGATGTTCGAGTGGTTCCCCACCGATGAGTTCATCATCAGATCCAGGGATGTTCCGCACTTGGTGTTGATTGGGTTAAGGGGCATATACCCTTACGCTCCCCTCAGGGTTATGAGACAGGAAGACAGGATACAGGTCATACTGCGTGTTACACCTCGTAATATTGCGTCCCGCAGTATTATATTACGATAATGTTATGCTCTGCAGTAATATGTTATGATGATGTTACCCTTGCAGTAATATATTACGATAATGTTACGTCCTGCAATAATAAGTTACGACAGTGTTGTACCCAGCAGTATTACATTACAGTGATGTTACGCTTCACAGTAATAGGTTACAGCGATGTTTCACCCTGCAGTAATGAAAGTTGAATTTGTCGTTAGGTAATTGACATTAGTCCAAGGAAAAGATTATTTGGGATATAAGGATTATTAGTGATGAGTAAATTCGTGAAGGTAAGAGGGTAAGTAATATCGAAGAAAATGAATTTGTCAAAGTTTGGCATGTTGGGGTAAAATATGGCCCGAGCTAAAATACCCTGGTATTTATGGACTAGTGCCATACAAGGTACTACATGGCCATGATAGTAATATGTATAATGTATGCGGAAAGTGAGTAATATTTTAAGTAATTTGTGGTAAATTTTAATTATTCGGGTAATTGATTAATTACCGGGTAGCGGAACATTACATAATTAATTAATTAACTATAGGATAAGACTAAAATTCCCACCCCACCCCCACGTGGAAGACACCTTTGTTTCAAGTAATGACACTTAATGTTTGGAAGTATTACACTTGTAGTGCATATTTAAAGTTGTGTTGATGTGTCAAGTATATGAGGGCATATCTCGTTTCTTGGAAAGGGATCATTAAAAGTTGATGATTTAGGGGGTTGTTTCAAAAACCAAAAAAATGTGAAGAATGCCATACATTAGCCATTTTGATAGTTTAGCCATTATAACTTAAAAAGTTGATCTTTTGCAAATATGGAAGGCATTAAGAAGCCTCTGAACCTTACACGCACAAATCCTTTAAAGCAAGGTTTATGGTTTCACATATAAGCTCCTACTTTAGAAACAATACCGACTGCATGTGCTTAATGAATTCCTACTCTTCTTACCTAAAACAATTACAATCAAAAAAAGAATAAGAGCAAGTTTTGTACCAAGACGTTTTGGAAAATTAGGGTCACTCACCAATAAGATAGTCTTCAACATCAAGTCCAAATTCTGTTGGTGTCAAGCAAAGCTTCTCCTCAACTCCATTGGGTAGAACAAATGTCTCGGTCTCTAACCAATGCATAAAAGCAAGTAATGATACCAGATGGAAGTAGAAATATATGTATTTTCATTGGTTTCCTCCGTATAATAGCAAATTGGAGACTTTTTCGTATGAAGTAAGGTGGAGGAAGACTAGTTTTGGCATATAAGATTAAGGCATGGAGGAGATTATTCGTGGATACAAGCAGAAAGTTGACCTTAATGGTATGCTAAGGCTAAGCTCTTCTTTCATTTGGCATGATCTCGTCATTACATTCATATCCCGGAATTTACGTATATTTTGCTAGTCTCGCAAATTGCGTATATTTTTCTAGTGTTGTAAGTTATAATATTCTCCTTATCGGGATTTTATATTCAGATGAGTATTTCGTTCTTCAAGTCAAGAGAGCATAGAAGTTACATATATACAGTATTAAAAGTATTTCATTACCATTGAGCTATAATCGATGGGCAGACCCCTATTGGGCAACCTATGATCAGATGGTAAGTTATATACCGAGCCTACTATGGCCGAGCGCGTATGAGCGAGCGCAGTTGGTCGAGATACAAAGCCTAGTATGGCCTCTTGAGTGCAGTATGTTGGGCTTTTAGGCGTTGTATGTATATTTGATTGGTTTGTCAGTTGTAATAAATATGACGGCCTTGTTGGCCAAGCTTTATATACTCCCAAATTCGGGGCATGACAAAAGTGGTATCAGAGGAGTTCTGTCCCAGGGAATCTACAAGTCGTGTCTAGTAGAGTCTTGTTCATGGGTGTGTCGTGCACCACACTTATAAGCAAGAGGCTACAGGGCATTTAGGATTGTTACTCTTTCTTCTTACTCTAGATCGTGTGGTAGAGCTCACTTATAAGAATCTAAGTTCTGAAATTCTATTTTATTCGTAATAAGACGATGCCTACTTCCCGAAAGAAGGTTGGAAAGAGAGATAGTTGTGGAAGAACTGAGTCAGAGGAATTGAATTTTGTATGATGCCTACGATTAGAAAATATGAGGTCTTTAGCAGATCATGGGTGTACTGAAATGGTAAGCTTCCTGATAAGAAGCCTTAAGGAAAGAATGCTTATCCCTCTTTATGATGAAGGACAATGAGAGATTAAGAAGATAAGTACAAGTTTCGGCAAGTAAAAGAAGCAAGGTGAAAAAGGGTACAAGGTACCTAGTTAATGAAGGTTAACAACATTTATAATTGAGGCAGAGGAACATAAGCTTCTTGATTTATATTTAATAGTAACAGAGGTATATACAATTGGTCACACCCTTTCCAGATATGTCCTATAGGGGTTAACAAAAGTAGTATAAGAAGATATGATGGATGAATTGATTGCGTCAGTTGACATTTTCGTAGGATATTGCAAATGTGCTAATAGATCTAGTACAACCAGATATGAGTACTACAAAGACTTGCACTATAAGCCTTGAAGAGATAAATATTACCTTAGTGTGGCTCGTGTCCCTAGTAAAGATAAAAGGTTAAGCAACTTGAAGAGCCACTGGATGGAGCAAAGGAAATCTAAAAGCGAAAGAATGTCGTATTGAAGTTTTCACAAGAAAAGGGACATGAAGAAATACTAGCAGAATAATGAGAAGAGAGATAATGAAGCATTATGAATAAAGTGTGATACATTGATGAAAATGGTAGAGTGTTACAGAACCTATTGTCAAATGAAGGAAGAGACGAAAGGTGATGGGCCTTAAGACAATAAAAGAATATAGGCCATAAGGTCATATCCCCATTTCGAGAAATAAGTTCGTAACTCTAACGCAATTACAAAAAGGAAAAGTTAGACCCAGAGTAATAGAAATTAATATGGACTGGTGAACAAGATAAACTAAATATGAATTAGGAACTGAGTGATTTGATAATAGTCAGCCTCTTGAGAATTTCAGATCATGTTCCGGCAATAATAGGACGGACCGCAGAAGGAGATTCACGATGAATTCAGAGAAAAATCATTCAGGGAGAAGCTTCCCTAGAGCAAGTAATGTGAGCAAAGTTAAGTTTAAGAGACTGTATGTGCCAGTTACGCTATATGTCAACCTCGCGAGTAAGGGAATTTTTCATCATTTTTATAGGAGAATTGCCGCAAGGCGAGTAAGGATCATTGATGTTGAGAAACGACGCCAAGGATGAAGAGGGAAAACATCTATAGGTAGATCCTCATGGCTTCAGCTTTTAATACACCCCTAAAGGGGGAAATATGGAGTGATGTGACATTAAGTCAGAATTAAGTGGTTCTAGTGACTATGGAATGGTAAAGGAAGTAAAGGTTCCTGCCCGAGATGTTATTAATAAATAAGGAGCCAGTGCGAGACGTAAGTTAAGACAAAGGAAATAACCCAAGAAAGATTACAAGGAACATTGATATGAGAATGGGCCAACGAGTAATTAGTAATTGGTCAGGAAGATCCCAGTTATGGCTAAATAGGAGGTTACAGACGAGTCATCAGATCGTGTAAGATAAACATAGTAGAACCCAACATGGAGAATTCAACCTCGAAGAATATCATTATAATACTTGAAGTATATTCAAACAAGCGTTGGGGTAGTTAAAGGTACCGTATGAGTGTTACGGGGATAAAAGAAAGTAACACTGGGAAGACAGTTAAAATATCAGTTCAGAAGCAACTATACAAGCACAAGGGCATGGAAGTAAGCAACTATCGATGATTATAGGCAAGTAAGGACATCAAGAAGGTCCGTAATAAGCTCACAGCTTTACGAGAATCAAGGGTTCTCCCTAAGTACTACAACAAAAGACTAGCTGAGGAAATAAGGAAGAAGGATTCAACCTAAGCACAATGACCTAAAGAGGAAATGGTCGTGTAACAACAGTTTCGCAGCAATATTGTAAGCACTCCAAAAGAAAGTGGCACCTATCATGGCTAATGAACGGGAAATAAGAATTAAAAGTAATATTTGAGATAATATGAGTTGTATGAAAACTCTGGCAAGTGTGGGCACTAAGATAAGCTAAGTACAGATGCAACAAGGGACAGAAAGACCAGGAAAAGTAATTGCACACGTTTAAAGAAAGCTGAGATAGAACAAAAGAATTATTTGATCAATGATCCAGAGTTAGTACGTTATGGATACACTCGAGATTTTGGAGAATTATGTTTGTTGACAATCATCAGCCATAGAAGACTCCGGTATAAGTTAAAAGAAAGAATTGAGACCAGGGCATAAATGAGGGATTGAATTGTTAGAATATTGTATTAGGGATATTCCATCATGCCCATGAAAGGCTAAGGTAATAACTGATACCATGAGCCACGAATCGGAAGATAGCTTAAGCCTACGTAAAGGCTGATCAGAAGGAAGAGGAAACTAAAGAATTACATCACCTAAGTGAATCAAGAGTCTGACTATTGGACCTAGGGAAACAAATTATAGAAGTTGTGCTTGAGAACATGACAGAATCGCTCTTAATGTCAGACGTTCAAGAGAAATAACACAACAACCATAATCTATAAGGGATCTACAAGGAATCCAGTTAGAAGAAGTACCAGCCTCATAAAAAGTCAGTACGAAGCTCCCACCGGATTGTGTGTGTGCCAGAGGTGCGAGTATTATAATAGAGCTTCAAGTTATGGACGTGAGTTACACCTAGATGGAAGGGAGGTTATGAAAGAGATAGAAGATATGATACGAGATTTTAAGTAAGTAAGGTAAAAGTGAACAACGTACGAGATACTAAAATGCAAAAAGTTGTGAATAGTCCATACTTCGGATAAAAGGTTATAAGCACGGGGATTCAAAATCCAGGAATGATAGTGGCATTGTTAGTGGCATATCTTCCAGCCTATGGTTTCTACATATCGAGAGGTGTAGTTAAAAGAGTATAAAAGAGTTAGAGATGAGGTGACGTCTCACTTGATATTCCAGAATAACATAAGGAAAATTTTGGTGCAAGCAAGTTGATGAAAGGTTGTAAGTAGTATAAATGGATATGTGTAGGTTGCAAGATAAAATATGGAATAAGCAACGAGAGTAAGCTGGGATTTAGTAGCAAACCTCAGCAGCGATAAATTAAAGTAAGAGTTATGGTAGTAAATTCATACGGATAGCTAAACGGACCTATGCAATGAGATATAGCAATATTCGTGAATTCAACAAATTACCAAGCGAAGAACTTCAGTATACTCATATATGCCCAAAGGGACATCTTATCAAGCTCTACATATGACGCTTAGATATTGGCTAAAGACTGGGGAATAAGGAGAGAAGAGTCGCATAGGCGTGCATACAAGTTCAGAGCCGTACAGACTACATAATGAAAGGCAGCAACAATTACGAGGTTGAAAGGATTCCGACCACAAGCCACGGTGTGAGAATGAGGCCTAAAGGGGGGAGTGCCCTGGACTTTGGATTTATTTACAGAATAGTCGCCTAGATGGCAAGGAAAGTTCTAAAGTATTCGGAAAATATAAGTTAAGAAAATGATAAGAGCATTGGTCAACATTCGAGGACGAATGTTCCAAAGGGGGGAATGATGTTACACCCCGCAATATTACGTCCCGCAGTATTATATTACGACAAAGTTATGCTCTGCAGTAATATGTTAGGATGATGTTACCCTTGCAGTAATATATTACGATAATGTTACATCCTGCAGTAATAAGTTATGATAGTATTGTACCCTGCAGTATTACATTACAGTGATGTTATGCTTCGCAGTAATAGGTTATGGCGATGTTGCACCCTGCAATAATGTACGTTGAATTTATCGTATGGTAATTGACATTAGTCCAAGGAAAAGATTATTTGGGGATTATAAGGATTATAAGTGATGAGTAAATTCGTGAAGGTCAGAGGATTAATAATATCGAAGAAAACGAATTTTGTCAAAGTTTGGCATGTTGGGGTAAAATACGGCCCGAGCTAAAATACCCCGGTATTTATGGACTAGTGCCATACAAGGTACTACATGGCCATGATAATAAGGTGTATAATGTATGTGGAAAGTGAGTAATATTTTAAGTAATTTGTGGTAAATTTTAATTATCCGGGTAATTGGTTAATTACAGGGTAGTGGGACATTACCTAATTAATTAATTAACTATAGGATAGACTAAAATTTCCACCCCTACATGGCCATGATAATAAGGTGTATAATGTATGTGGAAAGTGAGTAATATTTTAAGTAATTTGTGGTAAATTTTAATTATCCGGATAATTGGTTAATTACAGGGTAGCGGGACATTACCTAATTAATTAATTAACTATAGGATAGACTAAAATTTCCACCCCATCCCCACGTGGAATCCACCTTTGTTTCAAGTAATGACTCTTAATGTTTGGAAGCATTACACTTGTAGTGCATATTTAAAGTTGTGTTGATGTGTCAAGTATATGAGGGCATATCTCGTTTCTTGGAAAGGGATCATTAAGAGTTGATGATTTAGGGGGTTGTTTCAGAAACCAAAAACACGTGAAGAATGCCATACATTAGCCATTTTGATAGTTTAGCCATTATAACTTAAAAAGTTTATCTTTTGCAAATATGGAAGGCATTAAGAAGCCTCTGAACCTTACATGCACAAATCCTTTAAAGCAAGGTTTATGGTTTCACATATAAGCTCCTACTTTAGAAACAATACTGAGTGCATGTGCATAATGAATTCCTACTCATCTTACCTGAAACAATTACAATAAAAAAAAATTAAGAGCAAGTTTTGTACCAAGACTTTTTGGAAAATTAGGGTCACTCACCAATAGGATAGTCTTCAACATCAAGTCCAAATTCTGTTGGTGTCAAGCAAAGCTTCTCCTCAACTCCATTGTGCAGACCAAAAGTCCCGGTCTCTAACCAATGCATAAAAACAAGTAACAATACCAGATGGAAGTAGAAATATGTGTATTTTCATTGGTTTCCTCTGTATAATAGCAAATTGGAGACTTCTTCGTATGAAGTAAGGTGGAGGAAGACTAGTTTTGGCATATAAGATTAACGCATAGAGGAGATTGTTCGTGGATACAAGTAGAAAGTTGACCTTAAAGGTATGTTAATGCTAAGCTCTTCTTTCATTTGGCATGATCCCATCATTACATTCATATCCCGAAATTTACGTATATTTTGCTAGTCTCGCAAATTGCGTATATTTTTCTAGTGTTGTAATTTGTAATATTCTCTTTATCGGGATTTCATATTTAGTTGAGTATTTCCTTATTCCAGTCAAGAGAGCATTGAAGTTACATATATACAGTATTAAAAGTATTTTCATTACCATCGAGCTATAATTGATGGGCAGGCCCCTATTGGGCAACCTCTGATCAGATGGTAAGTTATATACCGAGCCTACTGTGGTCGAGCACGTATGAGCGAGCCCAGTTGGTCGAGATACAGAGCCTACTATGGCCGAGCGCTTATGAGCGAGCCCTGTTGGTCAAGATACAGAGCCTAGTATGGTCGAGCTCTTATAAGCGAGCCTACTACGGCAGAGCAGATATATATGTATACCGAGCCTTATAGGGCCGGACAACTATTTTACTTACTATATTGAGAGAATTAAGTCAGTATCAGCAGGTAAGCATATCTTCAGATTATCTTTGACTTCCAGCTACTTGCAATTATTATATTATCAGTTCAGTTTCAGCTTTCAGTATATTGCCTTACATACTTAGTACATTATTTCATACTGACGTCCCTTTTCTAGGGGCGCTGCATTTCATGCGTGCAGGTCAGACAGACAGAAGAGTAGGCCTCTTCATGACATGAGTAGGTCAGATAGCCATTCCGATCGCAGTATATCCATTAGTAGAGGCTTGTAGACATATCTTGTCATTTAGTGCAGTATGTTGGGCTTTCAGGCCTTGTATGTATATTTGGTTGGTTTGTCAGTTGTAATAAATATGACGGCCTTGTTGGCCAAGATTTATATTCATATTTAGTCAGCATTCGTTGTCGTCTTGAAATGTGGCCCATGGCCAAAAGTATGACATCATATGTTCAGAGTCCCTTAGTTGCAAGTTGGTACGCAAGGATATGTAAGGAACTAGGTGTCGGTCTTGCTCTCCCAAATTCGGGGCGTGACACCGCGAGTCACTAAAATGAGTCACTTCATAGCCGATTTTTAGGGTGACACCATCCCATATAAAAACGAAGCATAACACATGTGGCACTTGAAGATTATCATGGAAAAGGATACCATAGAGACAGATCGATATCATGCTGGTCATACATACTTTTACCCCTCATGGTTGGACGATAACATAGCAGGAATCTTCGAGCCAAGGGTTGGTCCAGAAAACAGGGTCATAGATGAAGTTTCTGAAGTAGAGGTGAAGTACAACAAATTGCGCAAAAGAATTTGCGAGTCTGAAGCTGAGCATATGGAACAACATAAGGCCGACATGGAAATGATCAATGAGTGAAAATAGAGGGCTGTTAAATCCAGCAAAAGGCTGGAATATTTTGAGTACAGTCTGATGGAATTGGAAGGGAAAATGAGAAAGAAAGTCACTGATTGCCAGAACGCTGAGGGAAATGAAGGAGGACATTTGGCAAGGGCATTCTTATTGTTGAACCTGTGCGAACTGGGGGAATTGATCGACAAAAGAATCCAATTTGGAGAGGGTCCTTCTGGGACCAAATAGATTAGATTTACTTGCTTTTTTAAAATGTAATAAGGCCAAGTGTTATTAGTGACATTATCTTATTTAGTATCGTTTTGGGTCGTCTATTTTTACATTAATGAAATGAGGAAATTATTGGCACTAAATTTCTCAAAATCTATTTGTCAGTAGGCCTACCTCGGGCACAACAGGACTCCCAAATTAGGACGCGAATTTACATTCCCGCAATATGCATTTAAATACTGCAAACTTTTCAGAACCTTTATTGACTTATTTACCTTTTATTTTTTTTTATTCTTTATTATTTCCATCCCCTAAGATTGGTTCGCACATATTGGCATCATCAGCATATCACACCAGATCTAGAGGCCATCCACCTCCTCCTCCGAGTGATTCGAAAAGAAGAGGAAAAGCTAAGATGGATGACTTAAGTGGTATTCGAAAGGAGAATGCTGAGAATGCAGAAACATCAGATGGTCGGAGTACTCCGGCACCAAATGATTTGGTTTTTCGGTTGGAACAAAAGATACTGGAGTTAGAAGGAGAACTTGAGCAGGTTCGCAACCTAGTAAACCTATCCCTCACCATGAACGTCCCCGATATCAACCAACAAAATACCAAAAACCCAGCGCCTCCCCAAAACACACCAAACCAGCATCCACAAAACCCTCCTGCACCACATCAATATGCAACTCCACCATAAAATCCCAATCCCTTATCGATACTAACTCCACCACAACCCCATCATCAATCAATCCAGTACCCACCAACCACTACCTATAACACTCCTTAGAACACACCACAACTCATTCCCGACCCTCAAAACTCAACCAATGACCACCACTACACCCAAGTCCCTGGCACTCACCAAAACAACCCTATATATATGGAAACTATGCCTCACTCTACTCAACCGATATCTTATACACTAGAATCCACTGAGAAGGACCTTCTCATCAAGAACATGGCCGAGGAACTCAAGAAATTGACAAGTCGAGTTCAGGGTGTCGAATGAGGCAAAGGGGTAAAAGGTATGAATTATGAGGATCTGTGCATACAACCGGACGTGGAACTGTCAAAGGGTTACAAACCTTCCAAGTTCGAAATGTTTGACGGAACAGGTGATCCCAAGGTTCATTTGAGAACTTACTGTGACAAGCTCGTGGGGGTCGGAAAAGATGAAAGGATCCAAATAAAGCTCTTCATGAGAAGTCTTACCGGAGATGCCCTGTCTTGGTACATAAGCTAGAACCCTAAGAAGTGGGCCAAATGGGTGAGCATGGCATTAGAATTTATGGACCGGTTCAGGTTCAACATGGAGAACGCACTGTATGTCTTCTACATCCATAATTTAAAGAAGAAGCCAACTAAGACCTTCTGCGAGTATGCTACTCGGTTGAGGTCAGAAGCAACCAAGGCCAGACCAACACTAGAAGAAGAACAAATGAATAAGTTCTTTGTCAGGGTACAGGACCCATAGTATTATGAAAGGCTAATGGTTATTGAGAATCACAAGTTCTCCGATATCATCAAACTTGGAGAAAGGATTGAAGAAGGTATCAAAAGTGGGATGGTAAAAAATTGCGAGGCACTACAGTCCACGAACAAAGCATTACAATCAGGCGGCATACCAAAGAAAAGAGAAGTGGGGGCATTAATGGTGGCTTAGGGCCCAAAATCTCCACTCATATACCAAACACCTCCACCCACATATCAAATACCTCTACCCGCATACCAACCCTCATCTCCCAAATATTTTCAACCCGCCACTGCCTATCATACTTATAACAACCAGTCAGCCTACTATCATTCACCTCTAACTCATATAAATTACCAGAAACCCTAACCTAACTTTGACCGCAAACCACCCAGACAATACATCAATATTGCTAAACCGATCGACCAGCTGTACGAAAGGTTGAAGGCCATAGGTTATGTCACTCCTATTCCCACTATGGTATTAGAGAACTCATCCCAATGGGTCGACCCAAACAAAACCTATGAATATCATTCCGGTATGAAGGGGAACACCATTGACGAGTGCCGAACATTGAAGATAAAATCAAGACATTGATCAATAACAAGGTCATACAGGCAAAGGAAGTTGCACCCAACATCTACAACAATCCTCTCCTAGATCATAGGGGTGATGGGGGTACATGTGATAGAGACGGATGAAGAATGGGATCCCGAGGGGTCAATAGGGCTTATTCGGGAAGACAATGATTTTAAACCTGCAGTCACACTCACTTCTATTATGGTGCAGACATAGTCATCAGTTGAGGTTGAGGTAACCGCATCGGTTCCATTTAAGGTAGAGGTAGCTCCGTCTACAGCCACACCTGCTTCATTTGAGGTAGAAGTGGCCACACCTTTCACAGTGATAGTATCAACCACACCTTCTTTCAATTCCAAGGCCATACCTTGGGATTACGTTGCCGAAGCTAGGCAAAAGGGAAAAGCAAAAATGGAAGAATCTGATGTTGCACAAGGAATGACCAAAACAGGAAGATTGGGCAAAGGTTTCCATGAGATACGGGTGGGAAGTATGAACGTGAAAGCATTTGATGGGTCTCCAAGGGCTATAATTGGGGAAATTAACCTTTGCCTACAGATGGGGCCAACTTGGTTCGATGTTGAATTCCAAGAGCTTGACATATTAGCTACATACAATCTTCTGTTGGGTCAAACTTGGATACATGCCGCTGGGGCTGTGGCTTCCACACTACACCAGGCCATGAAGTTTGAATGGAACATCATGAGGTGTTCATTCACGGAGATGGAAGTAATCCCATTTACACCAGTCAAATCATCTCGGTTATCGAGAACAGAAGAAGGCTAGAAGGGGAAACTTATCACCACACCGAACATGTCGATGCAGCCGAGAAAGATAAATGGTGGAGTAACAAAATAGAAAGCATACTGGCATGGTCTAGGTATGAACCCGACAAAGGGCTTGGGAAGAATCTCCAGGGCATTACTAAACCAATATAGCTTAAACGTCATGGTACAGCCTTTGGGCTTGGATACCAGTATACATGGCAAGAGTATGATAATTGATCACCTCCATGGCATGGTTTTTATTACCCTCTAGAGCAACCAGTGCCATATATGGGTCAGACTCATCAGGCTGATACAATATAGGGAATAACAGAGGAAGAAGCTTTAGCTGGGCTAAGGAATTTGTTCCTAGAGGACAAAGACATGGATTGCAATGCAATAATTGAGGAGGAGGAGGAAGAAGGCCTCACCATTCGGACTGTGGAGAAATGAGCCATTCTTAGGAAGTGGACTGCCACACCATCACAGGCCTACCGAGTCCCTAGGTAGCTTGGCATTTAGCCTAATCTATTTCTATACCCATGCTAGGCACTTCAAATGTTTGCAGTAATTTTGTTTTAAAGACGCATTTTGTTTCAAAATAATTGCTCGATTCATCGAGCCGTACTTGTTTAGGATACTTTCAAAATTTAATCAATGCATTGCTATTTATTATTATCTTTCACATCTCTCTTTATACAATGTTATTATTACTTTTCCTAATGAACCGATGACTGTGACATGTAATGAGACAACACAACATAAGCATAGTGACTCAGAGGAAGAAGATGAAATACCTGAGGAAATTGTCAGAGAGGTTGAGAACTTTGAGAATAAGCCTAGGTCTAACCTGGATGAAACCGAAGCAGTAAATTTGGGAGATGCCGAGACCATCAAGGAAACTCGCGTAAGCATTCACTTATCACCGCCAGAGAAAGAGGAGTACGTTCATTTCTTGAAGGAATATGAGGATATCTTTGCATGGTCATATAATGACATGACCGGTCTGAGCACATCCATAGTGGCTCACAAGTTGCCTACCAATCCAATATGTCCACCAGTGAAGCAGAAACTTAGAAAATTCAAACCAGACGTGAGTCTAAAAATCAAGGAAGAGGTCACTAAGCAGATCAAGGCCAAATTCCTAAGGGTAGTTGAGTACCCAACCTAGCTAGCCAACATTGTACCAGTTCCGAAGAAAAATGGAAAAGTCAAAGTATGTGTTGACTATCGAGACTTAAATAGATCAAGTCCCAAGGACGACTTCCCACTGCCAAATATACATATCCTGATCGACAATTGCGCCAAGCATAAACTCCAATCCTTTGTAGATTTCTTCGCGGGTTATCACCAGATCTGGATGGATGAAGAACACTCGGAGAAAATAGCTTTCATCACACCGTGGGGGGTATATTGCTATAAGATAATGCCATTCGGTCTAAAGAATGCTGGGGCTACTTACATGAGAGCCATGACAACCATCTTCCATGATATGATACACAAGTAAATAAAGGTATATGTTGATGATGTCATTATCAAATCCAAGAGGGCCGCATATCACATAGCAGACTTGAGAAAGTTCTTTGACAGGTTAAGGAGGTACAACTTAAAACTGAACCCCGCAAAATGTGCATTTGGGGTTCCTATAGGAAAGTTATTGGGATTCATTGTCAGTCACCGAGGAATCGAGTTGGACCCATGCAAAGTTAAGGCTATTCAAAAGTTACCGCCACCATAGAGCAAGAAGGGTGTGATGAGCTTCCTAGGATGTCTCAACTACATCAACTGCTTCATAGCACAGTCCACAGTTATATGTGAACCTATCTTCAAAATGTTGAGGAAAGATGCTGAAACGAGTTGGACCGAAGATTGTCAGAAGGCTTTCGACAAAATCAATGAATACCTGTCTATACCGCTAGTCCTACTCCCTCCAGAACCTGTGAGACCTTTTCTACTCTATCTATATGTATTAGATGGAGCTTTCGGATGTGTTTTGGGACAACATGATGAGACAGAGAGAAAGGAGAAAGACATATACTACTTGAGTAAGAAGTTCACACCCTATGAAGCACGATACTCTATGCTGGAGTACACTTGTTGTGCTTTAACCTGGACAGCTCAGAAATTGAGGCATTACTTCGGTGCCTATACCACATACCTCATATCTAGGATGAACCCTCTGAAGTACATCTTTCATAATATCATACCGATCAGGAATTTAGCCAAGTGGCAGATACTGTTAAGTGAGTTCGATATCGTCTATGTAACTCAGAAGGCGGTCAAAGGACAACCATTAGCAGACCATCTTGCTGAAAATCCTATGGGAGGGGAATACAAACCCTTGAAAACATATTTTTCCTGATGAAGAAGTATCATTAATAGGAGATGACATTACTGAAGCTTACGACGGTTGGAGGATGTTCTTCGATGGAGCTGCAAACTTTAAAGGAGTGGGCATTAGAGCAATTTTGGTATAAGAAACAGGTCAACACTACCCTATATCAGCGAAGCTCAGGTTTCCATACACCAAGAACATGGTGGAATATGAGGCTTGCATCATGGGGCTCATTCTGGCCATCGATATAAATATATAAGAAGTGTTAGTTATCGGTGATTCGGATCGTCTGGTACATCAGGTTCAAGGAGAATGGGCTACAAAGAACACCAAAATACTACCATACCTGCATTATGTACATGAGTTGATAAGAAGATTCACAAAGATAGAATTAAAACATGTGCCCAGAATTCAAAATGAGTTCGCAGATGCACTGGCCACTTTGGCATTAATGATACAACATCCAGACAAGAATTTTATTGATTCCATCCTAGTGAGGATCCATAATCAACCGGCTTACTATGCTCATGTTGAAGAGGAAATGGATGGAAAGCCTTGGTTGCACGATATCAAGGAATATTCGGTGAAAGGAGAATACTCGGAATAAGCGAACCATACTCAGAAGCGTACACTGCGGAAGCTGTCCAATCACTTCTTCCTAAGCGGAGGGGCCCTGTATAGAAGAACTTCTGATCTAGGATTGTTAAGGTGTATAGACGCAAAAGAGGCTTCCAGACTGCTCAAAGAAATACATGTCAGAACTTATGGACCACATATGAATGGTTTTGTTCTAGCCAAGAAAATACTCAAAGCTGGGTATTTTTGGATGACCATGAAGACGGATTGCATCTGATATGTACAGAAATGCCACCAATGTTAGGTACATGTAGACATAATAAGGGTACCCCCCAATGCGTTCAACGTATCAAGTGCACCTTGGCCTTTTGCTGCTTGGGGAATGGATGTCATTGGTCCGATCAAGCCTACTGCTTCAAACGGGTTCATTTTAGTGTCCATTGACTACTTCACAAAATGGGTAGAGGCTGCATCCTACAAAGCTGTGACCAAGAAAGTCGTTGCAGACTTTGTCAAGGATCGTATTGTTTGCTGATTCGGAGTTCCGAAGTCCATTATCACTGATAATGCCACCAATCTCAACAGTGACCTGATGAGTGCCATGTGTGAAACCTTCAAAATCAAGCACAAAAACTCTACAGCATACAGACCTCAGATGAATGGAGCCGTAGAAGCCGCCAACAAGAGCATCAAGAAGATACTAAGGAAGATGGTAGAAAACCACAAACAATGGCACGAGATGTTACCCTTTGCCCTATTGGGGTACCACACTACAGTCCGCACATCAACTGGACCGAAGTTGTCATCCCAGCCGAGGTAGAGATTCCTTCTTTGAGCATCATACAGGAAGTCGAACTCAGCGATGCAGAATGGATAAGGAGTCGCTATGAACAACAGGCCCTTATAGACGGAAAAAGAATGAACACAGTATTTCACGGTCAGCTTTATCAGAACAGAATATCCAGGGCTTTCAACAAAAGAGTCAAACCAAGTAAATTCGTACCAGGACAGTTGGTACTGAAGAAGATCTTCCCATATCAAGATGAAGCCAAAGGGAAATTCTCTCCCAACTGGCAAGATCCTAACATGGTTCACCGGGCGGTAATAGGAGGAGCACCCATACTTGCAGAAATAGACGAAGAAGTTTGGCCGAAACCAATCAATTCAGATGCAGTCAAGAGATACTATGTTTAGACTATTCACATTTCTTCATCTAATGTAACTAAACTACGCTTGACCTGATTCCCATTTAAGAGGGGATACGTAGGCAGCCCTGTGGGTTCGGTCATATCTTAATAAAATTTTCATTTTTCTCCTAGAACTAGAAACTGGGGTAGAATTTTGAGGAGGACCCTCAAAATTTCGGAGCTAGTCCCGCTAACTCCATCATAGGCCAAAAAGTAAGAAATTGGTAAAGAAATTGGGGCAGAATTTTGAGAAGGATTCTCAAAATTCCGGAGAAGGGTCAGCAAGTTTCATCGCACGCAAATGGCGAAAGACCATTTATCAAACTGAGGCAGAATTTTGAAGAGGATCCTCAAAATTCTAAATCAAGAAAGCTGCAATGTCCCTGAAACGTGTTACAGTCATTACTTTATCTAAAATTACTTAATATTTCGTGATGTTTTCTAAAATAACTTTACTTTCATCAATAAGTGCATATTTTCGAAACTCTATTTTCGTGACAGCCAGGTGTTACCTAGGGCAACTCAAACAAGGCCTCCATAACGTAGCAAAGCAAAGCCAGCAGACGAAGGCACGAACCAACCTCCCCTTACAAAACTCATAATTTTTCTTTGGACGCATGCATGGTGAACCTAACAGAAGTATTTGCAAACATACACATATCAAAGTCACTATCAATCAAGCTGCCAAATGCAAATATATCTCCAACTAAGAAATAGTCTACTCCTATTTGCTACCTGTTCATTTCATAATGCTGAGCATTGCCTTCTCTTTGCATGAGACTAAGCTCTGTCTCAAATATTGCATGAGGCTAAGCCCTACCTCCATATTTTCACAAGGCTAAGCATTGCCTTCTCTTTGCATGAGACTAAGCCCTGTCTCAAATCTTGCTTGAGGCTAAGCCTTGCCTCCATATTTGCATAAGGCTAAGCATTGCCTTCTCTTTGCATGAGACTAAGCTCTATCTCAAATCTTGCATGAGGCTAAGCCTTGCCTCCATTTTGCATAAGGCTAAGCATTTCCTTCTCTTTGCATGAGACTAAGCTCTGTCTCAAATCTTGCATGAGGCTAAGCCCTGCCTCCATATTTGCACAAGGATAAGCATTGCCTTCTCTTTGCATGAGACTAAGACCTGTCTCAAATCTTGCATGAGGCTAAGCCCTGCCTCAAATTTGCATAAGGCTAAGTATTGCCTTCTCTTTGCATGAGACTAAGCCCTGTCTCAAATCTTGCATGAGGCTAAGCCCTGCCTCCATATTTGTACAAGGCTAAGCATTGCCTTCTCTTTGCATGAGACTAAGCCCTGTCTCAAATCTTGAATGAGGCTAAGCCCTTCCTCCACTTTTGCATAAGGCTAAGTATTGCCTTCTCTTTGCATGAGACTAAGCTCTATCTCAAATCTTGCATGAGGCTAAGCCCTGCCTCCATATTTGCATAAGGCTAAGCATTGACTTCTCGTTGCATGAGACTAAGCCCTGTTTCAAATCTTGCATGAGGCTAAGCCTTTTCTCCACATTTGCGTAAGGCTAAGCATTTCCTTCTCTTTGCATGAGACTAAGCCCTATCTTAAATCTTGCATGAGGCTAAGCCCTACCTCCTCATTTGCATAAGGCTAAGCATTGCCTTCTCTTTGAATGAGACTAAGCCCTGTCTAAAATCTTGTACGAGGCTAAGCCCTACCTCCACATTTGCATAAGGCTAAGCATTGCCTTCTCTTTGCACAAGACTAATCCCTACCCCTATATTTGCATAAGGCCAAGCCTTGCCTCCATATTTGCATAAGGCTAAGCATTTCCTTCTCCTTGGGACTAAGCATTGTCCCTCCTTACAAAAATGTTGCTCTATTCTTGGCACTATCTTCTTCCCTCGGGCTAAGCTTTGCCCCAAACTCCGCACGAGACTAAGATTTGTCTTGCTACCACTTTTTTTTATATCTCTGCACTTCATGGGCCGACATATAGCCAACATGTCCAAAGGTGTGATATTCCGAAGGCATCATCCTGATAACTTGAAGACACCATGTCATGGCCTGATAATCTCTCAATATTTGCACATCATTATTCAAAGGCGTCATGGTTTAAAGGCACCATCCTCATGGACCGAGAACATCATTTTGTGGCCTGCAAATCTCCTATCTCACAACTCATGGCCCAGGACATCATAGTCTAAGGACGTCATCCGCACTGTCCAAAGATAATCTTTCATGGCCCAAAGGGAATTTGCATAATCTATATACTCCCACATGCAGAAGATGAGAGTAGCAGAGATGAGGATATTGAGATGTATGTGTGGGTGTATCAGGAGAGATAAGATTAGGAATGAAGCTATCCTAGACAGAGTGAGAGTAGCCTCCGTGGAGGACAAGACTTGGGAGTCGAGGCTGAGATGGTTCGGTCATGTTAAGATAAGAAGCATGGATGCGCCTATTAGGAGGTGTGAGAGGTTGGCCATGGAGAGTTTGAGAAGAGGTCGAGGTAGGCCTAAGAAGTATTGGGGAGAGGTGATTATGCAGGACATGGCGATGCTTCAACTCACTAAGGACATGACCCTTGATAGGAGAGTGTGGAGGTCGAGGATTAAGGTAGAAGGATAGTAGGTAGTCTATAGTTGTTCACCGATAGTCTTAGTAGTATGCATGTCCTTTCATATTCTTAGATTTTTATTATGTTATGTGGTTTTGTTCGCCTCAGGTATTGTATTCCCTATTGCTATTATTTGGTACCACTTATCCTTTATCTCTCCCTTTTCTTTTATCTTCCATATTTCTTCCTCCCCTGCATTCCTCTTCTTCTTCTTGCCCTTCCTGAGCCGAGGGTCTATTGGAAACAGCCTCTCTACCTGCATTAGGTAGGGGTAAGGTCTGCGTACAGACTACACACCCCAGACCCTACTTGTTAGGATCAAACTGGGTTTTTTGTTGTTGTTGTTGTTGATGTTGTATATACTCGCATGCACTGTGATTTAAGTTTTGCAGGTAATCCAGTAGGTAACCATTCTTCAAATAGGAGCAGCCTTCGCTCCGGTTTCCGCTCATAACATTTTCACTTTGCCATTATAACCAATTCCCATCAATTACCCACCTTATTCTGTGATATCTAGCTATCTGCCCTATAATACCTCCGTTACACTCCGGACTCACAACCATAACTCCATCCAACATTACGCTTCGCAAAAGAACCTTTGCTGAAACTGGCTACCATTCTTATACCAACTCCATCAGCTTCATTCACCGGTGGGTCCAGAACTACACATGGCCTGATTCCTGTAAAACCAGGGATATGTAGGATGCTCAAAGTCTAGGGTTCGGCCTATATAATTCAAAACACCCACTCGGTCAAAATCGATCATCATTTCTTTACTCGAAAACTCTTTCATCCTTCTCGGGTAAAGAGGACAGCTGTTGATACCCAATTTTTCCCTCATATATTTTAAATTTTTGCATAAATACTTTCAAAATATTATACATACATTTACAAATATGCACAAGTGTTTTACAATTTTCTCTACAATTTTTAAAGGCCCTAAATCCATTTATTTCTGCATTTTTATTACATAAATGTTCAAAACTATCTCTCATATTATTTTATGATGATTTAATCATATAAATTAATTATTTATGTTCATATGAGTGTTTAAATATTTTAATTGTATTTTTTATAATTACATTTACATGTTTATGACTATAATTGCATATTTTGCAAAAATAACCCCTATATATGTATAACTACATTATCTATACAGAAAATAACTTTTCATATTTTTATAATATTGAATAATTATTTTAGATCACCTTCATGCTTGAAAATCATTTTTTATCATTTAATTATCTATTTTTAAAATTATTTTATTTAGTAAAATGGGTATTTAAATAATAGCCCCTAATTCACACCCAAAATCGGACCCCACCCCCCCAATCCAATTTATTTAACCCAAGCCTAATTCAAATCAGACCCAACCCAATTAAACCTAACCCGACCCATACCCCCTTCTAATCCTAGCCATTGATCTCTAAGATCAACGACCATTATTCTTTCTTACCATATTAATCCCAAACGACCCCCCTAATCCCCTCCATTCTCTCAAAACCCGCCATCATCGTTTCCCCTCATCTCCCAACTCTGTCTCAACCTAACCCTAACCCTAGTCGCCATTACCGGTGTAAACCTCCCTTCTATGGTGCTTCTACGTCTTCTCCGACCACCCCTGGGCTCTTACGTTCCATGGCTTTTTGACTTCATGAGTCCTTGAGAAGATCTCAAGGAACTCCAACTGGTTTTGGTTTGAAACTTTGTTTACCGGCCTGTCTTAGGCCATTTGTTGTTCATAAGTAAGGATCTCTCCTTGTTTTATTACGAATCTTTGGGTTCTTGACATATTCTCTTCACCTCTGCTATTTTTCTGAAAACCCTAGTTCGATACTATCGGTCCTTCTCTGATCTTTATAGATCTGAGGTAATTCGAATGTTATTTAGTGTTTTCCTTCAAAAAATCTCTTGTTTTAATTGATTATTTTGATTTTTAATCTCTTTCTAAACTAGGTTTCATCTCAAATTTTTCTTCTTCGATTTTTCTAAGTTCTCAGTGTTTAGTTAATTGTTTCTTCATCATCTTAACTGATTTTGGCATGAATGTTCAAACCCTAGTTAATTCTGTGCGATATACTGTTTTCTTCAATTTTGTTTCGATACTTTGTTATTTCTGTGATACTAGTCGTATTAGTTTACTCCGTTTTGGGGCTTAAATGCTTTCCTTGTTAAAATCCAGTATTTCTTTGGGAGTTTACCCTAATTAATCTCTATTTATGGTTCGAACCTATTTTTCTAGCTGAATTCTGTACTTTTGTGAAGCTTTATTTATTTAATTTCTATTTATGGAATTTGAGTAATTCTTTCCCAAAAATTAGTATTCTTTTGAAGGTTTTACTGATTATTTCCTATTATTTTGCCCTGTTAAAATCTATGTGCATAGATCTTATTTGTGACTTTAATTGATCACACTTGCCTTAATAAGTTATCCGTATGGTTTTGTAATTCTTACTGATTCCCTATTTGATATGATTTGGATTCCTTACCCTAATTAACCCCCTTTTGTTGTGACCACTAAGTGATTACCCCTAATTAATGGTTCTATTCCGGACTCCCTTATATGAATTGATTCTGTGATTATTTGATTGCTCCATAATTGACTGACTTCTGATTCTCTTTACCTTATTTGCTCTACTCCTTAAGTGCTATATATACACTCTTGTTCTACCTCTCAAAAACACGGACAATAGTTCAAAAATGAACACACACACTCAAACTTTCTCTCATCTCTCTTTCTGCTACTTGTGCTTATTACTCGTCTAGCCGGCTGAAAATCAAGGTTGGACTGTGGAACTTTACCTGCTTTCCTTTCTGCACTTTGCTTCCTTAACTGGTATGTTCTTATTTCAATATAATTTTGAAATTCAAATCTATGTGCTCCACAGTTGTTAAATCCATGCCTATTTCTGCACTAGTTTAACTGATTATGTACTTAGTTATTCTTCCTGTTTACTACTTTGATCAGTATGCTTAAGTTTTACCCCCTCTTGTTCAGTGTTTTAATCAGCATGTCTAGGCATGTTTACTTGAGCTCTTGTATGTTTCCTTTAACTAGCATGCCCATTTTAAGTAGTTTAGGCTCCTAATTTATCTGATTAACCACAATTGGTATGACTAATTTTGTGTGGTAGACCCTTGTCCTCAATATAGATATTCCAGTATTCTGTCTCTATGTTCTAATGTCTATTATCACTTTAGCTTTAAGTATAATTTCCTTGTTAATACTCTGAATCAATAGTTTGTATTCTAATGCTATGAATTTTTCACTGGTTGTAAATCAATCCCTGCTTGTTCTGTGTACTTGTTGATCAATATGTTTTCCCTCTTATCCATGTTCATGTGTTTCTGATTTAAGCTCCCTATGTTCCCAACCCCCATGATCTCTGTTTGTAAACTTGTTTGTCTTCACTTAGAATCACGTCATAAATGGCTTTGAATCTGGGCACTCTAAGTTTGGTAATTGTGTGATTGTTTGTTGAATCATTGTTATTCTCAGAATTGCTTCCAAAACTATTTTCACTCTTAACATTTCTTAAAACTGTTTCCATTCCTGAAATATCTTTTCACTCCTAAAATTATTACCTCTATACTGTTTTTACTATGTTCTTCCAACTATGTCAAGCACTCTCACTTCACTCTTAGATTATTTAAATTCTTCCATCCAGTGTGTGTACTGCCTAGGAATCCATGAGATTCCTCCGAACTCTGGCACATTGGGGCTGGCCCTTCCATACCGCATATATCTACTTCTCTGTTTATAAGGATCTTGGTGTGAGCATTTCCCGGGGTCCTTGGGAACTTTGATGCACTCGGATACCTCATTAGATACTATAGACTATGATATCTTGGACTGTTTTGAAGGCCTGGTACTTCTAGGTTCCCTTTGGGCCTATTTCAGGCTCCTTATATCATAACTTATATTTAGTATGTAATTTATTCACTTATGATCTGTAATGATAATCTTTGTAAACATATATTGGGGAAATTAGTAAAAGGGGGGGTTCTTATATGATTTTTGTGGGGAACCGGGCAGAAATCATGCCTTTAGGTTTACATTATGTTTATTGTATTAGAAATCATGCTTTAGGTCTATACTATGTTTACCTGCATTAGAAACCATGCTTTTAGGATCACTTGGCATACTGGACAACATGTTATAGGCACACTACCTCATTTGTTACAAAATTCTGTTTCTGCATGATCATATAGAAATCATATTATTAAGTTACTGCTATAATTCTGCCTAACAAAATGTCCATTCTTTCTGTGCATTAGAGATCTTGCTTTAGGACTGTATTTGCTTTTAAACCATGTTTACATCGCCTAAATCAATAACTATCATGTCTATAAAAATTCTTAAAAACAATCTCAACACTTAGATGTTAAAGAGATAAGTGTGTATAAACCAGTTCTGTAATGTAATATTCAGCACCTAGACCAGCATGCCTATAAGACTTAATAAGTTCAAACTGTTTTAAACTAATTCCCAGAATTTTGGACAACATGTTTATAGGGTATTACAGATCCACGCCTAGGCAAGCCTATAGGTAATCAAGTTCTAATAAAAATTGTGAAACTATGCTTTGCTTATTTGTGACTGCCCAGATTCAACAGGTTCTAAAATCAGTAGGCAAATTGATTAGGTCTCTATCGCTTCGCCTTAGCACAATGCTACATATTGTGTGCTTGTCATGCTCACGTAGATATCCTGTTCTAGGACCTTTCTGAAATATCTAAAATCTGTTGTTTGAGACGTGCTAATTGTCTGTTTATTTGTGGAGGTAAACATAAGCCCCTTTAATTATTTCTTACTTGATAGTCCTGTTTGTACTTTGTTGTCGCTTAGATTTTCCCTTTTAAACACCTTAGGAGAGTCTAGAACTATCTAAAATTAGTGGTCCTAAACACCTCCACGACCACAAGGAAGGAATGGGTAATGCATGCGTAGAGTTCGTCTAATTAAAACGGCTTATATAACCGCTAAAGGGGTGGGTAATTGGGTAGTACAGGGATATGATGACCTGTGCACTAATGCCACGTGTAACCCCTCTAGTTTAGGAAGGTTTACGGGGTATTGTACATATATGATCCCGTAGGCTAAAAAACCTAAGACCCCTTTTACCCCTTTGTTTTAAATGTAATACCAATTTGTCTAAATTGCTTTATCTGTTTATAAGACTAATTCACATAATTTGACTTCGGCCAGGACTCATCATAGTGGACCGCGAGGTGTGCCTAACACCTTCCCCTCAAGGTTATTTCGAGCCCTTACCCAATCTCTGGTAATGCAAACCAGTTTATGAGTTACTTGCTTTAGGTGCCCTAACGCACCTTAATCCGTTAGGTGGCGACTCTTCAAATTCAAATACCCAATTCCCGAAAAGAAATGAATTATTCCTAATGAATGTCAAAACCTAGATTCCGCGAGGAAAAAGGGGGCACAACAGAGTGTATATACTACATTTTCATATTTTCTTGTATTTTTGTATTTTCTCGTGATATCATGATAGATCTAGTGAGCCGCGTGAGGCATTGGAATTGAATTGACAAGGTTGCAATTCGGTTTTGAAAAGGAAGGTCACGAGTTCTAGATAACATGAGAGATTTCAGATGTTTAAGAGTATGCTAGCACTCTCTCATATCAATTGAGGAGAGTGTGTGTTGCAGAAGACGCATTGTATATTGATTTGTGAATGCTTTACTACTACCATTATAGAAATTGTGTAGCTGGTAACTTGTAACGACCTGGCCGGTCATTTTAAGAATTTACGCCCCGATCCCCTATTAACTGCTTTCCCCGTGTTTATTTCTGCTATTTTGATTTGTCGGGATGTTCGGTTTTGAGTTTCGGAGAGTTTTGGGACACTTAGTCCCAAAATGAGAGCTTAAGTGTTGGAAATTTGAACGTAGTCGGAACAATGTGAATACAACCTTGGAATTGAATTCTGATGGTTCCGTTAGCTCCGTTGGGTGATTTCAGCCTTAGGGGCGTGTTCGGATTGTGTTTTTGAGGTCCGTAGCTAATTTAGGCTTGAAATGCCGAAAGTCAAATTTTGAAGTTTCTGCTTCGATAGTGAGATTTTTATCCAAGGGTCAGAATAGAATTCCAGAAGTTGGAGAAGCTCCATAGTATTTAATGTGACGTGTGTGCAAAATTTCAGGTCATTCAGACGAGGTTTGATAGACTTTTTGATCTAAAGCGTATTTTTTGAGTTTTAGAGCTCTTAGACGTGAATTCGCGGTTGTTTCATCGTTTCGATGTTATTTGTGGTGTTTTAAGGATTGTTACAATTTTGGGCAGTGGTATTAGACTTGTTGGTGCCTTTGGTTGAGGTCCCGGGGGCCTCGGGATGGTTTCAGAAGATTGTCGGAAGAATTTGAAACTGTTTGAGGTCGCAGAACCGGATTAACTGGGCAAAAACATATAAATACTTGCTTTCGCGAAATTTGAGCTATTTTCACCTCTTTTCAAATGGGAAGAAGGCTTGGGGAGCATTTTCAAGAGAGATTTTCAGAGGATTTCATTGGGGTAAGGTCTTTGGTCTCCAAACTCGTTATTGGAGTGTTTTTTATCATTATAAGCATGAAAAATTAAGGAAAATCAGTGGTAATTTGGGGGTTAGGGCTTGATTAATTAGAGACCTTTGAGTGATGATTCAAGGAACCATTTTGGGTCCGATTTTGGTACTTTTGGTATGACTGAACTCGTGAGAGTGTGAGGATTCTGTAAATGTAAATTTCACCCGATTCCGAGACGTAGGCCCGAGGGGCGTTTTGTTCATTTTACCTAATTTCGCATATTAGCTTAAAATTTCTTTCTAGAATCAGTTACTTGAAGTGTTATTTATATTATGCAATTGAATTGAATAGATTTGGGCCATTTAGAGTCGAGTACTCGTGGCAAGAACGTGGTCTCGGGCTGATTTTGAGTCGGTTCGAGGTAAGTGGCTTGCCTAACCTTGTGTGGGGGACCTTCCCCTTAGTATTTGGTATTATTGATAATTAAAATGCCTTGTACGTGAGGTAACGAGTGCGTACTTGTGCTAATTGTTGGAAATTCGGTTTTTATTAAGTAATTACTAGTATGTTTCTTTTTCTGTTTTATTACTTGCAATATTAAGCCTGTTGTTAGCTTAAGAAAGCATGTCTAAGTGATTTAATTGCTTTATTTGCTCAAACTGCTTTACCTGAATTCTGTGTAGCATGCTAATCTAGAATTACTTGTTTGCCTTAATATGAAATTTGACATTTCTAAATATTGTCACACCTCCTTTTTACCGCCCGAGAAGGTATATGGGAGTTTTTCAAATTAAAGTGACATTGTTCGAAATGAGATTATTTTATTTTATCAGAGTCGCCACTTGGGATAGTTTATTTGGTGTCCCAAGTCACCAGTTTATTTTAATATCCTAAATCGAGGAAATTTCGACTTTATTTTAAAAGTTTTCGAACCAGAAATTCTAAGTAAGGAATTCTTTAACCCGAGAGAAGGTGTTAGGCCTTCTCGGGTTCCGTGGTTCGAGCACGGTCGCTTAAACTATTAATTATTGGCCTATTATCTGATTTACTACACATTTTAAACCTATTATGTATTTTTAACTTTATAACCGCCTTTTAATTCTTTTAAAACCGCTTTTAGGATTTATGGAATTATTTCTTGAACAAGTTATGATTGTCGTACACTTATTTGTTTTGGAACACGCCGCGAACCACACTAAATGAAATGTACCCGCGATTCACGACATGTGTATTTTATTGATATTCGATGTTGTAATGATCGGGTTACATGAAATGCACCCCCAAATTTGGGAATTAGGTATCATGAGTATGCCACGGGAACTGTACTCATAGTCATGATGATTTATTCATTAATCACGCCTAAAGCAAGCTACGATGTTCAAGTAATTCTACTAGATTTAAAATTGTTGTAAGGCCAAGAGTTTATCACAATCTACAAAGCTAAACTAAACTAAAGTTTGAGCTAAAAATTTATCCCAACGAAGAAGCCAATTTGTCCTAAGCAGCCAGAATCCTTGTGTAGTGAGCATATCTGATGCCATGTTTGCACCAATTGTTTCAGAATCAATGAAGAAGCTGATAACAAAGTTAACTTCTTTTTCAAACAACGTGACATTGTTTCATTAATTGGCTCTCGAAAACAAAGCATTCTGCAATTTTATTTTTCCAAATTAAATCGAATGTAGTATCTTAACTTATCTTGTACCTAATCTGCATTTGATTCATGGTATTTGAGACAGAATAAAGCATTGCTGCTTCAAAATAAGTCTTCATGCACTGGTGATTTTGCAGTTTCCGATTTAACAACAGAAGATTAATTATAGTCAAACTTCAAATCATCAATCGACAAAGCATAACGATACATAATACTACAATCAAAATATTAAGACTAAAATGTATCGAGCAACTAGAACAAAGAAGCACAGAATTAGTACATAAACTGATAATTAAACCCAAACAACTAGCTGCCAAATTAACTTATCTCTAAACGGCTCTTCCGAGACTCCTATTCACCATGAAAAGATCAAAATAGATAGAATAGTAAGAAAATGTACATGAAGTTGCTTTTGATTAACTTTATTCGGGAAACGATTACAAGCAAAGAAAAACTTGGAAACATATTTGAAAGAAAAATCAGCAACTAGAGCTCAACAAAGTCAGCAGTAGAATCGGCAGAAAACAACACCAATCCTAGCCAAAAATCAACTCAAAAACCCAGAAATTATCAAACCAAACACAACAGAAATCGGACCAGATTTAAGAATCCTTCGTGGTTTTTGTTTTCTTTTTCTTGCTTTTGAAGCTGAAATTTCAGACCTCAGAGTTTGAAACTTTTAGGGTTCTGCTATGGGGGTTCTCGGTTGTTGCTAGGTTGAGGAGATCTGATTGTTCTCTTGTGTGTGTTCTTTTGTTGTAAAGATGAGAGAGTGGGGGAGGTTTGTTATGTATTCAGCAAGTGATCAGGAATGGAGAAGAAGAAAGGGGAATGGGGGTTGCACCGTTTTCTCATTTTTTTTGGGAAGGGGATCTTTTTTGTGTCTCCTCTTCTCCTTTAGGTCTAGGATAAGATGTCTTATAGGTATAAGTCTAGGTATTTTTATTAAAGTGGAGGGGTTTTGGGGTGAATTTAACTTTTTTTGGGTCTCTTGAGCCTTGACCCAATTCAAAAATAAGACAACTTTCCTTTCTCTTTTGTTCTTCTTTCTTTCTTTGATTTTAAAAATTCTAGTTGAATTAATTAAACAAGCTAAATAAAATCCTTAATTAGTCTATACCTTAAATTATATTGTAAAATTAATATTACTTATTTTTACTAATTTAACACTAGTTAATTTAAAACTAAAAGCTAAAATGTGGACATGACTATTGTAGTAATTTTTTGTGATTTTTGTTTAATGAATGCAATTCTGACGACCCGGCCGGTCGTCTTAAGAATTAACGTCTCGATCCCCTATTAACTGCTTTCCCCAAGTTTAATTATGCTAATTTGATTCACCGGGATATTCGGTTGTGAGTTTCGGAGAGTTTTGAGACACTTACTCCCTGAATGAGAGCTTAAGTGTTGAAAAATTGACCATAGTCGGAGCAGTGTGAAGACGGCCTCGGAAGGGAAATCCGATGGTTTCGTTAGCTCCGTTGGGTGATTTTGGAGTTGGGAGCATGTTCGGATAGTGTTTTGGAGGTCCGTAGCTTATTTAGGCTTGAAATGTCGAAGGTTGAATTTTTTTGATGTTTCCGGTTCGATAGTGAGATTTTGATCCGAGGGTCAGAATGGAATTCCGGAAGTTGCAGTAGTTCCGTCATGTCATTTGGGATGTGTGTGCAAAATTTCAGGTCATTCGAGTGCGTTTTGGTTAGGTTTTTGATCGAAAGCGTATTTGGAGGAAATTGGAGTTCTTAGGCTTAAATCCTTGATTAATTCGAGTTTTCGATGTTGTTTTAGGTGTTTTAAGGATTGGTACAAGTTTGAATAAGGTATCAGGTGATGTTGGCGCTTTTGGTTGAGGTCCAGGGGGCCTTGGGATGATTTCGGATGGTTGATGGGAAGGTTGAAGAAGTGTTGCAGCAGTTGTAGCATTGCTGCTTCTGGTATTTTTGCATCTGCGGCTTGGGGACCATAGATGCGGCTAAGAAGACCGCAGAAGCGGATTTTAGTTTGTTCAGCAGGTTCCGTAAATGTGGTGGATCTTCCGCAGAAGCGGAACCGCATCTGCGAGTGGAAGACCGCAGGTGCGAAAAATTGGTCATTTAATGAAAGTCGTAGATGCGACACTTGTTCCGCAGAAACGGGATCGCAGATGCGGTCCCAGGGCCACAAATGCGGAATTTGTTGGGCAGAACATATAAATAGTTGCCTTTGCAAAATTTGGCTATTCTTCCACCATTTTCATTCGGGTTTGGAGCTTTTGAGATGGAGTTTTGAGGAAAACAAAGGGAAATCGATTGGAGGTAATGTCCTTAACTTCGTAACTCATTTTTATGTAATTAAAGACCTTATTAATGTCGAGAAATTTCGACAAAATGGGTAATTATGGCTTGAATTTAAGAGACCTTTAATTGAGGATTTGAGGGGCCATTTGGACTCGGATTTCAGTGTTCTTGTTATGTATAGACTAGTGAGAGTGCGAGGGTTTTGAAAATTTAAATTTCACCCGATTCTGAGATGTTGTACTGAAGGGCATTTTGGTCATTTTACATGTTTCCGCGTATTAGCTTAGAATTTAATTCTAGAATCAGTTACTTGAAGTGTTATTTACAATATGCGATTGAATTGAATAGATTTGGGCCATTTGGAGTTGGATACTCGTGGAAAAAGTGTGGTTTCAAGTTGATTTTGAGCTGGTTCGAGTTAAGTGGCTTGTCTAACCTTGTGTGGGGGACCTTCCTCTTCGGATTGGTATGTCTGGTAATTGAATTGCCTTGTGCGTGAGGTGACGAGTGCGTACTTGTGCAAATTGTTGGAAATTCGGTTTTCTTAAAATATTTGTTAGCATGATTCTTTTCCTGCTTTATTATACTTGCAAAATTTATCATGTTTTTAGTTAGAAAGCATGTTTAGTTGACTTGAATTACCTATTTACTTAAACTGCCTTGATTGCACTATGTGAAATATGTTAGGCTAGAATTACTTGTTTCCTTGATATGAAATTTTATTTTTGAATATCTTCTTGCTGTTGCTGTGTATTTATATTGGGACTACGGATGTAGGATTCCGGTAGCTTCCCCTTGTCTGTTTACTTTGGTACTGTGGGTTAGATTCCCCTGCACATTTACTTTGGCTCTGCGGGTTAGATTCCCGATAGATCCCCCTGCACATTTACTTTGGGACTGCGGGTTAGATTCCTGATAAATCCCCTGCACAGATATATGGAACTATGGGAATGCACCCGGTAGATTCCTCCAGTACTAGGTATTTACATTTGGGACTACGGAATAGGATTCTGGTAGATCCCAGCGCACTATGAGTTAGACTACGGGATGGTATCCTGGGATATTCTTCGAATATATATATATATATATATGTGTGTGTGTGTGTGTGTGTGTGTGTGTGTGTGTGTGATGGACTACGGGACGGTATCCTGGGAGATTCACTAGATATGCAAAGATGGGACTGCAGGACGGTATCCTAGGAGATCCCCGATTGTTACTATCGGTGTTGAGCTATATTTCCTTTCCATGTTTACCTTGTTTTGTATAGTTGTTGATGTTCTGTTCACCCTGTGTTATTTACTGATGTACTCAATTATACTGTTATGTTCTATACTATTAATCTTTATATCTTATTTAACCTCAGTAGGGCACTAACCTTCCTCGTCACTACCCAGCCAAGGTTAGGCTTGGCTTACTGAGTACCACTGTGGTGTACTCATGCCCCTTCTGTGTATGTTTTTCATGTGCAGATTCAGGTACCACTGATTAGTCCTACTACCGTTGAGGGAGGAGACTGCTTAGAGACTCCGAGATACATTTGCCGCATACGCAGACCAAGGGGTCCCTTTCTATTCCTGCCTTTAGTATTTAGCCCTTCTGTTCTTCTCTGTTCTTTATTAGAAATTCCAGAGTTAGAGCCATGTAGTATTATTTTTCTTAGCTTGTGATTCATGGGTTTCTGAGTCTTGGATTTATGTTTGGTATTGAGAGTTAAACATGGTGTATGCCGAGCAGCACATTTAAACATTGTTACTGCTTTATTTCTGTTTTGAATTGTTTACTTCTGCAAGTTTTAGTTTCTCTTCCGTAAATTAGGCTTACCTAGTCGTAGAGACTAGGTGCCATCACGATGGTTTATGGAGGGCGAACCGGGGTCGTGACAAGTTGGTATTTGAGCTCTAGGTTCATAGGAGTCATGGATAACAAGCCGATTTATTAGAGTCTCTCTGATCGGTACGGAGATACTTGTACTTATCTACGAGAGGCTATGTAAATGTTAGGAAAAATTTCCCTTCAATTGATTTCCTTGTCATGCGATATTTTTGAAATCACAATTCTAAACTTCTTTCTTCTATTCTCTCACAGATGGTGAGGACATGTGCTACCCGAGATGATCAGGCACCCGCGCCCCCTACTGCGGCCGCTAGAGATCGAGATCGGGTTAGAGGCCGAGGACGAGCACGTGGTGTAGCCAGAACACCTACGCAAGTTGCCGCCGAGGTACCACCAGCGGATCCAGCTGGAGTCCAGGTACTTGACACGCTTATTGCTACTACAACTTCAGCATTTCAAGAGACTCTGGAACAGTTCATGAGTATGTACACCACCTTGGCTCAGCCAAGGTTGCTTCCCCTTGCTGCAGCCATATCCCAGGCCGGGGAAGGAGCACAGACTCCCGCCGCCCGCACTCCTGAGCAGCAAGTGCATGTTGAGCAGGTCCCAGAGATCATTCCAGCACCGCCTGTAGTGCAAGTTCAGCCTGAGGATGGGGCAGATGCTTCAGATGATGAGCAGCGGAGACTTGAGAGGTTCAAGAAGTATGATCCTCCGATATTTAGTAGACTTAGCATCAGATGATGCCTTGGGATTTCTAGAGGAGTGACACCGTATACTTCGCACTATGGGTATATCAGGATCGAGCGGGGTTTCCTTCACTACTTTCCAGCTTCGGGGAGTCGCCTATGAGTGGTGGGGCACCTATGAGTTAGACAGTCCAGATGAGGCTGCTTCACTGACTTGGATTCAGTTCTCAAAGTTGTTCCTGAGGGACTTTGTTCCTCAGAGCCTCATGGACGTGTGGTGTACAGAGTTTGAGCATTTGCGCCAGGGTGCTATGACTGTTTCAGAGTACGCTATCCGTTACACCAGATTGGCTAGACATGCACCAGCTTTGGTTTCCACTGTTCGTGAGAGGGTTCACCGGTTTATTGAGGGGCTCATTCCCAGCATCAAGTCTAGCATGCTCGTGAGTTGGAGATGGACATCTCTTATCAGCAGGTGGTGAGCATTGCTAGGAGGATTGAAGGTATGCATGCTAGGGAGAGAGAGGAGAGGGAGGCCAAGAGGTCTCGAGTGTCGGGCCATTATTTTGGTGCCCGTACCCCAGCTGTAGGTCGTCATAGTAAGGGTTATATGAGTCGCCCTGTTCATTCAGCTCTTCCAGCAGCCAGTAGTGCTCCAGCTCCTCCTAGATCTAAGGAGCCTTATTATGCACCACCGGTATCTAGCGCGCCTCCTGCGTGGGGTGCTTTCATAGGTCAGTCCAGCAGACCTGGCCCGAGCCAGTCACAACCACCACGCCCTCTTAGAGCTTTTTTGAGTGTGGTGATACATGCCATATGGTCAGGGATTGCCCCAGACTTGGGAGGGGTGCACTTCCACAGACTTCTCAGCCACAGTGTGCCCCACAGAGTTCTTAGGCTATGGTTACAGCTCTAGTTGCTACCCCACCTGCTTAGCCAGCTAGAGGTGGAGGTCGCGGAGGTAGAGGTCACCCTAGAGGGGGAGGCCAGGCCAGATACTATGCCCTTCCTGCCCGTACCGAGGCTGTTGCCTCCGATTCTATCATTACAGGTATTATACTGGTTTGCCACTAATATGCATCGGTTCTATTCGATCCAGGCTCTACTTATTCTTATGTCTCTTCTTATTTTTCTCCACATCTAGGTGTATCTCGGGATTCTTTGAGTTTCCCTGTTTATGTTTCTACTCTTGTAGGAGATTCTCTTGTTGTGGACCGCGTTTATTGGTCGTGTTTTGTTGCTCTTAGTGGTTTTGAGACCAGAGCCGATTTATTATTACTCAGTATGGTTGACTTTGATATTATCTTGGGCATGGACTAGTTGTCGCCCCATTATGCTATTCTTGATTGTCACGCCAAAATCGTGACGCTAGCTACGCTAGGTGTACCCCATGTTGAGTGGAGGGGTACTTTAGATTACACTCCCAGTAGAGTTATTTTTTTCCTTAAAGCTCATCGTATGGTTGAGAAGGGATGTGACGCATATTTAGCTTATGTGAGAGATGTCAGTATTGATACCCCTACAGTTGATTCAGTTCCAGTAGTACAGGATTTTCCCGATGTGTTTCCAGCTGACCTTCCAAGCATGCCACATGATAGAGATATTGATTTTGGCATTGATCTATTGGCGGGCACTCAACCCATTTCTATTCCTCCGTATCGTATGGCTCTCCCTAAGTTGAAGGAGTTAAAGGATTAGTTACAGGAATTGCTTGATAAGGGTTTTATTCGGCCCAGTGTATCACCTTGGGGTGCTCCTATTTTGTTTGTGAAGAAGAAGGATGGTTCTATGCGTATGTGTATTGATTATCGCCAGTTGAACAAGGTTACAGTGAAGAACCATTATCCTTTGCCTCGTATTGATGACCTATTTGACCAGCTTCAGGGAGCACAAGTGTTTTCTAATATTGACTTGCACTTAGGTTACCATCAGTTGAAGATTCGGGAGCCAGATATCCCGAAGACCTCTTTTAGAACTCGGTATGGTCATTACGAGTTCCTTGTTATGTCATTTGGGCTAACAAATGCCCCAACAACCTTTATGCATTTGATGCACAGTGTGTTTTTGGCCGTATCTTGACTCGTTCATCATTATCTTTATTGATGATATTCTGGTGTATTCCCGGAGTCAGGAAGATCATGACCAGCACCTGAGGACTGTGCTTCAGACTTTGAGAGAGAAGAAGTTATATGCTAAATTCTCAAAATGTGAGTTTTTGTTGGATTCAGTGGCATTCTTAGGCCATGTGGTATCGAGTGAGGGTATTCAGGTGGATCCGAAGAAGATAGAGGTCGTGTAGAGTTGGCCCAGACCATCCTCAACTACCGAGATCCGCAATTTTCTTGGTTTGGCTTGCTACTACGGTCGCTTTGTGGAGGAGTTTTCATCAATTACAGCCCCCATGACCAGATTGACCTAGAAAGGTGCTTCGTTTTAGTGGACGGAGGAGTGTGAGATGAGCTTCAGAAGCTCAAGATAGCATTGACTACAACCCCAATTTTGATACTTCCTACATGTTCGGGGTCTTATACGGTCTATTGTGACACCTCGAGGGTTGGCCTCGGAGCGGTGTTGATGCAGGAGGGTAGGGTAATTGCCTACGCATCCAGACAGTTAAAGATACATGAGAAGAACTACCATGTTCACGACCTTGAGTTAGCTGCCATTGTTCATGCCCTAAATATTTGACGCCATTACTTATATGGTGTGCCTTGTGAGATTTATACTGACCATCGGAGCTTGCAGCATTTGTTCAAACAAAAGGATCTAAATTTGCGCCAAAGAAGGTGGTTGGAGTTGCTAAATGACTATGATATCACTATTTTATATCACCCGGGCAAGGCTAATGTGGTGGCCGATGCTTTGAGTCGCCGGGTAGAGAGTTTGGGGAGTTTGGCTTATTTACCAGCATCAGATAGGCCTATCGCGATGGATATTTGGGCCTTAGCTAGCCAATTTGCGAGATTGGACCTTTCGGAGCCCAGTCGGGTTCTAGCTTGAGTGGTTTCTCGGTCTTCTTTATCTGATCGTATCAGGGAGCGGCAGTATGATAACCCTCATTTGCTTGTCCTCAAGGACAAGGTTCAGCATGATGATGCTAGGGATGTGAATATTGGTGATGATGGGGTATTGAGGATGCAGGGTCGGATTTGTGTACCCAATGTTGAAGGGCTTCGGGAGTTGATTCTGGAAGAGGCACATAGCTCACGGTATTCCATTCATTCGGGTGTGGCGAAGATGTATCATGATTTGAGGCAGCACTATTAGTGGAGGCGGATGAAGAAAGATATAGTTAGATTTGTAGCTCGGTGTCTCAACTGTCAGCAGGTGAAGTATGAGCACCAGAGACCGGGTGGGTTGCTTCAGCATATAGAGATTCCGGAGTGGAAGTGGGAGCAGATCACCTTGGACTTTGTAGTTGGGCTCCCATGGACTTTGAAGAAGTTTTATGCTATTTGGGTGATTGTGGATTGGCTGACCAAGTCCGCTCATTTCATTCCTATGTGTACTACTTATTCTTCAAAGCGGTTGACGGAGATTTATATCCGGGAGATTGTTCGTCTGCATGGTATTCCAGTTTCCATCATTTCAGATAGAGGTACCCAGTTCACATCCCGGTTCTGGAGGGTTGTTCAGCATGAGTTAGGTGCTCGGGTAGAGTTGAGTACAACATTTCACCCTCAGACGGACGGACAGTCCAAGTGCACTATTCAGATTCTTGAGGATATGCTTTGTGCATGTGTGATTGAGTTTGGAGGGTTTTGGGATCGTTCTTACCATTGGCGGAGTTTGCTTACAACAACAGCTATCAGTCCAGCATTCAGATGGCACCATATGAGGCTTTATATGGTAGGCGGTGCAGATCTCTGGTGGGTTGGTTTGATCCGGGTGAGGCCAAACTATTGGGCACAGACTTGGTTCAAGATGCTTTGGAGAAGGTTAAGGTGATTCAGGATAGACTTCATACAGCCCAGTCTAAACATAAGAGTTACGCAGACCGGAAGGTTCACGATGTTTCCTATATGGTTGGAGAGCGGGTTCTGCTTCGGGTCTCGCCTATGAAGGGCGTTATGAGGTTCGGGAAGAAAGGGAAGCTGAGTTCGAGGTTTATTGGCCCTTTTGACATAATGAGGCGTGTTGGGGAGGTTGCTTATGAGTTGGCCTTACCTACCATCTTGACAGGACTTCATCCGGTATTTCATGTTTTGATGCTCCGGAGGTATCATGGCGACCCGTTGCATGTGTTGGATTTCAGTTCAGTCCAGTTGGAAAAGGATCTATCTTATGTTGAGAAGCCAGTGGCAATATTGGACAGGCAGATTAGAAAGCTGAGGTCAAAGAACATTGCATCGATAAAGGTTTAGTGGCGGGGCCAGCCGGTCGAGGAGGGAACCTGGTAGACCGAGCAGGATATGCGCAGCCGTTACCTTCATCTCTTCACTACTTCAGGTATGTCTCTATGCTCGTTCGAGGACGAACGAATGTTTAAGTGTAGGAGGATGTGACGACCCGACCGAACGTCTTAAGAATTAACACACCGATCCCCTATTAACTGCTTTCCCCAAGTTTAATTCTGCTAATTTGATTCGCCGGGATGTTCGATTGTGAGTTTCGGAACACTTAGTCCCTGAATGAGCGCTTAAGTGTTAGAAAATTGACCGTTGTCGAAAAAGTGTGAAGACAGACTCGGAATGGAAATCTGATGGTTGTGTTAGCTCCGTTAGGTGATTTTGGGGTTGGGAGTGTGTTCCGATAGTGTTTTGGAGGTCCGTAGCTCATTTAGGCTTGAAATACCGAAGGTTGAATTTTTTTGAAGTTTCCGGTTCGATAGTGAGATTTTGATCCAAGGGTCGGAATGGAATTCCGGAAGTTGCAATAGTTCCGTCATGTCATTTGGGATGTGTGTGCAAAATTGTAGGTCATTCGGATGGGTTTTGGTTAGGTTTTTGATCGAAAGCGTATTTGGAGGAAATCAGAGTTCTTAGGCTTAAATCCTTGATTAATTCGAGTTTCCGATGTTGTTTTAGGTGTTTTATGGATTGGTACAAGTTTGAATAAGGTATTAGGTGATGTTGGCCCTTTTGGTTGAGGTTCTGGGGGCCTGGGGATGATTTCAGATGGTTGACGAGAAGGTTGAAGAAGTGTTGCAGCAGCTGTAGCATTGCTGCTTCTGGTGTTTTCGCATCTGCGGCTTGGGGACCGCAGATGTGGCTAAGGAGACCGCAGAAGCGGATTTTGGTTTGTTTAGTAGGTTCCGCAGATGCGGTGGATCTTCCGCAGAAGCAGAACCGCATCTGCAAGTGGAAGGCCACAGGTAAGGAAAATTGGTCATTTAATGAAAGTCGCAGATACGACACTTGTTCCGCAGAAGCGGGACCGCAAATGCGGTTCCAAGGCCGCAAATGCAGAAATCACTGGGCAGAACATATAAATAGTTGCCATTGTGAAATTTGGCTATTCTTCCACCATTTTCATCCGGTTTGGAGCTTTTGAGAGGGATTTTTTAGGAAAACAAAGGGAAATCTATTGGAGGTAATGTGCTTGACTTCATAACTCGTTTTTATGTGATTAAAGACCTAATTAATGGTGAGAAATTTGGGAAAAATGGTTAATTAGGGCTTGAGTTTATGAGACCTTTAATTGAGGATTTGAGGGGTCATTTGGACTCCGATTTTAGTGTTTTTGTTATGTATAGAGTCGTGAGAGTGTGAGGGTTCTGAAAATGTAAATTTCACCTGATTCCGAGATGTTGGCCTGAGGGGCATTTTGGTCATTTTACATGTTTCGCGTATTAGCATAGAATTTAATTGTAGAATCAGTTACATGAATTGTTATTTACAAAATGCGATTGAATTGAATAGATTTGAGCCATTTGGAGTCGGATACTCATGGCAAAAGTGTGGTTTCAAGTTGATTTGGAGCCGATTTGAGGTAAGTGGCTTGTCTAACCTTGTATGGGGGACCTTCCCCCTAGGATTGGTATGTTTGGTAATTGAATTGCCTTGTCCGTGAGGTGACGGGCGCATACTTGTACAAATTGTTGGAAATCCGGTTTTCTTAAAATATTTGGTAGCATGATTCTTTACCTGCTTTATTATACTTGCAAAATTTAGCATGTTGTTAGTTAAAAAGCATGTTTAGTTGACTTGAATGGCCTATTTGCTTAAACTGCCTTGATTGCACTACGTGAAGCATGTTAGGTTAGAATTACTTATTTCCTTGATATGAAATTTCATTTATGAATATCTGATCATAGGCTAAAAACTCGTGTTTTAGTCATTGTAACAACACTTTAATTATTGCATTTTACAAAGGTTTGAGCTTAAATGATAATGAATTGTACTAAATTCATGCTTTATGCCTTGCAAGAAGCTAATCCGACTTAAGAACTAACTTTGGGATGAATTTGATTGATTTAGGGCTTTGAAGTCTAAGTAAAAGCTAAATAAATCAAGTCGGGATCGTGTTCGGGGGTCGCAAAGCAAGCCCGGATAGCAAAACAAATGAAAAAATGAAGCAGCGCAAAATTTTGCACTGCCGCGCCGCGGAGGGCGCTACGTGGGGCACCGCGGCAGTGCAAATATTTTCGCTGCATTGTTTTGCTCCGTTAAAATGCATTCTGCCTCTGTCCAATCCATGTACGCGTCGCCCGGGGCGCCGCGGGTGTGTAAAAATCACAAAATTATTCTATTTCGGACTAAAAAGGGCATACTTGTCAAAACCCCTGCCTACACGATTAAAAAGGCAAAAGTAGTGCCATTATTGGGAGAGACCTGTTTTTGGAGAGAAAAAGAAGAAGGAGATTCATCTTGTAGAAGAGAATCAAGGAGGAACATCAACTTGGAGCAAGGATTAAAAGAGTTTTTCGAAACCTTCTCCTAGTATTTACTCATATTATGTTTAAGATTTTTATTGTTGATGTTTTTATCATTATGAGTAGCTAAAAACCCAAATATTCTGGGGTTATGGGTCTTAGATGATTATGTTGTTTGAAGCTTAGATTGATGATCTTGAAATTATCGTTAAGGGTTGTTTTGTTACAAGCCATATCCACATGTGTTAGTTCATGCCATATATTAGTTAACATAAATCCAAGAAGGAATTATCTTTGATATGATAAGAAGTAAATCCTATTGGTCTTAAGTGATACAAGAGTGTATAAGGGTGATTAACCAGTATTAGAAGTTAAACGAATCAAGGATGTTGTAACTCGTATTTTCAGGTAATCTAGCGGTGCTTAATACACTCAAGAGGTCATTTATTAAGGTATTTTAATCATATAATATCCGTATCATAAGTCTTGAAGTCAAACGAGTTATGAAACAAAAGTCGACAAAAGTTGTCGCAACTTAGGTTCATAATTTTACTTAAACATTAGGTCAAATGTTTCTAATCTTTTCTCATAATTTACATGGAGTTACGGGGTGATCTACCAATCAAATTAAAGATCTATGAGTCTAGTTTCCAACGCATTAAACCTTTCATCGATACGATCTTGGAGTAGAGAGATATTCACGTTTTCGCGAGACTACGCCAAGCACCTCTCTATGGGGCCCACAAGGCGGTTTAAGATATTTGGACCTATATAGGATGCCTCCAACCCGTTTTAAGTCATTTATTTTCACTATTTTCAGACCTTAGAACCCTAGGAACATCCTCTCAAGGTTCTCTCAAGATTCAAGACCCAAAAAAAGGGCAAACAACACAAATCAAGTGTCGGGAATTCCGTGGCGCTAGTAAGTCTCTTGTTCTTCTTGTTGTTGCTCATTTTTGTGTCGTTCCAGCTCGTGTGGGAGGTTGTTTTAAAGGGTTTATGTTCTGTAAATACTCCCTCATGTTCTTAATATCAATCCTAGGTGATTTCAAGCCTTCTAAAGTGATTCTAGTGCCGAAAAACACTAATTGATCGCTAGTTTCGCTTTTTTGTTGTTGTGGCAGCATTGGAGGGATATTTCATGGAAATTTAAGGTCAAATTGGAGTTGTTCTTTCTGTATAAAGGTAAGGAACCTCTTACTCTATATGTATTTAAGATTATCCAAGTTGATGCTAAGCCATTGAAGCTAGAACTTGTAAAATATATATCGAAAGGCTTGGTAGTAATGTTATTGTTTTGTGGACTGTTTTGCGTTGTTGTTGGGCTGCATATTTTACTACTATCTTGTGGAGTTTTGGAGGAGGAAGGGTGTGGAGAAACACCATATATATGTAGGGTTATGGGCTGATAGTTATTCGTAACATTTCCAGGTTGTTTGACACGACTACGGTGGTCGTCGTATGTATGGAGTGATTAGGCTGTGTGTGGACTATTTTGGGAGGCTCAATATGTTTATTATTGATGTTGTTTGGGCTGTTTGGTGACTGTTTTGAATAGTGTGAGGTCATATATATAGGGGAGGTGTTGTCCGTTTCATCGTAAAATAGGTTGTGGTCGATACATAATAGTTATGACGCTTAAATGATAACGATAGTATCGTTTCTCTTATTGTAGACTAAGGAGTTTTGACAATTGCATAGCTTGAGATTGGGGCAGTATATACAAGGTATGTGAGGCTATCCCTTTCCTTCTTTTGCACGACTCCGATTGTACATAATGTAATGAACGAGCTTCCAAGATACTCTACTCTTAGAAGCTAGCAGTACTTACATTGTTTTCCCTCTTATGGAACGATTGATGTTAATGTTGCTTCTCTTATTCTTATGTTATCAATGTTGTTGGTACTTCCTGATTCTTATAAGGTTCATAGTGAAGAGTTAGTCCTAATAACGTGTACAGAGGATACCGACCTTACGTCACTCCGAAAGGTTTAGAATGTGATTCTATGAGTCGAGCATGCATTATATATATGTATCTATTTTACTCTACCGAGCCACGCTATAGTTGGCTGGGTACGACACCTATTGTGCAACCACTGATCAGTTGGGTTTTACCGAGCTCCACGTGGCCGGGTACGATTCTACCGAGCCTATTATGGCCGGGTACGATATTTACCGAGCCTATTATGGCCGGGTACGATATGATGATGATGATGCCCACAGAGGCGAATGCTTTAAAGGTTTATGTATTTATACATATGTATCATGCATTTCATGTAAGTAGCCCTCAGAGGTACTAAGATGTTACAGGTTGTATATTCTCTATCCTTGCTTACATTACTGATCGTATTTATGGTTCCTTGCCTTACATACTCAGTACTTTATTCGTACTGACGTCCTTTTATTTGTGGACGCTGCATGTCGTGCTGCAGGTCCTGATAGACAGGCAGGTGCAGCTCCCCCACCACAGTAGACTGTCCAGTTCAGCGGTGATTGGCGAGATCCCTTCTCCGGACTTGCCTTGGTCTTGGTATGCAATTTTTGTTATAGACATTATGGGTATGTCGGGGCCCTGTTCCGGCTATGTTGCAACACTTATGTTCTTTTAGAGGCTCATAGACAGGTGTCGGCTCATGTATAGTTTGGTATGCCTTGTCGGCTAGTTTTTGTTGTATAGTCTTTCATAGTAGCGTGGTAGCTCATACCTTATATGTAGTTTCTTGATTGTCTGGTCATCCCCTGCTATGTATGTTCATGCCGTCATATTTTATTGCTGGTTGTCCATGATCTAGGTCTACCATTTATATTGATCTCGTCAGCCCTAAAAGATAATAATGAAGGTTAGATGAAATGTACGTTGGTGCTCGGCAAGTGTGGTCGGGTGCTAGTCATGGCCCTTCAGTTTGGGTCGTGACAAACTTGGTATCAGAGCAAGTCTGTCCTAGGGGTTGTCTATGAGCCGTGTCTAGTAGAGTCTTGATTATGGATGTGTAGCGCGCCACATTTATAATTAGGAGGCTACATGACATCTAGGGTTGTTACCTTCTTCCTGAATCTAGATCGTGCGTAGAGTTGAGTCGTAAGTGTTCGTCTCTAATATTCACCTTGTTTTTTTCAGTGATGCCTTCGACTAGGAAGCAAACGATTAGTAGACGGCTTGATACAGCAGCAGGAGAGGGTACCAGTCAGGTGCCCCAAGTCAGAGCAGGACAAAGTGAGACTCAGAGTGAGATGCCCTCTCATACCTCATCTACTCCATCTCCTCTAGAGGATATTAGAAGGCACCCAGCGCCTCTAGTTCCTCCGTCTGGCACTCCAGACCAGGATATGCGGAGTGCTTTGCAGTTATTGACTAGCTTGGTAGCTGCTCAGGCTCAGAGGCAGAATACAGGTGCTGCTGAGAAACCAGTTAGTACAAGAGTTCGTGATTTTATTAATTTAGACCCTCCAGTGTTTACCGGATCAGACCCCAAGGAGGACCCACAGACTTTTATTGACCAGGTTCATCGTACACTTCGGGTTATGCATGTTAGTGATACAGAGGCAGTAGAGTTGGCTTCTTATCGGCTACGGGATTTAGCGGTTCTCTGGTATGATAGTTGGGAGAGATCCAGGGGTCCGAACCCTCCTCCAGCTGTGTGGAAGGAATTTTCTGAGGCCTTTCTTCGTCACTACTTGCCAGTTGAGATACGACGAGCTAGAGCTGATAAGTTCTTGAACCTTAGACAAGGTAATATGAGTGTGCGAGAGTACAATATGCAGTTTGATTCTTTGGCAAGGTATGCTCCCCATATGGTGGCCGAGATGAGTGATAGGGTGCATATGTTCGTGAATGGGTTGGGACCACATCTGATAAATGAGTGTACGATAGCCTCCTTGGTGGAGGGCATGGATATTTCCCGTATTCAAGCTTATGCCCAGACCCTAGAGGATCGTAAGCGCCAGCAGATGGCAGTTAGGGAGCAAGATAGGGGCCAGCATAAGAGGACGAGATTTGCAGGGTATTCTGATGACTTCAGAGGCCGCATCAGGCCACAGTTTTCGAGGAGTTCGGCGCCACCTGTAGATAGTGCTCCTCCACAGTTTCAGAGGCCTCGATATGATCGATCCTATTATGGTCCAGGTCAGAGTTCGCAGGCATCTGGCTCGCAACATCACAGGGATACTAGTCAGATGAGACCCCTAACACCACATTGTGATCAGTGCGGCAAGGCCCACTTTGGACTGTGTCGTTGAGGTTCTGATGCATGCTATTCGTGCGGACAGCCTGGCCATATGATGCGGGATTGTCCTAATAGAGGAGGTGATGGTATGTCTCAGCCGACTGGATCTGTGTCTGGTTCTCCCTCATCAGTTCGACGTCCAGCACAGGGTTTTCAGCAGTCGACAGGTCGTGGTAGGGGTAGAGGTGCAGTGCCAAGTTCGAGTGGTGCTCAAAATCGAACCTATGCTCTAGTAGGTCGACAGGATCTTGAGTCGTCTCCAGATGTTGTTACAGGTATTATATCTGTGTTTTCTTATGATGTATATGCGCTGATTGATCCGGGATCTACATTATCATATGTTACACCCTTTGTGGCTAATAAGTTTGGCATTGAACCTGAATTGATAAGTAAACCCCTCGCGGTATCTACTCCGATAGGAGATTCTGTGATTGCTAGAAGGGTATATAGAGGTTGCACTGTGATGATTTGTAGTCGTCAAACCTCGGCAAATTTATTTGAGTTAGAAATGGTTGATTTTGATGTGATAATGGGAATGGACTGGTTGGCCTCATGCTATGCAAATGTTGACTGTCGTACGAAGATGGTTAGGTTCCAATTTCCGGGTGAACCCGTCATTGAATGGAAAGGGAACATTGCTACACCGAAAGGTAGGTTTATTTCCTATCTTAAGGCAAGGAAAATGATCTCAAAAGGTTACATTTATCATCTCGTTCGCGTTAGGGATGCGGAGGCGAAACCGCCTACTTTACAATCAATCCCTGTGGTCAACGAATTCCCAGATGTTTTCCCAGATGAACTCCCAGGCCTTCCTCCTGAAAGGGAGATTGAGTTTAGCATTGATGTGTTGCCTGACACTCAACCGATCTCTATTCCTCCATACAGAATGGCCCCGGCAGAGTTGCGAGAGTTGAAGGTGCAGTTGAAGGACTTGCTGGATAAGGGCTTTATTAGGCCTAGCACTTCACCTTGGGGTGCACCAGTCCTATTCGTGCGGAAGAAAGACGGGTCGTTACGGATGTGTATCGACTATCGACAGTTGAATAAGTCTACTATAAAGAACAAGTATCCACTTCCAAGAATTGATGACCTGTTTGACCAACTCCAGGGTGCCAAGTATTTCTCTAAGATTGATTTACGTTCAGGGTATCATCAGGTGAGGGTTAGGGAGAAGGATATTCCAAAGACGGCCTTCCGGACAAGATATGGGCACTTTGAGTTCTTGGTGATGTCGTTCGGGCTAACAAATGCCCCAGCAGCTTTTATGGATCTCATGAATACTATATTCAGGCCCTATCTTGATGTGTTCGTGATTGTATTCATTGATGACATTCTAGTGTATTCTCGTTCGGAGGCGGAACATGCGGGCCACTTGCGGATAGTATTACAGACGCTTCAGGATCGTAAGTTATATGCTAAGCTCTCCAAATGTGAATTCTGGCTGAACTCAGTAGCATTCCTTGGCCATGTGATATCTGATGAGGGTATTAGTGTCGACACTCAGAAGATCGATGCAGTAAAGAATTGGCCGAGACCTACAACACCATCAGAAGTCCGCAGCTTCCTAGGGCTAGCAGGATATTATAGGCGGTTTGTAGAAGGATTTTCCTCTATATCATCACCATTGACTAAGTTAACACAAAAAGCTACCAAATTCCAGTGGTCTGACACTTGTGAACGTAGTTTTCAGGAGTTGAAGAATCGATTGACATCTGCACCAGTGCTCACTCTTCCTGAAGGAACAGAAGGTTATGTGGTATATTGTGATGCCTCAGGTATAGGTTTGGGGTGCGTATTGATGCAGCGTGGGAATGTGATTGCTTATGCATCAAGACAATTGAAGAAGCATGAAAAGAATTATCCAACCCATGATTTGGAATTGGCTGCAGTAATATATGCTTTGAAGATATGGCGGCACTACTTATACGGCGTCCATGTTGACATCTACACAGATCACAAGAGTTTACAATACATCTTCAAGCAGAAAGAGTTGAATTTGAGGCAGCGTAGGTGGCTTGAATTATTGAAAGACTACGACGTCGAGATATTGTATCATCCCGGTAAAGCCAATGTTGTGGCAGACGCTCTCAGCCGTAAATCAATGGGAAGCTTAGTACATATTGAGGCAGGTAGATGGGGGTTGATTAAAGAGCTTCATCAGCTAGCCAATATGAGAATCAGATTGTTAGACTCTGATGACGGAGGTGTTACTGTACAGAATACATCAGAATCATCTTTGGTAGCCGAGGTAAAAGCACGACAATATGAAGATCCTATCTTAGTACGATTAAGAGAAAGCATTCAACAGTGTAAAAGTATGGCTTTTGGGATCGGAAAAGACGGGGCACTGAGATACCAGAGCCGATTGTGTGTGCCTAATGTGGCAGGGTTGCGAGAGAAGATTATGAATGAGATTCATCAATCCCGATATTCCATCCATCCCGGCTCGACAAAGATGTATCATGATGTCAAGGAGCAGTATTGGTGGGATAATATGAAGAAGTCTATTGCAGAATTTGTAGCCCAGTGTCCCAATTGTCAACAAGTAAAGATAGAACATCAGAAACCCGGTGGATTGCTTCAAAATATAGAGATTCCGACCTGGAAGTGGGAGGTGATTAATATGGACTTCATTATTGGATTACCTCGCTCTTATCATAAGTTTGACTCCATCTGGGTGATAATTGATCGACTTACAAAATGTGCCCATTTTCTGCCAGTGAAGACAACTTACACGGCTGAAGATTATGCGAAGTTGTATATCAAGGAGATTGTTAGGCTTCATGGTGTGCCCGTATCTATTATATCAGATCGAGGAGCTCAATTTACGGCTAGCTTTTGGAGGTCTTTCCAGAAGGGTTTAGGCACACAGGTAAATCTCAGCACTGCATTTCATCCGCAGACTGACGGACAGGCTGAACGTACCATTCAGACACTGGAAGATATGCTACGAGCATGTGTTCTAGATTTTAAGGGGAATTGGGATGATCATCTTCCACTCATAGAATTCGCCTATAACAATAGCTACCATTCCAGTATTAAAATGGCCCCATACGAGGCACTATACGGGAGGAGATGTAGATCACCAGTTGGATGGTTCGAAGTCGGTGAAACAGAATTATATGGGCCAGATTTGATTCACCAAGCTATTGAGAAGGTGAAAGTGATACAGGAGCGATTGAGGACGGCACAAAGCAGGCAAAAATCTTATTCTGATGTCCGACGTCGTGATCTAGAGTTTGAGGTTGGTGATTGGGTTTTCCTGAGGATCTCACCAATGAAGGGTATTATGCGTTTTGGGAAGAAAGGTAAGCTGAGTCCAAGGTATATCGGGCCGTATAAAATTCTTCGACGAATTGGACAGGTTGCTTATGAGTTAGAATTGCCATCCGAATTGGAATTTGTCCACCCGGTATTCCATGTATCTATGTTGAGAAAATGTATTGGAGACCCTTCTCGAGTCGTCCCTATCAAAGATGTACAAGTTACAGAGGACCTATCATATGAAGAAGTGCCAGTGGCGATATTAGATCGGCAAGTCCGCAAGCTTGAGAACAAAAGATGTAGCTTCCGTCAAAGTATTATGGAGGAACAAAAATATGGAAGAAATGACATGGGAAGCAGAAGAGGAGATGAAGTCTAAATACCCTTACTTATTCCAGAATGAAGATAACAAGGATGCTGGTGGAAGACAGGATACATTGGAAGGTGAAACGGCTCTATGAGGTAAGCAATAATTTGAGAATACTCCTCCTTAATACAAAATGGTGATATGTAGATAATGTAAATACGCATAATGCTTTGTGTAGCCTTGTGAAGCCATATGTTGGGATTAATTACTTGCAAGTTTTGCTAGTGACCATTTTATAGGGGAAAACCCTTACATTCGAGGACGAATGTTCCTAAGGGGGAGGGTGTTACAACCCATATCCACATGTGTTAGTTCATGACATATATTAGTTAACATAAATCCAAGAAGGAATTATCTTTGAGATGATAAGAAGTCAATCCTATTGGTCTTAAGTGATACAAGAGTGTATAAGGGTGATTAACCAGTATTAGAAGTTAAACGAATCAAGGATGTTGTAACTCGTATTTTCAGGTAATCTAGCGGTGCTTAATACACTCAAGAGGTCATTTATTAAGGTATTTTAATCATATAATATCCGTATCATAAGTCTTGAAGTCAAACGAGTTATGAAACAAAAGTCGACAAAAGTTGTCGCAACTTAGGTTCATAATTTTACTTAAACATTAGGTCAAATGTTTCTAATATTTTCTCATAATTTACAAGGAGTTACGGGGTGATATACCAACTAAATTAAATATCTATGAGTCTAGTTTTCAATGCATTAAACCGTTCATCGATACGATCTTGGAGTAGAGAGATATTCACGTTTTCGCGAGACTGCGCCAAGCACCTCTCTATGGGGCCCACTAAGGCGGTTTAAGATATTTGGACCTATATAGGATGCCTCCAACCCGTTTTAAGTCATTTATTCTCACTATTTTCAGACCTTAGAACCCTAGGAACATCCTCTCAAGGTTCTCTCAAGATTCAAGACCCAAAAAAGGGCAAACAACACAAATCAAGTGTCGGGAATTCCGTGGCGCTAGTAAGTCTCTTGTTCTTCTTGTTGTTGCTCATTTTTGTGTCGTTCCAGCTCGTGTGGGAGGTTGTTTTAAAGGGTTTATGTTCTGTAAATACTCCTTCATGTTCTTAATATCAATCCTAGGTGATTTCAAGCCTTCTAAAGTGATTCTAGTGCCGAAAAACACTAATTGATCGCTAGTTTCGCTTTTTTGTTGTTGTGGCAGCATTGGAGGGATATTTCATGGAAATTTAAGGTCAAATTGGAGTTGTTCTTTCTGTATAAAGGTAAGGAACCTCTTACTCTATATGTATTTAAGATTATCCAAGTTGCGGCTAAGCCATTGAAGCTAGAACTTGTGAAATATATATCGAAAGGCTTGGTAGTAATGTTATTGTTTTGTGGACTGTTTTGCGTTGTTGTTGGGATGCGTATTTTACTACTATATTGTGGAGTTTTGGAGGAGGAAGGGTGTGGAGAAACACCATATATATGTAGGGTTATGGGCTGATAGTTATTCGTAACATTTCCAGGTTGTTTGACACGACTACGGTGGTCGTCGTATGTATGGAGTGATTAGGCTGTGTGTGGACTATTTTGGGAGGCTCAATATGTTTATTATTGATGTTGTTTGGGCTGTTTGGTGACTGTTTTGAATAGTGTGAGGTCATATATATAGGGGAGGTGCTGTCCGTTTCATCGTAAAATAGGTTGTGGTCGATACATAATAGTTATGACGCTTAAATGATAACGATAGTATCGTTTCTCTTATTGTAGACTAAGGAGTTTTAACAATTGCATAGCTTGAGATTGGGGAAGTATATACAAGGTATGTGAGGCTATCCCTTTCCTTCTTTTGCACGACTCCGATTGTACATAATGTAATGAACGAGCTTCCAAGATACTCTACTCTTAGAAGCTAGCAGTACTTACATTGTTTTCCCTCTTATGGAACGATTGATGTTAATGTTGCTTCTCTTATTCTTATGTTATCAATGTTGTTCGTACTTCCTAAATCTTATAAGGTTCATAGTGAAGAGTTAGTCCTAATAACGTGTACAGAGGATACCGACCTTACGTCACTCCGAAAGGTTTAGAATGTGATTCTATGAGTCGAGCATGCATTATATATATGTATCTATTTTACTCTACCGAGCCACGCTATAGTTGGCCGGGTATGGCACCTATTGTGCAACCACTGATCAGTTGGGTTTTACCGAGCTCCACGTGGCCGGGTACGATTCTACCGAGCCTTATGATGGCCGTGTACGTTTTTTTACCGAGCCTATTATGGTCGGGTACGATATGATGATGATGATGCCCACAGAGGCGAATGCTTTAAAGGTTTATGTATTTATACATATGTATCATGCATTTCATGTAAGTAGCCCTCAGAGGTACTAAGATGTTACAGGTTGTATATTCTCTATCCTTGCTTACATTACTGATCGTATTTATGGTTCCTTGCCTTACATACTCAGTACTTTATTCGTACTGACGTCCTTTTATTTGTGGACGCTGCATGTCGTGCTGCAGGTCCTGATAGACAGGCAGGTGCAGCTCCCCCACCACAGTAGACTGTCCAGTTCAGCGGTGATTGGCGAGATCCCTTCTCCGGACTTGCCTTGGTCTTGGTATGCAATTTTTGTTATAGACATTATGGGTATGTCGGGGCCCTGTTCCGGCTATGTTGCAACACTTATGTTCTTTTAGAGGCTCATAGACAGGTGTCGGCTCATGTATAGTTTGGTATGCCTTGTCGGCTAGTTTTTGTTGTATAGTCTTTCATAGTAGCGTGGTAGCTCATACCTTATATGTAGTTTCTTGATTGTCTGGTCATCCCCTGCTATGTATGTTCATGCCGTCATATTTTATTGCTGGTTGTCCATGATCTAGGTCTACCATTTATATTGATCTCGTCAGCCCTAAAAGATAATAATGAAGGTTAGATGAAATGTACGTTGGTGCTCGGCAAGTGTGGTCGGGTGCTAGTCATGGCCCTTCAGTTTGGGTCGTGACATGTTTATTTGATTCTGTTGTTAATAATTTTACTGCGTAACTAACAGTGAAATACTATTTATGAATCTTGAGTTAAACTTGAAAAAGGAAATTCTTGATTGCATATAGAATCAAATAGAGCATGATCTGGATCCTGGGCATCGGGTGAAAGATTCGCGATTAAGATAGAACTATATTTAATTGCCTTGTTTGGTTGAGAAATAGGATTTGTAAATGCATTTGAGTTAATATTAATACCATAGAAATATAGGTATTAATTTAACTTGAATAGGCGCATAAGAAATCGACAGATTCTTATGGGTATTATTAACCCTATAATCAATAACCCAGATAATTCAATAAATCATTTTTAAGCTAAAAACGTAGCTTGATCTCTAGCAAGCCCATAACCCCGGGATATCTCTTTTATTAATTGTTAAAAGAAAAATTCATAAGTGGCGTAGTAACTTTGCGTTGTATTATTGTTTGTCTACTAGTTAAATTGTAAATTGGTTATTTATGTATTTTGTGATGAATTAGCTTGAATCGATAATTGTTTGAGTTTGCATCAGTCATTAAGTTAATCACAAGTCCTCGTGGGAGCGATACTCTACTTATTACTATATTACTTGAAGATCGCGTACACTTGCGTGAGTGTTTTGGTCGCAGCAAGTTTTTGGCGCCGTTGCCGGAGACTTGGAAATTAGCTACTTGACTAAGTTAATCTTGTATCATCTATTTGTTTAGGTATCAATTTTCAGTTCACTTTGTTTGTGTCATGCAGGCTCTTCTCTTGAATGCGGAGGAGTAGAAGCACAAGCAATCTCTTCTCTCTTGATCCTGAAATTGAAAGAACACTTCATAGAGAGAGGAAGGAGTTGGAAGCTAGATACAAAATAGAAAGAGAGTTGGACATTTTAGTTCAACCACAGCCAATAGTGATGGCAGGTAATGGAGGGCGTCCGGTGATAGAAGCTGCAAGGCCAAATCTTGCTAATATGACCCAGGCTATTGTCAAGCCTGATATCACTGGTCACTTTGAGCTTAAAAGTACATGGTACAGCTGATTCAGTCCACTGGGCAATATGTAGGTCTATCTCATGAAGACCCGCAGAGGCACATTCAGAATTTTTTGGAAATCACGGAATACTTACAACTATCCAACTGTTTCCAAGGACTATGTCAGGCTAACCTTGTTTCCTTTTTCATTGTTGGGGGAAGCTAAAGAATGGTTGTAGAAGGAGCCTGCTAATTCAATCCATACTTGGGATGATTTAGCAAAGAAATTCTTAATAAAGTTTTTCCCCACTAAAAAGACAAAGTCTTTGCGGAGCCAGATTCTTGGGTTTCAACAACAGGATGGTAAGACTCTTCGCCAAGCTTGGGAAAGATACAAGAAACTACTTCGAGACTATCCACATCATTGTCAAACTGATGAGGTATTGGGCCATACTTTTGTTGATGGATTAGATGAGACTTCAAAGATGAATCTTGATTCAGCTTGTGGAGGTAGTTGCATGGCGAGACCATATAGTGAAATACAACTTCTGCTAAATAACTTCACTGCTAATGATCACAACTGGCAAGGTGAGGGAGAACCAAGGAGAGCAATGAAACAGAAAGCAGCAGGGGTACTTGAACTTGATGAATTTTTAGCCATGAGAGCAGATATAGCAAAATTGGGAAATCAAATGAATAGAATGACAATGAACCAGACACAACAATTGCAACATGTTCAACAAATGTTGATTTGTTGTGAAATGTATGGTGACAATCACACAAGTGACATGTGCCTAACGAATCCTGAATCTATTTATTATGTGGGACAACAAAGCAGAGGTCCGATGAACCAACAGGCACAATATGGGAACACTTACAATGCAAATTGGAGGAATCATCTTAATTTCTCTTGGGGTGGAAATCAATCAAATCAGAATCAATATAGACCCCAAGGAAATTTTAATCAACCTAAAAGGCCACCCTAGAAGGTAGAAGAAAGTACAAATGATTTGTTGAAGAAATTGTTGCATGACAATCAACAACTCAGAACTGATTTCAGAAATTTTGAAAGGCAAATGGGACAGCTAGCTGCAAATCAAAACACTAGACCTGCAGGTGATCTTCCAAGTGATATAGAGAAAAATCCGCAAGTTAGTGCAATTACACTTAGAACTGGAAGGGAATTAGAAGAAGTTCCAAAGAAGAGAAAAGACAAGCCTATACCTGAGGGTGAATTGATTCCCAAAGCAACACAGGAAGCAAATAAAGATGATATAGTTTCAGCGCCTATGAATGTTCCAAGGCCACCACCACCTTTTCCACAAAGATTGCAGAAAAAGAATGATGATCGTATGTTCAACAAATTTTTCTCTATGTTTAGTCAGATTCAATTGAATATTCCGTTGGTAGATGCGATTCATGATATTCCAAAGTATGTCAAGTACATAAAAGATATTGTGGCTAACAAGAGGAGATTGACTGAATTTGAAACAGTTGCACTTACTGAGGAGTGCACTTCAAGGGTCCAAAATAAGCTTCCTCAAAAGCTTAAGGATCCTGGCAGCTTTACTATCCCTGTGAGAATAGGCAATGTTGATGTAAGCCATGCACTTTGTGATTTGGGAGCAAGCATAAATTTGATGCCATTGTACTTGTACAAAATATTGGGTTTGAGAGCTCCAAAACCCACCACTGTGATATTGTAACTAGCAGACAGGTCCATAGCTTACCCGAAAGGGGTGATTGAAGATGTGCTGCTGAAAATTGGAAAATTCATTTTCTCGACTGATTTCATTATCTTAGATTTTGAAGAAGATGAAAAAGTTCCTATTATATTGGGAAGACCTCTCTTGGATACAGTTTATGCTATAATTAAAGTAAGAGAGGGAAAAATGATCATGAGAGTTAACAACGAGGAAGCTATTTTTAATGTATACAAAGCAATTCAACTTCCTCGCCATTATGAAGAATTGTCTATGATATCTGTCATGGAGATGGATGAGCAACTTATTGCCCCAAGTGTATATTTGATGGATTCTTTAGAGAAAGCAATTGTGTTGTTCGAGAGTCTGGAGATTAATCATGAGGTTGAAGAGATGAAGCATATTTTGAATGTATCATGTGAATATATAAAAGGTTTAAATCCCTTTGAACATTTGAACAGACCAAATGGTCCTCCTCCGAAGCCATCAATTGAAGAAGCTCCAAAATTGGAACTAAAGCCTTTACCTTCTCACCTTCATTATGCTTATTTGGGTAGTTCTGATACGTTACCTGTTATTATTTCTTCTGACTTATCTGAATTGCAGGAGGAAAATTTGTTGAGAGTACTACGTGAGCATAAAAGAGCAATTGGGTGGACAATGTCTGACATAAGAGGTATTAGCCCAGCTTTTTGCATGCATAAAATTCTCATGGAGGAAGGACACAAACCGAGCATAGAACAACAACGCCGCCTAAATCCCAACATGAAATAGGTGGTAAGAAAATAAGTGATTAAATGGCTTGATGTAGGTATTGTATTTCCAATCTCTAATAGCAAATGGGTAAGTCCAGTCCAATGTGTTCCAAAGAAAGGAGGAATGACCGTAATGACAAATGAAAACAATGATCTGATTCCCATTCGAACTGTTACTGGGTGGAGGATTTGCATAGATTATAGAAAATTGAATAATGCCACCCGAAAAGACCATTTTCCTCTCCCCTTTATTGACCAAATGCTTGATAAATTAGCTGTGCAAGAATACTACTGTTTTTTGGATGGTTACTCGGGATATAATCAGATTGTTATAGCCCCAGAGGACCAAGAGAAGACCACATTTACATGTCCCTATGGGACATATGCATTTAAAAGAATGCCATTTGGTCTTTGCAATGCACCTGCAACTTTTCAAAGGTGTATGATGGCTATTTTTGCTGATATGGTTGAAAGATTTGTGGAAGTATTTACGGATGATTTTTCTGTATTTGGATGTTCGTTTGATGAATGTTTAATGAATCTTGACAAGGTACTTGCTAGGTTCGAAGAAACAAATTTGGTACTAAGTTGGGAAAAATGTCATTTCATGGTAAGAGAAGGCATAGTCCTAGGGCATAAATTGTCCAAGAATGGATTTCAGGTAGATACAGCAAAGGTGGAAGCAATTGAAAAATTACCTCCACCGACATCAGTTAGAGGCATTCGTAGTTTCTTGGGCCATGCAGGTTTTTATCGTCGTTTCATTAAAGATTTTTCAAAAATTTCATCTCCTTTGTGCAGGTTTCTTGAGAAAGATACATCCTTCAAGTTTGATGATGCTTGTCTGAAAGCATTTGATGAGCTGAAAAGAAGATTAGTTACTGCACCAATTATCATTGCTCCAGATTAGAAACTTCCATTTGAGTTGATGTGTGCTGCAAGTGATATAGCCATTAGAGCTGTTTTGGGGCAGCGGAAGGAGAAAATCTTTTACTCCATTCATTATGCGAGCAGAACTCTTAATCCAGCTCAAATGAATTACACTGTTACTGAAAAAGAGTTGCTCACAGTAGTATGGGCATTTGATAAATTCAGGTCTTATCTAGTGGGAACCAAAGTCATAGTTTACACAGATCACTCATTTATTAAGTATTTATTTGCAAAGAAAGACGCCAAGCCAAGGTTAATCCGATGGGTTCTTCTTTTGCAGGAATTTGATTCGGAGATTCGAAATCGAAAAGGGACAGAGAATTAGGGTGGAGATCACTTATCCAGGCTGGAAAATCGAGGCCATGTCACTAAAGGAGAATCAATCAAAGAAACATTTCCTGACGAACATTTGCTAGCCATCACTTCAGATGAAACCCCGTAGTATGCTGATTATGTGAATTTCATTGCAAGTGGGGTGACTCCATGTCACGATCCAAACCGATGGGCCACAACAGGCACCCGGTACCTTACTCAACTGAGTACCAACGTAGCGTATCTTTCATATTACATCATTATGTACACGTGACATACGATCCTAGTAGGCCAATATAATCATTTATAAACTCAAACATAGGCCGACAAGGCCGTGCAATCTTTCACGTATACGACATATGTCTACAAGCCTCTAAGAATACATAAATGTCATAGAGGTCGGGATAGAGTCCCGCCATACCAAACAATACACGTCTAAATCATACTAACCAAACAAGCAACTCCGAAGCAAATGGAGCGCACCAACATCTTCCGCTGAGCTGATAGCCTACTTGGAGGGCTCTCGACCTGTCTATCGGGACCTGCGGGCATGAAATGCAGCATCCCCAGGCAAAAGGGATGTCAGTACGAATAATGTACCGAGTATGTAAGTCACATAAGTAAGTACATCAGAGACATGGAAGAAATATAGAGTACATGATTCAACCTGCAAGTCTGAATAACTTTGTAAATCATAAATTACTTTTAGCGTCATGCATGTGCGTATGAATGTCATGTCGTTCATAGGTACATGTTTCATAACATCATCAGCCTCTGAGGGCATTCCATTATATCATACTGGCCACTGTGGGCAAAATCATCATCGTATACCAGCTGATCAGGTGGTGGTGCGTATATAACGCCATAACCTTTCCCATATCCCATGTACATATATATACATACATATATACGTGTATATAACACCGTTTGGATACATACATATATATGCGTATATAACGCTATTTGAATACATATATATATATACGCGTATATAACGCCGTTTGAATCATATTTCAGCCACTGTGGGCAACATCATCATCATATACCAGTTGATCAAGTTGTGGTGCGTATATAATGCCGTAACCTTTTCCCATATCCCATATACATATCTATACATATATACGCGTATATAACGCCGTCTGAGTCATGGGTCAATGCACATGAATGTAATGCATGAAAAGTACGTTAATAAAATCTTTCGGAATTGCCATAAGACCATTTTGCCTTTGAGTAATATCATAAAGTAACCTCTTTTCAACTTTCGTATTTTTCTGAGACCCATCAACATATGATAAAATATTATGACACATGGAAATTCAAGAATATAAATATCTCTAATACTTCTATGACTAGGGTCATTTATGGAATTTGTGCATTTGCACATTTCGTTTGTGTCGTATGGATCTTGCCAAAAGAAAGAATGGATAGCCTTAACATACCTATTCTTTGAATTATCCGAATGAAATGAAGCTTCTGCTTCTGAATCCTTGAGAGAAAATTGGCACTGGATTCCTTGAAATTTTGGACGGAATCGTTTCTGCTTCAAAACGTTTTTGTGTACTATGAGAATTGACTTATGATCTCTAAAATGTTTTCCTGCTTTTGTATACTTTGGGACGTTAGTTTCCTTTGTCCAAAATGAAGAAACTTAACTTTTTGATCTCTAATGTAGTTAGAATGAAATGCTGAAACGTTTCTTGCTTATTAATTCAATTAAGCTTAGGTAGCAACCTACTCCAACATGACCATGAGTCATTGTTTGGAAAGTGGTTGGCTGCCACGTGTTTTTTTAGATAATTATTAATCTTTATCAATTTATTAGTTAACTGGGTAATGTTCCGTTACCCGGTAATTAATCAATTACCCGCATAATTGAGAATTATTCCCACTTACTTAAAATATTACTCACTTTTCGCATACTTTATACACCTTACTATTATGGTCATGTGGTACCTTGTATGGTACTAGCCTATAAATACCGAGTATTTTAGTTTAAGCCGTATTTTATCCCAACATGCCAAACTTGGACGAAAATTCGTTTTCTTTGACTTGCTTCCCCTTTCACCTTTACGAATTTACTTATTACTTGTTTGAAATAGTATATCCTTATAATCCCCAAATAATCTTTTCCTTGACTGATGTCAATTTCCTTACGAAAAATTCAACGTACAATACTACTGGGTGCAACATCGTCGTAATATATTACGGTAGAGTATAACATCGTCTTAATATAATACAGTGGGACATAATATCGACGTAATATAACGGGACGTAACACTCCACCAGAATTCACAGCTGATCATAGAAGAAGATTCTTACATGATGTGAGGTTCTACATGTGGGACGAGCCTTTTCTATACAAGCAATGCGCAGATCAATTGGTAAGAAGGTGTGTCCCTGAGGAGGATATGAATGCAATATTGCATGACTGTCATTCTTCTCTGTATGGAGGTCATCATGGTGGAGATAAAACTGCACAAAAGGTTTTGCAATCAGGTTTTTAATGGCCAAAATTGTTTAAAGATGCACATGCTTTTGTTAAAAATTGTGATATGTGTCAAAGAACAGGTACAATCACAAAGAGGAACGAAATGCCTTTGCCCAAAATATTTTGGCAGTAGAGCTCTTTGATGTCTAGGGAATTGATTTCATGGGACCATTTCCATATTCTAATGGGCACAGATACATTTTGGTTGCAGTCAATTATGTGTCTAAGTGGGTTGAGGCCATTTCTCTCCCTACTAATGATGCAAAGGTAGTGATAAGTTACGTAAAGAAGCACATTTTCACACACTTTGGAACTCCAAGGGTGTTGATAAGTGATGGAGGAACACACTTTTGCAACAATTGTTGAAAAATGTTCTAGCAAAATATGGGGTAAGACACAAGGTTGCTACTGCATACCACCCTCAAACGAGTGGTCAAGTTGAAGTGTCAAACAGGGAGGTAAAATAGATTTTGGAGAAAACAGTGTGTGCAAATAGGAAAGATTGGTCCGGTAAGTTAGAAGATGCATTGTGGGCTTACCGAACTGCATACAAGACTGCAATAGGTACTTCTCCGTACAGGTTGGTTTATGGAAAGGCATGTCATTTACCCATTGAGCTAGAACACAAAGCTTATTGGGCAATCAAAAAGCTAAATATGGATATGGACTTAGCCGGTGAAAAAAGATTGCTACAACTCAATGAACTTGATGAGTTTCGGTTGCATGCTTATGAAAATGCCAAGTTATATAAAGAAAAAACCAAGAGGTGGGATGACAAGTACATCCAACATTGTAAGTTTGAGCTGGGTCAAGAAGTTCTCTTGTTTAATTCAAGGCTAAAGCTTTTTCCTAGAAAGCTTAAGTCCCGTTGGGCAGACCCTTTCGTTGTGCTAAGTGTGACTCCTCATAGAACAGTTGAATTGCGGGACATAAATTCAAGTGGTACATTCTTGGTGAATGGGCAGCGAGTAAGACACTATTGGGGTGGTGATATTAAACGTCACAAGACCTCGTTAGATTTGGTTGATGCATAATGACCTGTTGAGTCGTGTCGCCACGTTAAATTAGGCGCTTGTTGGGAGGCAACCCAATGACTAACATCACTAACTTTTAATTGTAGTTTAGAATTATTAGATTTTATATGTATAATGTTTTTGGTCATGTGCAAGCATGAAATTGGCATAAAATCAGTGTATAATGATGTAGGGGGTGAATGGTGAGCTAAAAAACCAAAAATATATGCTAACTCTATGAAAAATTGGCCTACCGCGTCGCATGGGGCGTCGTGCCACATATCATGCCAGGCAAAATTTCACATATGAGGCAGAATACAAAATTTTCGGAGCAGCTAAGATTTTTGGCCTACCGCGCCGCAGTAGGCCAGTTTTATATATAAAAAAAAATCTTAAATCCAAACCCCCTCCCTTTATTTCATTATTTCACTCCCCAAACTCTCTTAGTCTCTATCACTAAACTCAAGCACCCCAACCAAACAAATTCATTCAAAGATTCATCCACAAATCCTTCTTCTTCTTGCAAGGTAAGTATTTTCTTCTCTCTTTTCCTTCAAACTAGTAGTATTTCATTTTGTATTTCTTTCTTATTTTCAAGTATATTTGTATAAACCCTAGCAAGAATTGTGTTCATAATCTTCTTTTAGTTTCTTTTGTTAATATTGTTAAAAATAGTATTAGAAACTTAGCTTGTATATTCTTTTTGGGGTTATGGAGGATTTGAAGGTGTGTTGAGGTGAAATGAGTTGAGTTTCTTGTTGAAGATTGTTAAGGAGTGTACTAATCCGAAAATGCATATAAAAAAAGTGAAAAATTGTAAATATTATTGTGAATATGTGGTGATGTTATAGTTGTGATGAGAGGCATATTGGTGTTGTTGATATGGTGATTAGGACTCTTTTGAAGTTGAAATTTTAAGAAAAAAAGACATGCTTACAATGTGTTTGTTAAAATGTCTAAGTGACATAAAATTGAGTAATGTTGCAAATTGAGAAACAAATTATATTGTGAGATGTTATTATTGATAACAACTATAACATTAGGCCAAGCCGTGATTTTTTCACTTTCTTTATGTAAAAATGAGATGTAAGATTCATGCTAATGTGCCTATGTAGTATATTTTGTATATAAATTTTGAATTTTGTAAAATGGACAAATTTCTTTTTATGTTTATGTTTAATATTAATTTAGCTTGTAAATTCTAGCTTAGTTTTTGATTTTTATTTTATTTTTAATTGTTGCAAGTCTTTTTAATGATTGGGTAGGCCGATAAGCATTATATCATTCTAATTGAAGAACATGGTAGTCTGAATCCCTGTTATACATCCTAAGTGTCAACATGATATAACATAAGTGTGGGGTATTTACTCCACTTGATCTTAAAATAATTTTGTGTATATTTAACTAATATATCATGTTGTGTAGGTATAATGTCTCGGCGCCCAAGCAAAAGATCAAATGCTGGCCTAACTGAGGCTACATCTACTAGCCGACGTGGAGGTAGAAGGGCACCACCTCCGGCACCAGTGGAGGAGGAAGGGGAACACTTTGACCCTGATGCAGATGAGGTGCCAGAGTGTAAATATGGCATCAGATCTATTCCAGCCCATACAATACAATGGTTCCAATCCTTCGTCCCTGCTATGCCACCAACCCCAGAAGTTGCATAAATGAAGCAAAGCTTGTCCTTAAGTATAATGCCATATATACTAACATTCGAGCTTTGGGTTTTGAAGGGTTGTTTCGCCAAGGTGATAGTGTGAACATCAACTTGGTAAAAGAATTTTATGCCAATTGGCAACCGGGCGGTGATTTAGATGTCAGCTATCAAGTCAGGGTGAGAAATAGAGTGATCCCATTTTCGTCAAAGGTCATAAATCAAATAATGGGTTTCACTGAACATTCACATAAGCTATTTCAGGGGTTCGTGCGTAGACCAGATTACCCAGACATCCGCAGACAGCTATATGGTGAAGATTCCTTTGTCTTGTGGACTAGAGATACAAATGAGTGTCACAAGGAAATGAAAAAAGGAACATTCCAGCATCCTGCACGAGTCATTTTGAAGATAATAAATGCCAAAATCATGCCAACACAAAGTGATACAGACGTATAAAAACTAAAGGTTTGCTTGATTTATGCATTTTAACAGGAATGCAGGTGGATCTTGGGAAAATTATGCTGGAACACATGTCAAAGGTGAGACCTTTTCGAGGAAGCCGCCTACAATATCCGAGTATGATTACTCGGTTATTGCGGACGCACTTCATTGAATAAGAGTATCACTATGATCGGTGGATAGAAGTAACATATCCTATCAGGGCACTTGATGTCACGACTGTGATAGATCTGCCTGCAGCTGCACTTAACCCCGATCAAAGGTTTGTCCGAGTGGAAGAGACTTTGCAGATATTATTTGCTGACATGCGCCTTCGCGCTTCTATAGGGGAAGTGAACTTGGAAGAGTTGCAACAAAATCACCCTTTATCTCCTTTCACACAACAGTGGTTAGGAATGGCTCAACATTGACAAATCCCACCGGATGAAGATGTGAACTATATTCCCTCAGATGATGAAGAATATTTGCGCACCTTTGAGGATGACGATGCTTAGGCCAATGGCCTCAGGGAGTCTTTTCTGATCTATTTTTGATCTTTTCGCATTAGGGACAATGCAAATTTTTTAAGTGTGGGGTGGTTGGCCCCTATTGTAATGTACTTACTTTTATATTTTTCGTATTTTGTTTGATTGAGTTTAGTTATTTTGTTTGATTTTGTTTAGTTTGTTAAAATTTTTTAGTTTGTTTTGTTAGAATATAGTGTTGATAGATAGTAAGTAATCCTAATTTCGGTATAGATCCCTCCTGGATTTTCTTGTTGAAAAATAAAATCGAAATTCAAAAAGAAAAAATCAAGTCGAAAAAAAAAGTCCATCAGAAAAATTCGAAATTATTGAGTTTGCAATTTTGTTTTATTTTCAGTTTAGTGTATGCTAGTTTTGGTTTAAATTAAAACTTTCCCCTTGGTTTTTCTTTACACCACAGTTCTTTTCCAAGAGTGTATTTGAACCGGGTATAGTGTAATTTTTTATTTCAATTGAATAAAAAGTTCCTAACTTACAGAGTTAATCTCCTCAAATGCACATGCTTTAGAAGTTATATGTACCTTATTTGTGATGTTCAAATCTCAGTTCTTGATTCTAAAGTATGTGCCTTAAATTGTGTATTTATAACTATGCTTAACTGCTTTGACTAGAGAGTTAAGAAAGATTCAAGCTTGAATGAGTTGTGTGCCAATGTGTGAGTGAGGTTGTTGAAATATTCTGTGCGTAAGAGTTGATATCTAGAACTTGCCCTCAACTGTTTTGCAAAGCGAAATAGTAGCATTATTCAGTTTAGGAGATGATATAGGCATTTCTTTGTTGAACAAGTTTGATAATTATCTTCACCTAATTGTATATATCTTAGTCAAACCTTTTTGAGCTGTTAATCCTATTTCTTTGGTATCCGCATTATAAACCTTACCAATTTATGTATATATATCAGTTGTTTGAATCTCTATCTCTTATTAGCACTTAGTCTTGTTTTAATATTGTTAAAGTTGAGAAGACATTTGTTGGTTTATTGAAGGAGTTTAAAAAAAAGAGTGAAGAATAATTCATATGTGTGTATATATCTATATATATATAGGGGTGAATTTTCTGTATGTAACAGTCCCTAACTTATGGTGCTTAAAGAAAAGGGGATTTGTTGTTAGTATGAAAAATCTCAAAAAGGTTGGAGATGGTTTAACATAGGAGTAATGCTGAAATTGTGAAATGAAATGGTGTATATATGAAGTGCTCAAAGAGATGTAACTACTACATTCTATATTTATCACACCCTTCCTCAGCCTACATTACAACCAATTAAAGTCCTATTTAATCCTTGATTGAATAAGCTCAATTAGTAGAGTATTACACTAGGGGCAAGCATATGGTATGTCATCTATTGCACATGAATTTCAATTCTGAGAGTGAGTTAATTATTCCTATTTTGAGTTCCTAAATTTTTGTGAATACTATGTTGAGAGGAACTAGTCTATATTAGTTGTGGGAGGGCACATGATTTGTGAAAGCAAGGAAACATTTTGACCTTTGTGTTAGAGTAAATGAGCAAGTTATGAAAATGCGTGGCACTTGTGAGTCATGTCTTGAGGATTGAACTATTATGAATTGGTACTTAAGTGTTGGCATGTGTTGTTAGAGAAATTGTTTGATAAAAAGGTCGTCCTTATGTGAAATGTATGTTAATTGCTCGAGGACGAGCAATGATCTAAGTGTGGGGTGTTGATCATAGGCTAAAACCTCGTGTTTTAGTCGTTGTAACAACACTTTAATTATTGCATTTTACAAAGGTTTGAGCTTAAATGATAATGAATTGTACTGAATTCATGCTTTATGCCTTGCAGAAAGCTAATCCAACTTAAGAACTAACTTTGGGATGAATTTGATTGATTTGGGGCTTTGAAGTCTGAGTAAAAGCTAAATAAATCAAGTCGGGATCGTGTTCGAGGGTCGCAAAGCAAGCTCGGATAGCAAAACAAATGAAAAAATGAAGCAACGCAAAATTTTGCACTGTCGCGCCGCGGGGGGCACCGCATGGGGCGCCGCAGCTGTGCAAATATTTTCGCTTCATTGTTTTGCTCCGTTAAAATGCATTCTGCCTCTGTCCAATCCATGTACGCATCGCCCGGGGCGCCGCGGGTGTGTAAAAATCACAAAATTATTCTATTTCGGACTAAAAAGAGCATACTTGTCAAAACCCCTGCCTACATGATTAAAAAGGCAAAAGCAGTGCCATTATTGGGAGAGACCTATTTTTGGAGAGAAAAAGAAGAAGGAGATTCATCTTGTAGAAGAGAATCAAGGAGGAACATCAACTTGGAGCAATGATTAAAAGACTTTTTCTAAACCTTCTCCTAGTATTTACTCATATTATGTTTAAGATTTTTATTGTTGATTTTTGTATCATTATGAGTAGCTAAAAACCCAAATATTCTGGGGTTATGGGTGTTACATGATTATGTTGTTTGAAGCTTAGATTGATGATCTTGAAATTATCGTTAAGGGTTGTTTATTTGATTCTGTTGTTAATTATTTTACTACGTAACTAACAGTGAAATACTATTTACGAATCTTGAGTTAAACTTGAAAAAGGAAATTCTTGATTGCATATAGAATCAAATAGAGCATGATCTGGATCCTGGGCATCGGGTAAAAGATTCGCGATTAAGATAGAACTATACTTAATTGCCTTGTTTGGTTGAGAAATAGGATTTGTAAATGCATTTGAGTTAATATTAATACCATAGAAATATAGGTATTAATATAACTTGAATAGGCACATAAGAAGTCGACAGATTCTTATGGGTATTATTAACCTTATAATCAATAACCCAGATAATTCAATAAATCATTTTTAAGCTAAAAACGTAGCATGATCTCTAGCAAGCCCATAACCCCGGGATATCTCTTTTATTAATTTTTAAGAGAAAAATTCATAAGTGGCGTAGTAACTTTGCGTTGTATTATTGTTTGTCTACTAGTTAAATTGTAAATTGGTTATTTATGTATTTTGTGATGAATTAGCTTGAATCAATAATTGTTTGAGTTTGCATCAGTCATTAAGTTAATCACAAGTCCTCGTGGGGACGATACTCTACTTATTACTATATTACTTGAAGATCGCGTACGCTTGCGTGAGTGTTTTGGTCGCAACAATATCTTCTTGTTGTTGTTGTGTATTTACATTGGGACTACAGATGTGGGATTCCGGTAGCTCCCCCTTGTCTGTTTACTTTGGGACTGCGGGTTATATTCCCGATAGATCCCCCTGCACATTTACTTTGGGACTGCGGGTTAGATTTCCGATAGATCTCCCTGCACAGTTATATGGAACTACGGGAATGCACCCGGTAGATTCCCCCAGCACTGGGTATTTATATTTGGGACTATGTAACGGGATTCCGGGAGATCCACGCGCACTATGAGTTGGTCTACGGGACGGTATCCCGGGAGATCCTTCGGATATATATATATATATATATATATATATATATATATATATATATATATATATATATATATATATATGATGGACTACAGGATGGTATCCCGGGATATTCACTGGATATGCAAAGATGGGACTACAGGACGGTATCCTGGGAGATCCTCAATTGTTACTATCGGTGCTGAGCTGTATTTCCTTCAATGTTTACCTTGTTCTGTATAGTTGTTACTGTTTTGTTCACCCTATGTTATTTAATGTTGTACTCAATTATAATGTTCCGTTATATACTATTAATCTTTATATCTTATTTAACCTCAGTAAGGCCCTGACCTTCCTCGTCACTACCCAACCGATGTTAGGCATGACACTTACTGAGTACCGTTGTGGTGTACTCATGCCGCTTCTGCGCATGTTTTTCATGTGCAGATTCAGGTACCGCTGATCAGGCCTACTATCATTGAGGGAGGCGACTGCTTAGAGACTCCGAGGTACATCTGTTGCATCCGCAGACCAAGGAATCCCTTTTAATTCCTGCCTTTAGTATTTAGCCCTTCTGTACTTCTCTGTTCTTTATTAGAAATTTCGAAGTTAGAGCCATGTAGTATTGTTTTTCTTAGCTTGTGATTCTTGGGTTTCCAGGTCATGGATTTATGTTTGGTATTGAGAGTTAAACATGGTGTATACCGAGCGGCACATTTAAACACTATTACTGCTGTATTTCTGTTTTGAATTGTTTACTTCCGCAAGTTTTAGTTTCTCTTCCGCAAATTAGGCTTACCTAGTCGTAGAGATTAGGTGCCGTCACGATGGTTCACGGAGGGCAAACCGGGGTCGTGACAACAATTAAATTAATTTATTAATCCTAAAAATATAAAAATAAAATCTAAATGCAATGCATGGTATTTTTGACATTTTTATGATTTTTTCTTATGATTTTAAAATATATTAAAAATTCATGAAATGCAACTAAATAAAGAAAAACTTCTAAAATCCCTTAAAAATTATTTTTGGTCTATTTTTAAGGAGTTATTTCATGTAGGGCAAAAATCAGGTGCTCACAGCTGCCCCTCTTTGCTCGGAAACATGAAGAGTTTTCGGGCAAATATAAAGTGAGCAATTACGAGCGATTTTTGCTCGTTTGAAACTCCATGAGAAGCATTTTGAAAATGTTTGACCGAACCTTGCTTCGGAGGTTGCCTACATATCCTTGGCTATAAAGGAATCAGGTCAGGGTAGTTCTGGAAGGTTTGGTAGCTGGGACTACTGGTTTACGGTGATTTTACTGTTGTTTCTGTTGTTTCTACTTGCTGAGCTCCTTATTACACCAAAATGAAATATAAAAAGCTAAACTAGATAAGCCTATCAATTACAAGTTACAAGATTCCTATCTATAAATCTTCTAAAGCTTGATCTTGAGTCTTGACTGGTTCTTCCTGTAGACTCTGATCTGAATCTTGATGCTCGTTAGCTGTAACCGTTGGTTCATTCTTCTTCAATTTTTCGGATCAAGGCGAGACATGCAAAACTTGTGCCTTCAATCATATATTGAGCAGTCCTCATCTTTTCTCCGCTTCAACACTTTGAGTTCAATTCTTATTTTTCTTTTCTTTTATTTGAATCGAGACTTCTTCTTTTGGTCACCTCGAAACTTGTACCTCAAGGTAAAAACCTGCTCAGGCACCAAAACAAACAAGCGAATGAAATTTTTCTGCCTCAGTTTTCACTAGGAAAATTTTGTGAGTCATTGCAACAAAAATCTAAACTATTTCTTTTATTGAAAGCTATTAAAATCGGGATTGTGTATCCCTAAGAAAAAGAGATTAAGGAGTGGAGACCCAATATCTAAAATGAAATCAAATGGGGATCGGAGGCCCTAAGTTGGGAAGATTACCAGGTTATGCTGGAAAAATGACCGGGTTATGCCAGAAAGGTCCTCGGGTTATTTCGGGGAAGGTCATCGGGTTATGCCGAAAAATGTCCTCGGGTTATGATGGGGAGGTCCACGGGTTATCCTGAGAAAGTCATCGGGTTATGTCGGAAAAGAAAAAGGTTCACGGTTATGCTGGGGAGGTGCACGGGTTATGCCGGGAAAGTCATCGGGTTATGTCAAAAATGAAAAGGGTCCTCGGGTTATGCCGGAGAGGTCAACGGGTTATGCAGAAAAAATCATCGGGTCATGCCGGAAAAGATCCTCGGGTTATGTCGGGGAGGTCACGGGTCATGCCGAAAAAGTCATCGGGTTATGCCGGAAAAGAAAAAGGTCCTCGAGTTATGTCGGGGAGGTCCACGGGTTATGCCGGAAAAGAAAAAGGTCCTCGATTTATGCCGAGGAGGTCCACGGGTTATGCCGGGAAAGTTTTTGGGTTATGTCGGAAGAAAAAGGTCCTCGGGTTATGCCGGGGAGGTCCACGGTTATGCTGGGGAAGTCATCGAGTTATGCCGGAAAAGATAAAGGTCCTCGAGTTATGCCAGGGAGGTCCACGGGTTATGCCGGGAAAGTCATCAGGTTATGCCGGAAAAGAAAAAAGGTCCTCGGGTTATGCCGGGGAGGTCCACAGGTTATGCTGGGAAATAAAAAGGTCATGGGGTTATGCTAGGGAGGTCCACGGGTTATGCCGGAAGTCATCGAGTTATGCCGGAAAAAGGTCCTCGGGTTATGCCGGGGATCAACTAGGGAGTGGGACCTTATACAAGAAAAGACTACTAGGTTATGCTGGCAGCGACTAGGGAATGGAACCCTATGTTTGAAAAACATAGCTAGAGATTGGAGACCCTAGGCTACCATGATTTTTTTTCTTCTTCTTTTTTCATTTCAATCTTTTTTTTTTATAGAAAATGAGTAAAAACACAGGAAAAAATTCAGAGGAGACTTCCCTTTTGGATTGATTATTGCTGCAAAGTTGTTTCTAGCCCTTGCGCAGTTTCTTTTTGGTTGCACCTGCTTCTTGCAAGGTTGCTTTGGATTGCACTTGTTTCATGTTTTCAAACAAAGAACATTTATTAGTTTGAAACGGTAGTTGTTTTTGTGGCCTTGATTGTTTCAATCACTTGATCTTGGCCCGGCTTCTTTGATGAAGATCTCAACTGCAACTGTTTGTTCCCCGAGGACCGATTTCATTTCAGGCCCTGGAGAACCTCTGGTTTTTCCAGATTTTGCCATGACGGTTGGTTGGGGGAACTCAACCTTTTCGACTTTATTTTGCCTTCGTAGGCCTTTCCCTTCTGACTTCTTTTTCTTTTTCTTTTTTTTTCTCTTTTTTTTTAACTTTGGAGTGTTGGGGAACTTTTGGCTCTTCAAACTTTGCTACAACGGCTAGCCGCGTGGGACTTAACCTTTTCCAACATTATTTCGCCTTCGTAGGCCTTTCTTTTCTGGCTTCTTTCTACCAACTTCAATTTCAGAGCATTTGGGTTGGGTGCCTTATTGCACATTAGCTCGTGTCAAATGAGAACCCTGTAAATTAGTCTTGTCATCCCTTCTTTATCTCAGTTTCAGAATAGAGTTAGACCCAAAGGGATTCAAAAGAAAAACATACAAAGGAATTGATAAATGAATTTAGACAAGAGGTATCCCTTTCGGGGAAAGGAAAGGACTTATCTAGAGGACATGCGGACTTCAATGAACATGACATGCCTTTTGGATTGGATGCCTGATCTTTGTAAACCGTCCGACTCTCAGAAAATTCATCACAACTTTTGCTTCAAAATCGAGAACCTTGCCAGGACTATGTTGATGTTGATGGCTGTGAGGATCCTCTCTTCGATCAGGGACACCCTTTGCGGGTTTTCACGAGCTGACCTCTCTCATTTCTCTTCTTAACATCATCTTATAGTGCTCTTTGTGAGTTTTCACTAACAAGATTCTCTCATTTTCAATTTCTCTGCTTACCCTCGCCTTACGGTGCCCGTGTGGGTTTTCACTAATAAGATTCTCTCATTTTATTTCTCTTATTTTGATTGCATCGGATCCAAGTAGCTGTATTCTCTGATTCTTGAACATTCTCACCGATTGATCGGAAGGACTTGAAAGGATTAGGGTAAAAATGATTTGGACTGAATTACAGCTTTGGAACCATTCAGGCGGGATCATTGCTGAACCATTATAACATCTACCCCAGTTTCACTTTTGGGGGAATTTGAATTTTTATTTTGGTGTGACTGAACCCCAGAGAGAGACTGCCTATGTATCCCTTCGGAATCAAGTCGAACGTAGTTCAGTAAACTTTGTTTTTGGTTTTCTTTGTTTTTCTATTTTGTTTTGTTTTCTCTTTCTTTTTCCTTTCTTTTTCCTCTCTTTTTTTCATTTTTCATTTCATTTTCTTTGTCGTTTCTTCCTTCTTCTTTTTTTGTATTTTTCTTTTTCTTCGCTTTTTCATTTTTTTCTTCATTTAATTTTTGCAGTTTTTTAGTAACACTTTCAAGTTCCAAAGAGGGTAATCAAAGAAGAGTAACCGTCTCAAATGTTTTACAAAAGGGTTGATAGTGTTTGGATAGTGGGAAAGTAAGCCTTCCTCATCCCAATTGGAGAACATTAGTGCTACATAGAGGATCCAACATAGTACCTTTAACTGCATTTGCATTGACAGTTGTTTTAGGGACATTTCCTTCGATGTGTCCCAAGTACAACACACTCTTTTGGCAGTACTCTTGTTGCAATGTATGGACCTTTCCAATCTGGAGCCAACTTTTTTGTTAGTTATTCCGATTCTTTGTTTTATTTCCTTAAACTTATCTTTATTGCATTCTGATTCTTGCCTCATTATTTTGAGGTTTGACAGCTTTCAGGCTCTGGGCATGAAGTCCGCAAGCATGTCATGTTATTGAAATCTACATTTAACAGAAATAAAAAGAGAATAAGAAAGAAAAATGACAAGAGTAAGAAAAGAGACATTCCTGGACAATGAAATATTAATTTCATTTGATTTTTGATTTTTAATTTTTTTTATTTTTTTTTCAATTTTTTGAAGATAGAAGGGTTTACATCAGAAAGTAAGACAATAAGGTAAAACATCCGGATCACACCCTGAGATAATCCGGATGCAGAAAGGATAGAAAGACTGGCTACCGAGACTCCCGTCTGATGGGGAATTTTCATGCTTGGCGACCATTTTTTGGCTTTTCTTCTGTCTCGGCAATGGTTACAATGGCCTTCAATGCGGGATCAAATTCCTCATCTTCACAAATCATTCTGACTATTGGCCCGCTGTTGTGTGCATGCAACAGATTGTTCATCACATCAAGAGCTTCTTCATCCTGAAAAACAATTCTTTCAGCTTCAATCAAATCTTCAACTGCCCTTTTAAGGGTCCAATAGTCCTCTGTACTATGTCCCACTACTCCAGAGTGGTATTCACATCTAGCATCAGCTCGGTGCGAGGGGGACTCGGGATTCGGCCGGTTCGGGGCCACTGCCTGCAATAGATCTAGCCTGATTAGCTTTTGGAACAAGCTTGAATATGATTCACCAATAGAGGTGAACTAATTCTTTCTGAAAGGCTCTCTTGGGCATGGATTGTATTGGGGATCATTTGGTTGAGGATTATATGGAGCTTGGTAAGGATGGGCATTTTTGGGAGCTGGAAATCGGTTTTATGTATAACGTTGTGGCTGGGTGTTTAGATTGCGCGCTCATCACCACATAGGGAGGTAGTGCCATGACATAAGCATCACCTTGAAGGGGATAATAGTGTGGTGGGACCATAGGAGGCACATATGACTGGCTGAGTGACTTGCGGGCCGCCCTCAAGCTTGAAGCCATCATGGCCCCGTATTCACTCCCATTATTGTTCATCAAACCCTCCAAACCATTCTGAGCAGCCTGTGATGTGGCTTTAAAAGCAGCATGACTCAAGATTCAACCTATTTTTAAACCGTTTTCAACCATTACCCCCATTTTGATAGCCTCAGCAAACGGCTCACCCATAGCGGACATCATGTTCTAGAAGTAGTATGCCTTTTGGGCCTGTAGAAAGACCGTGACCATTTCAATTTCATCCATTGGAGGCTTTACCCTGGCAGCTTGATCACGCCATTTGATATAATATTCGCGGAAGTTTTCCACGGTTTTCTTTTTCAAATTGGACAAATTGTTTTTTTCGGGAGCTATGTCCACATTATACTGGAACTGGCGGACAAAATCTCGACCATATCATCCCACACGTTCCATTGGGTAATATCTTGATCCATATGCCACTCAGAAGTAATTCCGAAGAGGCTTTCCCCAAATAGGCCATTAGCAGCTCCTCTCTTCCACCAGCACCCCTCAGGTGGTTACAATATCATTTCAAGTGAGCGACCAGGTCTACGTGCCTGTCGTACTTTCAAATTTTTGCATCTTGAAGCCAGCTGGCAAGTGGACATGGGGAAACATACAGAGGTCAGAGTATGAGACACATTTTTGGCCACTTAGACCTTGCATGTTTTTCTGTCTTTGTTCCAGGCTCTTCATCTTCCGAGCAATTTCCTCTTGCTCGGGATTTTTAACAACCTTTTCTTGTTCCACCGAGAGATCATATTGCGGAGGTTGAGTTAAAGAGTACGGGGTCACATATGTTATTTCTGGTTGAAGATGTGGCCCCTAAAAGATGAACATTGAAGGTGGTGCCCTTGAAGCCGGTGCCTGCGGGCGAACCACAGAAGGCTTGCCGATTCCCTACTGTTGATACCCAATTTTTCCCGATATATTTTCAATATGCAAAATACCTTCAAAATAGCATATATATGCATGCATAAGCATATTCAAGGTTTTATTATTATTTCCATAATTTTAAGGTTTTTAATTGATTTATTTTCTCCCTTTTTACCCATAAAATCCCCAATAATTATTTTTAAAATTATTGTTTTGATAAGTCACCTATTGGATTTCTATATTTATGCCAAAATATGGCTAATGTATTTTTTACATATTTTTGTAATTACATTTAGTATTTTTAAAGCTAAATTGCACATAATTGCAATATTAGCCCCTTTTAAGATTTAATTATGTTTTATATGCATAAAATTGGATCCTGTATTTTTATTGTTAATTATGTATTATAAATCATTTTAGCTTTTTAAATTATTTTTCAAAAATTATCTACTATTTTTCATAAATCAAATAGGGAAAAACTAGCTATTTAAATTATAGCCAAATTGGCTTTCAATTATAGCCAAATCGGACACCAATTCCCAGCCCAATTTACAATTAAAAAACCCGACCCACACTCTATTAACCCATACCCAAACTTGAAACCCACCTACCTCGTTTAATCTCGACCATTGATCTCTCAGATCAACGGTCCACGCCGTTTCTTTACTTTTTTAATCCAACAACCCCCCTAACCCTACCCCATTCTTTCATTTGCGTTGCCTATGAATCCTCTCCTCCTATCTTCTCTCTCAGACATCCTCAAACCCTAATCACTATCCACCTTCTCTGGCCACCCCCTCGCCGGAAACCATAGTCTCTCATCATCTCCTGGCCTCTTCTTCACCCCACTCCGGTCTGACACTACCCTGAGGTCCTCAGGTGAACCTGGAGCAGTTCAACTCCTATCCATGGTATTTCGTTCCATTTCCCGCTCATCCATGGTTGTTCGAGTAAGATCTATGACTTTTCCAGCTAAAACTGGTAACATTTTAAGGTCCTCTCATCTTCTCTGGGTTCTCTAAAACCCTAACTCTTGAGATTTTCCACTTTTCTTTAGATATGTCTAAGATATAGGTATATCCATGAGTTTTTAACCGATTTTTCTTCATCTCTACTATTTTCTGAAAACCCTAGATTCGCTATTGTTCGATTCTTCTCAAATCTTTCTAGATCTGAGGTGATTCGAGTATTATTAAGCGTTTTTTCTTTAAAAACCTCCTGTTTTAACTAACTATTTCGAATTTTTAATCACTCTTCCTAAACTAGGGTTCATCCCAAGTTGTTTTTCAAACTTCTAAGTGTTTGATTAATTATCCTTTTGTTTTCGCGACTGATTTGTGCAAGAATATAAAACCCTAGCTGATTCTATGTGGTTCATTCAATCTATGCTTCGATTTGGGGTATCTTTGTGGTACCAGTCGTGTTAGTGTACTCCATATTTTGGACTTAAATATTTTTTCCTTGTTAAATCCAGTATTTTTGTGGTTTCCCCCTAATTAATCTTTGTTATAGTTTGAACCTGCTTTTTCAGCTAAGTACTATATTTTTTCTTTGAGGTCTTACTTAGTCTAGTCTTTATTTTATGGGATTTGAGTAATTATTTCCGGAAATCACTACTCTTTTGAAGGTTTTGATGATTACTTTACTCTATTAAGATACGTGTGCATAGATTATATTTATTTCCTTGTTTATGACTTTAATTGGTCATCTCTGCCTTAATTGATTGCCTATATAATTTTAGGATTCTTACTAACTCCTTATTTGGTATGATTTGGACTCCTTGCCTTACTTAAACCCCTGTTGTTACCATTAATCAATTACCCCTAATTAAGGGGGTATATTCCGAACCCCTTTAGGTAATTTGATTCTGTACCTCTGTGATTGTCCCTAATTGACTGGCTTCTGATTCTTTACCTTATTGGTTCTACTCCTAAAGTGCTATGTATACACTCTTGTTTTACCTCTTAACACATAAACAATAGTTGAGAATACACACACCCAAACTCAAACTCTCTCTTCTTTCTCTGTTACTTGTACTAACTACTTGTCTAGTCGGATGAAAGCCAAGGCTAGAATGTGGAACTCTACTTGCTTTACTTTCTGCATTTTTGCTTCCTTAACTGGTATGTTCCTAGTTCAATTCTGAAACTCAACACTATGTGCTCCATGTCTGTTAATCCATGTCTCATTATGAATTAATCTAATGGCTTATGTATTTAATTGATCTTCTTGTTTACTGCTTTATACAACATGCTTAAGTATTGCCCTCTCTCGTTCAAGGGTGTAATCAGCATGTCGGGGTATCACTTGTCTTGCTTGATACTCGGCCAGTATGTCTACTGCTTTCTTACATTTTCTACTACTATTCTTCCCTAACCCCTAACCCCCAATACATTGTAAGCATGTGTTTGTGACACCCAGTCACTATGTGATCCTGAACCCTTCCCCCTAAAACTAATGAGTAAATCTGTTTAGCACCCCTTGATCTAATACTGTTAAGCTCCTGGCATGAACACTTTGTGATAGACTATTGTTGTGACTATTTAATTTCTGTAGCTCTTCTCTGGTGTTAACCTGTGTGCAAATATGCTTCCACATATGAACTATCTGTCCCCAATTCCTCCTTTCCCTGTTGTGTTTGAACCATGTATGTTGATTTGGTCTTGAGTTGCTGATTGTCCTATTTCTTTCCTTCTCCAAACTGGTTTTCACTAAGGCAAACTCTTCTAGTGCTCTTTCCAAAACTTATTTTCAACTAATCGTTGTCAAAACTGTTTTCAACTCAACTCTTTTAAACTTATGTCAAGCACTCTCACCTTACTCTTAGACCACTAGGTTCAACCTCTTTTGTGTGAGCCTTGCCTTGGGATCCTTAAGTTCCCTCTGAACTTGGATACACAAAAGCTGGCCCTTCCACACTGTACTTACTCTATCTTAGCTATGAAATATGGGTGTGAGCACTGCCCGGGATCTCTTGAGGTCCATAGGGAACTCTGACACCCCCAGATATGAGAAAGGATATGGCATAATCTTGGAACTTGAGGTGATTTATTACATAGCTCAGGGAGGAAGTCCTAAGAAGGTGTTGAAGGTTTGGGCCTGTTTTCAGGCTCTCTATAGTGTAACTTTTTTATGTAATTCATTTCAATGTTGGTATGTAATAACCTATTGTGAACAAGTATTGGGTTGGCTAGTAAAATGGGATGGGGTAAATATGCATGCTATAGTTGTTAAGGATAGAAAACATGTTGTTAGGTTTATATTCCTAATTGCGCAATAGAAACCATGCTTAGGATTCACATGCATTAGAAATCATGCTCTTATGTCCGATATTTATTGTTTCAGCATGTGCATCCTTAATAAATCATGTGTTAAAATTTGCTAATAAATAGCACTTTACCATTATGTTATGCGCTGCCATGTACACTTAGAGATCTTGCCTTAGGATAAAAACAACGCTAATAAATAGGTCATTTCCATATCTTCTGCATATTCTGAAAGTACGCAATACTTATGCATTTAGAAAAAATCCTGCTCAGGTCCTGCATATACATCACTCTGAATTTTTGTGTATTAGATACCATGCCTTTAGAACTGCATTCACATCCGCTTAGGCATCTCTAGTTTAATTATTAACAAAATAGATTAACCCAGCTGGTAATAATTCTGGAATTCTGAACATTCAAAACAACAATACAATTCAAATAGTCTTCTCTAAGTATCTCTGATAACTGGAACACTGTTTTACACCTAGGCAAGCCTTAGGTGCTAAATTTGTCAAAACTGGAAACATGCTTCTTTATGTATGTTGCTTAATTATCAATTGTCAAAATTAGTAGGCAAGCCTGATTCAGACTTCTTTTCTGAGTCATGCAATAAATTTGGTTCTGCTGTTGTCACTTAGATACCTTGTTAGGATCTCAATTTAGACCTAAACTGTGTATGAGTCATTCTGTCTATGTGTATTACTTGTGGAGGTATATCTGAGCTTTCTATCTGTTTTTTTATTTTTCCCCCATAAATGCAGTCCTATGTGTTCTTACTTGTCGCCTAGTATTTTGCCATTAAACCTGTGGGTTTGCCTAGAACACCTCTCCCTTTCATAGGATAGAAGTCTTAAATTCCTCTAGGACTGATAGGAAGGGACGGGTAACAACACGTAATAGGGGTCGAGACCAACCCTTGCTTTAATTACCTTCACTGGGCGGGAAAGGGTAGATATGGATATGATGACGCATAGCCCCTCTTTGAGGAGTGTCATACCGGGTATTGCATTAATGTGATCCATATTACAAACAAACCTAGGACACCCCCTCTTTACATTTATAAACATGCTTAGATTGTAATTCTTTTCAAAATTTCGCTTTTCACTAATTGTTTTTCAAACATGTGTGTATTTAAAATTAAATCCCCTACTATTTTAGCATACTTATTTATTTTCTAGTTGTACAAATTCACAAAATGTTGTTTGGCTGGGAACCACACTAGTGGATCCTGAGGGGTGCCTAACACCTTCCCCTTAGGATAATTTCAAGCCCTTACCCTATCTTTGGTTACCAAACGTAGTTATAAATGAACCTTATAAGTGCCCTAGCGCACCATACATCGTTAGGTGGAGACTCTTCAAACTACAAACCCCCTTTCCCAAAAGGAAATAGTTGTCCCAACCAAAATGTCATAAACCCGATTTCGCGAAGGAAAATGGGGGCGCGATAGTATGGCGACTCTTCTAGGGATATTTAGGCTTTTACCATTTAATACCATTTTTTATGAATTTGTACCCCTCCCTATGTGCAATTATTTATTTAATTTCTTTAAGAGTTTAATTTCTTCAAAAGCAAAACTGACATATCTTTCTTGTTTCCTTCCTTTATAACTGCTTTAAACTATGAAACTGCTATTTTTTCGCTTTCTTAACGTGCAAATAGATGTCAACATGCTTTTAATTATTGCATAATCATGCTCAACATCATACTCCACTCGTGCCAAACAAATACTATAGCAACGCTTGATGAGTGGTTGTGCCCTTCCTATATCATTACCCCCAAATTCGGAAAGGCTTATTTGCGATAAAACTAATCGATCAACGGTGCAGGCGACAGTTCTGTCCCTTCTCCCTTGAGTTGTTCGCTCAAAGGTACCAGTCTAAAACCCCATAGAAACCTTACTCTGTTAAATTATGCGTGCATCATGTTCAAGCCTAGCCGATTCAGTTATGTTGTCCACACAATGATCCTTTAAGATAGCCTTGTCCAAAAGTCCACTGGGTTTCCCTAAACCCAAACGGACATCATCATGTCCTGTACATTTATTTGGAGAACTAAATGCCTCATGCTAATTGTTGATGTTAAATAGTCGAGTCCGGTGGGGGTATGGTCTTAACCCTTTTGTTTTGCAAAAACTGAAGAACGAGGTCCCTAACTTCGGTATTGTTAGCACACCCTCACTCTTGTTAGACTGGTGGAGGAATCCTCCATCAAATGACCAAATCAACGAATGGAAAGAGAGGGCCGCCAAATCAAGCGAAAAGCTGGAATATCTAGAATACAGCCTGTTAGAATTTGAAGGAAAGGTGCGGAAGAGAGTCATCGATTGCTAGAACGCTGAGAGAAATGAAGGAGAACATTTGGCAAAGGCATTTTTACTGGTGAACCTACGCGAATTGGAGGATTTGATCAACGAGAACATTCAACCTGGGGAAGGTCCTTCTGGGACCAAATATATAGGAATTTACTTTTTCACTTTATGAATGCAATAAGGCCAATGGCCATTAGTGACTTTTATTTCTTGCTTATGTAGTGTCATTTTGGGATTCACCTATATTTATCAATTAAATGAGGCATTTAGCATTTTAAGTTCTCTAAATCAATTTGTCGCTAGGCCTACCTCGGGCACAAAGAGGTTCCCAAATTTGGGCACGCTTTACATTCACGCACTATGTGTTTAAACATTGTGATACTTTTTATAATCCTCACTAACTTGATTACCTTTTGTTTTTATTTTTTCTTATTATTCCCCTCCCCGAAGGATAGTTCGTGCACTCTGGCATCATCATCTTATTTCACAAGATCTAGGGGCCTTCCCCCCACTCCTCCTCTTAGTCCTATTAAAGGCAAGAACAAAGGCAAAATGGAAGATTTAAGCAATATCAGGAAGGAGAACACAACTGAATAGGTAGAGCCCACTGATGGCCCGGGTATTCGGGTTCCTAACGAGAATGTGTCACAACTTGAACAAAAACTGTTGAAATTCCAGAAAAACCTCGATCAGGTTCGAAATCTGGCAAACTTGTTATTTTCTCTTAACACCCCAGTTATCAACTTCCCCAAAACTCAAAATGCTACACCTCCTCAAAATATCCCGAAACAGCATAATCATCCCGCTGCTCCACCAAAGAACCAATATAACACCTGTCATACCCCAAACAACGCTCCACTACTCATCCTAGAACCTCATAACTCCACAAATGACCATTTCCACACCCATACACCAGGCCACCATAACACTTCTATCTATGTGAAGACCATGCCACACTCCACCCAACCTATCTCAGGCACATCTGAGTCTGATGAAAAGGGCCTGCTTGTCAGGAACTTGGCCGAGGAACTTAAGAAATTGACTAGCCGGATTCAGGGAGTTGAGGGAAGCAAAAGAATTGAGGGGCTGAACTACGAGGACCGTTGCATACAACCTGATGTCGAACTGCCTGAGGGGTACAAACCTCCTAAGTTAGAAATGTTTGATGGTATGGGTGATCCAAGGGTCCATCTGAGGACATATTGCGACAAGTTATTTGGAGTATGGAAGGATGAAAGGATCTGCATAAAGCTGTTCATGAGAAGTATGAAAGGAGATGCATTATCTTGGTACATCAGCCAAGATCCCAAGAAGTGGTCAAGCTAGGTAGGCATGGCATCTGACTTTATAGACAGATTCAGGTTTAATACAGAGAACACAACAGACATGTTCTATATCCAGAATTTGAAGAAGAAGCCCATGGAGATGTTTTGCGAGTATGCTACTCGCTGGAGGTCCGAAGCTGCTAAGATCAGACCTGCCTTAGAAGAGGAGCAAATGAACAAGTTCTTTGTCTGAGCTCAAGACCCGCAGTGCTATGAACGGTTGATGATGATTGAGAACCACAAATTCTCCGACATTATCAAATTAGGCAAAAGAATTGAAGAAGGTATTAAAAGTGGTATGGTTACAAATTTCAAAGCCTTGCAAGCTACGAATAAGGCTTTATAGTATGGTGGTGTGTCCAAGAAAAGGGACGTAGGGGCCGTAATGGTTGCACAAAGGACCAAGTCTCCCCTCAAATACCAAACTTACCCAACACCTCCACTCATATACCAGCCAATTCCAAATTACCAAGCACCCTCACCCTTGTACCAAGCTTCGCTACCAACTTATTAATCATCTCCACCCCCTACATATCAACCTACTTCACCAAGATACACTCAACCTGCTCATGTCTACCAAACTTATAATACTCAACCATCCCATTATCAATCACCCCCTGCACGCTAAAATTTCCCTAGACCCTGATCTAATTTTGATCACAGACCTCCAAAACAATATACAGCCATCGCTGAACCCATCGACCAGCTGTATGAGAGGCTCAAAGTTGTTGGTTATGTCACCCCCATCCATGCTACAACCCCTGAAAATCCTTCTCAGTTGGTTAACCCAAACATGTCCTGTGCATACCACTCCGGCATGAAAGGGCACACCATCAATGAATACCGCTCCGTGAAAGACAAGATACAATCATTGATTGATAACAAGATCATTGTGGCAAAGGAGCCCACTCCAAACTTTCGCAAAACTCCTCTGACAGATCATAAGGGTGGAGGTATCCATATGATTAAAGTAGAAGATTATTGGGATCCTGAGGGATCAATCGGGTTGATCGCAGAAGGTGATGACCCAAAGAAACCAAAATTTACTCTCAATCCGATCATAGTCCAGGTCCAACCATCTGAGGACGCTGAGGTGAATACATATGTACCTCTTGAGTTTGAAGCAGTACCATTTTCAAAGGCACCAACACCAATTGAGGTTGAATTCGCATCTCCGGCAAATGCACCTGCACCATTTGAGGTTGCAGTCTTGCCACCCAAGGCACATGTTTCATTCGAAGAGAGGATAGTCGTGCCAATCCTAGTGGCGATGTCAACCATGCCACCCTTCTATACAAATGTTGTACCCTAGGACTATACAGCCGAGGTGAGAAGGAAGGGCAAGGTCAGGATTGAAGAAACTGTTGCAGCACAGGGTATGACAAGAACTGGTAAAGTCTATACCCCTGAACATCTAGCTGAATCAACCAAGCATGCCTCCAATTGGACACCCCTCATTGAGATAGGTCCAGCCGACCTTTGGAGGAAAATACAGGCCAAGGAATATTCGGTCATCGACCAGTTAAACAAGATGCCAACACAAATATCCATTCTTTCTTTGCTGCAAAATTCTGAGACACACAAGAGTGCTCTATTAAAGGTGCTAAATGAAGCATACATGACAAGTAACATCACTAGCGGGGAAGTGGCTAATATGGTAGGACAAGTGCTGGAAAGCAGTAAGATCACCTTTTATGAGGACGAGCTGCCACCTGAAGGGCTAGGGCACAACAAAGCACTACACATCATCGTGCAATGTGAATATTATTTCATCACCAAAATCCTAATTGATGGAGGTTCCAGTCTTTACATTTGTCCACTGGTAATACTTAAGAAGCTGGGTAAAGGGCTGCATGAGATAAAGGATGGAGCAATAAATGTGAAAGCCTTCGATGGTTCTTAGAGGTCCACCATTGGTGAGATTAGTCTATGCCTGCAGATGGGACCAACCTGGTTCGAGATTGATTTCCAGGTAATAGATGTACCAGCGTCTTACAACTTGCTGCTGGGACGGCTATGGATTCATGCTGCTGGGGCCGTAGCTTCAACATTGCATCAGTCAGTAAAGTTCGAATGGGATCACCAGGAAGTGATCATTCACGGCGACGATAGCAACCCTATATACAGTTGCTAGACCATTCCGGCGATCGAGGGAAGAAGAAAGCTGGGTGGAGAAACTTACCACCATATTGAGCGGGTCAATGTTTTCGACAAAGACAAATGGTGGTATAGCAAAATTGAGAGTATACTGAGTTGGGGTGGGTACGAACCAAGCAAAGGGCTCGGCAAGAACCTCCAAGGAATCTCTAAACCCATAAAACTCAAGAAACATGGCACTACCTTCATCTTGGGATATGAATACACCTTGGAAGAATTCAATAACTGGTCGCCACCATGGCGCGGTCCTTACTATCTACTAGAGCAGCCAATACCATATCTGGAGCATTCCTTCCAGTAGGCCGACACTATTTATGGGTTAGATGAAGAAGAAGCACTTGAAGTAGTGAAGAACTTGTTTTTAGAGGATAGTGATATGGACTGTTGCGTTATTCTAGAGGAGGGGGGGAGGAAGGCCCTACCATACAGGCTATGAGCAGAGGGGTACATCTCAAGAATTGGACCATCTGGATAACCAAAGCTCGATGTGCCTCGGGGTAGTAAGGCTAAAACAAGCAATATTCACTGTTTTTACTAAATGATTTTCTTTTTGCATTTTTTCAATTCTAGCAAATAAGATCTTCAGTGTTCAAAACAGTTATTCAATTTATCAAAAGCATTTTTGATTTTTCTTATGAATTAATATTGCTATCGTTTTCTCTCCGTGCTTTACTAATACAACATTACTATTACTTGTCTCGATGAACCAATGATTGTGACATGCAATGAGACAACGCAACAAACAGACATTGATTCAGAGGAAGATGATATACCTGACGAGATTGTCAAAGAAGTTGAGAACTTTGAGAACATGCCTAAGTCCAACCTAGACAAGACCGAGATTGTCAACCTGGGAGATGCAGAAAATGTCAAGGAAACACGAATCAGCATTCACCTATCGCCATCAGAGAAGAAAAAAGACACAAAATTTCTAAAGGAGTATGAGGACATATTCGCCTGGTCGTATGATGACATGACTGGTCTGAGTACGTCTATTGTGGATCACAAACTGCCAACAGATCCAATGTGTCCACCGGTAAAGCAAAAACTTAGAAAGTTCAGGCCTGATATGAGTTTGAAAATCAAGGAAGAAGTCACCAAGCTGATCAATACTAAGGTTCTCAAGGTAGTAGAATACCCGACATGGTTAGCCAACATTGTGCCAGTGCCAAAGAAGGATGGGAAGGTCAGAGTCTATGTCAACTACCGGGATCTCAAATGGGCCAGTCCGAAAGACGACTTCTCTTTGCCAAATATACACATCCTGATTGACAATTGCGCCAACCATGAGCTACAATCATTCATGGATTGCTTCGCTGGTTATCATCAGATCTGGATGGATGAGGAAGTTGTTGAGAAAACGGCTTTCATTATACCGTGGGGTGTGTACTGTTACAAGATAATGCCATTCTACCTGAAGAATGCATGGGCCACTTACATTAGGGCCATGACTACCATCTGTTGATACCCAATTTTTCCCTATGTATTTTATACCCAAAATATTTTCAAAATAACATATATGTGCATATATAAGCACACCCAAGAGTTTTGGTATTTTTGTGATTTTTAAACCAATTTACTGCCCATTTTAATACCACAAAAATCCAAAATTATTCCCAAAATTATCATTTTGATGAATAACTTTTCATTCTCATATTTACACCAAAATATAATTAAGGTTATTTTTGCATATTTTTACCAATTTATTTGGAATTTTTAAAGCTAAATTACATATAATTGCAATTATAGCCTATTTTGTAATTAATAGCATTTTATAACAATACAATTTGCTCCAATATTTTTAAATTTATATTTATATAATATTTGCTTACCTAGTATTTTTAATTTGCTTTTAAAATCGTTATTACTATTTTTATAAAATAGAAAGGGGAAAAGTGGCTATTTAAAACCTAGCCCCAGTTGCATTTCAATTACAGCCCAAATTGCACCCCAATTCGACCCAATTTCAATCCCCAAATCAAACGACCCAATTTCAATTTAGCCCGCCCCTGACCCAACTAACCTAACCCGCCCGACCTCCCCTTTTAATCCAGGTCGTTGATCATTCTGATCAACGACCACGATCAGTTCTTTCCTTTTTAATTCCCACTCACACCCTAACCCTAAATCACTTCTATCAGATACGCCGCCTCTAAACCCTCGTCCTCTCAAACTCTCTCTAGCCTTCTCCGAAACCCTAATCTTCCCCACTGATTTCTACCTTGTTTCACCGGAACCCATGGCATCCCAAGCCCTGGGTGACCTGTACTCACCTCCATGTGCTCTTGTACACTTGCTGCTTGATGGCTCCCTGGCGGTATGCTTAGGGCTAGGTGACACAGATTACGTACTCTGATAGATCCACGAGGGTACCTGTGGGAATCATTCTGGCGCAGACTCCTTGGTCCGGAAGGTGATTAGAGCAGGGCTACTATTGGGACAGCATGGAAAAAGATATTAGAGAATTCGTCTGAAAGTGCGACAAATGCCAGAGATTTGCTCCCATGATCCACCAATCCAGCGAGCAACTACATTTCATTTTATCACCATGGCCACTCATGAAATGGGGGATGGACATCGTCGACCCTTTGTCAATGGCACCAGGTAAGGCTAGATTCATTTTGTTTATGACTGACTACTTTTCAAAATGGGTGGAAGCACAAGCCTTTGATAAAATAAGAGAAAAAGAATTTATCAATTTCATATGGCATCACATCATATGCCAACTCGGAATCTCGTCTGAAATAACGCGCGACAACGGAAGGCAGTTCATCGGGGGCAAGGTAACACAGTTCCTTGAAGACAACAAAATCAAGAGAATCCTGTCAACGCCTTATCATCCATGTGCAAACGCCCATGCCGAATCCACAAATAAAACTATAATTCAAAACCTAAAGAAGACACTGGAGAACGCTAAGGGAAAATGGAGGGAAACACAGCCCGAGGTGCTATGGGCATATCGAACAACTTCAAAGTCAAGCACCAGGGAAACACCTTTCTCTCTAGTATACGGCGCCGAGGCTTTGATACCAGTGGAAGTCGGGGAGCCGAGTGCCAGATTTTAGCACGCTAATGAGGCCTCGAACAACGAGGCCATGATAACGGCCCTCGAACTGTTCGATGAAAAGCGAGAAGCCTTGCTGATCCGGATGGCCACCCAGAAGTAGAGAATCAAAAGATACTACAATAAGAGAACAAATCTCTGGTATTTCGGGAACGGGGACTTAGTCCTAAGGAATGTTACTCTCAACACCCGAAACCTTAATGAAGAGAAGCTGGGCCAAAACAGGGAAGGACCGTACCGTGCCCTCGGAATAGTCGGGAAGGGATCCTACAAGCTTGGCACCATGGAGGGCGAACAACTTCCGAGCAACTGAAATATATCAATGCTAATGGTACTACTGCTAGGGCATCCGAGCGAAAAACTCCGCAAAAATCCTTGAGCAAACGTTGCACCCCTTTCCTTTGACCGAGTTTTTGCCCTGAAGAGGGTTCCGCTGGCAAGGTTTTTTACGAGGCAACGTCTACGCGCTGCCTAAGGAGGACCCAACAAGCTTACAAGGCTTCTTTTGCAATCAACACCGAACACTGAAGGGTGCCCCATTGAGAGGTCGTCCACTCAGAGGAACCAGGGAACGACTAACTAAGTTCCAATAGGAAACAATGTACTGGGCCAAATGGTCAAAAGAGACATGTCCGCACAAGCCGGGCTCACGGAAACGAAACAACATGTACTTATGCCAAACAATCAAAGAACATGTTTCACCAAAGTATCTCGTATTCCATAGAAAATTCAACATTTTCACACCAAAGATTCCTCCGTCGAGAACGCTCAGAAATACTCGGAGACTAGCATCAATAGCTCAGCACCCGCATGGCCTCAGTGTCAGAACTCCATACTCATAAGCCCTCAATAAGGCAACTCCGAAGATCATGAATAATGGCCTCCGAGCCTAAGCAAACTCGATGTCTCGGAGACTGTCGCCAATCGCCATTCACTTAAAAAGCCGAGGCCGTAAGACCCCGAGCGGGCAAACTCAGTCTTGCAAGATCTATTTAATATAGAAACAAAAACTGTAAGACCTCAACATGCATGAAAAAACTGTAAGACCTCAACAAGCATGAAAAAACTGTAAGACCACAATATGCATGAAAAAACTGTAAGACCTCAACAGGCATGAAAATTTTGTAAGACTTTATTACAGGCATAAAACTCATTCCCTAAGTTTAGACTATATGTTGCATTTGTAAGACTCCCAAAAAAGCATACCTTTGATGTAGACACCCAAACTACCATACTCGCGATCAAAAATGGCTCCGACCAAACACAAATGACTACGATCAATACGACTGCACCAGCCAGATTAACGCAACTCGGGGACGCCTGACTGTCGCTACAAAATCACAGGCCATTACCTTGAATCTACTTCGAAAAGAACTGGTTAAATAGGCTACCCTCGAACAGGCAAACGAGCTTCGAGCTACTCAGCCTACGAGCCAAACCTTCTGAGGTGCTCGAACATCGCCACAAACGACTTGAAATCGAGGTTCTTCCCAAACCGACAATGGGTTAGGCAAAATTATTTCAAAAAGTCCTTAACGAGAGGAAAACAAAGCCTACATATGCCTAAGGGCAAAAGCGTAAGAGCCATTATCGCCAGCCTAATGAGCTTCAGGGCCACACACACTAAACGGTCGCAACAACCAAAAGCGTAAGAGCCACTATCGCTAGCTTAAAAATTTTGAAAGCTTGAGGGTCAAAGTGAGCTCGAGTTGTAACCTGATTTGGAGACCGGATCCAAAATAGTTAACTATGCATGCCTAAGGGCACAACGTAAGAGCCATCAGAGCCAGCTTCATGAGCCTCAGGGCCACATACATAGATGATCGCTTCGACCCAAGGCGTAGTAGCCGTTGTCTCCAGCCCACGAAAACATAAAAGCTTGAGGGTCGAATGGGCTCGAGTCGAAGCCTGACTTGGAGACTAAACCCAAAATAGTTGAGCAAAAGTATAAGAGCTCTAACGCCAGTTTACACTAAAGGTCGCGTTGACCAGGCACGTAAAATCCCCCGAGCTTGCCTAACGATCCCCAGGGCCTTATCACAAATCTAAAGTTTCTTGACAATTCTAAAAACAAGAATACTCATCCAAATTCTGGACAAAAAAGGAGAGTGGGAGAAACAAATCCGCAGGGTTCACTTTATACATATGCCAGTATGAAAATACTATATACAAATAGGTAAATCAACAGGATCCTAATCTATTGCCGAGCCTATATCCTCAATGGCTCCCCAAGGATTGCACCCTGACAACTACAAGTCCCCCGACGGCCCCTTCTCAATGGCATCTTCTATCCCCGGGGATCTAATCACATTTTTAGCACCATCCAAGCTAACATCCAACACACCCTCGATGGTCTGCTTTCAGGAAACCGACTAGGCACGATACGCAGATCGAGATAAATTCGGGCTAGCCCCGTCAGATGCCCTCTCAACGCAAGCACTTGCGACAATAGCTCCCTCCCCGTGTGAGGATACAAGCGCCTCAGCTTTGGCTTTGATCTGAGACAATGCAGCCACCAGTTCAGAATGGAGACCTTTGTACTTGTCACTATCCTCGTTCGCATCCCGGAGCTGACGCTCGATTAAGGTTACCTTCCCCTGGAGGGTGTCCCTCTCGGAAGTCATTTCATTAATATACCGACTGACCTCAAAAATTCCAGCATCTCTGGCCCGAAACTCCCCTCTTAGCAGGGCATTTTTCTTCTCAAACTGCACAAATCAGGTCTGAGATGTTAAAAGCGATAGAATCTCACTCTCAGAAAAGATAGGCTTTCTCATGCTCACAACGGTTCACCTCATCCTGGTGCTGGGTGAGAGCCTGGCTGTAAAGCGCTTTAGCCTGAAGCCATGAAAAGGGACAAGTTAGAAAAACAAAGATCGGAGCAGCCCAGAGTAGCAGACGAGGTCAGCAAAATTACTCGCTCGCAAAGTCTGCCCATCTCGCCAAAAACAAATGAAGCATCAACTTCTGGGCCTCCCTCGAGAACAATCGACAACCTCTCAAGCGCATATCTGCCTTTGACTAATGCACCTTCTCCGGAAGGTTCTTCACACGGGACATCTTGCACTCCATGCGGCGACAGGATCACTCTCTGAGGTGAGTCAACAATGATCATAGGGCTAACGGGACTAGTCAAAGCCTTAGTTCCCGGTTCACCCTGAATCTCGGAGCCGAACCCCTCTGAACTGCCCACCAAGGGCGCCTCAACTCGGGAAGAATTCTGGCTACCAGCTGACTCAGGGGTAGCACTCGATACTCCATCCATTGCCTCCCCACTACAAAGATGGGCCACAGCGGCATCAGTCTCCGGTTCTGAAGCCTCCATCCCCACTGCCCCAGGCACTAGGGCGTCCTCTTCAACGGGTGGTGCCTCTTTCGTCAAAGGGACTTCCCCCAGACCTACAAAAATGCAGAAGTTAAACAGAAAGAACGAAGAATGCTACTGATAGCAATTTGTGTCAAAGTATGCAGATGCGACAAGGTTCGAAGCTTACTATGATCTTTGGCTTCCCACCGAGCTCGGGATAAATCTTGCCACACTCGTTTGGTATATGAGAAAATTGAGTATAAGTGGCCGACCTAGCCCTGGAGGTCCAAAACCACACCAGGGTAGGTTGCTACGGCTAAAAAGGCAAGAAAAAGGAGTTAGATGCTTGAAGAAATATTGCCAAATAGAAGCAAAGGAAGACCCAACAATGCGTTTACTTATGCCAAGCATTCCACTTCCTAGAGAACGATATCTTTTCCGCCGGAATAAGGTCAGAAGTCCTCACTCAAACGAATCGGCTTATGCATCCTTCATTCCTGGGCTCCTCGGTGCAGGTAAAAAGACCTCGGGGCTTGACAACGGAGCTTGATTAAGCCCTCTCGGACGAGTTGGGATTATACATCCAGATTAGGTGGTTGAGGGTGAAGGGCATCTCCTTTATCATGTTAGAATAATGCTTGATCATATAAAAAATGAACCAGAATGAAGGATAAATTTGGCCCAGAGTCACTTAATAATGCCGACAGAAGTCGAGAATCACGGGGTCAATCGAGGGCGAGGGCGGCCCCACCGACCCCAAGGTGAATGGATATGTATACACACTCAGAAAGCCGGCTTTGTGAGCCGTAATATCGTCCTCCTAAGCAGGAATCTCCACAAGCACGGTATCCCCCCAGCGACAATTTGCCCTTACTCTCCCAACGTCCGTTACCGAGCTGATATACCGAGTCACGGGCTCGCGACGCTCTAGCTTTGAGGAAGGTCTCTCGACCTTGAAATCGGAGGTCATCACAAAAGATCCTAGGACGCATTCCTCAGCATGAGTATAGCCACCTTGCCTTGAGAAAGAAGCGAAGAGGATGAGCCCGAAACCTCCTAGGAGCATAGGTGGAAGTTTTTGCCATCTTTAGAAGATTCTGAAGGAAGAAAAAGAGCGCGTTCCTGAGAGAGAAATAGAGCAAAGGAAGAATGAACCTTATTAGGGGTTTGGGCACGCAATGGGTTACATAAAGAAAGAAGGAGAGTATTTATAAAAGCACTGTGTGCACATTGAAGGAGGCCAAGAGGCAGCCAACTGTCGCTGTCAATGCGGAAACCTGCAGGAGCAGCGTGCACGTTGCATCTTGGTACCTCGTAGCCGTCACCGATTGCAAGAACATCGAAGGAGGAAGAAATTCAAGGTCTCTTCTTATTGTTTCTTACCGCTTTCACTCTAAGAAACGCGAAGACTATCTGTATGTGGTAAAATCGGAGGACCGATTTCCCCGTCATTAGGTCACCTCGTGGGCATGATTCTTGAGGCTCGAATGCACGGTCAAGAGCCACCCTCAAGGATTGTCGGGTACTGGACCCAGGGGTCATTGTGTACCAATGGCTACAGTATGGGAAAGGGGAGTTCCCAAGATGAACGGATAGCACTGGCAGAACCTGTATCGCGTCTGGTCGTCCCATCTCCATGTCTTTACAATTAATGCATTATTTTACTATGTTGTGATATCCCCTCATATATAAGGAGGGTCCTTGGCACTTTGTAAACCCAGTTGCTCCAACTATTCTATATAAGATCAATAACATCTCTCTCTTTTCTTTCTAACTTACTCGCTTGAGACTACCTCTTTCATTTTATTGCTTGATATTGGCCATAAAGAGCCTCCGTTAATTATATCCTAACTGTTAGCCCTTTCGTGATTATCCCCGATAACTCGAGCCTAGGCATTGACCTCGACACCCCTCATCGGTCAGTTCGAGGCCCGGACAGCAAGCCCATCAGTTTGATTATAACCCTATCTTAGTTCGTATTTAGTCGTTAAGCTACACATATCTAGCATCAGCTACTCTAACAACTAGCATAAAAATAGATCACGTATTTTTAGAGTCCCATTAATAAATTTAATTGTCCTTACCATTTTCACGGTAAACAGATATCAGAGAATTTATAATTTTCGATAACCATCAACCTTTCATAATATTGTAGATCCTGTGCTCTGACGAAGAACTTGTTCATCTGTTCCTCGTCCAAAGATGGCTGACCTTGGCCGCTTCCGACCTTCAACGAGTAGCATACTCACAGAAAGTCTCAGTAGGTTTCTTCTTAAGATTCTGAATGTAGAAAACATCTGGTGCGTTCTATGTATTGAACCTTAACCGGTTCATGAAATCTGACGCCATACCTACCCAATTGGACTTTTTCTTGTGATCTTGGATGATGTACCATGACAAAGCATCCCCAACAAGACTCCTCATAAAGAGTTTCATTCGGATCTTTTCGTCTTTCCTGACCCCGATAAGTTTGTCGTAATAGGTCCTCAGATGGACCCTGGGGTCACATGTGCCATCAAACATCTCAAAATTGGAAGGTTTGTATCACTCTAGAAGTTCTACGTCTGGCTGTATGCATAGGTATTCATAGTTCAACCCTTCTATTCCTTTGCCACCTTCGACACCTTGAACTCAGTTTGTCAACTTCTTGAGTTCTTCAGCCATGTTCTTAATGAGTAGGTCCTTCTCGGAGGATTCCGGTGTATATGAGATTGGATAGAGTGAGGCACAATTTCTACATATATAGGGTTGCTTTGATGGGTTCCACGGAATTGGATCTAATGATGGTCATTGGTTGAGTTCTGAGGATCGGGAATGGGTTGTGGTGTGTTTTGGGGAGTGTAGTAAGTGGTGGTTGGTGGGAACTGAATTGGTTGATGGTGATGTTGTGGTGGAGTTGGTATTGGTAAGGGATTGAGATTTTGCGGCGGGGTTTCTTATTGATTCGGTGTAGGAGGATTTTGTGGGTGTTGGTTTTGTGTGTTTTGGGGAGGTGCTGGGTTCTTTGTCTTTTGTTGGTGGATGTCGGCGACATTTAGGGTGAGTGACAAGTTTTCCAAGTTACGAACCTGATCATGTTCTCCTTGTAATTCCAATATATTTTTTTCCAGTCTCAAGACTAGATCATTTGGGGCCGGAGTACTACGGCCATCTGAAGTTTCTGCGTTCCTAATATTCTCCTTTCAGATAACACTTAAGTCGTCCATTTTTGCTTTCCTCTGCCTTTTGAATTGCTTGGAGAAGGAGGAGGTGGAGGGCCTCTAGATCTGGTATGATATGCTGATGATGCTAGTATGAGTGAACCAACCTAAGGGGATGGGAATAATCAAAATAAGGAAAACCAAAAAGGTAACAAGTCAGTGAGGATTCTGAAATGTTTGCAGTATTTAAACACATATTGCAGAAATATAAAATTGTGTCCTAATTTGGGGAGCATCGTTATTCCCGAAATAGGCCTAGCAACAAGTAGATTTGGAGAACTTTAGATGCTAGTAAATACTTCATTTCATAATGTAAAATAGACAAATCCCAAAACGACACTAAGATAATAGAAAAATAAGTCACTACTGGCACTTGGCCTTATTACATTTCAGGAAAGCAAATAAATCTAGCCTATTTGGTCCCAGAAGAACCTTCCCCAGATTCAATCTTCCTAACTCCATCATACACGTCCCTATGCTTGTGCAGACCCAGCAGCAAGTAAGCTCTGGCAAGATGTCCTCTTTCAGTTCCTTCAGTATTCTGGCAATCCACGATCCTCTTTATGACTTTACCTTCCAGCTCCACTATTCCTCGCTCCAGATATTCCAACTTCTTGTTGGAAGTGAATGCCATTTCTTTCCATTCTTTGATCAACCTCACATTCCTCTTGTATTTCCCGGTGCTCATTCTCAGAGTCGTAAACCATCTTGCGTAGCCTGTTGTATTTGACTTGAGCTTCAGCTTTTTCGTATATGACTCTATTCCATCGACCTGCTCCTAGCATCACCATTCCTTTTAGATTTTCCTCTAACCATACTGGGTAGAGAGGCTTACACCCCGCATGATACCTGTCTGCCTCAATGGTGTTCTTTTCCACAATGATTTTGCAGTGCCACATGTGTTGAGCTTGGCACTTGTAAGGGACGTCATCGTCTTGAAAGTCTGCCCTGAAATGACTCATCTTGGCAACCCTTGGTACAACCTGTTTCCTACATGCTTGCCTCATAACTAGGATATGGACATAAGGGTATATCCCTATCAACCCAATCAGCACCAAGCGTGGAGCGTCTCTGGATCTGATGATGAATTCGTCTATTGGGAACCATTCAAACATCCATTGCACCTGTTCCTCAGTCAGATTGTCGAAGAACTCTACCCATTGTTTGGCATTTTCAGACTGGGAAAACTTGTCTAGAATGTAAGTCATCTGCTTGGGGTGATGGAAGTCAATATGGTCGTTCAAAGCCCTTCGCAGAAATTCTTGGCAATAGTGACCCTTTTGAAAATGTTCTAACAACCACAACTGCAGCAACAAATTATAACCCTCGAAATGTTTGACCCCTTTTTTACAGCGCTCTAGAGCCCTGTAAATGTCACCTATGATCATGGGGACTATAGTATATTTTTGTCTATTGATCCCTTCCATCAAAGTCTTGGCAACCATGGCCAAACTAGTGTAGATTCTTTCCCTTTTCATTAGAAATACTATTAGTCCTAAGAAGAATACAATGAACACGAACACTCTGCGGTGGATGTGGCCCAGAGAGGTGAGAGAGAGCTCATCATGGTAGGTATGGTAGGACTTGTTGTGGTCATACCACTCATACGGATAGTCGAAGGGTATGTAAGATTCCTTTAGGCATACCAGGTCAGCATTTTCTTTCAGCCCCATCATCTTTAAAAACCCTTTACCGGTACAGTTATCCAGCTCCAATAACCCGGTACTATCCCAAGTTAATCCCCCAAACCCTCCAATTTCTTCTAGAAGTGGTGTCATTTCTATGTCACCAAAATGGAACACAAACCTTTCAACGTCCCAGAACAAAGTGGCAGCCTCGATCAACTTGGTTTTTGGCTCAATGTCTAGCAAGGAAGGCAAGTTACCTAGGTACTTCCTTACATATTTCTTTTCACTTGAGGAAAGCTCCTCCCACCAATCTAGCAACAATGGTGGAATATTGTTAACCATACCGAATCTGGGGACCTCGTGCCTGATTTTCTGCAAAACAAATAGGTTAGGCCTTTCTCCCCCACCAGACTCAACTATTTATACATTCATGATTAGCATATTGGCATTTAGTTCTCCAAATTAATGCACAGAACGTGGTTGTGTCCATTGGGATTATGGAAACCCCGGTGGACTTTTGGATAAGACTCATCTTAAAGGATCATTATGTGGACAACATATTGATCCGACTAGGTTTGACCATGATGCATGAACAATTTCGATCAGAGTAAGGTTACTATGGAGGTCTAGGCGGGTCAAGCGAACAACTTGAGAGGAAAAGGCACGGAACCGTCGACTGCACTGCTAATCGACTAGTTTTACCGCAAATAAGCCTTTCCGAATTTAAAGGTAATAAATAGGAAGAGCGCAACCACTCATCAAGCGTTTCTATAGGATTTAATACGCACGAGTGGAATATCATGTGGAACATGATTTATGCAGCAATAAATAGCATGTAGTCAAGTATTTTCACGTAGGAAAAATAAGTACAATATTTAAATAATTGAAAGACAGTTACGGAAAAGAAAACAAAGAGACAAGTCAGTTTCATGAATAAAAGAATCATAAATGCTTAAAAGAAAGTAGATAGTTAAATCCACATAAAGGGAAAGGGTACGTGGGATGGAGCATGTTTGGACTAATTCACAAAAGATAAGTTCATTATGGTAAGAGCCTAAAGACATCCCCAGCAGAGTTGACATGCTGTCGTTCCCCCTTTTTCCCCTCCGCAGAGAGAGGGAAGTCCAGGTTTCGGCATTCATTAGAGGTAATAACTCACTTCCTTTTGGGAATTTGGGTTTTTGAAGAGTCTCCACCTAACGGATTGTGGTGCGTTAGGGCACCTAGAGTGATTAACTCTTTAGATTAGTTTTCATTACCAGATATTTAGGATAAGGGCTCGAAATAACCTTGAGGGGAAGGTGTTAGGCACCCCTTGTGGTCCACAACGGTGGATCCCGACCGAACATATACTTATGAATTAATCCTTTTAAACAAATAAATATTTTAAACACATACTTGCAAATAAAGTCATGTTTTGACATTCTAAGTACATGTACGAATCAAGTAATGAAAACCATGGAAAAGGTTTGAACATATGTAAAGAGAAGTTAATTCATTTAAAACATATAGGAGTTGGGAAAAGAGTGGTCCTAGATTGATTAGCTTATAGGATCACCCCACACAATGCCAAGTAAACACTCCTCCACGAAGGGCTACATGTGACATTAGCGCGTAGTCATCATATCCTTACTACCCAATTCCCTCCCCTTGGTCATAGCCTAAAGCGTTCTAATAACCTTGACAGATGTCATATGTGTATACTACCCGTCCCTTCTTCATTGCCTTGGAGGAATTTATGACCTATATTTTTGGGCAGTTTTAGACTTTCCTAAGGTTTTAAAGGATAAAAGTCTAGTCGTCAATCAAGAATAGTTAGGACTGCATTTAAAGAGAACAAATTACAGGGTCACAGTCACCTCCACAAATATAACATATAAATTCACGTCTTCAAACAATAATTAGATGTTTAAGAGAAAATCCTAGAACATGATATCTAGGTGAGCAGGGATTATGCAGTATTGAATTAGGACAAATGTCAAAAACGTATTCAGCTCGCCTACTGATTTAGACTTGTTAAATCTAAAAAGTTTTGTAATTTCAGAATTTAAATCACCCTAGAGGCTTGCCTAAATGCATAACAGTGGTGTCCCAAGAGCATGATATCTACATTGATTAGAAGTGCAGTAAAACAGTGAACAGATTTCAAAACGGACAACTTGAGAGCTTATAGACATACATTCTAACGGTATTAACTTAAGGAAGTATTTGAAAACTTTAAGAAGCGGACACATTAATTAACCAATTCAGAATGAACAAACAATGAATTAAATTGATTTATTTAACTAAACTGGTTTTGAGTTCAATAGGCATGATTTCTATTAGAGCTGATTTTAATTCCTATAGGCATGGTATCTAATTATTAAGGCTGACTCTTGAGCTTATAGGCATGATTTATAAGAAGAAGAATGTGACTACATGTTGTAACGAAAAACTGAACTTCAATTACTTCATAGGCATGATATCTAATTATAAAGCTGATTTTAATCCTATAGGCATGATATCTAATTATAAAACTATTTAGATCTTATAGGCATGGTTTCTAATATTAAAGCAAAAATAGCAAATGCATTAACACAATCCTATAGGCATGGTATCTACCCAATTTACCCAACATATATACCTACCCACCCTTTTTCACTAATCACTCCAATGTTGTTTACAAATAACTATTACAGACCAGCTAATAAATTACATAAACAAATAAAGGAAAAAAAAGAAGTTAACTATAGGGAGCCTGAAGCAGGCCCAAATGACTTCCCAAGCCTCCAACAGCCTCAAAATGCCAAAGTTCCATAGATAGTATCATGTCTAGGTGTGTCTGAGTTTTCTAAGGACCTCAAGGATCCCGGGAAATGCTCACACCTAGACATTTTCTCAACAATAACTGATTTAAGTGCAGTGTGGAAAGGCCAGCTCTGACATACCAGAGTTTAGAGAGATCTCAAGGGTCTCAAGGTAGTATACATATCAAAGGGGCAGAACCTAATATTCTAAGAGTAAAGTGAGAGTGCTTGACATAGTTTTGTTTTAGAAATAGTATAGGGATGACTTTAGAAGTAGAAAAGTTTTTCAGAAAATAGGAAATAACTTAGTGGTAAAAGACAATTTGAGAAGAGTACCAAGTAGCAGACAATCAATTGGTCATAGGAGACACCCAGATTCAAAAACGAACACTTAATAAACAGATCCTCACATGGGGATAAAGGGATTGTGGACCATAAGAATCACATTAGGGTACATGGATAGGGATAGAGGAAACATATAGTCACAAACTGCATACAACACTTATGATCTTAGAGACTCAGTAAGTCATGCTAGGCAAAGCAATAAACAGGAAAAAGTGCATACATTGGACAGGACAAAATTTTAGACATGATAGGCAAAGAAGTAAGCAAGAAAGAGTGCAGAATATAAAGAATACATTGAACAAGCAAATTTTAGACATGATGAGCAAAGAAGTAGGCAGGAATTCAAGTTGAAACTCATAACTGATGAACTAGTACAAGAATGAAACATATAGGGAGTGGATTCCAAAAGTTACCTAGAGACATACCAGTTGAAGAAAAGGGTTCAGGATATAAAGCAAATGAATTTTCAATATCTAGCCTTGGCTTTCAGCCGGCTATATCAGCAAGTATCACAAAAGCAGAAAAGAAAGAGAACTTTAAAGTGTAAGTTTGCCTTTTTTTGTGAACTAATGTTCTATGTAATGAGGGTAGAAGAAAGCATATATATAGTAGTTTGAAATCTAGGTAAATAAGGTAAGAATCAAATTGTTCAGTAATTGGAGAATCTCGAAATCAATTAAAGTAAAATCAGTCCAAGTCTTCCCTTAATTAAGGGAGTCATTTCAAACGGTAAAGAACAGGTACCAAATAAGGAAAGAGTTCAAAAGACCTAGGTACAGAATAAGAAATTAGGGGTAAATACATAGAGTTCTAATTAAGAAAATAACAGTAAGAATCAAGCAATAATGTAGACAAGGCAAGGGAAAATTAATTAAGACAAGTAATTCAATTAAATCAAGTAGATAGGTAAGAATCGAAAGTTTAAGGAAAAATGTTCAAATCAAAACAGGAAATAAGGAGTTCAGAATATTCAAGGGTTCAATCAAAGAGAAAGTCATGAAAGAGTTAGCATGTTTAACATATAAATAAGGTGAAACATGAATAATCAAGAATTGACATATAACTTTAACAAAACAAATAGTTAGAACGGCACTGATTCAAGGAGAATGATACAGGTCTTGATATGAATAGTCAAGACGAACACAAGCACATTGAATCAGTGAAAGGTCAAACTAAGAAATTCAGTAGAAGCATATTAGGGCAAGAAAGTCACGAGAAATCACAAGAACTCAAAGCAAGAACCAGTCAGATGTACTAAACTCAGAAACCAAACGAAGAACCCCAAAAGATTAGGGCTTTTGGTACAAGCGAGTTAAAGTTGTAGCAGACTCATAAAATAAGTCAAAATATACGAGAAGCGGAAGAATAAATACAAAAAAAAATCATCAAACAATTTTTAAAGAGAAATTCTGTAAAACCCTAGTTTTAGGAAAAAATGAAAATCGCTTGAAAATCATACGATTCTTGTAAAAAATCTTAAGGTTATTGTAAAACTCATATGAAAAAAGTCTATATCCTCTCAGATCTATGCAGATCTAAGAGGTCCAGAAAAAGAAATTTAGGGTTTCAAAGAGAACGGCACAGAGGTGAAGAAATAAACTGAAAACCCCATAGATCGCGGTCAATATAGGGTGATCTTACTCGGAGTTACACTGAAATGGCCTAAAACAGGCAAGAGAGAACCATTGATGCGAGCCAATTAGCCCTGGTCCCTTAAGGGCCGTGGAGATGGCAAGAGTAACGTGAGGGAGGCCATTGGAGGCCTAGGAGGTAGTGAGAAGCCACGGAGATAGCCATAGATGAGAGTTAGTGGGATTGGATTAGGGTTAGGTTGAGAGCGTTTGAGAGTAGAGAGGATTACGTGACGGGCGGTGTAAGGTGGGAAATGAATTAGGTTGGGGGGATCGTTAGGTTAATTATGGAAAGGGGAACCTGGACCGTTGATCAAAATGATCAACGGTCAGGATTTGGCCAGGTATTGGGTTGGGCAAATGGGTATTTGGGCCTGGGTACGTTTAGGTTTAAGAGTTGGGCTGGGTATTGGGTTAGAATTAAGACTGAAATTAAAATAAAAATAGGTTAGGTTTTAAATAGCCACTTTTAATCCTTTATAATTTATAAAATAATAAATGACTTCTAAAAAAATATTTTCGTATTAAAAAATAATTTAAAATAATTGTTTAATATTTTAAAAATATAAGAGATCATTTTATGCATCAGTAACATAATAATACGCTAGTAGGGCTATTATTGCAAAGATATGCAATGTCGCCTAAAAATGTAAATGCAATTATAAAAAGTACACTAAAATATTTAAACAATATTTTGGCATAAATAAAGAATTTAGATGACTAAATCACCACAAAAAATAATTTGAAGAATAATTATTGGAAATTTTATAAATAAAAAGGGAAGAAATAAAGCAATTTGGAGCTTTTAAAAATTATTAAAACTCTTATGCATGCTTTTAACTGCATATGTGCTATTTTGAAAGTATATATATGTATTAAAAATATATGATAAAAAATTGGGTATTAATAGTGGGGACATGAACTGATGCTAGCAATAAATTCGTCCCAATTAAGGGGAATAATCTCATCATAGTACAAGGGAATTTTGTCTCTCAATCATCTCCTACATTGGCATGTGTAGTTTCGGGTTTGGGCCTTTACAACCCACCCTTCCTCGGTACCCTAAGGATACTCCCCAAAACACTTATATATATATATATATATATATCATAGCCTTTCATATAATCTTTCACTTCATTGGCACTCTTGGTCGTACATGTAAAAAATTTTTAGATAAAGCTTATATTCTATTGATACTCAAAAAAATATGTACAGTTGAGTCCAAGGAGCATCTTTGACGGGCTACTCCAGATATACATCACAATCTATTTCTATCAATTTTTGTGTCTATCTGTCCTACACTATATTTCAATACAGACACTTGTTTTAAAAGAACTACATCAAGGGTTCCTACTGTTCATTCTAATTATCTATGGAACTCAATTCAGCTGTTGCAAAGCTTCTATCCACTTGACTATGTTGTTTCCTCTAATATGTATATGCAATACTATATCCCTGTATATTTGGAGATCATCAAATTTAGCTTGTTCAAATCTGATTCTGTTCCTCTCCCTCCAAATCAATGCAACGGTCGTGGCAAACACACAGCTAGTAATTGCATTTGTTCCTTTTCTGGTTTTGGGTTTCTTGAATGCCCATTCCAACTATGTTTTCCAATCCCAAATGATCCTATTATATCCCAACCATGAACATAGTATGGACCACAACTTCTTTGTGATGGTGCACTCAAAGAACAAGTGGCTAAAGGATTCCAGGCTATGTCCACAAAATGCACAGGCTGCAGGAATTTGGATGTCAATCTTCAATATCTTTCCACTGTAGCTAGTCTATATGTGTTGCAATCCATAGAGTGACTCTGTATCTGGCGTGTATATTGGTATGCAATATCAAACTTTTCCATTCAGCTCTGCGGTATGTTGGTATCAGCTTCAAGTACATCTGTTTTATCTGGAACTTTGTATCAGTGCACATTGACTTTAGTCTGCTATGGATGTAACCCTGAAGTTGCTGGTGCTCCATAATCAAACTTCTGCCATCTAGTATCTTCCTCACCACCCAAGATGCAGACATAGGTATAGCCATTATTTCTAGATTTCTGTTCTTTTTATAAAAACTATGCACCTATATTATCCATAAGCAGTCCTTCTTTCTTGTTATATCTCACAAATATTTTATGATTGCTGCCTTATTCCATAGTGTGATATCTAGTATATTGAGTCCTCCAGCAGCTGTTGGCCTGCGCACTTTCTCCCATGCCACTAGTGCTCTCTTAGAGATAGTAGTAGTACCAGCCCATAGGAAAGTTATGCATATTGCCTCAATTAATTTCATAACCTTCTTTGGAAGAACAAAAATATGTGCCCAACAGGTTTGAATGCCAAAAATAATAGCCTTGATCAGTTGACATCTGCCAGCATAAGATAGAAGCTTAGTTGACCAGCATGTGACCCTTGCAGGTATCTTCTCAATAAGAGGTAGATATTGGTAAACTGCTAGCTTTTTAGAATCTAAAGGGATCCCCAAATATTTGAAAGGAAGTTTTCCTTCAATAAAACCCAATGTTGTAAGAATTTCCTATTACATAGTTGGTGAGATTCCAGCCATATATATAACACTTTTATCCACCTTTTTCTGCAAGCCAGAAACAATTGAGAATCTGTGAAAGGCAGCATAGCTCTGCAATACATTAGGAGATCATCAACAAAATATATATGCATATATTTAACTTTCTGCACCTAGGATGAAAGTTAAAATCTCCATTATTATGTAATTGTCCCAGTTCTCTTCCCAGATATGTAAGGTCCCGTAAAATTTTCCCTAAAAACCCAGATTTTGTGATGCCGAAGTAGGCGTAGAGGTTAATAGTAGTAGAAATGGTTCAGACTTTTTGGATTGAACAGTACGCTGGGGAGTTGAAGGAATATATTTGCAGAAGTAGGCATTTTTGCGGCCCATTATGTGGCCGCATAATCACTATGCAGGCCGCAGAATGGCCACAGAGTGAAGAACTCTTTTTGGCCAATTTTGAAGTCAGTTCACGGCCAATTATGTGACCGCATATCCATTTCGCAGGCCGCACTTTAGTCGCATAATCGTCCTTGGACTTTTGTGGAGGGAGGTTTTGCGGCACATTATGCGACCGCAGAACAGGTCTGTAGGCCGCATAATGGCCGCAGATTGAAGCAGACCAACCCAAATCCCAGGGCCACTTTTCGCTGTCATTTTGCGGACCGCATAATGCAGGACCTATTCTGGAGCTTCATTTTTGGGGTGTTAAAACCCGACCCAACTTCGTTAAAATAGATGTAAGGGGCTATTTGGAGCTAGTTTTCTGATATCTTTAGAGAGAGAAAGAGAGCAGTAGAGAGATAAAATAAAGTAATCTCCATCAATCTTGCTCTTTAGTTCTTGCTTAACATCTTGAAGATTATCAAGAGAGGCACCTAGGTCTTCTTCCCAAGGGGTAAGATTCTATCACCCAAACTTTTAATTTCAAAATGTAACTAGAATGGGCCATTAACAAGGTAATTCATAGGGATGTGAGTGATTACCTTGCATGCATGTATTCTTAAGGTATGTGGGGAGGTTGCGAGTTAAAGATGAAAAGAATGGGGTGTGGGTTTGTGTATTCTCTGATAAAAAGGGCCATGAAACATTAATACACACCTAGTGTTTGATAAAATTCTCAAGTGAGCTAGAATTATGATTGTTTTCCTAATTTTGGGTTCAATTTTGCTATATTGCTAAAATAAATTGAAGTTGCTAATATTCTGGAACATCTTAGAGTTTTAAGAGGCTCAGTTGAGGTATGTATGGCTAAACCCCCTTCTTCTTAGAATCGAAACCCATGGTGTTCGTGTAGTTGGTGTAAGTCCCCAAATTGATCATAGTAGAATTGACTATCCTTAATGTGTTGTGTTGAATGATATATGTTCAATATTTGTTCTAGATGCTTATCATGTCATCTTGCCCTTTTGAAGATGTGTTTAAAAATGTGTAATATGTGTTAATAAAGGTTAAGATTTCATGTCAAAAATCGAATAAAGGTCGTTATGAAAATTTGTATGAAAAGCTTCTATGTGCTTAGGATTTCCCAAGGTTTTTTCTTATGTGTACAAATGCCTTACATGATAGGCCTTATTGTTGCTGATGATAATGCTATTTGAATGAGTAAAAAGGGAAACTTGAATTGTGCAATACGGCCAAAAGCCAAGAATGACTTAATAAATGAGGCCACTCGTGCTAATGTATTGAAAGATGGGAAAGAAAGATGAAGTGAGATGATTGATTGAAAGGTTTATGTCTCAAGTGAGATGGCCTAGCCAATCGGGCCATGATAGGACACCAAGCCGCACACATGGTGGTAACTGTTCTTGAAATGATTGATTGAAATTGTGGATATGGTTGATGTCTCAAATGAGATGATCTAGCTGATCATGTCGATATCGTACTCCGTGTAAGAATACAGTGGTATTATGGATACTGGCATATGGCACTTAAGATTACCCAATCTAATAAGAAGGAAATTGACTCGAGAACTTATGTGATCCTTACTTGATGTTTTAGTATTGTTTGAAGCTCTTGTTGAACTCATAACTGTCCTCTCCCCCCCCCAGATTATTGTTCATTCTGTTGAGATGGTGTTTTAGCTTACATACTAGTACTATTTGACAGTACTAACATCCTTTTTGTCGGGGGCGCTACATCTTTAAATGGATGTAGGTGGTTCCATAGCAGACAATGTTGACCGAAGCTAGTGGTGCATCCTCTTCTCTGCGAACTCGGTGAGCCCCACTTTATTCTGGGGTCTTGTATTATATCTTTTGCTATGTTGTAGTCACTTTTGAGGTATAATAAGGGCCTTGTTGCCGACACTATATTTACACTCTCTTTTTGTATCTTATAAGCTCCGTAGACATTATACGGATTATGTATGGGTGCTAGAAAGGTTAGTCAGATTATGTTGTGTTTTGGACTCTTGTTCCACTAAATCGTAAAATGTAAGTATTTCGGGACTTAACAATGATGTAGCAAAATGAAATGAATTAGTAATGTTTACATATATGATCCTTCTACTGTTTAACTAATGAAAATACGCCTTCTCTTGATTATAAGCGAGTTGGGTAGAAAAGTGTCTAACAGGCTTGCTCGACCAGGTCCACTCAGTCGAGCGCCGGTTGTGTACCCCGAGGTTGGGGCATGACAAGATACTGCATTACAATGACAAATAAGTATGGAGACATTGGATCTCCTTGTCTAATCCCCCTTCTTCCTTTGAAAGGCTTGGTCTGTCCTCCATTTAGTACCAAGGAATATGACACTGTAGTAACACATGTTTAATCTTCGTTTTTGGCACAATGGCCGCATTTCGTATTTCATACTTTCATTTCTTTACTTTAAACGGTCATCATAAAACATTAATATGTAGAACATTTTGGAAACCATAGATTTAAATACATGAGTAATAAGAGCCTTAAACACATTGAATTTCTTCCAAAAGGGGAGCATAATGATTTGCTATCGAAACATGATCTAAAATCATAAGAATCTAATACATCATTTATTATCAAAATATTTTTCCCAAAGGGGAGTATGATATAAAGGTAACTGGGACAATACTTGAGTACATAAATGTTTTGATAAATAAATCATTAGAGTCAATCCAGAACAATAGAAATAGAACTTGGACAAACCACACTTGGAGTTCACAAGTGTAATACATGGAATCCAATTCTAAGGAAGGAATTTAGCCAACGTACCTCTAATTTACCCCTTATTTATACTATAACGTTTCACCAGACTAAGCAATTGCAATCTACAATAATGCAACACAACTATATCACTATTAATAAGGATGTTTTACATACACAATTGTAACACAACTGCAACCTACAATACGCGCGGACATGGATGAGTGTTTACCGTGAAAATGGTAATAACAATTAAATTTGTTGATGGGACTCTAAAAATACATGATCTATTTTTATGCTAGTTATTAAGCAGTTGATGCTAGATATGTGAAGATAAAAGATGAAATGCGAGATAAAATGGAATTATAATCGAACCGGAGGGTTTAGCTATTCGGGCCTCGGACTGACCGATGTAGGGCCTCAAGGTCGATACCTGGGCTCGGGCTATCGGGGATAATCGGGGAAGGGTTAACAGTTAGGATGTAATTGTTAGAGGCTCTTTATTGCCTATGAGAAGTAATAAATGAAGAACAAGTATGAAGTTAACAAATAAGGGCAATAATATCGAGAGAGTAAGTTAGAGAGAAGAGAAAAAGAGAGAGAGAGAGAGAGAGAGAGTTATTATTTGTTTCGTGTAGAATAGTTGGAGCAACAACAGTCCCTTCTACAAAATGATAAGGATCCCCTTTATATAGAAGGGGGAATCCCGACATAGTACAAAATGCATTAGTTATAAACGTAGAGGGATGGTACAACTAGATAGCACTAAGCTCTATCAATATCAGCTTCATGCCTTGGGAACTCCCCTATTATAGTCATTGGTATGCGCTGCCCCCCAGGGCCAAAACCCGACGGCTCCTGAAGGTGGGTTTTGACATCGGCTTCGAACCCCGGTTTTACCACATACAGATAGTCTCTGTGTTTCTTAGAGTGAAAGTGATAAGAAACGACCTTGAATTTCTTCCTCCTTTGATATTCTTTTAATCGGCAACAGCCATAAGATGCCAAGATACGACATGCACGCCGCTCCTGCAGGTTTCCGTATTAACTATGGCAGTTGGCTGCCTTTGGCCTTCTTCAATGCACACACACGGCTTTTATAAATACTCCACTTCTTATTATTTATAACCCATTGTGTGCCCAAATCCCTGAAAAGGTTCGCTCTTCCTTTGCTCTCATTTTTTCTCAGAAACGCAACTCTTTTTCTTCCTCCAAAATCTTCTAGGGATGGCGAAAACTTCCACCTCTGCTTCTCAGGAGGTTGCGGTCTCATCCTCTTCGCTTTTTTCTCAAGGTGAAGTGGTCACACCTCCTCGTGCTGAGGAATGCGTCCCAGGATATTTTGTGATGACCTCCAATTTCAAGGTCGAGAGACCTTCCTTCGAAGCCAGAGCATCGCGAGCCCGTGACTCGGCATATCAGCTCGATAATAGATGTTGGGAGAGTGAGGGCTGACTGTCGCTGGGGGGATACCGTGCTTGTGGAGATTCCTGCTTGGGAAGAAGATATTACGGCTCATAAAGCCGGATTTCTGAGTGTGTACACCTATCCATTCACCTTGGGGCTGGTGGGGCCATCCTCGCCCCCGATCAACCTCGTGATTCTCGACTTCTGTCGACGGTATCAGGTAACCCTTGTCAAGTTCATCCTTCATTCTAGCGCATTGTTCATATGATCAGGCATTACACAAACATGATAGAGGAGATGCCCTTCACCCTCAACCACCTGATCAGGATGTATAGTCCTTGTCTCCTCCGCGGGGGCCTAATCAAACTCCGTTGTCGAGCCCCGAGGTCCCTCTTTGCCTATACCGAGGATCTCGGGAACGGGGTATGGGCAAGATGATTCGTCTGAGTGAGGACTTCTGACTTGATCCCGATGGAAAAGATGTCATTCCCCGAGAGGTGGAATGCGGGGCGTAAGTAAATGTGTTGTCGGGTCTTCCTTTGCTTCTCTTTGACAATATTTCTCCAAGCATATAACTCTATTTCTCTTGCTCTTTTAGCCATAGCAACCTACCCCAGTGCGATTTTAGACCTCCAGGATTGGGTCAGCCGCTTATGCTCGATTTGCTCATATGCCGAACGAGTGTGGCGAGATTTATCCCGAGCCCGGTGGGAAGACAAAGATCATGGTAAGCTCCGAACCCTGCTGCATCCGCACCCTTTGATGCAAATCGCTATTACTAGCGTTCTTTATTCTTTGTGTTTAACTTCTGCATTTGTGTAGGTCTAGGGGAAGTCCCTTTGACAAAGGAGGCACTACACGTTGATGGGGATGCCCTAGTGCCTGGCGAGAAGAAGATAAGGTAGGGTGTCTGTCGGTCAGGCCGTCAGAGTCCAAGAGGGTTAAGGTGGAAGAATCCAAGGTCGACCCGGTAACTCTGACCCTGGAGACAGCGGGAAACCCTTGAGTTGAAGGCGAGGGGGAAAGTAGCTTCCCAACGGCCCCCGAGGAGTGCATAGACTCGGCCGATCCTAGGGCCATGGGGATGGAGACTTCTGAACCGGAGCCTGATGCTGTTGTGGTCCATCTTTATTGTGGGGAGGCAACGGATGGAGTATCGAGTACTACCCTCGAGATGGTAGGCGGCCAGGATTCTCCCCGAGTCGAGGTGCCCTTGGTAGGCAGTTCGGAGGGGCCCAGCTCTAGGGTCCTGGGTGAACAAATATGGAGACTTTGATTGATCCTGCCAACTCTGTGATCGTTATTAATTCTCCTCAGGGAGTGATCCTACCGCCTCATGGAGTGCAAGATGCCCCGCGTAAAGAACCCTCTAATGTAGGGGCACCAGTCAAAGGCGGAGATGCACTTGAGAGACCGCCGACCACTCTCGAGGGAATTCCTAACGTTGACGCTTCATTTGTTTTTGAAGAATTGGGTAGACTTTGCGAGCATGTAATTTTTGCTAACCCTATCTTCCGCTCTAGGCTGCTTCGATCTTTGTTTTTCTAACTTGTCCTTTTTTGCAGCTTCAGGCCAAAGCGCTTTACAACCAAGCTTTCACCCAATACCAAGATGAGGTGAACCGTCGTGAGCGTGAAAAATCCTATCTTACCAAGAAGGTTATTCATCCCTCATTTACTATTATCTGAATCTTTGTTAGATTCTAGTGCTTTTAACATCTCGGACCTGATTTGTGTAGTTTGATAAGGAAAACGCCCTGCTGAGAGAGGAGCTCCGGGCTAGAGATGCTGAAATTTCCGAGCTCAGTCAGTATATAAGGGAAATAACTTACGAGAGGGACACCCTCTAGGGGAAGGTAACCTCAGTCGACCGTCAGCTCTAGGATGCGAAGGAGGACAGTGACAAGTACAGAGGTCTCCATTCCGAGTTGGTAGCTGCACTATCTAGGATCAAAGTCGAAGCCGAGGCGCATGGGGAGGAAGCTATTATCGCAAGTGCTCACGTTGAGAGGGCGTCTGAGGAGGATAGCCCGAATTTACCTCGAGCTGCGGATTATGCTTGGCCGGATTCTCGAAAGTAGACTATTAGAGGTGTGCCGGGTGAGAGCTCGAGCGATGCCAAAAATGAGGGTGGATTCTCAGAAAGGGAAGATGTCATTGAGAAGGGGTCGTTTGGGGACTCGTAGTTGTCGGGGTGCAACCCTTGGGGAGCCATTGAGAATTTAGGCTCGACAATGGATTAGGATTCTGTCAATTTTCCTATTTGTATATAGTACTTTCATACTAGCATATGTATAAAGTAAACCCTGTGGCTTTGCTTCTTCCACTCCTCTTCTTGTCTAGAATTCAGCTGGGTGATCTTGTTTTAAGGTTGGCAAGAATCCTTAGATTCGTAATACGGCCCTGGGGCTCATTAGGTAGGCTCGGGCACTCTTACGCTCCTGGTCGATGCGACCATTAGTATAAACTGGTATTAGGGCTCTTATGCTTTTGCTCAACAATTTTGGGTTTAGTCTCCGAGTCAAGTTTTGACTCGAGCTTATTTGACCCTCGAGCTTTCGCATCTGCATGGGCTGGAGACAATGGCCCTTACGCCTCTGATCAAAGAGATCTCTTATTGCACGGCCCTGAGGCTCATTAAGCTGGCGACAATGGCTCTTATGCTTTTCTCTAAGGCATTTGTATTTTAACTATTTTAGGTTCAGTCTCTGAGTCGGGTTTAGACTCAAGCTCAATTGACCCTCAAGTTTTGTATTTGCGTGGGCTGGCGACAACGACTCTTACGCCTTGGGTCGAAGCAACCTTTTATATGCACGAACCTGAGGCTCATTAAGCTGGCAATAATGGCTCTTACGCTTTGCCTTTAGGCATGTATAGTTAACTATTTTGGGTCCACTCTCCGAATCGGGTTACGACTCAAGCTCATTTTGACCCTCAAGCTTTCAAATTTTAAGCTAACGACAGTGGCTCTTACGCTTTTGGTCATTACAACCTTTTAGTGTATATGGCCCTGGGGCTCATTAGGCTGGCGACAATGGCTCTTACATTTTGCCCTTAGGCATATATAGGCTTTGTTTTCCTCTCGTTAAGGACTTTTTGAAATGACTTTTCCTGACCCGTCGTCGGTTTGGGAAGAACCTCGATTTCAAGTCGTTTGCGGCGATGTTCGAGCACCTCGGATGTTTTGGCTCGTATGCTGAGTAGCTCGAAGCCTTGTGATCTGGAACTGACATGGTCAAAGACCTTTTACCTATCGAGGGTAGCTTGTTTAATCGGTTATTTTTGAAGTAGATTCGAAGTAATGGCCTAATGATTTTGTAGCGACGGTCGGGCGTCCCCGAGTCGCAGTAATTCGGCTGGTACAACCGTATGACCGAAGTCGTTTGTGTTTGGCCGAAGCTATTTTTGGTCCCGAGTGTAGTAGTTTAGGCATCTATATTGAGGGTATGCCTTTTTAGGGGTCTTACAAATCCGACATACAGGCTAAACTTCGGGATCGAGTTTATGCCTGTAGTAAGGTCTTACAAAATTTTCATGCCTTTTGAGGTCTTACAGTTTTCGTTGATACTTGGTACAAGTATGATTCATGCCTTTCTTGAGGTCTTACAGTTTTCGTTGATACTTGGTACAAGTATGATTCATGCCTTGCTTGAGGTCTTACATTTTGTGTTGTTGATACTCGATAAGAGTATGATTCATGCCTTTCTTGAGGTCTTACAGTTTTCGTTGATACTTGGTAAAAGTTTTATGAGACCAAGTCTGCCTGCTCGGGGTCTTACGGCCTCGAATTTTTTAACGAATGGCAATTGGTGACAGTCTTCGGGTCATTGAGTTTGCTTTGGCTCGAGAGCCGTTAATTTGAGCTCAGAATTGTCTTATTGAGGGCTTACAATTTTGGTTATTCCGACCCTGAGGTCATGCAGGTGCCGAGTTATTGACGCCAGTCTCCGAGTATTTGGGGCGCTCTTGGTGGAGGAATCTTTGTTGAGAAAACGTTGAGTTTCCTTTGGAGTATGAGGTGCTTTGGCAAAAGACATTATTTGATTGCTTGGCACAAGTACATGTCATTTTGTTGCCATGGGTCTAGCTCATACGGGCACGGTTCACTCGACCGTTTGGCCCGGTACATCATTTTCCTATTAGAATCTTGTTTGGCATTCCTCGGTTCTTCCGAGTGGGTGGCCTGTCGAGAGGGTGCCCTCCAGTTTTCGGGGTTGATTGCAAATGAAGCCTTGAACACTTGTTGCATTCCCCTTAGGTAGCATGTAGGTGTTGCCTTGTTAAAAACGTTGTCGTTAAAACCCTCTTTGGGATAAAATACGGTCGAAGGAAAAGAGTACAATGCTTGCTTGAGGGTATTTATGGAATTTTCGATCGGATACCCTAACAGTAATATCATTTTAGCATCGATATATTCTAGTTGCTCGGAAGTTGTTCGCCCTCTATGGTGCCGAGCTTATAAGATCCCTTACCGACTACTCCGAGGATACGGTACGGTCCTTCCCAGTTTTGGCCCAGCTTCCCTTCTATAGGGTTTTGGGTGTTGAGAGTGACCTTCCTTAGGACTAAGTCCCCGATCCCGAAATATCGTTGATTTGTTCTCCTGTTATAATATCTTTCGATTCTCTGCTTCTGGGCGGCAATCCGGACCAGCGAAGCTTTCCGTTTTTCATCTAGTAGTTCGAGGGCCGTTGTCATGGCCTCATTATTCGAGCCCTCATTAGTATGCTGAATCTGGCGCTCGGCTCCCCAACTTCCACAGGTATCAAAACCTCGGTAACGTATACTAGAGAGAAAGGCGTTTCCACGGTGCTTGATTTTGAAGTTGTTCGATATGCCCATAGCACCTTGGGCAGTGTTTCTCTCCATTATCCTTTGGCGCTCTCCAGTTTCTTTTTTAAGTTCTGAATGATGGTTTTATTTGTGGATTTGACCTGACCGTTTGCACATGGGTGGTAAGGCGTCAAAAGGATTCTCTTGATTTTGTGATTTTTAAGGAACTGTGTTACCTTGCTTTCGATGAACTGCCTCCCGTTATTGCGTGTTATCTCGGATGGGATTCCGAATCGGCATATGATGTGATCCCTTATGAAGTTGATAACTTCCTTTTCTCTTATTTTTTTGAAGGCCTGCGCTTCCACCCATTTTGAAAAGTAGTCAGTAATAAATAAAATGAATCTAGCTTTACCTGGCGTCGTCAGCAAAGGACCGACGATGTCCATTCCCCATTTAATGAATGGTCATGGTGATAAAATGGAATTTAGTTGCTCGCCGGGCTGGTGAATAATGGGAGCAAATCTCTGGCATTTGTCGCACTTTTGGACGAATTCTTTGGTGTCTTTTTCCATACTGTCCCAATGGTAGCCTACTCCGATCACCTTCCGGACTAAGGAGTCGTCGCCGGAATGATTGCCATAAATACCCTCCTGAATTTCTCGGAGTACATAATCTATTTCACCTAGCCCTAGGCATACCACCAGGGGGCCATCGAAAGTTCTCCTGTATAGAGTCTCATTTTCGTCGAGCAAGAATCGAGCTTCTTTGGTTCGCAGGGCCCTTGATTCTTTTGGATCTGCGGGCAACCTACCGTCCTTTAAATAATCAATATATTTATTCCTCCAATCCCATGTTAGGCTGGTGGAATTAATCTCTGCGTGACCTTCCTCGACCACTGATTTAAACAATTGGACGACAGCCCCGGGGAGTAGGTCCTCCTCTTCAACGGAAGATCCCAGATTTGCGAGGGCATTAGCCTCATTGTTATGCTCTCGAGTTATGTGCACTAAGGTCCATTCTTTGAAGCGACGCAATGCAACTTGGATTTTGTCGAAGTATCTCTACATCGTGTCTTCACGAGCTTCATACCTCCCATTCACCTGGCTTACTATGAGGAGTGAATCGCATTTCGCCTTGATGGTCTCGGCTCCCAACTTTTAGCCAATCATATCCTCGTACTCGGCTTCATTGCTAGTCAATTTTGTGATTTGTATTGAATGTTTGATTATGCCATCATCGGGTGGATTTAAGACAATACTGAGCCCGGATCCTCTTATGTTTGTGGCATCATCTGTGAACAGGTTCCATACCCCGGAAGATGTGCCTAATTTTAATGAAAGTTCCCTCTCTACCTCGGGTACGAGGGAGGGCGAAAATTGACCACGAAGTCTGCCAAAATTTGGGACTTAGTGGCCGTTCGAGATTGATACTTGATATCATATCCTCCGAGTTCGATGGCCCATTTGGCCAATTGGCCCGATAGCTCGGGTTTGTGCAGTATGCTTCGGAGGGGGTACGTCGACAGAACGCAGATACACTGAAATTGAAAATAGGGCTTCAGCTTTCTCGAGGCGCCTATTAGCGCAAGAGCCAATTTTTCTAGATGGGGATACCTGGTTTGGCATCCCCCAAGGTCTGGCTTACATAATAAACAAAAAATTGTGTACCTTGCTCCTCTCGAACCAGCACGCCGCTTACCACTATTTCAGACACGGTCAGGTATAGATATAGTGTTTCATCCTCCATTGGCGTATGCAACAAAGGTGGACTAGTCAGATATCATTTTAGTTTCTCTAAGGCATGTTGGCATTCTGGAATCCGTTCGAAGTTGTTCTTTCTTTTTTGTTAAGAGAAGAAATGATGGCTCTTATCTGATGACCTTGATATGAATCTGCCCAAGGTCGCTATCCGCCCTGTTAGCCGTTGTACGACCTTTACTTTGTTCACCACCATGATTTCTTCGATGACTTTTATTTTTTCAGGATTAATCTCGATCCCCCTATTTAATACCATGAAGCACAGGAATTTGCCCGAACCCACTCTGAAGGCGCACTTCTCAGGGTTGAACTTCATGTTGTAACTTCTGAGTATGTCGAAAGTTTCCTGCAAATGAGTCAAATGGTCCTCTGCGCGCAGGGACTTAACTAGCATATCATCAATATATACCTCCATTGATTAACTAGGCTCTGGTACGTTGCCCCTGCATTTTTTAGCTCGAAGGGCATTACGTTGTAGCAGTAGGTACCATACTTTGTGATGAACGAGGTTTTTTCCCTGCCCTCGGGGTTCATCTAGATTTGATTATACCCCGAGTAGGCATCGAGAAAGGTGAAGGTCTCGTGGCCGACCGTAGCATCGATAAGACGATCAATGTTAATCAATGGGAAGGAGTCTTTGGGACTCGCTTTATTCAAGTCTTTATAATCTATGCACATTCTTAGCTTGTTTCCCTTTTTAGGCACCACTACTACATTGGCCAGCCATTCGGGGTACTTTAACTCTCTAATGGATCCTATTTTAAGATGTTTCGTTACCTCTTCTTTGATGAATGTAGTTTTACCTCGGACTGTGATCTTCTCTTCTGCTTTACGGGTTTAAACTTGGGATCAATGCTCAGCCTGTAGGAGGTTATTTCTGGCAGAATTCCTGTCATATCTAAGTGGGACCAAGCGAAACAGTCGATATTGTTACTAAGAAAATGAATGAACACTTTTTTGATTTCGAGAGTCAACCCCGTTCCCAAGTATACCTTACGATCTGGGAGGTGTTCGATTAAAATGGTCTGCTCCAGCTCTTCGACTGTCGATTTAGTTGCGTCCGATTCTTCGGGGGCGACGAAGGTCCGAGGAGCGAGGAAATCTTCTTCGTCGTCCTTGGGGGTCTGTGTGTTCCTCACCTCGTCTAAGATCGGGTGCGTGGGGATCGTCGCCTTATGGTGAACTGCAAACATTTCTTTTGCCACCCGTTGTTCTCCATATATGGCCGTTATGCTATCCTTCGTGGGAAATTTTTATCACCTGGTGTAAGGTTGACGGTGTTGATACCCAATTTTTCTCTGTATATTTTTCATATATACAAAATACTTTCAAAATAACATATGTACGTATATATAAGCATGCCCAAGTGTTTTAGTATTTCTCCCAATTTTTAATAGATTTTTAAAACTAATTTATTGTCCATTTTAGCAGTACAAAATCAATATTTACTCCCAAAATCATCAATTTTGGTGAATAATTTATTCTATTCCCATATTTATACCAAAATATAGTTAAAGTAATTTTTATATATTTTTACAAATTTATTTGATATTTTTAAAGCTAAATTGCATATAATTGCAATTCTAGCCTACTTTAAGATTTAATAACATTTTTTAATCATAAAATTGGTTCCAATATTTTTAAATTAATATTTATATATTATTTACTGATTCAGTACTTTTAACTTGTTTTCAAAATCATTTTTACTATTTTTTGCAAAATAAAAGAGAAAAACTAGCTATGTAAATTTTAGCCTCATTTCGTTTCAATTGTGGCCCCATTACATTTCAATTTAACCTCCAATTGACCCAATCTTAACCCCCAATTGAACCAGCCCAATTTCAATTTCAACCCAACCCCTTAACCCGTTTATCCAACCCGCCCGGTCTTCCTTTTAATCCAGGCCGTTGATCATTTTGATCAACAGCCACGATCACCCCTTACCATTTTTAATCCACCGACCCTACCCTAATCCCCTCATTTCCATCTCTCAGCCACCTTTGAATAATCTCCTCTCTCAAATTCTCTCGAAGGTTCCCTGGAACCATAAACGTCTCTCATCCTCTCCGACCATAACCTCACTGGAATCCATGGCTTCTCAGGCCATGAATGGCCAGTACTCACCTCCCTCCTCTCTCAAATGTCTGGGGTTCAAAGCTTTGAGGTCTGACCTCAATGGTGTCCATTCAGATTCTCTCAGATCCATGGTTTTGAAGCCTCTCCGGCCTTTCTCCGGCACATCTAAAGCATTTCGAGCCTGGTTCTAACTCATCCGACTCAAGATCGGACTTTTCTTCCAAGCCTTTCTCATTTCTAGGGTTTCTCTAAAACCCTAGCCATTCGAGGTTTTTATCGGGTTGTTTTCTTAAATCTATGTTATATCTGTGCTCTACTGGTGTTTTAAAATGTTTTCCGCATTTTTTTCTTTCAAAATTTGTTTCTCTTCGATTTAGGGTTTCTGAAAAATTTTCAAAATGTTTCTCTGACTCTTCTCTTCTTTTCTTTGTGTGTATCTGTCTATGCTATGTTTGTATGTTTTGTTTTTCTACCTAGCATGTTCTTCTCCTGTATCTTTATATTTGCCTTATTTTGCATGTTCTTCTATTGTGCTCCGTTCTTTCTTCTATTGGTTTCTATATCATGCTTTCACATGTTTATCTTATGTGTTCGTTTACCCCTATGTTCCTTTACTGTATTTTCTCCTAAGCTTTTAGGTCTTTAGTTGCCTTCTTCTGGACTTTGTTTTAGTTCTTTGTTAAACATGTTTCCTCTATTGTTCTCTTAAGTGCTATACTATCTCGTTTCTCTTCTGAAACTTGTTTAAGTTCCAAGATTTTTTAAAACGTGTTCTTTATGCTTCAAAATAGCTTTCTCACTTTGTTGTTTCAAACTTGCTATTACATCTTTTTTTTCTCATAAGTCTCTGAAAAAGACCTCTGAGCCTATTTTCGTTATTTGTCTTCTTTTCTCTGTATCTGACTCGAGTTGAAAACCGTAGGGTTTGGGGTTTTTGGAAAGTTTCGATCTTGTGTTTAAGACTACGGTTCTATTTTGGAACTCTAGGTTTCTCAAACTCGTTTTGAGTCTTTGTACTGAACTCGAACTTCTTTGACTCTGAACTTTTCTATGCTAGGCTTTTCTAATTAACATGACAACTCTTTCTTGATTCACATGTCTGTGCTCTTTATATATGATAAATTCTTCCTTCAAAAAAGGTTTTGCCAATTTGTGATTGATTCAGAATTCCTTTTAATAAGGATCGATTGATTGCTACTGATTTTTCTTTAATTAAACCTTTCTTCACCTTTTCTGGTTGGATTCATTCATACCAAAACTCAATTTTCGATTTTTTACTAGCAATTGATTGATTGACTTTCCTTATTTGCACAAACCGTGTTGCTATCAAACTCTTTCCTTAAATAACTTCTATGTATTTACCCTTCTTGTGCTACTTTGGAAAAGATCTTGATCAAACTCTTTCCTTAATTATCCTTTACTCGTTTAAAATCATGATCCCTTAATTGAAGGGGAACTTGTGTAATTGATTTCTGAATTATTCTCTTACCTATTTCTACTTGCTTTCTGCACTATAAAGGGCACGACCCTTCTGCACTTTTGAGGACTTCCAATTCAATACTCTTTAAGACTTTGAGTTCAACACTTACACAACACTTTCAATTTCAATAATCCTACATTCTCAATTCAACACTCTACACTCTTCTGAAATCTTCTGGCTGTGTGTTTGCAATTTGGCTTTACTACTGCTCTTCTCTTCTTATTTCCTTGAAACTGGTATGCTCTAATTTAACTTTCGGCTTCATCCCTATGTGTTTGCTTTACAGTTTCAATAATCTTGTCTACTTTGTTGTTTATATTCTATATTGAATATGTTGTTCTCTTTGCATCTGTTGTTGTGTGAATTCCCCATACCCTTGTTCCCTTCTATGTTTTTGAGTTACGGTTCAGGCATGACAGTATCCAAATTGCGGCTCATGTCTGGACCTGATCCTTTAATGGATCCTAACTCCCAAACAATGTGGCTAACATGCTGGTTAGGGGTGTGCCAGCACTCCTAATTGTTGGGTATGACTACCAGCCTGTCTTGGCCTTCCCCAAAATCCCTTCTATGAACTTGCACTCTCTCTTAGATTCTAAGTTCTGCTCCCTTCCTATGAGCCTTGATTTAAGACCTTGAGCTCCTTCTAAACTTGGACATTTGAGGGCTGGCCCTTCCATACTTCACTATAATCCAATTCTGCAATATATTTGGGTGTAAGAACTGCCCGAAGTCCACTTGATACTCTTAGGGAACTGTGACACATCCCAAATAGGAGAAAGGCTTTGGAATTTGTTCTTTGGAGTTGGTTTACTTCATGCTTTAGACAGAAGTTTGAATCAGGCTCTCCTTGGTTGGGATTTTAGCTTTCTGATGTAATTTTTACTTTCTTTTCTTCATTCTGGGCTGTAATAATTTGTAATAACTCATGGGGGCTTATAGTGAAAAGGGGAGGGGTACTCATGTATGCATAAGGGTAGATATCATGCTCATTAGTTCTTTATTTTTGCAAATCATGGCAAGTTCTGCATTTTAGCATCTTTGAAATCCTATTTTAGGTTCTGCACTTTTACATTTTCATATAGAAATCCTGTTTTAGGTTCTGCACTTCTACATTTTCATATAGAAATCCTGTCAATAAACTTCTACACTTTTGTATCTTAGAAATCCTGCCTATAAGTTCTGCATATATATCATATCAATAGCTTTTGCATTTCTGCATCTCATATAGAGAACATAACTATAGGATTCTGCATTTTGCCTATCATATAGAAAGTATGTCTATAGGGTTTTTGAATACTGCATACGTATCCATCACTAGGCAAACGATATATAGGCTTAAATAATAAAAATCAGCGTTTTAGACGCCATGCCTATAGGATTTCTGTATTTTCGTAAAGGTTAAAATCAGTCACACTTAGAAAGCACACCTATAGGAATAAGCAACTAATCTGAATCCCTCAACTTGCTTATAAGTTTAAAATCAATAGTAACATTGCTTAAACACTTGCAGAACTTATGTTCCTACTGTTAATAAATCTGCTTCTGAAATTAGTATATTTCTCTCATATTTAGATATCACGCCTATAGGTTTCACCTAGGCAAGCTATAAGGTAAATTAGCTAATTGAATCAGACTCTTTTAATTCCAACCAGCAGGCAGGTCTGATTCCGATTTCTTATCTGAAATGTGTAATAGACAAGTCTGTCACCTTAACGTTTAAGTTTAATTCAGACCATAACCAGTATCTGCAAGATATGCTAAACAATTTGTCTTTAAGTGAGGAGGCATGTCTGTTCCTTTTAAATTGTTATGTGTTTCTCATATCTGCCTTAAGTGTTTTTGTTTGTCGCTTTAGAATTTTATCCTTTTAAACCATACAAATCCTAAATCTCCCTTACCTTTAGGACTAGTAGTCCCTAATGCCTCCAGGACTGATAGGATTGGGACGGGTACTAACATGCAATAAGTAAACGAAACCATTCCGCGTTTAATACCTCAACGGGGTGGGAAAGGGTAGATATGGATATGATGACCGGTGCGCTAATACCACGTGTAACCCCTCTTCTGAGGAGTGATTACCAGGTATTGCATTGATGTGATCCATATTATTTATAAACCTAGGACCCCCTTCCCTTTACTTGTTTATTTTATTACTTTCAAAATTTCAAAACTTTTTTTTTCTCAAATTTCAGCTTCCTTGTTTCTTCAAACTTTAACTTATTTGCAATCACAATATGACAACCCCTCATATTTGAAACCCTTATTTACTTATTTATTGTTTGTACTTAAGTCACAATTGTAGCATGGCCGGGAACCACACTAGTGGATCTTGAGGGGTGCCTAACACCTTCCCCTCGAGATAATTTCTAGCCCTTACCCAAACTATGGTTTTTCTAAACAAATTCTTCCTAGTGTCCTAATGCACTTAATCATTAGTTGGCGACTCTTCAAATCAAAAAACCCAATTCACAAAAGGGAACGAGTTGTCCTCCCAAATGTCATAAACCTGATTTCGCGAGAAAAAGGGGGCGCGACAGCATGGCGACTCTGCTGGGAATTTCTTTAAGGCTTTTACCATTTCATGCTATTAGTCACTTTATGCTTCCTTTAATGTCTTTAATGCCTTTAAGTATTTATTTTGCTCTCCTACTTCAAAAACTGACGTGGCTCTTCGTTTCTTCTCTTTATTTCTCTTAATGCTTTCTTTTATCGCTTTCCTTTAATACTGTTGTAATTTTGAGCAATTATTGTAATTATTACCTTATGAATGTGCAAATACATGACAATTTGTTTAATTATTGTAACTGCATATTCAACATCATATTCCCTTCGTGCCAAACTAAATACCATAGCAACACTTATAATGAGTGGTTGCGCCCTTCCGATATTATTACCCCCTAAATTTGGCAAAGGCGTATTTGCGGTAAAATCAGTCGATCAACGGTGTAGTCAATGGTTCCGTGCCTTTCCCTCTTGAGTTGTCCACTCAAGGGTACCAGTCTAATACCCCATAGAAACCCTACTCTGTTTAATTATGCATGCATCACTGTCAAAACCTAGCGAGTCAGTTATGTTGTCCACATAATGACTCTTTAAGATAGCCTTGTCCAAAGTCCACTAGGTTTCCTTAGAACCCAAACGGACATTACCACGTTCTGTGCATTTATTTGGAGAACTAAATGCTGCTTATGCCAATTATTGGTATTTAATAGTCGAGTCTGGTGGGGGTAAGGTCCTAACCCTTTTGTCTTGAAGAAACATGAGGCACGAGGTCCCCAACTTTGGTATAGTTAGCACACCCTCACTCTTGCTGGACTGGTGGAGGAGTCTTCCATCAAATGACCAAATTAACGAGTGGAAAGAGAGGGCCGCCAAAGATAGCAAAAAGCTGGAATATTTGGAGTACAGTCTGCTGGAATTGGAAGGGAAAGTGAGGAAGAGAGTCAGTAACTACCAGAACACTAAAGGAAATGAAGGAGAACACATGGCAAAGGCATTTCTACTGGTGAACCTACGCGAGCTGGAGGATTTGATTAACGAGAGCATTCAACTTGAGAAAGGTCCTTCTAGGAGAAAATAGATAGGAGTTTTCTTTTACTTTATGAAATGTAATAAGGCCAATGGCCACTAGTGACATTTTATTCCTTGTTATTTAGTGTCGTTTTAGGATTTGTCTGCTTTTTATCAATAAAATGAGGCATTTAGCATTCTAAGTTCTCCAAATCAATTTGTCGCTAGGCTTACCTCAGGCACAATGAGGCTCCCAAATTAGGACGCGATTTATATTCTTGCACTATGTGTTTAAATATCACAACATCTTTTCTTTATTATCCATACTAACTTGCTACCTTTGTTTTTACTTTTGTTTTATTCCCCTCCCCAAAGGTTAGTTTGTGCACTCTAGCATCGTTATCATACTCCACAAGATCCAAGGACCCTCCACCCACTCCTTTTCCTAGTCCCATCAGAAACAGGAACAAGGGAAAAATGGAAGATTTGAGCAACAATAGAAAGGAAAATCCGGTTGAACGGGTAGAAATCACTCAGAGTACTCATGTCTCCAATGAAAGTGCATCCTAACTCGAGCAGAAACTGCTGAAATTTCAAGAGGAACTTGATCAAGTCCGGAATTTGGCAAGCTTGTCGTTTTCCCTCACCACCCCAGATGTCAACTTTCCTAACACTCAAAACCCCACACCTCCACAAAACCATCCCGCTCCCCATCACCACTGCAACGCTTGCCACACTTCCAACAACACCTCGCTACTCATCCCTGAACCACTAAACTCCACAAATGATCATCTCCACACTCACCATAACACCCCCATCTATATGGAAACCATACCACACTCCATTCCACCCGTCTCAAGCACACCTGAGTCTGATGACAAAGACTCCCTTATCAGGAACCTGGCCGCAGAACTCAAGAAGTTGACTAGTCGAGTTCAGGGTGTTGAAGGAAGCAAGGGAATCGAGGGATTGAACTACGAAGACCTCTGCATACAACCAGATGTCGAACTGCTCGAGCGGTATAAACCTCCTAAGTTCGAAATGTTTGATAGTACAGGGGATCCCAGAGTCCATTTAAGGACATACTGCGACAAGCTGGTCGGAGTAGGGAAGGATGAAAAGATTCGCATGAAGCTTTTTGTGAGAAGTCTGAAAGGAGATGCTCTATCTTGGTACATTAGCCAAGACCCGAAGAAGTGGTCGAATTGGGTAAGTATGGCGTCTGATTTCATGGACAGGTTCAGGTTTAACACGAAGAATACGCCAGATGTGTTCTACATCCACAACCTAAAGAAGAAACCTATGGAGACTTTCCGCGAGTATGCCACTCGTTGGAGATTAGATGCTGCTAAGGTTAGACCGGCTTTAGAAGAAGAACAAATGAACAAGTTTTTCGTCCGAGCTCAAGACCCATAGTACTACGAAAGGCTGATGCTAATTGAAAGACAAAAAAAATTCGACATCATCAAGCTAGGGGAGAGGATCGAGGAAGGTATCAAAAGTGGTATGGTCACAAACCTTGAAGCTTTGCAGGCTACCAACAAGGCTCTATAGTCTGATGGCACGTCTAAGAAAAGGGACGTGAGCATCGTGATGGTTGCACAGAGAACAAAATCCCCAATCAAATACCAAACTTACCCAATACCTCCACTCACATATCAACCTACTCCAAATTACCAAGCACCCTCGCCCTCTTACCAAGCTCCACCACCTACCTACCAATCACCTCCACCACCCACATATCGGCCTACTTCACCTAGATACTCCCAACCCGCACATGTCTACCAAGCCTACAACACTCAACAAGCCTACTATCAATCACCTCCCCCTCGCCAAAACTTTCCTAGACCCCGACCAAATTTCGACCGCAGACCTCCCAAATAGTATACTGCCATTGCCGAACCAATTGACCAGCTGTATGAAAGGCTCAAAGTTGCTGGTTATATCACCTCTATCCCTGCCATAACCCCCCAAAACCCCTCCCAATGGGTCAACCCAAACAAAACTTGTGCATACCATTCCAGCATGAAAGGGCATACTATTGATGAGTGCCGCTCTTTGAAGGATAATATCCAAGCTTTGATTGACAACAAGATTATCGTGGCAAAAAAGCCTGCCCCGAACGTCCGCAGCAACCCTCTACCAGACCACAAGGGTGGAGGCGTTCACATGATTTGAGATAGAGGATGATTGGGACCCCAAAGGATCGATCAGATTAATCGCAAAAGGTGACGAGCCAAAGAAATCAACATTCACCCTTAACCCGATTGTGGTCCAAATTCAGCCTTCTGGGGACGCCGAGGTGAATATGTCTGTACCACTTGAGTTTGAAGCACCACCCCCTGCAAAGTCGCCAACACCAATTGAGGTCGAGTTTGGGTCCCTAAAGGCACCTATACCATTTGAGGTTGTTATATTACTTTCCACTGCAAAGGTGCCCGTTCCGGTAGCAATGACAGCCGTAACACCATTCCACACAAAGGCCATCCCTTGGGATTACACAGCCAAGGAAAGAAGGAAAGAGAAAGCTAAATTCGGGAAACAGTTATGGCACAGGGTATGACAAGAACCGGAAGGGTTTATACTCTAGAGCATTTAGCTGATTCAAGTAAGTAGGCCCCTAGACGGCCAACCATCACCGCAACTAGGCCCGACGACCTTTGGAGGAAGGTACAAGCCAAAGATCATTTAGTCATTGATCAACTGAACAAAACACTAGCACAGATCTCTATCCTAGCTTCGCTACAAAGTTCTGATGCACATAAGAATGCTCTGTTAAAAGTACTGAGTGAGGCATATGTACCGAGCAACATCACTGGAGGAGAGATGGCAAACATGATGGGGCAGGTATTGGAGAGTCACAAGATCACTTTCCATGAAGATGAGTTGCCACCAGAAGGGCTGAGCCACAACAAGGCTTTACACATCACCGTGCAATAAAAAGATTATTTTATCACCAGGGTCCTGATCGATGGAGGGTCCAGCCTCAACATTTGTCCACTGGTAACACTCAGAACACTAGGGAAAGGGCTGCATGAGATCAAAGATGGGGCCATCAACGTCAAAGCCTTTGACGGTTCCTAATGGTCCACTATTGGGGAAATCAGCATGTATTTACAAATGGGGCCTACTTGGTTCGATGTCGACTTTCAAGTAATAGATGTGCTGGCATCTTACAACTTGATCTTGGGACGACCATGGATTCATGCCTCTGGAGCTGTAGTATCAACCCTACATCAAGCAGTGAAATTTGAGTGGAATCACCAAGATGTGATCACCCATGGCGACTGTAGCAATCCCATATACAATCGCCAAACCATCCCAGCGATTGGAGGAAGAAGGAAGATAGGCAGAGAAACCTATCACCACATCGAGCGAGTCAACACCATAGACAAGGATAAATGGTGGGACAACAAAATCGAAAGCATATTGAACTAGTTCGGATATGAGCCAGACAAGGGACTTGGAAAGAAACTACAAGGGATCGCTAAGCCTGTCAAGCTGAAGAAACATGGTACCACCTTTGGTCTGGCATACGAGTACACTTGGAAAGAGTTCAATGAATGGTCTTCACCATGGCGCGGGCCTTATTATCCACTAGAGCATCCGATACCTCACTTGGAGCAGATTTTCCAGCCAACTGATGTTATATATGGGTCAAAAGAAGAGGAAGCACTGGCAGCAATGAGGGATTTATTTTTGGAAGAGGATGACATGGATTGCTGTGTCATTTTCGAGGAGGAGGCGGAGGGAGGCCCTCATATAGGCAGTGAGTGGAGGATCATGCCTCAATAATTGGTTCATCAGAACCACCAGAGCCCAAAAAGCCTCGGGGTAGCAAGGCTGAACAAGCATCATGCACTATTTTTCATTTTTACTAGTTGACTTTCCTTTTGCCTTTTAATTTCGCAATAAGATCTTCAATGTTCAAAATAGTTATGGAATTTTTCAAAGCATTTTGATTTTTCTTATGAATCTTACTCTTATTACTTTCTCTCATTTACTTTATTTACAGTATTACTATTACTTATCTTGATGAACCAACGACTGTGACATGTAACGAGACAACGCGACAAACGGACTCAGAGAAAGATGATATACCAGAAGAGGTTGTTAAAGAGGTTGAGGATTTTAAGAACAGACCTAAGTCCAACCTGGATGAAACCGAGATTGTTTACCTGGGAGATGCAGAAAATGTCAAAGAAACTCAGATTAGCGTTCATTTGTCACCGGCAAAAAAGGAAGAATACACAGAATTTCTGAAGGAATATGAGGACATATTCGCCTGGTCGTATGATAACATGATTGGTTTGAGTACATCTATTGTGGCGCACAAGTTGCCAACTGATCCGACATGCTTACCAGTAAAGCAGAAGCTCAGGAAGTTCAAGCCTGACATGAGTTTGAAAATCAAGGAAGAAGTCAGCAAGCAAGTCAAAGCTAAGGTTCTCAGAGTAGTAGAGTATCCAACATGGTTAGCCAACATTGGGCCAGTACCAAAGAAGGACAGGAAGGTCAGAGTCTGTGTCGACTACCCGGACCTCAACCGAGCCAGTCCCAAAGACGACTTCCCTTTCCCAAACATACACATTCTAATTGACAACTGCGCCAAGCACGAGCTGCAGTCGTTTGTTGATTGTTTTGCTTGGTATCATCAGATCTATATGGATGAAGAAGATGCTGAGAAAACGGCCTTCATTACGCCGTGGGGAATGTATTGTTACAAGATGATGCCATTTGGGTTAAAGAATGCTGGGGCCACCTACATGAGGGCCATGACTACCATTTTCCATGGTATGATACACAAGGAGATCGAGGTATATGTAGATGACGTCATCATCAAGTCCAAGAAAGCCACTAATCACAGGGAAGATTTGAGGAAGTTTTTCAATAGACTAAGAAGGTGTAACTTGAAGCTGAATCCCGCAAAATGTGCATTCGGGGTTCCTATCGGAAAACTACTTGGGTTCATTGTGAGTCGTCGAGGAATAGAACTGGATCCATTAAAGGTCAAAGCCATTCAAGAGTTGCCACTACCAAAGAACAAGAAGGACGTAATACGTTTCTTGGAAAGACTTAACTACATCAGTCTGTTCACAGCACAATCTACTGTCATCTGTGAGCCAATCTTTAAGATGTTGAAAAAGAACTCCACTGCCAAATGGATTGATGATTGTCAAAAAGCCTTCGACAGAATCAAGGAGTACTTGTCCACACCGCCAGTCTTGGTCCCGCCCCAGCCAAGCAAACCTCTATTTCCCTACCTTGCGGTATTTGATGGAGCATTCGGTTGTGTTCTGGGGAAACATGATGAAACGGGGAGGAAGGATCAACCCCTTATATGTTGGTCTACGGTACAGAGGTAGTCATTCCCCCTAAAGTAGAAATTCCTTCTTTAAGGGTCATACAGGAAGCAGAGCTCGACGACGCAGAATGGGAGAAGATTCGTTACGAGAAACTAGCTCTTATAGATGGAAAGAGAATGAATGCAGTTTGCCACGGTCAGCTCTATCAGAACAGAATGTCCAGATCCTTCAACAAAAGAGTCAAGCCGAGACAATTCACACCGGGGCAGCTGGTGTTAAAGAAAAATTTTCCGCATCAAGATGAAGCCAAAGGGAAATTCTCTCCCAACTGGCAGGGTCCATACATGGTTCACTAGGTTCTAATAGGAGGAGCCCTCATACTTGCAAAAATGGACAGAGAAGTTTGGCCAAAGCCGATCAATTCAGACGCAGTCAAGCGATACTATGTGTAATCTTTATGCTTTCCTTATATGATGTAATTTGAACTACGCCTGACCTGATTCCCATTTAAGAGGGGATACGTAGGTAGCCCTATGGGTTCGGTCACAATTCAATAAAATTTCCATTTCCCTCACTGTTGGAAACTGGGACAGAATTTTGAGGAGGACCCTCAAAATTCCAAAGTCGATTCCAGCCATTTATCATTAACAACCGTCAGGAGCAGCAACCTAGTAAACTGGGGCAGAATTTTGAGGAGGACCCTCAAAATTCCGGAACAAGCGAAGTTGCAATGTCTTGAACCACGTCGCAGTTATTGGTTCATCTAAAAAGAATTATTCTTAATTATGCACTTATATTATGCTTTTACTAAATCATGCATGTTCATTACTAAAATTGCCTTGTTTAGCAACGCTACCCCAATGATATGTATAGTATCACCAGATCAAAGCCGAGTAGGTCAAGTAAAGCCAGCGAGATACGAACTAACTTTTCTCCCTTTACAAACTCATGATTTTTCTTTGGATAGAGGCACTTGAGTTGCAAAATCATCAAATGTACTTATACATCAGCGCTCACTCACAAAGTTCAGGAATACAACTCTCCGAACCGTTGCACTTGCTCACAACTGCTATTCGCACAACAGTGTCCCCAGCAGGCACAATATCCCCAGCAATCACGATACCACAATCCGCTATCAGCTAAGAAAATCTATTGCCATTTGCCATTTTTACTTCCTGCATAAGGCTACCATTCTACCTTCTAAGGTTAGGCTCTACCTCCATCTGCATTCTTTGCATTGCATAAGGCTACCATTCTGCCTTCTCAGACTAAGCTCTATCTCCATTTGCAATCTTTGCATTACATAAGGCTACCATTCTACCTTTCGAGGTTAGGCTCTACCTCCATCTGCATTCTTTGCATTGCATAAGGCTATCATTCTACCTTCCGAGACTAAGCTTTGTCTCCATCTGCATTCTCTACATTCCATAAGGCTACCATTCTACCTTCCGAGGTTAGTCTCTACCTCCATCTGCATTTCGTTGCATTACATAAGGCTACCATTCTGCCTTCCGAGACTAAGCTCTGTCTCCATCTGCATTTCCTGCATTGCATAAGGCTACCATTATGCCTTCCGAGACTAAGCTCTGTCTCCATCTGCATTTCTTGCATTGCATAAGGCTACCATTCTGCCTTCGAGGACTTAGCTATATCTCCACCTGCATTTCTTGCATTGCATAAGGCTACCACTCTGCCTTTCAAGACTAAGCTCTGTCTCCACCTGCATGGCTGAAATATCGCCTCTTTATTTATGTCTCGCATGGCTGACTTTCCCTTACTAGGTTTAGGAATCCGTAATTCTTCAAGAAGACGAGATTAACCCGGATCAAAAGAAAGCTTCTTATCGAGAGACAGATTACAGGAGAAAGCCCTATATCAGATGGCTTCCCATAGTTGCATAAGGGGGACGTTGAAAACATTCCAACAGATAGTATGTAATACTCTTATCAAAACGAGCACTATACTCTTTCTTAGTTTAGGGCAGAGATCGCCACCTTCATCTACATCTTGCATGGCTGAAATATCGCCACTTTTATTTTTCTTGCATGGCTGAAATAACGCCACTTTCTATTTACATCTTGCATCGGCTGAAATACCGCCACCTCATTTACATTTTTGCATGGCTGAAAAATCGCCACTTTCTATTTACATCTTGCATCGGCTGAAATACCGCCACCTCATTTACATTTTTGCATTAGCTGAAAGATCACCTCCTTCTACATCTCATGGGCTGAAAGATCGCCAAATTGTCCGAAGGCATCATTGTTTGGAGGCACCATTTTCATAGCCTGAGAATGTTATGCCATGGCCCGAGGACTCCATTTTATTTTTTGCATATCATTATTCAAAGGCATCATGGCTCGGAGGCATCATCCTTATAGCCCAAGAGCATCATTTCATGGCCTACGAATCCTTTATTATATGCTTCATGGCCCAGGACATCATGGTTTGAGGACGTCATCTTAACTGTCCAAAGAGAGCATTCATGGTCCAACGGGAACTTGCATCACGTTTAAAATTATGCACAATATATGTTTGTATTGCTCATTTGCAGGTAAACCTGCTAGAAACGGTCGTCTCAGAAGGAGCGATCCCACTCCAATTCCCGCAGCCCTACTAGACTATAACCAACCACCCCAACCCGAATATCTCGTCCGTTCTTGAAAATATCTCTGTCAACGTATTCCGCCGATATATCCTGAACTACATATGGCCTGATTCCTGTAAGACCAGGGATATGTAGGCAGCTTAGGAACTAGAGCATGGTCAAATTCTTCAATTCATTTTGTTCGGTCAAAATTGGTCATCATATCTTTACCCGACAACTCTTTCATCCTTCCCGGGTAAAGAGGGACAGCTGTTGATACCCAATTTTTCCCTGTATATTTTTCATATATACAAAATACTTTCAAAATAACATATGTACACATATATAAGCATGCCCAAGTGTTTTAGTATTTCTCCCAATTTTTAATAGATTTTTAAAAGCAATTTTTTGTCCATTTTAGCAGTACAAAATCAATAATTACTCCCAAAATTATCAATTTTGGTGAATAATTTATTTTATTCCCATATTTATACTAAAATATAGTTAAGGTAATTTTTATATATTTTCACAAATTTATTTGATATTTTTAAAGCTAAATTGCATATAATTGCAATTCTAGCCAACTTTAAGATTTAATAGCATTTTTATAATTATAAAATTGGTTCCAGTATTTTAAATTAATATTTATATATTATTTACTGATCCAGTACTTAATCATTTTTACTATTTTTTGTAAAATAAAAGGGAAAAACTGGCTATGTAAATTTTAGCCTCATTTCGTTTCAATTGTAGACCCATTACATTTCAATTTTAGCCTCCAATTGACCCAATATTAACCCCCAATTGGACCAGCCCAATTTCAATTTCAACCCAACCCCTTAACCCATTTATCCAACCCGCCCAGTCTTCCTTTTAATCCAGGTCGTTGATTGTTTGGATCAACGACCACGATCACCCCTTACCATTTTTAATCCACCGACCCTACCCTAATCCCCTCATTTCCGTCTCTCAACCGCCTTTGACTACTCTCCTCTCTCAAACTCTCTCGAAAGTTCCCTAGAAGCATAAGCCTCTCTCATCCTCTCCGACCATAACCTCACTGGAATCCATGGCTTCTCAGACCATGGATGGCCTGTACTCACCTCCCTCCACTCTCAAACGTCTGGGGTTCGAAGCTTTGAGGTCTGACATCAGTGGTGTCCATTCAGATCCTCTCAGATCCATGGTTTTAAAGCCTCTCCGGTCTTGCTCCGGCACATCTAAAGCATTTCGAGCCTGGTACTAACTCATCCGACTCAAGATCGGACTTTTCTTCCAAGCCTTTCTTATTTCTAGGGTTTCTTTGAAACCCTATCCATTCGAGGTTTTTATCTGGTTGTTTTCTTAAATCTATGCTATATATGTGCTCTACTGGAGTTTTAAAATATTTTCCCCAATTTTTTCTTTAAAAATTCATTTCTCTTCGATTTAGGGTTTCTGAAAAAATTTCGAAATGTTTCTCTGACTCTTCCTCTTCTTTTCTTTGTGTGTATCTGTATATGCTATGTTTGTATGTTTTCTTATCTATCTATCTATGTTTGTATGTTTTCTTTTTTTACCTAGCATGTTCTTCTCATGTATCTTTATGTTTGCCTTATTTTGCATGTTCTTCTATTGTGATCCATTCTTTCTTCTACTGGTTTCTATTTCATGCTTTCACATGTTTATCTTATGTGTTCGTTTACCCCTTTGTACCTTTACTGTATTTTCTACTAAGCTTTTAGGTCTTTAGTTGCCTTCTTCTGGATTTTGTTTGAGTTCTTTGTTAAACATGTTTCCTCTACTGTTCTCTTAAGTGCTATACTATCTCGTTTCTCTTCTGAAACTTGTTTAAGTTCCAAGCTTTCTTAAAACGTGTTCTTTATGCTTCAAAATAGCTTTCTCACTTTGTTGTTTCAAACTTGCTATTACATCTTCTTTTTTTCTCATAAGTCTCTGAAAAAGACCTCTGAGCCTATTTTCGTTATTTGTCTTCTTTTCTCTGTATCTGACTCGAGTTGAAAACCCTAGGGTTTGGGGTTTTTGGCGAGTTTCGATCTTGTGTTTGAGACTACGATTCTATTTTGGAACTCTAGGTTTCTCAGACTTGTTTTTGAGTCTTTGTACTGAACTCGAACTTCTTTGACTCTGAACTTTTGTATACTAGGCTTTTCTAATTAGCATGACAACTCTTTCTTGATTCACATGTCTATACACTTTATATATGATGAATTCTTCCTTCAAAAAAGGTTTTGCCAATTTGTGATTGATTAAGAATTCCTTTTAATAAGGATCGATTGATTGTTACTGATTTTTCTTTAATTAAACCTTTCTTCACCTTTTCTGGTTGGATTCATTCATACCAATACTCAATTTCTAATTTTTTTACTGGTTGTTGATTGATTGTCTTTCCTTATTTGCACAAACCGTGTTGTTATCAAACTCTTTCCTTAAATAAATTCTGTGTATTTACCCTTCTTGTGCTACTTTGGAAAAGATCTTGATCAAACTCTTTCCTTAATTATCCTTTGCCCGTTTAAAATCATGATCCCTTAATTGAAGGGGAACTTGTGTAATTGATTTCTGAATTATTCTCTTACCTATTTCTACTTACTTTCTGCACTATAAAGGGCACGACCCTCTACACTTTTGAGGACTTCCAATTCAATAATCTTTAAAACCTTGGGTTCAACACTTACACAACACTTATTTAACACTTTTAATTTCAATACTCCTACATTCTCAATTCAACACTCTACTCTCATCTGAAATCTTCTAGTTGTGTGCTTGCAATTTGGCTTTACTACTGCTCTTCTCTTCTTATTCCCTGAAACTGGTATGTTCTAATTTAACTTTCGACTTCATCCCTATGTGTTTGCTTTACAGTTTCAATAATCTTGTCTACTTTGTTGTTTATGTTCTGTATTGAATATGTTGTACTCTTTGCATCTGTTGTTGTGTGAATTCCCCATACCCTTATTCCCTTCTATGTGTTTGAGTTAAGGTTCAGGCATGGCAGTATCCAAATTGCTGCTCTTGTCTGAACCTGATCCTTTAATGGATCCTAACTCCCAAACAATGTGCTAACAGGCTGGTTAGGGGAGTTCCAGCACTCTTATTTGCTGGGTATGACTACCAGCCTGTCTTGGCCTTCCCCAAAATCCCCTCTATGCACTTGCACTCTCTCTTAGATTCTACTTTCTGCCCCGTTCCTATGAGCCTTGCTTTGGGACATTGAGCTCCCTCTAAACTTGGACATTTGAGGGTTGGCCCTTCCACACTGCACTATAATCCGATTCTACAATATATTTGGGTGTAAGCACTGCCCGGAGTCCACTTGAAACTCTTAGGGAACTTTGACACATCCCAAATAGGAGAAAGGCTTTGGAATTTGTTCTTTGGAGTTGGTTTACTTCATGCTTCAGACAGAAGTTTGAATCAGGCTCTCCTTGGTTGGGATTTTAGCTTTCTGATGTAATTTTTACTTTTCTTTCTTCATTCTAGGCTGTAATAATTTATAATAACTCATGGGGGCTTAGAGTGAAAAGGGGAGGGGTACTCATGTATGCATAAGGGTAGATATCATGCTCATTAGGTCTTTATTTCTACAAATCATGGCAAGTTCTGCATTTCGGCATCTTTGAAATCCTGTTTTAGGTTCTGCACTTCTACATTTTCATATAGAAATCCTGTCTATAAACTTCTGCACTTTTGCATCATAGAAATCCTGCCTATAAGTTCTGCATATATATCATATTAATAGCTTTTGCATTTCTACATCTCATATAGAGAACATGACTATAGGATTCTGCATTTTGCCTATCATATAGAAAGCATGTCTATAGGGTTTTTGAATACTGCATATGTATCAATCGCTAGGCAAACGATATATAGGCTTAAATAATAAAAATCAGTGTTTTAAACGCCATGCCTATAGGATTTCTGCATTTTCGTAAAGGTTAAAATCAGTCACACTTAGAAAGCATGCCTATAGGAATAAGCAACTAATCTGAATCCCTCAACTTGCTTATAAGTTTAAAATTAGTAATAGCATTGCTTAAATGCTTGCAAAACTTATTTTCCTGCTGTTAATAAATCTGCTTCTAAAATCAGTATCTTTCTCTCGTATTTAGATATCATGCCTATAGGTTTCACCTAGGCAAGCTATAAGGTAAATTAGCTAATTAAATCAGACTCTGTTAATTCCAACCAGCAGGCAGGTCTGATTCCGGTTTCTTATCTGAAATGTGTAATAGACCAGTCTGCCTCCTTAACGTTTAAGTTTAATTCAGACCATAACCAGTATCTGCAAGACATGCTAAACAATCTGTCTTTAAGTGAGGAGGCCTGTCTGAGCCTTTTAAATTGTTATGTGTTTCCCATATCTGCCTTATGTGTTTTTGTTTGTCGCTTTAGAATTTTATCCTTTTAAACAATACAAAGCCCAAATCTCCCTTCCCTTTAGGACTAGTAGTCCCAAATGCCTCCGGGACTGATAGGATTGCGACGGGTACTAGCATGCAATAAGTAAATGAAACGATTCCGCGTTTAATACCTCAACGGGTGGGAAAGGGTAGATATGGATATGATGACCAGTGCGCTAATACCACGTGTAACCCCTCTTCTGAGGAGTGATTACCGGGTATTGCATTGATGTGATCCATATTATTTATAAACCTAGGACCCCCTTCCCTTTACTTGTTTATTTTATTACTTTCAAAATTTCAAAACTCCTTTTTCTCAAATTTCAGCTTCCTTGTTTCTTCAAACTTTAACTTATTTGCAATCACAATGTGACAACCCCTCATATTTGAAACACTTATTTGCTTATTTATTGTTTGCACTTAAGTCACAATTGTAGCATGGCCGGGAACCACACTAGTGGATCTTGAGGGGTGCCTAACACCTTTCCCTCGAGATAATTTCTAGCCCTTACCCAAACTCTGGTTTTTCTAAACAAATTCTTCCTAGTGTCCTAATGCACTTAATCATTAGGTGGAGACTCTTCAAATCAAAAAATCCAATTACCAAAAGGGAACGAGTTGTCCTCCCAAATGTCATAAACCCGATTTCGCGGGAAAAAAGGGGCGCGACAGAAGGTACTGCCCTCATGTTGTGTATCCAAGGCCTACCAAGCAATGCATTGTACCTCATGTCGCCATCGATGACTTGGAACTCAGTGTTTTGAATCTCACTTGACGTGTCGATCGGGAGGGTGTTCTCTCCTTTTGTTACTTCGCCGGTCATGTTGAAGTCATGGAGGACTCGCGGGATGGGGGCGACTCGATCGAGCAGCCCCAGTTGTCCTACTACCTCTAATCTAATTATGTTGGCCGAGCTTCCTGGATCCACGAGAACATGTATTATCCTAGTATTGTTTAAAAGAAACGAGATCACCAGTGTGTCATTGTGTGGTTCTATCATGGCCTCGAGATCCTCCTCGCTGAACGCAAGGGTGTCTTCAGGCACGCGGTTTTGGGTCGGTCCCTCTTCTGTGGCGGACTTTCTTGTCCGTTTGAACATGGGTCCTTGGGGGATGTCGGTTCCTCCAATAATCATATGGACGTCGTGTCGGAGAGTCTCCCATTCCGCCCGGGTTGAGTTTTGCGGTGGTGTATCGACATCTAGAGTAATCATGTCCTTCTCTTTGTGGTTTTCGAGGTTGTTGTTCTCAACTTTGTTCACCGAGCCAGACATTTTTCCCTGAAATCGAAGATCTTGGACAAGAAAAAGTGTGAAAGGCAACTTGTGTTGTGTAATGAAATCAGCAAGAAAATAATCACTATTATTCTTAGCCCCACGGTGGGCGCCAAACCGTTTACCATAAAAATGGTAATAACAATTAAATTTGTTGATGGGTCTCTAAAAATACGTGATCTATTTTTATGCTAGTTATTAAGCAGTTGATGCTAGATATGTGAAGATAAAAGATGAAATGCGAGCTAAAATGGAATTATAATTGAACCGGGAGGTTTAGCTATTCGGGCCTCGGACTGACCAATGTGGGGCCTCGAGGTCGATGCCTAGGCTCAGAGTCGAGCTATCGGGGATAATTGGGGAAGGGTTAACAGTTAGGATGTAACTGTTAGAGGCTCTTTATGGCCTATGAGGAGCAATAAATGAAGAACAAGTATGAAGTCAACAAATAAGGGCAATAATATCGAGAGAGTAAGTTAGAGAGAAGAGAGAGAGAGAGAGAGAGAGAAAGAGAAAGAGAGAGAGTTATTATTTGTTTCGTGTAGAATAGTTGGAGCAACAATAGTCCCCCTGCAAAATGATAAAGATCCCCTTTATATAGAAGGGGGAATCTCGACATAGTACAAAATGCATTAATTATAAAGGTAGAGGGATGGGACAACTAGACAGCATTAGGCTCTGTTAATATCAGTTGTGTGCCTTGGGAACTCCCATCTCCCCTATTATAGTTGTTGGTATGCGCTACCCCCCAAGGCCGAAACCCGACGGCTCTCGAAGGTAGGTCTCGACCTCGGCTTTGAACCTCGAGAATCATGTTCGCGAGGCGACCTAATGATGGGGAAATCGGGCCCCCGGTTTTACCGCATACAATGAGCCCTCATTCAAGTTAGTGCCCTGGGACATTACTTCACTGTTTGCTACAATGGTTAGAGGCCTTCGCTTGTTCAAACCCGCGTGATGCACGAGTTTAGACTAGCCCCCCAGTTGCATCCTTTCTCTATTTCTTATTTTCCAAGTTGTTCCAAACAAATTCCTCCAACCTATGAACCTCTTTAATATGTTTCAAAACCATTTTCACATATAATTGTTTATATTACAGGGCCTTACAGCCATGCTACAATACTATGTAATCAATGACTCCTCCTAAGTCCACACTCGTTCACAAGCTGCAAAAATCTATTTCATTCCTCCAATAAACAACTAATAGACCCTTCAACACCTCCCAACACAAGATGGTATGCACACCAAGATAAAAATCAAACATTCACAATCCCTTAGTAGCTCAGGGAAACCCTTCATATCAAATTTAAACTTTCAAAAGGTAAGAAGCTGCCCCCAATTTTAAATTCCCTCAATGGTCAATAATGACCTCATAGCATCAAACATCCTCGAAATCTATGGCGATCCAAGCACAAAATCCACCATGATGCGCTCTTGCTTCCTCGCTGGTATAACAACCTCCCAATGTAGCCACTCGGTGTTTGATGCTCATTCTCGACCTGCTGACAATGAAACACCATGAAACTTTTCCAATAATGTCTCCCCGAATCACAATACCTCTCTATAACACCCGGACGAATAGAATACCACAACTACGAGCCTCTTCAAGTATCATCTCCCTTGAATCATCAACACTGGGAATGCAAATCCAACCCGTAAGTTGCAACATAACCATCCCCACGAAGGACCACCTCCTTAGCATTACCTCGGAACAACGTGTCCTTGAGGACAAGCAAAGAAAAACCATCATATTGACAATCCTTAATGCGCTCACACAATGATGACTACACAACAACACAAAAAGCGACAACTCTATTAAACATAAAAATACCCAACCTCACAAATCTATCGACCAGGGCCTAAGTGTCAACAACTCAATTGCCTCGCCTCCGATGGAACAAATGCCAAAATCCAAATGGTGAACCGAATAATCCTTCTCATGGGCTACTACGACCTCAAGCTTAAGTAATCATCCAACCATATCATACCCACACATCATCAAGACCAATGTGTGGATCCTCAGAATACACTGTATAGGGCCCCAAACCCATAGGCAATACAAATATTGGGGCTGCAATAGAAGGTAAAGTGACATTAGTAGTCTGACCTCATACACAAAGCAAAAACATCCGACACTACATTTGTATCATTATCAAATCTCACTGCCCAAACTGATATCGAGTACTCAAAATCACGTAAAAATGAGTAGGAAAGAACTAAACATATTCAAGTCGACATAATGTCGCACAATGAGGGATCATGAAAGAGAAACTTTCCTAAATCCTCATAGCCTTTCGAAGATAAGTACATATATCTCCTTATCAATCTGTAATACTCTATTGGGCCTACCCATGACTGGTGAGACCTATATGAACTTAGTGCTCTAATACCAACTTGTCAGGAGCCAAAAACCCACTTACATCGTGATAGAGCCTAACACTGCTTGCTAGGTAATCCAACAAAAATATGTGGAAATAAACTTTAATAAAATAAGAAATAAATCACATATAGCGGAATGGTATAAATAAATGAAGTCTAAATGTCATTACAACTGAAATCCACCATGAAACTTGGTGTCACCGAGTGAATAAGCTCTATAGAATACTAAATACAAATTTTGGACAATATACAATATGCAAGAGTGAACAGTAAGAACATAATATTAAAGAGAGGACTGCTTGGCCTAGGAACGGAACTACAGAGCTATCTCGAAATCTCCAAGATAATACGGATCAAACTCATGAGCAACTACCAGGGTCAACAATACATGGATATGCACGTGAAGTGCAGAGTATAGTATGAGTACAACTGACCCCATGTACTCAATAAGCATCAAGCCTAACCTCGGGCTGAATGCAGTGACGAGCTAGCCAAGGTCCGGTGCTCACTTTCCACAGCCAACAACAATAACAACCAAATGATAGCATATAAAGAAAATTAGATCAAATAATAATAATAACAGGCTCAAGTTAACACAATTGGAGGAAGAGTAGGCATGTTTTTCATATATAGCAATCAAGGCATCAACTTTCACAAACTTCACTTAGAAAGGTATTTGACAAGATTAAAATACTAATATCAAGCTCTAAACATCAAGTGGAGACATCAAATAGCAATTAGCATGAGGGATAATACAACTCAATTCCTTCAAGTCAGTGATACGTCCCAAATCAGCAAGAATCGCACTTTAAATATCAGGTATACATAATCTCAGCACATGCATAGTGCCTGGAGCAAAGTACCCCTACATCATACTCTCAACATCTCATGGTGCCTGGAAAAATGCCCATGGACCATCACGCTCACACACACACACAAAAAAAAAACTCAACATTGTACGGGTGCCTAACAAAGGTCCCTCACCAAGCAAATATATGACCCATAAGCATGCACCCGCAAGTTATTACATGACTCTAGAGGGGTGGGTCCTAGCCCAAGCGCTGATCGAATCTAAGTCAACGATCAATATCAATAAATCTAATATGGAGCCTGGTGCACGTGTCACCGCACTATCAATACTACTCAGCCCAACATGCGGCCTGGCACACACATCACCTCAATATCAATATCAATACCAATACGACTTTATGGCCCAAGATCAATCATCAATTTGCTCAAGTCTCCATATGCTAACATCTCACAAAAACATAATTCAGTATACCACACGGAATATACCAATGTACCACAACTCAGCTTAAACTCGTGTCATGCACAAGGACACCAACAACATGAGATAACATATAAAATATTCACAGCGACAAGGATATAACACACTTATATAATATCATGAAGGAAAAGTATGATTGCGTCTAAGGGAAATGGCTCAAGATAGCAAACATATCCCTACTATATGTCAAACTGATATGCTAAAACCCTATACATGATTCCTAGCATGAATAATAGTTCACATAGTCATATAAATGAAGAAAACATGATATCAAAGAAGGATGATAGAAAATAAAGCATTTACTAGCCTAAGATCTACTTGGGTCATAAATAACCACAGTGCACGCATATACGCTCGTCACCTCACCTATACGTAACCCCAAACATATAACAAATATAATATATCCAATGGGAAAAATACACTCAGACCAAGCTTAGGCAAGATACTTACCTCATCCGGGCTAGTCTTCAACCTCGAATCAAGTCAAACCCTTGATCTAGACTTCAAATCAAGCAAATCCAAGCCAAACATAATCCAAGGAAGTCAATAATGCTATAGCACGCGATCCTAATCCATAAAGCTAAAGCTTCGATCTTTGAAGAAATTTCCAAGAGTCAACTCGAGTCCATGTGCCGGAAACCAATACCGAAATTAAAAGACTCATAACTTGTCGAGTTCAAATATCTAATTAGTTTCCAAGACCGAGTCCAAATTTGTACTCAATTCCCGAAAATACACTTTCCTAAATTATTGGAAAAATCCATAAATTTACTCCTTGATCCACCATTCAAGTGCTAAAATTGAAGATAGAATCATAGATAATAATCAAATCTGGGTTAGGAACACTGACCCAATCCAAGTGGGTGAAAGTTACCTAAAGAATCACTCCAATCCGAGCTCTCAATCATAAAAAAAGGTAAAATGAAGCTAACCCTCGAATATAATATCCCATGAGACATTCTCGCTCATGTGGACTCCAACTCACATCTGCGAGCTCGCTTTTCGCTTTCGCGACTCTGGTTCTCCCATTCGCGAGGTCTAATAGCACCATCTCTCATTGAATCTATGGCCTTTCAATTATATCTTCTACACCGTAGGTGCATCTCCACAAGGTAGATGCATAATTCTTCAGTCCAGCCCAGCTTTGCAGATGCACTCATGCTTTTGCAAGTGTGACTCCGCACCTACGACTACTTCCGCAGAAGCAAAAAACTATTGGCTCCACCATCTTCGCTTCTACAAAACACCTCATGGGCAGGTGCGACCTCATATTTGCGACTAACACTCCGGAGATGTGGTGCACCAGCACTAGTACAAGCAATGAAATCACAACCCAAAGTGGTCCAAAACCACCCTGAAACTCATATGAGCCCTATAGGACCCCGTCCCATCATACCGACAAGTCCAAATACATCATCCAAACCTCAAAAGAAATCTCTAACCACTGTAATTAACATCAAAACTAAGAATCGTCGATCAAGATCAATCTCTTAAGTTTATAAACTTCCAACTTCAAACCAAGTGTCTTATTCAAGCTTAACTAATCCGGAATGAACCTTATATTGCAGACAAGTCATAAATAATAAAACGGACCTATTTCAATTCTCGAACCTATATTCTGACCCGATATCCTTGAAATCAACTCCTTCTCAAACTTATAAAGTTTTTAAACCTTCAAATTTCTAACTTTTGACAATAGAGCCAAATTAACCTAGAAACCTCCAAATCCAAATTCGAACATGTGCCTAAGCACAAAATCACCATATGAACCCATTGGAACCATCAAAGCATGAACCCGAGATCATTCACTCAAAAGTTAAACCTTGGTCAACTATCCCAACTTAAAGCTTCCGAATTGAGAATTATCCTTCCAAATCAACTTTGAACCTCTCGAAAAATCAAAACCAACCCTACCAGTAGATCATAATGTACCATATGAAGCTACTCAAAGTCTCAAACCCCTGAATGAAGCACTAAATCTCAAAACGACTGATCGGGTCATTACATAATTCTTGGTGTTATTCAAGTTGATATCTATGTTTGGATTGTTGAGATATTAGGCGCTGGATGTTCTTGAAATTTTGGTTTGGTTTTTGTTGCAAAAGTGATGGTTATATCTCTTGTGTTATGTTATATTTTATCACTCTTGTTGATGTTGTTGTTGCTCCTCACTTTGTTTGGCATTGATTTTACGTGTTCTTGGTGAGGATGACTGAATATGCACGACATGTGTTTTCGTGCTGTGACGTTGAGAGGTATTGCACAATGGCTATTTATGAGATATGAGGTTGATAGATATTTCATGACGAGTGCTTCCATGCTTGTGAGAAAGAGTGTATATGCATGACGGGTGTTTCCGTGCTATTGATATGTTACCATTGGTCCTTACTTTTAGTATGCGAATGAGGACTTGGCTATGTTGTTTCATGATTGTTTTGAAAGGATTGTTTGGAGTTTCTTGTGGAAGCATAAACAATTGTTTATATTAGTCGTTTCTTTCATTATTCCTCGTTCTATGTCTTCTTGTTATTACACTTGTTATCTCTCTTGTTCTCAATCTTGTCATCTTACTTGCTACTTTTCTTATCATCTTATTTGTTATATCTCTCATTATATTATTGTGATTCAACAGTACAGGTTTAATTATAGGATGTCATGTCTTAAACGCGTCACTACATCGTCGGGGTTAGGCTTGATACTTATGGAGTACATTGGATCGGTTGTACTCATACTACACTTCTGCACTTCTTGTGCAGATTTTGGTGTCGAACCTAGTGATAGCTTGAGGACGGATTAGCTTGCTTGATTGAGGAGACTTGAGGTAATGTTATATTCTTGTTTTCAGGCCTTAGAGTCACCTTGCTTATAGTTTTGCTACTGTTTATTTGCTCCAAACACTGTATTATTTATTTGAGATGTTGTATTTAGCATTTTTGTAGACGCTCATGTACTTAGTAACTCTAGTTATGGGGGTGTTGTTGGATTTAGTCTTGTTATACTATAATGACTTTTATTCTTTATTTATGATATCAAATTCGTTTATTCTCAATACTGCCCTTTATTTTTGGTATTTAGTAGCTTTCTTAGCAAGTGGTGTTATGCTCCATCACAACCTCTTGGTTGAGAATTTAGGTCGTCATAAGTTGGTATCAGAGCACTAGGTTGCATGTGTCTCATGAGTCATGAGAAAGCTTTATAGAGTCTTAAGGATCAGTATAGAGATGTATGTACTTATCTTCGAGTGGCTATAAGGATTTTAGGAAAATTCACTTTCTTTCTTTCTCAATTGAGCGACTTTGTTCCATTTTATAGTTTGAATCTTTCTTCTCTTTTCTCACAGATGATGAGTACACATACCCCAGGTCACATCTACTATAAAGGGTAGAGGTCGAGGTAGAAGTCGGGGCAGGGGAAGAGCCCAGCCTAGAGCATGCATAGCATCACTCGTAGCCACTCACACTTGTGTTAGAGCAACATCAGCTGAGCCTCAAATAGATCTACCGGATGAGATTCTAGTTCAGCTTGAGCCAATAAGACCAGTAAAGGTCCCAGAGAGGTTTATTGCTACTCTAGTGCTTCAGGATGCCTTGGTCCATGGTGGGCCTTATTGAGAGTATAGCTCAGGCCGATGTGTTTCCTATGGAATCAATCGTTTCTTAGGCCATGGAAGGAGTTTAGACTCCTACCACTCATACTCTAGAGCATATGGATCAAGGATATCAGAACCTAAGAGTGCTACCAGGTGGGGTAGTTCAGCCTATCATTGTCGTACAACCTGAGGTTAGGCCCCAGTGTCAGCTAATGAGCTAAAAAGGTTGGATTGGTTCGTGAAGTTGTCTCCTCCTTATTTCAGCAGTGCGCCTTCAGTGGATGACCTATACTTCATGAACCATTGTTATGAGATTTTGCGTAATTTGGGACAGTTGAGTCCAATGGAGTGGATTTCATTATCTTTCATATGCATGGTTAAGCCGAGAGGTGGTGGCAGGTTTATAAGAAGGGTACACCAGCAGGATCTCCACCTCTTGCATGGTCGCAATTTTCACAACTATGCTTAGAGAAGTTTATCCCCCTCACTCAGAGAGATAAACTACACAACTATTTCGAGCATCTTCAGTAGGGTAGTATGACAGTCACCCAGTATGAGACGAGATTTGTTGATTTGTCTCGTTATGTAGCTACCTTGATCCCTACTTAGAGAGAGAAGATACAAAGGTTCAAAGAGGGTCTTACCTATGGTATTAGACTTTAGATGGCCAAAGAGGTCAAACCTGAGACTTCTTTTACCCATGTAGTGGAGACTACTAGGAGGATTGAGCACATTCGAGGCCAGGTGAGAGTGGCACTTATGATAGGAGGAATCATCATTTTGGAGGTTTTAGTGGTGCCACATCTAGAGGCAGGGTCATTTTGGTATAGGTCCTGTTATTCGAACAGTATAATTAGAGCTTCAGGTTTCACATGGTGGATCAGGTAGCTATAATGCTTATCGACCTCGTTCTGAGTGGTCAGCATTTAGCGTACCTCCAACTTCCATCAGTGCACCTCTAGTATAGAGATTTATGGTGGTCATTTTGGTTTTTAGGGATAGTTTCGGACTCAATAGCCACGTCTACATGCAGGTTGTTATGAGTGTTGTGATACGGGCAATATCAAGAGGTTTTAACCCAGGTTGCGGAGTATTATGCCATAATAGGGTTCTCATGCCATGATTTCGGCACTAGTTGCTACACCACCCACCCAGCCAGAGGTGGGGTTCAACCATCTAAATGTGGAGGTCACCCAAGTAGACGTCTTCTTAGAGGTGGAGGACAAGTTAGTGGGGATTAGCTCTGTCGTTATGCATTCTCACCTACTGGAGGCAAAGTCGCTTGATGCAGTCATTACAGGTATTATTTAACTTTGTCATAGAGATTATTTGGTGTTGTTTGATCCAGATTCTACATATTTTTATATGTCTTCACATTTTGCATTGCACTTGAGTATGCCTCGTGATTCTCTTGATATTTATCTTTCTGTGTCTATACTTGTAACGACCCGGCTGGTCGTTTTGAGAGTTAAAGCCCCGATCTCTTATTAACTACTTCCCTCATATCTATATCTGCTATTGTGACTCGCTGCGAGGTTTCATTTTGGTTTTTGGATGTGTTTGGGACACTTATTCCCTAAACGGAGGCTTAAGTCTTAGAATTTGGACCGTAGTTAGAACTGTGTCAAGATGACTCTAGAATGGAATTTTGTCAAGTTTGTTAGCTCGGTTGGGTGATTTTGGGCTTAGTGGAGTGTCCGGATTGTGTTTTGGAGGTCTGTAGCTCATTTATGCTTGAAATGGCGAAAGTCGAATTTTTGGAGTTTTGGGCCGGTAGTGAAATTTTTTATATCGAGGAGGTTGGAATCTGATTCTAGAAGTTGGAGTAGCTCCATAATGTTTATTATGACTTGTGTACAAAATCTGGGGTCAATCGGACGTAGTTTGGTTGGTTTCGGCATCGGTTGTCGAATTTGGAAGTTTCAAGTTCTTTATGTTTGGATTGGAGGGTGATTCGTGAATTTAGCATTTCTTGATGTAATTTGAGTACTCGACTAAGTTCGTATGATGTTTTAGGATTGGTTGGTATGTTTGGTTGAAGTCATGAGGACCTTGGGTGTGTTTCAGATGCTTAACAAAATGAAATTTAGATTTGTGCATATTCTGAAGTTTGTTGGTTCTGGTATTTTCGCACCTACAGTGGGAGGTCCACAGGTATGGTCACGTAGAAGCGAGGATGAGGTTGCAGGTGCGATTTTAAGCATGAGGGTCAATGGTCGCAGATGCGACATAAAAGCCACAGAAGCGGAGCCGCATCTGCGGAGAAGTGATCGTAGAAGCGAACTTGAGGAAGGAGTGAAGTTTTCGCAGAAATAGTGCAGCACATTCATAGATGCGGATATATGTGCACAGGTGCGGAGTTCGAAGGATTAATGACTTTCCGCAGGTGCAGAGCTCTAGCCGCAGAAGCGGTTAATGGATCGCATGTGCAGTTTGACTGGCAGAAAAGGGGCAAAATCGAGGTTTGAATTCATTCTTTATTTTTGGACTTGAGAACTCGAATTTTGACGATTATTTGAAAGATTTTCAGAGGGAGTTATTGGGTAATGATTCCTAACTCGTTTTTGGTTGTATTCCATTAATCTATGGTTGATTTCACCTTTTAATTAGAGATTTGAGTTGGAAAATTGGGAAAAATTTGGGAAAAGATCTTAGGCCGAATTTTAGGGTTTTGATCAATATTTTGACATCAGATTTGATTAAATTTGGTACGAGTGAACTCGTGAGTGAACGGGTGTTCATATTTTGTGACTTTTACCCGATTCCGAGACGTGGGTCTGGGGAGGCTTTTTGGTCGTTTTTCTATTTTCTTGCCTTAGCTTTGATATCATCAGCTAGATTAATTGCTTGTAGCTATATTTACGTTATGTAATTGATTTGGCTAGATTTGGGCCATCCGGAGCCGGATATTCGTGGAAAGAGCATTGTTACGGATTGATATGAGCTTGATTCGAGGTAAGTTGTTTGCCTAACCTTATGTGGGGGAACTTCCCTTATGATTTAGTATTGGTTTGATATGTGAGCACTATGTACGTGAGGTGAGGAGTACGTACACGGGCTATCTGTTGTAAAACCCCGTTTTTCACTAAGTCATAACTTGTTTCTCCTTATTTGAATTACACTAGCATATGTAACTATCTCGTTTTAGTTAAGAATAACATGCCTACATGTTTTAACTGCCTATTTGAACTCTGTGCAGCATGTTTAGTGAAATTACTTGCTTTCTTTGCTTTGAACTTAGTCTAAACTGTAGGTTTTCTTTCTGTAACTGTTATTTCTATTGGTTGAGTTGCATGTTAATTTTGGGACTACGGAACGGTATTCCGGGAGATCCCCCTGTACTGCATATTTACTTTGGGACTAGGGAATGGTATTCCGAGAGATCCCCCAGCACGGCATATTTACTTTGGGACTACAGAACGGTATTCTGGGAGATCCCCCTGCACATTTACGTTTGGGACTACGGGACGATATCCCGGGAGATCCCCTGTTGTTATCTCTGTGTTCTGAGATGTTGTCTTTCATTGAATTCTATTCCAGTTAGATTTCTATATTTATTTTTATTGTAATATTTCATTCTGTCTTATTTCATTATATTTATACCAGTAGGGCCCTAACCTGATCTCGTCACTACTCGACCGAGGTTAGGCTTGGCACTTACTGGGTACCATTGTGGTGTACTCATGCTCTTTCCTGCACATGCTTTTCGTGTGTAGATCGAGGATCATCTTACCAGTCTCATCACTAGTTGCAGTCATTGTTGCTTATTGGAGACGTCAAGGTACATTTTCCAGTGCCCGCAGATCCTCGGAGTCTCTCTTTGTAATGACCCGGCCGGTTGTTTTAAGAATTTGTTCCTCGATCCCCTATTAACAGCTTTTCCCGTGTTTGTTTCTGCTATTTTGATTGGTCGGGATGTTTGGTTTTGCGTTTTAGAGATTTTTGGGACACTTAGTCCCTAAATGAGAGTTTAAGTTTTAGAAATTGGACCGTAGTCGGAGTAGTGTGAAGACGACCTTGGAATGGAATTCTGTTGGTTCCGTTAGCTCCGTTGGGTGATTTCTATCTTAAGGGCATGTTTGGATTATATTTTGGAGGTCCGTAGCTAATTTAGGCTTGAAATGCCGAAAGTTGAATTTTTGAAATGTCTGGTTCGATAGTGAGATTTTGATATCAGGGTCGGAATGGTATTCCGGAAGTTGGAATAGCTCCGTAGTGTTGAATGTGACATTTTTACAAAATTTCAGGTCATTTGGACGAGGTTTGATAGACTTTTTGATCGAAAGTGTAATTTGAGAGTTTTAGAGTTCTTAGGCTTGAATCTGATGTTAAATTGATATTTTGATGTTGTTTTGAGTGTTCCAAAGGTTGGAACAAGTTTGAATGATGTTTTAGGGTTGGTTGGCATGTTTGGTTGAGGTCCTGGGGCCTCGGGTATGTTTCAGATGCTCAACGGACCATTTTTGGACTTGAGAAGGATCAGATTTTTGCTCATATTTGTTGCAGACTTTTCTTCATCGCGATTGCGTGGAGAGGATCGCGATCACAAAGGCTTAGATGAGGTAGAGGGAAATTTTGCTCTTCGCGTTCGCGTGAAGAGGAATGTGAACGCGTAGTTATGGGCAGTGCTTTATCGCGAACACGTGGGCTAGGCCACGTTTGCGTAGAAGAAATATGGTGGCAGTGGAATTTAGTATTTCTCTACGCAATTGCGTGAAGCCAACAGTGATTGCGCAGGTTGAGGGAACTAAAGCATCGCATTCGCGGACGGGGTTCCGCGTTCGCGTAGACTAAATCTGAGACGCGTGGGTTTTGCTCTTCGCAATCGCGACTGGGCTTTCGCGATCGCAGTGAATGTATTGCCTGGGTAGATTTAAAAACCCAAAATCAAGGGTTTAACCATTTTTGTGAAAACTAGAGCTTGCGAGCTCGGATTTGAGCGAGGTTTTGAGTCAAAGATATCGATTGGATTTGGGCCATTTGGAGTCAAGTACTCGTGGCAAGAACGTGGTTTTGGGTTGATTATTGAGCCAGTTCGAGGTAAGTGACTTGCCTAACTTTGTGTGGGGGAAACTCCCCTTAGGATTTGGTGTTATTGATATATGAAATGCCTTGTACGTGAGGTGACGAGTGCGTACTTGTGCTAATTGTTGAAAATCCGATTTTTCTTGAAGTAAATTTAATTATGTTCCTTTTTCTTGTTTATACTACTTGCAATTTAAGCCTGTTGTTAGCTTAAAGAATCATGCCTAATTGACTTAATTGCTTTATTTGCTTAAACTGTCTTATTTGGACTACATGAAGCATGCTAGGTTAGAAATACCTATTTACCTTGGTGTGAAACTGAATTAAATTGAATGTTTCTTCGTGTTGTTGCTGCGTGTTGACTTTGGGACTACGGGGCAGTACCACAGGAGATCCCCTGCATATATATATATATATATATATATTTGGACTATAGGTCTGGGATACCAAGAGATTCCCGGTACATATTTAGGATACCAAGAGATCCTTAGGATACCGAGAGATCCCCAGCATAGATATTGAGGATACTAAGAGATCCTTGGGATACTGAGAGATCCCTAACATAGATATTTAGGATACTAAGAAATCGTCGGGATACTGAGAGATCCCCGGTTGTTATCTCCGTGTTGAGATGTACTTCCTTCCATGATTATTCTATTTTTGTTGTAGTTGTTGTTGTTCTTTCTATTCTATGTTATTTCTTACTGTATAATTTTACTGTCTTATTCTATACTTTCATTCCTTATATTACATTTAATCTCAGTAGGGCCCTGACTTTCCTCGTCACTGCCCGACCGAGGTTAGGCTTGGCACTTGCTGAGTACCGTTGTGGTGTACTCATGCCCTTTCTGCGCATGTTTTTCATGTGCAGATCCTGGTACTTCGACTCAGTCCTATCACCCTTGAGGCGAGGCGACTTTCCTAGAGACTTCGGGTATATTTGTCGCGTCCGCAGACCGAGGAGTCCCTTTCTATTCTCTCTTTAAGTATTATCCCTTCTGTACTTACTTTTGTTAGACATTCTGGAGTTAGATGCTTGTAGACATTTAAAGGTTTGTGGTTTCATGAGATTCCGGGTTTTGGGAAAATGTTGTTAGTTTCAAGAGGTGTACTGTATATGCCGAGCGACATCTTAAATACTGCTTCATTCGGTTATTTTGGTTTTTAATTATTTCTTCCGCAAATTATTTATTTTCCGCATTTGTTAGGCTTACCTAGTTGTAGAGACTAGGTGTCGTCACGACAGTTCACGGAGGGTGAACTGGGGTCGTGACACCCTCTATCCCCTATGTTCATTTTTCCTTTCTTCTGTAGAATTGATGTATAGAAGAGTTAAGACTTCTTAGTGGCTTGTGACTTGCGGGTTTTCGGATTTTGGGAATTGTTTTGTACTTTTTTAGAAGTGATAATTGTAAATGCCAAGTGGCATTCAGTTGCTTATTAGATATTTTTACTGTTAGTAGTCAATATTCATGTTTTTGTTCATTTTATGCAAAAATGTTAGGCTTACCTAGTCGTAGAGATTAGGTGCCATCACGACAACTCATGGAGGGAGAAATTGGGTCGTGACAATACTGGATGGGGATTCTATAGTAGTCGATCGGGTGTACGGTCTTGCAGTATTACTTGCATACAAATTCCCACCAAAGGTCGTGATGGCACCCAACCTGCCCGCTAGGAAAGCCAACACTCAATCAACACCACAAGATACAATTATTAATCCATTAACTCTTTTGTGGTATAATAACAATGCGAAAATGAAAGGCAGTTCAGTAATACAAGTGCAATTCAATAACAAGGTCTATCAATCACCACAACTGTCTAACAAATGACCCAAATCCCGGTGCCACTACATCATGAGCATCTAATAAGACTAACTAAAGTTAACTGAATAAATACATTTACCCAAAAAAGAAAACACAAAAAGAAAATAGATAAGTAGGGAAGGGGACTCCATGTGCTGAGAATCAGGTCAAGTACAATAGCTCACCAAGAAGTCTCCAAGATAGTGCTCCTACTCAACTCAATGGTACTGCTAATGCCAATCTCAGAACTTCCACAAAATATGCAAAAGTGTTGTATGAGAAAAAAACCACGGTACCCAAGAAGTATCAAGTCTAGCCTCATAGAAGTAGTGGTTCCCGGTCTACGTCGACACTCATTATCCTTCCAATAATCAGGTAAAGCATAAATTAAGTACGGAAATAACCATGTTATCATCAAATGAATACAAAAAATCAAAGAAACACAAGTTATACAGAATTTAAGCATGCTTAGCAGAATAAGGGAGTAATTAAGATATCAACACCTCGATCCTCATACCAAGACATGATTAATGTCAACAATATTAATATCAAACCACAGCATAAGTCAAAATATGTACATGTGCATGCTTATGATCGAATATCAATGTATGTAGGAGTCAATGCATGGTCTTAGTTGTTAGTATGCCCTCAATCCAATACCAATATATATAAGAGCTAATGCATGAGTCTAAGCTTCCAACGCATGCCCCTGATCCAATGCCAATATGTTTAAGAGCTAATGCATGAGTCTATGCTTCCAATGCATGCACCTAATCCAATACCAATATATATATATATAAGAGCCAATGCATGAGTCTAAGATGTCAAGGCATGCCCCTGATCAAATATCAATAATTCACAGCACAAATACATGTGCCTCACATAGGCCACATATCCAACAAGCACCAAAGAATCACGGTTGTCTACGCTCATATGGCCTTAGGTAACATGGGGAATCACCTGATTCTGGAGGGACGGATTCATATATAATGGGGAATCATGTAGAAATAAATCACCTATAGGGAGAATTACCTATTACAAGGACAGACAAGAGACTTACCCCCACCCGACAAGCTTTAATCAAACAAATCAGCTTTCCGTACAAATCCAACACCAAACGACTCGAATCTAGTCAAATACAACCCAATAATGTCAAACAAAGATGTTACACCCGGTACTTTCATGTTAGAATGCATTATATGTGAATCAATATGAGCCGGAGAGGTTAAGGACCTTTACGAAGATAGTGATGGTTAAAACAAGTGTTAAGGAATTATCGTGATCATTGGAGAATAACGAATTGTGAAGTAAAAGTGAGAAAGAGAAGAGATCATTATGTTGCCCCCTTACTGGGCTATTGTTGAGTTGTGGTTCCCTTGCATTGTGTTCTTAATTGATATTACGGCTGTTTAGGTTGATGATTCTTTGTGTTAGATGTTGTAACAAGCTTAGTTATAGCTGAGGTAGTTAGGTGTTGTAACAAGTTTGGTTATAGCTGAGGTAGTTAAGTGTTGTAACAAGTTTGGTTATAGCTGTGGTAGTTAGATGTTGTAATGAGTTTGGTTATAGCTGAGGTAGTTAGGTGTTGTAACAAGTTTGGTTATAACTGTTTCTCCCTTGTCGGGATATTGTTTGTTGATATTATTGTTCCCTTGCCGGGATTCCTTGTGATTATTGTTGGCTTGTAAATGGGAGCGGGTGGTACGCCTACCACAAGATATAATGAAATGGGAGCGGGTGGTACGCCTACCACAAGATATAATAAAATGGGAGCGGGTGGTACGCCTACTACGAGATAAATGAAATGGGAGCGGGAGGTACGCCTACCACAAGATATAATGAAATGGGAGCGGGTGGTATGCCTACCACAAGATAGAATGAAATGGGAGCAGGTGGCATGCCTGCCACGAGATATAATGAATAGGAGCGGGTGGCATGCCTTCCACGAGATATAATGAAATGTCAGTGGGTGGCACGTCTGCCACGAGATACAGGAAATGGGATCAGGTTGCACGCCTGCAACAAGATATGAAAAGAAAGTGAAATCTGTCTTTGTTTTCCCTATCCTTGTTAGTGGTTGGATTTTGATTCCTTTATAGTTCTCTTGATATTCTATTTTTACTTGTTATTCCCCGAAACATGTTTCCCCCTTCCATCTTTACTTGTTTATTTTCGTATTTCTTTTCCGCTATATATATTTGAAATGCACAAGTTTATTTGGTAGTCTGGTCCTAGCCTCATCATTACTTCGCCGAGGTTAGGCTGGGCACTTACCAGCACACGGGGTTGGTTGTGTTGATACTACACTCTGCACTCTTTTGTGCAGACCCCAGTGTTGTAGACTTCGGACCGCAGTGAGATTGCTGAATCTTGTTCATCAGGCGACCCGAGGTAGCCCTGTAGGCGTTTGTAGGCCTTGGCATCTCCTTCTATCTACTTTCCTGTTTCTACATGTATTTCCAGAGACACTGTTGTATTTAATTCTTTCAGACCTTTATTTGTAGAATTCTTAAACCGTTTGTGACACTGTGACACCGGGTTTTTGGTGCTTTAGGTTTTAAGAGTTGTAATAGATGCAGATTTTAGATATTTAATAGTTATCTTTCGCTTAATTATTTAAAGTACCACTGTTTTCATGTTATCGTCTTATATTTGTTTTAAAGAAATAATTGAGTAATGAAATAAGTAGTTAAATGATTAGCTTGCCTAGCTCACATTAGTAGGCGCCATCACGACTCCCGAGGGTGGGAAATCTGGGTCGTGACAAGTTGGTATCAAAGCTCTAGGTTACATGGGTCTCACAGTTCACAGAAAAGCTTAGTAGAGTCTGAGGGATCGGTACAGAGACGTCTGTATTTATCCCCAGAGGCTACAGAGTTAGGAAAAACTTCACATTCATTCTTTCTTGTCATGCAATTTTGTTCTCTCGGTACTAAATTGAAACCCCTACTCTTGTCCTTTCGCGAATGGCGAGGTCACATACCGCTTTTACAGCAGAACAGTAGCTCAGACCAGTGATGGAGCAGCTATGTTTGTCGATGCTTTGTGGAGGTTGGATAGGTTCACCAAGCTCTTCACTACTACTTTTAGCGGTGCATCTTCTGAGGATCCCCAAGATTATCTAGACAGCTGTCATGAGGTTCTCAGGAACATGGGGATCGTGGAGATCAATGGGGTCGATTTTGCTACTTTTTGCTTGTCTGGATCTGCCAAGACCTGTTGGAAAGATTATTGATTGGCTATACTAGTTAGGTCATCAGCTTTGACTTGATAACAGTTCACACATCTATTTCAGGAGAAGTTTCTCCCCATCACTCAAAGAGAGGTCTATCGGAGGCAGTTTGAGCATCTCCAGCAGGGTTCTATGACTATTACTCAGTACGAGATTAGATTCATCGACTTGGCTCGTCATGCTCTTATCATACTTTCCCACGTGAGAGAGAGAGAGATTAGGTTTATTGAGGGACTCGTCCAGCCCGCTCAGTTAACTAGATGTGGAGGTGGAGGTATTAGAGGTAGAGGTAGAGATGCTAGAGGTGGAGGTAAAGGTATTAGAGTTGGAGGTGCAAGTACTATTCTAGTTTGTGGTAGAAAAGCTTCGGTTTTATTTTGCACCGTATCTGGTCATGCCTAGTGATTCTTTGAGTGCCCTTGTTTATGTGTTTATACCGGTGGGTAATTCTATTGTGGTGGATCGTGTCCATTGTTCATGTAAGTGGTGATTAGAGGTCTTGAGACTCGTGTAGATTTGCTTCTTCTAGACATGGTTGATTTGATGTCATATAGGGGATGGACTGGTTATCACCTTACCATACTATCTTGGACTGTCATGCCAAGACTGTGACCTTAGCTTTGCCGGGTTTGCCTCATTTAGAGTGGAGAGGGACTCCTAGTGAAGGCTCGGCGTATGGTCGAGAAGGGGTGTTTGGCTTATTTAGCATATGTACGTGATTCTAGTACTGAGATTCCTTCTATTGATTTTGTGCCCGTTGTTCGTGAGTTTCCTAAGGTTTTTCTTTCAAACCTGTCGGGTATGCCACCCGACATGGATATTGATTTTTGCATTGATTTGGCTCGGGGCACTCAACCCATTTCTATTCCGCCGTATCGTATGGCCCCGCCGGAGTTGAAAGAGTTGAAGGAATAGTTGCAAGACTTGCTTGAGAAGGGTTTCCTTAGGCCGAGTGTTTCTCCTTGGGGTGCGCCGGTGTTTTTTGTTAAGAAGAAGGACGGATCGATGAGAATGTGTATTGATTACCGGCAGTTGAACAAGGTTACAATCAAGAATAAGTATCCATTGCCGAGGATTGATGATTTGTTTGATCAGCTTCAGGGTGCCAAGGTATTTTCGAAGATTGACTTGAGATCTGGATACCATCAGTTGAGGATTAGGGCATCCGATGTCCCTAAGACAGCTTTCCGCACTCGGTACGGGCATTATAAGTTCTTGGTAATGTCATTCGGGTTGACAAATACCCCAACAGCTTCTATGGATTTGATGAACCGAGTGTTCAGGCCTTATTTGGATTCGTTCGTGATAGTCTTCATTGATGATATTTTGATTTATTCCTACAGACGGGAGGATCACGAGCAGCATCTTAGAGTGGTTCTTCAAACCTTGAGGGATAGTCAAGTATATGCTAAGTTCTCGAAGTGTGAGTTCTGGTTGAGCTCAGTTGCATTTCTGGGTCATGTTGTATCAGCGGAGGGTATTCAGGTTGATCTGAAGAAGATTGAAGCAGTCAAGAACTGGCCCAGACCAGCGTCAGCTACAGAGATTCGGAGTTTCTTGGGATTGGCAGGCTACTATCGTCGGTTCGTGGAGGGGTTTTCATCTATTGCAGCCCCGATGACTAGGTTGACCCAGAAGGGTGCCCAGTTCAGATGGTCGAATGAGTGTGAGGCGAGCTTTCAGAAGCTCAAGACAGCTCTGACTACGGCACCAGTGTTGGTATTTCCCACAGGTTCAGGGCCTTATACAGTCTATTGTGATGCATCTCGTATTGGACTTGGTGCAGTGTTGATGCAGGATGGCAAGGTCATTTCCTATGCTTTGCGGCAGTTGAAGATTCATGAGAAGAACCATCCGGTTCATAATTTGGAGTTGGCAGCCATTGTTCACGCGTTGATGATTTGGAGGCATTATCTGTATCGTGTGGCATGTGAGGTGTTCACGGATCACAAGAGGCTTCAGTATTTGTTCAAGTAAAAAGGAGTTGAATTTGAGGTAGAAGAGGTGGTTGGAGTTGTTGAAAGATTATGATATCACTATCTTATATCACCCGAGAAAGGCCAATATGGTGGCCGATGCTTTGAGTAGAAGGTCAGCCAGTATGGGCAGTCTTGCTTATATTCCGGTCGGTGAGAGACCGCTTGCTTTGGATATTCAAGCTTTGGCCAATCAGTTCGTGAGGTTGGATGTTTCTGAGCCCAGTCGTGTGTTAGCTTGCACAGTCGCTCTCTCTTCATTATTGGAGCGTATCCGAGATCGGCAGTATAATGATCCCCATTTATGTGTCCTTAGAGATACGGTACAGCATGGAGGTTCCAAGTAGGTTACCCTAGGTGATGATGGAGTTTTGAGATTACAGGGTCGAGTTTGTGTGCCTAATGTGGATGGGCTTCGAGAGCTAATTTTAGAGAAGGCTCATAGTTCCCGATACTCTATTCATCCGGGCAACGCGAAGATGTATCAGGATTTGTGGCAGCATTATTGATGGCAGAGAATGAAGAAGGATATCGTAGCATATGTGGCTCGGTGTTTGAATTGTCAGCAGGTTAAGTACGAGCATCAAAGGCCCGGTGGTTCATTTCAAAAGATTGAGATTCCTAAGTGGAAATGGGAGCGTATCACTATGGAATTTGTTGTTTGTCTCCCACGGACTCAGAGGAAGTCCGATGCAGTGTGGGCTATTGTTCATAGGCTGACCAAGTCAACACATTTCATTTCTGCTGCAGTCTCCTATTCTTCCAAGAGGTTAGCTGAGATCTATATCCGGGAGATTGTTCGCCTTCATGTGTGCCCGAGTCTATCATTTCGGATCGGGGTACGTAGTTTACCTCCCATTTCTGGAGAGCAGTTCAGCAAGAATTGGGCACACGGGTTGAGTTGAGCACAGCGTTTCACCCTAAGACGGACGGGCAGACTGAGCGGACTATTCGGATTTTGGAGGATATGCTCTGAGCTTGTGTCATGGACATTGGAGGCTCGTGGGATCCGTTTTTGCCTTTAGCAGAGTTTGCCTACAATAACAGCTACCAGTCGAGTATTCAGATGGCTCCGTATGAGGCTTATTATGGTAGGCAGTGTCGGTTTCCGGTTGGATGGTTTGAGCCGGGAGAGGCTCGGTTATTGGGTACGGATCTGGTTCAGGATGCCTTGGACAAGGTTAGGATTATTCAGGATAGGATTCGTACAGCTCAGTCCAGCCAAAAGAGTTATGTTGACCGCAAGATTCGTGATTTGGCATTAATGGTTGGTGAGTGGGTATTGCTTCAAGTGTCGCCTATGAAAGGCGCGATGAGATTTGGGAAGAAGGGCAAGCTTAGCCCTAGGTTCATTGGCCCGTTTGAGATCCTCGATCGACTGGGAGAGGTGGCTTATAGACTTGCATTGCCGCCAAGCTTATCAGCTGTGCATTTAGTGTTTCATGTGTCCATGCTTCGGTAATATCACGGCGATCCATCCCACGTGTTAGATTTCAGCACTTGTCTTATGGGGAGGAGCCAGTAGCTATTCTAGACCGACAGGTTTGTCAGATGAGATCGAAGAGTTTTCCTTTTGTTTGTGTTCAGTGGAGAGGTCAGCCTGCCGAGGCATCGACCTGGGAGTCTGAGTCCGATGTGCGAAGCCGATATCCCCATCTTTTCCCCGACTCAGGTACTTCCTTCTTCTGCCCGTTCGAGGATGAACGGTTGTTTTAGAGGTGGAGAATGTGATGACCTAAAAACTTGTTTTTAAAATAAATTCTACGTTTCGAGGCCTTAAAAACCTCTTTTAGCATCGCCTCGATTTGCATTCGCAGTCCGGACGCATAGCTGGAAAGCCTAAAAGTGAAAATCTGTGAAAAATGATATATTTTGACTATAAAATGAATTAATTTGACTTCGGTCGATTTTTTGGGTAAACGGACCGGGACCCGTGATTTGACAGTCCCGAAGGGTCCGTAGGAAAATATGGGACTTGGGCGTATGTCTGGAATCGAATTCCGAGGTCCCAAGCCCGAGAAATGAGTTTTCAAAGAAAATTATTTTCAAAATGGTTTAAAGATTTTGGAAATAAATTTTGATTAGAACGTGTTGGTATCGGGCCCGTATCTTGGTTCCGACACCCGGTACATGTCTTATATATGATTTAAGATAATTCTGTGAAGTTTGGTAAGAAACGGAATCCGTTTGACGTGATTCGAACCTTAAATGCAAATTTGATGTTTAAAGAAGTTTTGAGAAATTTCATCGATCTTGAGGTTTAATTCGATGTTCATGATGTTATTTTGATGATATGAGTACACGAATTAGTCAGTAGAATGTTTTTGAGGTTGTGTGTATATTTGGTTTGGAGCCCCGAGGGCTTGGATGAGTTTTGGATAGGCCACGGGGTGCATTTTGAACTTAGAAAAAGTTGTAGATTTTAGTTGTGCATAGCAGGCCTGCAGGCTTCGCATTGCGAAGTTGCAAATGCGAGTGGCCGATCGCAAATGCGAAGGAAGCCAGGCTAGCTCAGTCTTGCAAATGCGAGATTTCTTTCGCAAATGCAAAAATCCCTGACCCAGCCTTGAGTCACAAATGCGATGAAGTTGTCGCAATTCCCAAGTCGCAAATGCGACCAACTGTTCGCAAATGCGAAGATCCTATTTTCCTGAAGGGTTCGCAAATGCGAACCTTGTTTCATATTTCCTAGCTTTGCAGAGGTCGGGGTTCGCAATTGTGAACTAGGGCTGTGCACGGATCGGATCGGATCGGATCGGATTTAGCACATTTCGGATTCGAATTTCGGATTTCGGATTCTAGAAAATGCAATCCGAATCCGATCCGAATTATATCAGATTGGATCGGATTTTAAAGTTTGGATTGGATCGGATTTCGGATCGTATTATTATGCCTCAAAGTTGCAAACTAATATGTGTGAGCACGTGATTTTTGTTTTTTGCGCGACAGTCGCTCCAAAAGAATAAAAATTGGTCCTGCTGTACAATTTTTGGATTTCTGTGCGGCACTTTGTTGATTTATTTGTGACTTTGGCCCATTTTTATTTATTTACTTTATTAAAACAAAATTCAAAAAAAATGTGTACGTATCATGCATAATTTGAACCGTAACATGGTTTAAATAGAAAATCATAAATAGGCATCTTCGTCCGTGATTTTATTTTGTTTAATTTTACCTGTTTTGAAATATTTTAGTATGTGTGCAAATAATTGAATTGAGTGTGTATTTAATTTTAATTTGATTTTTTTTTTGCTTAGTTTTGTTTTTTAAAATAAATAAGAAAAAAAAAAATAAAATAATAAAAGAAAGAAAAGGAAAGACCCCTTCCGGACTTGGGCCAATTTGTTAAAATTGGCCCAACAAGCTCAGCCCAAAACCCAGGCCTGCCCGGTCCAGACCACCTGATACCCAGGGCGTCCAAACGACGCCGTTTTGGTCCAGTATGATCTGGCCCGTTGATCTCAGATTGATCAACGGACAAGATCACTTCCCCACAACCCACTGAGGAACCCGACCCGTTTTCACCCGGACCAACCCAAACCCTTTACCCTCAAAATGACACCATTCCACTTAAGTCCTCAGATCCAGACCGTAGATCTAGATTGATCTAACGGTTGAGATCCGCCCACCCACTAACTATATAAACCCTTTGCCATACCCTGCCCCCCTAGCCAACACCCCTGCCTTCGTCTTCACCAAACCCATCCCCTTCGAACCCTAGCCGCCCCTGTATCCTTCACCATGAAAGCCGGCGGCACGGACGCCGGTGACCTTGCCCTTAACACCATAGAACCCCCTCACCACCCTGAACATGGACCTGTTGACCGTTTAGGTCGAATAATCCTCTAGGTCCTCGAATCTTCATTTGAAGATTCGAGTCAAAACTCGATCTACACCATTTAACCCCAGCTCCGCACCAGACACTCCCCAGACCCCCTCGTGACCAAACCATACTTGGTTTGGTCCGAATCTGATCAGGGAAGCATGAATCCCAGATCTGAGTTTTGGAACTTTGTAGTTCTTCATCCCTGGCCCATGTCCGTCCGAGCCAAAGAGATTAAGGTCTAATGGACCTTAATCGAAGTGTTTCTCATCTGAGAAACACTTCGATTAAAGTCCGTTCAGCCTTAAGAAAGGTCTGTCCAAATCCGAGTTCAAACTTTTAACTTTTCAAGTTTTAAGGTGAGTCTGTTTTCTTTCCTTTATTTGTGTTAGTCTGTGTGATTTGTTTTAAAAGTCTGTTCATATTTGTTTTAATTTTATCAACTTTTTGTTTGTCCACTTTACCTGAACCTCTGTGTTTGTCTGAATCCCCCCCTCCTATTCTGATAAGGCATGTGTATTGGTTGTATTCCAAATTTGTACTGATTAACTGATTCCTCGAAGTATAATTCTGTTTAATCGGTATAAGTCGAGTCATGTGTCCCATACTTTTGAATGTCTGATTTTTGGCTACGATTGTGTATGTTAATGCTAATATAGTCGAGTCGACATGTGTCGTCAATTAGTTTCAACTGTCCGAACAATAACAAATCGACTTACTTCTGCTAAGCATTTGTTGAATCAATTAAGAACCAGCTTTGTTTACTTATAGCTGTTGATTTGGATCAGTAATGTAAAAAGGATTGTTTGGTTTAAATTCTGAATTGGGGGGCATGTGCATTGGTGCACCTCATGTGCTTTGTGCACGACCTGTGGCCTGCATAAAGGTCTTTGTTAAGCTTTAAATAATTTGACAACATATGCTGTCAGATATATTCTACTGCCCATACCTTGCTTTAGTTTAAAAGTATTAAACCTTTTAAAAGTTAAGTCTGCCAGGGAATGTTGATGGGGCTTAATACTTAAATAACTAATTGGAATCTGAAAATAGGAAGGCACATGGGAGGGTACTGTGATATTCTAAAACAGGCTGTTAAAAGGGGTGGTGTTTAGGCTTATAAAGGGAAGAGGACCTGGAGGATAGATGGACAGAATTAGAAGGGGGGAAAGAAAAATACATACACTGTGAGGAGTTTTGAAAGAGAGAGCTTGAAATACTTACAAAGAGATACAGACATAGAGGGATACCTAGACTGAGAGGATTGAAAAGGATAGAACTGATTTTAGGAAAACACAGATAGAGGGAGGTGAAGAGATAGAAAGTATACAATCAACAATCAGAAACTGTTTCTTCCTATTGTTATTTGGGTTTTCAGTTGTTCAACTTGTTAAATCAATTCTGATTCTTTGAAGTTCCAGTTGTGTCTATTAGTCGAGTGTTTTCATTGGTTTACTACTGGTTTGGTCTGCCTGGAGTTCTGATTCTACTCCACTGGGTGTTGCTGTCATTTGGCTACTTCTTTCTATTGGCCATAATTGCATTTCATGCGCTTGAGCCTGTTATGCTGTGTTGTTTTGTTTGCTGCTGCCCTGTCCTGCTGCTATTGCTAGTCCTGTTTCTTTTTGCTGCTAATTTCCACATCTTCTTCTTCTTCTCCTTTGCATTTTCAGCATTTTCAGGTACACATTTCAAGTCCCATGTTGATGTAATTGAAACAGTTTGAAAGCATGAAATGAAAAAGGTTGAGGAAGTTCAAGTATTTGTTGTAGTATTCATAGTACATTAACAGGCCTGTGAAAATTGATTAGTTTATAATCCAACAGTTCGAAAGTATGTACTGATATTCGACTGAGTTTACCCTTTTGTATTTTAGCTCGGTAGTTGTTTGTTAGTATGGGCATTTATACTTCGACCTTATACAATATTGTTTCTGTTTCATTTAGTCTTTTTTTTTAGTTAAGACTAGTCCACATAAGTTTAGTTAAGTTCAACTCAAGAAATGTTCGGATTAAGTGTTGTATTTCGTTAGCTCGTACATGATTCCTTGTCAAATTAAAGCACTTTACTTTGCCAGCTATCCTTTAATCTAGTCCAAATAATTTTAGTTAAGTTCAACTCAAGAAATGTTCGATTTAAGTATTGCATTTCATCAATCTCATATGTAATCTTTTGTTCGACCAAAGCATTTTCGTAAGGCATGACGTCTTTTTACTTTATAGGTAATTAATCAGAAATTGATAGGAGTCTGGTTTAGGCCGAAGTATATACTTCAATTAGCATACATTTTTCTTTCTTCTATCTCTGGAAATAAAATAATAGAAATGTAGTCACTGTAGGATACCCTTCTAAATTAATGAGACGAGCCTCGCCGAACGAAAAATGCAATTGCGGGGCCCTCAACAACTAATCATAATAGTTAGAATTCAGGCTAGGCCGTTTAGTGAATCTCATGGCCTTCTCAAAAAAAAAAATAACGCGTTAGACTCTTTAGGCGCGGCTTAATTAAATTATACTCTTAAAATCGGGTGCACATTGATGTGACCCAAATTCAAGTCTCAACGGAGTCAAAATGTGTTAACAACTACGGGTGCATTGACTGTGACGTGGTTTGAGATGCATTTTTACGACGTTGCAATTCTATAAAAATAATGATAATAATAAAAGCGGTTTAAACTTAATAAAAGCACATGAGACACAACATGTATTTAAATCAGATATTTAGCCATTATAACAGTTTAAGCGACCGTGCTAGAACCACGGGATTCGAGGGTGCCTAACACCTTCCCTCGGGTCAACAGAATTCCTTACTTAGAATTTCTTGGTTCGCAGACTTCATTTGGAAAAGTTGAAAATTTCCTCGATTTGGGATTCAAGATAAACCGGTGACTTGGGACACCAAAAGCCAAACCTTTCCCAAGTGGCGACTCTGAATTAAATAAATAATCCCATTTCGAATATTGTCACTTAAATTGGAAAAACTCCCCTCGCGCATTTAACCCTTCGGGGCGGGCGCGCAAAAAGGAGGTGTGACAGCTCTGGCGACTCTGCTGGGGATTTGTTGACCCAGAACCACTGGTTCAGGGTTCAAGAATTCGAGCTTAGAATAATTGTTATATTTGGCTTTATTATCTGATCTTTATTACATGTTTTTGCATAACGTGCTAAATGTTGTCTTTTACCGCTTTGATATTATCTGAACTGTATATAAACTGTGCCGAAACCCTTCTCTTCTTACCTCCGGGGAGAAGCTCGCTGGTCGAGACTCCCTATTCTGTTAGTGTCAATACTTGAAATAAGAAAGAGGTCGGACAAGTTACAAAGCCGGACGATCTCGCGGGTCCCCGGTACGTAGCCCCCTCCTCGACTCGAGTTGTCCGCTCGGGTACACAGTCTAGAACAAATACCCAGGTTACGAACCTAGAATAACTTGACTTCATGCCGGATCCCTAGTAGGAACGCTTATTTGCATCATGTTGCATTTGACTTAGGGGACTCAACACAGGGGTTGGGTCCGTCTAGGACAGGCAACCTGAAATGAAAGGACCATCATGCTGCATTCCTATCTATGTGTGCATTTATTTGCTTCAGTTCCGCATGTCGACCGGTTCCTAAAAAGGGAAAAATAGCAGCGTAGGGGAGATAATTACTTATGTTGGAAAAATAAAACCAATGTCCAAGTAGTATCAAAACCTCGCCGGAATTTTTCTAAAAAAAAAATTGTCTTTTTATTGAGAGTTAAAAAAAAAATATAATATAAAAATTTTCTTTTATCACTTTCAAAATAAAAAAAAGAGAAGGTATTTACTTTAGAAAGTAAAAAAAAAACGGAAATTCATAATTCAAAAAAATGTGTTGTTTCTGTTGTAGTACCCCTTTTATAAATTCAGACTAATAGTCCGAATATTGCCTAAAAAAGAAAATATTTTTCTTTAGTCTTTATCTTTTTTTCAAAAATAATAAAAATACTTATTCTTGATTTCTAGGTTTATTTGATTTTCTCTATTCATGATATGCCCGAACTACGCCGGTTTGATTCTCACCGGATGTGAGATACGTAGGCAACCCTCGTCGGGTTCAACCCCCATTTTCGCTAAAATAGCCAAAATCAATAAATAAATAAAAAAAATGTGTCAAATTTTTAAAAGGGTCATAAATAAGTCGGGTGACGTTGTTTTGTCATAAATAGCCGAATGTTCCCGAAAGGGACGTCGGAAGGCTGACTTCGCATAAACAGCCACCTTTGGGTCTTGTTTAGCATTTTTGTCCAGTTGACCCACACAGCCTTAAAATCTTCATCCCCGAAGTGTTTAAAGGCCGTGTTCAAAACTTGATCCCCTTTGTAAAATATTTTTGAGTCAAGTCATTTTGTTAAAATCACCTTAATAAATGTGCAGGATGAGCACGATGCAAAATGAACATTTTTCAATAATGACCAAAATCCCTGTCAAGTTACGGCTATGGTGGAATGATCTAGGTGTTGAAGGACAAAATGAGGTCAAGAAATATCTGAAAGGTCTCGTGGGTTTGTTGGAAATCCAGCCTCGGGGAGATATCATAAGAGCTTTGGTTACCTACTGGGACCCGGCGCACAATGTTTTCCATTTCTCTGATTTTGAACTCACCCCGACTTTGGAAGAAATGGCCGGGTACATCGGGAATGCTGAACTTCCGTTGAGGCAAAAATACTTGGTCGCCCCAAGAGTTGTCACGGTACATCGGTTCCTAGATTCATTGAAGATACCTAGAACAGTCCACAACCCAGATCTGGCAGCCGGATTTTGTACTCCATGCTTCATATATGATAGGTACGGTCATGAGGGGGATTCAATAATCCAATCAACAAACTGTGCAGCAAAGGAGTTCGTCAGAAGTGGGACGAGCACAGACGGGTAGCGTTCATGATAATGTTCCTGGGCCTTCTGGTATTTCCAAGGAAAGATGGAAACATTGATTTGAAGGTATCTGGGGTCGTCAGCACTTTACTCACGCAAAGTGACAGTACTCTCGCGCCAATGGTGGTATCTGACATCTTTCGGGCTCTCACAGCTTGTAAAGCTGGAGGAAATTTCTTCGAAGGTTGTAACTTGCTCCTACAGATATGGATGACCGAGCACCTCTGCCATCATTCCGAGATTTTTAGCCATGGTTCCTCGGAAAAGACGTGCATAGAAGAATCTTACACGAGAACCAAAGAGATCAGTTTGCCCAAGGGAGTCCTGGCATGGACCTCGTTCTTTCAAGCTCTTACCGCCAGCCAAATACAATGGACGTTGGGATGGTTGCCTGTTGATGAGATCCTATATATGTCTGCAGCTAAAACTCATTTCTTATTGATGGGGCTTAAGAGCATTCAACCTTACGCACCCTGCCGAGTCTTGAGACAGTTCGGAAGATGTCAGACAGTACCTCATGAGGAAGATCTTAGCGCTCAAGCAGTTGAGATAAGTCCTAACGGACAGTTCCCAGAAGCAAAGATTCGCCAAATCTGGAATGAGGGTCAATATTTGAAATCAGATACTTGCGTGCGGGATCGAGCCAAAGGAGAAACGGCGCCAGGTTACCTTGCATGGTACAGAAGGGAACTTGAGCATGAAAGGCCAGCTAAGAGACCCCACATCCGGAATTTCACCGAGTCATCGCAAAGGCATTGGGATTGGTTAGCAAAGGAAAGAGGCTATTGTGCCGAAATCAGCAGGTTAAAGCAGCAAGTAGAAGGCATGAAATACGAGCACAACGTGCAAATTGCTACCGATTTGGGAGAGCGGAACAGGTTAATTCAAGAAAATGAAATGCTCAGAGCCCAGATCAAACAGATAAGGTTGGATGCAGATAAACAGCCAAGGCGTCGATCAGACGAGCACCTGATAAAAAGGCTAAAAAGCGAGATCAGAGAATGGCAAGATGGTTTGGAGAAATCTGAAAACGTCATAGCAGAGCTCAAGGCACAGTGGGATACAAGAGCAGATAAGCATCGTCGACACCTGAATCGATTGGAAGGCGACCACGAGAAAACTATTGCTGAAATAAAGGGGGAGATGGCTACACTTAAGACCAAAGCAGCTAATCAAGCCAAGGATTTCCAAATTGAGAGCAGATATTGGTACGACTCAATAACCCAGATGAAGTTGGAAGTACGGCGACTAAAGCATCAGCATGTACAAGATGCTCAAATCTTCGAGATATGCAGCGATCAGATAAAACGCCTGTTCGAAGAGAAGAAGCAAACCAGAGATAGGATCAAGGCTATTGCCCATGCCATCACCAGACGATGTCTACGATGTGAGAACATGTCCAGCGTTACCGTCCTCTCGGCAGCAATGAGTTATGTCAAGCAGACTATGCACGAGCTGGAGCAACTTGAGAGGGATCTCACGCCTAGGACCGCGGCGAGGCCGAACGATGCCCCGCGGAAACCAATTTTCAAAACCATAATGCACTCATAAGTCAAAACTGTATCTTAGCACTTTCTGCCTATTTTTCCCATCAGGGTGATTTTTAGTCTATTTTTGAGTCTAGGTTTATTTTCAAAGTTTGCCCTTTCTTTTGCAAATGTAGCTTGTAATAGAACGTTTCAACAATAAAGAGGTTGTTTCTTTTACGCTCATTTGTGTTTTTCGAACTATGTAATGATCTGATTCACGTAGGCATCGTGATACGTAGGCAATCCTCATCGGATCCGGTCGCATTTCTTTTACTGCAAAAATAAAAAAAATAATAATAAATAAAAGAAAAACAAAAGAGAAAAAGAAAAAGAAAAGAAAGAAAAAAGAAAACTAATAAAAATGCCGGAATGACGCATGCTCTCGTAGCAAACATATAGTAATCCACTTAACTGTATAGGTGCATCATGCCCAACGTGAGATTAACTATCTGTTATTTGCTACAAATTAACCGTGCGTTTGTCATTGAGTATTTCCAGGGTTTTTTGAAAAGACGGTTGGTTTGGTGAAAGTCTGGCCTCGCATTCATATTTCACGAGGTCAAGGAGAAGTGTTCAACTACCTGTTGTTAGGGCCAGAAGCAGTACTCACACTTACTTCACCAGGTCAAAAGGAAGTGTGGAAATGTCTTCAGAAATTTCACTGCAAACGATCCCTGTTTCCGAGAAAAGCTCGATCTCAGCCGTCCTCACACCTGAATCCGCAACTGCGGAGGAAAATAGAATCCTACGGCTCCGCATGCTGGAAATGCTGGACGATTGGAATAATGGGAAAGAGCCGCCAAGTGTCGTCCCCGGATTCCCTGAATTATTCTCCAGGTCAAGTGGAACGTCTAATGTCCCCATAAATTATCCTGCTACCCCATTTGGGTACCCGGCCACCTCAGCCTTCTCCGCTGGATCACCTTCTGAGCCTCATCCCCGAATGTCATCCACTGATGCAAGCATGAACATCTTTACTGCATCGCCTTGTCCGGTTACGGCACAGCCTACCACGTACAAGCCAAGCTTTGACTCATCCTCTTTTACATTCCAAGCCCCATCGTTCTCAATGGAACCAACTAGGTTCGCTACCAGTACTAATCCTCTACCGCCTCAGTGCGAGCTTGCACCCGGGCAGGATCAGAACCCCAGAATTGCAGAACAAAATGAGATTGCCAAGAGAATGAGAAGCCTTGAACAAAGTTTGAAGAATATGCAAGGATTGAGCGGACAAAAGAGCGTCTCTTACGCTGACCTGTGCATGTTCCCTCACGTGCACCTGCCAACGGGTTTCAAGACCCCCAAGTTTGAGAAATACGATGGGCACGGTGACCCCATTGCACACCTTAAGAAATACTGCAACCAATTGCGGGAGCCGGTGGAAAAGAAGAACTGCTAATGGCATATTTTGGGGAAAGTCTAGTAGGGATAGCTTCAGAATGGTATATGGATCAGGAAATGTCCCGATGGCATATATGGATTGATCTCGCCAGAGATTTTGTAAAACAATTCCAGTATAACATCGACATTGCGCCAGACCGAAACTCTCTGTCGAATTTGAAGAAGAAGCCTTTGGAAAGCTTTAGAGAGTATGCTATTAAGTGGCGTGAACAGGCGTCAAGAGTGAAGCCTCCCATGGAGGAAGTGGAAATGGTCACCACCTTTCTCCAGGCTCAAGAGTCTGACTATTTCCAAAACATGATGTCAGCCATGGGTAAGCCATTCGCGGAAGCGATCAAGATTGGAGAGATGGTGGAAAACGGTTTGAAAACAGGTAGGATTCTGAGTCAAGCGGCCATAAGGGCAACCTCCCAGGCCGTCCAAAGCGGATCTGGAGGAACGACAAGGGGGAAGAAGAAGGAAGAAACGACTATGGCAGCCTCCGAAGCAAGGGAGTATCGTCATCCCAAGCCCCATTTTCCGGAAAGAGCCCCACATCACTACTACCCCCACTCAAATTTGGCATATGTTCATCAACCTTATATGGTCATGAATGCCCAACCTTATAACCACCCACCACAACAAGCCAACCGAGGCCCAGCTCCACCTCCCAGAAATCAGCCTCCTTACCACAACCACTATAACCCACAACCCCCGCAGAATAACTACCGCCCCCAGGAGCCACCTCGACGGCGGGCTTTCACGCCCATCGGTGAACAATACTCTACTTTGTTCCCTAAGCTAGTCCAGTTGGGTTTCTTGCAATCAATCCCCCAAACGAGGCAAAACCCAACATCGCCTTCTTACAAAGCCGGAGTCAGATGCGCTTATCATTCAGGGGCCGAGGGACATGATACAAATGACTGCTGGTCATTGAAAAGAGTGGTCGAAAATCTGATAGAGCAAGGGAAGATAGTGCTAAGGGACGAGGAGATCCCGAATGTAACTAACAATCCACTACCTGCTCACAATAATAGGCCGCTGATCGGAATGATTTGTGAAGACAAAGAGTTCGACCCTACTCTGAAAGCCATAATTGCCATTGTCGACACGGGGAAGAGGCCCGAAATGGACCAAAAACCAGAAAAGGGGGAAGGGGTCAAAGCTATAAAGGAAGTGCCTGAAAAGAAGGTGGAGAAAAAGTGGTACCTGTAAAAAATGAAGTTCTCTACATACCACGAGGTCGAGCTGAGAAGACGCAGAACTTCGGGATCAAAAAGACGAAACCTATGTACGTGCCGAAAGGGGCCTATGTGGTCCGGGGGACGATTCAACCACCTCGGCTGAATGAGCCAGTGGTTATCGGACGCGTGCCACAAAAGCCAATGACCAACCCGTCCACAGTGCCGTGGAATTATCAAAAGACTTTGGTAATGTACAAAGGTAAAGAGGTCATGGGAGAACTTCCAGAAAATACTTTCATTGGAAGGTATTCAAATACCCAAGAACTGAACAACGCCACACAAAGGCGCTTCCCGCCAAAGAAGCCCGTGAGTGTTGAGGAAGCGGAAGTGTTCTTCCAACAAATGAAAATGCCGGATTACGAAGTGATAGATCAGCTGCGCAAGTACCCTGAGCAAGTATCCATGCTGTCATTATTGATGAGGTCAACCGAGCATCAAAAGATCCTGCTGAAAACCCTGAATGAAGCATATGTACCAGTTGAAACCTCGGTGGAGCAACTAGAGCGGATGACAGAAAGATTCTTCGCCGTCAACCAAATCTCTTTCAGCAAGAATGATTTGCCCCCAGAAGGAGCAGCACATAACAAGGCTTTGCATCTAACAGTTAAATGCGAAGACTATTATGTCAAGCGGGTAATGTTGGATGGAGGATCAGGTGTTGACATTTGCCCGCTCTCCACGCTACAAAGAATGGAAATTGGGACGGGAAGAATCCGACCTAACAATGTCTGCGTAAGAGCTTTCGACGACATCAAGAGAGATACCATGGGAGAAATAGACCTACTGTTGGTCATAGGACCAGTCGAATTTCGAGTAACCTTCCAGGTTATTGACATGGACACATCCTACAATTTTCTCCTTGGCAGACCTTGGATCCATGCAGCAGGAGCCGTTCCTTCCACTCTTCACTAGATGGTGAAGTTCGAGTACGAAGACCGAGAGATCGTGGTCCACGGGGAAGATGAGCATGCCATTTATCGGGATCCATCCATCCCGTACCTTGAACCGAGGGAAGGGAGCGAACATACAGTCTATCAAGCTTTCGAGATTGTACTGGCAGAGCAGCACGAAGAGGGAATACCCTGCCCCCAGCCCTTCTTGTCTAACGCCTCGTTTATGGTGGCCAAAGAGATGATTCGGCACGGATTTAGGCCAGGGAAGGGACTTGGACGAACCCTTCAGGGAATAACAGAACCCATTACTTTGCCAGTCATCAAGAAACCTTTTGGACTAGGTTTCAAACCTACTCCAGCGGACGAAGAATGGGCAAAGAAAAGGAGAAATGAGGGTTGGAAGTTACCTCAACCACTGCCGGATTTATATGCAACTTTCATCAGGCCAAAGTGCGTTGAAGAAGATGATGAGGTCTTCACAGCTGAGGAAATCGAGGAGATATGTGGGGCAATGAGGGAAATGCTCTACGAGATCCACATGGTTCAGCCAGGTAAAGGAACGAGCACTGCTGAGATGCTGTACATGGGGCCGAGCACCCAACTCCAAAACTGGGAGGCTACGCCATTCCCGACTAGACGGAAGTCCGGGTAGACCTGTCCTGCCACCTTTCCTGTGTCACAAGTTATCTCCGGGACATAACTTGAACGTTTTCTTCTTTTCTTTGTTGTTGTTTTGAATCCCTAGTTGTAAACATTGTTGTCTTCCAACTTTCCAAAGAAAATAAAAAAAAAATCGTCATTGCTTCCCCATTCTTTCCTTTGTTCTAATTTTTTGTTATTTTTCCTTTTATCTTTCTTTTCAGTCCTAATAATGCGGCTTTAAATATGACATGCTTGCGGACTTCACGCCCAGATCACAATGAGTTATTTAACTGCGAATTAATGAACCCAGAACCAGAATATGATGCGGAAGAGGCTTTTAGGGAGATAAACCGAGAGTTGGAATATTTCGAGAATAAACCTAAGCCAAATCTGAATGACACTGAACCGGTAAATTTAGGAACCCCGGAAGAAATCCGGGAGACCAAGATAAGCATTCACACGGACAAGAAAATGCGAGAGGCGATAATTCAACTTCTTTTTGAATTCAAAGATGTGTTTGCTTGGTCATATGATGACATGCCGGGACTAGGTGTTGATCTAGTGGTTCACAAATTGCTGATTCATCCTGATTGTCCTCCAGTTCAACAAAAGCAACGAAAGTTCAAAACTGAGGTCAGTGACAAGATTAAGGAGGAGATCACCAAGCAACTGAAAATGATCCGGGTAGTCCAATATACAACATGGTTGGCGAATGTGGTTCCAGTACCAAAAAAGGACAGGAAAACTCGGGTATGTGTAGATTACCGAGATTTGAACAGAGCGAGTCCTAAAGATAACTTCCCGCTGCCCAACATCCACATCCTCGTTGACAATTGTGCCAAACACGAGATACAGTCTTTTGTAGATTGTTATGCTGGGTATCACCAGGTATTGATGGATGAAGAGGACGCCGAGAAAACTGCCTTCACCATGCCTTGGGGCACCTACTGTTACCGGGTCATGCCATTTGGTCTGACGAATGCTGGGGCTACTTACATGAGGGCCATGACTGCCATTTTACATGACATGATGCACCAGGAAATAGAGGTGTACGTGGAAGACGTGATAGTCAAGTCCAGGACGCAGGATAATCACATCCAAGACTTGAGGAAATTCTTCGAGAGATTAAGGAAGTATGACTTGAAGCTAAACCCGGCCAAATGCGCTTTCGGAGTTCCGTCGGGCAAACTTTTGGGCTTCATCGTAAGCAGGAGAGGAATTGAGCTAGATCCAACTAAGATAAAATCCATCAGAGATCTACCTCCCCCGAGAACAAAGAAAGACGTGATGAGTCTGTTGGGCAGGTTGAATTACATCAGTCGGTTCATTGCCCAGCTGACAAGCACGTGCGAGCCCATATTCAAGCTGTTAAGGAAAGACGCAGCGATCAAATGGACAGTTGAGTGTCAAGAAGCCTTTGATAAAGTCAAAGAATACCTTTCAAATCCCCCGGTCTTGGTCCCTCCAGAACCGGGAAGGCCACTTTTCTTGTATCTAACAATCTTGGAGAACTCTTTCGGTTGCGTCCTCGGGCAACACGACATAACCGGAAAGAAGGAACAAGCAATTTACTACTTGAGCAAGAAATTCACCGGCTACGAGGCCAAATACACTCTGCTGGAAAGGACATGCTGCGCTCTCACATGGGTTGCTCAAAAGCTGAGACATTATCTCCAAGCCCACACTACATTCCTCATAAGCAGGTTGGATCCTTTGAAGTATATATTCCAGAAACCAATGCCTACTGGGAGACTGGCTAAATGGCAAATCTTGCTTACGGAATTCGACATAGTTTATGTCACTCGCACGGCAATGAAAGCCCAGGCGCTAGCAGATCATTTGGCCGAAAATCCGGTCGATGAGGAATACCAGCCATTGGATACCTACTTTCCAGATGAAGAGGTAAACACCGTAGAAGTGATCTCGGAAGAAGCTCATGTTTGGAAGATGTTCTTTGACGGAGCCGTGAACGCCAAGGGTGTAGGGATTGGGGCAATTTTGATCTCGCCTTCCGGTCAGCATTATCCCGCCACAGCTAGACTGCGTTTCTTTTGCACAAACAATACAGCTGAGTATGAAGCCTGCATTATGGGCATGCATATGGCAATCGATCAGGATGTCGAAAACTTACTGATTATGGGAGATTCTGACCTGATCATCCGGCAAGCTCAAGGCGAGTGGGAAACTCGGGATGTCAAACTTATCCCATACCGACAACATGTGGAGGACCTCAGCAAGCGCTTTACCTCAATAGAGTTCAGGTATATTCCGAGGTGTCACAATGAACTGGCAGATGCACTTGCTACTCTGGCTTCTATGCTACCCTACCCGGGCAACGCCCACGTCGATCCTTTGGAAATCCAAATCAAGGAAAGACACGGTTACTGCAGTGTAATCGAGGCGGGATCAAATACGCAGCCTTGGTACCATGACATCAAGAGGTTCCTGAAGACGCAAGAATACCCCGAGCACGCTACTGGAGATCAAAAGAGGACCATTAGGCGACATGCAAGTGGTTTCTTTTTGAGCGGTGAATTGTTATATAAGAGGACCCCGGACCTCAATCTCCTAAGATGTGTCGATATCGAGGAAGCGAGAAAGATCATGCACGAAGTACACGCGGGTGTGTGCGGACCTCACATGAACGGGTATGTCTTAGCGAAGAAAATCCTTCGAGCAGGTTATTACTGGATGACCATGGAAAAGGATTGCTTTAGCTTCGTTCGGAAATGTCATCAGTGTCAGGTGCACGGTGATTTGATTCACGCACCTCCCACGGAACTGCATCCTATGTCTGCGCCTTGGCCATTTGTCGCCTGGGCATGGACGTCATTGGACCAATTGAAATAAAAGCCTCGAATGGACACAGGTTTATACTGGTTTCCATAGATTACTTCACAAAATGGGTAGAGGCTGTCACTCTCAAGTCGGTCACTAAGAAAGCTGTGGTGGATTTTGTACACTCAAATCTTATCTGTCGCTTCGGCATTCCTGCGACTATCATTACAGATAACGCAGCCAACTTGAACAGTCACTTGATCGGAGATGTATGCGAGCAATTCAAGATAACGCATAGGAATTCCACGCCTTATCGGCCAAAGGCTAATGGAGCTGTGGAAGCGGCAAACAAAAACATCAAGAAGATTTTGAGGAAGACCATCCAAAGTTCCCGACAGTGGCATGAGCAGTTGCCATTTGCATTGTTGGGGTACCGCACTACGGTACGCACATCGGTGGGAGCAACTCCTTATCTTTTGGTTTATGGGACCGAGGCTGTAATACCGGCAGAGGTAGAAATTCCTTCGCTTCGAATCATTGTCGAAGCAGAAATCGAGGACAGCGAGTGGGTCAAGACTCGGCTAGAGCAATTGACGTTGATTGATGAAAAGCGAATGGCCGCAGTTTGTCACGGACAGTTATACCAACGAAGGATGGCCCGTGCTTACAACAAGAAAGTCCGACCCCGGAATTTCGAAGTAGGTCAGCTGGTACTGAGGCGTATTCTGCCGCATCATGAGGAAGCAAAAGGGAAGTTTGCTCCGAATTGGAAAGGCCCATACATCGTAAGGAAGATATTGCCAAGAGGAGCATTGTATCTAGGTGATATCGAAGGAAATGACCCCGACACAGCAGTAAATGCAGATGCAGTCAAGAGATACTACGTCTAAATCATACTCCAGTGGTCCTGACACGTTTGAAAATGGCGAAGGTTTTATTCCCCACTACTCCCCAAACACTACCCAATTCTCTCTACCAACTTTTGAGCCGCTTACAAAACAAAAAAAAACAAAAAAAAAACAAAAAAAAAAGAGAAAACAAAACAATACATTGATTGAGGCCTGAACTACGTTTGACTTGATTCCGAAAGGATACGTAGGCAGCCTCTCCCTGAGGTTCAGTCACATCAACAATAAAATCCCATTCACCCTGAAATTGAAAACCGGGGCACGTCGAGCAGTTGAGAAGTTAGTATCCGCTACCTCTCTTTACCAAGCACAAGCCTTCAGATCAATTACCAAATATGGTGGGGAACCAATAAGCATCACAAATGGAGACCAGCACACTCTGAATTGAGAGAGATAAAATGAGAGAGTCTCGGCGGTGAAAACCTTCGGGCACCACGAGGCGACGGGAGTAGAGAAACCAAAATGAGAGAGCTTGTTTAGTAAAAACTCGCAAAGAGTGCTATCAAGCGATGACAGGAAGAGAAATGAGAGAGGTCAGCCAGTGAAAACCCGCAAAGGGCGCTGTTGGCCGAAAAGGAATGACGCCACCCCAAGAAGGTCTCGGCAAAGTTCCACCGGTTTTGGAATCACAGATCTGTTCTGGTTCAGGAAAACGCAAGTTCATGGAAGGTCGGACGTCCAGTCCAAAGAGCATGTCATGTCATTTAAAGCCAGCGTTATCTTCCTCAGATAAGTCTTTCTCGTCCCGAAAAGGGTATTCCTTTTCTGATTTGTTTTCCCCTGCTTTGTTTCTTTTCGAATCCCTTTTGCATTTTAACCCCGAGTTCAGGACACACCGGAAAGAGTAGGTGGCATGGTTTGTTTGCACGGAATCCCGTCTCATGAAGGAAAGCACCTCATCTCGTTGATATGATTACCCAAGCATGATGAATCATGACGTTTGATGGTGTTCCGGAGTAAAGGAAAAGAGAGAAATCTTGAAATCTTCCCCAGCAAGTCCACCTTCGGACAAATCCCCACAGAGTCTCCCCCTGTACAAATCCCCGCAGAGTTTCTCCTTTTGTACAATCTCCCACAGAGTCTCCCCAATATAAATGAAAAAAAAAAGAAGAAAAAGAAAAAAAAAAGGAGAGAAAAAAATCCCCGTCGGAATTTCATCAGCACATCCCCAGCGAGTCCTTTTGTAAATATTCCCCAACAAGCTTACCCCAACAAACCCTGGGAAACTCGTTTTGAAACAAAAACCCAGCATACCCCATTGTACAGAATCCACACAAAGAATCCACTTTGTAAATGTTCCCCCCACAGAGCTTCCTTTTGTACAAATTCCCACAGAGCACCTCCAATAGAATCTCCGTTGAGAACCTTCAATCAAAACGGGACAAAAAGAAGAGAGGCCTTACGAGGCAAATCATCGCAGAGTCTGGAAATACAAGCCTGAACAGTCTAGAAGGGTTTCGCCATTCGAATCAAATCAATGGAAGAACTTCACAACGGAAATAAAGACGCAAGAAAGCAACTGGAAATGATCAAGGTCACCAAACCGACCGTCATTTCCGAACTAACAATTGTTCTTTGTCTGAAAAGTTGAAACAGGTATAATCCAAGACAACCGTGCAAGAAGCAGGTGTCACCCAAAGAAGAAGGTACACGGGTACAAGAAATACTTTGGCAATGATGAATTCACTCGAAAGGTAAGTTTCAACGAAACTCCCTTTTACCTTCTACTAAAACAAGAAAATTCAAAAAAAGAGATCGTTTAGTATTCTCGAACTTTGTCCCCAGCCAGTCAGCATTAGGGTTTTAAACCCTAAACTGAATTTTTTTTTCCTTTAATCAACATTAAGGATTTAAACCCTAAACTGAACTTTTTTCCTTTCAGCAAGCATTAGGGTTTTAAACCCTAAACTGAGCTTTTCCATGCAATCAGCATTAGGGTTTTAAAACCCTAAACTGAATTTTTTCCTTTAGTCAGCATTAGGGTTTTAAACCCTAAACTAAACTTTTTCCTTTCAGTCAGCATTAGGGTTTTAAACCCTAAACTGAATTTTCCCTTTAGTCAGCATTAGGGTTTTAAACCCTAAACTGAACTTTTTCTTTTTAACCAGCATTAGGGTTTTAAACCCTAAACTGAGCTTTTTCATGCAGTTAGCATTAGGGTTTTAAACCCTAAACTGAACTTTTCCTTTCAGCCAGCATTAGGGTTTTAAACCCTAAATTGAGCTTTTCCATGCAATCAGCATTAGGGTTTTAAACCCTAAACTGAATTTTCCCTTTAATTAGCATTAGGGTTTTAAACCCTAAACTGAATTTTCCCTGCAGTCAGCATTAGGGTTTTAAACCCTAAACTGAACTTTTCCTTTCAGCCAGCATTAGGGTTTTAAACCCTAAACTGAGTTTTTCCATGCAATCAGCATTAGGGTTTTAAACCCTAAACTGAATTTTCCCTTTAGTCAGCATTAGGGTTTTAAACCCTAAACTGAACTTTTTCCTTTCAGCCAGCATTAGGGTTTTAAACCCCAAACTAAGCTTTTTCATGCAGTCAGCATTAGGGTTTTAAACCCTAAACTGAACTTTTCCTTTCAGCCAGCATTAGGGTTTTAAACCCTAAACTGAGCTTTTCCATGCAATCAGCATTAAGGTTTTAAACCCTAAACTGAATTTTCCCTTTAGTCAGCATTAGGGTTTTAAACCCTAAACTGAACTTTTCCTTTCAGCCAGCATTAGGGTTTTAAACCCTAAACTGAGCTTTTTCATGCAGTCAGCATTAGGGTTTTAAACCCTAAACTGAACTTTTCCTTTCAGCCAGCATTAGGGTTTTAAACCCTAAACTGAGCTTTTCCATGCAATCAGCATTAGGGTTTTAAACCCTAAACTGAATTTTCCCTTTAATCAGCATTAGGGTTTTAAACCCTAAACTGAATTTTCCCTGCAGTCAGCATTAGGGTTTTAAACCCTAAACTAAACTTTTCCATTCAGCCAGCATTAGGGTTTTAAACCCTAAACTGAGCTTTTCCATGCAATTAGCATTAGGGTTTTAAACCCTAAACTGAATTTTCCCTTTAGTCAGCATTATGGTTTTAAACTCTAAACTGAACTTTTTCCTTTCAGCCAGCATTAGGGTTTTAAACCCCAAACTGAGCTTTTTCATGCAGTCAGCATTAGGGTTTTAAACCCTAAACTGAACTTTTCCTTTCAGCCAGCATTAGGGTTTTAAACCCTAAATAGAGTTTTTCCATGCAATCAGCATTAGGGTTTTAAATCCTAAACTGAATTTTCCTTTTAGTCAGCATTAGGGTTTTAAATCTTAAACTGAACTTTTTCCTTTCAGCCAGCATTAGGGTTTTAAACCCTAAACTGAGCTTCTTCATGCAATCAGCATTAGGGTTTTAAACCCTAAACTGAATTTTTCTTTAGTCAGCATTAGGGTTTTAAACCCTAAACTGAATTTTTCTTTAGTCAGTATTAGGGTTTTAAACCCTAAACTGAATTTTTCCTTTAGTCAGCATTAGGGTTTTATACCCTAAACTGAATTTTTCCTTCGTTCGGCATTAGGGTTTTAAACCCTGAACTGAACCTTTCCCTAGCTAGTCGGTATTAGGGCTCCAACCCTGAACTAAGCATACATATCCTCTTTCATCAATTTTATGAACTTCCTGGCGAATAATTAACGAAATTTTCCTAGTGAGACTAGGTCAGAAAATTTTGTTCGTTTGTTTTCTCCCACAGGTCTGACCTCGAGCCACATGGATCGAAATGACCCACGAGATGAGTCCCAGTTCGGAATCAAAGAAGAAAAAGAAAAAAAAATGTCCCGAGATATCGGAGTAAATGGAAGGCGGATTGACTCCAACATTTGACTAAGGTCCTGAACCCTGCCAATCGCGCCTCACTCAGTATCCCGGAAATTAAACAAGTCGCCGCAACTCGCAAGCATCAAGATTCAGATCGGAGTCTGCAAGCAGAATCAGCTAAGACCCAAGATCAAGTCGTAAAAGAATCATAGATAGGAATCTTGTAACTAGCAGTTGACATGCATATAAGTAGTTAGTTCAGTTTCTAATTTTCGTTTGGTTGTAATAAGGCGGTCAGTGACGCAGCAGTAACAACAGCAACAGCAGTAGCAGCAAGCATTGCAATCCCATGGTAGTCCCAGCTACCAAAACTTCTCGAACTACATTGACCTGATTCCTGTTTAGCCCAGGATATGTAGGAAATCTTTGAAGCAAGATTCGGTCAGATCTTTCAAAAAAAACATGCTTCATACGGAGTGGTCCATAGGCAAAAATCGCTCATACACGCTCACTTTATCTTTGCACGAAAACTCTTCGTGTTTCCGAACAAAGAGGGGCAGCTGTGAGCACGTGATTTTTGTTTTTTGCGCGACAGTCGCTCCAAAAGAATAAAAATTGGTCCTGCTGTACAATTTTTGGATTTCTGTGCGGCACTTTGTTGATTTATTTGTGACTTTGGCCCATTTTTATTTATTTACTTTATTAAAACAAAATTCAAAAAAAATGTGTACGTATCATGCATAATCTGAACCGTAACATGGTTTAAATAGAAAATCATAAATAGGCATCTTCGTCCGTGATTTTATTTTGTTTAATTTTACCTGTTTTGAAATATTTTAGTATGTGTGCAAATAATTGAATTGAGTGTGTATTTAATTTTAATTTGATTTTTTTTTTGCTTAGTTTTGTTTTTAAAATAAATAAGAAAAAAAAAGAAATAAAATAATAAAAGAAAGAAAAGGAAAGACCCCTTCCGGACTTGGGCCAATTTGTTAAAATTGGCCCAACAAGCTCAGCCCAAAACCCAGGCCTGCCCGGTCCAGACCACCTGATACCCAGGGCGTCCAAACGACGCCGTTTTGGTCCAGTGTGATCTGGGCCGTTGATCTCAGATTGATCAACGTCCAAGATCACTTCCCCACAACCCACTGAGGAACCCGACCCGTTTTCACCCGGACCAACCCAAACCCTTTACCCTCAAAACGACACCGTTCCACTTAAGTCCTCAGATCCAGACCGTAGATCTAGATTGATCTAACGGTTGAGATCCGCCCACCCACTAACTATATAAACCCTTTGCCATACCCTGCCCCCCCCTAGCCAACACCCCTGCCTTCGTCTTCACCAAACCCATCCCCTTCGAACCCTAGCCGCCCCTGTATCCTTCACCATGAAAGCCGGCGGCACGGACGCCGGTGACCTTGCCCTTAACACCATAGAACCCCCTCACCACCCTGAATATGGACCTGTTGACCATTTAGGTCAAATCATCCTCTAGGTCCTCGAATCTTCATTTGAAGATTCGAGTCAAAACTCGATCTACACCATTTAACCCCAGCTCCGCACCAGACACTCCCCAGACCCCCTCGTGACCAAACCATACTTGGTTTGGTCCGAATCTGATCAGGGAAGCATGAATCCCAGATCTGAGTTTTGGAACTTTGTAGTTCTTCATCCCTGGCCCATGTCCGTCCGAGCCAAAGAGATTAAGGTCTAATGGACCTTAATCGAAGTGTTTCTCATCTGAGAAACACTTCGATTAAAGTCCGTTCAGCCTTAAGAAAGGTCTGTCCAAATCCGAGTTCAAACTTTTAACTTTTCAAGTTTTAAGGTGAGTCTGTTTTCTTTCCTTTATTTGTTTTAGTCCGTGTGATTTGTTTTAAAAGTCTGTTCATATTTGTTTTAATTTTATCAACTTTTTGTTTGTCCACTTTACCTGAACCTCTGTGTTTGTCTGAATCCCCCCCTCCTATTCTGATAAGGCATGTGTATTGGTTGTATTCCAAATTTGTACTGATTAACTGATTCCTCGAAGTATAATTCTGTATAATTCTGTTTAATTCCGAAATCCGACCCAATCCAAAATCCAAAATCCGAAATTGAATGGATCGGTTCGGATTTCGGATATCCGATCTGAATGAACTGCCCTATTGTGAACCCCTGTTCGCAATTCCCATACCTGCGACCTGCAACTTTTATACTTAGTCGATTTAAACCCATTTTTCATATCCTCTCAAAACATAAACACAATAGGGCGATTTTTCAAAGGCTTCTTCTTCTCCAAATCAGTTGTAAGTCATTTTTAACTCATTTCCTTCAATCATTAATATCTTTTAACATGATTTCAACTAAAAATCAATGATTTTCATGGGGGAAATTGAGTGTTTTGGGTAGAACCTAGGTTTTTTAAAAATTAGAGATTTGGACCTCGATTTGAGGTCCCATTTCAAACAAATTATATATTTGGGTTCGTGGGGGAATGGGTAATCGAGTTTTGGTTCGAACCTCGGGTTTTGACCATGTGGGCCCGATGGCGATTTTTGACTTTTTGGGTAAAACTTTGGAAAACTCATTTTTATGCATTCAAATTGATTCATTGGGCGTTTATTGATGTAATTAAGTAACTTGTGACTAGATACGAGCGAATTGGTGGTGGAATCAATTTTTCTGTTAGGTGTTGTAACAAGCTTAGTTATAGCTGAGGTAGTTAGGTGTTGTAACAAGTTTGGTTATAGCTGAGGTAGTTAGGTGTTGTAATGAGTTTGGTTATAGCAGAGGTAGTTAGATGTTGTAACGAGTTTGGTTATAGCTGAGGTAGTTAGGTGTTGTAACAAGTTTGGTTGTAGCTGAGGTAGTTAGATGTTGTAACAAGTTTGGTTATAGCTGTTTCTCCCTTATCGGGATATTGTTTGTTGATATTATTGTTCCCTTACAGGTATTCCTTGTGATTATTGTTGGCTTGTAAATGGGAGCGGGTGGTACGCTGTCACGACCCGGATTTCACACCCTCGAGAGTCGTGATGGCGCCTACTGGTGAAAGCTAGGCAAGCCAAGTTATCCTAATTACTTAACCTTTTCCAGTTTTAAACCATTATCAGTGATGAGTAGATATCATGCAAATAGCAAAAATAATTAAGCGGAAGACAAAATCTGACAATTTATCTTAATACAAAACTGCAGAAGTCTAAATACAACCCTACCCAAAATTTGATGTCACAGCTTCACAGACGGTCTAAGAATACTACATATAAAGTCTGAAAGATAAAATAAACATTATTTCTTAAATGAATAAAGGATACAGGATAAAGGAAAGGATATGAGGTGACGCCAAGGCTCGCAGACGTCTGCAGGACTACCTCGTGTCGCTTGTGTGGGCTGAAGACAGCACCCTCACTGCGGTCCAAGCACTCGGTATCAGTATCTGCGCACAGTGCAGAGTGTAGTATCAGCACAACAGACCCCATGTGCTGGTAAGTGCCTAGCCTAACCTCGGCGAAGTAGTGACGAGGCTAGGACCATACTACCAAATAAACTTGTGCAATACAAAATAATAGGAAGCAGATAACAATAATGTCAACAATGATCAACCAGTGATATAAATAGTAGGCAACAAGAACACCATAAATGTTTCTCAACAAATAATAGATACAAGTGCAATCAATTTATCAAGTCCTTCAAATGTAAATCTTTCGCCTATAAATCCTTCAAGTAATAATCTCTAAGATAATATGTTTTTCAATGAATATATTTCGAATATATTTCCTTTAAATAAAATATCTTTCAAATAAGCATCTTTCGAATATAATTCTTTCGAGTAAATGTCACCTTGTGACGCCTCATTCACTTAACATAAAGTAGAGTACAGCTTCTAACCCAATTAGGAAATCAACAAGAAAAGATGAAGTTATTTTTAGAAATCATTTGATAAAAAAGATATCCTTTTCAATTAAATTACAATATCGAATGAATCCTTTACTTTTAATACGAGAAATCAATAAATCAAAACATAGTAGAAATTCCTTTTTAAGTAAAGTACAACCTCAAACGGTTTAAGAAAAATTTAGTTGGGAAATCAATTGAGTTAAAAATATAACAATTGTTGAAATTTGGAGTATTGAAAATATATAAAAAAAAAAAAAGAAGAAGGTAAAAACAGAATATCAAGAGAATTATAAAGGAATCAAAATCCAACCACTAACAAGTATAAGGAAAACAAAGGCAGATTTCACTTTCTTTTCACATCTTGTTGCAGGCGTGCAACCCGATCCCATTTCCTGTATCTCGTGGCAGGCGTGCCACCCGCTCCCATTTCATGTATCTCGTGGTAGGCGTACAACCCGCTCCCGTTTCATATATCTCATGGTAGGCGTACTACCCGCTCCCATTTCATTATATATTGTAGTAGGCGTACCACCCGCCCCCATTTCATTATATATTGTGGTAGGCGTACCACCCGCTCCCATTTCATTATATATTATGGTAGGCGTACCTCCCGCTCCCATTTCATTATATCTTGTGGTAGGCGTACCACCCGCTCCCATTTCATTATATCTTGTGGTAGGCGTACCACCCGCTCCCATTTTATTCTTGTGGTAGGCATACCACCCGCTCCCAGTTACAAGCCAACAATAATCACAAGGAATCCCAGCAAGGGAACAATTGCAATATAACAACTTCCTGGCAAGGGAACAATGATATTTCAACAACATCCCGGCAAGGAAACAATACTGTCAAAACAAACATCCCGGCAAGGGAACAATAATATCAAACAAACATCCCGGCAGGGGAATAATAATATCAAACAAACATCCCTGATTCAAAATAAGACACAACTCCTAATCCCTCAAGCTAAGGTTAGACCAAACACTTACCTCGCTTTGCAACCAATTCAAAATTCCAACGAGCCTTTGCCTCGCGAATTCGTGCCCGAAATTCTCAAATTTAGTCATAAACAATTCGATTCAGTTAATAAAAATAATAGGAATTAATTCCATATGAAATTCTACATTTTCCATTAAAATCCAAAATTGCACTAAAATTTCGCCCGTGGGCCCACGTCTCGGAACCCGACAAAAATTATGGAATAGTAAACCTCATCCAATCATGAGTCCAACCATACCAATTTTACTAAAATCTGACATCAACTCGATCCTCAAATCTTCAAATTAAACCAAGAGGGTTTTCAAGATTTTTCCAACTAAAATCACCAATTAAATGCCAAAACTAGTAATAGATTCGGGTAATCTAACCAAAATTAAGTTAAGAACACTTATTTGTTTTATCTGAAAATCTCCCGAAAATCTCCTCTCCCCGAGCTCCAATTTGATAAAAATGAAAAAAAATGGGACGAGTCCCATTTTCCCAACTTAAGAATCTGTCCAGAAAATGTCGGGGGCACTATTCACGCGCTCGGTACTGTTCACTACACTATTCATGGGGGTACTGTTCACGGGTACTGTTCATGGGTACTGTTCATGGGGTAATATTCATGGGGTACTGTTCATGGGGTACTGTTCACGGGGTACTATTCATGGGTACTGTTTCTGCAATTTTCTTAAGTCCGAAATCACTCCGAAACACTCCCGAGCCCTCGGGGCTCCTAACCAAACACATACACTAACTCAACAACATCCTACGAACTTAACAGTGCGATCAAATCGCCAAAATAACGTCATATACCACGAATTAAGCTTTAAAATCCAAGAATTCTTTCAAATTTCATAAAACATCAAATTTTCCATTTTGAGTCCGAAACACGTCCAACGACGTCCGTTTTCAACCAAACTTTACAGAAAGTGCTTAAACCATATATAAGACATGTACCGGGCGCCGGAGCCAAAATACGGGCCCGATACCATCACTTTCTAATCAAATTTCATTTCCATTTTCCTTAAATATTTTAAGAAAACAATTTGACTCAAAAATTCATTTCTCGAGCCTGGGACCTCAGAATTCGATTCCGGGCATACGCCCAAGTCCCAGATTTTCCTACGGACCTCTCGGGACCATCAAATCAAGGGTCTGGGTCCGTTTACCCAAAATATTGACCAAAGTCAAATTTATTCATTTTAATATCAAAACTTAGCAAATTTTCACAGAATTTCATATTTGAGCTTCCGGCTACGCGTCCGGAGTGCGTACGCATTGTAAATGAGGTTTTCAAGGCATCGGAAGCTCAGAATGGATAATAAAACAGGTGATGACCCTTTGGGTCGTCACATTCTCCACCTCTAATACAAACGTTCGTCCTCGAACGTACTAAGAATTATTCTCAGGTTACCAAAATTGATGCTTTTACTTCTACACAAATATTTGCGATTGATCCCACATTACTGCATTCGACATAATTCCGACAACGCCATTTCAATTGAGATTATTTCCTTTATCCATATTTGTAAACTTGAAGACCAAATTTCTTACACTCCAATCATTTCCAAAAATGTCCGATTTGCACGTCAACACACGATATTAGTCTCGACTGGCTATAGCAACTCGTGCCTATACACCCATCAAATACTGGGTATTACATTCTCCCCGACTTCGGGTCATTCTTCCTTAAATGAAAAGTAGAGTCTGCCCTCCAACACATAATGTAACTTATCTCTTTCTTTGCACATTTCAATATCTCAAATTTTTCCAACTCCCAAATTTTGTAGAAATTTTGGCAGAGTCTCCCCTGTAATTGGGCCTATCCACCTGTCAAAGTAACACCAAAACAACTCCTAACAACATGTCCACAACCCAACAATGCACCACAAAGTATATATCAATAACACTAATCTCCGCATTACAAGCACGACATTATCACAATGATATTTTGACATAAAACGCATAATATGTATGACCATAACCACATTTCTGGTCTTAATGGTTGTTCATAATAGATTACAACATCGCCAATTAACCTCATGTTAACAAAATTTCGTTTCAAACCTCCATTTTACTAACAACAAGGCATGAATATCTTATAATTACTTACCCGAATTAATGAGTCACAATTTAACGCCACCTGGGCTCTCACCTTGTAGGCTAAAACTCAATAGTTGCAATACAATTTTGGAAAATTATGCAAAAAGATATTCATACAAGAATTTTCAAATAAGCCTAATAGGGATGACTCCCTACAAGTGCTATAGCACGAATTTTAATTTCACAAACGGAGAATTTAAACACATAAATTTTTCACCACCAGGACCTCGTCCTTATATAACATCCACCGCAGCTTGTAGCCCGGTATAAATATTTCATATCATATAAAAATGTGAGGATCTCATCCTCAACTCTGAATCACAAGTATTTTGCATATTGTGCCAACTAAAATTTTCCATTTCCTTTCTTCCTTCTTTCAAATAATTTCGGTTAAACAAAATCACAACATACAATGATCCCTCTTACCGGTAGAGCATATAATTTACAATGGAAATCAATTATTTAGAAATTACATCAAACTCATCGAATTGATTAACAAAAGTCACTTTTAGCCTCACAACTATTTTTAGTGACCAACACATAATGATAGACATAGATATCTCCATATAATCTCCCAACAGAAGTATTCACATATATAGATATAAGAATTACGAAGCTCACTCATAAATGGAGCACAATAGGAGAACTTTCTTCAATACTCAAAACCGAATCAAGTTAAGGAAATTTTGACTTTATAATAATTCGAGACCGTACTTATAACGATACCGTCTGGTGTAGCAACCTCAGCCATACTATAAAAAATATATCAACGAACTGGGTCTCTACCTCTAGGAGTCTCACCTCTACCTCTAACATCCTGACCCCTACCTGATTCATTAGGTGATCTCTTGATATGTCTGCATCTTCCGTCGGAACCACAACTGGTCTAGTAAATACATTATTTTTCCACTACCTCTACTTGTCATCTCAAACACAACAAAATCAACCCCATCGCTTTCGACTATTCTCATGTTCTGCAATACTTCATAGCAGCGGTCAAGATAATCTCGCGGGTCCTCAAAAGATGTACCGCTAAAAGTGGTAGAGAAGAGCTTGGTGAAACCTATCCAACCTCCGCAAAGCCTCCGAAGACGTAATTGATCTATCACCAGTCTGTGATGTTGTTCGGCTGAAGAAGCGGCACGTGACTTCGCTATTCGTGAAAGGACAAGAGTAGAGGTTTCAATTTAGCAATGAGAGAACAAAATCGCACGATAGAGAAGAATGGAAGTGAAACTTTTCCTAACTCTATAGCCTCTGGGGGATAAATACAGACGTCTCCGTACCGATCCCTCAGACTCTACTAAGCTTGTTTGTGAATTGTGACACCTATGTAACCTAGAGCTCTGATACCAACTTGTCACAACCGGGATTTCACACCCTCGAGAGTCGTGATGGCGCCTACTGGTGAAAGCTAGGCAAGCCAAATTATCCTAATTACTTAACCTTTTCCAGTTTTAAACCATTATCAGTGATGAGTAGATATCATGCAAATAGCAAAAATAATTAAGCGGAAGACAAAATCTGACAATTTATCTTAATATAAAACTGCGGAAGTCTAAATACAACCCTACTCAGAATTTGGTGTCACAGCTTCACAAATAGTCTAAGAATACTACATACAAAGTCTGAAAGATAAAATAAACATTGTTTCTGAAATGAATAATGGAAACAGGATAAAGGAAAGGATAGGAGGTGACGCCAAGGCCCGCGGACGTCTGCGGGACTACCTCGTGTCACCTGTGTGGGCTGAAGACAGCACCCTCACTGCGGTCCAAGCACTCCGGTATCAATATCTACACACAGTGCAGAGTGTAGTATCAGCACAACCGACCCCATGTGCTGGTAAGTGCCTAGCCTAACCTCGGCGAAATAGTGACGAGGTTAGGACCATACTACCAAATAAACCTGTGCAATATAGCGTACAAAATAATAGGAAGCAAATAATAATAATGTCAACAATGATCAACCAGTGATATAAATAGTAGGCAACAAGAACACCATAAATATTTCTCAACAAATAATAGATACAAGTGCAATCAATTTATCAAGTCCTTCAAATGTAAATCTTTCGCCTATAAATCCTTCAAGTAATAATCTCTAAGATAATATGCTTTTCAATGAATATATTTCGAATATATTTCCTTTAAATAAAATATCTTTCAAATAAGCATCTTTCGAATATAATTCTTTCGAGTAAATGTCACCTTGTGACGCCTCATTCACTTAACATAAAGTAGAGTACAACTTCCAACCCAATTAGGAAATCAACAAGAAAAGATGAAGTTATTTTTAGAAATCATTTGATAAAGAAGATACCCTTTTCAATTAAAGTACAATATCGAATGAATCCTTTACTTTTAGTACGAGAAATCAATAAATCAAAACATAGTAGAAATTCCTTTTTAAGTAAAGTACAACCTCAAACGGTTTAAGAAAAATTTAGTTGGGAAATCAATTGAGTTAAAAATGTAACAATTATTGAAATTTGGAGTATTGAAAATATATATAAAAAAAGAAGGTAAAAACAGAATATCAAGAGAATTTTAAAGGAATCAAAATCCAACCACTAACAAGAATAAGGAAAACAAAGGCAGATTTCACTTTCTTTTCACATCTTGTTGCAGGCGTGCAACCCGATCCCATTTCCTGTATCTCGTGGCAGGCGTGCCACCCGCTCCCATTTCATGTATCTCGTGGTAGGCGTACCACCGCTCCCATTTCATTATATCTTGTGGTAGGCGTACCATCCGCTCCCATTTCATTATATATTATGGTAGGCGTACCACCCGCTCCCATTTCATTATATCTTGTGGTAGGCGTACCACCCACTCCCATTTCATTATATCTTGTGGTAGGTGTACCACCCGCTCCCATTTCATTATATATTATGGTAGGCATACCACCCGCTCCCATTTCATTATATCTTGTGGTAGCCGTACCACCCGCTCCCATTTCATTCTTGTGATAGGCGTACCACCCGCTCCCAGTTACAAGCCAACAATAATCACAAGGAATCCCGATAAGGGAACAATAGCAATATAACAACTTCTTGGCAAGGGAACAATGATATTTCAACAACATCCCGGCAAGGGAACAATACTGTCAAAACGATACTGTCAAAACAATCATCCCGGCAAGGGAACAATAATATCAAACAAACATCCCGGCAGGGGAACAATAATATCCACAATTAACATGTAGCAAATAAGACACAACTCCTAATCCCTCAAGCTAAGGTTAGACCAAACACTTACCTCGCTTTGCAACCAATTCAAAATTCCAACAAGCCTTTGCCTCGCGAATTCATGCCCGAAATTCTCAAATCTAGTCATAAACAATTCGATTCAGTCAATAAAAATTATAGGAATTAATTCCATATGAAATTCTACATTTTCCATTAAAAATCCGAAATTGCACTAAAATTTCGCCCGTGGGCCCACGTCTCGGAACCCGACAAAAATTATGGAATAGGAAACCTCATCCAACCACGAGTCCAACCATACCAATTTTACCAAAATCCGGCATCAACTCGATCCTCAAATCTTCAAATTAAACCAAGAAGGTTTTCAAGATTTTTCCAACTAAAATCACCAATTAAATGCCAAAACTAGTAATAGATTCGGGTAATCTAACCAAAATTAAGTTAAGAACACCTACCCCGTTGTTTTATCTGAAAATCTCCCGAAAATCGCCTCTCCCCTTGCTCCAATTTGATAAAAATGGATAATGGGACGAGTCCCATTTTCCCAACTTAAGAATCTGTCCAAAAAATGTCGGGGCACTGTTCACGCGCTCGGGTACTGTTCACACGGTACTGTTCACTACACTATTTACGGGGTACTGTTCACGGGTACTATTCATGGCTACTGTTCACGGGGTATTATTCATGGCTACTGTTCACGGGGTACTATTCATGGCTATTGTTCACGGGGTACTATTCATGGGTACTGTTCCTGCAATTTTCTGCAATTTTCCTAAGTCCGAAATCACTCCGAGACACCTCCGAAACACTCCCGAGCCCTCGGGGCTCCTAACCAAACACATACACTAACTCAACAACATCTTACGAACTTAACCGTGCGATCAAATCGCCAAAATAACGTCATATACCACGAATTAAGCTTTAAAATCCAAGAATTCTTTCAAATTTTATAAAACATCAAATTTTCCATTTTGAGTCAGAAACACGTCAAACGACGTCCGTTTTCAACCAAACTTTACAGAAAGTGCTTAAACCATATATAAGACATGTACCGGGCGCCGGAGCCAAAATACGAGCCCGATACCATCACTTTCTAATCAAATTTCATTTCCATTTTCCTTAAATATTTTCAGAAAATAATTTTACTCAAAAATTCATTTCTCGGGCCTGGGACCTCGGAATTCGATATACGCCCAAGTCCCATATTTTCCTACGGACCTTTCGAGGCCATCAAATCACGAGTCCGAGTCCGTTTACCCAAAATGTTGACCGAAGTCAAATTTATTCATTTTAATATCAAAACTTAGCAAATTTTCATAGAATTTCATATTTGAGCTTCCGGCTACGCGCCCAGAGTGCGCACACAAATTGAGGCAACTGTAAATGAGGTTTTCAAGGCCTCGGAAGCTCGGAATGGATAAGAAAACAGGTGATGACCCTTTGGGTCGTCACATACGCCTACTACAAGATATAATGAAATGGGAGCGGGTGGTACGCCTACCACAAGATATAATAAAATGGGAGTGGGTGGTACGCCTACCATGAGATAAATGAAATGGGAGCGGGTGATACGCCTACCACAAGATATAATAAAATGAGAGCGGGTAGTACGCCTACCACAAGATATAATAAAATGGGAGCAGGTGGTATGCCTACACGAGATAAATGAAATGGAAGCGGGTGGTACGCCTACCACGAGATAAATGAAACGGGAGCGGGTGGCACGCCTGCCATGAGATATAATGAAATGGGAGCGGGTGTCACGCCTGCCACGGGATATAATGAAATGGTAACGAGATATAATGAAATGGGAGCGGGTGGCACGCCTGCCATGAGATACAAAAAATGGGATCAGGTTGCACGCCTGCAACAAGAAGTGAAAAGAAAGTGAAATCTGCCTTTGTTTTCCCTATTCTTGTTAGTGGTTGGATTTTGATTCCTTTATAGTTCTCTTGATATTCTGTTTTTACTTGTTATTCCTCGAAGCATGTTTCCCCCTCCCATCTTTACTTGTTTATTTCCGTATTTTTTTCTGCTATATATATTTGAAATGAACAGGTTTATTTGGTAGTCTGGTCCTAGCCTCGGCACTACTCCGTCGAGGTTAGGCTGGGCATTTACCAGCATATGGGGTCGGTTGTGCTGATACTACACTCTACACTCTTTTGTGCAGACCCCAGTGTTGTAGACTTCGGACCGCAGTGAGATTGCTGAATCTTGTTCATCAGGCGACCTGAGGTAGCCCTGCAGGCGTTCGTAGGACTTGGCGTCTCCTTCTATCTACTTTCCCTTTTCTACATGTATTTTCAGAGACAATGCTATACTTAATTCTTTCAGACCTTTATTTGTAGAATTCTTAGACCATCTGTGACACCAGGTTTTGGGTGCTTTAGGTTGTAAGAGTTGTAATAGATGCAGATTTCAGATATTTAATTCTTATCTTCCACTTTATTATTTAAAGTTCCGCTGTTTTCATGTAATCATTTTATATTTGTTTTAAAGAAATAATTGAGTAATGAAATAAGTACTTAAATGATTGGCTTGCCTAGCTCACATTAGTAGGCGCCATCACGACTCCCGAGGGTGAGAAATCTGGGTCGTGACAGTAGAAGATATGTACATTAATCTAAACAAAAGGCAAATATTTCTGACATCAATATTCCTCAGATATATTAGAAATAAGCAACATTATACTAAACTTGTGTGCTTTAATTCAATTTTGTAGCTCCTATTGTCTTGAAAGAAATATAAATGCAGTGAAGTAATTATTACTTTTGGATAGCAAATTTGATAATATCACTAGTAAATTTACCCACGCAAAATGGAACATCAAGAAAAATTTAAAAATTATCAAGTTAATAACAAATGTAGATATTATCCTTTTTTATGAGAAAGAAAATCGCTAATAAATAAAATACATTTGGTTTAATTCATAAGTTTTGTTTATTTGTAGCAAATAATCTATGTGATGTACAATTAATTATATGTTACCAATGAAGATTATTTAAGTTTTATCTAATTAAGAAAATCCAAGACTAATAAATAAAAAAATTAAAATAAAAGTTGCATAGATTCTTAAAACTACTAACTACACAAATAAAATAAATTAAATTATTGTTATTTGTATATTGAGAAGTTGAAAATTTCTATGAAAAAAAAGACATATATAATATTAAATGATGTACCCTCATCTTTTTTGGATTGTATAAAATCCATGAATTCCTTATATAAAGGATGATCCATATTACCTGACCTTACACCATGTCTGAAATCAGAAAAATGGTGAAAAATAAGTCCCAGCCTGAAAGACTTGCCACTGTCCAAGATTTAAGTACTGAGATAAGTTATCTCAAGAAAGAAATCTCGGAATTAAAAGTTAAATTTTTGTTATTTGTATATTGAGAAGTTGAAAATTTCTATAAAAAAAAAAAGACATATATTTTGACAAAAGATCATTAGGAAGACCTCCTACTCTTACCTTGCAACATAAATGTTAAAACCTTTATTTCATTAATTTATTGCATTATTTTGGTAGTTAAAGCATGCTTTTATGGGATACATTTAATTTAGTAACTGCAACATTAATTAGAGATAATGACACACTTTAAAAAATAAAATTCACCAAGCATTCACAAGAACATTCAATTTTTTTAATAAAAAAAACTTTCAATAACACTTAATAAGATAAGAAACAAAACTAATTGTGTGTAAATTCTAATATTAGAATAATGAGTATTGTTTGGCAGTTGATTATGAACTTCAATAAGTTTTCAATCATTTATAGTATAACCCGAAAATTAAAAATACTTTATTCATAAAGTTATTAACTTGTTGTCTAGTGATTTTTAAACTACTGAAAGCCTACTCGTTCACAATGTTAAAAATTTGATCGGTAAAACCTATTATGACATGTGATTTTCTTAATTAATTAGATTATTATTATTATTATTATTACTATTATTTAACTTACAGTTATCTACAAATTGTCAATGCCTAGTGAATTAATCATTTGAATTTTTTGGCACAACCTTCATAATATAAGTAAAGCTTCACAATGATGGTGGTAGAATTATCTTTGTTCCTTAAGAAAGGTCACAACTCACCATACCCCACATTTTCTTTGTGGGGCCATTCTTCTTTTATTCTCATCCTTATTTGCTTTGGTTTCTTCCTTTTTCTTTTGAACACCAAAAATAAATAAATTTTTGAGTATTATGAAAACATGGAAAGAAACTAAGAATTTTGAAAAAGAACATTAGAGTAAACAAGTTATAAATTTACGAAACCTATTTGAAGAAAATTTAAGGAGTTATTAGTGTAAGAAGAAAAACAAAGGCAACGAAAAACAATTCAAAAGAGTTCATTGAAGAAAAAATAGAGACAAAAAGAATTAAGAACATATATAAAAATATGTTTTTAAAAATGATGAATCTATATATAACAGGAAAAGAAAAGCACATTAGAATCTCACTTCGACATAGGATAAAATCACGACTCAAAGTTATTATAATTGTAAAGTATAAATATATACTACAAAAAACAGATATCAAAATCTCTATGTCTTGTTTGAAAAAAAAATCACTACTTCAACTTATACAACATACACCTAAAGATGAAAAGATCAAAGACCCATTAATGAGAATTGTGAAATAGGCTTTACTTCGATTTTCGCCTTATCATTTGACACTTCCTCTTAAACAGTCTTCTTTAGATTCGCACCTGTATGGAATAGAGGAGTGTGAATTCACAGTCTTCCGTTTGTTCTTTAGAAAATGCTACATCTTCTGCACAAAATAAAATAAAATAGAGGAGTGTGAATTTACTTATATATATAGTTGAATTTTGTCAGTGAGGAGCTTGAATTACCTGGTCATGAGTGTTGATGAGTAAAAGAGGGAAAGAGAGAGATGGAGAAAACTAAGAAAATGGTGTAAGAGGAGAAGTTGGAAGGCCATTGACCAGGGACGTGGCACATCTCTTCAATTAGAATGATAATTTATCTAATTCCTCCTTCTTTTGCATTAATATTTTTTAAAACATATATCTTCTCCTGCTGAAATGTCACACCGTTTACAAAACTATTATGTATTTGAGTAATTCACAACTATTTAGTAGTCGAAAAGTCGCTATCAAAAAGTTCTCCCTGCGTGGAAAACCAACTCCAAATCTATGCGAAAGATCAATTTTCCGTGTAAGAGGATTCCCTTTTCATGTGGTAATAAACGATGGAATGTTGCACAAATCGAAGGGGAATGACCAAAGGGATATAATAAAAGGAACTGACAATTTGTTGTAACTAAACAACGAATATTTGAAGTATACCGAGTATCTTTGTGTATTTGCCTTAAATAAAAAAAATAAAGTGTTGAATTTAAACTATACCTTAGTATAATTTTTCTTTTCCACTCTATAGAACCATTATAAGTAGAATATAAAGTTAGTAACAATCATATTTGTTCATAACATAGAAGTCCTTATATAGGTATATATGGAGGAACATATAATAAATTGTCATAAACTTACAAATTAAATATTTAAAGGTTATGAATATGAAAAGCATGGGAGTTATTGAGATTATTAAAAATGTAGGTCATGAAGATAAAGGGGTGTGAGTTATGAAGATAGAATTTTTAATATAAAGTAAATGAAAAAAAATGATAAAAATTCCAAAAAAAAGAGAAAAAAAAAATGTTTCTTGGCTTAAGAGAGCTGTCAATATAAATATATATAGGTTTGGGACTACACGTGCGTTTGTCCAGAGACTAGCAGATATAAGATGTTAGGGTTTTCAAGCCTAAAATAATTAGAACTAGCAATAAAATCAGTAAAATATTTGTTAGCCCCTCTCGCTCTCAGTCGGTCGTGGTGCATTGCCCTCCTCAACTCTCATTCTCTTTCCTGTCTCAAAATCTCAGCTTCCTTTCTCCACCACAAGACCACCTTAATTCTTGTCTCTGTCGGATCAGAATTTCAAGAACCATGTAATGTAACCCTCCAATTTTCTTGCCCTATCATACCTCCTTTCGTTAATGGATTTCAAGTCCCATCAAACCCTTAAACCTTGTCTCTCCTCTCTATGGCTCTTCTTTCTTTCCCTCGTTTTCTTTCACTCTCATTCTCTTCGAACCCCACAGCTCCTGCTTCCCTCTGTTGTACATCTTCTATAATGTCCGTGAAGAAAATGAAAGCGGCTGGTTCTGGTGCTATGAACAAAGATGCAGCAGCTATACTATGGTACAAACACGATCTTCGTATCGACGATCACCCCGGCATTGTTGCAGCTTCTATGCATCGCACACTTGTACCTTTATACATCTTCGATCCCTGGATTCTTTCTCGTATATTCCTTAACCATCTCTCTCTCTCTCTCTCTCTCTCTCTCTCTCTCTCTCTCTTGTATTTCGAATAATGGGTCTTCTTGGAAAAGTGTTTTACCGATTCCTTTAATTTAATGTGATGGGCTACAGAGTGCAAAAAGTTAATGTTATTTATCTTTTATATTTGGTGATAATAGAAGAAAATAGTTAAGTAGTGATTTAAAAGTTAATTTGATGAAGATATTACATCAAAGTTTAAAATCTGAATGATAAATAAATTTGTGTTCTTGAAAGTTGTTTAGAGAGTGCCAAAAAATACTAGTAACAGAGCTAGTATGAATCTTCAGTTTGTGACTACGTTTATTTGCAGCTAGGTATCAATTTTCTGTTTGATTAATTTGATGATTGTTGAACTAAACATAACAAGTGAGAATTGCCGACGGCTTAATTCAAGTGGCAAAGGTTGAGGGATTTGTGACTTAGTTCACAGGTTCGAGACCTAGAAATATTTGCTTGTTTAATTGAAGATAGCCAAAGCAGAACAGTGGCAGATTTTTTGAACTTCCAGTAAGTCACAAAAAAGTTCTTTCGCCTCTGCCTGTATCAGAGGAACGAACTTCAAATGGCAATTTTTTACACTTTAGGAACATGTTAAAGAGCCGGGTGAGCTACTCATGTATTCTGCTCAAGTTTAAGCACAAAAATTTAAGTGTAAAATTATGTGGACTGTCTAATTATCGGAAGTGATCCTTTTAGTTGGATTTGAATGTGTGTGTGTGTGTATATATATATATATATATATATATATATATTAAATGCTACACTCTCATATTAAATGCTTATGTGATTTAAAATAATAATATTACTTTTAAGGGTGCAACATTAACAATGTTACAAAAAATTAAATTTGTTCTCATGAGAACTATGTCGAATAAATGAGTTAGCTTGGTTTTTTGACTCTTGTTGTCATTTTCACAGGATTTCCGGATGACATGCTCGAATTACTTCTTTTTGCTTTGAAGGATCTGAAGAGTTCACTCAGGGAGCAGGGATCTAATCTGATGATCAGGTTCGGGACTGCAGAGAGTATCATAGAAGGGCTTGTCAAAGAGGTTGTTACATACTATATTTGCTTATTCTGATATTTAACTGGCCAGGAATGAGGAAACTTCAAGCAGTCATCCACTTATATTCTTACATTCATCACCGAGGATTGGAACAGGTCAAGGCTACCAACATATTTACAGAGGAGGAGGTAGAGTTTGACTTATGGAGAATGGTAGAAGGTGTAAAAGAGACCTTGGATACAATATCTTTTGCTGAGGGGACTCCCAAACTTGCAATATGGAACAGTCCATTTTATGATATGAAGGTATTGCTCTGTCTTATTTCAGCCTCCAGATGCTCTGTAGGGGACGCAAAAATTCTGAATTCCTGATTTTTCAACTTCTATCTATGTCCAGAGCTTGAAGGAATTGCCCAGATCATACGATGAATTCAAGAGGATGAAATTGCCCACTATGTCACCTCTTTCTCCCCAAGTGTTACCAAAAGGAGATATGAGCTTGTCTTGGGGTATGCTCTGATAACTTTTTTTCCCGAACCCTCACCGTGCAACACTCTTTGGATATCTATCATTTTTTTTCCTATGCTCACACCAGGGGATATAACAATAGTATAGTGGAATAGGTACTTTGCCCACATTAGAAGATTTGAAGAAATTTATGGATGACAATGCTGGCACGTTAGGAAACAGATGGGCTTCGATTGAGAAGGATTCAGCTACAAGTGAATTGCGAAAAGACCAGGCAGCAACTCTGAGTACTGTGGTTCAAGGTTTGAGAGAGGAAAAGTTTAAGGGGATTGGGAACAGTCAAAGTGATTCAAGTCTCAAGAAAATTCAGAGGAAGAGACCCGTAAAATCTGCTTTTGTCACACAATGCGGAAATATAGTGGGAGGTGGTACAAGTCTAGTGTTGAATGCTTTGGCTGCATATTTGAGATATCTGGAGGGTACTTCTCGAGATGAATGGCAGGAGTATGAGCCGTCTCTTTATTTTTCTTTGTGCCATGATTGTCACTTAATCCCCCCATATCCTATGATATCTTTTGGTTGGTTGATCAAAGCTTCTAAGATATTTGTAGGCTAGATATATTTATAAATGAGTCTTACTCTCTGAAAAATGTTGTATTATTTATATTTATTCATCTATGCCAATGAACATTGGAAAACTGTTTGAACTGATTTTTGTGTTTATTTAATGGTAAATATAATTTTAAACAAGCTCCAAAGGCTTTGGTTCAGTGGTAAGACATAGCGCACGATGTGTGGGTTAGGCGCACGTCATGAGTTTGATAATTGCTATGGACTAGCATGTATTTAAGTGGAGAAGGATAGAGAGGCAGACCTATTATTCATCGAATTTTTAACCGTGTGCCAATTGGTCCTCGGGGATTTCTCAGTGGCTAGGGGTCAATGAAGTGGGTTGAGAATTAAGATGTCTCAACTTCAAATCCCATCGGAGGTAAAAACACTTGGTGATTTCTTCCTACCTGATCAAGCCTTGGCAGTCAGAGTTACCAACACGTGTTGGTGCGAGGTAGCAGGGACTCGTGGATTAGTCGAGGTGTGCATAAGTTGGTCCGGACATTACAGTTATAGAAAAAAGATAATATTGTAAGCAAATTTGGATTGTATTACAAAGCTCTAAATCAGTCACTGCAGGATGGATTAAAAAGAATGGAGATTTTACTTTAGCTAGTATAGCAGAGTCTACGAGTGTCCTATTCCTGTTGATGGATATCAGTTCCCATGTTGAGATCAGATATGCAGAAATATCAGCTCAGAGTATTTTGTATGGAGGACAATTATATCTTGGAACCAGTCTTCTCTTAGAGAGTATAGTTCAAATAACCGTTGATGTAGGGAGTAATGATTTTGAGTAATACGATTTCAGTAGGTTTATGTTTCCTATTCTCCATTCTTGAGGTCCATATGCATCTTTTCATACTGAGATGGTCTTCAAGATTTCAACTCTGAAGCTGTTGTAAATGCATTTTATATTGTTCTTATACCATTCAGAAAAAATTCTGAAGCTTGACTGCTTAGCTTACTGTGTTACTAAACTGGGAGCCTTTGTGAAGACATTGTACATCGGATCCTTCTGTAGCAAGTAGTATAAGTGGAAAAGGAAGACGAAGAGGACTGTCAGTTGAGCATTTTGATAAAATGAAACAGAAAATATGAGCGTTGACCCCCTCTTTTAGAAGTTTTAAGGCCTTGTAGTTTTACTGCTTTGCTTATCTCGTATCTGCAGCCTCTATTGCATCTATTTGATCTGCACTATTTTGCCTTATTTTAATTAAAACGGATGTTACGGAAACATGTGACTTTGTGCAGAAACTCACCACTTCAAGGAAAGAATGTTCTCATGATTAACTGATGCCAATTGGCTTTATTTTGCAGGGTACATGAAAAACTGCGTGCAGCTGAAACTCGGGAAGGAGCCTCATTTGGTGCTCTTTTTGGGTCTGCTCTTCTTCTTGGAATAATTTCCAGAAGAAGAGTGTATTATGAAGCGATTGAGTACGATAAAGAGCGAAATGCTGGAATTATATCGCATTTTGGATGCTCGGCAAAAATGGTTGCTGCAGCAGCGGATACTGTGTGTTCAATGGAGGTATTTTGGGTCTCAGAAATTGTTTTGGATCATAATATGAATGTTCTTGGATCAAATTCATTTGCTATCTACAGAGAAAAGTATTTCTCACAAATATCTTTTAATAAGAACCTGATTGCTGTCATAGTGGTATACGCTGTTGGCTTTGAAAAGTAAGGCAGCTAGTTTGGGAGGTTCCTCTGTTAGGATATGGAGATGGAATGGCTATCTGATCCATGTGAGTGCGATTTTTGAAATTGTAGGATACTAAGCTTATTTTCTGTCTATTACGTGATGAGGTGTACCTGTCTACTGATGTTTATTGCGCCTTTGCAGTATACACAGAGTGGTGATGAAGGTCCTGCTCTTCTGCTCGTGCATGGTTTTGGTGCTTTTTGGAGCCATTATCGTGACAATATACATAACATTGCGGAAGGTGGAAGTCGAGTCTGGGCATTGACACTCCTGGGGTTTGGTGAATCAGAAAAACCAAATATTGTCTACACTGAAGTTGTATGGGCTAAATTGCTGAGAGATTTCATAATTGAAGTAGTGGGAGAACCTGTCCATCTTGTTGGCAACTCAATTGGAGGCATGTACTAATACTTAAGCTCCTACAAAATCATCATCCCAAAAAAAGTGCAGGAAAATAATATTGAGCGGACAAATATAGAAATACACCAGTTTTCACTAATATTTGCATTTCTTGCCGTGATTTTGCTATTTTTGTTCATAAATGGTCTTGTTGATTGTGCTCCTCTGATTAACCAGGATATCTTGTTGCCATTGTTGCTCGTCTTTGGCCTGCTTTGGCCAAGTCTGTGATCCTTTTGAACAGTGCTGGCAATGTTATTCCTGGCTATTCTGGTGCACGCCATTCTGATGTAAGAAACGTGAAACCGTCTTTTACCAACTTAAATATGCAATATAGGATGTATCCATTTTTCGTGTTAATATGTTATTAGAGATGATATCTTTACTGTACAAGCAATTCCCAGTCCAATCATTGTAGACTTTCTTCTGAATGTTCCACCATAGCATTTAGACTAAAGTTCATGGGAAATTGTGCTTGCCGTATATTTTAGGTTAGGCAAACTTCAGGAGCAGCATGGTTAGCTGCCCGGTTCCTTTCACTGTTCTTGCGTTTGAATCTGAGGAAAATAGTGAGAAGTTGCTATCCAATTGTAAGTGTGCTTTAGTTTTTGACAACATGTGTCGTTGTTGCCTTTATACACTGGTTAGCCTCAGCTTTTGTTTTCTGCAGAGAAGTGATCGTGCAGATGAGTGGCTTATCCAGGAGATGTTGCGAGCAGTATCCTTGCCATTACATGTCTATGATCTTTAAGTTGTGACAGCTCAAGTATATATTTGGTCCTTGTCAGTGGTTCAAAGCCTTCCTGTCAATCTTTTAAAGTGCTACAACTATTACAGTGTGAATAAATTACCATATCACAAATTTAATGATGCAGCACTGCCTTGACAAAATCTTCAGTCTTATGACCCTGGTGTAGTGGTGGTCTTAGAAAGCATTTTCAGCTTTGATCTTTCTGTCCCTCTTAATTATCTTTTGCAAGGATTTGAGAAGAGAGTTCTTGTATTACAGGTAATACATTAATATATTCTATTGGCACGCATCTTCATCATTTCACTAGTTATATTGCTTATTGTGCTGCTTTCTGTTAGGGAATGAAAGATCCAATTTCTGATTCAAAATCAAGGTTAGATATGCTGAGAGAACACTGTGAAGGAATCATAATCAGAGAGTTAGATGCTGGTATTTCATGGCAGCTTTGATTTTCTATTTCCTTGTTAGTACCTGCAATAAATCTGTTTATATTTTCTCATGTTGCACCATTTGATATTTCAGGCCATTGCCCACATGATGAGAAACCAGAGGAAGTCAACTCTATCATTCAAGAATGGGTAAATACACTTGAGAGTGAAGTACTTACAACTAGCTCAAGAAGGTAGAAATTATTGTAAAAAGTAGTATTGTTCTCACTCCATTTGGTAATCTGACTGTAATTAATTCTATACATCTACAAGTGCATGTATAATTTGTTATAGTTTTGATGTGCAGAATTGGTCTGTATTGCTGAATAAGAAGTTTGTGGTTTTCTGTCATTCCTATGAATTATTACTACAGTAATATACTATAGTAAATATCAAATTTAATTTGCTGTATATGTTGTTAACAAAAGTTGGGATTGCTGAAAGGGGTGGGGGGACAGTATTGTAGCATGGTTACTACACTCCTGTGCAGGTTATACCAATGATATCTCACTGGATTCATAGCATGTACAACTACACTCCTTACTATGCATCAGTTCTAAAGATAAGCAAGGTCATGATATTTTGGAATGTCAACATCCTACCTTAATATTTAGAGTCAAAACACTCCCCCGTATCTTATACAATGTAACAAACCGCATAAACACTGCAAATATTATCTTGAACTCTACAAATAAAAACCTCTTGTTCTGACCAACGCGTAGGAAAGACGAGGATGGCAAAATCCTATTCTACGCTGACAGCACAAAGAATGAAAGAAAGAAGGAAAACACTTTCCTAAATGCCTCTAAAGCCTCTCGCCGACAGTGAATGAAAGAAGGAAAACACTTTTCTAAATGCCTCTATAGCCTCTCGCTTATAGATAGGGAGCTTTACATATCCATAAGCAAGAGCATTCGAGTTAATGCTACTTGTTGCATATCTCCAGATTTGGTGCATTTGTATTTGTTTTTTACCTTGTTATTTGAAAAAGCATACTTATTATTTTCCTTTTGTTGTATGCCTTATTATTGATATCCGCTATTTCTTGCATGTTTCTCTGTTATTGTATATACTTTTGAATTGCACAAGTTATATAAAGTGAGTATTTTTTGACTAAAACCTCGACATTACTTCGTTGAGCTTAGTCTTGATACTTACTGAGTACATGTGGTTCGTGGTATGCGGAGTTCGAGAGCGAGTATTAAAGACATCCGTATTTCAGTTATTAGCTGTCATTTGTTTATGGTAGCCTAGGATCTTGTATTTCCGTTAATGTATATTCCAACAAATGATGTATTTTCTCATATCAGTGTTGTGTTTCTATATTTAGTTGCTCATGACTTGTGACACCAGTTCTCTGATAGTTATTGAAATTCCGCATTTTTGCTTCTTATTAATATAGTTAATTTTTGATGTGGGTTATACTTGTGATGGTTCGTTTGTCTAGAAGGTTAGGTTAGGTGCCATCACAACCTGTTGGGACTTGGGTAGTGATAAAATAGTATCAAAGCAAGGTTCCCGGGTCTCAGGACTCGTGGACAATATCTTAATAGATTCTACATGAGTTTAGAATGTCTATCATGATAAAGACTCAACCTTTATACCAAAAATGACACATATTCCGACACAAATCCATGTGTCCACAACCTTGCGTGCACACTGTTGGTGGGATTTCAATGTTCAGTGACTTTAGAGGAACAAATCCATATCCACATGCAGCCAGAATGTAAGTCCATATGCTCGAATAAATATCTCAATAGAAGAACGTGAATCCACACGCCCAATGAAACATGGATTCACAAGCCAAAACACTCTTAGATGGATGATGGGAACTAGATCTATATGCTAGCATGGTGCACATAAGGAAATAGTGTATGACTACGCAGTTCTACCATATAACACAAGTACATGAAATTCATAATGTTAAACTAGCATGTTAATGTAACGATTCGGCCGGTCATTTTTATTTTAGTCTGTTTCCCTATTTGATTTTCCTCGTATGAGTATTTGATGTTTGCTAATTTGCGGGGATGGTTGGGTTGATTTCGAGAAAGTTTTGAAGTGAATTGAGACACTTAGTCTCATTTTGGAAGTTTAAGTTGTAAGAGTTGAACAACGTTTGATTTTGTTGTAGACGACCTCAAATTTGTTTTGATGGTTCCAATAGGTTTGCATGGAAATTTTGGACTTAGGCTTATGTCCTGATTTGGATTTGGAGGTCCTAGGATGTTTTGGCTCTAATTGTCGGAAGTTAGAGATTTTAAGGTTTAAAATATTTACAAGTTTGATCGGGAGTTGACTTTGATGATATCGGGTCCAGATTGTGGTTCTGAGACTTTGAATAGGTTTGTTTTGTCAATTGGGATTTCTTTGCAAAGTTTGGTTAAAATCCGGATTGATTAGGCTTGAATCAGACGCTTGGTTTGGAGTTGGAAGTTTATGAATTAAGAGATTAATCTTGAACGAGATTCTTAGTTTAGATGTTAATTACGTTGTTTTGAGCCTTTAGATAGATGTGGGGAAGATATTAGGATTTGTAGATACAATTGGACGAGGTCCTGGGGGGCTCGAGTGTGTTTCAAATAAGTTTCAGATAAATTTGATGTTGCTTGGCAGTTTTGGTGCTGGTGTGTAGCACCTGCGAGGTTTATGCGCAGGTGCGAGTCCACAGAAGCAGACAAGTGATCGCAGATGCGAGTATGGATGGAGGATGGAGAATCTGCAAATGCGAAGAGTTGGCGCATCTGCAAGGCCGCGTATGCGGAGTTTAGTTTGCAAAAGCGAAGGCAGGTAGACTTGGGGACTTGCACACAAGCGGAGGTAAATCGCACCAACGTGATCGCAGAAGTGAAGTTGAGCTCCGCATGTGCCATAGTGCGGGAGTTTAAGTGGACTCGCAGATGTGATATTTCTACCACAGAAGCAAGGTCGCAGAAGCGACAGAATTGTCTGCAAATGCGGAAATCGCTAGGCAGTGTTATAATTCGAGGATTTAACTTTCTTTTCATTATTTTGTGTTTTGGAGCTCGGTTAGAGTCGATTTTTGGGGAGAACTTCATCACCACTTTGAGGGTAAGTGATTTCTAATTGATTTTGATATTGTATCTTATTTTTCCATGGATGATTACATATAGATTGTGGGTTTTGAAAGAGAAAATTTGGGATTTTTGTCTACAATTTTAGAGAGTAAAAATTAGGAATTTGGGAGTCGATTTGGACTCGATTTTGGAATCTAATCATATATTTGGACTCGTGGGGTTATGGGTAGTCGGGATCTACCCCTTGACTGGGGTTTTGATCGTGTGAGCCCTTGTTGACTTTTGGGGATTTTATTAAAGATCTAAGTTTTATTGTTTGAGCTTGTTTCCTATGACTTTGTTTGACGTTCTTGAGTTGTTTTTTTACTAGTTTTGAGCCGATCGAGGGTGGTTTCTAAAGGAAATCCAATTTGGGAGGGTTGATTTTGCCCATTTGAGATAAATAACTTGCCTAATCTTGTGTGAGGGAATAAACCTTAGGCGTTGACCTTATTTGTCTAATTGTAATGTATGTGATGCGATGTGTATGTGAGGTGATGAGTGTATATGCAGGTGCTATGTATGAAAAATGATCGGATTAGACTCTAGACTTTTACTACGCCTTAATTTGATTGTGTGCTCTATATGATACAATGTAATTCTTTGTATGACTATATGAGCTTATCCTTTTATGCTAGAGATCATGTTTTAAGATTATTACTTCCTAATTATCCAAGATGGAAATTTGTGGAATTATTGCTAAATTGATTTAGTCGTAGTCATGTCTTATATCTTAAGCAACATCCGCACTCTATTATTATCATGTCCTCATGCACTTTATTGATGAATTATGAGAATATGTATCTTGAAGATAAAATATTATCTTGAATTGTTATGTTTATAGCACATGTGGACATGTTGGAGCAAATATTGTTATTGTAACAATGTGTGGGAATAAGTGTTGTATTCATATCGATGATATATAGAGTATAAGGGTGGTATCCATATCGATGATATGTGGAGTATAAGGGTGGCATTCTTTTTGTTGTTTATATGTAGAGTATAAGGGTGGAATTCTTGTTGATGATATGTAGAGTACAAGGGTGGCATTCTTATTGTGATGATATATGGAGTATAAGGGTGGCATTATTGTTGTTTCGCTAAGTAATTTATGATTTAGTAGTGCTAAGGTTGGCTAATTATATCATTTTTTGTGCAACCGAGGACTATTAAAATGATGAATACCAATTGGATATGGTAATAAGTGTATGAGACATATTATAAGTGATTTGGGGTCTAAGGAAAGGCCTAAGTCTAAGGCAAGTTGGAAAATTATATGATAGACTAAAATTCAAAATGAGTACGCACAAGACCCCACTTTGGACGAGCATATATACATTTATATAAAGTTTTATGTGATGCACAACCTGTCAAATGAAAGATCTTTGAGTCTAGTTTCCAACGCTTCAACCCGTTCGTCATTATGATACTCCTACAAGAAGTTATGACCAAATTACCAAAGGCTAGCAAAATGCGAACCTATGGCAAATTCTGCGATCGCAGAATCATTCTACGAACCGCAGAAGTGTTCTGCGACCGCAAAATGGTCGCAGAATGGCCCAGTGTAGCCCAGTTCTGGGAACCAGTTGAGCGATGCATTTCGCGACCCCATACTTATTCTGCGATGAGTTCTGAGATCACATGCCTGATTTCGGAGGCTTCATTTTTCTATTTTCATAACCCGACCCTATTTTGATAAATAAAGTTTGGCTTATTTTGGGGTGATTTTCTAAGCATTTTATAGAAAGGTGAGAGCATTTTAGAGAGAAAAGGAGGAGGCCTAACATTCCAATCAGTCAATCTCACATCAATCTTCAAGAATCAAAGAAACCAATCACAAGATCTTCATCTAAGAGATTGGGATTGCTAAAATTTCCGGAATGTTGCAGTAACTTAATGAAATCTTAAACAAGGTATGTTGGATAAACTTTCTATCCTAGAATCCAATTCCATAAATGTTTCCATAAGTTCAAGTATGGTTGGCTCAAAATTCCTAATTTCTATATTCCGGGTTATTACCTATGAATTTGACTATTCCGAAATGAGCTATATGACCAAAGATATATATTCAAAGTATGGATTGCATATTAAAATGTTATGTCTTGAGCCGTGTTTCAAATGAAAGCTAGTATGCGTAAGAAAAATTCGATATGTTTAAGACTCATAATTGCTCCTATGTATACCTAAAGTCTTGATTGAAAATGTCTTGGATGATAATCTATAAAGATGCTCGAAAATAAAATAAGTGAATTGGGGATATAGGGTGGGGCTAACGTGCCAAGAATTTAGGTTATGATCGTGTCTAGTAGTAACAATGAGATGAGGGAAGGTGATGAAGAATACGAAATGAGCCTCGACTCAACTATTTAAAAAAATAATTTCGAAGATAGAACTGCCAAAAAGTTTTTGTACTCAATTCATGCCCATAAGTGGATATTTACAACTAATGCTTTGTTTTATAAATATATCCGATGTGATTCGAGATCCTATATACTCATGTGTTTAAATTGTACATTGTCATTTTTGGGAAGGAGTATTGCAAGACTAAATTGTGTATCATTTGTCTATGACTTTGATGTGAGTTTCTATTGATTGTTGGTATGACCCATTCCTTGGGAAGAAATCTTTTGTGTTTAAAATTTCATCATAAATGAATTTGAGGTATGTTGGCTAAACCCCCTTCTTCTTAGAATCGAATCTCCCGGTGTCATGTAATTGGTGTAAGTCTCAAATTGATCATCATAGAATGGGCTAGACTGAATGTGTTTGTGTTGAAGAACACCCGCTCAATATTTATTCTAATGCTTTATCATGTCATTTTGCCCTTTGAAGATGTATTCAATATGTGGAATGTGTGTTAAGAACTGTCAAGACTTCATGTCAAGATGAATTAAGGTGGTTATGCCAAAGTGTATGAAAAACCTCTATGTGCTTAGGATTCCCAAATTTCTTATATGTGTACTAATGCCCTAAATGATAGGTCTTAGTGTTGTTGATGATGATATTAATGTTGAATGTAAAAAGGGAAATTAGAATTGTAAAATTCAGCCAAGTGCCAAGAATGACTTTATAAATGAGGCCACTCGTGCCTATGTATTAAAAATATGGGAAAGAAACATGAAGTGAGATGATTGATTGTAAGGCTGATGTCTCAAAAGTGATGGCCTAGCCGATTGGGCTGTGATCGGATGCCATGTCGTACACATGGTGGTAATTCTATTGGAAATTGTAATTGGAATTGTAGCTGCGGTTGATGTCTATTATGATATGGCCTAGATGATCGGGTCATGATCAGACGCCATACCATACACATGATGGTAAATGTGCTGGAAATAGTAACTGGAATTGTAGATATGGTTGATGTCTTTTATGAGATGGACTAGCCGATCGGGCCGTGATCGGATGCCATGTTGTACACATGGTGGTAGTTGTGCTGGAAATGATAATTGGAATTGTGGATATAGTTGATGTCTCAAACGAGATGACCTAGCCGATCGGGTCGAGATCGAACTCTGTGTAAGAACACGGTGGTATTATAGATTATGGCACATTGGCACTAAAGATCACCCAACCCAATAACGTGGAAATTGACTTGAAAATCTATGTGATCCTTAACTTGATGTTTTAGTGTTATTTGAAGCTCATATTACATTCTTGACTATTACACTTGTATTACTATTCATTCTATTGAGATAATGTTTAGCTTATATACTAGTGCTATTCGACGGCACTAACGTCCTTTTTACCGGGGGAGATGTATCTTTAATTGATACAGGTGGTTCCATAGCAGGTGGCATCAATCAATGATAGCAGTATACTCTTTTCAGCTGACTTGGTGAGCCCCACTTCATCTCGGGGTCCTATATCTTTTGTTTCTCATGTACTTTTTATTTTGAGGTATAGCCGAAGCCTTGTTGCCGACATTTCATATTACTCTTCAGTTGTACTTAGAGACTCCATAGACAGGTTGTGAGTGGTAGTTGACGTGGGGAGTCAAAACTAGAAATGTTGGTATTGACAAACACATTTTTCATCATATCTATAAACTTGTAATATTTTGGAAATTATGAATGAAGTTGCTAATGGAACTAAAATGGAAGTCGTTAATGAAATATTTTCAGAGTATGTCTAATGGAGTACATCTCCTTTTTATTCAAAGATGAATTTGGGTAGAATGAAATCTAACAGGCTTGCTCAGTCGAGTTTACTCGATTGAGCGCCGGTCGCGCTCCTCGGTTTTGGGGCGTGACAAACTTGGTATTAAGGCCTAAGGTTTTAAAGTGTCCTAGGATGTCTCGGAGCCGTGCCTAGTAGATTCCTTCTTATTGGTGTATTGTCGACCACATCTATAAGGGAGAGGCTACTTGGGCATTTAGGAATTTCTCACTTCTTTGATACTCTTTATCATGCGATAGAGCTCAATATATGAAGTTAATATCCTCGTCATGTCTCATTTTCCATATGAGTAACCCACGGGTTTGAGTCAACGAGGAAGGATTGAAATAACCTATTGATAGGGGCAATGTTTATGTTCCAGTAATGTCACCATGACACCAGATCATGTGGTGAGAGCACCTAAGAAACGAAAGAGGGCTGTTGGTACCGATAAGCCGGAATGTTTGATTTGTAAGAAGTACCACTTGGGATATGTTGTGTCACCTTTGAAATATGTTATGGTTTTGGAAAGAGAGGGCACGAGAAGAACAAATTCTCTATGTTGGGTACACCTATCCCGGTCTGCCCAATATGCGGGAAAGCACATTTTGCATCGAGTGTGAGTATACTCAATAACAAGTTAGGGGTGGAAGGCTTAGGAAAATACAAAGGCCTATACAAAAACCCAATATAGAGATTATTACTCCTGCCATGAAGGAGAAAGATTAAGGTGAATGTTAATGATGTATGGAAAAGGGTAAATATCTAGTTAGTGAGACGAGTCAGTATAACGAATCTCATCCCCGTTACGTGAAGTATAGGAGATGTTATTTGGGGTTATGTCACTATGGTACCGATACATGTTATGGATGTAAAGTCGAGGGGCATCAATAAGTTATTGCCCAGTCAATCAAAAATCGCCAAGTAAGTCACTCCTTGATACCTTATCGTGAACACCACATTATTTTTCTTGTTATATATGTACATACATATTGAAGGGCCTACATAAATATGGTCTTAACCAAAATGTTGAATCACAAAACATTGCATGCACTTACTTTCTGAACGAGATGCATTATTCGTGAAGACACTCTATCACTAATTATCTTATTTTCAACCTCTTGTGGAATTGAGCTGTACAATTATTTTCTTGAATTGAGTTATAACTCTAGGATTAAAACTTCCCACTGCTTCCCTAAATTCTCAACAACGGACTATACCTGACGAATTTCTTACAGAACGTTTTGATTCGAATGGCTAATATCTGCTCACTTGTGCCTATGCATGTACCACCATAATATTTACCTATGTGATATCAAATCTAATGTAAAGCATCCTAGTGTTGAGATCCTTCTTGAGCCACTCTTTTTCTCTTTGGTGTATGAAGCTCCTATGATTCAAACAATCACTTTGATCCTTTGTTTATATTATCATGAATCCTTTTCACCGTCTAGTAATATGAGAGGATATTGATTTATAAGACAAGTTCGTCGAGTCTCTAGTCCTCTCATATAGGACCAACTATTTGCAAGGGGTTGAGTTGTTAGAATGATAATAGTCTCACAAGTGTACAACTTCTTGTTCAACCTCATGGGTTTGTGGCATAGATTTCTTGTGTCAATACTGTTAAGAGTGTAATCCAACTTCATGTATTTTGAAACCCATATCATATTCAGGGTGCTAGAATATTCTCATTTCGAGTTAAACTGATTTTCCCTGCATTCCATAAGACAACTGGTGTCACGTACTTAGCTATTTCTCCTTGAGGCCTACTATTGCCGAACAAGGCACATATGGAATGAAACAATTGTTGTTGTCCTTTTCATGACTCATAGTCTTCCAAGAATAACTAACGCTTATATTTTTATCCTTCCGATTATGCCTCCCATATGTCACACGTATAAAATGACTCACTTCTTTGACATCTTAAGATCGTGTACATAGTTCCCACATTATCAATGCCTACGAGGAAACTCTATGACTCGGTTGTTGAATGAATAATGTCATCACAATGATTAATCATGTCTCTGAGGATATATAACCTCACAAAATACTCTGCTCAGTACATTGATGAATTTTTGAACAATTCCAGCCAAATCTTGAACTTCATTGTTCCCCCTTGTATTAAATTTACAGGGGTTGAAAGTTCAAACATGCCAAAGAAGAAGCATCACCCCGTGATTCAAATATATTCAATAGGAAAACTTTATGGTCAATTTATGATGGGACATCTTAGAGTAATTGTTAGAGGTCACCAAAGATTTAGTTTGGGTGTTCGGTGTAGGGATTTAGAGTTGAATAAAGTGAATGAGTTATTCTCAATATTTTCTCCCTGCAGATGTTATGTGAATTGACAATTAGGATGAAATAAGTGTAGTGGCATTAGGCCTTACGAAATTTTGAAGGGAATATGCCAAACTATGAGTATGATGTTTTCCCTATTATTGTCCTTCGTGTACCCGGTGTTTTATGTGTCTATGTCGAAGGAGGTAATTAGAAATCTTTTGTGAATCATTCCGGTGGAAATTATTGAAGGAGAAGTTAATGGATAGTTAGCTTACGAGAGGTATCTATTGGTCATTTTTATTAGATAAGTCTGGGAGTTGAGATTATTTTCGGAATGTGTTATGGCAAAGTATATAAGTCGAGAAGGTCACCTTGAAGGCCGAAAGTGTTGTGGAAAGAAAATGTTCTAACTTGTTTGTATAGAAAATGATTGTGGATCGAAAGGTAATTTCTGTATGTTATGATTCAAATATGTACAATTCTTATCGAGATGCCAGTTTTGTTTATTGCAGATAATCTTGAAAATTGTATTATTGATTTGTGGTAATGCATTATTGAGTTGTGAATGTGTTATTAGGATGGTTTTGGTGATTCTCTTCCAAATGGATAGGCCCAATTACAAAGGAGAATCTGCCGAAATTTCAGAAAAAATTGGGAGTTAGTCAAAATTTGCAGATTTGAGGTATGTGAGAAAAGAAATAAGTTATGCAAAGTGGTTGGGGCATACTCTACTCATCATTCGAGGACGAATAATCCTAAGCGGGGGAGAGTGTAAGGCCCTGAAAAAAAAATTCGCTAAGTAATTTATGATTTTGTAGTGCCAAGGTTGGCTAATTATATTATTTTGCGTGCAACGAGGACTATTAATATAATGAATACCAATTGGATATGGTAATAAATGTATGGGATATATTATAAGTGATTTGGGGTCTAAGAACAGGCCTAAGTCTAAGCCAAGTTGAAAAATTATATGATTAGACCAAAATTCCAAATGAGTACGCACAAGACCCCACTTTGGACGAGCATACATACATTTATATAAGGTGTTATGTGATGCACAACCTTTCAAATGAAAGATCTTTGAGTCTAGTTACCAAAGCTTCAAACCGTTCGTCATTTGGACACTCCTACAAGAAGTTATGACAAAATTACCAAAGGATGGCAAAATGCGAACCTATGGCAAATTCTGCGATCGCAAAATCATTCTACGAACCACAGAAGTGTTTTGCGACCGCAAAATGGTCATAGAATGAGCCAGTTTAGCCCAGTTCCGGGCACCAGTTTTGTGATGCATTCCGCGACCCGCATACCTATTCTATGATGCATTTTGCGATCGCACACCTGATTTCGGAGGCTTCATTTTCCTATTTTCATAACTCGATCCCATTTTGATAAATAGGCTTTGGGGTTTATTTTGGGGTGATTTTCTAAGCATTTTAGAGAGAGCATTTTAGAGAGAGAAGGAGGAGACCTAACACTCCAATCATTCAATCTCGCATCAATCTTCAAGAATCAAAGAAACCAATCACAAGATCATCATCTAAGAGATTGGAATTGCTAGAATTTCTGGAACGTTGTGGTAACTTAATGAATGCTTAAACAAGGTATGTTGGATAAACTTTCTCTCCTAGAATCCAATTCCATAAATGTTTCCATAAGTTCAAGTATGGTTGGCTCAAAATTCTTAATTTCTATATTCCGGGTTATTACCTATGAATTTGACTATTTCGAAATGAGCCTTATGACCAAAGATATATATTCAAAGTATGGGCTACGTATTAAAATGTTATGGCTTGAGCCGTGTTTCAAATGAAAGCTAGTATGCCAACTTGTGTGAGAAAAACTTGATATGTTTAAGACTCATAATTGCTCCTATGTATACCTCAAGTCTTGATTGAAAATGTCTTGGATGATAATCTATAAAGATGCTCGAAAATAAAATAAGTGAATTGGGGATATAGGGTGGGGCCAACGTGCCAAGAATTTAGGTTATGATCGTGGCTAGTAGTATCAATCAGATGAGGGAAGGTGATGAAGAATACGAAATGAGCCTCGACTCAGCTATTTATAAAAATGATTTCGAAGATAGAATTACCTAAAAGTTTTTGTACTCAATTCATGCCCATAAGTGGCTATTTACAACTAATGCTTTGGTTTATAAATATATCCGGTGTGATTCGATGTCACGACCCAGATTTTCCACCCTCGGAAGTCGTGATGATGCTACTCGTGGAAGCTAGGCAAGTCGAATATTATAAAATCATTACCCTTTTCATTAAACATGTTCGACAATTTAAAATAATAAGTGATTAAAAAATAAAATAAATTAAATAATCGGAAATGCGGAAGACGAAACTTAATATTTCAACCAAACACTGCTACATAATTTGAAGTACAATACTACCCAGAATTTGGTGTCACAAGCCACGAACTGTCTAAGAATACTACAAATAAGGTCTGAATGAAATACATAAGTTTGTCTCTGAATAAGTAAAAACAGAAAGAGAAAAGATAGGAGGAGACGCCAAGGCCCGCGGACACCTGCAGGACTACCTCGGGTCGCCTAAATGGACTGAAGACAACACCCTTACTGCGGTCCAAATGCTCTGATATCAGTATTTGCTCACAGTGCAGAGTGTAGTATCAGGACAACCGATCTCATGTGCTGGTAAATGCCTAGCCTAACCTCGGTGAAGTAGTGACGAGGCTAGGACCAGACTACCAAATAAGCCTGTATAGTTAAATCATATACATCGAAAATAAAAGTAGATAATTGCAACTAAAGTTGGGCGGGGGAAACATGCTGCGGGGAGTAATAGGTAAGAACAGAATAATAGTAGAAAAATGTAAAGAATGCCATAAATCAAATACCAGCAAAAGATAAGGAAATAAGAAACAAGTACACATGTAATACCGTTGCATGCATGCAACCCGATCCCATTTCATATAGTACCGTTGTAGGCGCGCAACCCGCTCCCATTTTACATATTACCGTTACAGGCATGCAACCTGCTTCATTTCACATATTATCGTTGCAGGTGTGCAACCCGCTCCCATTTCACATATTACCGTTGCAGGCGTGTAACCCGCTCACATTTCATATCTTACCGTTGCAGGCGTGCAACCAGCTCCCATTTCATATATTACCATTGCAGGTGTGCAACCCGCTCCCATTACATTTATCAACACCAATCATAAAAGAATTCCGGCAAGGGAAAAATAGTATAACCACAACATCCTGGCAAGGGAAAAATAATGTAACAACAACATCCCGACAAGGGAACAATAATATAATAACAACATCCCGGCAAGGGAACAATAATATAATTCTCATATGAAGCACGAATATACCACAATGGAGTCATAAAATTTCAATACAAAACTCACGAGCATGCGTGACACCGATGTATAGATACTCGTCACCATGCCTATACGTCTTACTCCACAGTTAACACGTAGCAATTAAGACTCGACTCCTAATCCCTCAAGCTAAGGTTAGAAAAAACACTTACCTCGATGCTACAAACACAATTCAAGCCTCAACTATCGCTTTACCTCTTAATTCCACCACCAATTTGCCCGTATATAGCCACAAGTTGCTTAACTATATCAATAAATGCTAAATGAATCAATTCCAATGCATGAAAATAGGTTTTCTAAAGTTTTTCCCAAAAAGTCAAAAATCGCCCCCGGGCCCACATGGTCAAAACCCGAGGTTCGAACCAAAACCCGATTACCCATTCCCCTACAAACCCAAATATATAATTTATTTTGAAATTGGACCTCAAATCGCGGTCTAAATCCCCAAAATTTGAAAAACCTAGGTTCTACCCAAATCACCCAATTTCCCCCATGAAAACCTTTAATTTTGAGTTGAAATCATGAGAAAAGATGTTAAAGATTAATAAAAACAAGTTAGAAATGACTTACAATCGATTTGGAAGAGTACTTATCTTTGAAAATTGCCCAAGAGAGTTTTGGTTTTGAAAGGGTTTGAAAAATGAGAGATTTTCGGCTAAGTTATAATTTGCGCAGGTGCAAATATCGTATTTGCGAAGTCAGGTTCGCAAATGAGAACTCGCAAATGCGACCCAGTCTTCGCAAATGCGAAGGTAGACCAAAATCCTGCTGTCTTCGCAATTGCGTACAATTGTTCGCATTTGTGGTCCCTGTTGAAGTTGCATTTGCGACATAAGCCTTGCAAATGCGAGGGTTCCTGCCCTAGCCCCCCATTGCAATTGCGATGGGTCTCTCGCAAATGCGAGCTCGCAATTGCAAGCCAGGCTTCACAATTGCGAAGCCTGCAGACCTGCAACACACCGCGGTTGAAAATATGAAACTTCCTAAGTTCAAAACACTCTGTGGCCTATGCAAAACTCACACGAGCCCTCGAGGCTCCAAACCAAACATGCACGCAAGTCCAAAAATATCATACGAACTTGCTCGTGTGATCAAATCATCAAAATAACATGTAAAACTATGAATTAAACCTCAAAAACTCATCATTTTCATCAAGAATACTTAAAGTTCATAACTCTTCAACCGGAGGTCCAAATCACGTCAAATATACTCCATTTTCACCAATTTCACAGTTATCATTTAAATACTTTAACAAGTTAGTACCGGATTCCGGAACCAAAATACGGGCCCGATACCAATGGTTTCAAACATTAATTCTTTTCTTTAGTTCATAAATAATTCAGCAAAATAATTTTTTTCAAAAATTGATTTCTAATGCTTGGGACCTCGAAATTCATTTTCGGGCATATGCCCAAGTCTCATATTTTACTGGGGACCTCCCGAGATCATCGGAACACAGATCCGGGTCCGTTTGCTCAAAATGTTGACCAAAGTCAACCATAATTAATTTTTAACTCTAGAAATGTCTATTTCTCATATTTTCACATAAAAGCTTACAGGATATAGTCCAGACCATGCACGCAAATCGAGATGAGGTAAAAAGGAGGTTTTAAGGCCTCAAAACACATTTTCCACCTTTAAAAAAACCGTTCGTCCTCGAACGAACATAAGAAGGAATTACCTGAGTCGTTGAAAAGATGGGGATAGCAGCTCCGCATATCAGACTCGGACTCCCAGGTCGATGCCTCAGCAGGCTGACCTCTCCACTGAATAGGAACAGAAGGAAAACTCTTCGATCTCAACTGACGAACCTGCTGGTCTAGAATAACTACCGGCTCTTCCTCATAGGACAAGTCCCTATCCAACTAAACAGTGCTGAAATCTAACATGCCGGTTGGATTGCCGTGATACTTTCAAAGCAAGGACACATGAAACACTGGATGCACGGTTGATAAGCTCGGAAGCAACACAAGTCTATAAGCCACCTCTCCCACTCGATCAAGAATCTCAAACGGGCCAATGAATCTAGGGCTAAGCTTGCCCCTCTTTCCAAATGTCATCACGCCCTTCATAGGCGACACCCAAAGCAATACCCGCTCACCGACCATGAATGCCAAATCTTGAACCTTACGGTCGGCATAACTCTTTTACTTGGAATGGGCTGTACGAAGCCTATCTTGAATGATCCTGACCTTGTCCAAGGCATCCTGTACTAGATTTGTACCTAACAACTGAGCCTCTCCCGGCTCAAACCATCCAATCGGTGACCGATACCATCTACCTTATAAAGCCTCAAAAGGAGCCATCTGGATACTCAACTGGTAGCTGTTGTTGTTGACAAACTTTGCTAGAGGAAAAAACTAATCCCACGAGTGTCCAAAGTCAATGACATAAGCTCGGAGCATATCCTCCAAAATCTGAATAGTGCACTCGGACTGCCCGTCCGTCTGAGGATGAAATGCTGTGATCAACTCAACCCGTGTACCCAACTCTCGTTGAACTGCTCTCCAGAAATGTGAGGTAAACTGCATACCTCGGTCTGAAATGATAGATACGAGCACACCATGAAGACGAACAATCTCTCGGAGATAGATCTCAGCTAACCTCTCGAAAGAATAGGAGACTGCCACCAAAATGAAATGTGCTGACTTGGTCATCCTGTCAATAGTAACCCACACTACATTGAACTTTCTCTGAGTCTGTGGGAGTCCAACAATGAAGTCCATAGTGATACGCTCCCACTTTCACTCAGGAATATAAATCTTCTGGAACAAACCACCAGGCCTCTGATGCTCGTACTTAACCTGCTGACAATTCAAATACCGGGCCACATATGCGACAATGTCCTTCTTCATTCTCCGCCACCAGTAATGCTGCCGCAAATCCTGATACACCTTAGCGGCGCCCATGAATCGAGTACCGGGAACTGTGGGCCTCCGCTAAAATCAACTCATGGAGCCCATCCACATTAGGTACGCAAACTCGACCCTGCAGCCTTAAGACTCCATCATCTCCTAACGTAACCTGCTTGGCACCTCCATGTTGCACCATGTCTCTAAGGACACACAAATGAGGATCATCATACTGCCAATCTCGGATACGCTCCAATAAAGAAGAACGAGTGAATGTGCAAGCTAACACACGGCTGGGCTCAGAAACATCCAACCTCACGAACTAATTGGCCAAAGCCTGAACATCCAAAGCAAGCAGTCTCTCACCGATTGGAATATATGCAAGACTACCCATACTGGCTGACTTCCTACTCAAAGAATCGGCCACTATATTGTCTTTTCCCGGATGATATAAGATGGTGATATCATAGTCCCCTTTAATAGCTCCAACCACCTTCTCTGCCTCAGATTTAGCTCCTTCTGCTTGAACAAATACTGAAGACTCTTGTGATCAGTGAACACCTCAGATGACACGCCATATAGATAATTAATGCCTCCAAATCTTCAACGCGTGAACAATGGCTGCTAACTTCAAATCATGAACTGGATAATTCTTCTCATGAATCTTCAACTGACGTGAAACATATGCAATAATCTTGCCATCCTGCATCAACACCGCACCAAGTCTAATACGAGATGCGTCACAATAAACTGTATAAGGCCCTGAACCCGTGGGCAAAACCAACACCGACGTCGTAGTCAAAGCTATCTTGAGCTTCTGAAAGATCGCCTCACACTCGTCCAACCACCGGAATTGGGCACCCTTTTGGGTTAACCTGGTCATCGGGGTTGCAATAGATGAAAACCCCTCCACAAACTGAAGATAATAGCCTGCCAAACCCAAGGAATTCCGGATCTCTGTAGCTGATGCTGGTCTAGGCCAGTTCTTGATTGCCTTTATCTTCTTCGAATCTATCTGAATACCTTCTGCTGATACAACATGACCCAAGAATGCAATTGAACTCAACTAGAACTCAACTTCACAACCTTAGCATACAACTGACTATCTCTCAAAGTCTGGAGGAATACTCTTAGATGCTGCTCATGCTCCTCCCGTCTGCGGGAATAGATCAAAATATCATCAATGAAGACTATCACGAACGAATCCAAGTAAAGCCTGAACACTCGGTTCATCAAATCCATAAAAGCTTCTAGGGTATTTGTCAACCCAAATGACATCACCAAGAACTCATAATGCCCGTACCGAGTGCGGAAAGTTGTCTTAGGGACATCGGATGCCCTAATCCTCAATTGATGGTAGCCAGATCTCAACTCAATCTTCGAAAATACCTTCGCACCCTGAAGCTGATCAAACAAATCGTCAATCCTCGATAATCGATACTTATTCTTGATTGTAACCTTGTTCAAATGCCGGTAATCTATACACATTCTCATCGATCCATCCTTCTTCTTAACAAACAACACCGGCGTGCCCCAAGGCGAGACACTAGGTCTAATGAAGCCCTTCTCAAGCAAGTCTTTCAACTACTCCTTCAACTCTTTCAACTCAGGCGGGGCCATACGATACGGCGCAATAGAAATGGGCCGAGTGCCCAGATCCAAATCAATGAAAAAGTCAATATCCCTGTCGGGTGGCATACCCGGCAAGTCTGAAGGAAATACCTCAAGAAACTCACGAACAACAAGTACATAAGCAATAGAAGGAACCTCGGCACTAGAATCACGAACATATGCCAAATACCCCTTCTCGACCATACGCTGAGCCTTCATATATGAAATAACACTACGGGTAGAATGACTAGGAGTCCCTCTCCACTCTTAAAGAGGTAAACCCGACAAGGCTAAGGTCACAGTCTTGGCATGACAGTCCAAGATTGTGTGGTAAGGTGATAACCAGTCCATCCCCAATACGACATCAAAATCAACCCTGTCCAGAAGTAACAAATCTACACAGTCTCAAGACCCCCAATCACAACTATACATGAATGATGGACATGATCTATCACAATGGAATCACCCACCGGTGTAGACACATATATAGGAGCACTCAAAGAATCACTAGGCATGACCAGATACGTTGCAAAATAAGATGACACATAGGAGTACGTAGATCCTGGATCTAATAGAACTGAAGCATCTCTATTACAAACCAAAACAGTACCTTTGATAACTGCATCGGAAGCCTCAACCTCAGCCTCAGGTTTGGCTGGAAGAGCATAACATCAGGGCTGGGCCCCACCACTCTGAACTACATCTCTGGGACGGCCTACTACTGGCTGGCCTCCACCTCTAGTGGCCTGAGCTCCACCTCTAATACCTCTACCTCCACCTCTAGCACCTCTACCCCTACCTCTAGTTGGCTGGGTGGGTGGTGGAACACTCAGTGCCTGAACTATGGCACGGGAACCCTGATGCTGAGAACTGGTCGGTGCTCGAGGGAAATATCTAGCAATGTTCCTCGTGTCGCCACAAGTAAAACAAGCCCTCAGCTGCTGGGGCTGACGACCCTGAAAACTCTAAAGCGGCAGCACACTAATAGGAGCTGGTGGTGCAATGTTGGACTGCTGATCAGAATACTGCATATAAGAACCACAAACATCTGAAGCACCGTGAGAAACCTGAAGTGCTGACTGAAAAATCCTAGGAGGATGGCCTCTACCATACAAATCCTTGCCTCCAGACGAGGTGCCACTGAATCTGCCTAAATGACGAGGCTTCTTGTCAGACCCCTGACCACCTTGCTATGATAGAACCATCTCAACTCTCCTAGCCATATTGGCCGCCTCCTAGAAGGAAATCTCACTCCCCGTCTCCTTAGCCATATGAAGTCGAATAGGCTGAATGAGTCCCTCAATAAACCTCCTCTCTCTCTCTAAGTGGGGAGTATAAGTAGTGCATGAAAGGCCAAATCGATAAACTTGGTCTCGTACTGAGTAACAGTCATAGAACCTTGCTGAAGACGATCAAATTGCCTCCGATAGATCTCCCTCTGAGTGACGGGAAGAAACTTCTCCAAAAACAGCTGAGAAAACTGATCCCAAGTCAAAGCTGGTGACCCAACTTGTCTGGCCAAACAATAATCCCTTCACCAAGTCTTGACGGATCTAGATAAGCGAAAAGTAGCAAAGTCGACCCCATTAGTCTCCACTATCCCCATGTTCCTAAGAACCTCATGACAACTGTCTAAATAATCTTGAGGATCCTTAGAAGATGCACCGCTGAAAGTGGTAGTGAAGAGCTTGGTGAACCTGTTCAATCTCCACAAGGCAGCGGCAAACATAACTGCTCCATCACCGGTCTGATTTACCATACCCGGCGGAACTGTTCCAACTGGCTGAGCTGCTGGAGTCTAAAACTAGGGAGCCATCTGCTCCGAAGTGCGAGCAACAAGAGTCTGGGCTCCTCTTCCAGCCTGAGAGACGGCTGGTGCTACAGGAAGCAAGCCTGCCCGGGTGACACTCTCCATAAGGCCCACTAGACTGACCAAAGCATCCTGGAGTACTGGGGTAGCAATGAACCCCTCTAAGACCTAAGTTGGGCCCACCGGAACTACCTGGGCCGGAATCTCATCATCAAACTCAACCTGAGGCTCCGCCGTTGTTGTTGCTGCTCTGGGTTGAGCTCTGCCCCTACCTCGGCCTCTAGCACAGCCTCGCCCTCCGCCTCTCGTAGGAGTTGCTGCCAGGGGCTTGGGCTACTGATAAGTGGATAAGGAAGCGCGTGTTCTCGCCATCTGCGAAAGAACAGAGTAGAAATTCAATTAGTATTGAGAAACCAAATCGCACGACAGGAAAGAATAGATGTAAAGTTTTTCCTAACTCTGTAGCCTCTGGGGATAAATACAGACGTCTCCGTACCGATCCCTCAAACTCTACTAAGCTTGTCCATGAATTGTGAGACCTAAGTAACCTAGAGCTCTAATACCAACTTGTCACGATCCAGATTTCCCATACTCGAGAGTCATGATGGCGCCTACTCGTGGAAGCTAGGCAAGTCGAATATTATAAAATCATTACCCTTTTCATTAAACATGTTCAACAATTTAAAATAATAAGTGATTAAACAACAAAATAAATTAAATAACCGGAAATGCGGAAGACGAAACTTAATATTTCAACCAAACACTGCTACATAATTTGAAGTATAATACTATCCAGAATTTGGTGTCACAAGCCACAGACTGTCTAAGAATACTATAAATAAGGTCAGAATGAAATACATAAGTCTGTCTCTAAATAAGTAAAAACAGATAGAGAAAAGATAGGAGGAGACGCCAAGGCCCGTGGACGCCTACAGGACTACCTCGGGTCGCCTGAATGGACTGAAGACAACACCCTCACTGTGGTCTAAACACTCTGGTATCAGTATCTGCACACATTGCAGAGTGTAGTATCAGCACAACCGACCCCATGTGCTGGTAAGTGCCTAGCCTAACCTCGGCGAAGTAGTGACAAGGCTAAGACCAGACTACCAAATAAACCTGTGCAGCTAAATCACATACAACAGAAATAAAAGCAGATAATTGCAACTAAAGTTGGGCGGGGGAAACATGCTACGGGGAGTAACAGGTAAGAACAGAATAACAGTAGAAAAATGTAAAGAATGCCATAAATCAAATACCAGCAAAAGATAAGGAAATAAGAAACAAGTACACATGTAATGCCGTTGCAGACATGCAACCCTATCCCATTTCATATAGTACCGTTGCAGGCGTGCAACCCTATCCCATTTCATATAGTACCGTTGCAGGCGTGCAACCCGCTCCCATTTCACATCTTACCATTGCAGGCATGCAACCCGCTCCTATTTCATATATTACCGTTGCAGGCGTGCAATCCGCTCCCATTTCATATCTTACCGTTGCAGGCGTGAAACCCGCTCCCATTTCATATATTACCGTTGCAGGCGTGCAACCCGCTCCTATTTCATATATTACCGTTGCAGGCATGCAACCCGCTCCCATTTCATTTATCAACACCAATCATAAAAGAATCCCGACAAGGGAACAATAGTATAACCACAACATCCCGGCATGGGAACAATAATGTAACAACAACATCCTGGCAAGGGAACAATAATATAAGAACAACATCCCCGCAATGGAACAATAATATTACAACAACATCCCGGCAAGGGAACAATAATATAATTCTCATATTAAGCACGAATAAACCACAATAGAGTCATAAAATTTCAATACAAGACTCACGGGCATGCTTGACACCGACGTATAGATACTCGTCACCATGTCTATACGTCGTACTCCATAGTTAACACGTAGCAATTAAGACTCGGCTCATAATCTCTCAAGCTAAAGTTAGATCAAACACTTACCTCGATGCCACGAATAAAATTCAAGCCTCAACTATTGCTTTACCTCTTGATTCCACCACCAATTTGCCCATATCTAGCCACAAGTTACTTAACTATATCAATAAATGCTAAATGAATCAATTCCATTGCATGACAATAGGTTTTCTAAAGTTTTTTCCAAAAAGTCAAAAATTGCCCTGGCCCACATTGCCAAAACCCGAGGTTCAAACCAAAACCCGATTACCCATTCCCCTACGAACCCAAATATACAATTTGTTTTGAAATCAGGCCTCAAATTGAGGTCCAAATCCCCAAAATTTGAAAAACCTAGGTTCTACCCAAATCACCCAATTTCCCCCATGAAAACCTTTGATTTTGAGTAAAAATCATGAGAAAAGATGTTAAAGATTAATAAAAACAAGTTTGAAATGACTTACAATCGATTTGGAAGAGTACTTGCCTTTGAAAAATCGCTCAAGAGAATTTTGGTTTTAAAGGGTTTGAAAAATGAGAGATTTTCGGCTAAGTTATAATTTGCACAGGTACAGATATCGCATTTGCGAAGTCAGGTTCGCAAATGCGAACTCACAAATGTGACCCAGTCTTTGCAAATGCGAAGGTAGGCCAAATCCTTCTGTCTTCGCAATTGTGAACAATTGTTCGCATTTACGGTCCCTGTTGATGTCGCATTTGCGACATAAGCCTCGCAAATGCGTGGGTTCCTGTCCCAACCCATCATCGCAATTGCGATGGGTCTCTCACAAATACGAGCTCGCAATTGCAATTGCGAAGCCTGCAGACCTGCAACACACAACAGTTGAAAATCTGAAACTTCCTAAGTTCAAAACACTCTGCGGCCTATCCAAAACTCACCCGAGTCCTCGGGGCTTCAAACCAAACATGCACATAAGTTCAAACACATCATACGGACTTGCTCGTGCGATCAAATCATCAAAATAACATGTAAACACAAATTAAACCTCAAAAACTCATCATTTTCATCAAGAATACTTAAAGTTCATAACTCTTCAACCGGAGGTCCAAATCACGTCAAATAAACTCCATTTTTCACCAAATTTCACAGTTATCATTTAAATACTTTAACAAGTTTGTACCGGGATCCGAAACCAAAATACGAGACCCGATACCAATGGTTTCAAACATTAATTCTTTTCTTTAGTTTATAAATAATTCAGCAAAATAATTTCTTTCAAAAATTGATTTCTAAGGCTTGGGACCTCAGAATTCATTTCCGGGCATACGCCCAAGTCTCATATTTTACCGGGGACCTCCGAGATCGTCGGAACACATGTCCGGGTCCGTTTGCTCAAAATGTTGACCAAAGTCAATCATAATTAATTTTTAACTCTAGAAATGTCTATTTATCATATTTTCACATAAAAGCTTTCTGGATATACGTCCAGACCACACACGCAAATCAATGTGAGGTAAAAAGGAGGTTTTAAGGCCTCAAAATACAGAATTTGTTACTAACACAAGTGATGACCTTTTGGGTCATCACATTCGAGATCCTACATATTCATGTATTTAAATTGTACGTTGTCACTTTTGGGAAGGTTATTGCAAGACTAAATGGTGTATCATTTGTCTATGATTTTGATGTGAGCTTCTATTTATTGTTGGTATGACCCATTCCTTGGGAAGAAATCTTTTGTGTTTAAAATTTTCATTATAAATGAATTGGATAATGGCTAAACCCCCTTCTTCTTAGAATCGAATCTCTCGATGTCATGTAATTGGTGTAAGTCTCAAATTGATCATCATAGAATGGACTATTCCGAATGTGTTTGTGTTGAAGAACACCTATTCAATATCTATTCTATTGCTTTATCATGTCATTTTTCCCTTTGAAGATGTATTCAAAATGTGGAAAGTGTGTTAAGAACTGCCAAGACTTCATGTCAAGATGAATTAAGGTGGTTATACCAAAGTGTATGAAAAACCTCTATGTGCTTAGGATTCCCAAATTGCTTATATGTGTACTAATGCCCTAAATGATAGGCCTTATTGTTGTTGATAATGATATTAATGTTGAATTTAAAAAGGGAAATTGGAATTGTGAAATTCGGCCAAGTGACAAGAATGACTTTATAAATGAGGCCACTCGTGCCAATGTATTGAAAATATGGGAAAGAAACATGAAGTGAGATGATTTATTGTAAGGCTGATGTCTCAAAACATATGGCCTAGACGATCGGGTCATGATCAGATGCCATGTCGTACACATGGTGTAACTCTATTGAAAATTGTAATTGGAATTGCAGCTGTAGTTGATGTCTCTTATGAGATGGCCTAGCCGATCGGGCCGTGATCGGACGTCATGCCATACACATGGTGGTAACTGTGTTGGAAATAATAATTGAAATTGTGGATATGGTTGATGTCTCTTATGAGATGTCCTAGCCGATCGGGCCGTGATCGGACACCATGTTGTACACATGGTAGTAGCTGTGCTGGAAATGGTAATTGGAATTGTGGATATGGTTGATGTCTCAAATGAGATGGCCTAGCTGATCAGGTCGAGATCGGACTCCGTATAAGAACACAGTGGTATTGTGGATTGTGGAACATCGGCACTAAAGATCACCCAACCCAATAACGTGTAAATTGACTTGAAAATCTATGTGATCCTTAACTTGATGTTTTAGTGTTATTTGAAGCTCATATTACATTCTTGACTATTACTCTTGTATTACTATTCATTCTATTGAGATAGTGTTTAGCTTACATTCTGGTGCTATTCGACGGCATTAACGTCCCTTTTACCGGGGGCGTTGTATCTTTAATTGATACAGGTGGTTCCACAGCAGGCGGCATCAATCAATGATAGCAATGTACTCTTTCAGCTGACTTGGTGAGCCCCACTTCATCTCGTGGTCCTATATCTTTTGTTTCTCATGTACTTTGTATTTTGATGTATAGCTGAAGCCTTGTTGCCGGCATTTCCATATTACTCTTCAGTCGTACTTAGAGGCTCCGTAGATAGATTGTGGGTGGTGGTTGATGTGGGGAGTCAAAACTAGAAATGTTGGTATTGACAAACACGTTTTTCATATCTATAAACTTGTAATATTTTGGAAATTATGAATGAAGTTGCTAATGGAAATGAAATGGAAGTCGTTAATCAAATATTTTCAGAGTATGTTTAATGGAGTACATCTCCTTTTTATTAAAAGATGAATTTGGGTAAAATAAAATCTAACAGGCTTGCTCAGTCAGGTTTACTCGGTTGAGTGCCAGCCGTGCTCCTCGATTTTGGGGCGTGAAAAACGGTGGTTTTCCTGATTAAGCAAGTGAATTCTTCATGCTCTGTTATGCACTTACATGATTTCAAGTTGCTTTTAACATGCTACTCTATGCCTTCTTATTGACTGGTACTCCCTCCGTTTTAATTTAACTGAAGTAGTTTGATTCGGTACAGACTTTAAGAAAAAAAAAGAAGATTCTTAAAACTTGTGGTCTTAAAAGCTTAAGGGGTAGAAGGTTTGTGGAACCATGACATTTATGTGGTTATAAAAGCTTCTCATTAAAGGTAAGATGGATAAAATGAAGAGTTTAAAGTTGAATTATTTCTATATTTAGAAATGTGTCATTTATTTTGGAACAGACTAAAAAGGAAAGTACCTCATTTAATTTAAAATGGAGGGAGTAATTCTTTTGTCAAACATGATTTACCCGTGATGAGTTGATAACTCTTGTTTCGTTGTGTTGATGGTACTACGTCTCATTATATTCTTGTTGCCAATTATTTGAGATGTTGCACGGGTTCTCTGATTAGTAAGTATCACGTGACTTGAGCCCCATTACTACTTCACCGAGGTTAGTTTTGATACTTACGAAGTACATGTTGTCCCTTACTTATACTACACTTCTGCATATTTTGTGCAGATCTGGGTGCTGGAGGTAGCGGTCCTCGAGAGTGAGCTTTGACTATTCGGGAGGATCAAGGTAGTGCTGATACGCCGCAGACCCTTGGAGTCCCATTCTCTTATTTTTATACTATTGTATTACTTTCTAATAGTATTGTACTTATAGAGACTCATTATGTATTATGTTTAGAGCTCATACCTTAGTATCACCTAGTTTTGGAAGTTTTGTATATGTACTACCGTTTTGGCTTTGTTGGAGCTTTATTTCTCTATTTATGTTACTTACCTCAAAATTGTGCAATCTTTACTTCAATAAGCCATTGCCTCGCGAATCGGCCTCCAAACGCCTCGAATATAGACACAAACAACTCGATACAATCAACACAAGTTAAAGTAATCAATTCCATATGACAAAGCTAAGTTCTTTAAGAAAAGTCAAAAAGGCAACTCAAAAAGTCATCCTCGGGCCCACGTCTTAAAATCCGACAAAATTAACAAAATCCGAGCATCCATTCAATCATGAGTCCAACTATGCCAAGATTACTCCATTCCGATCACAATTCGACCTTCAAACCCTCATATTAAAACCTATGACATTTCTACAATTCCTCAATTTTCCAACCCAAAACACTAATTAAATGATAAAAACAATGATAGATTCATATATATTAATCAAATCTGAGTTAGAATCGCTTACCCCAATCAATTCCTTGAAAATCTCTCCAAACATTGCCTCAATCTGAGCTCCCAAAATCAGATAATATAACTTTAACCCTCATTTTTGATATTTAACAGCCTGCCCAGATATTCCTCTTCGCGATCGCAAAAAGTCCCTCGCGATTGCGAAGAACAAAATAAGTTGCTCTAAAAAAAATAGGCTAAGCGAACTCAAAGACCAAATCGCGAATGCGATACACAAACTCCCAGACCTACGTGCGCGAACCTTTTCATGCGATGGCGAAGGACAAATCGCGTGAACTCCAGTCTCCTTCATTCTTCTTCGCAAACGCGACCCAACACACGTGTTGGCGTAGTACTGCCTTCCAAACCTTCGCTATCACATACGCCTTCTCGCGAACGCATAGCACAAATTCCCCAACCGCCTACAATACTCTTCGCGATCGCATATAAGGAAACCAGCAACAACAAAACCAGCAGCCCCTCCAAGTTCAAAATGCCGAACATGATCCGAATCACACCCGAGGCCCCAGGATCTCAATAAAATATATCAACAAGTCCTAAAACACGATATATACTTAGTCGAGGCTTCAAATCACATCAAACATAAAAAATACGAATCACACCTCAATTTAAGCCTAATGAAACTAATAAATTTCGAACTTCTACAATCGATGCTGAAACCTATCAAATCAACTCCGATTGACCTCAAATTTTTCACACAAGTCATAAATGATACAAAGGACCAATTCCAACTTCCGGAACTAAAATCCGAGACTGGTAACCATAAAGTCAAATCTTCAAACTTCTATTTTTTCAATTTTCGCCAATTCAAGCCAAAATCATATACGGACCTCCAAATCAATATTCGGACACACTCCTAAAGTCCAAAATCACCATACAAAGCTATTAGAACCATCAAAACTCTATTCTAGAGTCATTTACACATAAGTCAATATTCGGTCAACTTTTTCAACTTAGGTTTCCCAACCTTGAGACTAAGTGTCCCAATTCATTCCGAAACATCCCCAGAACCGAACCAACTACCCCGACAAGTCACATGAAAACAAGTGAGCATTGAATAAGTAATAAATGGGGGAACGTGGCTATAATACTCAAAATAACCTGTCGAGTCGTTACATTAAGGCAATAATAATGGATTGCAGATAATTTATAAGTAATCTTTATTTAGGGCGGGTAATATAAAAATTAGGATAATTTTGATAAATAAATTTTAAATATTTTATAGGAAGAAAAAATCCCTTATGATTTTATTCTTCTTGCATAACCACAAATTAATTAATAATTTTAGATTTGGTAAATGAAAAGAGAGCACAAAAAATGTCACGCCCCAAACCTGGGGAGGCGTGGCTGGCACCTGATGCCGTGCTGGCCCGAGCGAACCACTCTGCAACTCATTCATTTTTTTTATAACTATCATGGGCCAACATGACCACAACTCATAATGTATAACTATTAGCGGGCAACACTGTATCACAGACCATTTTTCTTAAAACATAAACACATATGGGCCGTCAAGGCCTCTGACATACTATACAAAATGAACCTCTGTCTACAAAGCCTTTAAGATCATTTGACATCAGATGGCACAAGGTACCAGCCTACCCATAAGTGTGTAGCAAAATTCTGACATGATGACTCATAAAATTCGGCTGCACTCCGAATGAGGTGGAATCTTACCGATCCTTCGCTGAATGCTGACCTCGTCTACTATGAGGGCTCATCAAACTGATTGTCTATACCTGCAGACATGAATGCAGCGTCCCCAACAAAAGGACGTCAGTACGAATAATGTACTGAGTATGTAAGGCGTGTAAATCAGTATATAAAGGACATGGAAGAAACATGTAGTAAAGGACTCAACCTGTAGGTCTGGATAGCTCTGTAAATCATGAAATATTTATAATGTCATGCATATGCATATAAATTGTAATGCATAGGTCTGTACGTACATAACATCATCAAGCCTCTAAGGCATCCCATCGTATCATCTCGGCCACTATGGGCAAATCAACGTATACCAGCTGATCAGGTGGTGGTGCGTATATAACGCCGTAACCTTTTCCCATATACATATATATGTGTATATAACGCCGTCTGAGTCATATTTCAGCCACTGTGGGCAACATCATCATCGTATATCAGCTGATCAGGTGGTGGTGTGTATATAACGTCGTAACCTTTTCCCATATCTCATATATATATATATATATATATATATATATATATATATATATATACGCGTATATAACACCATCTGAGTCATGAGTAAATGCACATGTAAATGAATGTAATGCATGAGAAATACGTTAACAAAATCTTTCGGAATGTCACAAGACCATTATGCCTTTGAATAATATCATGAAATAAACTTTTTTTCAACTTACGTATTTTTCTAAGACCCATGAACAGACAATAGAATAATAAGATATATGGAAATCAAGAACATAGGCACCCCTAGCATCTCTACGAATAGAGTCATTTATGGAAGTTGTACATTTTTTCGTTTCATTTGTACCGTATGGATCATGCCAAAAAGGAAGAATGGATAATCTTAACATACCTAAGCCAATTCTCTATCGGAAACAACCGCTCTACCTTGTGGGAGTAGACTACCCTCCCCATACCCCACTAAATGTCTCAAAAACCATGTACACGCAATGATTATCTATATTATACCAAAACCCGTAAACCTTACACATTGCATGAAGACCTAAACTTGATTTGATAATTGACTCTAACTCATTCCTCTCCCCTCCACCAATCCACTTAATTGACTATCAGAATTTTACGCATCATATAACAAGCAAGATTTCAAAATTTCCAGTTCATTAAAGCAAAGAACACCGTAGAGTGAATTATACATGTCTCCTAAATTACGCAAGACTCCATTACCGTAGAGTGAATTATACATGTCTCCTAAATTACGCAAGACTCCATTTATCTTGTCTTTAGTCAAAATGTTTTTAACAACAAGTATCAAATTGCTTTGTGAATTCGCCCCACTCTATGAAACCAAAAGAAGTATAAACAACAAATGTTACTAAAATATCCAAATTTTGTTAAGTTTCAAGCGTTTAGCCGCAATTGCGTAATCTGCAAGCATAAGAGACCCAGAAAGTCCAAAGAAAATAAAATAAATGACTTACATATCAGTGAAATCGCCAATGGAAATATGGAAAGGATACGATCCACAAGACACACGAAATCAGTAAAGTAAAGACGATACCGGTAATTAGCTTATTTCTTCAGTCACGATCAAAATATCCAATTTCAAGAAGACTAACCTTTTCATTCTCTTTCAAAACACACCCCATGCAAGAAACATTTTTCAAAACTTTCCCCTAACAAACAAAACAAAACCCATTATTATCATCACCAGAACCATTTGATTCAATGATTATAATATCCTCCGGTAAAACCCATGTTCTCCAAGTAGAGTAAAACTCATGAGACCATAAATGGGGTTTGATAAAAATAGGATTTTTTCATATTTTTTCGGTGAAACATGGTTATTAGGAGTGTTTTAAGTGTTGGGGATTATTGTAGTGCAAATACCTTAAATAATTGCCACCACCTCCTTAAGCATAAGGATTGATGGCAATTTGCTGCCAAAACCCCATAGCTCCACGTAAATCATTGTCGCCCTTAGTTATTGTCCAAAATCCCACTTAAATAATTATCCACAAATTCTTATTAATCTCTCATTAACTAATAATCAATCAATTATCTCAACTTATAATTTTCTTAATCTCATATAAAGAACACAAATTTTCGTACACTTAATTCTTAAAATAGTAAAAAGGATAACCTTCTTTTCTTGTGAAAAGAAAAATAATACATATTTTTACAATAAAGAAATCTCATAAACTTTTCTCATATTATGTGTATAATTTAAAACATGTTCAAAAATAGTAATATTAATAACTATACAAAATTATATTTTTTAAATTATTTTTTTCTACAAAAATATTTCACTCAAAATACCATATATATATATATATATATATATATATATATATATATATATATATATATATATATATATATCAAGATTGTTAAACTTATGGGTGCGACAAAATTTTTAAGAAAATCTAGAAAGAATTTTACGTTCTGGGGAGAAGGTAACTGGAGGAAAAGAAAGAAAAGAAGAAGAAAAAGAAAAGATAGAATAATCTATTTATTTATTTATCTATACTATATTAAAAGCACGAAGGCCCTTAACGAAATGTCGTTAGTCTTTTTTACCCTTTAAAAATAAATTTTACATTGGACAAAAATGTAATTTAAGTTATTTTCCTAAAATTTTGGGCATTAATTATTTCCTGTATTTAGGACTTAAGATTTTACTTATATTCTTTCCTTATTTGAATACAATTTAAGACTCTAAAAAGACATCGGGCTAATTATTACTTGAAATTTGGAAATTTCACATATTAATTTGGACGGTTGTAGCAAAGTTATTGGATTGCTAAATTGAGTTTTAGCTATTACTTAGAATTATTTTAAGTTTTATTTATTTATTTTCACGATACCTAAGACCTAATATTTAGGACTACTTCTTTTTCTTTCCTTACATAAACTGTACTCTTTCAAGCATCACAAAAGGTGACGTGATATTTAAACACTAAAGTTTTCACAAATCTTAGATAGACTAATATTTAAAATTTTGAAGTTAATTGTGAATTTTCACTTTACGTTTCCAAGAACTTAACCCTATACAATCGAAGTTCTATTTATTGTAGAAAGAATCTCGTTGTTAATTCATTGTGTTAAAAATAAACTCATCTCAAAACAAATAGAATTTTTTTGATAATATATAATTAGCGGCTTATTTGTATTATTTAGCTACAAATTTGGTTTGTCGTTATTTTTTTTATATATAGTTGACCTGTTTAGAATACTCAACTTCGTTTTGTACTACGTTCTGAGCTTTCAAAGTTATCTAGATTGTTTTCATGCTTAGCAACATCATTCTCTACTTTGCTGTCTATGTTTAATTAATATTTGACAATTTAAAAAAATTATTAAACTTTTATCATATAACTCAAATAAATTATTTAATACTCCCTTCGTTTCAATTCAAATGACACATTTTTTCTTATTAGTCTCTACCAAAAAGAATAACACATTTCTATATTTAGAAATAATTCAATTTTGAACTTTTTATTTTACCTATTTTACTCTTATTGAGAAACTTTTATAGCCACACAAATATCATGGCTCCACAAAGTTTCCCCCCTTAAGCTTTTAGAACCATATGTTTCTAAAGTCTTCTTCTTTTTTTCTTTTTTAAACTTTATGTCAAGTCAAACTATATCATCTAAATTAAGGAGAGAGTAACATTTATAATTTTTTTTAAATTTTACATTCATTGAATTTGGTGGCCCTTAGCGAAATACATTTTGCTTTTTTTACCTTTAAAAGATGGGTCTGTGTGTTTATTTTAATGGAAAATAAAATAAGCTAAATGTGTCCTCTTCTGTCTTTGTTCTTTCTCCACATTTTTGTGTAGAGAAAATATGATCTACTTTTTATTGCGTCTTACACCTTCATGTAACAAATATATTTAGGAATAGCCAGTCAACTTTAGGGTGTTTGGTTAAAGGCATCATTGATGGTAGAAAAATTTATGTTCTCATATTCTTGTCCTTTTCATTTTGTATCATTGAAGATTGAGAAGTTCTACGGCAGAGTTTTTTTCTTGATTATATTAAGTTAGTTAAATAAAATCAACAGTCAACAATCATCATTTTTAAAAATTCGGAGTTCTTTAATGTTTTATTTTATAATATATTTTTATGTAATTTTTAAATTTTTTATACTCATTGAGATGGAGTACACGCGCAACGTGTGTATAGTAAGATTAGTACTGTATTAAAAGCACAAAAGCCTTAGCTTAATGTCGTTCACCTTTTTTACCCTTTAAAATTAATTTACATTGAACAAAATCATAATTTAATTACTTTCCTAATGTTTAGGACCTTAAAATCAATTCAAACTTTACTTATTAAATCTTTCCTTTTTTGACTTATGTATAGATTCTTAATATTTAGAACTTTAAAATTCGTTATGTTTTTATCTTATATAAATCCTTTTTCTTGTTTAAATTATGTAACAAAACTAAAATTTCTTACATTTCCAAAAAAATTCGTTTTGGATACTTAATTAAGAGACATAACGTTGCGAATTCACAGCATATATATACTATTATGAATCCACAACGCATAGTATTATGGTTGAATCCTACTAGGGGTGGCAAATGTTGAATTTGGGCGGGTCAAGATAGGTTAGGTCAATAAATGGGTCATTGCTAGGGGTGGTAAATGGGCGGGTTAGGTTGAATTTGGGCGGGTCAAGATGGGTTAGGTCAATAAATAGGTCATTGCCCAACACAGCCCAAAGTGTACTTGGGCTAAGATGGGCTGGGTCAAGATGGGCTAAACAATGAGTCATAACCCAACCCGCCCAACTTGACCCATGTTTTTGAACCATGCTCATCTTGCATAAACAAAGCCTTTTACCTTTTATACACATATGTATGAAAGGTAAATAAATACTATAACAAATTAGTATTTAAATGTGCAAGTTGAAAATATTTTGTGGGTGAGAGATGTTGGGTGGGTGGTGCAGAAAAATGAAAAAATAGAAAACAGAAAATTAAAAACTCAAAAAAAAAGTTAAATAGAAATATTGAGGGGGTTTGCAGGGTGAGGGGGGTTGGGTGGTAAAGAAAATGAAAAAACAGAAAAGAGAAAATTGAAAATACAAAAAAAAAAGTAAAAAAAAAAAAAAAAAATTTGATGGGGGTTTGCGAGGGTGTCACGACCCAAAACTCATCCCGTCGTGATGGCGCCTATCGTGGAACTAGGCCAGCCTCAACTTAACGCAACCCAAAACCACAATACTAAAGTCAAATCAGATACGGAAAAACTTTCATTCATTTTAAATAAATTGTTTAAGACATAAAAGAAAGGTTCATATTATGATACAACCATCCCAAAACCAGGGTGTCACGGAGTACATGATCGTCTAGAGAAATAACATAGTCTAGTACAATGTCCACTGAATACAACTGAAACACAACTAGAATATAGAAGGAGGATCAAGGCCTGCGAACGCCATACAGATACCTCACCAATCTCCAAAAGCCTGTAACCTCAATCATTGACTGCCACTGGGACCGAAAGTGCCTGGATCTGCACACAAGGTGCGGGGAAAATGTGAGTACACCAACTCAGTAAATAACAATTATAACTAAAGACTGAGTGCAGTGACGAGCAGTTAAAATCATATACATCTCATAACATAAAAACCTCAGTGGAAATAACAAGATGAAATCAGTAATTAAATTCCGAACACCTCGTATAAACACCCGTTTCAATGAAAGTTGTTTAAAATATTTGTTCAACATTTTCAATAGAGGCTCAATATAAAATAAGAGTGAAAATAGTAATTTCATAAAAACAAACCCCCCGGGCAAAGTATTACTCATATATATAGCCCATCGGACAAGCCTCTCAATCACTCGTGACTCAACTCTCATCAACCAGCACTCACACTCAGCATTCACGCTCAATAGGTACCTTATAATAACCACTGCGGCGTGCAGCCCGATCCATAAATATATAGTCGACTGCGCTCACTTGGGGTGTGCAGACTCTGGAGGGGCTCCTACAGTCCAAGCGCTATATTACTACGGCGTGCAGCTCGATCCTCTCTCTCTCTCTCTCTCTCTCTCTCTCTCTATATATATATATATATATATATATATATAGATGCGGCGTGCAACCCAGCCCGATCCCTAACTATCCTCACAATCCGGCCCTCGGCCTCATTAAGTCCTCAACCTCACAAGCCACTCGAGCATTTCAGTACAAACTCAAGGAACTCAGCCCAAAATAACTTTCATATATTAAAATAGAGTGATGAACAAGATTAAACAATAAACAGATATAAACAATGACTGAGGATATGCTTTCTATAAAAAATAATATGAGGATAATAGTAAAATATCTCTGAAGGTCCAAACGGTATGACACAAGGCCCCAGACATTGCATTCAGCCCAACTCACCAGAATCATTACTAAAACACATAGACATCATATAGAGTTTATCAACATATGCAACTCTACAGTTGCAACGGGACGGACCAAGTTACAATCCCTACCGGTGCACGCCCACACGCCCGTCACCTAGTATGTGCACTACCTCATTTATCAAAATAGTACGAAATTCTGGCGTTTCATACCCTCAGGTCTAGATTTGCAATCGTTACTTACCTCAAACCGGACAAAAATCTACTCTCCGATGCCCTTGCCGCATGACACAGCCTCAAATCGCCCCGGGCCCACGTCTCAGAATCTGATAAAAATCACAAAAATTAGAATTCTTATCCTCTCACGAGTCCATACATACCAAATTTACCAAAATTTAACTTCGTTTGACCCCTCAATCACCAAATCTTAACTCTCAAGTTCCAAGCACGAATTCCCCAATTTTCACCCTTAAATCCCACAAATTCCATGCTTAATCTACTAAAAATCACCATAGAATCGAGTTTTAGGTTCAAAAATATTATCTCAGTGTGATTCCCCTTGAATCCCTCTTTAAAATCCCTCACAAACTTCAATCCCGACTTCAAAATGGTGGAAATGAGCAAAATTTTGTGAAGGGTCCAATTTATACTTTCTGCCCAGCACTTCCGCACCTGCGGTTACTTGGCCGCATCTTCGATGTCGCACCGGTGGAAAATCCCTTAAAGATGTGGTTCCCACTTATGCCCCCAGAAATTGCTTCTGCGATCATCACACCGCACCTGCGATCTCGCAGGTGCCCTCCACTATCCGCACCTGCATCTCATGCCTCAGCTCTTCAAGATTCCGTATCTGCGGTTCACTTCCGCATCTACGATCATCGCATTTGCGGTTCCCGCTCCGCAGGTGCAGAAATATCAGAAGCAGCAACTTCAGCTGCCTTATTCCACTTTCCAACTCTCTATTAACCATCCGAATTCATCCCGATGCCCTCGGGACCTCAACCAAAAATATCAACAAGTCACATATCAACATACGAACTTAGTCGAACCTCCGGAACACTCGAAACAATATCAAAACACCCAAATACTCCCGGATTCAAGCCTAAGGATTTCCAAAATTTCAAATTCCGCAAACGATGCCGAAACCTATTAAATCACCTCCGAACAACCTGAAATTTTGCACACACGTCCCAAATAACAGTACGAACCTACTCCAACTTCTAGAATTTCATTCTGACTCCGATATCAAGATTTTCAGTGCCGACCGAAAAATGCCAAATTTTCAATTTCGTCAATTCAAACCTAATTCTACCACGGACCTCCAATTTCATTCCGAACACGCTCCTAAGTCCAAAATCACCTAACAGAGCTAACCAAATTATAAAAATCCAAATCCGAGATCGAATACAAAAAGTCAAAGTTGGGTCAAACCTTTCAATTTAAAGCTTCAAGAGCTGAGAATCATTCTTCCATACCAATTCCGAATAACATGAAACCAAAACAGACGATTTACATAAGTTATAATACATCATACGAGGTTAGTCTTGCCCGAGAACTGACGAGCGAAGTGCAAATGCTCAAAACGACCGGTCGGGTCGTTACAGAGGGGTGTGGTGAGTGGTGCAGAAAAATAAAACAATAGAAAATTAAAAATTCAAAAGAGAAAATAAATTTGGCGCAACTAAGTAAATTTCTAGATAAGTTGGGTTGAGATTCATTTGTTTTGGGTGAGGTTCATGGGTTGTATTGAGCTATTTTATGGGTCAAAATGGGCTATAAAAATTAATGGGTTAACTTGGACTCAGCCTAAATAGGCCCATGAGCTAAAATATTTGTAGTCCAACCCATTAAGCTCTAAATGAGTTGGACAGGTTGGATGAATTTGGACTCAAATTGCCACCCCTAAATCCTACGGGTTCATGATTCTCAACGTATACTATTTCTTTTAACTTGGAGTTTTTGTCTTTCTTCCTTAACATGAATCCTTGTAGTTGTATTAGAATCCATAGCCCTTCCTTGTTTTTAAGACTTTGAACGTGTAACACTTTTTATTTATATTATTACTATATAAAAAATACGAAATTAATTTTTTTTACCAATTTAAAATAAATTAAGCACTAGATAAAATAGTCATATAATTATTTTTTTTAATATTTAAGAGTATAAAATTAATTAAAAATTTGCTTATTAATTAATTTTTTCTTATTTTAACTATGTAAAAAAATATTATATTTAGGACTCCAAATTCAAATTTATTTTATATTAATTTTTCTTATTTGGCAAACTTTTATGAACTTCATAAGTGCTTTTGAAGTTTAATATGTGTAACAAATATTACATTTAGTTTGATGTCAATTGCTAATTTTCAACAATATATTCTTATATACATTTTATACTAATTGGCGCGATGCACACGTGCAACGCACGTACACTAAAGTTAGTACTATATTAAAAGCACAAATACCCTTAGCAAAATGTTGTTCGCCTTTTTTACCCTTTAAAAATAAATATTACATTGGAAAGGATAATAATTTAAGTTATTTTCCTAATATTTAAGAATTTAATATAAACAAAATTTTTTATTATTAACTCTTTCCTTATTGATTAGGTAAAAAGTCCTAATATTTAGGAGTTTAAGATCAATTAATCTTTTACCTTATATACAAATTAGAAGACTGAATTTCTTACCATGAGGCATACGTTTGTGTATGTTTTACCAATTAATAAGTCTACTTGATAGCAAGAGACATTTATGATATCCTTGCCACATTGAAATAATATGTGCAGCAGATTGTCATTAATCTAACCAGAATTGAATGAGCGAAATATTCATTAACGATTGAAAAGATTAAATATTTTAAATATAATAAGCAGAATGTATTTGTAGAAAGAAATAAACATAAAAATAGGCAACGTTGTGTAAATGTGGATTAATGCAGGATATCTAACAGATATGTTGAGAGGACGGCAATGTATTTACGATTGATTCGTTAGCACATTGCCAGTGTAATGGCTTACATTAACAAAATATGTTAGAAAAAAAAAAAGTTCTCTACTTTTTAATTTTCATTTTGCTCATAATAATATCATGAAAAATGTTTTAATCGTCAGAACACGTATAAAGCTAGACAACTTTTTTTACACTTAAACACTCCCTCCTTTCTGCCGGAAAAAATAATCAAACACTCTCAAATATATATATATATATATATATATATATTGCAAGAAAAATGAGTAGATAATATTAACTAAGAACAAGAAGGAAAGAACAACTTATAAAAAATACTGTGTCATGGCAAGCCATTGCCTTGAAAGCGATTTCGACCCGACTAGGTGAAAATCATTAAGACCGGTCGCTCCCCAAGGTTCCACAGCACCTCCAAACACGTGCACTCGTGGATGTAAGTTTAGAATTTGCAAAAAACAGTTGCCCTGAAAGAAAAGAAGATGAAGGTATTTTCTGTAGTTGTTACAAAAATTAAAATATTGTAAGAAGAAAATAATGATTAGCAAGATAAATTATTAGTTAAGAATTGAGTGAATATGATGGCTAATGACCATCCTATTTATAGGTAATTAGGGAGGTTGCATATATGACAAGTGTGAAGAGTCTTTTAACACTTGTCCAAATATATTAGTCCACTTGGCTTCAATATTAACAAGTGTAATTAGTCTTCGATGCATGAAGACACATGATAGATTTGCATAGCCACTTGTCAAAGAGCATTCAACACTTGTCTTTAAGGCTTCATGCAAGAAGCCACTTGAAAATAGATAGAATACTTGAAAAATAAAAAAAAAACCCATGGCTATTAGTTGTAAATGGATTTTCAAAAAGAAATTTTGACTTTGCATTATAAATAATACTAACAATCCCCCACTAATGCAAAGACAAAAATAGAATAATTCTGGGCAAAAGAAGGAACAAGTACTTAAGTGTCAATATCTTTCGATTTGAATTGACACGTAGTGAAATGAAGCAACAACTAACATCCACAAAGTGAAGTACCCTTGAACTGAATGGACATTAGTTGAGACCCCCACAACATATACTATATCCTTAATTTTATGCAAACTCCGCGATACTAACAAAGTGCTTTTATGGTCATGCACATACCTTGGGTCCCATGAGTTCTCTAGAAAGGCATCCCAAGTCTTTCATAAAAGGCGACCACACCTTTACACTCACATAGGTGATTCAATCAAGTCTATCTACACATAGACTACCTTAAGGCTATAAATTCATTAGGAGAAAAGTAAGCTCAACCTTATAAAGCACTACCACATGCCATATGGATAGGAAATGTAGTGCATATTGAGATCTCATATGGCTTTGTTTGACCAAAAATAAGTATCTATCATACTTCCTCAATCCATGGGCTTTAGCCCCATCCCCCTCGACATTTCAAGGATAACTCTACTTGCCAAACTCTTGGTTAAAAGGTCCGCCAAATTTCTTTTGGATCTTACATATTCCAAGAAAATAACACCATGTTTCAAAAACTGTTTTACCGCGCCATGCCTAATGTGGATATGTCTTATTTTTTTCATTGTACACACTATTTTTGGCAATTCCAATTGCCGCCTGTGAGTCACAATATAGAGAAACTGGTGAAGCTTGTCTTCCCCACAAAGGCACGTCAGCTAATAAGTTACTCAACCACTCGGCTTCTTGCCCTGCCAACTCAAGAGTAATGAATTCAGACTCCATAGTAGATCGTGCTATACAAGTCTGTTTTGAAAACTTCCATAAAATATCACCTGCACCCAAAGTAAACACATAGCCACTAGTAGAACTAACTTCATCATTGTCAGTAACCCAGTTTGCATCACAAAATCCTTCTAAAACAACAGAAAATTTATTAAAATGCAAACACCAATCCATAGTACCTCTCAAATACCTTAGCAAACGATGAATAGCAATCCAATGTTCACTACTAGGGTTGTGAGTATATCTACTCAATCTACTAACAACATAAGCAATATCAGGTCGTGTATAATTCAAGAGAAACATTACACTACCAATTATCTCAGCATACTCAGTTTAATAAATACTAGATTTCTTATTCTTTTTCAAGTGTATGCTAGGATCATAAGGAGTTCTCACAGGTGCTACATCAAAACAATTAAACCTTTTTAATATTTTCAATATAATGAGGCTGAGATAATGAAAAACCATCAGAAGTTCTTTTGATTTTAACCCCTAAAATCACATCTGCTTCTCCAAGATTTTTCATTTCAATTTTAGAAGACAAAAAATTCTTAGTCTCATTAATGACATTCACATTAGGGACAAATATTAATATGTCATCCACATACAAACATATAATAACACAATCTGATCCTATCATCTTGGAATAAACACAAGTATCAGATACATTAACAACAAAACCATGAACCACTAATGTGCTATTAAACTTTTCGTACCATTGCTTAGGTGCCTGCTTTAGACCATACAAAGACTTTCTCAATTTTCATACTTTATTCTCCTGTCCTTGGATCACAAATCTCTCAGGTTGAAACATATAGATCTCTTCCTTTAAATCACCATTTAGGAAAGCCGTTTTAACATCCATTTGATGTATCACTAAATTATGAATAGTAGTTAAAGCAACAAGAGTTCTAATAGTCGTTATCTTAGTCACAGGAGAATAAGTATCAAAGTAATCAATGTTTTTCTTTTGTTTAAAACTCCTAATAACAAGTCTGGCCTTATATTTCTCAATTGTACCATCATGTCTCAATTTCTTCTTAAATATCCACTTGCTACTTATGGGTTTACAAGCTTTAGTCAAATCAGACAAGTCCCAAGTGTGATTAGAAACTATAGAGTCTAATTCACTTTTAATGACCTCTTTCCAAAAACTAGCATCTATTGACCTTATTGATTCACTTTATGTCTTAAGGTCTTCTCCTATTAAATACATTGACATTAATTCATCACTTAAAACATTAAGATCAATATTTTCAGTCAAGAAAGTAGTAATAAAGTCAGGACCAAAGCTAGCTTCAATTCTACGCCTCTTACTTCTTCTAAGTTCATTTTCATGCTCATTAGCAGTAACACTAGAAGAATGCACAATATGAGAATTAACAGACATAGATGTAGAAACATTATTAGGTACAACACTAGGCACATTATTTTTCAATGGAAAAACATGCTCAAAAAATTCTGCATCTCTAGATTCACAAATAGAACTATCATTCAAAGACATAAATCTATATGCAATATTGTTTTGAGCATAACCAATGAAAATAGCATCAAAAGTCTTGGGTCCGACAGTTACTTATTTAAAATCAGGTAGACCAACCTTAGCTAAACACCCTCACACTTTTAGAACTTTCAAGTTAGGGACAGACCCTTTCCATAACTCATGCGGGATTTTATCTAACTTCTTATGAGGGACTTTATTAAGAATATAGAATGCAAATAAAACAGCTTCCCTAACATATTATCAGATAAACCCGAACTCAAAAGCATAGAATTCATCATTTTCTTAAGGGTTCTATTTTTTCGTTCGGCTAATACCATTTTGTTGGGGAGTATAGGGAGCACTAACCTCATGTATAATACCATTTTTCTCACAAAAGGCTTCTAGAGTATTAGTACTATATTCACCACCCCTGTCAGACCTAAGCTTCTTGATTTTTCTGTCTAATTAATTCTTTACTTCTGCCTTGTATTTCAAAAATATGCTTTCAGCCTTATCTTTTGACTTAAGAAGATATACCTTAGTGTATCTAGAAAATTCATCTACAAAGGTGATGTAGTATTTATTTCAATCCTTACTAACGATGTTCTTGAAATCTGCTAAGTCTGAATGTACTAGTTCAAGCAATTCTATTTTTCTACTAGTTATATTTTTAAAAGGCTTGTTGGTATGTTTTGCTTCTACACAAATAGGAAACTTAGAAAAATTATCAACATTAATTGCAGGAATTAATTTCATTTTTCTAAGTCTTTTAATAGAAGCAATATTAACATGATCTAGTCTACCATGCCACAAATCAATAGACTCAGCAATATAAGCAGAATTGAAAGTACTAGCATTATAATAATCTCTTGAGCGATGTTCAGTATAAATAAATCCCCACTAAGGTAACCCTTCCCAAAAAAGTCTCATCTACGAGAAATAACAACTTTATCAGATTCAAAAACAAGTTTAAGACCTGCTTTGTTGAGATGCGCACCAGAAACTAAGTTTCTATGGAGGGAAGGTACATACAGAACATTGTTCAAGGCTTAGGTTTTTCCAGAAGTTAACTTAAGGAGAATTTTCCTTTACATATAACTCCATCTGTAGTGGAGTTACCCATGTAGACGCACTCGCCATCAACAGATTCCTCAAAGTCGTGAAACAACTCCTTGTTGGCGCAAAAGTGCCTTGAAGCGCCTGTGCCCAGTATCCAGTCAGTCTTGTTATCCATCATGTTTGCCTCAACAACCACAACATCAATGACATCACCATCCTCAGTGAGGTTAGCTTGGACTGAAGCTTTTCCTCCAATCTTTGAGTTTTGTCCTTGTCTCTGGTTGCACTGAAGAGTCTTGTGACCAATTTTGCGGCAGACATAGCAAGGTCCTTTCGACCTTTAAATATGGTCCTCTAGCTTACTAAAGTAATTCTACTTAGTCACATGCCCTTTCTTCTTTTTTCCTTTAAACCTATCTTTCACAAAAGTACAAGAAGATTCCACAAGGTTAGCTTTAGAAGAATTAAGAGAGAGAGAGAGATTTCATCTTATCCTTAAGTCATTCAGACTCCTCATCTTTGAGACGGTTTGCTTCCTCAGTCCTCATGTGACTGATCTGTTCTTGAAGAGTTAAGTTTTTCTTTTTGTGTTTTATTTGATTCCTATAATCACTCCAGGAAGGTGGAAACTTTTCAAGCAGAACATTAGCCTAAAGAATCTCACACATCTCCATGCCCTCGTTCAAAACATCAACAGTCAAGTTCTCATACTAGTGAACCTGTTTCATGATTGGCTTATCATCAACCATCTAAAACTTGATCCACTTTCCAATGACATACTTCTTTTTTCCCGCATCATCAACACCATATTTCTTCTCCAAACTGTCCCATACGACTTTAGCAGATTTATAATTTATAAACAAATCAAAGAGAGGGTTAGTCATATGGTTAAGCAGATGCCCTCTCATATATATATATATATATATATATATATGATTTCTTCTTAGCAGCATCATCAACAATAACAATATTGGCAGAATTAGAATTACCAGCAACAATATCAACAGGAGGATCGTTAAACAAAACATAATCAACTTCTAATTGTTCAAAGAAAACTAAAAATTTCTGGGACCAACGCATATAATTGTTTTCATCTAAAGGATCAAGCTTTGAGAGATCAGGAAGTGTTTTGTTCAAAGTGGTGGTCACTAGTCAATATTATATGTAAAATCGCTTTTAAATTGTAAGAAAAATGAGTAGATAATAATGATTAAGAACAAGAAGGAAAGAACAACTTATAAAAAATATTGTGTCGTGTCAAACCATTGCCTTGAAAGTGATTTCGGCCCGATAGGGTGCAAATCGTTAAGACCGATCACTCTCCAAGGTTCCACAGCACCTCCAAACATGTGCACTCGTGGCTGGAAGTTTAGAATTTGCACAAAACAATTGCCCAGAAAGAAGAGAAGATGAAGGTATTTTCTGTAGCTGTTACATAAATTAAAATGTTGTAGGAAGAAAATAATGATTAGCAAGATGAATTATTGAATTGAGAGAATATGATGGCTAATGATTATCCTATTTATAGGCAATTAGGGAGGTTGCATGTATGGCAAGTGTGGAAAGCCTTTTAACACTTGTCCAAATATATTAGTCCACTTGGCTTCAATATTAACAAGTGTACCTAGTCTTCCATGCATAAAGACACATGATAGATTTGCATAGCCACTTGTCAAAGCCATTCAACACTTGGCTTTAAGGCTTCATGCAAGAAGCCACTTGGAAATAGATAGAACACTTGAAAAATAAAAAGACCCATGGCTATTGGTTGTAAATGGATTTTCAAAAGAAATTTTTGAATTTGCATTATAAATAATACCAACATATATGTGTGTAAATATATATTTTAATAAAATACAATTAGATAAGAATTCTCAAGTTATTTATTATTATTGGGCTCTTTAACTTAACATTAAATTTTAGAAATATAACAAAAGACACTTAAATTGCATGTCAAATTCAAATAATCTAATTTTTAGAGGAGATGAAGAGATTATTAGTAGAACCTTATCATTTAATATCTTTATATCAAGTATATTATGCTAATTAACCCCAACGGAAATAAAATGTAACGACCCGACCGGTCGTTTTGAGTTTTTGCACTTTGATCGCCAATTCTCGGGTATAACTCGCCCGATGTGGTGCATTATGACTTATGTAAATTGTTGGTATTGGGTTTCAGGTTAATCAGAATGAATTTGGATGAACAGTTCTCAGTTGAATCTTGAAATTTGAAAGGCTTGACCAAGATTTGACTTGTTTGTATTTGATCTTGGAATTGAATTTTTATGGTTTGGTTAGCTCCGTTAGATGATTTGGGACTTAGGAGCGTGATCGGAATGCATTTTGGAAGTCCGTGGAAGGTTTAGGCTTGAATTAGCGAAATTGAGATTTCGGCGTTTTCCGGTTGATAGGCGATATTTTGATATAGAGGTCAGAATGGAATTCCGAGAGTTGATATAGCTTCATTATGTCATTTTTGATGTGTGTGCAAAATTTCAGGTCACTTGGACGTCATTTGGTCAACTCTTTGATCGAATTCGGATTTCGGAAGTTTTGGAACTCTTAGGCTTGAATCCGAGGGTGATTTGATGTTTTGATTTTGTTTTGAGCATTTTGAAGGTTGGAACAAGTTTGAATTATGTTATGGGGTGTGTTGGCATGTTTGGTCGGGGTCCCATGAGGCTCGGATATGTTTTGGAAGAGTTTTTGGAAGATTTTGTCGTTTTGAGCATAATCATGTAATGATCCAAAGTCCATTTTTAGTTCTAGAGATCGAAATTTGATTTCGAGACTTCTGGAATTTTGATAATGAATTATAGGACTGATATGGAAAGTTTGGTCTAATTTCATCAAGTCGCGATTTGGTTTTTGACACGAAGCATGAGTTAATTGTTTAACGAGCAAAATAGGTATTGAACTGAGCAAATGAGCTCTGAATTGAGTTTCGAGTGAAGGGCTATGTTCGTATTATTATTTGTGACTCATAGGAACAAGAATCATCAAATTCTGAGTTTGTATTATGGAGTTAGAGCCTTTTTAGTGAAAAGAAAAGTTGCTGCAATTTTCTGCATTTTTCGCACGTGTGAACAGTAACCGCACCTGTGTGAACAGTATCCGTGTACAGTACCATGTACAGTAAACTTGAACAATATCTGTGTACAGTACCCATGTATAGTATATATGAACAGTACCCTGTATACAGTACCCATGAACAGTACCGTGAACAGTCCCCATGAACAGTAAAATGCGTGAACAGTAACCACGGAAAATTCTGGACAAAATGTTAAGTTCTGAAAATGGGACTTTTTACCAAATTGGAGCTCGGGGAGGCGATTTTCCGGAGATTTTTAGGGAAAACAATGGGGTAAGTGTTCTTAACTTAATTTTGGATAGATTACCCGAATCTATTACTAGTTTTGGTATTTAATTGGTGATTTTAGTTGGGAAAATCTTGAAAACCCTCTTGGTTTAGTTTGAAGATTTGAGGGTCGAGTTGATGTCAGATTTTAGTAAAATTGGTATAGTTGGACTCGTGGTTGGATGGGGTTTCATATTTCATAATTTTTGTCGGGTTCCGAGACGTGGGCCCCACGGGCAAATTTTGAGTGCAATTTCGGATTTTTAATGAAAAATGTAGAATTTCATATGGAATTAATTCCTATAATTTTTATTAACTGATTCGAATTATTGTGGCTAGATTTGAGGCATTCGGAGGTTGATTTGAGAGACAAAGCCATCGCGAGCTAGAGGATTAGCCGGTTCGAGGTGAGTAATGGTTGTAAATGATGTCCTGAGAGTTTGAAACCCCGGATTTGCACATCGTAGTGCTATATTGAGGTGAGACACACGTTGGATGATGAGCGCGGGATCTTTTACTACCGGGGATTGTGACTTGGTCCATCCCGATTGATGATTTTACCGCATATTTGATTGAAACTTATTTGTTATCATCATGATTTGGGTTGATTGCCATACTTGGGCTTCGTGCCAATTATTTGAATCCTTTGGGAATTTTTATCACTATTTCTTCACTGTTTTGACTTATATTTAAACTCAGTCCTGTTGATAATTATTGTTTTACAAACTCTGCTGCTTTTATGCAGATTTGAAAATTCAGTTTCTAAATGGTATTTTGGGTTGAGAACTATTGTTTTACAAATGCCCGAGAGGCTTATGATGATTTCCGGACTGAGTGAGGCCGAGGGCCATATGTGAGGATATGCTGAGTGATATAAGGCCAAGAGCCTGAGATACTATTTATGCCACGGGGTGGCTTAAATGATGTGAGGCCGAGGGCCTGAGATACTTTATATGCCACACTGTGGCTTGAGTGATGTGAGGATATGTTGTGTGATGATGCCACGAGGTGGCTTGATATAGCACTTGGGCCGTAAGGGGCCCCTCCGGAGTCTGCACACCCACAGTGAGCGCGGGTACCCATTGTTCTGAGTGATTGATATTATGCCCGAGGGGCTGATATAAGTGATTGTGAGGTAGCCCGAGGGGCTGATACTATTCTGAGAGTGAGCCCGAGGGGCTGTTACTGATCTGATATTGAGCTTGAGGGGCTGTTACTGTTCTGGTATTGAGCCCGAGGGGCTGACATTGTTCTGATATTGAGCCCGAGGGGTTGGTTCTGTTGATATTATATCCGAGGGGCGTTTTGTTGTACATGTTTTTCCCAATGGGCTGTTTACATTTCTATCATTTTTGTTACTCACTTGTAAACTACTTGCTTTACTTGTTGGGAAAAAAGGGATTTTCACTTGATTTCTCAATGCTTTACTGTTTAAAGTGATTTTACTGCTTCAGTATAGAATACCTTGTGTTTTTGTGCGATTTCTTGCCTTCGGTCTTTATTTATTATTATTACTTGTGAGCATATGATTTTTGCCCTATATGTGATTATTCCCAAAATCCCAAACAAAATGATTTTTCTTTATTTTTACAATTTTTGTGCATTTCAGTGTCATTTTCTGATAATTATTGCATTTTATTTGCGCATGTTAATTTTTATAAAATACAAAAATATGCATAATCACATTTAGTTTTTAGTTTTATATTTTAGTATCAATTAAGGGTTAATTTGTTTAGAACAAAATATGAAAAATCAGAAAATTAGTTCACTTTTGCATTCTAATGATTTTTATTGTGAATTTGTCATGAAATAGTTTTTAAAATTTTTAGGAATTAATTAGTCTTTATTTTGAAATAATTAGGATTTCATGTTGGTGTTACATCTTTATAAAAAATTAGAAAAATTATAAAAATTTAAAAATGAGAAAAAGGAAATAAAAGAGAAAAGAAAATAAGAGTAGAAAATTTGGTCTTAATAGAAGACCCAAACTTGGGCCAAATCAACAAAACTTCCCAGGCCCAAACATGGTTATATCCCTGCAAACCATTCCAGCCCAAATTCCCAACCCGGTCCGGTCCCTAGTAAGTCCAAACGACGTCGTTTCCCCAGCCTTCAATCACGACCGTTGGATCTCATCAATCCAACGGTCCGGATCTAACTAGGATGTTTGTATATAATTGTCCGAAAACTCCCCCCTACCCCATTTGCCTCGTCTTCCTCACCCCACCTATCCTCTCAAACCCTAATCCGCGCCGCCCCTAAATTCCCTGCCGGCGGTGAACGCCACTTACCCCGTTCAAACCCAGATTAACACCATAGATCCCCCATGAATCCCTCTTTCCACTCCCATTATGTTACAACCCATATCCACATGTGTTTGTTCATGCCATATATTAGTTAACATAAATCCAAGAAGGAATTATCATTGAGATGATAAGATGTCAATCCTATTGGTCTTAAGTGATACAACAGTGTATAAGGGTGATTAACAAGTATTAGAAGTTAAACGAATCAAGGATGTTGTAACTCGTATTTTCAGGTAATCTAGCGGTGCTTAATACACTCAAGAGGTCATTTATTAAGCTATTTTAATCATATAATATCCGTATCATAAGTCTTGAAGTCAAACGAGTTATGAAACAAAAGTCGACAAAAGTTGTCGCAACTTAGGTTCATAATTTTACTTAAACATTAGGTCAAATGTTTCTAATATTTTCTCATAATTTACAAGGAATTACGGGGTGATATACCAACCAAATTAAATATCTATGAGTTTAGTTTCCAACGCATTAAACCGTTCATCGATACGATCTCGGAGTAGAGAGATATTCGCGTTTTCGCGAGACTGCGCCAAGCACCTCTCTATGGGGCCCACTAAGGCGGTTTAAGATATTTGGACCTATATAGGATGCCTCCAACCCGTTTTAAGTCATTTCTTCTCACTATTTTCAGACCTTAGAACCCTAGGAACATCCTCTCAAGGTTCTCTCAAGATTCAAGACCCAAAAAAGGGGCAAACAACACAAATCAAGTGTCGGGAATTCCGTGGCGCTAGTAAGTCTCTTGTTCTTCTTGTTGTTGCTCATTTTTGTGTCGTTCCAGCTCGTGTGGGAGGTTGTTTTAAAGGGTTTATGTTCTGTAAATACTCCCTCATGTTCTTAATATCAATCCTAGGTGATTTCAAGCCTTCTAAAGTGATTCTAGTGCCGAAAAACACTAATTGATCGCTAGTTTCGCTTTTTTGTTGTTGTGGCAGCATTGGAGGGATATTTCATGGAAATTTAAGGTCAAATTGGAGTTGTTCTTTCTGTATAAAGGTAAGGAACCTCTTACTCTATATGTATTTAAGATTATCCAAGTTGCGGCTAAGCCATTGAAGCTAGAACTTGTGAGATATATATCGAAAGGCTTGGTAGTAATGTTATTGTTTTGTGGACTGTTTTGCGTTGTTGTTGGGCTGCGTATTTTACTACTATCTTGTGGAGTTTTGGAGGAGGAAGGGTGTGGAGAAACACCATATATATGTAGGGTTATGGGCTGATAGTTATTCGTAACATTTCCAGGTTGTTTGACACGACTACGGTGGTCGTCGTATGTATGGAGTGATTAGGCTGTGTGTGGACTATTTTGGGAGGCTCAATATGTTTATTATTGATGTTGTTTGGGCTGTTTGGTGACTGTTTTGAATGGTGTGAGGTCATATATATAGGGGAGGTGCTGTCCGTTTCATCGTAAAATAGGTTGTGGTCGATACATAATAGTTATGACGCTTAAATGATAACGATAGTATCGTTTCTCTTATTGTAGACTAAGGAGTTTTGACAATTGCATAGCTTGAGATTGGGGCAGTATATACAAGGTATGTGAGGCTATCCCTTTCCTTCTTTTGCACGACTCCGATTGTACATAATGTAATGAACGAGCTTCCAAGATACTCTACTCTTAGAAGCTAGCAGTACTTACATTGTTTTCCCTCTTATGGAACGATTGATGTTAATGTTGCTTCTCTTATTCTTATGTTATCAATGTTGTTGGTACTTCCTAATTCTTATAAGGTTCATAGTGAAGAGTTAGTCCTAATAACGTGTATAGAGGATACCGACCTTACGTCACTCCGAAAGGTTTAGAATGTGATTCCATGAGTCGAGCATGCATTATATATATGTATCTATTTTACTCTACCGAGCCACGCTATAGTTGGCCGGGTACGGCACCTATTGTGCAACCACTGATCAGTTGGGTTTTACCGAGCTCCACGTGGCCGGGTACGATTCTACCGAGCCTTATGATGGCCGGGTATGTTTTTTACCGAGCCTATTATGGCCGGGTACGATATGATGATGATGATGCCCACAGAGACGAATGTTTTAAGGGTTTATGTATTTATACATATGTATCATGCATTTCATGTAAGTAGCCCTCAGAGGTACTAAGATGTTACAGGTTGTATATTCTCTATCCTTGCTTACATTACTGATCGTATTTATGGTTCCCTGCCTTACATACTCAGTACTTTATTCGTACTGACGTCCTTTTATTTGTGGATGCTGCATGTCGTGCTGCAGGTCCTGATAGACAGGCAGGTGCAGCTCCCCCACCACAGTAGGCTGCCCAGTTCAGCGGTGATTGGCGAGATCCCTTCTCCGGACTTGCCTTGGTCTTGGTATGCATTTTTGTTATAGACATTATGGGTATGTCGGGGCCCTGTTCCAGCTATGTTGCAGCACTTACGTTCCTTTAGAGGCTCATAGACAGGTGTCGACTCATGTATAGTTTGGTATGCCTTGTCGGCTAGTTTTTGTTGTATAGTCTTTCATAGTAGCGTGGTAGCTCATACCTTATATGTAGTTTCTTGATTGTCTAGTCATCCCCTGCTTTGTATGTTCATGCCGTCATATTTTATTGCTGGTTGTCCATGATCCAGGTCTACCATTTATATTGATCTCGTCAGCCCTAAAAGATAATAATGAAGGTTAGATGAAATGTACGTTGGTGCTCGGCAAGTGTGGTCGGGTGCTAGTCATGGCCCTCCAGTTTGGGTCGTGACAAACTTGGTATCAGAGCAAGTCTGTCCTAGGGGTTGTCTATGAGCCGTGTCTAGTAGATTCTTGATTATGGATGTGTAGCGCGCCACATTTATAATCAGGAGGCTACATGACATCTAGGGTTGTTACCTTCTTCCTGAATCTAGATCGTGCGTAGAGTTGAGTCGTAAGTGTTCGTCTCTAATATTCACCTTGTTTTTTTCAGTGATGCCTTCGACTAGGAAGCAAACGATTAGTAGACGGCTTGATACAGCAGCGGGAGAGGGTACCAGTCAGGTGCCCCAAGTCAGAGCAGGACAAAGTGAGGCTCAAAGTGAGATGCCCTCTCATACCTCATCTACTCCATCTCCTCCAGAGGATATTAGAAGGCACCCAGCGCCTCCAGTTCCTCCGTCTGGCACTCCAGACCAGGATATGCAGAGTGCTTTGCAGTTATTGACTAGCTTGGTAGCTGCTCAGGCTCAGAGGCAGAATACAGGTGCTGCTGAGAAACCAGTTAGTACAAGAGTTCGTGATTTTATTAATTTAGACCCTGGTGTAATTGAGCAATTTGGATTGGTTAGTTTGATTAGTTGATTTCTGAAGTGCTAATTAATCAGTTTCAGTTAGTTTTGGATTAACTTAGGGGATTGTTTATAGCTGTTGAGAATGAGGGTAGGATCAGTAACTTTGAGAAGCCTTTAGGGGTAGTTTGGGTATGGAAAAGGGTAATTCTGATAGGAATAGTAATTCCAAAGTATATGGAAGGGCAGTATAGGTATTGTATGGGTAGAAGAATACCCTAGGGCCTTCTAGAATAGGATTTTAGTGCACATTTCAGCACAATAGGGGTGCTTACTTGTTTAGCAAGTCAAGAATAGAGGGACTAAACTGAAATAAGGGAGGGACTAAAAAGAAAGCCTAAAATCTGATCTACTCTCTCTGGTTGCCTATAAAAGGGCATGAAATGCCTTAGGGAATGGGGCTTCTTCTTCCTTCAGCTCTAAAAAATCCCCACCAAAAGCCTTCCTCCATGCTTTCAATTCCAGCCAGTATTTCCATTCCAGTATTCAAAAATAAAAAACATCAAAAAATGAAGAAATCAAAAATAATTTTACAGTTTCATTAACTAGTTTTGGATTTCAGTTGGGTTTTGAGTCTAGCAGGATTGCAGAGGTATTTAGGTTCAGCTGTGAGGGCTAGGAGTGCATTTCAAGTGTGTGTTGAATTGATCTGTGGAGTCTGCTTGTATTTCTGGTTTTCAAAAGCAGTTCCTGGCATGCTCGAATGTGTTTTGGGTTGATTATTTGAGTTTGCTCTGCATTCCCACTCCTTTCCTGCTGAACTGTTGAACCTGGGTGGATTGAAATACTCCTTCATTGACTGTGACGGGGTAATTGCCTTAGTTTCTGAGCTGTTGAGCTGTTACTGCTGCTAACCTCCTTTTCTCTATTTACATTCCAATTTTCAGGTACACTTCTTTGAACCTCACTGATGTATGCTCGTTGAAGTTGAAATGAAATGTTCAAAGGGTCTATTGTTCAACTGAAGGCAGTCTGTATTTTAACTGATTTTAATCGTGTAGTTTTCTGTTATATAACTGGCAGTTATATATGTGATTAAGATTGTTCCGTAAGGCTGATTACATGTTGAATGTTGCATAACGTTGAACTGTTGAATTGGGCATTTGAAATAGCGTGAGCATGGGCTTGGTCTAAATTGAAGGTTCGTGGGAATTTAATAGTCATCAGTAGCAATTGGATCTATGTAAATGACATGTGAATTCAGGAGCAGGTCTGGTGACATTTAGCCTAGTTACTAGTACTTTTGTCATTGATCATGCTAGTATAGTAGAATGTCTATTTTTGATTAAAGGCTTTGAAATCGATCGGTAGGCAAACCTGGAATATTGTTGGTAGATTGGCATTGAAACCAGTTAAAAATCATGAAATAAAACTCATTCACAATTGAATTAGTTCATTAAAAGCAGTAGGTCATGATAGGTAATTGGTAGGATAAATCGATTTAGGAATTTTGGAGTTCACGACTATCAGTTAAAATGAGGGTATGCATTGTCATTGTGGTGACTCGTTGATGTTGTATAAATTGTTGCAGTTGGAACCGTACTCATATTCGTTGGGCCAATTGGACTGTATCAAAGCCATGAGGCAGGCCCATTCTTTATTTGAATTTGGTTCTTAGTTTACTTCAGTGTAATTCAATTCTCAATTAATTAGGATTTTAGAGACACATAATAAGTAGGAAATCATAGTTACTTCGGGATTACTATTAGCCTCGCCTAAATAAAACCACTAATTACGGGGCCCTCAATAAATGGTTATTAAAAATGATTAGAATTTGGGATGGCCATTTAGCAAACTCCACGGTCTTCCCCCAAAATAATATTACGTTAGAATCTTTAGGCACGATTTTAATTAAAGTACCTTCTTAAACTCGGGTGCGCATTGATGCGACCCAAATCCAAATCTCGACGACATCGAAATGTGTTGACAACTACGGGTGCATTGATTGTGACGTGGTTCGAAACGCGTTTTCGCGACGTTGCAATTCTTTTAAAATAAATAAAAAGTGGTTTACGAATAAAAGGCACATAAGCTAGCATGTGTTAAAATAAGATAAAATCAAATACAACAGTTAAGCGACCGCGCTAGAACCACGGAACCCGGGAATGCCTAAACACCTTCTCCCGGGTTAACAGAATTCCTTACTCGGATTCCTGGTTCGCAGACCGTAACAGAGTCATATTTTTCCTCGGTTCGGGATTCAATCGGTGACTTGGGACACCATTAATCTCCCAAGTGGCGACTCTGAATAATTAATAACTAAATCCCGTTCCGATTTTCCTTTAATTGGAAAAACTCCTTTACGCCCCTTGCGGGGGTGTAGGAGTGAAAAAGGAGGTGTGACAGCTCTGGCGACTCCGCTGGGTACAGAACCCAGAATCTCCGGTTCAGGGTTCAGAATTCGAGCTTAGATAAATTGTTGTATTTGGTTGTATCTGATCTTCCTACATGTTTTGTGCTGAATGTGCTAAATGTTACCGCTTTGATATTATCTGAACTGTATATAAACTGTGCCGACACCCTTCTCTCTTCACCTCCGGGGATGTGCTTACTGGTTGAGACTCCCTATTCTGTTAGTGTCATACCTTGAAATAAGAAAGAGGCCGGACAAGTTACGAAGCCGGATGGCCTTTTGGTTCCCGGTAAGTTGCCCCCTCCTCGACTTGAGTTGTCCGCTCGGGTACACAGTCTAGAACACCGACCCAGGTTTTTGAATATACAATAACGTGACTTCATGCCGGATCCCTAGTAGGAACGCTTATTTGCATCACGTTGCATTTGACTTAGGGGACTCAACACAGGGGTTGGGTTCGTCTAGGACTAGCAACCCGAAATGAAAAGACCGTCCTGATGCATCCTACTTGCTCTGTACATATATTTGTTTCGAACCTGCATGTTGACCGGTTTCTGAATCTCGGGAATGTTGGAAAATTGAGAAAAAAAGAGAAAAGAGAAAAAAAAGAAATATCAGTTAGGGAGTTAATTGATTATTTTTGAAATAAGAAATCAATGACCAATTACTGACAAAACTCTGCCGAAATTTTGGGAAAATGAAAAAAAGGAAATGTTTATAGAAAAAGAGTCTTTGTTTTAGTTTGAAAAACATAAGTTGTTATTTTGTTGAAAAAGGAAAGAAAAAGAGTCTATTGTTATGAAATAAAAGCAATTTAGTAAAATATGAACAAGAAATAAAGACAATTTAGTAAAACATGAACAAGAAAGAGAGAGAGAAAGGAAGAAATTTTCTTCTTCAATTGTGTGTATTTTCCTATCTATTACAAGGCCTTTATATAGGCATGAAAAGTGAAGAAAATATGTCATAGAATATGTCATTGAATATGTCATTAACCATTTGAGAGAAAGATTATGGAGGAAGAGTAGACATCCACCATATTTTGATTTTTATCATAACACTCCCCCTTGGATGTCCATACATAATGTGCCTCGTTAAAACCTTATTAGGAAAAAACCCTATGGAAAAAAAATCCTAATGAAGGAAAAAGAGTACACATATATAGAAATACGCCTTTTGGTTGCCTCGTTAAAAACCTTGCAAGGAAAACCCAATGGGACAAAACCTTGTAAGGGAAAAAGAGTACAACGCGTATTAACTCCCCCTGATGAGATCATCAGTTCACATCGTTGAGCCTTCGTATCCCAATCTTGTACACTTAGTTTCTTGAAGGTTGACGCCGGTAGATATTTGGTGAACAAATCAGCCATATTATTACTTGAACGGATCCGTTGCACATTAATATCACAATTCTTTTGAAGATCATGTGTGAACAATAATTTAGGTGAAATGTGCTTTGTCCTAACTCCTTTATGAATCCTCCTTTTAATTGGTCTATGCATGTTGTATTTTCTTCATACAAAACTGTGGGTAGTTTATCACACTTCAAACCACATTTGTCTCGAATAAGATGTACAGTAGACCTCAACCATACACATTCTCGACTTGCTTCATGAATAGCAATTATCTCAGCATGATTAGAAGAAGTAGCCACGATTGATTGTTTAGTCGATCGCCAAGATATGACAGTGCCACACATGTAAACACATAATATGTTTGAGATCAAGCCTTGTGTGTGTCAGATAAATACTCCACATCGACATAACCAACAAGATCGATATTGCAATCATTGCCATAAAATAAGCCCACATCGGTAATCCCCCTTAGATAACGCAATATGTGCTTGATTTTTTTCCAATTTATCCTTAAGCGGAGCTATATCTTGTTAAGACATTAACTGAAAAGGTTATGTCATGCCTTGTAGTGTTAGCAAGATATATTAGCGCACCAATTGCATTACGATATGGTACTTTAGGACCAAGAAGCTCTTCATTATTTTCATGAGGTCGGAGTGGATCTTTATTTATATCGAGTAATCTCACAACCATCGGGGTACTTAATGGATGTGCTTTATCCACATAGAAGCTCTTTAAAATCTTTTTAGTGTATGCTGATTGAAGGACAAAAATTCTATCTTTCATATATTCAATTTGTAGATCAAGACAAAATTTTGTCTTTCCAAGATCTTTCATTTCAAATTCTTTCTTTAAACAGTCTACTGCTTTAGGAAGCTCTCCGGGAGTTCTAATGATATTTGAATCATCAACATACATGGCGATTATAACAAATTCAAATCCATATCCTTTTATAAGGACACAAGGACAAATTGAATTATTCTTATACCTTTCATTCAACAAGTATTCTCTCGGGCGATTATATCACATGGGCCCTGATTGTTTCAATCCGTATAAGGATTTTTGAAGCATTATTTAATAAATTTCTTGGAAACCTTAATATGCTCCAAGACAATTTAAATCTTTCAATAATATCCACTATACGCATATCAAGTTTTTCATATATTGCCAGATTAAAACCTGAAGTGACTATATCCACTATAAGAGAACATGTCTCCATATAATCAATGTGAGGATATTCACTAATTTTCTTGTGCCACAAGTCGTCTTTATGTCTATCGACTTGAACCTTTCGCACAAGAACACATTTATACCTCAATTGACTTTATACTTTTAGGTGTTGGACTATCCGTCCAACTTCACATTTTTCAAGTGAAGTAAATTTCATTGCGTATTTTTTATTTGGCCAATCTTTTATCCGTCCAAATTTCATGACAGATTTGATCTCAAGATCCTCGTCAATATTAATCATATTGAGCGCTACATTATATTAACAATATCGTCGACAATCATTTTATGTCGGTTCCATTATTACCCAATAAAGACATAACTTATTGAGATCTCTTTATTTCATTATTTTCAGGTACCTGAGCCTCTCCCATGAGGTCTTATGAAGTGTTATGTCGAGGTGCCCTTCTAGGGCACTTGCCTCCTTATTATGACCATTTTGAATATTTGTCCCTCTCCTTCTTCAAGGAGTTTTATCTTTGGAACCGATTGGTCTGTTACACTTCATGCGTGCCATAGACTCTGTCCCTCATGGACTTTATTCTATTTGGAGCATTAACAGCTGAACTATGACATTTAGCTTTGGGTCAGCAAATGCGTCTGGCAATAATTTGTAAATGAATTATCACTTGAACTTCAAGTTTATATTTTCTTGTACGAGGATCTATATGTATTCATAATAATTCATTTCACGTATCACTTTCTCAGCTGCCCATTTTCTCCCCCTAATGTTGGAATCACCAACACATTTCCCAACCATCTTTGGGAACTCATCTTTGTGCATTTTGGTGGCATAATTAAATCATATAGCACATCCATATTTCTATATAGAAATTATTTGGTTCCTGACCCTGAACCGATTGTGATAGGGAAATTTTTTTATAACTTGGCTAGATGCGTACAAGTGCTGCTGTATATTAAATAATAAATCTCATACCAAATTTCGTTTTTGGGAGTTTTGTTCTCATAACCAATGATTTAGCTATAATTGGAGGCATACAATTTCTGCTAAACCAACTTGGATTTAAACCAGTATTATTAAGATAAATCATCATAATTTATATTCTGGAATTGTGCTCTAATAATTTGAGCAAGCAATCTTGCAAAAACCAAACTGCAAGTTGATAACAAATGCACATGTGACCATAAAATAGATGCATCTATTAAAATCATATTATAGTAAACAGTCCACATGGCAGGTGACTGGGCCCATATATACATGGCAGGTGACTGAGCCCATATATATATATTACCTTTTATTCCTTCCAGAAATCAAAGGATTCAATCCCAACCTTTAACTGGTATATCATGAGAATAAGCAGCACAAGAGAATTCTTAAAGAATCTTCTATTCTTCAATATGTGTCAATGTAATTCTTAATTAATTTTTCGCATCATAATTGAACCGATATGGTCAACCGGTCATGCTAATTAATATTTATTTTAGTAAATCTCTAGTTTACTTGTGGCATATGATTCCCGCATCATGCTTATATTTGTGTAGTACAAATAGAAAGAAGATCGGGTAACCTTTCATATTTACTCGGTATGATTATAGAAATATGAAGATATTCAATCTTCCTTTCATTTATAGTCTCAATATGCCAATCACTTTGAATTATATATTTGAAACTCAAAAAGTTTCTTTTGAGACTTTACAATATCAATGTCATGAATAAGTTTATTCATCGGGGTAGTAACAAATTAGTTTTTCCGGAGTTCTTAACAACTTTTGTACTACAAAATCTTTTATCATACCATTCATATGGTAAATGTTTCCTTCACGGAGAAAATTATATCATAATAAATTATCATGGTCAAAATCATCATAAGCAAAATCATTTCTTGCTTTAATTTTGCCTTTAATAACTTTTATAAGGCATGACAAAATAATATTTGGCATATCACATGTACGCGACCAATGACATATTCATGTAACCACACAATAATATTTATTCTCTTTATTTTACTCAAACCTCCCTTAGAGGTGAGTTGTGTGGTATTCATATAATCATGAATTGCATGTCTTTATTCATTGCTTTTATCACATATTGCCACATTCAACTTTAGGAATGGGTTTGCATTCTCAATGCTTATCATAAGTCACATTCTCTTCAAGGAATGGATCATAATCAGCGACGTGTTTTATTATTTTCATACCAATTTGATGGTAAGCATTGCTTTCACATTTTGAAGGACTATTTTGAGAACCCTTATTGTTCTCCTTTTATAATCATAGTGATGATTATTATTATTTTGATATTTGGAACGCCCACGTTCATTGTTTAACCACTTGTCTTCATTGAAACTTATTATGCATTGTTATCACATTCACTTCAAGAATGGAGCAAATCAAGTGGGATAATTTTCATGCCTTTTCATGAAAAATATATTATTTTTCTTTAGTCATCATTATATCATCAATATGGTACATTGGGACTCAAACCCAATGTCTTACCAATATAAAGGCATGGTAGACCATAATAAATTGGGACTCAAACCCACCTCTTATCATTATGGAGCATCAGGACTTGATCCCGATGTCTATTCCTCAATTAATGACATAATAGGCTAAACAATATTGAGATTCATTCTCAAGCCTTAATTTCAATCACATGCCAAAAAAGTTATACACAACTAATTTGCAACTTAGCAAATCAAATTTGCTTTCTTAAATAAGTGTACAAATCTCAAATCAGCGTAAAGCTTTATTAATTATTTGTAGCATCTATATGAAATACAACCGTTTGTAGTCAGAATATTTCTTCTAAATTCTATTAGAGTTTAAAAGGATCATAAAATCATTGTCATAATATTTATTGAGTCTCTCTCAAAAATATTGTTGTTTTCGGGGTATATCCTACCTATTGGATTTGATTTAACGCCATGACTTTCCTTCACTCAATTCAACCAAGCAATTAGTGAATAAATTTATCAAAAGTACATCATATAGGTAACAACACACATATAATACTAATACATAAATTTAGTATTTATATTACCTGAAAAGCGACATTATAGGTAACAACTTACCAGTTGTAGCTTGTGCATCATTCATATAAAATACTTAAAAATGGTAAGTCAGTAGCAAGCATCAAGTAGGTCATGGATACTCAAAAATACCTCTTCTAGTAGTCATACTAATCATTGTTTGCTTTCAAATGATACGACCATAAATTATGAAGTATACTTTCTCAATAGCTGGTTTGTTTTCCAAATTTCAAAGAAGTAATTAATCAACCTAAATAAAGATGTGAAGTATTTTTTGTTTTCTTCAAGGTGATTTATGCTTTTAATCAGTATGACCATTTTTTTATTCTTTTTTTTGTACTATATGCAAGTGTAAAAATCCAAAAGGAAAAAAAATATTCATCCAAGTAAAAGAAAATGTTAAAAGCGGCAGGACAGATTGAAGATAGTTAACACACAAATATGCATAAGACAATTTATATAAAATATCCTTGGTTACCATGACATGCATCATATCAACAATTAACTGCTACTATGATTTTCACATATAGAACTTCGAAAATTTTATTCCATTCATGCGATATAAAAGATGTAATATTAATATGTGCTTATGTAATATAGGTGTAGTGCGAAGTTGTGTGCATATGGGATTTAAGAGGAATGACAAGTATAAGATAATCATACCTTCTTACATTTCACTACTTACCATATGTAATTTCTCTTTACATTTAACCATATGATGATATGTATAGCTTCTAATTGTAATCTTTCCGGATGTAGGAAAATTTTTGTAGATATATATACAATTGGTTAGAGACTCGTGCTGATAACATGTTATGAAATAAAAGCAATTTAGTAAAACATGAACAAGAAATAAAGACAATTTAGTAAAACATGAACAAGAAAGAGAGAGAGAAAGGAAGAAATTTTCTTCTTCAATTGTGTGTATTTTCCTATCTATTACAAGGCCTTTATATAGGCATGAAAAGTGAAGAAAATATGTCATGGAATATGTCATTGAACATAGAAAATATGTCATTGAATATGTCATTAACCATTTGAGAGAAAGATTATGGAGGAAGAGTAGACATCCACCATATTTTGATTTTTATCATAACATCTATTATTTTTAGCTTGGAAAAATAGGCTGTTTTATTTGTTGAAAAAAAAAAGAAAAAAAAAGAGTCTTGTTTCTAAAATTAGTTTTTATTTCGCTTATGAAATGCCAAAAAATAAAAATAGAAAAGAGTCAGGTTTTAAAATAGTTCGGTTAATTTGCCCGAACTACGCATGGTTTGATTCTCACAGGGCGTGAGATACTAGGCAACCCTCATCGGGTCCAACCTCCCCTTTGCAAAAATAGTCAAAAAAATGTGTCAAAAATTTTATTGTTGGGTCATAAATAAATCGGGTAATGCTGTTTTGTCAAAAATAGCCAAATGTTCCCAAACGGAACGCCGGAAGGCTGACCTTGCATACATAGCCGCCTTTGGTCATGTTTTCATTTTTTTGTTTTTCAACCCTCACAGCCTTAAGTTTTCGTCCGCAAGGCATTGAAAGGCCGTGTTGCAATACTGGGTATTTTATCTTAAATAAAAAAAAAGAAAGAAAAGAGAAGTAAGAATCGTGAATAAGCTGGATATTAGATAGTTTTTTTGAGTCGAATAAAAGTTTTCTTTTTGCTTAAACGCTTTAATAAATGTGCAGGATGAGCACGATGATAAATGAGCCCTTTTCAATAATGACCAAAATCCTTTTTGAGCTGCAATTATGGTGGAATGATTTAGGCAAAGAGGGGCAAGACGAAGTGAAAAAATATTTGAAAGACCTTCCGGATTTATTAAACATTCAGCCTCGGGGGGATATCATCAGGGCATTGGTCGCCTATTGGGATTCGGCACATAATGTATTTCATTTCTCAGACTTTGAGCTCACCCCAACATTGGAAGAAATAGCGGGGTATATTGGAAGTGATCAAGCTCCATTGAGGTTCAAATACTTGATTGCTCCTAGGGCCATTACCATACACCGGTTCTTGGATTCCTTGAAAATACCCCGAACAGTTCATCATCCAGATTTTGGAAAGGGTTTTGCAGTTTCCGCTTCATATATGATAGGTATGGCCACATGGGCGGGTTCAATAATCCAGACTTTAAGTTATGTAGTAGAAGTAACCGACAAAAATGGGAGGAACACAGACATGTGGCATTTATGATAGCCTTTTTGGGCCTCATAATATTCCCAAGGAAAGATGGCTGATATCTTCAGAGCTCTCACTGCGTGCAAAGCTGGGGGCAAATTTTTTGAGGGATGTAACTTGTTGTTACAAATGTGGATGACTGAGCATTTGTGCCCTCGCTCTCAGTTATTGAGTTATGGTTCGGTTGAGAAAACTTGTATAGGAGAATTTTATACAAGAATCAAAGGGGCTAGTCTACCTGAAGGAGTCACGACTTGGACATCATTATTTCGGAACCTCAATGCCCGCCAGATACAGTGGGTGCTTGGATGGTTGCCTGTCGAAGAAGTCATATATATGCCAGCAGCCCGCCCGCATTTTTTGTTGATGGGACTCAAAAGCATCCAGATCTATGCACCATATCGGGTTCTGAGGCAACTCGGGAGATATCAAGTAGTGTCGAGAGATGAAGATCTGAGTACCCAAGTGGTCGAAATTAGTCCTGACGGTCGGTTCCCCAAGGAAGAGGTTCGCCAAATCTGGAGTGGGTGTCAACATTTGATGGCGAACACTTATATGTCTGATAGGGTTAAAGGGGAAGTTACCCCAGGGTATCATGATTGGTTCAGGGGTGACGTGGCATGTGGAAGACCGGCTAAACGACCTCATCTCGAAGATTTCGCCAAGTTATCCCAAGAGCAGTGGGACTGGTTAGCAAAGGAAGAAGGCTATCGAGTCGAGGTTGGTAAACTGAAGCAACAAGTTGAGAGTCTGAAATTAGAGAACAGTGTACAGGTTGCCGCGAATCAAGGTGAAAAGAATAGACTGGCTCGAGAAAATGAAGCACTTAGGGCCCATATCCGGCAATTGAAGGTAACCGTCGATAAGCAGCCAAGGAGTCGATCCGATGAGCAATTGATAAAAAGGTTGGAAAACGAAGTCAGGGAATGGCGGGATGAATTAGAAAAATCTGAGAATATCATGGCAGAGCTTAAAGCGCAGTGGGCTACAAGAACAGAGGAGCGTCGCCAGTACTTGAATCAGTTGAAAAGGGACCATGAGAAAATTATTGCCAATTTAAAGAGAAAAGTGGTTGCCCTTGAGGGTAAAGCGGTTAGGCACGCTAGAGATTTTGGAATTGAAAGTGGACACTGTTACGACTTGTTGGCCCAAATGGAGGTAGAAGTGCAGCAGTTGCAAGATGAACACCTGCAGGACTCTCGAGCTTTAAAGACGTGCATCGATCAGATAAGACGCTTGCTTATAGAAAAGAAGCAAACAAAAGACAGGATTAGAGCCATTGCTCATGCCATTTTCAGGAGATGTCGGGTTTGTGAAGACATGACCCATACTACTTTTATCTCAGCAGTAATGATCTATGTAAAGCGAACCATGAATGAATTAGAGCAGCTTGAAAGGGATTTGGATCCTAGGCCCGCGGCGAGGCCGAACGACACCCCGCGGACACCTAAGTTTGAAGCACTAGAGTATGCATAGTCTGTGTCTGTAATTTTCTACCATTTTTTGAGTCAGTCTTTCGTATGTCCGTTATCTTTCCAGGTCAAGTACATCTGCAGTCTTAGAGTCTGTATTTGCTTTTAATTTGCGTCTGTTAGTTTCATTCCGAAAAGTGTTGAGTTTGTAATAGTTTGTTTTAGTAATGAAAATTGAAAATTTCAAAAAATTCTTATTTCCACCCTTTATTTTGCATTTATTTTCATGAACTACGCTTGGTCTGATTCGTGCAGGGTCATGATACGTAGGCAATCTCCATAGGATTCGACCGTAATCGTAAGGAAAAAAGAAGGAAAAGAAAAAAAACCAAAGAAAGAGAGAAAGAAAGAAAAGAGCAGAAAAACAAAAAAGAGAAATGAGCGGGAACACAGAAGAGAAAGAAATAAAAGAAAGAGAAGAGCACAAGAGAGGGATGAGGTGATAAAATTTGAAAGAAGGGTAAAAAAGAAACAAGGAACGAAATGCTGGGATGACGCATGCAATCGAGCAAACGCATAATAGAAATGATTAACTGTATAAGTGAATTCATGCCAACGTGCGGTTGTTAAATCTGATAAAACCTAATCGCTAACAAAGTGGTTGTCTAAATGTGTGAGTCCAGGCAGGTGGTTAGTTGATTGGCAATTCTGGCAACTCACCCGTACAACACCCGGTCGAAAGATCAAGTAAAAATGACAGGGCAGGATTCGGAAATCAGCATCGTAGACCCTTCAAATGAAGATGAGGTAACAGATGTGGGTGCTATGAAAGAAGAGATGAGGAAATTAAAAGCACAAATGGCTGAAATGCATCGGGCATGGTCTCAGGGACATCCGGCACCACTATATCCCTCTAATCCATCTTACAACCCACCCCTGGCTCAAGCTCAGGAGCCTACCACTCCCCATGCATCTTCAGCCTTCCCCTATCACGCCCAGGGTTATGGTACCACTTCATACGCTCCCCCAGCTCCACCCCCTAAACAGAACCCTCCACCACCCATGGTTCCCGTCTTTGTGGCACCTCCCCCAGCCCCATTACATAGATCGTCCAGTGAGCCGCTATTCCAAGCTCACGATACCCAATATTACCCTCCCGAACCCACTTTCAAAGCGCCCGAGCCATATACCTATTCTCCCCATTTTGAAATCTCGGGAGAGGTTGAGAAGCCGGTTAAGAATACAGAACAGGAGGAAGTGATTCGTAAAGTCAAAAGCCTGGAGCAATCCTTCAGGAACATGCATGGTTTAGGTAACCAAGTCAGCGTCGCATACAAAGATTTGTGCCTTTTCCCTGATGTTCAGTTGCCTGCGGGGTTTAAAATGCCGAAGTTTGACTTGTATGAGGGGCACGGTGACCCAGTAGCCCATCTGTGTGGCTTTTGTAGCAAAATGAGAGGCGCTGGGGGAAAGGATGAATTGTTGATAGCATATTTCGGTCAAAGCCTGATCGGGTCCGCGCTGGAATGGTACACGATGTCACACCTCCTTTTTCCGCACCCGCGAGGGTGCAAGGGAGTTTTTCCAATTAAAGGACAATCGAGACGGGATTGGTTTATTTATTTCAGAGTCGCCACTTGGGAGATTTAGGGTGTACCAAGTCACCAATTTTAATCCCGAATCGAGGAAAAGAATGACTCCATATTACAGTCTGCGTACCAGAAATCCGGATAAGGAATTCTGTTAACCCGGGAGAAGGTGTTAGGCATTCCCGAGTTCCGTGGTTCTAGCACGGTCGCTCAACTGTTATATTCGGCTTGATTATCTGATTTTATACAAATATGAACTTATGTGCAAATTTTATCTTTTAACCGCTTTATTATTATTGTTTTTAAAAAGAAATGTGAACATCGCTTAAAACACGTCTTTGGACTGCGTCACATGAAATGCACCCACAATCCGGAACACGTTTTATTTGATGTTTTGGGATTTGGATTCGGGTCGCATGAAATGCACACCCAGGCTTAAGAAAGTAAAATATTAAACACGCGCCTAAAGAGATTATCGCGTTATTATTTTGGGGAAGACCGTGAAATTCGCTAAACGGTCCTTCCGAATTCTAATTAAACCATACATTTTGTGAGGGCCCCGCAATCTATACGTTTTATTTGGCGAGGCTCGTCTCATTTTTATTTTTAAAGGATAAACCTACAATGACTATATTTTCTATTAAGTTCGTCTCTAAAATAAAAGAAAATCTCTTAATTATTTACATGCTGAAAAACGTAACTTATTAGTTATTAGTTTACGGCTAATGCGAATGGAAAATTGCGATCGAGTTTGTACAAAAAAAACTGCTTTCATTTTATATTCTGTTATTCAATAATACTAGAACATGAGATTGACCATAATATCAAAACAGATTAATTATTCTCCGATTAATTTAAACTAACATTATTAGATGAAGAAAGTATACATATGCAACCTCATTATTCATTAATCATTCAACTACATCTTTATACGAAGAAAGAAAAATTATATTCAACCACAAATCTAAACAGGAGGAATTCAACAGGAACAAAGCCTGATTAATATTTCATTTTTTGCTTCAAGCCGAGATTGTACAAATGTGTACCTGGAAACAGCAGTACAAGAACAAAAGAAGGAGAAGTCAGCAGCAGTAATAACACAGCAACAGCAGATTCAGCAACATCGCAAACCAGTACAGTAGGAATAGCAGAAAACCCAGGAGACTATAAACGACTCCAAGTATAGTGAAGAAGTAAAAGGCAGGAAGGTTCTGACTATTTCAGATCTTAAGCGAGGCAATGAAGCAGTAACTATTCTTTTTCAATTTCAAAACTCTCCAAAATGAATTCTGCCCTTGTATATTCAGTGTATTCAGAAGATATATCGGGTGTATACTTCTCACTCCGCCCCCTCTTTTTTTCTTCTCTCTATCTAGTTTTTCCTCTTTTTTTTCCACCCCTTCTTCCTAAATTTTCTCTTCTATTTATAGCAAAATTTTCGAAATTTTCAGATTTGTTTTTTTATTATTTTATTATTTTTTTAATTAAAAGAAATCCCACTTACAAATTGCTTTTATTTTTTTAGAAAAAGAAATCCCACCTTTATTTACTTTTATTTTTAAAATTCCAACTTTAATTACTTTATCTTATTTAAAATCCCACTTTTTATTTTTTTAAAAGAGAATCTCACTTTATTTAACTTTTCTTTAAAAAACAAACCACTATCTTTTCTTTTTCTTTTAAAAATGCTACTTTCAATTACTTTAAATTTTTTAAATTTTCAGATACCTTTATATTTATTTTTTAATTCCAACCTTATTTTACTTTTAAATTTTTTAAAACTTTTTACTTTTTTTAAATTTTCTACATTCTTTTACTTTTTTTATTTTTTTATTTTTTATTTTTTTAAAATCATTTCCGAAATTACTATATATATATATATTTTTTAAAATAAAAATAATAAATAAAATAAAATATTTTCGGATTTTTTTTATATATAAAAAAACAAAAAATAAAACTATTAATAGTGATAATTCACTTTTTATTTTTTATTTTTTTGGTTTTGTTTTGTGTTGGACAAAAATGAAGAAGGGGTGTTGGGTTAATGGAGCGGACCGGATCGACCCGGTTTGAAACGGACCGGGTCATGGGGAAAGTTGGGCAATTATTTGGGCCTGTGGTTTGAAATTGAAGAAGTGGCCCAATCCGATTTTTCTTTGTATTTTTGTTCTCTTTTCTTCTTTTATTTTTCTAAAACTAAATTATAAAAGTACTTAAATTATTATTAAGAACTAAATTAAGTTATAAAAGCGCAAATTAACTTCCAATAACAATTAACGCACAATTAAGTAATAATTAAGCATAAAATTGTTCATTTGGACATTAAATGCTAAAAATGCAAAAGATGCCTATTTTTGTATTTTTTATTAATTTAACAAATAAACATGCATAGACAAACATACAAATAGTTACACAAAATATCACAAAAATTGCACACCAAGAAAAATTATTTTATTTTTGAATTTTTTGGGAGTAATTCTCATATAGGGCAAAAATCACGTGCTTACAGCTGCCCCTCTTTGCCCGAAGACACGAAGGGTTTTCGTGCAAAGATAAAGCGAGCGATTTTTGCCCATCCGAGTACTCCGTGTGAAGCATTTTTTGAAAAAGAAGCCTGGGGAAAGTTTTAGAGAGTTTGGTTTCCGCAGGAGGAACAAGCTGCAAGGGTTGATCCTCCAATGAGGGAGAGTGAGATGGTAGATTACTTCTTGCAAACATTGGAACCTATCTATTTTGGTCATCTAGTGACATCTGTCGGAAAGTCGTTTAATGAAGTGGTAAAGATGGGAGCCATGATTGAAGAAGGATTGAAATCTAACAAGATCTTGAGCTACTCGGCATTGAAAGCAACCACCCAGGCCATCCAAAGCGGTACTGGTGGTGTGCTCGGAAAGAAGAAGAAGGAAGAAGTTGCTACGGTTGAAGCTAGTGCTTGGTCCAGGCCCAATAACCCTCCACTCTACTACAACCAACCCAGACCCCACCACCCAAACTACCAATATACCCCATATGGCCCACCGCAACACTACTATCCACCACCAGAACCACACTTTTCTATCCACCACGCCCAGACCTACACTCAGCCCCCGGTGCACTCGCAATGGCATGCACCGAATCCCCAAAACACACATCCACCCCCACAAAACACCTATCCACCTCCCAGGGCAAACAGACCAGGAACCAGCTTCCGCCCAAACCAAGCTTTTAGAAGTGAGAAGGCCCCAAACAGAAAAATATTTACTCCGCTGGAAGAATCTTACACTGCTCTCTTCCATAGATTGAAACAGTTGGGAATGTTGACCCCGATTGAATCCAAAGCACCAAACCCCCTTCCCAAAAACCTGGACCATTCTGTTAGTTGCGAATATTGTTCAGGGATGTCGGGGCATGATACTGAAAAATGTTGGAAGTTGAAAAATGCGATACAAGAGCTCATTGATAATCGCCGTATTGAAGTACAGGCTCTAAAGGCCCCAAACATCAACCAAAATCCGTTACCAGCGCATTATGAGGCAAATATGATCGAACTGATACATAAGGGGACAGAGCCTAAAAAACCTTCACAAGTGGTTATGGTGATTCGTTCTACGGAAGCCAAAGAAAAGACAGTGAGTGCAAGGCCAGTGGTTCAGTTAAAAGCAATAAAAGACAAGCCAGTGTTGGTAATGGGAAAGGGACCATTTGTGGCTACAAAAAAGTCAGAGCTAGTCAAATTAGCGGTACCAGGGTCATCACCTGCACCCGTGGTGGTTGTGAAATGGGCCTACGTAGAACCAGTTGTCATAAAACCAGTAGTCCAGTTACCCATGGTTGATAGCAAAGCCGTACCGTGGAAATATGACAAGGTAGTGGTGACATACAAAGGAAAGGAAATTGAGGAAGAGAGTTGTGAAGCACAAGGACTAACTCGGTCGGGACGTTGTTTTGCTCCCGAAGAGTTGAGAAAGTCTAAGGGCGCTAAAGACAATCCAGTGCCAGTCAAAAAAGCTGTGACGGAAGAAGAGGCAGAAGAGTTTCTGAAAAAGATGAAAGTGCAAGATTATTCCATTGTTGAACAACTGAGAAAAAAACCGGCCCAAATCTCGTTGTTGTCATTATTGATTCATTCTGACGAGCATTGTCGAGCTCTGATGAAGATATTGAATGAGGCTCATGTGCCCGACAAAATTCAGTGAACCATCTGGAGACAATTGCCAACAAAGATCTTTGAAGTGAACAGGGTAGCATTTTCTGATGATGAATTGCCTGTGGAAGGCACAGAACACAACAAAGCTCTCTATTTGACGGTCAAGTGTGAAGGTTCAATGGTTACTCGGGCACTAATCGATAACGGGTCGAGTGCTAATATTTGCACGTTGTCCACATTGAACAAGTTGAAGATTGATGATGATAGAATCCGCAAAAATAGCATTTATGTTCGAGGGTTCGACGGAGGGGGAACAAACACAGTAGGGGATATTGTACTCGAATTGACTATTGGCCCAGTCGAGTTCACTATGGAATTTCAGGTGTTGGATGCTGCAGTATCCTACAATCTTTTGTTGGGTCGACCATGGATCCACGCGGCCAAAGCCATGCCTTCCACGCTGCACCAAATGGTCAAGTTCGAGTGGGACAGACAAGAAATTGTGTTATATGGGGAAGATCCCACATGCGCCATGAATGATGCCATTGTGCCCTTTATAGAAACTGAAGATGATAAGGGACCATGGGTTTATCAAGTCTTCGGCACGGTCCCGGTGAGTAGAGTGCCCGAGGGTAAAAGCATGCCATGTCCCAAGGTGGCAGTTGCGACCGTCATGGTAGTATCAGAAATGCTGAGTAACGGGTTCGTGCCAGGGAAAGGTCAGGGGGCTGAACTTCAAGGCATTATTCAACCTGTTTCCCTGCCCAAAAAACTGGACACCTTCGGATTAGGGTTCAAACCAACAGCGGCAGATGTTAGAAGGGCCCGTAAATTGAAAAAGAAAGCTTGGGTTCTTCCCAAACCAATTCCACGATTGTCAAGGTCCTTCGTCAGGCCGGGTAGCAAGAAACAATCATTGGAAAAGGTGTCAGGTTCATTGATTGGGGTAGAGGGGAATTTGGATAAGGTGTTCGAGAGAGTATTTGCTGAAGTAAACATGGTTGAGGCCGGGGAAGGGTCAAGCGGAGCAGATATACAGTACATCGGACCACATGCTAACATCAACAATTGGGAAGCTACTCCTCTTCCAATTCGGAGGGAGTCGTGGTAGTGGGTTTTGTTTTCCTTTTGTCACCTGGATTATTCCAGGGTTTGTAATCCAGTTGCTATGTTCCGTCCGTTTGGATGAGTTAAAACCTTGTTATCTTTACATTCAATGAAATGCAATTTTCTTCGTCCCTAATTTTCTTTTCTTTTCTTTTGTACAGTTCTTTTTATGCTGATATCAATGGTATGACATGCATGAGGAATCTTCGGCCCAGTTTTAAAAGCCAATCTAGCTCGGAAGTAATAATACAAGAAATCGAGTGTGATGATGGGGTGGATTGTAAGAACGATGAAGCCTATGAGGAAATTAGTAAAGAATTAAGTCATTTTGAAGAAAAACCCAAACCTAACCTAAATGACACAGAAGCAGTTAATCTAGGGGACCAAGACAATGTGCGGGAAACTAAAGTAAGTGTTCATCTGGAGCCACAACTCAAGGAGGAGATAATTAAAGTATTGCATGAGTACAAAGATGTTTTTGCATGGTCATATGATGATATGCCAGGTCTAAGCACTGATTTGGTGGTTCATAAATTACCCACTGATCCGGCACTCCTCTTTGTCAAGCAGAAGCTAAGAAAGTTCAAAACGGACATAAGTGTGAAGATCAAAGAAGAGATTACCAAGCAGTTTGAGGCAAAGGTCATTCAAGTTACACGGTACCCCACTTGGTTAGCTAATGTCGTGCCTGTGCCGAAGAAAGATGGCAAGACCAGGGTGTGCGTCGATTATCGAGACCTTAACAAGGCAAGTCCAAAAGATAATTTCCCATTGCCCAACATCCATTTACTGATCGACAATTGTGCCAAACATAATATTGGATCTTTTGTGGATTGTTATGCGGGTTATCATCAGATTCTAATGGACGAGGAAGATGCAGAAAAGACAGTATTCATCACGCCGTGGGGAACGTATTGTTATCGGGTCATTCCATTTGGTTTGAAAAATGATGGGGCAACTTATATGAGGGCCATGACGACCATATTCCATGATATGATACATATGGAAATCGAGGTATACGTGGATGATGTGATCGTGAAATCTAGACAGCAATCCGACCACGTTAGAGATTTGAGAAAGTTCTTTCAAAGGCTTCGCAGGTACAATCTTAAGCTCAATCCTGCAAAGTGTGCTTTCGGGGTGCCATCTGGGAAGTTGTTGGGGTTTATAGTCAGCCGGCGGGGTATTGAATTAGACCCGTCGAAGATCAAAGCTATTCAGGAATTGCCACCTCCAAGAAACAAAACCGAGGTGATGAGTTTGTTGGGAAGATTGAACTATATCAACAAGTTCATTGCTCAGCTCACGACAACTTGTGAGCCAATTTTCAAATTGTTAAAGAAAGACGTTGCGGTTAGATGGACTGATGAATGTCAGGAGGCTTTTGATAAGATAAAGGGGTATTTGTCAAATCCACCCATGTTGGTCCCGCTAGAACCAGGGAGACCTTTGATTCTATATCTGACAGTTTTGGATAATTCATTCGGTTGTGTACTGGGGCAGCACGATGTTACGGGCAGAAAGGAACAGGCTATCTACTATCTCAGCAAGAAGTTCACATCTTACGAGGTTAAGTATACTCATCTGGAAAGGATATGTTGCGCCCTAACTTGGGTGGCACAGAAGTTGAAACATTATTTGTCATCTTACACTACTTACCTTATATCTCGCTTGGACCCGTTGAAGTATATTTTTCAGAAACCCATGCCCACAGGGAGGCTTGCAAAGTGGCAGATCCTGCTTATAGAGTTCGACATTATCTATGTAACACGGACTGCAATGAAAGCACAGGTGCTAGCCGGTCATTTGGCTGAGAACCCCGTCGATGAAGATTATGAACCTTTGAAAACTTATTTCCCTGATGAAGAGGTGATGCACATTGATAAATTGGAACAAGCTGAGAAGTCGGGATGGAAACTTTTCTTTGATGGGGCTGCAAATATGAAAGGCGTGGGAATAGGAACGGTACTTATTTCTAAAATAGGTTAGCATTACCCTGTTACAGCTCAGCTTCGTTTCTACTGTACGAACAACATGGCAGAATATGAGGTGTGTATATTGGGATTAAGGTTATATGTGGATATGGGTGTACGGGATGTCTTAGTCATGGGTTACTCGGACCTACTGGTACACCAGATTCAAGGAGAATGGGAAACACGGGACTTGAAGCTTATACCGTATCGGCAGTGTCTGCATGAGCTTTGTCAACGTTTTCAGGCCATAGAATTCAGGCACATTCCAAGGATTCATAATGAGGTTGTCAACGCTTTGGCTACTTTGGCGTCGATGTTACATCATCCAGATAAGGCTTATGTTGATCCATTGCAGATTCAGGTTCGTGATCAGCATGCTTACTGTAATGTGATAGAAGAGGAAATTGACGGCGAGCCGTGGTTCCATGATATCAAAGAGTACATTAGGGCGGGAGTATATCCGATACAGGCCACCGGTGATCAGAAAAGAACAATTCGGCGATTGGCAAGCGGGTTTTTCTTTAGTAGAGGAGTGTTGTACAAAAGAACTCCAGACCTCGGGTTGTTGAGATGCATGGATGCAAGGCAAGCCACATCTATTATGACTGAGGTACATTCCGGAGTTTGTGGACTGCATATGAGTGGGTACGTTCTAGCAAAAAAAATTCTCCGAGCAGGTTATTATTGGTTCACGATGGAGCGGGATTGTATCAGTTTTGTGCGTAAGTGTCATCAATGCCAAGTGCATGGAGATTTGATTCATTCTCCACCATCAGAATTACATACGATGTCCGCACCATGGCCTTTTGTTGCGTGGGGCATGGATGTTATTGGGCCAATTGATCCAGCAGCGTCAAATGGGCACAGGTTTATTCTGGTAGCTATAGACTATTTTACCAAATGGGTGGAAGCTAAGACGTTCAAGTCTGTGACTAAGAAAGCTGTAGTCGACTTCGTGCATTCAAATATCATCTGTCGGTTTGGGATTCCGAAGGTAATCATCACAGATAATGGGGCTAATCTTAATAGTCATTTGATGAAGGAGACATGTGAGCAGTTTAAGATTACTCATAGGCATTCTACTCCATACCGTCCCAAGGCAAATGGTGCGGTTGAAGCAGCCAATAAGAATATAAAGAAAATATTCAGGAAGATGGTTGAAGGATCTAGACAGTGGCATGAGAAATTACCTTTTGCATTGTTAAGATATCACACCACCGTTCGTACCTCGGTGGGGGTGACTCCTTATTCATTGGTGTATGGCACCGAGGCAGTAATAACCGCAGAAGTGGAAATCCCATCTCTGCGAATCGTTGCAGAGGTTGAGATCGATGATGATGAATGGGTGGAAAGCCGTCTTGAGCAGTTGAGTTTGATTGATGAGAAGAGATTGGCATCAGTGTGTCATGGCCAACTGTACCAATGAAGAATGACAAGAGCATACAACAAGAAAGTACGTCCAAGGAAATTCAAAGCCGGACAATTAGTACTGAGGCGGATTTTGCCTCATTGGGCTGAAGCAAAAGGAAAGTTTGCCCCAAACTGGCAGGGACCATTTGTAATAACCAGAGTGTTGTCTAACGGAGCATTGTATTTGACAGATGTGGAAGGAAAATGTATAGAAATGGCCATCAATTCCGATGCGTCAAGAGATATTATGTATGATTTCTTTATTTTCTGAATGTATCTGTTTGTATTTGGCATATCTTAAAGATTGAAATGATGAAGGCGTTTTGTCCTGCTATCCAAACACTATTATCCCTTGTTATCCCCTTTGAGCCTTACTTATTTTTCATACCCCTCTTTCGGAATCAACGGCACTATCAGGGAACACAGGTGCCGAACATAAAAGAAAGAAGAGAAAAACAAAAGGAAAAGAAAGAAGAGAAAAACAAAGGAAAAGAAAAGAAAGAAAAGAAAAAGAAAAAGGAAGAAGAAGAAAAGGAAAGAAAGAAAGGCAAAAGAAAAGAAAGAAGAGAAAAACAAAGGAAAAGGAAAAGAAAGAAAAGGAAAAAAAAAGAAAGAGAAAGAAAAGGAAAGAAAGAAAAACACAACAACAAAAGTTAATTATAATACAGTGAACTACGTTTGACTTGATCCCGAAAGGGTACGTAGGCAGCCTTACTCCGAGGTTCAGTCATACCAAAATAGAAATCCAAAAATTCCCAAGCAAATAACTGGGGCAGAAGTTGTGATTGTTGTGAAAGGCGGATTCCGAAAGTTGTAATTTGAACCCAGTTGAATTGTTTTGAGCCTTTTATACCTTTCTTTCTAACCCAATCCAAAAGCCTACATTACGGTCCAAAGAAAGACCTTCTGATCAATTTTTGATAAATCCCAAGTCGAGCAGGTAGCGGTAATTCGTGGCAATGGCACCACTCTGGTTCAAGCAAGAAGAACAAAAGATAAAAATGAGAGAGTCTTATGGGTGAAAACCCTCACGGGCACCGTAAGGCGACGGGAGCTGAGGGAAAATAAAATGAGAGAGTCTTAGTGGTGAAAACCTTCACGGGCACCTCAGGGCGAAAGTGAGTTGAGAAATGGCAAACTGAGAAAGGTCTGCTGATGGAAACCGTTTTGTGGAGCCGCAGGAAAACAAGGTTAAGGTCCGGGTAAGTCAAACAATTTATGGAATTTCTAGGCAATGAGGTATGGCAACTGAGAGTTGTTTAGTCGGATTGGTTGGGCCGATTAATCCGAAATGGATGTCATGACCATTGGTGCTAGCTGTTCCGGTCAGATAAGTTTCTTTTCTTTACTTCGTTTTTAGTAGTCATCCGATTTTGGATTCTTCTTATCCTTAACCCGTAAAACCATTGCATTTCATTCTCTTTTGGGGTTTTTGTTTGTCTAAATGTTCTAATGTCAGTTATGTTCAAAAGCAAGTGAGAAAGGATTTCCAGGCTTACCACCAGCTTCCGGAATTGTAAAGCACAACGTGGTCAGAGTATGTTAAAAATAACATGATGTAAAATGGAATAGGGAAAGTCGCTGGAGGTTGCATCGGCAGAATATTTGGGAAATGTTATGGAAAATGTGAAGGTTCAGGCAAAAAGGGCTGGGAAGATGAGACAACAGTATGGGTACAAAAACATTCAGGTGGTCAGAAATTGGGGAACGTGGAAGTCGGTTAGAAAATCAGGTAGTTCAGAGGATGTCAGGCAATAAAAAGCAAGGCAGTGGAAGGATGATGCAACAAGAATGCCATCAACTAACCACCATTTTTTTTTAAACTAACAAAATTTTCGGTGATTGAAACAGGCGCAGAAAAATTGTTTGTCAGGAGGAATTCGCCGTGAAGGAAGAGCGGGTATTAATCAAGTTTAATCGCAGGTATGGCATGGTTAAAATACAAGATAATCATGAATAGAATAGGGGAATATAGTTTGGTTGCAAAGTTCGCATGTTTAGGTTAAATGCGAGTTGTCAGGAGTCCACCTGGAGAACAGAGACATACTTTTCAAGTTTGAAGTCAGGAGTCCGCCTGAAGAACAGAGACATACAGGTTACATTTTAAAAGTCAGGAGTCCGCCTGGAGAACAGAGACATACTTTTCAAGTTTGAAGTCAGGAGTCCGCCTGGAGAACAGAGGCATACGTTTCAAGTTTGAAGTCAGGAGTCCGCCTGAAGAACAAAGACATATAGGTTACATTTTAAAAGTCAGGAGTCCGCCTGGAGAATAGAGACATTCAATTTCAAATTCATAAATCAGGAGTCCGCCTGGAGAATAGAGACATACCATTCAAATTTTATACAATCAGGAGCCCGCCTGAAGAACAGAGGTGATACAATTCGATTTTTTGTTTTTTTCAATCAAATCTCTTTGTCTAACTTGAAAGCAGGAGTCCGCCTGGAGAATAGAGACATACAGTTCAAGTTTCGGGAGTCAGGAGTCCGCCTGAAGAACGGAGACATACAGGTTACATTTTAAAAGTCAGGAGTCCGCCTGGAGAACAGAGACACGTATTTTGAATTTTAGCAGTCAGGAGCCCGCTTGGAAAATGGAGGTGTTAAATATTTTAAGCAGTCGAAGTCAGGAGCCCGCCTGGATAATAGAGGAGTAGTTTCAATTTTAAGTTCGGCAGTCAGGAGCCTGCCTGGATAACAGAGGAATACATTCGAGTTCGAGTTTATTTAAGTTCAGCAGTTTGGAGAGAGGGAATAACATCTCAATTCACCAGGGGAATAGCAACAGGGAATTTTGTCGAGAAAGCACAAGACAATGAGGCAGCAAGGAAACACAAGACAACAAGGTAGCAAGGAAGTACAAGAGCAAGTTTGAAGAATTTAGATAGGATTTTTTGTAATTCATAAAGCATAGTTAGTTTAGCTTCTTTTATCTTTGACGTGGTGTAATAAGGGAGGTCAACAAGCAGTAACAGCAGCAAGCGCAGTGAAATCACAGTTCCTGGTAGTCCCAGCTACCAGACATTCCCGAACTACACTGACTTGATTCCTGTTTAGCCCAGGATATGTAGGCAACCTCTGAAGCAGGATGCGGTCAAACTTTTCAAAATGCTTCACAACGGAATATTTGAACGGGCAAAAATCGCTCGTATTTGCTCACTTATCTTTGCCCGAAAACCTTTCGTGTTTCCGAGCAAAGAGGGGCAGTTGTGAGCACGTGATTTTTGCCCTATATGTGATTATTCCCAAAATCCCAAACAAAATGATTTTTCTTTATTTTTACAATTTTTGTGCATTTCGGTGTCATTTTCTGATAATTGTTGCATTTTATTTGCGCATGTTAATTTTTATAAAATACAAAAATATGCATTTTCGCATTTAGGTTTTAGTTTTATATTTTAGTATCAATTATGGGTTAATTTGTTTAGAACAAAACATGAAAAATCACAAAATTAGTTCACTTTTGCATTCTAATGATTTTTATTGTGAATTTGTGATGAAATAGTTTTTAAAATAATTTTAGGAATTAATTAGTCTTTATTTTGAAATAATTAGGATTTCATGTTGGTTTTACATCTTTATAAAAAATTAGAAAAATTAGAAAAATTTAAAAATGAGAAAAAGGAAATAAAAGAGAAAAGAAAATAAGAGTAGAAAATTTGGTCTTAATAGAAGACCCAAACTTGGGCCAAATCAACAGAAATTCCCAGGCCCAAACACGGTTATATCCCTGCAAACCATTCCAGCCCAAATCCCCAACCCGGTCCAGTCCCTAGTAAGTCCAAACGACGTCGTTTCCCCAGCCTTCAATCACGACCGTTGGATCTCATCAATCCAACGGTCCGGATCTAACATGGATGTTTGTATATAATTGCCTGAAAACTCCCCCCCTACCCCATTTGCCTCGTCTTCCTCACCCCACCTATCCTCTCAAACCCTAATCCGCGCCGCCCCTAAATCCCCCGCCGGCGGTGAACGCCACTTACCCCGTTCAAACCCAGATTAACACCATAGATCCCCCATGAATCCCTCTTTCCACTCCCGTTATTAGTTTTTCTCGAATGTTGCCAGAGCTCGTCGAATCTTCAATTGAAGTTTCCGGTCAAATCGCAGGTTTATCCAAACCAGCCCAAAATCACACCACACAATCCTTGGTCTTCCCTCAACACTAATCCAAGATTATTTTCCTTCAAATCTCTCTGAAACGGCTCGAATTTCAGATCTAAGAATTTCTGGCCAAAACCCTAAACCAAAATCTTTGTGATTTCAAACCGTAGTATCCTTAACCATGTGTTCTCTTGTAAGAACACATGGTTAGGGATGTTGCGTGTCAAAAATCTGAAAGGATTCGGACGTCAGTGACTGGTCGGAGTTCCTCGTGCTTCTGTGAGTTTTTCCTGTTTCTTTTTACTCGCATGGTTGAAGTTTTAGTTACAGTCTTGGTTTTATTAAGTGTTTTGTTAATTTTATGATTTATTTTTTTCTGTATTAGTATAGTTCTGTCAATTGCTGTTAGTTCTGAGTTTGATATTTGAATGGTCGATTGTGAGTTTATTGGTTAAGAATTAGTTTAATGTCATTTAATATTGATCAGTAGCTTAAGTTTTGCTTCGATCAATCCTGATTTCTGGTTTTTCTTAGTTTGATTGAGTTGGTGTAATTGAGCAATTTGGATTGGTTAGTTTGATTAGTTGATTTCTGAAGTGCTAATTAATCAGTTTCAGTTAGTTTTGGATTAACTTAGGGGATTATTTATAGCTGTTGAGAATGAGGGTAGGATCAGTAACTTTGAGAAGCCTTCAGGGGTAGTTTGGGTATGGAAAAGGGTAATTCTGATAGGAATAGTAATTCCAAAGTATATGGAAGGGCAGTATAGGTATTGTATGGGTAGAAGAATACCCTAGGGCCTTCTAGAATAGGATTTTAGTGCACATTTCAGCACAATAGGGGTGCTTACTTGTTTAGCAAATCAAGAATAGAGGGACTAAACTGAAATAAGGGAGGGACTAAAAAAGAAGGCCTAAAATCTGATCTACTCTCTCTGGTTGCCTATAAAAGGGCATGAAATGCCTTAGGGAAGGGGGCTTCTTCTTCCTTCAGCTCTAAAAAATCCCCACCAAAAGCCTTCCTCCCTGCTTTCAATTCCAGCCAGTATTTCCATTCCAGTATTCAAAAATAAAAAACATCAAAAAATGAAGAAATCAAAAACAATTTTACAGTTTCATTAACTAGTTTTGGATTTCAGTTGGGTTTTGAGTCTAGCAGGATTGCAGAGGTATTTAGGTTCAGCTGTGAGGGCTAGGAGTACATTTCAAGTGTGTGTTGAATTGATCTGTGGAGTCTGCTTGTATTTCTGGTTTTCAAAAGCAGTTCCTGGCATGCTCGAATGTGTTTTGGGTTGATTATTTGAGTTTGTTCTGCATTCCCACTCCTTTCCTGCAGAACTGTTGAACCTGGGTGGATTGAAATACTCCTTCATTGACTGTGACGGGGTTATTGCATTAGTTTATGAGCTGCTGAGCTGTTACTGCTGCTAACCCCATTTTCTCTATTTACATTCCAATTTCCAGGTACACTTCTTTGAACCTCACTGATGTATGCTCGTTGAAGTTGAAATAAAATGTTCAAAGGGTCTATTGTTCAACTGAAGGCAGTCTGTATTTTAACTGATTTTAATCGTGTAGTTTTCTGTTATATAACTGGTAGTTATATGTGTGATTAAGATTGTTCCGTAAGGCTGATTACATGTTGAATGTTGCATAATGTTGAACTGTTGAATTTGGCATTTGAAATAGCGTGAGCATGGGCTTGGTCTAAATTGAAGGTCCGTGGGAATTCAATAGTCATCAGTAGCAATTGGATCTATGTAAATGACATGTGAATTCAGGAGCAGGTCTGGTGACATTTAGCCTAGTTACTAGTACTTTTGTCATTGATCATGCTAGTGTAGTAGAATGTCTGTTTTTGATTAAAGTCTTTGAAATCGATCGGTAGGAAAACCTGGTTTATTGTTGGTAGATTGGCATTGAAACCAGTTAAAATCATGAAATAAAACTCATTCACAATTGAATTAGTTCATTAAAAGCAGTAGGTCATGATAGGTAATTGGTAGGATAAATCGGTTTAGGAATTTTGGAGTTCACGACTATCAGTTAAAATGAGGGTATGCATTGTCATTGTGGTGACTCGTTGATGTTGCACAAATTGTTGCAGTTGGAACCTTACTCATATTCGTTGGGCCAATTGGACTGTATCAAAGCCATGAGGCAGGCCCATTCTTTATTTGAATTTGGTTCTTAGTTTACTTCAGTGTAATTCAATTCTCAATTAATTAGGCTTTTAGAGACACATAATAAGTAGGAAATCATAGTTACTTCGGGATTACTATTAGCCTCGCCTAAATAAAACCACTAATTACGGGGCCCTCAATAAATGGTTATTAAAAATGATTAGAATTTGGGATGGCCATTTAGCAAACTCCACGGTCTTCCCCAAAATAATATTACGTTAGAATCTTTAGGTACGATTTTAATTAAAGTACCTTCTTAAACTCGGGTGCGCATTGATGCGACCCAAATCCAAATCTCGATGACGTCGAAATGTGTTGACAACCACGGGTGCATTGATTGTGACGTGGTTCGAAACGCGTTTTCGCGACGTTGCAATTCTTTTAAAATAAATAAAAAGTGGTTTACGAATAAAAGGCACATAAACTAGCATGTGTTAAAATCAGATAAAATCAAATACAACAGTTAAGCGACCGTGCTAGAACCACGGAACCCGGGAATGCCTAAACACCTTTTCCCGAGTTAACAGAATTCCTTACTCGGATTTCTGGTTCGCAGACCATAACAGAGTCATATTTTTCCTCGGTTCGGGATTCAATCGGTGACTTGGGACACCATTAATCTCCCAAGTAGCGACTCTGAATAATTAATAACTAAATCCCGTTCCGATTGTCTTTTAATTGGAAAAACTCCTTTACGCCCCTTGCGGGGGTGTAGGTGTGAAAAAGGAGGTGTGACATTACTCACTCAGTCGGAGTACTCATATTACTCCCTACACCTTGTGTGCAGATTCAGGTATGTTTTGGCTGATTGGAGGCAGAGTCATAAGGGTTTAGCAAGGTATCTGCCGGCGTTCGCAGCACTGCTTTTCTCTCTCCTCATTTCATTAGTCTGTATTTGTACACTCTAGGCTTTCAGTTGTATTTATACCCTAGTAGATGCTCGTGACTTGTGACACCCCGGTTAAGGCTGTGTCATGTTGTGCTTCCGTTAATTATATCATTAAATCATATTTAAACTGTTTATTAATGTTTAACTATTTTTGAAAAGGCGATATGGGTTTGTTGGTTGGCCTTGTCTTCACGAGAGGCGCCATCATGACCGGAGCGGGGTTTGGGTCGTGAAAAATTGGTATCAGAGCCTAGGTTCATAGGACTCACGAGTCATGAGCAAGTTTAGTAAGGTCTCGTGGATCGGTACAGAGACGTCTGTATTCAGAACCTTTAGGAAAACTTCATATTCTTGAATTCTTATCGTGCGTCCTTTGATTCAGCTTGAAATGTAACTCTTTGAATTCCTTCCACACGTTCATATGCGCGCATGAGCGCTCAGTATCAGATGTGCCTTGATGGTTTGTGATTTCCTAATCGAGGGGCAATGTGTGATCTCTGTAAGTTGACGTTGGGCCAGTCTGAAGGACCTGAGGCCGGATATTTGCCTATGGCTTGAGCACCTAGGTGCTGATTGTGTGAGCAAGTGTTTTGAACTTATATGTTTGGTATTGTCCCTATTAGTGGAAGTGACAGTTGAGTAACTATGTGATGAGTATGTTAGTACTGCGAGATGTATTCATATGATTTGGAAATGACAAGAAGGGTCTGCTGGAGGATAGAAGAACTATTAGGTGCTTGAATTCCATCTTGATTCGAGGTATAGCCTCGAGTTATAGGCGTGTGAAGAATCTTTTCATGTTTTCCAGTTGTGAGTGAAGTAAAAAAAAATTCATGTTGCGGTATAAGTTCAGACTCAGGAAGACTAAGTGACTGCGTACAGTTTATGATGGTGGAAGGTATACATAAATGATAGTTAAGGCAAAGCAGGTGGGTTATCTCCTGCATTCTGGAGTTGTGTGATCTTTATGTTTCCTGTTAGAAGATCCCATTTACAAGTGAAATATATATGTGAATTTAATTTGGGTCGCTTAAGAGAGTGGGTTTAATTGTTATGAGAGTAAATACGAGTTTGTAGAAGATATGCAGTACTAGATGGTCTGTGTTCCACGAGCTTATGAAGGATTGAGTTAATCTCACTATGGTATTATGGCAGCAATATAGCGTATGTGTTATGAGTTATGGTGCGTGTTTGACATATGGCTTTGAGCCAAGTGGGGGAGTCCGCTATTGAATAGTTGATTGCACGGTTATGTGCCCTAATGGTCCCAGTTCGAGGCGCATTTGTGAATCGGTTATGGCTCGAGTAAAGGAAATTTCAATAAAGGCTATGTTATGCTTTATGGGTGTACGAGAATTGGAGAATGACTTGAGTTGTGGTTGGTAAGGAATGCTCGGTGCATAGGGCAAGAAATTGCTTGGTTATATTGGAATAAGGTCACATTCTGCAGTGTCGGAGTGCTAATGAAGCACAAGTTGTTCGGTTCGTTTAATCAATCTAACTATGGTTTGAGTAGTGTGGATGACTCTAGAGAATGGTCCTATTGTGTTCAAAACTCTACATGCAATAATTGGAGGCTTCTAAGTTGTACTTATGGATAGAAACTGAGTTTTCAGTGGAAGATGGCAAGACTTGTGGTATTTTCTATATTAATTATGGGATTCTATATATCAGTATCGGGAAGGTGAAGGTAATGGCTTTGGGGAACACTTAAAGAGTATTCAACGGCTTAGGAGCCTTAGACGGTGTAGCTTTATGCTTGGGTCTCGTGTGATAAGCCTAGGTTGAGGAAATTGTGGTGCTACAACAAGAAGGAATATCAAGTTGAAGATGAATCAGAAGGAATTTAGATAGATGGGGTATCTTGATAGTAGACCAAATCGGTATGGTAAGGATATGATTAATTCCTTGTGTGTGTTCGAGGTAATGAGTTCCTACAGCTATTTTGCAACAATGCTCTTGGATTTTGATGGCTTGCTTAGCTTGGTCTAGTTAGAAAGATTCAGTCCTGGCAGTTGAATTTGTGCAATGAAGTTGGGAGAGTTTTTATTGATTTCTACCGTGGTTGGAGAGGTGCAATTTCTCCGAGTGTGAGAAGCATAGGATATGTAATGATTTTTCTTCTAGATGGGATCAATGGAAGTTCTTGGCTAGATGAGTTACAGTTCAGTTATGAAAGGAAGTTCATAAAACTCTTAGGCAGTGGGTAGCCTCAAATGATTAAGGAAATGGTACTGCTAATTGGAAATGATTTGACGAGAGTCTATCTTTTAGTAAAAGGGCAATATTATTAAGTTGATAGCACTTCGGTAGTATTGCAACACCTTCTTTTTAGATCGACTGATGATATTCGGGTTTGCTTGGTGGCACAGGGAAATTTTAGAGTATCTATAGTGGAATAATTGGGTATTAGATGTGTGGCATATATTCAGATGGAGAAATTGGGATAGGATATGGTGATTCATGTGCCGTATGGACGTGGAGACGGAGGTTCTCATATTAAGGCTATGTTGTGATTGTAGATCATGTGTATCAGCACTGTTTAGTGACTATCGAGATTTGGAGGCCCGAGTGGATCTTTCTTTGCTTGGTATGTTAGATTTTGGATGTGATGTTGGGGATTTAGACTGATCGTCTTAGTGTTGGGTTATTCTGGATTATTGTGTTATGGTCTAGTTTGGAAATGCCAAAGGTTGAGTGGCGATGTGCGTCGGGTTATGTTCTAGTGGAGTGGTTTATATTTCATAGACCCAGCGAACGGCTGGGAAGGATTGCTTTTCTTAATTGGGCCTTCGTGATGGATGTCAGTGCAGAGGTTTCTACCATTGATTCAGTTCCGGTGTTGAGGGACTTTCCGGAAGCGTTTCTTGTGGCCGATCATATCGTCGGGCGAGGTTGTGGATTTTGGTATTTATGTGATGCCGGGCACCGTATCGTATGGCTCCGGTAGGAGTTATGGTATGGCTCCCGATTGATGATTTTACCGTATATTTGATTGAAACTTATTTGTTATCATCATGATTTGGGCTGATTGCCATACTTGGGCTTCGTGCCAATTATTTGAATCCTTTGGGAATTCTTATCACTATTTCCTCACTATTTTGACTTATATTTAAACTCAGTCTTGTTGATAATTATTGTTTTACAAACTCAGCCGCTTTTATGCAGATTTGAAAACTTAAATGATATTTCTAAATGCTATTTTGGGCTGAGAACTATTGTTTTACAAATGCCCGAGGGGCTTATGATGATTTCCGGACTGAGTGAGGCCGAGGGCCATATGTGAGGATATGCTGAGTGATATGAGGCCGAGGGCCTGAGATACTATTTATGCCACGAGGTGGCTTGAGTGATGTGAGACCAAGGGCCTGAGATACTTTATATGCCACGCGGTGGCTTGAGTGATGTGAGGATATGCTGAGTGATGATGCCACGAGGTGGCTTGATATAGCGCTTGGGTCGTAAGGGGCCCCTCCGGAGTCTGCACACCCACAGTGAGCGCGGGTACCCATTGTTCTGAGTGATTGATACTATGCCCGAGGGGCTGATATAAGTGATTGTGAAGTAGCCCAAGGGGCTGATACTATTCTAAGAGTGAGCCCGAGGGGCTGTTATTAATCTGATATTGAGCTTGAGGGGCTGTTACTGTTCTGATATTGAGCCCGAGGGGCTGGCGCTGTTCTGATATTGAGCCTGAGGGGCTGGTTCTGTTGATATTATGCCCGAGGGGCCGTTTGTTGTACATGTTTTACCCGAGGGGCTGTTTACATTTCTATCATTTTTGTTACTCACTTGTAAACTACTTGCTTTACTTGTTGGAAAAAAAGGATTTTCACTTGATTTCTCACTGCTTTAATGTTTAAAGTGATTTTACTGCTTCAGTATTGAATACCTTGTGTTTTTGCGTGATTTCTTGCTTTCAGTCTTTATTTATTATTATTACTCACTGAGTCGGAGTACTCACATTACTCCCTGCACCTTGTGTGCAGATTTAGATATGTTTTGGCTGATCGGAGGCAGAGTCATCAGGGTTTAGCAAGGTAGCTGTCGGTGTTCGCAGCACTGCTTTTCTCTCTCCTCATTTCATTAGTCTGTATTTGTACACTCCAGGCTTTCAGTTGTATTTATACCCTAGTAGATGCTCGTGACTTGTGACACCCCGGTTAGGGCTGTGTCGGGTTGTGCTTCCGTTAATTATATCATTAAATCATATTTAAACTCTTTATTAATGTTTAACTATTTTTGAAAAGGTGATATGAGTTTGTTGGCTGGCCTTGTCTTCACGAGAGGTGCCATCACGACCGGAGCGGGGCTTGGATCGTGACATAAAATCATATAAATTTTGGTAATTGAACGCAAAAGTTAGAAATCACAATAAGGTATACAAGGGCTTCTGAGGTACACAATTTCTTTCTTTAATTAAATAGAATCAGTATTCATCCTTTTCAAGAACTACTTTTTATTTTATTTATGTTATTACTAAAAAATATATTATTCAACAAGAATTATATGATTTTTTAAAATTATATACTCATTGATAAAGTAAATGTGCAAAGCACTTTCAAATATTTATAAATTTTAACATAATTAATTCTTTTTTATTCAATCATTCCTTATTTGAACTAGGTATGAAGTTTCTATATTAAGTACTTTACAATCCATTAAAATGTTATCTTATTTAAATGATTAAACAAAAAATATAAAACGACTAACATCCCTAAATCAACAACTAAACCACAATTCTTATCATGTTTGTTCTACCCTATGCTTTCATTAATAAGAGAGACAGTAATCCGGTAAAATATTGTTAATTTATTAATATTTATATCTAAAGCAAATGACTAGAATTTAAAACTACGTTTTATTTCAAATCGGATCTTTAACTAAAAAATTATTTTTCGATAGTCCATAAAATATATGTTAGTTACTATGAGAAATATCATATAAAATTCTTTGTTTTTCTATTGTGAAATTTGTATTTTTACTTTTCAGTAGTTCATAGAATGTGTGTTAATCACTTGAGAAATATCATATAAAATTCTTTGGTTTCCTATTGCAGAATTTTTGTTAAAAGACTAATCAACATTATGAGGCTCGAATTAGAAATAAGTCCATGCCTTTTTATTTCCCATTATCTCTATTTGAGTGGAATAAAATGTGTCATTAGTTTTTTTATGAACCTTTTCTTATAACACATAAACAAACAAGAATAAAAAAAAAAAAAACAGTGCCCAAATCTTGAATGGTAAAAGAAATTAAAATCCAGTAAGATTTTAGACTCAGGCCAACATGCAAGATATTAAGACGCAACTTTGATCTGTCTGTCGGGATACTTTTTACTGAAATTAGCATTTTATGAAATTAGCATTTTAAAAAAATCTATTAGATTTAAATTTCATATTTTATAAACTATAATATTTATGTGATTTTCTAAAATTTGTGTTCCTTTAGATGAAATGCATACGCAATGCGCGTACCGAGAGACTAGTTAAACAAAAAACAAGGGAAATAATAAGAAAAGATAGAATTTTTTTTCCTAATGAAATGTACGTCGCACGTGCTCAAATGATCAACATATAGTATGTGTTTGTGGCCTTTCAAGGGTGTAAAAACTCGCAAAGAATAAGTATATAACTGAAAATCCGAGACAAGTTGGGGGGAGAGGGGGGGGGGGATGTTATGCCTTTTCCCTTAGGTTGAGCGAACAGAGTTAAAATAACTGTTTAGTGTTTTTACCCATGGTTGGGACTGAATCGCAGGACGTACGGTGAGTGGGGTTTGTACGCCTTTGTATAGCCAAAGCCCCTTCAAATTTTGTGAGCTCAGCAATTTCCCCTTACAAAATTGAAAGTAATACCTCTAAATTACAGGTGTAAAGCATACTATACTTTGTCTTTGTTATGCAATGTCAGTAATAGAATCTAACAGAACGGGGAACTTCATTGATGAAAATGGATTTTTTTGCCGTTTTACTCGTCTAATACATGTATTGAGATATCTAGTTCTTTTTCATTTTGTATCTTTCTTTAAATTTTCAGCGTATGATATCACTTGATAGAGCACAAACGATGACAACAGCAGGCTCGCTTGGACAAAATAACACTTGCTTGTTTTAAATATATAAAGAGCTTAAAAGTGAATGCTTAAACAGGGAAAAAACAAATGCGCAATGCACGCATGAATCAAATGTCATGTCCTTGGACATGCTCTCCTTCCTATATTTCCAAACCTTTTCACAGCATTAAACAAAAGCACCTTGGGTAAGATTCCTTGATTAAGGGTACAAGCAACTGCCACAGCTCCACCAATGATAATCAGCTTTGGTATGTTCATGCCCTCAGGTTTTGCAGGTGAAGCTTGCAATTCAGTTTCAGATGAGTCCTCATCATCTTCCATTGACTTCAAGTATTCTCGATCAATTTTTGTATTAACTCTAGCCATAAAAGCACAATGAGATATTTTCAAGCCAGATGCTTTAGCTTTCTGGTAGGCACGGAATCCCCGCTCAATCTTCCTCACAGCTCCCCACATACCTTGCTTTACCCCAAATTTTGCAATTTCCCATGGGATGCCCATATCTTCATGATGGAATAGAATCACTTCACATGCCGTCGGCTGGCTGTTACCTCTACTTGATTCCACTGTTTCATGCACCGTAATGCAAGTATCTTAGAAAAGGGAAATTGGACTCAACATACTATGACTTATAACAAGCAAACTCTAGTTAGTAATACTCGTTCAAAGTTATAATTTTGAAGTTTGATAAGGAATACATGTCAATCCCATCATTCACCTGTCACAATCCAAGGAGAAAGTGCATGCTTGTTCTGATTCATGGATATAGGTTGGTTATTAGGGAGGCAAATGCATCGGAAACATTGCCCACACCCCACAAAAAAAAGGGGGGGGGGGGGGAGGGGGGAAGAGAAGCAAGAAGATGCTAAAGTGGTTGTACCTTCTCCAATATACCAACTTGAATAATACAGGTCAACTCGTCTTGGTTTGTCCTTCCTGGGAATAGAAGGGCATGGCACTCCCTGGTACACAATCAGAAGGCAAATCAATACCCAAAGAGGACCTCAAAATACAGAATAATTAACATAAATATAAAGTGGGAGAGACATAAAACTAGGAACAAAAGCTTGTGGAAAGTCATGCATCGGTTATCACATTGCGGGGTTAGGAAGCAGCTTGAAACACGTTGAAAAGAAAGATGAGGGCAATATAATGTGAGAAACAAAAGCCTCACATGTTAAAGGTCTTTAGGGTTTGAGGTGAGAAATATATTTTTTTATCTTTTATATGCCTCTCCAGACCGTCATCCACCTTCCATATATTGTAACAGCATAGTCAAGAAAAAGGGAAAGGCGGTGAAAGTGAAAAAATCACACAAGGTAAAGTGTTCAGTTGCATTCTTCATGAAAATTCCTTAGTTACTATTCCATTTCACATGGTCCTGCAACTCCATGAAATATGGTAGCTTTCTTTCAAGCACCATTTTAGGCTTCAATGCCACCAGAGCTCAGTCCCTAGAACAAAGAAACAAATAGCTGCCTCTTGCCTATTATGAAGTCCTAGCAAAAATTATTCTAATCCATCATTGAGTTAGTTCTTATGGGTTTTATGTACATCTAATTGTTAGTGAACTCTGGAGAAACTAATCCATGATGGAAAATAGTTGTCCTAAATGTCCATCTTATTTCCCAACTTCCAGACGCTTTATGAGAGAAAACCAAGAAAAGACCCTGTCATGAATAACCTAGTTTGAGCTAAATCATACAAAGCAGCTTGAGCTAGCAATAAGCATAAATGAAGCTCAACTCAGAATGCTGCTCTGACACTAAGACAAGAAGAGAATGAGTATTGTACCTTTGTTACACAATAATATGACCTCCCTGAATCCCATATTCGACGGCCAATTATATATTCTCTATCACTGCAGAAGAATGGAAACTGCACAAGGAGCATTTGATAAAGTAAGTACTCCAAGCTTAATAGAATACTGCGTTTATAACAGCTTCCTTTTACCTTTCGCACCCAGTGTACTACCATCATTCCGGTTGTGGGGCATTCTTCGATTGTCTCAGCATTTACAATCATGTCATCCCACTTCAGTCGAAACTCATCATCCCAGAAGAAGTCCCTCAACAACTCAGGTGTTGCATCCTCATACACAGTTCTGCTGCAATATTGAGGTGGACCAGTCTGACCAAACAATAAAGAGACCAATTAGCAATTCAGGCAAAAATGAAAAGAAACATAATGACGTTCAAATGATTAGCTACCTCTGGATCTCTTTGCCAAGCTTGGTAGCTCATATGAGGGACTGAACGATCCATCATATGCTTCCAAGGGGGTCCTCCATCTTTCTTCTCAACAAGCTGAAACAAATGCTCAAAATCTTCATCCGTTACTGTTAAATTCTCAAACTTGTTCTGCTGCAGTGGACTAGACAAAAAAAGCAAAACAAAGAAATGAAAAATGCCCACATAAAATCTACACAAAAGTCTTGCTCAAGTCATTCTTAATTGGCATCTTCAGTAATTATTAGGCAACATTCACTACACACCAAAAACAAACAGAAAGCTTCAAATTGAATTTATTTAAATTTTATTTAACTTCAATACACTGACGTGTAACTCACTATAACAAATACTTTGAATCAAGTAACCTGCAAAATATGCTGTAGATTATTTAAATCCAACAAAAAGAAAAAAAGTACGTACTAGTTAATGAAAAAGAACTTACCGGCTCTTAGCAGAATCATATTGGGGGGATGATGCAAAGTGTTCATTCTCTGAGCTATTTGACGGAGAAAGAACCAAAGCAGTAGGCGAAGAAGGCATTGAAAAATCAAATTTACGGTTCCCCAAGGTAGCCCATTTGGGTTTCCAAAACCATCCTACTACGATACCAACAAAAAAGGCGATCCAAACTGGACCTAGGCAAAACACCATCTCTACAAATATTGCCCCTATCGTTGATCTTCCAAATATATCCAAAAATTCCTCAACTAAAGCCATACTACTGGCTCAGAAAACAAAACAGTTATGTGGAATCCAGATTGTGAAATGGAAACCTTTGGCGGAGATCTAGAGAAGATTAAGAAGAAGAAGAAGATGAAGAAGAAATAAACAAATTAGAAAGGAAGATATTAAGAAGAGGAAAAAAGAGACAAGTTCGCCCCAAGATTTTGTGATAACAATGAAAATGACATGAAAGGTGGTAGTGGGTTTCTGGAGATTGTGGATGCAGTTGATTTGATGAGGAGTTGTTTTGGCGCTGCTGTTGTGATTCTCGGATCAATATGAAGATTATTTGGGAGGAAAAACAACTCTATTTCACAAGAATAGAATTATAGAGAATTTACACCAAGAATTTCTCTCTACAAAAAACCTCACCAAACTCTCTTTTTGTTCTCACAATCTCTTCCTGGATTGTATTTCAATCTCTCTGGATTGATGTTTCTGTGTAAAACATAAGGCTCTATTTATAGCCTTAAAGAAGGTGGTTGGTGGTTGAATTCTTCATTCAACAATGGAGGCTTCAACAATGGTGGCTTCTAGAATGGGTTGGGCTTCTAGAATTGGTAGTTGGCAGCAGCTGAACTTATCAATTCTCCCCCTTCAGCTGCATTCCAACGCAGCTACTATTTGAAAGTTATTCCAACTATGTCTCTGCACAGCTCTAACTTTTCTTGAGTGACCACCTTTGTTAACATGTCTGCTGGATTCTCCTTCGTATGGATCTTCACTAGTTTCAACAGTTGTTGATTCATCACCTCGCGTATCCAGTGATAGCGAATGTCGATGTGCTTTGTCCGAGAATGATACATTGAGTTTTTGCTTAAATCAATTGCACTTTGACTATCACAATGTATCTTATACTCTGTTTGATTTATCCCTAGTTCTTGGAGAAACCGCTTTAGCCACAACATTTCTTTTCCAGCTTCCGCTACAGCAATATACTCTGCTTCAGTTGTGGATAGTGCAACACACTTCTGCAATCTTGACTGCCATGACACAGCTCCCCCTGCAAAAGTATAAACATATCCTGAGGTTGATTTTCTTCCATCAGGATCTCCGGCCATATCTGAATCTGTATAGCCTTCCAAGACTGGATCAGCTCCCCCAAAGCACAGACTTGATTTTGAAGTACCTTTAAGATACCTGAAAATCCACTTAACTGCCTCCCAATGTTTCTTTCCAGGGTTAGAAAGAAAACGACTTACCACACCTACCGCATGTGCGATATCTGGCCTCGTGCAAACCATGGCATACATCAGGCTTCCAACTGCTGAAGAATATGGAATTGTAGACATCTCCTCAATCTCTTTCTTGGATGAGGGGCACAAACTCTTGCTCAACTTGAAGTGATTTGCCAAAGGGACACCTACCGGTTTGGCATTACTCATATTGAACCGTTTGATCACCCGTTCAATGTAATTTTCTTGAGATAGCCATAACTTCTTGTTTCTCCTATCTCGAGTTATCTGCAATCCCAAAATATGTTGAGCTGGACCTAAGTCTTTCATTTCAAAGGACTTAGAGAGTTCTTTCTTCAACTGTCTAATTTTTGTTGCATCTTGTCCGACGATCAACATGTCGTCTACATAAAGTAGAAGTACAACAAAATTGCCATCCGAAAATCTCTGAATGTAAACACACTGATCTGCAGCAGTCCTTTTATATCCTTGACTTACCATAAATGAGTCAAACCTTTTGTACCACTGCCTCGGTGCTTGCTTTAGGCCATATAAACTTTTCGTAAGCTTATAGACGAGGTTTTCTTTTCCTGAAACCTCAAAACCTTCCGGCTGCTCCATATAGATTTCTTCATTTAGATCACCATGAAGAAATGCTGTCTTGACATCCATTTGTTCAAGCTCCAAATTCAAACTGGCTACCAATCCAAGGATGATGCGGATTGAAGTCAATTTTACAACTGGTGAAAATATTTCATCAAAGTCAATTCCCTTTTTCTGTAGGAATCCTTTGACTACTAACCGGGCTTTGTGCTTCACCACCTTTCCGCTGCCATCTTTCTTCAACTTGAATACCCATTTATTCTTCAGTACCTTCTTACCTTGTGGAAGTTTCACAATCTCATAAGTGTTGTTTTTCTGTAAAGAGTTCATCTCTTCGGTCATTGCTTGCAGCCATTTTTCTTTATCCGTATGAGATATAGCTTCATGGAAACTCTCTGGTTCTCCATCTTCAGAAAGTAGAATATACTCGGTTTCTGGGTATCGAGTTGATGGAATCTGACCTCGTTCAGATCGACGAGGTTGTTGATTATTAGCTTCAGGATGTGTACCATCATCGTTCCCCTGTGATGGTTCTGTAGTTTCCTGAGGGGTTTGTGCCTCCCCCTGCCAAACATCCTCCTGTTCTGCTTCTGGTACTGCTTCATGCTCCCCCATGCTATTTGTGTCAAACTGCAATGGTAGTGGATCTGGACCAACTTTTTGGGCACTGGAACCTCTTTCATAAGACATTGTGGGCTTTTCAATGTCTTCAATTGTCTGGTTTTCGTGGAATACAACATCCCTACTTCTGATCACCATCTTCTGTATTGGATCCCATAATCTATACCCAAATTCTTCATCTCCATAGCCTATGAAGATACATGGTATAGTTCTACCATCAAGCTTCTTCCTGAGCTCCTTGGATACATGTGCATGTGCTAAACAACCGAATACCCTTAAGTGAGAATATGAGGGATTCTTACCCGACCATATTTTCTCTGGAACCTCAAAATTCAACGGGGCTAATGGTGACCGGTTGATTAGGTAGCAAGCGGCGCGAACAACTTCTCCCCAGAATGGCTTAGGCAGCTTTGCCATACTGATCATACTTCTCACTTTTTCCATAATTGTCCGGTTCATTCTCTCGGCTACTCCATTGTGTTGTGGGGTGCGTGGGACCGTCTTTTCATGTCGAATCCCTTATCTCTTGCAATAGGAATCGAACTCCTTGGAAGTATACTCGCCTCCATTATCTGAGCGAAGGCATTTTAATTTCTTTCCCGTTTCACGCTCTACCATGGCATGAAATATCTTGAAATAATCAAAAGCCTGGTCCTTTGTCTTTAAGAAGTACACCCACACCTTTCGAGAAGCATCATCAATGAAAGTCAGAAAATACCTATTGCCGCCAAGTGACTTCTCCTCCATGGGACCACAAATATCAGAGTGTACCAGACTGAGTAACTCTGATTTTCTGGTTGAAGAAAATGTAAAAGAGACTCTATGTTGCTTTCCGAATAAGCAATGATTACAAGGGTCTAAAGCAGCATTCTTGTCCATTCTGATAAGCTGCTTTTTCGTTAGAATTGATATCCCCTTTTCACTCATGTGACCGAGTCTCTGGTGCCACAGGTTTTGAGACGCCTCTTTTTCCATAACATTGAGGCTGTCTGAACATACCTTCACATGAGTTTTATATAAGTTGCCACAAATATGTCCTCGAGCGAGAATCATAACCCCTTTCAGCAATTTCCATGTGCCTTTTCCGAAATAACTTTCATAGCCCTGTTTGTCAAGAGCTATACCTGATATTAGGTTTAGACGAAGATCTGGCACATGACGGACATCCTTCAATATCATTGTACTCCCGATATTTGTTTGTATTTTGATATCACCAATTCCAACTATCACACAGGAAGAAGTGTTCCCCATCTTCACTACTCCAAAGTCTCCTGCTTTGTATGTTGTGAAGAAATCTTTTCGGGATGTGGCATGGTATGATGCTGCAGTATCTACCACCCATTCGTTTTCTTCTTGACTTGAGACGTGAAGGCATGTCTCTTCTTGGATGGAACAAATGGCTACCTCTCCGTGGGTAGTGACTAATGCATCTCCATCCTTTTGCTTCAACTGCTCCTTCTCCTTATGCAATTTTCTGCAGTTCTTCTTTAAATGGCCCTTTATTCCACAGTGGTAGCACGCATATGATGACTTCCTACCATCCGTGGATTTTCCCCTACTCTTGCTTCTGCCTCTCCTCTTATCTTGACTTCTTTCTTGTTGTCTCCCTCTTTCTGTAATAAGGGCATGCGACTCACCATGATCGATGTCCTTTCTTCTGGCTTCTTCATTAAATAAGGCATCTTTAACCATAGACATGGTCAGATTTCCACTAGGAGCTGAATTACTGAGAGAGACTACCAGCGTCTCCCAACTATCAGGAAGAGAACTAAGAAGTAGTAGGGCTTGCATCTCATCCCCGAGCGGCATGTCAACAGACGATAATTGATTTATCAAGCTCTGAAACTCACTGGTATGCTCGGCAACTGAAGTTCCGTGCTTTAACTTCAAATTTACCAAACGCCTCATCAACAAGGCTTTGTTCCTAGCGGTCTTGGCTTGATACATCCCTTCTAACTTCACCCAGAGGGCATACGCATCTGTCTCTTGTGCAACATGATGAAAAACGCTATCGTCAATCCATTGTCGAATTTGACCGATAGTTTTTCTGTTTAATTTCTTCCACTCTGCTTCTTTGGTGGAATCGGGGTTCCTACCCTTTGCTTCTATGGGATCAAACAAATCTTTACAACTGAGGAGATCTTCCATCCGAGGTCTCCACAATGTGTAATTTGTGGCAGTAAGCTTTATCATAGCTCCAGATGATGATGACTCTTCCATTATGTCTTTAAAATGGCTTGGTCAAAATTTTGGAGCAGAATCTCACCAAACGGAACTCACCAACACGTCCGGAATGGTGAAAAATGGTAAGCTTGACTCTTCTTGGGTCAAAATAGGGCCTCCAGAAAATTTTCAAAATTTACACCAAACTTTTGGGGTTAAATCGAAAATATACTGAACTTGTGGGACAGATTTATAATTTCAGTAACTTCAGGGGTTATTTCATAAATTTCTAAATTTTTTATGATGACTGGATGCTGACGTGGCGCTGACTGAATGCGGACGTGGCGCTGACTGGATGATGATGTGGCACTGACTGGATGATGATGTGGCGCTGACTGGGCAGTTACTATTCATCATCTTCTTCCTTGGGCAGAAGAAAAAAAATTGCCATAACTTCTTCGTTTTAGCTTTGTTTGGCCTCCGGAAAATTGCGTTGAATTCGTATCGACGCAAGGAATCTAATGAAATGATCAAAACACACCGAAGATCACGTTTTTGAAAAAACGTAAATCCGGGTTGAAATTTTCAGTGTTCCGATATTTCTCGATGAACACAGAATCGAAGGCTCTGATACCACTTGTTGTGATTCTCGGATCAATATGAAGATTATTTGGGAGGAAAAACAACTCTATTTCACAAGAATAGAATTATAGAGAATTTACACCAAGAATTTCTCTCTACAAAAAACCTCACCAAACTCTCTTTTTGTTCTCACAATCTCTTCCTGGATTGTATTTCAATCTCTCTGGATTGATGTTTCTGTGTAAAACATAAGGCTCTATTTATAGCCTTAAAGAAGGTGGTTGGTGGTTGAATTCTTCATTCAACAATGGAGGCTTCAACAATGGTGGCTTCTAGAATGGGTTGGTGGCTTCAACAATGATGGGCTTCTAGAATTGGTAGTTGGCAGCAGCTGAACTTATCAGCTGCAAATTGCACCAAGAAGATGGTAATGGAGATTAATTAAGATAACCGCCAATGACTAATGCCTGAGTGTTTGGATAAGAGCCCTTGTTGTTGACTGATTAGTTGGGGTGGGGTGAATGCAAATCCAAGGGAATGGCCACCGTTGGCTCATTCCTACTCCTGGATTTAGGACGGCTCGACCCTCCACACGTCAGTGCTTCCTTCATTTGTGGTCGTCGGTGTCTCAACTTTCCACGTTATGGGCTCGATTTCTTAACGACTGTGGGCTTAACAGCAGTGGGCCGTAGTTGGCGAGGATTTTGAAAGGATTTTGTCGTTACTATACAATATTTTAAAGGAAATTACCAGCTATGTCCATTTATAGGTAGCTCATTACAAAAATTGGTCAATTGATAAAATATTACTAATATTAGTCAGCCAATTAGCTATTTGTAGCAAGAAATTTGTTTTGAGTGGGTGTTATTAGAATAGATTGGCACAACTTAAGGAGCTTGAATCTCAATTTTGGGATGATTTGGTAAAGTTTTGAGGTGGTTAAATTTGATAAAAACCGAACATGAAAAAAATGATATGTGTATCACACTGTGTATCATATATGTATTATATTTGTATATATTGTGTATCACATGTATATCTATGTATACCGGTGTGTGAGATACATGCGTGATACATGTTTGATACATGTGTCGCAGAAGACTTTTTTGAACTCGATTTAATTACGAATTTTGAGACAAACCCAGTCCAAATCACCTCCAATTTTCCTCAAATTTTGTATATTAACTTATCTATATATTTTCAATGAATTTCAACTATACCCATTGAAAAAGTTCTCTTTTTGTTTAGATTTTGGAATATTGTATATATTTTTTGTATTTCATCACCTTATTTGCTACCTCATCCATAAAATTTCCTTTCCGTCTTGTATCTAGTGTTGCTAATCACGCTTAAAAATATGGAAGGTGATTTTTGCATGTGATTCTTTGAGAGAAAGAACACTATTATTTGGTTTTTCAATTTTTGTTGGCTAGTTTTGGTAAGTCTATGATTAATGGTTACAAGTCGGTAAGTTGGGATTTATTTGGGACATTTGTGTAAGTTCCATTTCAAACTTATTCATCAAAGTTATTTTAAATTTATAATTTACCCATTATAACTATCATCTTTACAATTCATATAAAATCCCTTAACATAACGTCCTTCCAGCGGTTGGTTTCTTATTTTAAATGCGTGATTCATACAACAGACGTAGTTTCAGTTACAAAAAAAAAAAAAAACAAAAAAAAAACAAAGACATGCTACAATCTACCAAAAGTAATGAACGCAACTGTCGCGAATTTTATCGCAATTTCCATTGCTACAATTGACATACTCTGCTTTTACTGCAAAACTGAACAATTTTGAAACAAAGTTATTATACTACAACATCAGTCGTAGATGAATCTGGAGGCAAAATTAATCAGCTTCAAATGTCAACAAATTTCTACACAATTTCAAGATAATAAATTGTTATTTCTTTTGAGAAATTGCTTCAACTTGTGAATTTTCATGGCAACACTTACGATAATGTTTCAACACAATGGTCGCTGGAATAGCTGCGGCAAATATGTTTATTTCGATATCGATGGAATTGTAATAAACGCAGATTCAAATTATAGCGCATTGATTTCAACAATTGCAGAGCATCTAACAATAGACACATCAATTAAAGTCATATAAATGTTACGATCCGGATTTTTCCACCATCGGGAGTCGTGATGGCGCCTATTATTGGAGCTAGGCCAGCCAAGTATTAATACATTGCTGATAACATTCGCAACAATATAAATAAAACGAGACAATTAAATAAAAGCGGAAGTCTTTAAACTTAGATAACGGAAATCAAATGCGGAAGTCTAAATACAACTCTACCTAGAATCTGGTGTCACTAACTCACGAACTACTAGAGAGTACTACAAACAAGGTCTGAATAAAAGATATAATGCTTTGTTTCGATACAAAGGGAAACAATTTAAGTAAAATAGGAAGGGACTCCGGCCTGCGGACGTCAGCTAGGCTACCTCGAAAGTCCCTGGACTGAAGTCGGCTCCCGATCAAATCCTACTGCTGAGGTCCAAAAGCTGCTCCTGGATCTGTGCAAAAAGATGCACAGAGTGTAGCATCAGCACAACCGACCCCATGTGCTGGTAAGTGCCCGGCCTAACCCCGACGAAGTAGTGACGAGGCTAGACAGAGCTTACCAAAAATAACCTGTGCAGATATATGCAATAAAAGGGAATACACAGAATTTAAACAGCTAAGAGGGAGGGGGAAGCATGCTATGGGGGTGTAGCAGTTCAGACATAAAGTCAACAGATAGAGAAGTGAAACTGTACAATAGCAACAGTTAAGGAAAATAGGTTAATCGACAGTTGCACGACATCAACCTTCGTGCTTTTACTCTCGTTCTCACCAAAACAATCATATAAGGTACACGACATTAACCTTCGTGCTCTTCCTCACATAAACTCTCATATCAAGGCACGGAATGACCTTTCGTGGATAAATGTTCAAAATATGGCACGGAATGACCCTTCTGCATAATATTCAAAACATGGCACGACAAACATCCCGGCAAGGGAACAATTCGCTAATTCTTTCTCTTTCTTTCACTTTTGCCTCTTATCTCACTTTACCACCTGAGCCAACGCTCCAAAGGGGTTCGATCATTTCACATACTTTCACGCTTTATAATATACTCGAGCCAATGCTCTAAGAATGTACAAATCCTAATTCTTCCTCAAACTCTTCACATTATATGAAATTTATCAATTTAACAAGGAAGTGATATCACAAAATCCGAATAAACACAAATAAAACCCACGGCATGCTAGACTCCGGTGTATAGATACTCGTCACCATGCCTATACACCGTACTCAACAATTAGCAAATAGCAAACAACACTCTAATCCTATTCCCTCAAGCCAAAGTTAGAACAAACACTTACCTCGGTCCAAAGAATAGCAATCAACCCTCAAATACCGTCTTTCTTTTATAATCCGACTTCGGAACAACGATATCTAGGCATAATTAATTCAATAATATCAATGAAGGCTCGATAACAAAATCCCATAGCTTAGATATGAAGTTCCTAGCATTCTTCCAAAAATACCAAAATTCGACCCCGGGCCCACACGGTCCAAACACGAGGCTCGGACCAAAACCCGATTACACATAACCCCACGAGATCAAATATATAATTTATTTCAAGATCCGACCCCAAATTGAAGTTGAATCACTTAAAATTCCCAAAAACCTAAGTCTACCCAAAACCGCTAATTTCTACTCTAAATTACATGATTTAAACTTGGGAATTCAATAATTAATGATGGAAAATGAAGAAAATAAGTGGGAATTTACTAACCCAAGTGGTCTTGAAGAATGGGGGCTTCAATGGACTCCCAGGTTCTTGGGGAAGAAGAAAGCTCGTGAGTTTTTGAATGAATCCCGTAGCTACTGTTTCTGAAGATTTAAAAATTTAACTGGGCGAAAATGGTCTATGCGATCACGAAGAAATCAATGCGATCACATAGAGGAAGGGGAAAATGGTCACTGCAATCGCGAAGGAAGCACTGCGATCGCATAGAAGAAGCAGGCTGGGCATTGCGATCGCGAACAGGACTCTACGATCGCATAGAGGAAAATATAGGGCTTCTCAGGCTAACACTATGAGATCGCGGGAGGATCTATGCGATCACATAGAACAAAATGGACCCCTGAGACTTTACACTATGCGATCGCGGACTCAGCTATGCGATCGCATAGAACAAAGAACTGGGCAACAACAGACAACAGATTCTGCAACATCTCTAAGGGTAAAACCGCTCCGAAACACTTCCGAAACACTCCCGAGCCCTCGGGGCTCCTAACCAAACACACACACTAACTCAACAACATCCTACAGACTTAACCTTTCGATTAAATCGCCAAAATAACATCATAAATGAGGAATCAAACCTCAAAATCATCACTTTTTCATCAAACTTCATAAACTTTCAAACTTAGAGTTTTAGGTCCGAAACACAACAAATGACGTCCGATTTCAACCAAATTTCACAGAAAGCGCTTAAACCACATAATAAGACCTGTACCGGGCGCCGAAACCAAAATACGGGCCCGATACCAATGCTTTCTAATTCATTTTCATTTCAAATTTCCAAATAAATTTCAGAAAAATAATTTCTTTTAAAAATTCATTTCTCGGGCTCGGGACCTCGGATTTCGATTCCGGGCATACGCCCGAGTTCCATATTTATCTACGGACCCTCTGGGACCGTCAAATCGCGGGTCCGAGTCCGTTTACCCAAAATGTTGAACAACATCAACTTTAACCATTTTAAAGCCACAATTTATCAAATTTCACATAATTTAACACATAAGCTTTTCTGGCTACACGCCCGGACTATGCACGAAAATTGAGGCAACTAAAGGTGAGGTTTTTTTCAAGGCCTCGGAAGCACGGAAAAAGGGAGAAAACCGGTAATGACCCCTTTGGGTCGTCACATTCTCCACCTCTAAAACAACCTTTCGTCCTCGAACGAACATAAGAAGGAAGTACCTGAGTCGCGGAATAGATAAGGATAACGGCTCCGAATATCGGATTCGGACTCCCAGGTCGATGCCTTAGGAGGCTGACCTCTCCACTGAACATGAACCGAAGGAAAACTCCTCGACCTCAACTGGCGAACCTGCCGGTCTAGAATAGCTACCGGTTCTTCCTCATAAGATAAGTCCTTGTCCAACTGGACAGTACTGAAATCTAACACATGGGATGGATTGCCATGATATTTACGAAGCATGGACACATGAAACACTGGATGTAGGACTGATAAGCTCGGTGGCAATGCAAGTCTATAAGGCACCTCTCTCACTCGATCAAGAATCTCAAATGGACCAATGAACCTAGGGCTAAGCTTGCCCTTCTTCCCAAATCTCATCACGCCCTTCATAGGCGACACTTGGAGCAATACCCGCTTACCAACCATGAAAGCCACATCTCGAACCTTTCTATCTGCGTAGCTTTTTTTTTTCCTGGACTAAGCTGTACGAAGTCTATCCTGAATTATCCTGACCTTGTCCAAAGCCTCCTGGACCAAGTCTGTACCCAACAACCGAGCCTCCCCCGGCTCAAACCATCCTACCGGAGATCGACATCGCCTACCATACAAAGCCTCATAAGGAGCCATATGGATACTCGACTGGTAGCTGTTGTTGTAGGCAAACTCTGATAAAGGAAAGAACTGATCCCACGAACCTCCAAAGTCAATGTCACAAGCTCGGAGCATATCCTCCAATATCTGAATAGTCCGCTCGGACTGCCAATCCGTCTGAGGATGCAACGTTGTGCTCAACTCAACCTGGGTGCCTAACTCTCGCTGGAATGCTTTCCAGAAACACAAGGTAAACTGTGTACCTCAGTTCGAGATGATAGATACCGGCACACCATGAAGGCAAACAATCTCCTAGATATAGATCTCAACTAACCTCTCGGATGAATAGGAGACTGCCATAGGAATGAAATGCGCCGACTTGGTCAGCCTATCAACGATGACCCAAACTGCGTCGAACTTCCTCCGAGTCTGCGGGAGCCCAACAACGAAGTCCATAGTGATCCGCTCCCACTTCCACTCGGGAAGCTCAATCCTCTGAAATAAACCACTAAGCCTCTGATGCTCATACTTAATTTGCTGACAATTCAAACACTGAGCCACATAGGCAACGATATTCTTCTTTATTCTATGCCACCAATAATGCTGCCGCGAGTCCTAATACATCTTTGCGGTGCCCGGATGAATAGAATACCGAGAACTATGGGCCTCCGCTAAGATCAACTCTCGAATCCCATCAACATTGGGCACACAAACTCGCCCCTACAATCTCAAAACTCCATCAGCATCTAAGGTAACCTGCTTGGCACCTCCACGTTGTACCGTGTCCCTAAGGACACACAAATGGGGATTATCAAACTGCCGATCATGGATACGCTCTAATAACGAAGAACAGGCAACTGTGCAAGCTAATACTCTACTAGGCTCAAAAATATCCAACCTCTCTAACTGATTGGCCAAAGCCTGAACGTCCAAAGCAAGCGGTCTCTCGCCGACCGGAATATAAGCAAGACTGCCCATACTGGCTGACTTCCTACTCAAGGCATCGGCCACCACATTGGCCTTTCCTGGGTGATATAGGATAGTGATGTCATAATCTTTCAACAACTCCAACCACCTCTTTTGCCTCAAATTCAACTCTTTTTGCTTGAACAAATACTGAAGACTCTTATGATCCGTGAACACCTCACATGCCACGCCATACAGATAGTGCCTCCAAATCTTCAATGCGTGAACAATGACTGCCAACTCCAAATCATGCACTGGATAGTTCTTCTCATGAACCTTCAACTGCCTCGAAGCATAAGCAATGACCTTGCCATCCTGCATCAACACTGCACCAAGCCCAATACGAGATGCATCGCAATAGACTGTATAAGTGCCTGTACCTGTGGGCAAAACCAATACCGGTGCCATAGTCAGAACTATCTTGAGCTTCTGAAAGCTCGCCTCACACTCGTCCGACCATCTGAACTAGGCTCCCTTCTGGGTCAACCTGGTCATCGGGGCTGCAATGGATGAGAACCCCTTCACGAACCGACGATAGTAATCTGCTAACCCCAAGAAACTCTGAATCTCTGTGGCTGATGCTGGTCTAGGCCAGTTCTTGACTGCCTCAATCTTCTTTGGATCAACCTGAATACCCTTTGCTGATACAATATGACCCAGAAATGCAATTGAGCTCAACCAGAACTCGCACTTCGAGAACTTAGCATATAACCGACTATCCTTAAAGGTCTGAAGAACCACTCTAAGATGCTGCTCGTGCTCCTCCCGGCTGCGGGAATATATCAAAATATCATCAATGAAGACTATCACAAATGAGTCCAAATAAGGCCCGAACACTCGGTTCATCAAATCCATAAAGGCTACTGGGGCATTGGTCAACCCAAATGACATAACCAAGAACTCATAATGCCCGTACCGAGTGCGGAATGCTGTCTTAGGGACATCGGATGTCTTAATCCTCAACTGATGGTAGCCAGATCTTAAGTCAATCTTTGAAAATACCTTGGCACCCTGAAGTTGATCGCACAAATCATCAATCCTCGGTAGTGGATACTTATTCTTAATTGTAACCTTGTTCAATTGCCGGTAATCAATGCACATTCTCATTGAGCCATCCTTTTTCTTTACAAACAGAACCGACGCACCCCAGGGCGATACGCTAGGTCTAATGAAACCCTTCTCAAGCAAGTCTTGCAACTGCTCTTTCAACTCTTTCAACTCTGGCGGGGCCATGCGATATGGCGGAATAGAAATGGGCTGAGTGCCAGGAGCCAAATCGATGCAAAAATCAATATCCCTATCGGGTGGCATCCCTAGCAAGTCTGATGGGAAAACCTCAGGAAACTCACGAACCACGAGCACAGAATCAATAGAGGGATCCTCAGCACTAGAATCACGAACATAAGCCAAGTAGGCCAAACACCCCTTCTCGACCATACGCCGAGCCTTCACATACGAAATAACACTGCGGGTAGAATGACCAGGAGTCCCTCTCCACTCTAAATGGGGCAAATATGGTAAGTCTAAAGTCACAGTCTTGGCATGACAATCCAAGAACGCATGATACAGGGACAACCAATCCATCCCTAATATAATGTTGAAATCCACCATATCTCAACACATCAACACGGGTCTCAAGTCCCCTAAACACCACAACACAGGAACGATGAACCCGACCAACCACTATAGAATCACCCACTGGTGTAGATACATACACAAGAATACTCAAGGCCTCACTAGGCGTAACCAGGTAGGGTGCAAAATAGGACGACACATATGAATACGTAGATCTAGGTTCAAATAGCACGGAAGCATCTCTATCACAGACCAGAATAGTACCTATAATAACAGCATCGTATGACTCAGCCTCTGGCCTGGCTGGCAAAGCATAACATCGGAGCTGGGCCCCACCTCCCTAAATTACGTCCCTAGGATGATCGGCTGCTGGCTGACCCCTACCTCTGGCGGTTTGAGCTCCACCTCTATAACCTCTACCTCCACCTCTACGTCCTCTACCCCCGCCTCTAGCTGGTTGGGCAAGCTGTGGAGCAACTGGTGCCTGAATCATAGGATGAGGACCCTGCTACTAAGAACTACCCGAAGCTCGAGGGCAAAATCTAACAACGTGACTCGGGTCACCACAACTATAACAAGCCCTCGGCTGCGGAGACTGCTAAACTTGTCGAACTGAATGTCCTCCCCTGAAGCTCTAAAGTGGTGGTGCACTGATGGACTGCTGCTTAGAATAGTATGGCTGAGACCCACTACCACCTGGAGTACCATGAGAGACCTGGAGGGCTGACTGAAAGGGCCTAGGAGGATGGCCTCTATCGTACGAATCTCTACCTCCAGGCGAGGTACCACTGAATTTGCCTGAATGAAGGGGCCTCTTATCCGACCCATGACCACCTCCCTATGTCAGAACTATCTCAACTCTGTGGGCCACATTGGTCGCCTCCTGAAAAGAGATCTCACTCCCAATCACCCTAGCCATATGAAGACGAATCGGCTGAATCAGACCATCAATAAACCTCCTCACCCTCTCCCTCTCGGTAGGAAGTATGATAAGAGCGTGGCGAGCTAAGTCGATGAACCTGGTCTCATACTGGGTAACAGTCATGGAACCCTGCTGGAGGCGCTCAAACTGCCTCCGATAGGCCTCTCTCTGAGTAACGGGGAGAAACTCCTCTAGAAACAACACTGTAAACTGCTCCCAAGTCAAAGATGGCGATCCGGTTGGTCTCGCTAAGCAATAATCCCTCCACCAAGTCTTGGCGGATCCAGAAAGATGACCATTACTTTTTTTTCTTCATCATTCTTGTTTATTTCAATCAAGGAAGACAAATAGCTAGTGCTCCTTCCCAATTTGATAGAGCTGTTGGTGTTCTGGTGCCTGAAAGTGACGTATCCCTATTCGAAGAGGGAGTGGAGGTAGTGGAAGATGAGGGATTTGCGAATGTGGATGAGATAGTTCCTCATCCAGGAAGACAAGGACTGATTTTTACAGCCTTTCCGAAAATGAACTGGAGCCCGTTCCTTCCATTATGGATGATGCGGCGATCACGATGCTCAAAACCAAGTGGGGAATCGCCGATCATATAGAAATGGTGCCGATGGGAAGGATATAGTACATTTGCACTGCCCGGGCTACTGTGCATTTTATGCGTACCCCTTCGTCATCGGGTACACATTCCCCCTTCCTTCTTTGGTGGTGGATTTTTGCCGCTTCTACGAAGTATGCCCGACTCAACTCTCTCCGTATACGTACGAGCTCTTTCTTATGCTCATCATGTATGCGGAGCTGGCCGGCCGAGGAATTTCCCTAGGGCACATGCTCCACATATCTGCCCCTCATTTTCTTTGGGGTACGATGATTCATATGCGCCATCGAGGAACCAAGAGTTTGGTGGTGAAGATGGACGATAAGGCCAATCGGTGCTTTTGGGAAAGCTACTTCTAAGTGTGGACAGAGCACCTTGTGGCGAACTTGGCAGGGTTTCCAGAGATGTGGAACTTCGCTCATAAGTTTTCCCTTGTTACTTTTGTGGTTTTTTCTTAAGATGGTCATCGATTGTCTTCCTTTTAGCGACTTTGCGGAGGATTTGTTTTTGCTTTTGCAGCCGAGAGACTACCTCCCCTGCTAATTGCCGATATCCACGAGTGGGTGAGCGCAATTCTCCCCCACATGGTGAGGATTCGTGAGTGGGTGCCTTTCCATGAGAAGTTTGGGTGCAAGCCTCTTACTGGTGAGTCGACTTGCTGTAGTTTCTCTGCTTCATAGTTTTTTTTACCTTGTCGTTATATGATCTAATCCCTCCTAATCGACAGGTCAGAGAGGAGTGAGAATGATGAGGGCTCCTCCGCTAGCATTCTGTCAACCGGTGCCCTTTGTCTGTCCTACGTCGAGGGCTGTTGCCCGGCCTATACCAAAAGCTACTGTCCGGCCCGTGCATGCGGCCAAAGCTGTGTGCTTAGAGGTTACTCAGCCGGATAATTTGATTCTCGCAGTCTGTTCAACAAGTGAATCTTCCTGCGCTAGTAGTGGAGAGGCCCCGTCGAAGAGACGAAGGGTAGTATTGGAAGAGGTTTCTCTAGACGAAACTTCTTTGAGGGGTGTCCTTGCCCCGGCGGTGCCTGAAGTCGGAGGTGGTGCCAACCCAGCCGTGAAGACGATGCTTGTTGCGAGCATTCAAGGGGCTAATGTGGCGGAGAGACAGAGTTTTGAGGCTGCCATTGCTGTTTCGGGTGGCCCTTCAACATCTCGGTTGAACCGCGCCCATTCTTCGGCCAATGAGAGGGGGAAGGGTGTCATGGTTGAGGATTATGAATTCGAGTTCGACATTGACCCTGAGGACATAAGGATGTTTGAATAGGGCTTTAATCGAACTGTAGTAAGAGCGGGAGGCCCTTCCCAAATACTCAAAATTCCGTCCGATCTCAAACTGCTGCAAGACACGATAGACTTTGTGATGCAGTTCAATCTTCTATGCTCCGCCGCTAAAAGCGGAGCTTTTCAGTATGTCAGCGACTCCGAGTTGTCATGCAATATGGCCGCGATGGGCCTAAGGGTGAGTTCCTTTTTGTTTCCTTTGCTTTGCGACCTTTGTCCTTACTAACTTCTTTCTTCCCTCTCTTCTCCCTTTTTTTTAAATAGTCATGCTGGAGGTTGAGAGTGCTCATAGGGCCGAGATGTGGGGCGAGATTTTCTTGAAGATGGCCGAGAAGTATTGATGGTATCGCAATAGATGCCGTGAGATGAACGAGCAGCAAAGAGTGGGCGTCAGTACCCAGTACACTAGGGAGGAGTTGGAGAAAAGAGATGAGGAACTGATGCGGTCTATCCGCAGATGCAGTAAGCTTGAGGAGCTGCTTCATGCCAAGGACGAAGAGCTTGAGGTAGGCAAAGGGGTTGCCGCGGAGTGCGAGGACCTTCAAGCGAAGGTGCTATCTTTATGAGCTGAGTTGAGCAAAACTCTACTAAGGTCGACACTATGAGTGCAAAATGGATGGAGAAGGTGGTCGAGCTAGAAAAGAAAGTGGTCGAGATAGAGAGAATCGAGAATGCTCGAGTGTCGGCTTTGGCAAGGGCAACGACACTAGAGGTACTATCCGCATCCTCAAGTCCGAGCAAGATTCTGAGAAATCGATAACCGCGCTGAGGGAGTCACGGATCGAGGAGCGAATTAGTGAACTTGATCGGGACACTTCGATCTTGGGAGACTGAGTTGTGGCTCTTAAAGTTGAGAAAGCGTAGTTATTGGCTCAATCTCCCCCTCAAGAGTCTGCTTCAGCTACTATTCCCCGCCACCTGTATGAGATATTGGTCCATGCTGAGGCCCAACATGATATTTACAAGGGTTTGTGGGAGGCGGGAAATATTCCAGAGGCCGCCTTTGAAGATGCTCGGGCAAAGGCACGCGAGACTCTTACTGCCTGCGGTTATGATCCTGCGACGCCTGAGGCTGGCGAGAGCATTGATGTTAAGGATGGGCTCCCTTCTAATGATGATGATGTTGGGGAGAACGGCGATGGAGATGATGCCGAGTGAAACTTTGCTGCAACTTTTGTACTTAGTTTTAGTTTTTGTTTTGTTCTTTTGTTGTTTATTTTCATATTTTTCCTGAGGGCCTGTTTTGGCCTTTTAAGGTGCGGCTGTTACATGTGTATACTTGAATGAAATAGTTGCTTCGTCTTCGTTTGTGTATCTTTTGATTTTTTTCTCTTTGTTTTTTCCATTTGTTACGATATTTTTTTGGCACAGACCTTCAATTTTTTTTTTGTGATGAGTCCCTGATCTTTTAATTAGGAATCGAACTTTCCCGGATCGAGTAGGATCTCATCGTGTGAGTTCGAATATGGTCACTTTGGATCTGCAAGTTCGGGCGAGGTTGAGTTTTGATTTTCCAGCTTAGGCAGAATCAATCAATTTTAGGCGAAGTCAATTTCTCCATATGCATTCGAGCGAGGTCGAACTCGAAGTTTCCATCTTGGGCGAAGTCAATTTTTGACTTATATATTTGAACGAGGTCGAACTTGGAATCGCCATCTTGGGTGAAGTCAATTTCTGACTTATATATTCGAACGAGGTCAAACTTAGAGTCGCCGTCTTGGGCGAAGTCAATTTCTGACTTATATATTCGAACGAGGTCGAACTTAGAGTCGCCATCTTGGGCGAAGTCAATTTCTGACTTATATATTCGAAAGAGGTCGAACTTTGAATCGCCATCTTGGGCGAAGGCAATTTCTGACTTATATATTAGAACAAGGTCGAACTTGGAGTCGCCATCTTGGAAGAAGTCAATTTCTGACTTATATATTCGAATGAGGTTGAACTTGGAGTCGCCATCTTGGGAGAATTTTTACTTTTACTTAGCGATGGCCGATGACCGTAAAGATGTAAATCTGAGAGATCGAAATTGTAATCTGTTTGTAAATTTGAGCGAGGTCAAAAATTTATGTTATTTAACGGTGGTTGATGACCATAAATTGTTAACTCGAGGAAGGTTGAATTGTAACCCATTTGACGATGGCCGATGGCTGTAAAGATGTTAATCTGAGAGAGGTCGAATTGTAAGCCGTTTGACGATGGTCGGTGGCCGTAAAGGTATTAATTCGAGCGAGGTCGAATTGTAACCCGTTTGATGATGGTCGGTGGCTATAAAGATGTTAATTCGAGCGGGGTCGAATTGTAAGCCATTTGAAGATGGCCAGTGGCTGTAAAGGTGTTAATTCGAGCGAGTTTGAATTATAAGCCGTTTGACAATGGTCGGTGGCCGTAAAGGTGTTACTTCAAGCGAGGTCGAATTGTAACCCGTTGTATTATTTTTATTGGAGAACATTACACGTCACCGTACTATTTATGCGTGTTTACCGTGAAAATGGTAACAACAATTAAATTTGTAAATGGGGCTCTAAAAATACGTAATCTATTTTTATGCTAGTTGTTAGAGTAGATGGTGCTAAGAATATGAAGTTTAACAACAAAATACAAGCTAAAATGGGGGCAGTAATCAAACCGAGATGCTTGCAGCCCGAGCCTCGTGCTGGTCGATGGAGGACCTCAAGGTCGATATCTGGGTTCGTTCTCGAGCTATCCAGGGTAGTCGGTAATGGGACAACAGTTAGAATACGATCAAGCAAGGCTATTTATGGCCAATATCGAGCAATAAATGAAGAACAAGTGAGAGAGTAGTAAATGCTAAAGTGGCCTAGAGCTAATAAGAATGAGCGAGTTAGAGAGAATAAAGAGAGAGAGATATTATTGATCTTATGGAGAATAGATGGAGCAATATCAGCTGACCCGTTACAAAGTGATGGGGATCCCCTTTATTTAGGAGAGAAATTCGTTGTAATACAAAACGTGTTAACTGTGAGGGCGTGGAGATAAGATGGCTGGACGTGACATCTTAAAATAGGCCCCGGATAGGTCAGCCTTGTCAGATTAATCCGTGTGCCTTAGGAACTCCCCTATCGCCTACTGTAGCCTGCTATAGCTATTGGAATGTTATTTCCTCCGGATCGATATCTGACGACCCCCGAGGGTGAGTCTCGACCTTGGATTCAAGCTTCGAGGGGCATGGCTGCGAGACGGCCCTTTGACGGGGAAATAGGGCACCTAGATTTGCCGTATACAGATAGTCTCTGCATTTCTTAGAGTGAAGGTGACAAGAAATGATAAGAAATGGTCCTGAACCCCTGCTTCCTTCGGTGTTCTTGCGAATGGCTATGAGATGTCAAGGTGCGCACTATGTGCACCGTCACTCCAGGTTTTAGCATTGACTGTGGTGGTTGGCTTCCTTCAATGTACCCATGATGTTTTATAAATACCCATCTCGTGCCACAAAAAACCCTAGTAAGGTCTGTTTCTCCCTCGTTCTCGCTCTTTTTCAGGAACGCAACCCCCTTTTATTCTTCCCTCAGATTTTTTTAAGGACACTTCTACTTCCTAGGAGGTTGCAGGCTGATCTTCTTCGTTTTTCTCTCAAGGCAAGGTGGCTACCCCCCCGTGTCGAGGAGTGCGTCCCAGGATCATTTGTGATGACCTCCAATTTTAGGGTCAAGAGACCTTCCTCAAAACCAAGGCTCCACGAGCCTGTAACTCGGTATATCAGCTCTATAACAGACATTGAAAGGGTGAGGGCCGGCTGTTGCTGGGGGGGATACCGTGCTCATGGAGATTCCCGCTCGGGAGGAAGATATTACAGCTCACAGAGCCAGCTTTCTGAGTGTGTATACCTACCCATTCACCTTGGGGCCGGTGGGGCCATCATCACCCCCGATCGACCTTGTGATTCTCGACTTCTGCCGGAGTTATCAAGTAACTCTAGGTGAAGTTCATCCTTCATTCTGGCACGTGGTTTATATGATCAAGCATTACTTGAGCATGATAGAGGGAATGCCCTTCACCCTGAACCATCTGATCCGGATGTATAGTCCCCGTCTTCTTCATGGAGGCTTAATCAAGCTTCGCTGTCGAGCCCCGAGATACCTTTTTGCCTGCACCGAGGAGTTCAGAGACAACGGGTGGTTAAGCCGATTCGCACTAGTGAGGATGTCAGATCTGATCCTAGTTGAAAAGATGTTGTTCCCTGGAAAGTGGAACATTGGGCGTAAGTCAACGTGGTGTCTTTGCCCCTTCTTGGCGATTTTTCCCTATGCGTCTGACTCTGCTTTTCTTGTTTTTTCAGCTGTAGCAATCTACCCTGGCGCGGTGCCAGATCTCCAGGGTTGGGTTGGTCGTTTGTATTCAGTCTGCCCGTATATCGATCGAGCATGGTGAGATTTATCCCGAGCTTGGTGGGAAGCCAAAGACCATGGTGCGCCTCGAGCCTCGATGCATCCGTGCATTTTGGCACAGTTTGCTGTTAGTAGCTTTTTCCATCCTGTGCATTTAACCTCTGCATCTATGCAGGTTTGGGAGCAATCCCACTAGTGAGGAAGGCACCGTCCGTTGAAGGGGGGATTCTGGTCCTTGGCGAGGAGAAGAAAAGGTAGGAGAGTCTATCTGTTGGGCCACCAGAGCCTAAGAGGGTCAAGGTGGAGGATTCCAAGGTTGACCCAATGGTCCCGACCTCCAGAGTGACGGGAAATCCCTGTGCTAAAGGTGAGGGAGAAAGCAGTTTCTCAGCACCCCCTAGAGAGTGTTTAGGCTAGATTGATCCTCGAGCCATGGGGATGGATGCTTCCGGGCAGGAGTCTGATACTGGCGCGGCCTAGCTTTATGGCGGTGAGGCAATAGATGGGGTATCGAGCACTGCCTTTGAATTGGCAGGTGGCCGAAGTTCTTCTCGAGCTGGGACGCCTTTGGCAGGTAGTTCGGAGGGGCCTCGATCTAGGACCCAGGTTGAACGAGGGACGAAGATTTTGGCTGACCCCGTTAGCCCGTTGATTGTCGTCGATTCTCCTCAGGGGGAGATACTTCCATCTTATGGAGTGCTAGACGGGCCTCGCAAGGAGCCTTCTGCGGCAGGAGCACTAATCAAAGGCGGAGATGTACTCTAGAGGCCGGCGATCATTCTTGAGGGTAGTTCCGAGATCGATGCTTCATTCATTTTTGGCGAGATGGGTAGACTTTGTGAGCGGGTAACTTCTGCTAGCCTTGTTCGCCGCTTCGGGCTTCTCCGACCTTCATTCTCCTAACTTTTTTATACGGTTTCAGGCCAAAGTGCTTTATAACCAAGCTCTCGCCCAGTATCAGGATGAGGTGAGCCGTCGCGAACGCGAAAAAGCCTATTTTACCGAGCAGGTTATTCATCCCCAGTTTTTACTACCATTTGAGCCCTTGTGAGATTCTATTGCTTTTAACTCTTTGGGCCTCGATTTGTGCAGTTTGAGAAGGAGAATGCCCTGCTGAGAGAGGAGCTTTGGGCCAGAGATGCTGAAATCTCCGAGCTTAGTCAGCACGTGAGCGAGGTGGCTTCCGAGAGTTACAACCTTAGGGGGAGAGTTACCTTGATTGAGCATCAGCTTCAGGACGCGAAAGAGGATAGTGGCAAGTATAAGAGCCTCCATTCCGAGCTGGTGGCTGTATTGGTTCGGATCAAAGCTGAGGCTGAGGCGCTTGTATCTTTGCATGGGGAAGGAGCGGTCATCGCAGATTCTTGCGTTGAGAGGACGTTTGAGGGAGCTGGCCCGACTTTACCTCGAGTCGCGGATCATGCCAGGCCGGGTTTCCGAAGGCAGACCATTGAGGGCACGTTGGAAGGCGGCTCGAGTGGTGTTAATAATGGGGAAGAGAGAGGACGTCATTGAGAAGGGGTAGTCGGGGGACTCATAATCAACTAGGTGTAACCCTTGGGGAGCTGTTGAGGCTGCCGGTTCGGCAATAGATTAGGATCTCTATTGTTTGTTCCTATCGATCTCCCTACTTGTATATAGTACTTTTATTTTGGCATATGTATAAAGAGAATCATGTGGCTTTGTTTCCCTTCTTCCCCTTTCTGCTCTGAATTCAGTAAGGATTAGCGAAAGAACCTTAGACCAGCAATATAGCTCTGTCGCCTGTTTAGGCCGGCTCGGGAGTGGTCATACGGCTGGTCGATGCGACCTTTAGTGTGAACTACCGTAAGAGTCCTTGCGCTTTCGGCCAACCATTTTGTGTTGAGTCTCCGGGCCAATTTTTGTCTCGAGCCTACTCGATCTTCAATCTTCTGTGCCTGCATAGTCGGGTGATGATGGTTCTTATCCCTTTGCCTTGAGCATTTGTATTTTGCTTATTTTTGGGTTCAGTCTCCGAGTCGTGTTGCGACTTGAGCTTCAATTGACCTTTAAGCTTTTTTGTGCCTACATAGGCGTATAACGATGGCTCTTGCGCCTTGGGTCGAAGCAACCTTTTGAGTGTGTGGCCCGGAGGCTCATTTGGCTGGCGACAATGGCGCTTACGCTGTGACCTTAGGCATATTGTAGTTTACTATTTTGGATCCCGTCTCTGAATCTGGTTATGACTCGAGCTCATTTTAATCCTCAAGTTTTCAATTTTCAAGCTGGCGACAGTGGCTCTTACGCTGTTTGGTCATTGAGACCTTTTAGTGTGCGGCCTGGAGGCTCGTTTGGCTGGCGACTATGACTCTTACGCTTTTTCCCGTAGGCACTTTGTAGGCTTTGTTTTCCTCTCATTAAGGTCTTTTTGAAATGATTTTTCCTGACCCGTCTTCGGTTCTAGAAGAATCTCGATTTCAAGTTGTTAGCGACAATGTTCGAGCACCTCAGAAGGTTCTTAGATCATAGGCTGAGTAGCACGAAGCCTAGTGTTTTGGAGCTGACATGGTCGAAGCTCATTTTCCTGTTGAGGGAAGCCCGTTTTAGCCGTTTCTTTCAAAGTATACTCGAAGTAATGGCCTGCGATTTTGTTTAGCGATAGTCGGGCATCCCCGAGTCGCATTAATTTGGCTGATGCAACCATTTTGATCGTAGTCATATGTGTTTGGCCGGAGCTATTTTTGATCCCGAGTGATAGTTTAGGCGTCTATACTGAGGGTAGCCCTTTCGAGATTCTTACAAATGCGACGTATGGCCTAAACTTCGGGATTGGGTTTTGTGCCTGTAGAAGGTTTTACAACATTTTCATGCATGTTGAGGTCTTGCAGTTTGTCATGCATGTTGAGGTCTTACAGTTTGTCATGCTTGTTGAGGTCTTATAGTTTGTCATGCCTGTTGAGGTCTTACAGTTTGTCATGCCTGTTGAGGTCTTACAGTTTTTGTTGCTATATAGAATAGATCTGGTTATACCGAGTTTGCCCCCTCGAGGTCTTACAACCTCGGGTTTTCCAGTGTAGGACGATTGGAGACAGTCCCCGAGTCATCGAGTTTGTTTAGGCTCGAAGGCCGTTATTCGTGATCTCGGAGTTACCTTGTTGGGGCTTTATGAGCCTAGAGTTCCGACCCTGGGGTCGCGCGGGTGTCAATTGTTGACGCTAAGTCTCCGAGTATTTTGGGATGCATTTGGTGGATGGATCCCTACCGAGAGTGTGCTGAAATTCCCCTTCTTGGAGTGCAAGATGCTGAAAGATATTCTTTTATTGCTTGGCGTAAATACATATCGTTTTGTTGTTGTAAGCTCGGCCCGTGCGGGCGCGACTCCTTGGACCGTTTGGTCCAGTACATGATTCCCTATTGAAGCTCGTTCGTCATTTCTCAGGAAATGCATAGACGTTGCCTCGTTAAAAACCTTGCCGGAAAAAACCCGTTTCGGGATAAAAAACTCGATCGATGGAAAAGAGTGCGACGTTTGCTTGAAGATATTTGTGGGACTTTGTGATCGGATGCCTTAGCAGTAGTACCGCTTTAGCATTGATACATTCTAGTTGCTCGGAAGCTGTTCGCCCTCCATGGTGCCAAGATTATAGGATCCTTTGCCAACTATCCCGAGGATACGGTATGGCCCCTCCCAATCCTGGCCCAACTTCCCTTCATTAGGGTTCCGGGTGTTGAGAGTAACCTTCCTTAGGACCAAGTCCCCAAATTCGAAATATCGGAGATTTGTCCTTCTGTTGTAGTATCTTTTGATTTTCTGGGAAGCCATCCGAACCAGCGAAGCTTCCCGTCTTTCATCGAGCAGCTCGAGGGCTGTTGTCATGGCCTCATTATTCGAGTCCTCATTAGTGTGCTGGACTCTGGTGCTTGGTTCTCTGACTTCCACTGGTATCAGTGCTTCGGCGCCATATACTAGAGAGAAAGGTGTTTCCCTGGTGCTCGATTTTGAAGTTGTCCGGTATGCCCATAGCACCTCGGGTAGCGTTTCTCTCCATTTTCCCTTGGCGCTCTCCAATTTCTTTTTCAAGTTCTGAATGATAGTTTTATTTGTAGATTCGGCGTGGCCGTTTGCACACGGGTGGTACGGTGTTGACAGGATTCTCTTGATTTTGTTGTCTTCAAGGAATTGTGTTACCTTGCTCCCGATGAACTGCCTCCTGTTATCGCATGTTATTTCAGACGGAATTCTGAAACGGCATATGATGTGATCCCATATAAAATTGACGACTTCCTTCTCCCTTATTTTTTCGAAGGCCTGCGCTTCCACCCATTTTGAAAAGTAGTCAGTCATAAATAGAATGAATCTAGCCTTACCTGGCGCCGTCAGCAAATGACCGACGATGTCCATTCCCTATTTCATGAATGGCCATGGAAATAAAATGCAATGTAGCTGCTCGCTGAGCTGGTGGATCATGGGGGCAGACCTCTGACACTTGTCACATTTTCGGATGAATTCCCTGGTGTCTTTTTCTATGCTGTCCCAATAGTATCCCTTGTGATCACCTTTTGGACTAAAGAATCGGCCCTGGAATGATTTCTACAGATGCCCTCGTGGATTTCTCGGAGCACATAATCTATGTCGCCTGGTCCCAAGCATACCGCCACGGGAGCCATCGAAAGTTCTCCTATACAGATCCCCATTTTCATCGAGTGAGAACCGGGCTGCTTTGGTTCGCAGGGCCCTCAAATCTCTTGGATATGCGGGTAACTTCCCATCCTTCAGATAATCGATATATTTATTTCTCCAATCCTATGTCAGGCTGGTGGAGTGAATCTCTGCGTGACCTTCTTCGACCACAGATTTGAGCAATTGGACGATAGCTCCGGGGAGTAGGTCTTCTTCTTCAGCAGAGGATCCCAGGTTCGCGAGGGCATCAGCCTCGCTGTTCTGCTCTCGGGGTACATGGACTAAGGTCCATTCTTTGAAGTGACGTAGTGTGATTTGGATTTTGTCCAAATACCTTTGCATCCTGTCCTCTCGGGCTTCATAGCTTCCATTTACTTGGCTTACTACAAGGAGCGAATCACATTTTGCCTCGATGGTCTCGGCTCCCAAACTTTTGGCCAATTCTAAGCCTGCATTCATAGCCTCGCACTCGTCTTTATTGTTAGTTAGTTTTGCGATTTTTATGGATTGTATGATTATGCCGCCGACGAGAGGCTTTAGGACTATACCGAGCCCGGATCCTTGTATGCATGCGGCGTCGTCCGTGAACAGAGTCTATACCTCGAGGGACGCGCCTGATTTCAGTAAAAGTTCTTTCTCTACCTCGGGCACGAGGGATGGTGAGAAATCGGCCATGAAGTCCGCTAGGATTTGGGACTTGATGGCAGTCCGAGGTTGATACTCGATATCATACCCTCCGAGTTCAATGGCCCATTTGTCCAATCGACCCGATAACTTAGGTTTGTGCAATACGCTCCGGAGGGGATAAGTTGACAGAACACAGATATGGTGGCACTAAAAGTAAGACTTCAGCTTGCACGAGGCACTTGTTAGTGCGAGAGCTAATTTTTCCAGATGGGGATACCGGGTTTCGGCGTCCCCTAAGGTTCGGCTTACATAATAAATAGGAAATTGTGTACCTTTCTCTTCTCGAACCAGTACGCTACTTACTACTATTTCGAACATGGCTAGGTATAGGTATAGCGTTTCATCCTCCTTGGGTGTGTGCAGTAGAGGCGGGCTTGTTAGGTACCGTTTTAGTTCTTCTAGGGTGTGTTGGCACTATGGAGTCCATTCGAAGCTGCTCGTTCTTTTGAGTAGGGAGAAGAAATGGTGGCTTTTGTCCGATGATCTTGATATGAATCTGCCCAGGGCCGCTATCCGCCCTGTTAGCCGTTGGACGACTTTTACATTGTTCACCACCATGATCTCTTCGATGGCTTTTATTTTGTCGGGGTTGATCTCGATCCCCCTGTTTGAGACCATGAAGCCCAAGAATTCACCTGATCCTACTCCAAAGGCACACTTCTCGGGGTTGAGCTTCATGTTGTAGCTTCTGAGGATGTTGAAAGTTTCCTGCAAATGGGTCAAATGGTCCTCTGCGTGCAGGGATTTGACTAGCATATCATCAATATATACTTCCATTGATTTTCCTACTTAATGCTCGAACATTTTATTAACTAGGCGCTGGTATGTTTCTCCTGCATTTTTTAGCCCGAAGGGCATTACGTTATAGCAATATGTACCATACTTCGTGATGAATGAGGTCTTTTCCCTATCCTCGGGGTTCATCTGGATTTGATTATACCCCGAGTAGGCATCGAGAAAAGTGAGGGTCTCATGGCCGGCCGTAGCATCGATCAGACGATCGATATTAGGCAACGGGAAGGAATCTTTGGGGCACACTTTATTCAGATATTTATAATCTACACACATCCTTAGCTTGTTCCCCTTTTTTGGCACTACTACTACGTTAGCTAGCCATTCGGGATATTTCACCTCCCTAATGGATCCTATTTTAAGAAGTTTTTCTACCACCTCTTTGATGAAGGCATGTTTTAGCTCGGACTGCGGTTTTCCCTTTTGCTTTACGGGTTTGAACTTGGGGTCAACGCTTAGCCTGTGAGAGGTTATTTCCGGCAGGATTCCTATCATACCTAGGTGGGACCTGGAAAATCAGTCGATATTGTTACTAATAAATTGAATAAACCCTGTCCTGAGTTCGGGGGTCAGCCCCGTTCCCAAGTATACCTTGCGATCTGGGAGGTGCTCGATCAAAATAGTCTGCTCCAATTCTTTGACTATTGATTTGGTTATATCCGATTCCTCATGGGCGACGAAGGTTCAGGGGGGGAAGAAGTCCTCCTCGTCGTCTTTGAGGTTCTGTATGCTTTCCTCCTCGTCCGAGACTGGGCGTGTGGGGGTTGGCGTCTCATGGTGGACCATGAACATTTCTTGCGATGCCCGTTGTTCCCCATGTATGGTCGTGATGCCATCCCTTGTGGGAAACCTTACCACCTGGTGCAAGGTTGAGGGCACTGCCCTTATGTTGTGTATCCAAGGCTTGCCAAGTAAGGCGTTGTATCTCATGTCGCTGTCGATGACCTGGAACTCGGTGTTATGGATTGTGCCAGACGTGTTGATTGGGAGGGTGATCTCTCCTTTCGTTACTTCGCCGATCTTGTTGAATCAGTGGAGGATTCGAGGGATGTGAACGACTTGATTGAGCAGCCCTAGCTATTCTACTACTTCCGACCCGATTATGTTGGTTGAGCTGTCTGGATCCACAAGCACGCACTTTGTTCAAGTGTTGTTTAAAAGAAACAAGATCACTAGCACATCATTGTGCAGTTCCGTCATAGCCTCGAGGTCCTCCTCGCTGAATATGAGGGTATCTTGGGGTACGCGTTTTTGGGTCGGTCCTTCTTCCGTAGCGGACGTTCTCGTTCGTTTGAACATGGGTCCTTGGGTAGTAGTGGTTCCCCCAATAATCATGTGGATGTTATGTTAGGGACCTTCCCTTTCGTCTGGGTTGAATCCGGTGGTGTATCAGCCTCTAGGACGATCGTGTCCTTTTCTCTATTGTTTTCGAGGTTGTCATTCTCGACTCTATTTATCAAGCCAAACATTTTGACCTGAAATCAAGAGTTCCTGGACAAGAAAATGTGTGAAAGATAACTTGCATTTTTGTAATGGAACCAGCAAGAAAATAATCACTATTATTTTTAGCCCTACGGTGGGCGCCAAACTGTTTACCGTGAAAATGGTAACAATAATTAAAGTTGTAAATGGGACTCTAGAAATACATGATCTATTTTTATGCTAGTTGTTAGAACATATGGTGCTAAAAATATAAAGTTTAACGGCAAAATACAAGCTAAAACGAGGCAGTAATCAAACTGAGATGCTTGCAGCCCAAGCCTCGGACTGGTCGATGGAGGACCTCGAGGTCGATATCTAGGCTCGATCTCGAGCTATCTGAGGTAATCGAGAATGGGACAACAGTTAGAAAATGATCAAGCAAGGCTCTTTATGGACAATACCGAGCAATAATGAAGAACAAGTGAGAGAGTAGTAAATGGTAAAGTGGCCTCAAGCTAATAAGAACGAGCGAGTTAGAGAGAAGAAAGAGAGAGAGATATTATTGATCTTATGGATAATAGATGGAAACATCAACCGACCCGTTACAAAGTGATGGGGATCCCCTTTATATAGGAGGAAAATCTATTATAATACAAAACGTGTTAACCGTGAGGGCGTGGAGATAGGATGGCTGGACGTGACATCTTGAAATAGGCCCCGGATAGGTCAGCCTTGTCAGATTAAGCTGTGTGCCTTGGGAACTCCCCTCTCGCCTGCTATAGTTATCGGAATGCGATGTCCTCCGAACCGATATCTGACGACCCTCGAGGGTGAGTCTCGACCTTGGCTTCGAGCTTCGAGGGGCATGACTACGAGATGACCCTTCGACGGGGAAATCGGGCCCCTAGATTTGCCATATACAATGCGTACGTCAGGGTGAGTCCTGATATGCTTGGTTTTGCTTTCACTGGAGAATACTGTGCATTTCATGGGTGAGTCCCAATTCGCTTAACTTTGCTTTCATTGGAGATTACTGTGCGTTTCATGGGTAAGTCCCAGTTCGCTTAACTTTGCTTTAATTGGAGATTACTATGCATTTCATGGGTGAGCCCCCTGTTCTGGAGATTTTCTTAAAAGTCGACCTGTGCTGAACCATTTCAGTTATTTGTAATACGATACGGTTTAGAGGTCTTTGCTCGATCATTGTTTGTGAGGTGGTATGGTACAGAACCTTTTCTTGGGGTGTTTGGTGGCGCCCGTTCCTTGTTTGCATACCTGTGAGAGTTCTCGTGTTCCTGTTCTGAACCAACAAGAGGTCGTGATAAGTGAAACCCAATTGAAATTGCCTATTACCTTGGCCTGGTAAGTCGATGAAAGGAGAAACGACGCCTGATGTGCCGAAGAATTTCAACACATTTAATACAAATTGCTTGGATTTTAGCTTGTTTTAAATGCAATTATCTTTTATACTTATGTAATTTTAATGTTTTATAGTGTATGAGGTTTAAGGACCCAAGAACATGGAAATGAAATCAAAAAGCCACAAAAGGACAAGAAAAGGACAAAATGCGATCGCAGATGTGAAAATGCGGACCGCATACTGCTCAAAGGAACCGCAAAGCCAAACAGTCTGTTGACCAAATCCAAGCGCAAGAAATGCGGTCCATTATGAGATCGCATAATAGGTTTGTGGGCCGCATAATGGATCGCAATCTCCCTGTAGAGGTTGCTGAAGCTAGAAATGCTGTGACATTATGCGGTCGCAAATCAACAATGCGGACCGCATAACCATGATGCGACGACTATCTGAAAACTAGGGTTTGAGGATGCGATGGCTTTGACGAGAATGCGGACCGCATGTCTGTTATATGACAGATATGCGGTCGCATAATTGACCTGGAAGGGTATTTTTGTCCAAAATTGGTCCCGAGTTTTAGGCCACTATAAATAAATTTATTGGGGTTTTGTGGGGGCATCTTGTCTAGTTTTTGAGATACATTCCAACCTTTGAATATTCCTCTCTTTTGGAAGCTTTAGGAGTGAAGAATCTTGCACTTTGTAAGCTTTATGACATTTAATATTCTCATCTTTTTGTATTTTAGCATGAGTACCTAGCTTTAAATACTAAGATTGTGGACCCTAAATGGGTGTTATGTTAATGGATGTTTAACATTGAATATATATATATATATATATATATATATATATCATATTACAATTAGTTATCATATAACAATCATAACTAATATATATAAAATTAATCAAATTATTTACATTCTCAATGTTACAATTAGTTATCTCTTCAAATCACAATCATATCATACTCTTGTTATAATTAACAGAATAGAATTATGATCTAAGTCAAGTAGCACACTACTCGAGTAACCTATTCACACCTATTCCATGTGGGATTCGACCCCAACCTTGTTAGGTTATTATATTTGACACCGACCACCTTACACTATTTAATTAAAGAGTAATCTGAGTGTATCAATGCCGTAGGGTCGCTCGCTTCGCCTCGTACTTGAATGATGGTTTCGGATTTTGTGGTCGTGTTAGGCTCCGTCACTAATCGCGTCTAGGCTTCTCGTGGGTTGGACTTACCTTGCCCGTTGGGATGTCAAAACCGAGTCCCAATTCGACCCCATACGATATGCATAAATAATAAGGGAAATATTTCATACATTGTTCATAAATCATCTAGTGTGTGTGGTTATGAAAACAAGGTAGGATATGCCCGCTGTTTCAAAGGATCACACAGTAGGCTATCGTCCCTTCCTAAGAGGTGGGAGTACGGGTCGGTATATAAGGTGAATACGTCAAATAGGGTTGAGGTCATGCCAAGCATATAATGACTGTGGTTCTACTTTAAACATGCATATGACGTGACAAACCCATCGCTACTGGTGAGGCGTGGGTTTTGGATAGACATCGGTCACAATTTTTATATTATGTAGAGATCTGACCTAGATTGGTACGGTTATCTCAAAAGCTTACCTACCATTCTTTCGAGTTGGTATTTATACCGAGATGGTGAGGCTATGACAGCCTGGTAGTGATACTTGGCTGGTTATAGATCTAAAGGAAACAAAAAAATTTGGCTGAGAAATCCCCACAGATGGCACCAAATTGTTTTACCAAAAAGTGTTGAGCTTTTTGTTAAACCAATTAATAAAGAAAATGGAGGATAAATATTAGCCAAACATAATTAACCCTAGATCTAAGCATATTGAATATGAGAATCGAAGAAGGCCGAGCTTATATAACATTTCTTAAGATGATTAACAGACATCAAACGTAAATGATAAGCTTACACCTTTGATATATTGCTCCGTACTTGTAAGAGTAAAGAAGGAAAAGAGGGAAAGTCATTGATAGCTATGAGATCTATCTTTATTGATTCAACAATGATGATTACAAAGGGTTGTAACCAAAATTCGGGCTTTTTCTTGTTGTTGGAGGTCCCCTCCTGTTCTCATCTTTGATATATTGTTCCTCTCTTTTTCTCGGATGGGAACCCCCCTTCTTGCCTTTTCTCTCTCATATATATATAGATATATATTACAATCTTTCCCTTTTTCTAATAGTCTTTAACTAGCGTACCCTCTCATGACTATACTCTTCCTTACTCACCCAAGTATTACAACATATGTTCTGGTGTATAAGCCTTCTAATGGCTCGATCTCGGCAGTGGCCGAGATAATCGTCGCTATTACGGCTCGTGGGCACGACTATGGCTTGGTCGACCCTTACCATTCCTTTTAATGATAATCCACTTGTGGTTAGATTTTGACCCATAAACATGTGTGATAAAAGAGTGTAGGGAGGATGGTGAGCTAAAAATGGTAAGGAATGGGGTGTGGGATGGTGAAGTCTTTCATAAAAGGGCCTTAAAATCTTAATACACACTTGGTGGTTGATAAAATGCTCAAACGAGCTAGAACCATGATCATGTCCCTAATTTTAGTTCAATTTGTTACATTTCCAAAATAGAGTGGTGTTGCTAAGATTCCCAGAATATTTAGAGTGTAAGGGAGCTCAATTGGGGTATGTATGGCTAAACTCTTCTCTTAGAATTGAACACCACAATATCCATGTAAGTCCCGAGTTGCTCACTGTAAGTTGAACATTCTGAATAAGCTTGTGCCAAAAGATATCCATGTTCAATATGCAATTTAAATGCTCTTGTTATATTATACTCTTCTTTGAAGAATGTGTTCAAAGTATGGGCTGCATGTTTAAATGCCTTGACATGAAGTTGTGTTTCAAATGAAAGCTAATGACAATTCGGTAAGAAATCTCAATGTACCTAAAACTCTCAGTTGCTCATATATTTGCTAAAATGTTATGAAAAAAATGCCTTGTTGTTGGAAATCTACGATGATTGTTGAAAGCAAAATACAAAGTATGAGATACAAAACGAGGAATGTTAAAGGTGAAATACGAAATGTGAAATATGAAATATGAAATTCGGCCAATGTGCCAAGTGAAATAATATAATTGTGGTAGATGTCTCTTATGAGATGGCCTAGCTGACCGGGTCATGATCGGACGCTATCCCGTACATATTATGGTAACTTTATTGGAAATTGTAATTGAAATTGCAACTGTGGTTGATGTCTCTGACGAGATGACCTAGCCGATCGGGTCGTGATCGGACGCCATGCCTTACACAGGTGGTGACTTTATTGGAAAACTGTAACTGAAATGGTGATTGTGGTTGATGTCTCATATGAGATGGCCTAGCTGATTGGGTCATGATCGGATGCCATGTCATGCACATGGAGTTGACTGTATTGGGAATTGAAATAAAAAATGGTGATTCATGAGATATTGGTACCAAAGACTTCCCCGACTTAAAATATGGAAATTTAATTGGAAACTTATCTTATCCCTTGTTTGATGTTTGGTAAATGTTCAATGCTTTAATTGATATTATGATTGTTCTTACTTGCATTTTTTTCATTCTATTGATGTCACGACCCTAAAACTTACCCGGTGGTGATGACACTTATCGTGAAACTAGGCCAGCTGATACAACTCCCGAATTAACCATTTAATTAATAACAATTATTTTTAAGCCTTTAATTAATCAGATATTTCATGATGAAAGTCTAAATGAACAGTGCGGAATAAATACAGAAGCCCGACATCGGGGTGTCACAAGTCATGAGCATTTACTAAGGTCTGAATACAATGAAGAGTCTAAAAATGTACTAAATACAATCTAAGGAAAATAAGAGGGAGAAAAGCAGGGTTGCGAACGTCGGACAACTACCTTGCTAATTCCGATGACTCTGCCCTGTGCAATCAACACCCGTATCGGGTCCAGAAACACCTAAATATACACACAAGGTGCAGGGAGTAATGTGAGTACGCCAACTCAGTAAGTAATAAAAGTAAATAAAAGCTGAGCAGTAAGAAAACACGTAAGCCACGTCATAACGCTACAACAAATGCAATATGTTTTCAAAACACTACAGAAATCATTTACTTTGTAAATCAAGCTCAGTTTCTGCAAAACCTTTTAAAACAACATTCAACAGTTTCAAACAAATGATAAAACAGTGAGTAAAAATGATGGAAAACATAAACAGCTCCTCGGGCGAAACATGTACCATAAACCGTCACTCGGGCATAATATCATTAAAACCAGGCCCTCGGGCTACCTCACAATCACTCGTACTCTTCCCCTCGGGCATAACATGGATCAAGAACATCCCCTTGGGCAACAACATGAAACAACAAAAGCCCCTTGGGCTATATCATATCACTCACACTGGGTACCCGTGCTCATTGGGGGTGTACAGACTCCGGGAGGGGTCCCTTACGGCCCAAGGACAATAACAAGCCATCTCGTGGCATAATTAAATAGGCCCTCAACCTCATATCAAGCCACCTCGTGGCATAACAAATCAGGCCCTCGGCCTCATAATCATAAATCAATACCACACTACTGCGACGCGCAACCCGATCCCATAATATCCTCACAACACATGCCCTCGACCTCACTCAGCCAGAAATCTCTCATGCCACTCGGACGATAGTAAAATATGATGCTCGGCCCAAAATCTCATTTAAAACATCAAAACGGAGTAAATATGGTTGAGTTATGAAAACAGTAAAATAGAGCATGACTGAGTACAAATATGAAGTCAAAACAGTGAGGAATAGTAGTAAAAATGCCCTAAGGGTCCAAAACAGTTGGTACGAGGCCTAAATATGGCATTTAGCCCACAACATGGTAATAATTTCCAAAACACAATGATAGCAAACAGTTTTCAATCAAATACGCGACTTATCAGTCGTACGGGACGGACTAAGTCGCAATCCCCAACGGTGCACGCCCACACGCTCGTCATCTAGCGTGTGCGTCACCTCAAGGTAGTACAACGATGTGAAATCCAGGGTTTCATACCCTTAGGACAAACATTTACAATCATTACTCACCTCAATCCGGTCCAAACTCTAGTCTGTGATGCCTTTACCTCTTGAATCGGCCTCCGAATGCTCCAAATCTAACCAAAATCAGTATATAACAATCAAAATATGCTAAGGGAACAAATCTCGCTCGAAAATAACCAATTTACATAAAAAATTCCGAAATTGGCCAAACCCGACCCCCGGACCCACGTCTCGGAATCGGATAAAAATCACATCAATAGAATCCTTAGCCTCTTACGAGTTCATACATATCAAGAATACCAAAATCCGACTACAAATTACCCCTCAAATCCCTAATTTTAGGTCTCCAATTTCAAGACTTAGTTTTCTTCAAATTCAACCACATATTTCTATAAATTACAAGCCCAATCCGTGAAATAATACCATAGAAACGAGTTTTATGTTAAAAAATCTTACCTCAACGAAGCCTTCTTGAATTCCCTCTTCAAATTGGCTCTCCCAAGCTCTATCCCGTATGAAAAGTGATGAAAAATAGCTCAAAATCTCGAAGGCCTTAATTAATATGATCTGCCCCAGCAAAACCGTATTTGCTGTAAAAATTCTCGCAACTACGGACCCGCACCTGCGGTCCCAGGTGCGCATCTGCGGAATTCACTTAACTGCTCCAGACCGCACCTCCGATCAAAAATCTTGCCTGCGCTATCGCAGGTGCGCTCCAGCATGCACATCTGCGGTTCCTACTCCTCATTCCCATTTTCGCATTTGCGTCCTTGTTGGGACTTTTGCGAGCCCGCACCTGCAGTCCACAAGCCGCTGGTGCGGTTATGACAGGAGTTTTAGCACTTTAACTGCAAATTCCAACTCCAAACCTCCTGTTAACCATCCGAAATCACCCCCAAGGCTCCCGGAACCTCAACCAAAAGTACAGACAAGTCATATACCACCATCGAAACTTATACCAATCTTTGAAACACCTAAAACAACATCGGAACATCAAACTAACCATGGATTCAAGCCTAAGAACTCCAAAAACTTTCGAATTCCGCTTTTGATCAAAAAGTCTATCAAACCTCGTCCGAATGACCTAAAATCTTGCACACACATCACATATGACACAATGGACCTACTGCAACTTCAAGAATTCCATTCCGACCCCAATATCAAAATCTCACCTAACAACCGGAAAATGCCAAAATTCTAGTTTCGCCAATTCAAGCCTAAATGTACTCCGGACCTCCAAAACACATTCAGATCACGCTCCTAAGTCCCAAATCACCTAATGGAGCTAACCAAATCATAAAAATTCCAATCCGAGATCATATACCAACAAGTCAAAACTTGGTCAAATCTTTCAAATTTTAAGCTTCAAAGTGAGAACTGTTCTTCCAAATTCATTCAGATTATCCTGAAAACCAAAATCGACAATTTACATAAGTCATAATATATCACAAGTGGCTAGTCATGCCCGAGAACTAGCGAACGAAGTGCAAAAGTTCAAAACGACTGGTCAGGTCGTTACATCCTCCCCCACTTAAACATATGTTCGTCCTCGAACATGCATAGAGTTGTTCCGAAACCTATCAAATCGCTGTGTAACCATACCATGCACATACCCAGGGGTGATCCCATGTCACCCTAACTTATATAGGTTCGATAACACAATGTAACAGAAATTTCACAATCCAACCTAGTCCATAAACCTTAGAACCACATTTCCACTTCTGAAATCATCCACAAGATCAGAATCTCACGTCTATACTCTGAATAAGCCCGGACAAACTGTAACAAACCATACCTGCAACCTCAGATGCAATTATATGATATACCACATAGCTCAAACTCTCGTAGCGATAACTTCTGATCACAACAGTTGCTCAGAACAACCGAATATCGATAATAAACCTCTTATCAAATAAAGACTCATTCCAACACTTCCGTATACTGCCAATGATAAATGAAACACATACAAAGTCATATCCACTCCTTAGATTGACCATTTGTGAGGCCACTTCTCCTTTGGCAAGGACCATAGCGAATTTTTAAGTCGAAGATCGACTTTATCCTTCCAGCATGCTGAAATCGAATCCGTTTGTACTCATTCTAGATCCCAATGATCTCATCCAGTCCAACACAACTACTCTGGTGACATGACGCATCAATACCATCTAAAGCCACAACTCGTGCAATCCGCACACTAATAAGCAACAATCCGAACGTACTCAAATCATGAAAAGGGACTCAAATGAGAGAGCTGTACCGCAAGCTCACCAGTACCAATACACCACAATGCTGAGAACTATCACACGTCGTAGAACCAAAACACACGAATCTAACCCGAAGGGTCATACCTCCACATAACTTTGCTCCAATGCATGACTTCATCCAAACACTGGTCCACATGAGACGTCTCAAGTCACTATGATCAAAATTGATAACCACGAGAAATTTGATGTCTAGAACCAAAGTAAATCATCATAACCACGGCGAAGCAATTGACATAACATTACACAACCCCTAAAAGACACAACTGATACGCCCTTTGCCGAGCAATACCCAATACTTTTCCAACTCGAATTCCACTGAGAGACCCCAATTAAAACCGCACCATATGTGCCTATAACCAAAAAATCCTAACACCTCGCCACACGTAAAGGTAACTCATAGATCTCCCAAGGTCATTAATAAGCTCAACAACAATCAAATCAACACATCCCTCAACAATACAACTCAGAATCAACCAAGCCGACTCAAGTTAGAACACATATCCACATTGGCCTACTAATGAACCCCTTATCAAGGAGTCCCTAAAGCTTTTCCTTCAACTCTTTCAACTCAGCCGATTCCATACGCTATGGTGCCCGGCACCAAATCAATACCAAAATCAACAACCCTGTCTGGCGACATGCCCGACAGTAGGAAACACATCCGGAAAAATCCCTTATCACCGAAACTGAATCAATGGTAGGAGTCTCTGCACTGACATCCATCACAAAGGCCAAATAAGAAGGACAACCCTTCCCAGCCTTCCGCTGGGTCTTCAAAATATAAAACTACCCTACTGGGAACATAATCTGTCGAACATCGCCACTCACTCTATGGCATTCTTTGCATAGCCAATGTCACCACCCTAGCACAAAAGCCCAGAATAACACAACACTGAGACAACCAGTCTATACCCAATATCACATCCAAAATCTAACATACCAAGCAACAAAGGATCCACTCTGGTCTCCAAACCTACAATAGTTACCACACAAGACAATTATACGCTGTCCACAACCACGACCTAACCTGTTTATGAGAACTCCCAGTATCCAAACCTATACAACACGCAAATCACCATATCCGATCCCAACTCCACTATCCGAATATACAACACATCTCTAATACCGAATCATCCCACGAGAGGTACTCCTATAATGCTTCTATGCTACCAATCAAACTCGAATATCAACAGTCGATCCAACAAGAGAGTGCTGCAATACTAATGAAAGATCATTAACTCAATCACATTGCCCCTTTTTCTGAAACGTATACCCTCATTAAGCCACACCAATTAGTAATATCATTTCTCCAATCATCTGAAGCTACCCGTGCTGCCTAAGAATTTGTGACCTTCCTTTCAAAATCCGTGATCTTACACTTGCAAATCTCAATCCTACACAACATACCGCATATAACATACCATCCTAGGATAAACATAAGAACTTCATATCCATTCCGAGCCACAAGCAACTACGTACTCAACTAGCCAAGAATCTTCCGGTGATCCAATCTAGAAGAAAATCACTATACATCCCTTGCTCCTCACACTCATAGAAAATATACATCTCTAACCGTGGTAGAAAACATCAAAAACTCTCCGAATTCCAGTTGCACAAAACTAAACCGTCAGGACTGAATCTTTCTAACTAAACCAGCTACGTAGGCCACTAAAACCCAAGAGCATTGTTGCAAAACACTTGTGGAAACACATTACCTTGCAAGCACCCAAAGAACTAATTATATCCTTACCATGTCGATCCGTCCTACTCCCAAGCTATCCCATCCGTCCAAGTTCCTTCCGATTTACCTTCAGTTTGATACTTCTTCTCGCTATAATACCTCAATCTTTGACCCAGACTCACCATACAAGACCCGAGCATAAGACCACACTGCCTAAGGCCCATAAGCCGCTGAATACTCTCTTAAATATCCCCAAGAGCACCATATTCCGAATACTTACCCTGAAGCAACTTCCTACAAATCTAAAGCCCTTACCTTCACTTTCCTGATACTGATATGTAGAATCCCCTAATTGATATAGAAATACCACAAGTCATGATACCCTCCAATGCAAACCTTAGTTTCTAGCCAACTATACAACCTGAAAATCTCCAATCATTACATGTAAAATCTTGAATCCATTAGAACCATTTTCGAGAGTCCTCCACTCTACTCAAACCGCAATTAGACCGATCAAACGGACCGGACGACCTGTGCTCCATTAGCACTCCGACACCGCAGAATGTAACCTCACCTTAATGCAACCAAGCAACTTCCTGTTCTATGCATCGTACATCTTTTACCAATTAACAACTCAAGTCATTCCGTGATTCTCACACACCCATAAAGCATAACATAACCTTTATTGAAATTTTCTTTACTCGAGCCATCATCGGTCTCAACCTCCGTAAGCCCTAACTGATTCACCAGTACGCCTAAAACTAGAACCAACATATCACATAACTGTGCAATCAACTAATCAATAGCAGACTCCCCCACTTGGCTCAAAGCCATAGATCAAAACACACAATAACTCATAATGCATATACTCTATCATTGCCATAATACCATAGTGCGATTAAACTCAATCCTTTATAAGCTCGTACAACACAGACCATCTAGTACCTCAAATCTCCTACAAATCTCGCATTCGCCCTCGTAGCAGTCAAGCCCACTCTCTTAAGTGACACAAATCCAAATTGGAGCACATACATTTCACTAGCAAAAGAGATCTTCCAACAAACCACATAAGGATCACACAACTTTAGAACACTCCGCAGGAGATAACCCACCTACTTCGCCTCAAACCAATATGTCTTTATACCCTTACACCGTCATAAATATTACACAGTCACTTAATCTTCCTGAGTCTGAACTCATATCACAATGTGAAATCTACTTCACTCCCCAACTAGAAAACATGAAAATGTTCTTCACACACCCATAACTTGGGGCTATACCTCAAATCAAGATGGAAATCAAGCACAAATAGTTCTTCTATCCTCAAGAAGGCCCTTCTCGTCTCTTCCAAATCATATGAATACATTTCACAGTCATATCATACTCATCACATCGTCATCCAGCCATCACTTCCACTAATAGGGTCACTACCGAACATATAAGTTCAAAAGCATGTGCTCACAGAATCAGCACCTCGGTGCTCAAGATACAGGAAAAACTCAGCCTCAAGTCCTCCAAACTGGCCAACATCAACGCAGAGAAATCACATCTCGCCCCTCGATCAGGGAATCACAAGCCGCCAATGCACAACTGCTATTGAGCGCTCATGCGTGCAAACGAACGCGTGGGAGGATTTAAAAGAGTTACATTTCAAGCTGAATCAAGGATGCACGATAAGAATTCAAGAATTTGAAGTTTTTCCTAAAGGTTTTGCAGCCTCTCGAGGATAAGTACAGACGTCTCTGTACCGATCTGCGAGAGACTAATAAACTTGCTCATGACTCGTGAGACCTATGTAACCTACGCTCTAGTACTAATTTGTCACGACCCTAAACCGACCCGGTCGAGATGGCACTTATCATGAAACTAGGACAGCCGACACAACTCCCGAATTAACCATTTAATCAATAACAATTATTTTTAAGCCTTTAATTAATCAGATATCTCATAATGAAAGTCTAAATGAACAGTGCGGAATAAATACACAAGCCCGATATCGGGGTGTCACAAGTCACGAGCATTTACTAAGATCTGAATACAACGAATAGTCTAAAAATGTACTAAATACAGTCTAAGGAAAATAAGAGGGAGAAAAGCAGGACTACAAACGTTAGGCAGCTACCTTGCTAACTCCGATGACTCTGCCACTATGTAATCAATACCCGCTACCGGGTCCAGAGGCACCTAAATTTGCACACTAGGTACATGGAGTAATGTAAGTATGCCAACTCAATAAGTAATAAAAGTTAATGAAAGCTGAGCAGTAAGAAAATACGTAAGCCATGTCATAACGCTACCGCAAATGCAGTACGTTTCCAAAACAATACAAAAATCATTTACTTCGTAAATCAAGCTCAGTTTCAGTAAATCTTTTAAAACAACTTTCAATAGTTTCAAATGAGTGATAAAACAATAAGTAAAAATGATGGAAAAAAAAAACAGCCCCTCGGGAAAAATATGTACCATAAATCACCCCTCGAGCATAATATCATCAGAATCAGCCCCTCAGGCTACCTCACAATCATTCGTACTCTGCCCCTCGGGCATAACATGGATCAAGAACAACCCCTCAGGCTACATCATATCACTCACACTAGGTACCCGCGCTCATTGGGGGTGTACAGACTCCGGGAGGGGTCCCTTACGACCCAAGCATAATAACAAGCCATCTCGTGGCATAATCAAACAGGCTCTCAGCCTCATGTCAAGCCACCTCATGGTGTAACAAATCAGGCCCTCGGCCTCATAATCATAAATCAGTACCACACTACTGCGACGCGCAACCCGATCCCATAATATCCTCACAACACAGGCCCTCGACCTCACTCAGCCAGAAATCTCTCATGCCACTCGGACGACAGTAAAATATGATGCTCAGCCCAAAATATCATTTAAAACATCAAAACGGAGTAAATATGGTTGAGTTATGACAATCGTAGAATATAGCATGACTGAGTACAAATATTAAGTCAAAACAGTGAGAAGTAGTAGTAAAAATCCCCTAAGGGTCCAAAACAGTTGGTACGAGGCCTAAATATGGCATTCAGCCCACAACATTGTAATAATTTCCAAAACACAATGATAGCAAACAATTTTCAATCAAATACACGACTTAACAGTCGTACGGGGCGGACTAAGTTACAATCCCCAACGGTGCACGTCCCCACGCTCATCATCTAGCGTGTGCATCACCTCAAGGTAGCACAATGATGTGAAATCCGGGGTTTCATACCCTTAGGACAAATATTTACAATTATTACTTACCTGAATCCTATCCAAACTCTAGCCCACGATGCCTTTACCTCTTAAATCGGCCTTCGAATGCTCCAAATCTAACCAAAACCAGTATATAACCATCAAAATATGCTAAGGGAACAAATCCCGCTCGAAAATAACTAATTTACATAAAAAATCCCGAAATTGGCCAAACCCGACTCCCGGGCCCACGTCTCAGAATCCGATAAAAATCACATCAATAGAATCCTTATCCTCTTATGAGTTCATACATATCAAGAATACCAAAATCCGACCACAAATTACCCCTCAAATCCCTAATTTTTGGCACCAATTTAAGCCCTAGTTTTCTTCAAATTCAACCACAAATTTCCATAAATTACAAGCCTAATCCATGAAATAACACCATAGAACGAGTTTTATGTTCAAATAACTTACCTCAATGAAGCCTTCTTGAATTCCCTCTTCAAATTGGCTCTCATAAGCTCTATCCCGTATGAAAAGTGATGAAAAATAGCTCAAAATCGCGAAGGCCTTAATTTATATGATCTGCCCTAGCAAAACTGCATTTGCGGTCAAAATTCTCGCACCCGCGGACCCGCTCTTGCGGTCCCAGGTGCGCATCTGTGGAATTCACTTAACTGCTCTAGACCGCACCTGCGATCAACAATCTCGCACAGGTGCGCTCAAGCATGCACATATGCGGTTCCTGCTCCTCATGCCCATTTCCGCATCTGCATCCCCATTGGCACTTCTACGAGCCCGCACCTACAGTCCCCAAGCCGCAGGTGCAGTTATGACAGGAGTTTCAGAACTTCAGCTGGAAATTCCAACTCTAAAGCTCCCGTCAACCATCCGAAATCACCCCCGAGGCCCCCGAGACCTCAACCAAAAGTACGGACAAGTCATATACTACCATCCAAACTTATACCAATCTTCTAAACACCTAAAACAACATTGGAACATCAAACTAACCACGGATTCAAGCCTAAGAACTCCAAAAACTTTTGAATTCCACTTTTGATCAAAAGGTCTATCAAACCTCGTCCGAATAACCTGAAATTTTGCACACACATCACATATGAGATAACGGACCTATTGCAACTTCTAGAATTCCATTCCGTCCCCGATATGAAAATCTCACCTAACAACTGGAAAATGCCAAAATTCCAATTTCGCCAATTCAAGCCTAAATCTACTCCAGACCTCCAAAACACATTCCGATCATGCTCCTAAGTCCCAAATCACCTAATAGAGCTAACCAAATCATAAAAATTCCAATTCGAAATCATATACCAACTAGTCAAAACTTGGTCAAATCTTTCAAATTTTTATCTTCAAACTGAGAACTGTTCTTCCAAATTCATTCTGATTATCCTGAAAACCAAAACCAAAAATTTACATAAGTCATAATACATCACACAGGTCTAGTCATGCCCAAGAACTGGTGAGCGAAGTGCAAAAATTTAAAACGACCGGTCGGGTCGTTACAATTGAGGTGGTGTTTAGTTATACATACTAGTACTATTCGACGGTACTAACATCTCTTTTGCCGGGGGTGCTGCATATTTAAATGGATGTAGGTGGTTTCACAGCAGGTAGCATTGATCGGTGATAGCGGTACATCCTCCTCCTAGCAGTCTTGGTGAGCCCGATTTCATTTCGGGGATTATGCATCTTTTGTTCCTTATGTATTGTACTTGAGGTATAACCGGGGCCTTGTTGCCGGCTCTTTTGTTGTACTCTTTTGTATCTATTAGAGGCTCTGTAGACATAGTGTGGGTTGTATATAGATGTTGGAAAAGCCATACAAAACATTATTGTGTTTGAATCATTTATTCCACTTCCAACTATGAAAAATATGTATATTTTGAGATTTTAAGATCAAGTAACTAATGAAATAACGTGGTATTGTATACATGATATCCCTATTATCTCATTAATGAAAATATGTCCTCTGTTTGCTCATGAGTGAGTTTGGGTAGAAGGAATCTAATAGGCTTGCTCAGCGTGTTCACTCGGTTGTTCGCGCTCTCTAAGTTTGGGGCGTGACATTTGCGGACTTCGCATTTGAAAGGTTGTTGTTGCATTTGCAACTGCTCAAGCTCAAGGGAGTTTGCATTTGTGATCACTTGGTCGCATTTGTGAGCTTAGCATTTGTTCGCATTTGGAACATCTGCAGTTGGATTATAAGGGAATGGTTCCAAGAGTAGCTCATTTTATTCCATTTTTGAGACCTACACTTTGTTAGGAGGCGATTTTAAGAGGGGTTTCTTTCAAACTTCTAAGGTTAGTAATTTTACTTATTCTTGATTTAGTTCCATGATTTTTCATCGATTTTTACTCTTAAATCCAAGATTTCATAGTGTAGATATTGGGATTTTGGAGTAAAACTTATGAGAGATAATTTTGGAGATTTAGACCTTAATTTGAGATCAAATCTTGAAACTAATTATATATTTGGATTCATGGGGTTATAGGTCAACGGACTTTGGTCTCAATTTCGGATTTAGTTCATGTGGTCCCAGGTTGACTTTTGTTTACTTTTGGGATTTATTCAAAAATTGAACCTTTATTGCTTGGGGATGAGTCCTTTAGTATTTTTTTTGTATTCCCTAGACTTTGCACGATTCAAAACAAGATTCAACTAGTGGTTTCCCTGTTGATGATAAAAGAGAGTCGCCACCTAATATTTAAAGGTATACTAGGGGTACCTGTTTTAATTATTAGATTATTATCCTATTAGTCTGCTAACCGATAGGGTTTTGGTTAAGGGATCTTTTTATTCTAAGGGGAAGGTCTTAGACACCCTTTAAAATCTATCTAAGGTAGTTGCATAGGACTTATACTAGGTTTGAGAAATTAAATGTCTGCACTCTACTTAGTTAGTTGATGGTAGGCTATAATACATGTTTTAGTCACTTATTACAGTCTAGTTTACTGCACTTTAATTGAGTTTGAGCTTTAATCTCTAGTATTTTGTACTTATTTCATGTTTTATGCCTTGTAGGAGAGATTCCGAGTGATGAAGATGTAATAGAGCTAATCGAGCGACTTGGAGCTTTGAAGTCTGAGTAAAAGCCCAAGGGATTAAGCTAGGATCGCGTTCGAGGGTCGAGGACCAAGTTTAGATATCAAAAAGTCAAGAAAATTCCGGACTCTAAGAAATCACCATAGCCGTGGCACGTGGGGAACTGCGGCTCCCCATTTTCCTGTTGCCTTGAAAGTACAAGCTCTCTGATAAAACTCCACAACCACACCGCCGAGAACGTCTCCCCATGCGGCGCACCTGTGCATTTTTTACAGTCACAATCCTATTTCGACTAGAAGAAGGTGGTTTCGTTTGGGCCCGACCCTACTTGGTATAAATATATGTAAAAATGTTATTTTTTGGACTTTTGACACATCTTAGACTTAAGGAAGCTAAGGAGGAGGTGGAGAAGCAAACAAGGATTTGCATCGTTCAATCCTCACTCAAGACAAGAGTTTGGATCGTTTTATGTTTTCCTTAACTTAAACATATTTGTGATGAATTGCTCCATATCTACGGAGTATTTCTCTTTAGGGTTTGATGGATTTGGTGTATTGATATTTGTTTGTGGGTATTAACTCTAGTTTTATGTATAGAATCGTTTTGGATGTTTTAATCGTTGCATCTATATTCACTTGTTCATGTAATCGAGAGAGACATAACTTGTGATGTTTTTACATTCTATTTTGTTGGTTGAATTCATTAAATTCTTCTTAGTAATCAGAAGAGGCTAGTTAATTTCTTTATTAAACCTAGTTAGGAGGATAATCGAGAGAGGTTCTCCTAAAGACCAATCCACTATGAATTCTTACATATCTTCACTGAGTGTAAATTGGTTTATCTTGTGAGATTGAGTCTTAATCGAGATAGGAGTTTCTACTAAACGGTTGAACTAATAATCGAGTGAATTCGAGAGAATCACTTGAACATTAGAAGTGAATTGCCAAGAGTTAAACCCCAAACAATTGTCTTGCACCTATCCTATCAAAACCCTATTTTCTCCAACTGATATCTTTCCTTGCTCATTACTTGCATCAATCATCACTAGTTAATAGTTCTAGATCTTTAGTTAATTGTAGTTTTAATCATATAAATCTCAACTGTTGATCATCTTGGATAGCAATTAAACTAGAAACTACGAAAACACTATTTAAATTCAATCCATGTGGATATGATATTATATTATACTATACTATATTTGACTAGCGAGCATATTTAAGTGTGTGTTTTGCGCTGGTCAAATTTTTTCGCCGTTGCTAGGGATTGGCAATCAAATAATAAATACACTTTCAGAAAGCTCATTGCATTGTGATGGGAATATATAGAGGAGATACCCTGCGAGAATGAGCCTACTTAAGAGGACACGCATCTATAGAGGGATATTTCCACGGTACAAGAGGACTCTGATTCAACGAAGATGATCAAGAATAAGGCTGTGGTTGAGTGCGAAGCAATGGAAGAAGAGTTCAAACCCCTATCCACCTTTCCACATCTATAACATGTAGTAGAAGAGAATGAGAAACAAATGGTCTTGGACATACCAGAGGAATATTCACTTGCCCTTTCTTCTTTGTTTTCTTATGATAACCTTGATCACGTGAATTTTATTTTTGGGGATTTACAGAAAGATACATAGATTGATCCTGTGAAATAATGTAGGAACAAGTTGAGGATGATCATGAACGAGCAATTTACAGCTCAAGATGAGGACAAGAAAGAAAGAAACAAAGGAGCGGGTCTTGCAGGTATTCTCAAAAGACTTGAGTTTAATGAGATCCATAAAGAATCCCAAGGAGCGAAAACGAGTAAGTAGTTCAGAATTAGGGGTTGAGTTCATAAGTTCTCAGAAAAGAAGAAAATTCAGGGAAGTTTCCTCTACCTTATGCTCTTTAATTGTGTATCATGGGGACATGCCACAACTTAAAGTGAGGGGTGGAGGTTATTTTTATGTTAGTTTTCATTTTAGTTTAGTTAGTTGTAGTAGTAAAGTTAGAAAAAAATTGCAAACAATTGAAAAAAACATAAAATTTTAATTTTTTTTGATTTTCTCGCCAATGGATATCATATCGACATGTTTCTTGTGGGATTAAAGTTGGAAAAAAGACAAAAATATTTTCTTTTGTTAGGTAGTATATTAATTCCCTCTTGATTTTTCTTTGTGTTGCGTTCTTTTTCAAAATTTTTTGTTGAACCAGATGTAATTAATTTTGATTTTTGTTAGGAGTAGGAAACCTTGTGCTATGATTTAAAATTGAAGCAATATCTCTTGACTTTATTATACCTTGAGAATAGTCAGTGCTTTAGTTATGACACTTAGACTTAGTTTTCACTCTTGTATAAGTAGCTTAAATTGTATGATCTTAACTTTGCTTAATCGCTTTGACTAGATTGTCTTGATGAGTCCAATCTTGAGTGAGTTATATGCTTGGTGGGCATGAGATTTTGTGTCACGACCCAAACCAATGGGCCGCGATGGGCACCCGGTACCTTACTCAACTGAGTACCAACGTAACGTATCTTTCTTATTACATCATCATATACACATGACATACAGGCCTAATAGGCCAACATAATCATTTATAAACTCAAAACATAGGCCGACAAGGCCATACAATCTTTTACGTACACGACATATGTCTACAAGCCTCTAAGAATACATAAATATCATAAAGATCGGGATAAAGTCCTGCCATACCAAACAGTACACGTCTAAATCATACTAACAAAACAAGCAACTCTGAAGCAACTGGAGAGGACTAACATCTTCCACTGAGCTGATAGCTTACTTGGAGGGCTCTCGACCTGTCTATCGGGACCTGCAGGCATGAAATGCAGTGTCCCTAGGCAAAAGGGATGTCAATACAAAAAATATACCGAGTATGTAAGGCACATAAATAAGTACATAAGAGACATGGAAGAAATATAGAGTAATTGACTCAACATGTAAGTCTGGATAACTCTTTAAATCATAAATTACTTTTAGCATTATGCATATGCGTATGAATGTCATGTCATGCATAGGTACATGTTTCATAACATCATCAGCCTCTGAGGGCATCCCACCATATCATATTGGCCACTGTGGGTAAAATCATCAACGTATACCAGCTGATCAGGTGGTGGTGCGTATATAACGCCATAACCTTTTCCATATCCCATATATATATATATATATATATATATATATATATATATATATATATATATATACGTGTAAATAATGCCATCTAGTCACGGGTCAATGTACATGAATGCAATGCATGAAAAGTACGTTAATAAAATCTTTCAGAATGTCATAAGACCATTTTGCCTTTGAGTAATATCATAAAGTAAACTCTTTTCAACTTTCGTATTTTTCTGAGACCCATGAACAGATGATAAAATATTATGACGCATGGAAATTCAAGAACATAGATATCTCTAATACTTATATGAATAGAGTCATTTATGGAATTTGTGCATTTGCACGTTTTGTTCGTATCGTATGGATCATCCCAAAAGAAAGAAGGGATAGCCTTAACATACCTATTCTTTGAATTATTTGCACGAAATGAAGCTTCTGCTCCTTTGAACTTGAATGAAATTGATGGTTGGACTCTATAAAATTGGAACGAAATTCTTTCTGCTTGTCTAGAATTTTGGGACGTTAGTCCCGTTTTTCCAAATCAAGAAAGCTAATCTACTGATCGTTCACATTTTCTTGGAATGAATTGAACACAATCTTAATCTTGCTACTGTTTGTCTTTGTAATAGAATGAATTGGAATGGATTGGAAAGACTTGTATTTATAATGGAATGAGTTGGAAAGACTTGTAATGGAATGAATTTGGAAAGACTTGGAACAAAATCACGTTTATGTTGTTCCTAAGTCTTTAAGTAGTAAGAATGTCATATTGTTTCTAGTTTGATCAAATGAAGCCCAACTTCCAAAATGCCTAACACGTAATTCAATCAAGACTATGAGTTATTTACCTTGAATATAGGGCTGCCACCTCATGTTATTTGATACTTATCCAGTATATCCCCCATTAATTAGGTAATATTCCGTTACCCAGTAATTAACCAATTACCTACAAAATTGAGAATTATTCCCACTTACTTGAAATATTACTCACTTTTCATATACCTTATACAACTTACTATTATGGTCATGTAGTACCTTGTATGGTACTAGTCCATAAATACTGAATATTTTAGCTCGAGCCGTATTTTATCCCAACATGCCAAACTTGGACGAAAATTCATTTTCTTTGACTTGCTCCCCCTTTCACCATTACTAATCACTTGTGAAATAGCACAATCCTTATAATCTCCAAATAATCTTTTACTTGGACTGATGTTAATTACCTTATGATAAATTTAACGTACAATACTTCAAGGTGAAACATCATTGTAACTTAATACTGCGAAGCGTGACATCACCGTAATGTAATACTGCTGGGTGCAACACTGTCGTAACTTAATACTGCGAAGCATAACATCATCGTAATGTAATACTACAAGGCATAACATCATTATAATATATTACTACAGGACGTAACACCATCATAATATTTTACTGTAGAGGGTAACATTATCATAATATATTACTACAGTGCATAACATCATCGTAATATAATTTTTCGGGATGTAATATCGATAATATTGCGGGGCGTAATATTATTCCCCCCTTTGGAACATTCGTCCTTGAATGTTGACTGATGCTCTTATCATTTTTGTAACTTATAGCTCTTGTGAATACCTTAATACTCTTCTTTCCATTTAAGTAGTTGCTCTGTGAATAAATCCAAAGTCTAGGGTATTCCCCCCTTTAGTCTTTTTGCTCATATCATGACCTGTGGTCGAAATCTTCCTATTCTTGCAACTGCTGTTACCTCCTGTCATGCAGCCTGTATGACCCTGGCTTTGTAAGTGTACCTATGTGATTCATCTTTCCTTTTTCCTTTTATCTTTTAGTCAATCTCTAGGCCTTACTTTGTATATACAAGGCTTAATAGGATGCCTCTCTAGGCCTCTATAGGTATACTGAAATCCTTTGTTCGATACTTTATAAAATTTGCGAATATGACCATCTCTTATTTCATAGATCTCGTTATCCATTCATATGACTTTACTGCATTTACATGGGTTATACTATACCATAATTTTTACTTCAATCTCTCTTTACTGAGGTATGCTTACCAAGCTCCCAATTACTTTTGTTACCTATCCTTTTGGTATAAATCTCAGTCCTTTAATGCTCCTTCATTACCGTTCGTCTTAAGAAGGATGGCGTAATCTTATGTCATACTTTGTAACTTGTATCTGACCATTGTTGATTTGCCTCAATGTTGATATATAATCCTCTACTTGAAGACTTAAAACTTCTTACGTAATACATTACCACTAGGGCTTACGTTGCATTGAGGAATATTTGAAGTGATTTCCATAATCATATTTCATAGTGTCTCAATGTGATTCACCTTATGGGGGTATCCTAATTTCTTGCCACCAACAAAATCTTTTCTCCTTCTCTTATTCTATTTTTTTTTAAATCATTATTCAAACGAAGGCCCAAACGTCATTCTTTATCTGTCACAATTATACCCTCATTTTATTACTAGGTCAGCATTTCATTCTTTCTAAATGCTATTATCTTAGATTCCTTTGAGTTCATTCAGGCTATACTAAACTTTCAATAACTTAGAGAAACAATTATCTCTCATGTTTTCATGGACTTAATCTTGAGAACTTATCTATTGTCGTCACCTTTTCACTTGCCTTTCCTCATCCTTACTCATGTTTTCTTAAAATTTTGTTGCTCTACCATACTTTAGCTTGCGACCTATAAATATCCATTTATAATACTCGCAACTTTCCTTCAACTTGCTTGCACCATAGATTTCCTTATGTTATTCTGGAACATCAAGCTATACATCACATCGTCTCCAACCCTGTTCAACTCTCTTAACTAGATCTCTTAGTACTTAGAAACCATAGGTTGGAAGACATGCCGCTATCATTCCCGGTTATTGGATACCATTATAGCCTTCTATCCAAAGTATGGACTATTCACAACTTTCTGCATTTGAGTATCTCATACATTGTTCACCTTTACCTTACTTACTTAAAATCTCGTATCATATCTTCTATCTCTTTCATAACCTTCCTTCTACATAGGTATGATTCACACCACAACTTAAATCTCTATTATAATACTACAATCCGGTGGGAGCTTCATACTTACTCCTTTTGAGGCTGTTACTTTTTTTTAACTGGCTTTATCATAGAGCCGTTATAGACTATGGTTGTTGTACTATCTCTCTCGTACCTCTGATTTTAAGGGAGATCCTGCAATGTTTTCGATCACGATGTTTCTATTTTTCTAGGTCCAATAAACAGACTCCTGATTTACTTGGGTGATGTAACTCTTTAGTTTCCTCCTTCTTCTGATTGGCTTTTATGTTGGCTTAAGCTATCTTCTGATCTGTGGTTCCTGGTATCAGTTATTACCTTAGCCTTTCATGGGCATTATGGAATATCAATGACACAATCTTCTAACAATTCAATCCTTTGTCTATGCCCTAGGCTCAATTCTTTCTTTTAACTTATACCAGAGTCTTCTATGGCTGTATGATTGTCAACAAATATGTTGCCTGGATAATGCTCCAAAATCTTGAGTGTATCCATAACATACTAACTTTGGATCATTGATCGAATGATTCTTTCGTTCCCTCTTAGCTTTCTTTCAACATAAGCTATTACTTTTCGTGGTCTTTCTGCCCCCATGTTGCATCCATACTTAGCTTATCTTAGTGCCCACACTTGCCAGAGTTTTCTTACAACTCATATGATCTCGAATATTACTTTTAATTATTACTTCCCGTTCATTAGCCACCGTAGGTGCCATTTTCCTTTGGAATGCTTACAATGCTGTTGCGAGATTGTTGTTACATGACCATTTCCTCTTTAAGTCATTGTGCATAGGTTGAAGGTTTCTTTCTTATCTCCTAAGCTAGTCTTTCATTTATGGAGAACCCTTGATTCTACTAAAGCTATGATCTTATTACGAAACTTTTTGATGTCCTTACTTGCCTATAATCATCCGTTGTTGCTTACTTCCATGCTCTTGTACTTGTATGGTTGCTTTTGAACTAATATTTTGACTGCCTTTTCAGTGACACTTTCTTTTATCCCCATAACACTCATACAATACCTTTAACTACCCCGACTCTTGTTTGAATATATCTCAAGTATTATAATGATATTCTTCGAGGCTGAATTCTCCACGTTGGGTTCTACTATGTTTATCTTACATGATCTGATGACTCATCTATAACCTCCTATTTAGCCATAACTCGGATCTTCGTGACAAATTACTAACTACTTGTAAGCCCATTCTCATATCAATGTTCCTCGTAATCTTTCTTGGGTTATTTTCTTTGTCTTAACTTACGTCTCGCACTGGATCCTTATTTATTAATAACAGCTCAGGAAGGAACCTTTACTTCCTCTCTTTGATGTCGTGCTAGCACAATATTCTTGAATCATAGCGTATCTGTAAGATTTGTATAAGTTCCATCTCTTTCCTCTTTCATTTATCGTATTCTTCCTTTATCATTCCGTAGTCACTAGAACCACTTAATTCTGACTTAATATCACATCACTCCATATTCCCCCCTTTAGGGGTGTACTAAGAGCTCAAGCCACGAGGATCTACCTATAGATATTTTACCTCTTCATCTTTGGCGTCGTTTCTCAACCACAATGATCCTTACTCGCCTTGCGGCAACCCTTCTGTACCAAGGATGACAAATTCCCTTTACTCGTGAGGGTGACACTTAATGTAACTGGTACATACAGTCTCTTAAGCTTAACTTTGCTAACATTGCTTTCTTTAGGGAAGCATCTTCCTAAATGACCATTCTCTGAATTTCTCATGAATCTTCTTCTGTTGTCTGTCCTATTAATGCCAGAACGCGATCTGAAATTCTCATGATGCTGACTATTATCAAATCACTCAGTCCTAATTCATATTTAGTTTATCTTTTACACCAGTCCATATTAATTTCTATTACTCTGGGGTCTAACTTTTCCTATTGGTAATCACGCTAGAGTTGCGAGCTTATTTCTTGAAATGAGGATATGACTTTATGGCCTATATTCTTTTATTGTCTCAAGGCCTGTCATCTTTTGTCTTTTCCTTCACTTGTCTGTAAACTCTATAATGCCGTTATCATTTTTTTGACCTACCATTATCATCCGTGTATCACATCTTACTCATAATGCTTTATTAGTTCTCTTCTTATCTCCCGCTAATTGTCTATATTCACTGCTTTACTCTGAAAACTCGAACAAAACATTCTTTTGCTTTTGGCTCCCCTTGCTCCATCCCTTGGCTCTTTCAATAGCCTAACATTCTTTCTTTACTGGGGGCGGGAGCCACACTAAGGTAATATTTATTCCTTTGAGGCTTCCAGTGCTCATATCTAGCTTTAATATTTTAGGGTACACCATGTAGGTGTCTCATGAGGAGATCTACTAGCACACTTGCAATATCCTTCGGAAATGTCAACTAACACAAACAATACATTCACCATTTCGGTTTACTCTAACCCCAGCCAGGTCCTGATGTTCCGTCCTTTTCTTAAATTATACTTGTTAGCCCCTATAGGGCATAACTGAGATGGGTACAGCCAATTGTACATACCTCTGTTACTGTTAAGGGTAACTCTTAATGCTTATATTTTTCTACTGGAACTGTAATACCGATAATCTTCATTAACTGCGCGCCTCGTACCCTTCTTTACCTTGCTTCTTTTACTTCTTGAAAACATTGTCTTTCACAATAAAAGTGGATAAATATTCTTGCCTTAAGGTTCCTTATCAAGAGGCTTACACCTTTCAGTACACCCATGATTTGCTAAAGACCTCACATTTACTTATCATAAGCAAGATGCAAAATTGAGTTCCTCTAAATCAACAATTCCACAGCTATATCTCTTATTGATCGTCTTTCTGAATGTAGGCATCGTCTTATTACGAATAGAAGTTCGGGACTTGAATTCTTATAAGTGAGCTCTACCACACGATCTAGAGTAAGAAGAAAAAGTGACAGTCCTAAATTCCTATAGCCTCCTACTTATAAGTGTGGTGCACGACACACCCATAAAAAAGACTCTACTAGACACGACTTGTAGAGTCCTAGGACAGAACTGCTCTGATACCACTTTTGTCACGACCCAAACCTATGGGCCGCGATGGGCACCCGGTACTTTACTCAACCGAGTACCAACATAACATATCTTTCTTATTACATCATCATATACACGTGACATACAGGCCTAATAGGCCAACATAATCATTTATAAACTCTAAACATAGGACGACAAGGCTGTATAATCTTTCACGTACACGACATATGTCTACAAGCCTCTAAGAATACATAAATGTCATAAAGGTCAGGACAGAGTCCCGCCATACCAAACAATACACATCTAAATCATACTAACCAAACAAGAAACTCCGAAGCAAATGGAGCGCACCAACATCTTCCACTAAGCTGATAGCCTACTTTGAGGGCTCTCGACCTATCTATCAAGACCTACGGGCATGAAACGCAGCGTCCCCAAGCAAAAGGGACATCAGTATGAAAAATGTAACGAGTATGTAAGGCACATAAATAAGTACATAAGAGACATGGAAGAAATATAGAGTAATTGACTTAACTTGTAAGTCTGGATAACTCTGTAAATCATATATTACTTTTAGATCATGCATATGCATATGAATGTCATGTCGTGCATAGGTACATGTTTCATAACATTATCAGCCTCTGACGCCATCCCATCATATCATATTGGACAATGTGGGCAAAGTCATCAACACATACCAACTGATCAGGTGGTGGTGCGTATATAACGCCATAACCTTTCCCATATCCCATATACATATATATACATACATATATACGCGTATATAATGCCATCTAGTCTGGGTCAATGTACATGAATGTAATACATGAAAAGTATGTTAATAAAATCTTTCGGAATGTCATAAGACCATTTTGCCTTCGAGTAATATCATAAAGTAAACTCTTTTCAACTTTTGTATTTTTCTGGGACCCATGAACAGATGATAAAATATTATGACACATGGAGATTCAAGAACATAGATATCTCTAATACTTCTAAGAATAGAGTTATTTATGGAATTTGTGCATTTGCACGTTTTGTTCGTATCGTATGGATCATGCCAAAAGAAAGAAGGGATAGCCTTAACATACCCGTTCCTTGAATTATTTGCACGAAATGAAGCTTCTGCTCGTTTGAACTTGAACGAAATTGATGCTTGGACTCTATAAAAGTGGAACAAAATTCTTTCTGCTTGTCTAGATTTTTGGGACGTTAGTCCCTTTTGTCCAAATCAAGAAAGCTAATCTACTGATCCTTCACGTTTTCTTGGAATGAATTGAACAAAATCTTAATCTTGCTACTGTTTGTCTTTGTAATGGAATAAATTGGAATGGATTGAAAAAACTTGTATTTGTAATGGAATGAGTTGAAAAGACTTGTAATGGCATGAATTTGGAAAGACTTGGAACAAAATCACGTTTCTATTGTTCCTAAGTCTTTAAGTAGTAAGAATGTCATATTGTTTCTTGTTTGATAAAATGAATCCCAACTTCCTAAATGCCTTACACGTAATTCAATCAAGACTATGAGTCATTTTCCTTAAATATGGGGCTACCACCTCATGTTATTTTATACTCCAATATATCCCCTATTAATTAGGTAATGTCCCGTTACCCGGTAATTAACCAATTACCCGCAAAATTAAGAATTATTCCCATTTACTTGAAATATTACTCACTTTTCACATACCTTATACACCTTACTATTATGGTCATGTAGTGTCTTGCATGGTACTAGTCGACAAATACCGAGTATTTTAGCTCGAGCCGTATTTTATCCCAACATGCCAGACTTGGACGAAAATTCATTTTGTTTAACTTGCTCACGCTTTCACCTTTACTAATCACTTGTGAAATAGCATTTCTTATAATCTCTAAATAATCTTTTACTTGGGTTGATGTTAATTACCTTACGACAAATTTAATGTATATTACTTCAAGGTGCAACATCGTCGTAACTTAATACTGCGAAGCGTGACATCACCATAATGTAATACTGCTGGGTGCAACACTATCGTAACTTAATACTACGAAGCGTAACATCACGATAATGTAATACTACAAGGCATAATATAATCAGAATATATTACTGCAGGATGTAACACCATCATAATATACTTCAGAGGGTAACATCATCGTAATATATTACTGCAGAGCATAACATCGTCTTAATGTAATACTGTGGGAGGTAATATCGACATAAAATTGTCGGGCGTGACTGATGGGTTTTCAATGTCTTTGCCTTATGCTTCTTATGTTTTGATGATCTAACAAAAATTATTGTGAAGATCCAGATAGAGAATCTGACCCACATGGTTTATATTTCAAATGAATAATGTCCAGTCTGATCTCCAGCAAATGAATGAACAAACCACAGGGAGGAACACAACAGGGACCTGATGACCTGGTCCCTTAGGGTTCTCCGATAGAAGTACAAGTCAGTGACTGTCCGTAATTATTACAATGAGGAACACAATAGGGACCTAGTCCCTTAGGGTTCTCTAACATAAGTACATGTCAACTGTACCGCTGGAACGTAACAGCAGAAAGTAACTATCTTGCAACTATTACAAAAAGAGGAACACAGTAGGGACCTGGTCCTTTAGTGTTCTCTGACAGAATTACAAGTCAACTATACAGCTGGAACGCAACTGCACAAAAGTGATTGTGCAGCAGATAGTGAAATAGTCATTTCTCATTGGGAAGAAGCGTGTACCTAGATTTGACATCAATATCCATTGTGATGTCTTTTGCGGTATAACAACCTGGTACAAGGCACAAGATATACACTTTTGCATTCAATGTTATTCTCTCAAGCATAACAATGTTCATCCGACATTGAAGTCACTGGTCTGTCAAGAATAAGAAGACAACTCCCCTAAGGATTAGTTTCATAATGAGTTTATATATATCCGTAGTTGAGTTGTAATCTTGTTGTTTGTTCTTCATTGTATCTCCTATTTTGCTTTCTTAGAAGCTTTGTCTTAGGAAAACCAAAAATTCGTAAAATTCCGAGTTTATGTTGTGACTAGGATTAGTCATAAGTTTAAAGTCTTTTAACTAGAAGAGTCACAATGTGGCTTGTGGTGAGAGCATCACAAGTTAGTTAAAGTCTTTGTAATAGGGTTATTACAAAGTGGTTGTAATAGTGAGATTGCAAGTTAGTGAAGTTAAAAGCCTACAAGTGTAGGTTATGGTTTTTTTAATCCCATTGTGTGGGATTTTTCCATGTAAAATCCCTTGTCTTCTTTACTTTCAGTTTTATTACAGCATTACCTCATAGAGGACCAGGTAATCTATAGTTGGTGGACTCATACAAACTAACAATTGGTATCCGAGCAGGTTCTTTCTAAAAGGCTAACACCTAGAAAAGATCTTAATGGCTGCTCCACCCAACTTGGAGGAAGGACAATCAACCTACAGACCTCCTAGATTCAATGGTCAATACTATGGATGGTGGAAGACTCGCATGCATGACTTTATAATGGTCGAAGATTCAAAACTATAGGACATCATTTGTGATGGTCCACTTGTTCCTATGAAGAAGCTTGAAGAAACTAGACCAATGGCGTCGAAGGACAGAAAAGAGTACAAAGACATTGACAAAAAAGCCTAAGAAAAGAACTATCGTGCCAAGAAAATCTTGGTATGTGGCATAGGACCTGATGAGTACAATAGAGTCTCAACTTGTGATACTTCCAAAGAAATATGGAAGGCGTTGCAAACCACACACGAAGGAACTACTCAGGTTAAACAGTCTAAGATTGACAGGCTCACCACAAAGTATGAGCTCTTTAGGATGAATGATGATGAGTCTATACAGGATATGCACACCAGATTCACCTCTATCATAAATGAGCTTCATTCACTTGGAGATGTTATTCCCAAAAACAAGCTTGTAAGGAAAATCCTCAGTGTTCTACCTAGCTCCTGGGAAAATAAGGTAAATGCCATCTCTGAAGCTAAATATCTACAAACTCTAACCATGGATGATTTGATTGGTAATCTGAAGACATACGAGATAAAGAGAAAGAAAGACAGTGAAAGGAGAGAGCCGAAGAAGGAAAAGAACCTGATACTCAAGGCTGAAAGTAGTGACTCAAGTGATGAAGATAGTGATATGACCTATCTTACTAAAAGATTTCAAAAGATGGTTCAAAGAAATGGTGGTATACCAAAGAGGGGCAGTTAAAGTAAGGCAAGGAACAATGATCTCTGTCACATGTGCGAAAAGCCAGGGCATATCATCAAAGACTGTCCACTCATGAAACAGGAGCAATACAAACAAAATCCTGACAAAGCAACAAAAATGAACCTAGTTCCAGATAAACGATTCAATCAAAAATGTGCAGCTGACAATATTGTGAAGCAGACTCTTGCTACTTTGGGGGACTCCTTCAGTGAATCAGAAAGGGAACCAGATGCAGAAAATAGTTCCTTGAAGGTAGTGGAAAATGAGGCAATGAAGTATGACTCACTGTTCGTGCTGATGGCTCAGTCTGATGAGGATGAAGAAGATGAAGATGATGAGGTAAATTTTAGGGATGTTTAGAGAAATCGGAAATTCTACTCTTCTAAGAAGTTAAGGTCATTAGCAAATGTTTTAATTGATGCTTATTATAGCCTTGACAATGATAAGGAGATCCTGACCTTAGAACTAGGAGAAGCTGAACAATTTAGGGACAATCTGGTGGTCTGTGTAGTGGACCTAAATGAGACCATATCTAATCTTGAAAAAGAAAAGAAAGCTCTAAATGAAAAGATAACTAGTGTAGAAAATAAGAGAGATGACCTGATGGTAGTAGTTGTTGACTTAAAGGAAACAATAAAAGGTCTCAGTAATGAGAAACACACTCTATAAGAAAATATTTCTACTACTGAGCAAGAGAGGGATGACTTTTTATTGATAGTCACTGACCTAGAGGAAACCATTGAGGGACTCAATAGAGAACATATGACTACGAGTTTTGGGAAAGGGAAGGAAGTAGCTAGTGAGACACACATCAAGCTTGAACATGAATTAAACGATGTGAAAACCAGTCTATGTGGTGAACTTGAGAAAAATCGGCAACTTCAACCTGAATTGGAAAAAGTCAAAATTGATCTTGAGAAATCTCTGAAGTGGACCTGGTCCTCAGATACTGTGACTGCCATGTATTTGAATAACAATGGCAATAAGTAGGGAATCAGGTTCCAAAGGGGGAAAACTCCTTACAACCCTTATAGCAAATACGTTACTGTTCCTGATAATTGGCTGTGTACCCACTGTGGGAACAATGGGCACTTCAAAGAAAATTGCCAGGCCAGGGTTCAATCTATTCAGAAAAATAAAGTGTTTACTGACAAAGTGACTACTAACAAGGGACCATGTATTAGTCCCAAGAAACGAATGTTGCCTGTATAGACTAGAAAAGCCCTTATCCATCCCTTTTATCATAACAAGGGACCCAAACTAGTTTGGGTTCCTAAATCTAACCTATAATTTGCATGTTCAGAGAACGGTGAGAGGAAGCGGATTGCAATGAACCAAGGACAGTGGATGCTCAAAGCACCTGACTAGAAGCACCATAGATTTCTTCTCACTAAAAACCCTACAGAAAAGGAATGTATCCATTGAAAAAGGAAAGGGTACATTCTCAGTGCTAGAAAAGTTGGAAAATCTCTCTGTCACTCAATTGAGAACGTGTACTATGTGGATAACCTAAAGTACAGTCTCATGAGTGTCCCTCAAAGCCATGTTAGAGGGAACAAAGTAGAGTTCTTGTCAAAAGAATGCACAGCTACCAATCTGGTGACTAGCAAGGTGGTCTTAGTAGCCAAAACAAAACAAGAACATCTACGCTGCTGATTTTGAATCTTTACAAGTTGGTGATATGAGATACTTGAGAAGGACCTGGTTTGTGGTCTATAAAATACAAGATTCACCTGGACACTGGTTCTTAGAACAAAGGATGAGACTTTCAAAATATTTAGGGCCTCTGTCAAGAAGATCCAAGCGAGGATAAAATTGAAGGTAGTATGCATCAGATCTGACCACGGGACAGAATGTGACAACGCCAAAATTTGATAAGCTTGTAACAAAAATGGAATCACACACAACTTCTTAGCACCAAGGACTCCACAGCAAAATGGTTTTGCTGAAAGAAATAACAGAACTGGAAGACATGCATGGACAATGCTCATCGACAATGGAATTGCTAAGAGTTTCTAGGCAAAAGCAGTAAATACTGCTTTCTACTTGGTGAACAGGTGTATGATCAGGTCCCTCCTGAATCAAAACCCTCTATGAGCTACCAAATGGAAGAAAACCAAAGATAACTTATCTGAGAACCTTCTTGACTAAAAATGCCATGTTCTCAACAACGGGAAGGACCAGCTTCGGAAGTTAAATTCAAAGGCAATGAAGGAATCCTTTTGGGATACTCTCTACAAAGAAAAGTCCACAAAGTCTACAATAAAGGATACACTAAGTGGAAGGAAGTGCTCATGGGGTATTCAATAAGACACCTTCCTCTCACCAAGGAAGGAACAATGATGATCAATATAATAAACCAGCTCTGGTCCCTGGGAATATCTGAGGTTTCAAATAGGGAGGCAACTAATATGATGAGTAAGATAAAGGAGACAAGTGAAAGATAATGTAACATCATCTTCCACTTCTCACAAAGAACCTGATACTTCACTTACTACCATTGAAGCTGAAGAAAGAGTGGAGATGCAGTTCATGGCGCTCCACAAGTAACAGAAAAAACAGTGCAGGGAAATCAAATTAACCTCCCTAGTTTCCCTACCAATCAAGCCTCAGTCCCAAACTGGAAACACAAAAGTTCCCATCTATGTGATAACCTAATCACTCATTTTTTTGAGTTAGACAAGTATTAAAAATTCAAAAAAGAAATTTGGTCCCTTCTGTATCTCCACTCTAGAATAGAATCTAAAGTCAAGTCCTTAGGAATCATACTTGAGGGCCGCCAAAAGAAGTCTGAGATATCTTAACAGAACTCAGGACCTGGTCCTATATTGCCCCTCAGGTGACAATTTTAATCCTGTTGGGTATGATGATGTTAACTATGCAGGTTTTCTTATGGACAGGAAAAGCACTTCTAGAACGGTTCACTTGCCATGTTCATGCCTTATCCCTTTGGGGACAATGAAGCAAAACTCAATGGCCTCGTCAACAACTTAAGAAGAATATGTAGTGGAAGCACCATGCTATGCTCAAACCCTGTGAACTGAGCAGCAACTAGAAGATCTTGGGGTATCTTCTGATTGTATATCGTCTCTATATAGTTCAAAACAAGAGGACCAAGCACATTGAGGGGTGGCATTATCTTCTGAGGGTCAATATGGAGAAAGGGTTGATCTGTGGAAAAGTCTTACAAAACAGAAGACCAAATTCCAGATATCTTCACCAAAGCCTTGAGTAGAGAATATTCTGGAAGAAACAAGGTGAAGATGGGGTCATGAGAGTCTAATGAAGAACCTGATTCTCCATCAGTTGGCTATGCAAGACACTGTCAGGTAAAATTAGTTAAAGTGTTTTCTGACCAAGCCTAACTCATATCGATACCGTTGCAGGTAAACATGCATGACGATCATAGAAGCTAAAGGTACAGTTATGAACTGCGAAAGAAAAGCTGCTAAAACCTTTTTCAAAAATGCTCAGGCATCAGGTTCCTGTACCACATGTTAGTAGTAATGTGTTTTTCTCTGCATGCTGTCTCAAAATGGTAACACAATTAACTCAACTGCCACATCATCCGACTTTTCAAAATCTACATGACATGTCTTGTCTTTCAAATCCCTTCTGCCGATAACGTTTTCCCACAAACCTACCACCGTTTTTAAAAACTATTCAGAACCCGTTTCTCTTTCCTCTCATCATTAGTCCTTTTTCAATAAAACTTTCTTTCTCTCTCATAGCAAGTCATGAACCTTCATCTCTTCTGCATAGCTATGATCTTCTCTTCATCTCTCTCTCTCACTCTACTTGTCTTCCAAATATTCATATAATGGCTATCGAACGATCGCCTCCTTCTCCCACCGTTAACACCACTTCCATTTCCCTATTACCCTTAAAATCAGCCCCAGAAATTTACTATTTCACTCCTTCCAATACTACTGTATCCACACCTGGTTCCTCCTCTTTTCCTATAGTCTTTCCTTTTCTGACAAACCCTATTTTTCTTCCATGTGTTGAGAACTCTATGTCTCGTCACTCCTCTGATCTCTTCAAAGAACACTCAGGGGGTTTCATCTCTCAAGTGTTAGAGGTCTCTGAGGATGATCCTGCTCAGTATCTGAACTCCTCTATTTTGGACTTAGTGACTCTCACAGAGTCACCAGAAAAGGAAACAGTGCATAACATCATGGCTATCTCTGCTGAGAGTCTGATGAATGAAGGAGCATATCTCTTGTCTGAGTATCAGGGGGAAGACACTCCATTCCTAAGTGATGTAAGAACTATAGTACTCCTCGAGCCTTTGGCTCATGAGATATTCCTAGAAAAACCTACTGAAGAACCTGATTCGCTTCTAGGCAAACCCACTTCTGCACCTCCTGATCATCCTAAGCTCTCAAAATCCTCTTACAAGTCACCCACTATCATGTCACGGCAGAAAGAGGGTTTTGAGTCTACATTACAAAAAAATAGGAGGAGTGTCAAGACAAGAAAAATAAATTGATGAATCAAGTGGAATTTGTTACTGACAAGAGTGTTCCAGTAAATGGGATTGACAAATATGCTCCAAAAGAACCTGGTTCCTTAGTGCAACAATCTATGAAATCTCAAAAGTCTGTGGATAAAGCTTCCGATGAAACTATTGAGAAACATAATGGTGCATCTGTGAAGGGCAATAACAAGTCTAAGAAGAGTCAAGTTGAGCAAGCCATGTGTGAAGATGATAATGTGGGGTTAGTAAGCTGGAAAGGGAAGTCTATTAAAGGATCTAGCAAACGAAAACGGGAAACTATTAGAGAACCTGATGCTCCAAGGACCATGCACAGTGATAGTGGTCTTTGGCAGTAGAGATTAAGAACTCAGAATGTCTTATGGGGTCGTACATTTGACCCAGCAATTTCAGAGTTGGTCGATATGAGACAAATTCTGGAGATAGTGGAATTTCAACAATGAGAGCACTTGTTTGAAGGGAGCATGCCTCTGGTGTACAAAGATGTGGTACAAACCTTCTACGCAACTCTCTTCACTATTGAGGGGGATCACATTTGTGCGCTAGTAAATGGAGTAGACATTGTACGCGACACTTTAGCATTGGGAAAGGTTCTCAGAATTTCATGTGAATGGATGTCCTCAGTCAAGGGTGTCTGTGGTGTCAACTTTAGGAGAGCCATCATGAAGAGCAAGATATTCAGCAGGGGGAACAAGTGCATAAGAAGGTATTACTTCCTGAATATCAGCTTCTCTTTTAACTAGTCAATAAGGTGCTCTTACCTCGTTTTGAGAGGCGGTCTATTCCTACAAAATCGGATATGGTCTTAATGGAAGCGCTTGATGAGTTTGTCCCAATCAATCTGCCCGCAATCATGATAGATCATATGCAAAAGGTGGCAAACTTTAAATGTGGAAATCATGGGCTACCATATGGCTTTCTCCTCACTCAGGTGTTCAGATTCTACTAGGTCCCCTTGGGGAATCCCAGAGTGGGCACACACAAGAAAACTTTCTCTAAAATCACTTTAGAAGAATGTAAATGTGTAGAATGAGTTGGTGGAAGCATCTCGGCCATTTCTCAGGTGATCAACACTCAAAATGTAGCTTTTGAAGAGATCAAAAGGTTGAGGGCTCAAAATGCCATACTGGAAACTCAGCTCAGTCAAGCAGTTAATGGACCTGATTTTGTAAATGAAGAAGTTGCCCGACTGACAAAGGAAAATGATAAACTTCGGGCACAATTGCTTGAAGAACAATTATCTGCAAATGCTCGACTGGACCTGGTTCGCAAAACCACTGCTTCCTCTTCTTCCAAGCCTCCTCCTTTTAGTATCCCCTAGGATCCTCTCAGTGTCCAGCTATTTTTGCTCTAATATTTTGTGGCTGCTATTTTATTTTTATTTGCCTTTTTTGTGATGGCATGCTGGAATTCACTATTACTGCTCCTGTCTTGCTCAGTCCATTATCAATATTAATGAAACAACTCCTCTTTTTGCTTGTTCTATGCTGTGTTCCTCTTGCTTCTCTTTTCTTTCATGTTGTGTGCACATATGTGGCATCATTTACTTGTGTTAGACTTATTTATGCTAATTACCTGCTTGTGTTCTTTTTAATGATGCCAAAAGGGGGAAAAAGATTTAAGGGAGAGATCTGAGATTAAGGGGGAATCAATATTTTAAGGGTCAGGGGGAACCTGTGTATTTTCTGAGATTAAGGGGGAATCGATTTAAGGGGAAATCAAAAGCAAACGGTCAGGGGGAACCTATGTAGTTTTTGGTATCTTATCTAGTTATTTCTGCTCTAAACAAAATACTACCAATGCCTAAGTTTGTCATCATCAAAAAAGTGGAAATTGATGGGTTTTCAATGTTTTTACCTTATGCTTCTTATGTTTTGATGATCTAACAAACATATTGTGAAGATCTAGATAGAGAACCTGACCCATATGGTATACATCTCAAATGAATAATGTCCAGTCTGATCTCCAGCAAATGAATGAACAACCACAAGGAGAAACACAATAGGGACCTGATGACCTGGTCCCTTAGGGTTCTCCAATAGAAGTACAAGTCAGTAACTGTCCGCAATTATTATAATGAGGGATACAATAGGGACCTAGTCCCTTAGGTTTCTCTGACAGAAGTACATGTCAACTATACAGCTGGAACGTAATAGCAGAAAGTTATCTTGCAACTGTTACAAAAAGAGGAACACAATAGGGACCTGGTCCCTTATTGTTCTCTAACAGAAGTACAAGTCAACTATACAGCTGGAACGCAACTACACAAAAGTGACTATACAGCAGACAATGCACTAGTCATTTCTCATTGGGAAGAATCGTGTACTAAGATTTGACATCACTATCCATTGTGATGTCTTTTGCAGTATAACAACCTGGTACAAGGCACAAGATATTCATTTTTGCATTCAGTGATATTCTTTTCACTTTTGCATTCAGTGCACATATGTGGCATGAGTTAAATGTGTTAGACTTCTTTATGCTAATTACCTGCTTGTGTTCTTTTTAATAATGCCAAAAGGGGGGAAAAGATTTAAAGGAGAGATCTGTGATTAAGGGGGAATCGATATTTTAAGGGGAAATCAAAAGCAAACGGTCAGGGGGAACCTGTGTAGTTTATGAGATTAAGAGGAAATCAAAAGCAAACAGTCAGGGGGAACCTGTGTAGTTTCTGATATCTTATCTAGTTATTTCTGCTCTAAACAAATACTATCAATGCCTAAGTTTCTCATCATCAAAAAGGGGAAAATTGATGGGTTTTCAATGTCTTTGCCTTATGCTTCTTATGTTTTGATGATCTAACAAACTTATTGTGAAGATCCAGATAGAGAACCTGAGCCACATGATATACATTTCAAATGAATAATGTCCAATTTGATCTCTAGTAAATGAATGAACAACCACAGGGAGGAACACAATAGGGACCTGATGATCTGGTCCCTTAGGGTTCTCTGATAGAAGTACACGTTAGTGACTGTCTGCAATTAACACAACATGGACCTAGTCCTTTAGGGTTCTTTGACAGAAGTACATGTCAATTGTATAGCTGGAACGTAACAACAGAAAGTGACTATCTTGCAACTGTTACAAAAAGAGGAACACAACAGGGACCTGGTCCCTTAGTATTCTCTAACAGAAGTACAACTCAACTATATAGCTGGAACGCAACTGCACAAAAGTGACTATGCAGCAGACAATGCAACAATCATTTCTCATTGGGAAGAAGTGTGTACCAAGATTTGACATCACTATCCATTGTGATGTCTTTTGCGGTATAACAACCTGGTACAAGGCACAAGATATTCACTTTTGCATTCAGTGATATTCTCTCAAGCATAACAATGTTCATATGGCATTGAAGTCAGTGGTATGTCAAGAACAAGAAGACAACTCCACTAAGGATCAATTTCATAATGAGTTTATATATATCCGTAGTTGAGTTGTAATCTTGTTATTTGTTCTTCATTGTATCTCCTATGTTGCTTTCTTAGAATATTTGTCTTAGGAAACTAAAATCCGTAAACTTCCGAGTTTATGTTGTGACTAGGATTAGTCATAAGTTTAAAGTCTTTGTAACTAGAAGAGACACAAAGTGGCTTGTGGTGAGAGCATCACAATTTGGTTGAAGTCTTTGTAATAGGTTTTTACAAAGTGGCTTGTAATAGTGAGATTACAAGTTAGTGAAGTTAAAAGCCTATAAGTGTAGGTCATGGTTTATTTTATCCCCTTGTGTGGGATTTTTCCACATAAAAATCCCTTGTCTTCTTTACTTTCAGTTTTATTAGCATTCTCAGATTTACCTCATAGAGGACTAGGTACTCTATAGTTGGTGAACTCATACAAACTAACAGCAACATTTTGTATTATTGTGCATTTCATTTGATGTCTTGAACTTGCCCTGTGTGTTTGCAAAGCGAAATAGTAGTTTTAAGTAGTCATGGATGTGATATAGGCATTTCTTTGTTGAGCCAGTTATATGATTTTTTTATCCACCAAATTATTATGTATTGTAGTTAATCCATTTGAGCCTGTAATCCTGTCTCTTTGGCAACCACATTACAAGCCTTGCCCATTTGGTTGAATTGACCATCTATTTGAACCCGTTACCTTTCATGAGCACTTGGAATTCAGACTTTTTGGGTTGAACAGTATGCTAAAGAGTTAAAAGAAAATGTTTTGCAGAAGTTAGCATTTCTGCGACTCATTATGCAGCCGTCTAACCACTTTGTGGGTCGCAGAATGGCCACAACGTGAGGCAGTCTTTGGGCCATTTTTATGTCATTTTTGCGGCCCATTATGCGACTGCAGAACCATTTCGCGGGCCGCACTCTGATCGCATGTCCAACCTTGAGATTTTTCAGATGGTGGTTCAATGGCGCATTATGCGATCGTAGAATATGTCTGCGGACTGCAAACTGGTCGCAGACTGAAGTAGAAAATGTCAGCTCTGAGGGCCAATTATTCGGACCACTTTGCGGACTACAGAAGAATTATGCGACCACATATCATTGTCAGGCCCCTATTTTTCTAATTTTTATAACCTGACCCAATCTCGTTATATAAGCATTGTGGACCATTTTTATTGCAAAACCTTATAATTTAAGCATTGTGGACCATTTTTCTTGCAAAACCTTATACTTTTAGAGTAATAGAGGGTTCTTAGATTGGGGAAGTGATCTTCAATCAATTATCTATCAATTCTTGCTCAAATCATTGAAGATTAACAAGAAAAATCCTCATCTTAAAGGTAAGAATCTATGCCCTAGCTCTTAATTTCAAAATTCTACTAAAAATAGAATAATTAGAAAGACAATTCTTGGGTGTGGGGGTTGTTATCTTGCATGAATGTGTAATAAAAGAATGTGGGAAGGTTGTGAGTTAAAGATGGTAGAGAATGGGTTAAGGAATGATGGAATCTTTCATAAAAGGGCGTTAAAATCATTAATGCACACCTAGTGTTTGATACTGTGCTCAAATGAGCTAGAACCACGATCATTTCCCTAATTTTAGTTAATATGTTATATTTTAAAAATAAATTGGTGTTGCTTAGATTCCTGGAACATTTATAGTGTAAGGGAGCTCGATTAAGGTATGTATGGCTAAACAATTCTTAGAATTGAACCCCCACAATATCCATGTAAGTCCCGAGTTGCTCACTGTAAGTTGAACATTCTAAATAAGCTTGTGACAAAAGATATCCATGTTCAATATGCAATTTAAATGCTCTTGTTATGTTATACTGTTATTTGAAGAATGTGTTCAAAGTATGGGTTGCATGTTTAAATGCCTTAACATGAAGTTGTGCTTCAAACGAAAGCTAATGACAATTCTGTAAAAAATCTCAATGTACCTAGAACTTTTAGTTGCTCATATTTGTGATTAAATGTTATGAAAAGAAATGCCTTGTTGTTGGAGATCTATGATGATTGTTGAAAGCAAAATACAAATTATGAGATACAAAGCGAGGAATACTAAAAGTGAAATATGAAATATGAAATATGGAATACGTCCAACGTGCCAAGTGAAATAATATTATTGTAGTTGATGTCTCGTATGAGATGGCCTAGCTGATCGGGTCGTGATCGGACACCATACTATACACATGGTGGTGACTCTGTTGGAAATTGTAATTGAACTTGCGACTGTGGTTAATATCTCTTACGAGATGGCCTAGCCGATCGGGTCGTGATCGGACGCCATGCCATACTCATGGTGGTGACTCTATTGGAAAAATTGTAATTGAAATCGTGATAATGGTTGATGTCTCATATGAGATGGCCTAGCCGATTGGGTCGTGATCGGACACCATGCCATGCATATGGCGGTGACTGTATTGTGAATTGAAATTGAAATGGTGAATAATGGAATATTGGTACTAAAGATTTCCCTATCATAAAATATGGAAATTTAATTAGAAACCTATCTTATTCCTTATTTGATGTTTGGTAAATGTTCAATGCTTTAAGTGATATTATGATTGTCATTATTTGCATTATTGTTCATTGTATTGAGGTGGTGTTTAGTTATACATACTAGTACTATTCGATAGTACTAACGTCCTTTTTGATGGGGGCGCTGTATCTTTAAATGGATGCAGGTGGTTCCACAACTGGTAGCATTGACTCGGTGATAGCGGTACATCCTCCTCCTAGCAGTCTTGGTGAGCCCCATTTCATTTCGGGGATTATGTATTGTATGTTTTGTTCATATTACTATTACTATTTCATTTTGAGGTATAGTCGGAGCCTTATTGCCGATACTATCATAACACTTTTTGTATCTTTTAGAGGTTCCGTAGACACAACGTGGTTTGTACAAGGGTGTTAGAAAAGTTAAACAAAGATATATTATGTTTTGTTCACTTGTTCCATTCAACCCATAAGAATGTGTGTATTTTGAGACTAAAAAATGATGTAACTAATGAAAATGAATTAGTATTGTATGCATGATCTCCCTACTATTTAATTTATGAAAATATGTCTTCTCTTTAATCATGAGTGAGTTTGGGTAGAAAGAATCTAATAGGCTTTCTCAGTCGGGTTCACTCGGTTGAACGCCGGTCACACCCACTGAGTTTGGGGAGTGACTGTTTGGTTTTTGAGTGGAACTATTTAAATAAGAAGAAAGGTACAATATTTTGAAAAAGAGCCATTTGAATGGAAAAAGAAAAAAATAGTTGTATTGTGTGCAAATATTCTTTGATAAGTGGTGACTCTTGATGCTAGTGTGCTTAAAGAAGAAAGGAGTTAAATATATATTGATGTGATGGTGTAGTCATGGTTTGACATAAGTTAGGAGAGTTGTTTAAAAAGGTGATGTTAGAGTAAGTGAGTGAGTTGTGAATAATGCGTGGTACTTCTGAGTCAAATCTTGAGGTGATAATGTTACACTATTGTGCTTAGTCTATTTTAAATATTCTTGGTATAATGAGTTAGGAGAGTTGTTTAAAAAGGTCATGTCTATATAAAGTGTAGTTTGATTTCTCGAGGACGAGCAATGGTTTAACTGTGGGGTGTTGATGGTAGGATATAATTACATGTTTTAGTCTCTTATTGCGCTGTAATTTACTGCACTTTAATTGAGTTTGAGCTTTAATCACTAGTATTTTGTACTTATTTTGTGTTTTATGCCTTGTAGGAGTGGTTCCGAGTGATGTAGATGTAATAGAGCTAATTCGAGTGACTTGGAGCTTTGAAGTTTGAGTAAAAACCCAAGGGATTAAGCTGGGAGTGCATTCGGGGTCGAGGACCAAGCCTAGATATAAAAAAGTCAAGAAAATTCTGGACTTTGAGAAATCACCAAAGCCGCGACGCTGGAGCAGTGCGTGGGGTGGCGCGGCTGCCCATCTTTCCTGTTGCCTTGAAAGTACAAGCTCTCTGATAAACTCCACTTCCACACCTCCTGGTACGTCACCCCATGCGGCACACCTGTGCATTGTTTATAGAGTTACAATTCTATTTCGACTAGAAGAAGGTAATTTCGTTTTGGCCCAACCCTACTTGGTATAGATACATGTAAAAATATTATTTTTGGGACTTTTGACACATCTTAGACCTAAGGAAGCTAAGGAGGAGGCGGAGAAGCAAAAGTACAAGGATTTCCTCATTGAATCCTCACTCAAGACAAGAGTTTGGATCGATTTTTGTTTTCCCTTGACTTAAACATATTTGTGATAAATTGCTCCATATCTATGGAGTAGTTCTCTTTAGGGTTTGATGGATTTGGTGTATTTAACGATCCGGCTGGTCGTTTTGAGAGTTGTACCACCATTTCTCCATTTTTTCTTCTTTTTGTGTTCTTCAACTATATTATGATATGTCGGGTCAGTTGGTTCGGGTCTGGAGTAGTTTTAGAGAAGATTTGAGACACTTAGTCTCTTTTGGGAAGACTTAAGTTGGGAAAGTTGACCGGGTGTTGACTTATATGTAAACAATCTCGGATTGGAATTTTGATGGTTCTATTAGCTCAGTTTGGTGATTTTGGACTTAGGAGCGCGTCTGGAAGGTGTTTTGGAGGTCCGTAAGTGAATTAAGCTTGAATTGGTGAAAGTTGGAAATTTGGCAATTTCAGTCGGTAGTGGAAAACTTGATATCATGGTCATAATGGATTTTCGTAAGTTGGAATAGGTTCGTGGTGTCATTTTTGACGTGTGTGTAAAATTTGAGGTCATTCGGACATGGTTTGGTAGTTTCGGCATCGTTTGCGGATTTTGGAAGTTTAGAAGTTCTTAGGCTTGAATCTGAGGGTAATTTAGTGTTTTGATGTTGTTTTGAGTGATTCGAAGGCTCGACTAAGTTCGTATAGGGTTATATGACTTGTTGGTATGTTCGGTTGAGATCCCGAGGGCCTCAGGTTGATTTCGGGTGGTTAACGGAACAAGTTTGGAAATTGGAGGAGATGCTAAAGTTGGAACTCAACTGTTATAACTGCACCTGCGAAGTGGGGAGCCACAGGTGCGAGTCACAGAAGCAGGAATGCGAGCCGCAGAAGTGAAAGGAAGAGGGGCTGGTAGATTCCGCAGGTGCGAGGGGTTTTCCGCACTTGCGATGGTCGCAAAAGTAGAAGAGAGGGCGCCAGTGGGTGTGATGGTTCGCAGGTGCAATGTTAATTCCACACCTGCGATGATCGCAGATGCGGTCTAGAGGCGCAGAAGCGGTCCATGGATTTTAAGTAATTTTCCACAGATGCGGAGGGTTTTGCGCATAAGCATCACCACAGGTGCGCTAGTTGATCCGTAGGTGCGGAAATCCTGGGCAGAACCTATAAATAGAAAACTTCACGAATTTTTGTTCATTTCCACCATTTTGAACACGGAATTTGGAGCTTTTGAGAGGATTTTTGAAAGGGATTCAAGGTTATTCACTAAGGTAAGTTGCTTGAGTTCTATTATCATTAGCTATGGTGTTTTTTCGTTGATTTCTCACCTAATTAGTGGAGTTTTGAAGTGAAAATTAGGGGTTAAGGCTTGGAATTTTTGAGAGAGTAATTTGGGGATTTGAGGGTATGTCGGATTTTGATCAAATTGGTATGGGTAGACTCGTGAGTGAATGAGCTTTCTAGTTTTGTGATTCTTGTTGGATTTCGAGACGTGGGCCCGGGGGCTGGGTATAAGTCGATTTCGAGATTTGAGTCCAATTTAGTAGTCTTCCTTTGGTTCCTTCCTTTATATTGATTGTGTTGTATTACTTTTGGCGAGATTCAGGACGTTTGGAGGCCGATTCGAGAGGCAAAGGCATTGCAGAGTAGGATTTTGGCTTGGTTTGAGGTAAGTAACGTTTCCAAACTTGGTTCTGAGGGCTCGAAACCCTGAACTATATGTTATATGATTAGTATTGAGGTGACACACATGCCAAGTGATGGGTGTGTGGGAGTGCACCGTGAAAATTATGGTCTGGGAGATTCCATGGCACTGTTTAGTGATTCTATCATATTGATATCCATGTTGTCTTTATGTGATAACGTAGTTGAGCTGTAAATCATGCTAGATATAATGTTTAGCCTTTGTGTCGGTATTGTTTGGACCCTTGGCGGTCGTTTCTTGCTGTCATCTCATTAGTTTTTGCTTTATATTCCATACTCAATCATGATCATGCATTTTTATATCATATTTCCGTCTCAGTTAATTGTTGATTCATTATATCAATATTCCGGGTTGTTTTCATGACATTGTGAGCCTGTGGTAAGACTTGAGAGGTTAATGACTGAGTGAGGCCGAGAGCCTCATTATGAGTGACAATTATGGGATCGGGCTGCATGCTGCAGCAGTTATATTGATTATGATAGCGATTGGGCCTTAGGAGCCCCTCCGTAATCTGTACACCCATTGTGGGTACGGATGATATTATTGAGGGATGGATCTTCCTTGGACATGGATCTTGTCTGAATCATTGATACTTGGAGATAGATCTTCAATACAGGGCTGGAATGGACTTCCTAAGTACTGAGTGACTATTGTCAGTGATATGTATATATTCTAGGATGGATCTTTCCTGGGACGGATGGCCATATACAGTACCAAGTGGTTGAGCACTTGAGAGTGGAAGTGCATGGTGCATTTCATACATTCTATACATTGGCACGTAGCGGTAAACTAAAGTATACATATATATCACACATTGTCCAGATCTGTATTTACTTTACTGCTTAAGCTGAATACTTGAATTGAAAGCATGCCTACCTTTCTGTACAGTTTACTTCTGTTTACATGTTAAGGTTTAGTTCGTCACTACCTATCAGTTCATAGTTTGGACTTGTTACTTACTGAGTTGGTGTACTCATATTACCCCCTGCACCTTGTGTGCAGATCTAGGTATCTCTGGCCATGGTAGTGGTTGCTGATTATTCTTCTGCTACTAATCACTGGAGATAGTAAGTAGCTTCCTGGCAACCGAAGCTCTGCTTTCTTCTTCTTTATCTTCCCCGTAATTGTATATTTTACTTTTCCCAGACTATGTTGGTCTTATTGTTATCAGAACAATAGTAGTAGTGGCTCATGACTCAGTGACACCCCGATGTTTGGGACTTTTTTTTCCACATTTCTTTTTTTGAGTTCAACTCTTGTTTTCTTTTATGAAATTCTGCTAAACATGATGTCTTTTGGCATAACTTTTAATGAATTATGGTGGTATTGTTGAAGTCGGCTGGCCTCGTATTAGTGATAGGTGCCATCAAAACAGGTTAAGTTTAGGGTCGTGACAAGTTGGTATCAGAGCCTAGGTTACATAGGTCTCATGATTCATGAGCGGGTTTAGTAAAGTCTTACGGATCAGTGCATAGACGTTTATACTTATCTTTGAGAGGCTACAAAACCCTTAGGAAACTTTACATTCTTGAATTCTTATCGTGCGAATCTATTGATTCTAGTAATTAAACTTCTGTTATTCTATTCTCTCACATATGGTGAGGAATCATGCTACTGGTTAGGACGGACATCCTCCAATACCACCAGTTAGGGATGCGATAAGCCGAGGTCGCGATCGAGGATATGGTAGGGGTTGGGGTATAGCCCGCACATCAGCCAGGGAAGAACCTGCAGATCCACAAGTTTCCCCAGGTCAGGATCAGGTCCTTGTTGTGGATGCACCAGCGGGACTAGCTCAGGCACCAGTTGTGCCCTTCGTGATTCTAGGTCTTCATGAGACCTTAGCTTAGATTCTTACCATGTGCACTAGTCTTGCACAGACGGTCTCTGTTACTACTACAACAAACACTTCCCAAGTCAGGGAGGCACTCAGACTCCCGTGCTCGCACACCCGAGCAGGTTGTTCAGGGACTTCAGACACTAGGAGCACCAGTCGGTTACAGCTGCTCAGGACTAGGTGGTTCCTGCCATGCCTTAGGATGAGCACTATAGATTTGAGAGGTTTGGTAGACTTCAGCCTCCGACTTTCAGTGGTGCAGAGGGCGAAGATTCCCAAGGTTTCTTGGATAAATGTTAGAGGATCCTCCGTACAACAGGTATTTTGGAGACCAGTAGAGTCTCGTTCACTACTTTTCAGTTATCTAGAGCTACCTTCACTTTGTGGGAGGCTTATGAGAGGCATAGGCCGGTTGGTGTAGCTCCCCTTACATGGAAGCAGTTCTCTATCTCTTCCTAGAGAAGTATGTGTCGCAGTCCTGCAGAAGAGAAGCTGCACAGGTAGTTCGAGCAGTTACGTCAGGATGATATGACTATGACATAGTATGAGATGAGATTCTCTAAGTTGGCCCATCATGCTATCTGGATGGTTCCCACAGATAGGGAGAGGATAAGGAGGTTCATTGATGGCCTCACTTATCAGTTGCAGATTCTTCTGACTAGAGAGAAGGTGTCTGGGGTTTCTTTTGAGGTGGTTGTTTACATTGCTTGGGATGTAGAGTTGTTTCACCACTAGGAGCGAGTAGAGAGGGAGGCCAGAAAGCCTCGTAGATCCGATAGTTTCGGTGGTGTTCCTTCGGGAGGTCAGTTTTACCACGGTAAGGGCCGTCCCTTCATGCATGCTCAGACGGCTCGTCCAGCTCACTGTGGTACATCATCTAGCAATGGTTCTCACAGTTCACATCAGGTCCACTCATCTCTCAGTGCCCTTCCAACTCAAAGTTTGTCGCATGCACCATCAGCCCAGGGTTCATCTATGCCTAGTCCTTATAGTGGATATCCTGGTGCTCGAGAGTCCCTTCGGTCCCCACTGCCATTTGTTGGGAGAGTTTGCTTTGAGTGTGGAGATTTGGGTCATATCAAGAGGTTTTTTCCCCACCTTACTAGAGGTTCATCTCAGCAGAGGAGTCAGCCTTCGACTTCAGCACCATTTACTTCCCCACTTGCCCATTCAGCTTGGGGTGGAGGTCAGTCAGCTAGGGGTCACCCTAGAGGGGGATGCTGATAAGGTGTTGGTCAGGCCCGTCTCTATGCACTCTCTGCCAGACTAGATGTTATTGCTTCAAATGTTGTGATCACAGGTATTATCTCAATTTGCCACAGGGATGCCTCTGTATTATTTGATCCTAGTTCTACTTTTTCATATATGTCGTTATATTTTGCTCACTATTTGGATACGCCCTGCGAGTCTCTTGTTTCATCTGTTCATGTATCTACACCGGTGGGCGATACTATTACTGTGGACCATGTATATCGGTCATGTGTAGTGACTATTGGGGGACTAGAGACTGGACTGGATCTATTACTATTTAGTATGGTTGACTTTGATGTGATATTGGGCATGGATTAGTTTTCTCTATGTCATGCTTGTCACGCCCCAAAAACAGAGGAGCGCGATCGACACTCAACCGAGTAAACCTGACTGAGCAATCATGTTAGGTTTCATTCTACCCAAACTAATTCATGAATAAATAGAAGATGGACTCCATTAATCATACTTTGTAAGTATTTCATTAACAACTTTCATTTTATTTCCATTAGAAGCTTAATTCTTATCAAAATGTCACAAGTTTTATAAATCTTTGCCAAATATCAAGATTTCTAACTCAATTCCCCATTATCAAACACCACCCACAACCTGTCTACGAAGCCTCTAAATACAACTGAAGAGTAATATGGAATAGCCCGCAACAAGGCTCCGGCTATACTTCAAAATACAAAGTACATGATAAACAATTGATACATGAACCCGAAATGAAGTGGGCTAACCATGTCAACTGAAAGGAAGATGCGTCACTAGCTGCGACCACCACTATGGAACCACCTACATCCATTTAAAAACGTAGCGCCCCCGACAAAAGGGACGTTAATGCCATCGAATAGTACTAGTATGTATAACTAAACACCATCTTATTAGAAAGAACAACCATACAAGAACAAAGAAATCATAAGGATTCAACAAAAACTTTAAATAATTACCACATCATCAAATAAAAGGAATCACATAGCTTTTACATAATTTTTATAGCTTTAGTTTGGGGAATTTAATACTGTTCTTCATCATTCACAATACCACCGCTTTCTTGAGCGGAGTCCGATCATGACCCGATCGGATAGGTTGCCTCATTTGAGACATGTACCTCTATCACAATCTCATTCTCACTTTTCGGAATTTAATATCAGCACAATACCACCATGTGTGCGGCATGGAATCCAATCACGGCCCGATCGGCTAGGCCGCCTTACCGAGGCATTGTTCCTTTCTCATTAATCATCTCATTTCAATCTTTATTTCACAAATATCAATTCATAGGCACTTAGGGCCCCAATTATCACATCATACATGGAATTAGGCCACATTTCATAACTCACATTCCACATCACTTTCACTTTCAACATCAAACTTGAAATTTAAGATAATGGGCACATACAAGAGCAATTCAAGTTGTAAGCATAGAGAGGAATTCTCATGATTCAGCATAATAATCACAATTTAAACTTGACTTGAAATCTAGGCAATTTAGCATATAGTTCACATTCTTCACATATCCTTAATTTACCAAGAATAGCACATTGAACACATTGAGACACACCTTTCACATATATTCTTGCAATACCAAATCCTTTGAAATCTCAAATACTACATAAATCAAATTCTGGACTTACAACATATGGGGGGACACTATGGGAGCTCGATTTCTAAGAAGAGGGGGTTTTAGCCATACATACCTCGAAGAGCTTTTCCTTAAGTTACTACAACATTCCGGAAATTCTAGCAATCTCATTCTATTTCGAGACATAACAAAATTGAACACAAATTAGGAAGATATTCATGGTTTCGGCTCGTTTGAGCATTTTATCTAACACTAGTTGTGCATCTTGATTTCAAGGCTCTTTTACAAGATTTCCTTCATTACCCAACCTAATCTTTACGTATTCATGTTCAACAATCTTCTCACAAACCTAATTTGCATGTTAATACTATCACACCCAAGAATCATACCTCAATAACCCATATTATAACCCAAACTCAAAATTAAAGTCTAATGTATAGAACCTTACCTCCTAGATGAAGAACATGTGGTTGAGTTCTTTGATTCTTGAAGACTTGAGCAAGAGATGGGTGATTATGAAGCTAGGTTCCTTCTCTCTCTTTCTATTTCCATATGCTCTCAACTCTCTCTAAAATCAGTAGAAAATGACCCCAAATAAAGCCCCAAAGATTATATATTAAAATGGGGTCGGGTTATAAAAATAGGAAAAATAAGCCTCCAAAATAGGTCTGCGATCACAGAATGGACCGCAAAACAAAAATGTGGGCCGCAGAATGCATCGCGAAATAGGTGCCCAAAACTGGACAACACCGGCCCAATCTGCGACAGATTTGCGATCGCAGAGTCAAAAATGCGAAATATTTGCGATCGCAGATTCGACACAGGATCGCATTTTTCCAGCCTTTGGTAATTTGATCATAACTAACCTTATACATATTTAGATATGCTCGTTCAAAGTGTAAATTTGTGCAAACTCATTTGGAATTTTAGCCTATTATGAAATTTTCCAATTTGACTTAGACTTAAGCCTCCCATTAGACCCCACATTATACATTATAAGACTTATACACTTATTTACCAATTCCAATTGATGCCCATCATGTTAATAGAAAATAAAATATTATAATTAGCCTATCTGGCACCACGACATTATAAATTACTTGGCGAAATTTTCGGGGCCTTACAATGCTATTCTAGACTGTCACGCTAAGATGGTGACGTTGGCTATGCCGGGAGTGCCACAGATTGAGTGGCAAAGTTTGTTAGATTATGTTCCTAGTAGGGTGATTTCATTCTTGAAGGCCCAGCGGATGGTTGGGAAGGGTTGTCTTTCTTATTTGGCTTTTGTGAGCGACGTTAGTGTAGAGACTCCTACTATTGATTCAGTTCCAGTGGTGAGGTATTTTCTGGATGTGTTTCCTACAGACCTGTGGGGCATGCCGCCGAACAGGAATATTGACTTCGGCATTGATTTGGTGCCAGGCACTCAGCCCATTTCTATTCAACCGTATCGTATGGCACCAACGGAGTTAAAGGAATTGAAGGAGAAGCTCCAGGAACTTCTTCATAAGGGGTTTATTCGGCCTAGTGTGTCACCTTGGGGTACACCTATTCTATTTATGAAGAAGAAGGATGGAACTACGAGAATCTGCATTGATTATAGGCAGTTGAACAAAGCCACAATCAAGAATAAGTATCACTTGCCTTGTATTGATGATCTATTTGACCAGCTTTAAGGAGACAGAGTGTTCTCTGAGATCGACTTGAGGTTAGGGTATCACCAGTTGAAGATTAGGGACTCGGACATTCTTAAGACGACTTTCAGGACCCGATAAGGTCATTATGAGCTCCTTATGATGTCTTTTGGGCTGGCCAAAGCCCAGCAACATTCATGCATTTGATGAATAGCGTGTTTCGACCTTATCTCGACTCGTTTGTTATTGTATTCATTGATAATATCTGGTGTACTCTCATAGCCATGAGGAGCACGCTGAGCATTTGAGAGTTGTATTGCAACGGTTGAGGGAGGAGAAGCTTTATGGTAAGTTTTCCAAGTGTGAGTTTTGGCTTAGTTCAGTTGCGTTCTTGGGGCATGTGGTGTCTAGTGAGAATATTCAGGTTGATCCGAAGAAGATAAATGCAGTGTAGATTTGGCCCAGACCGTCCTCACCCACAGAGATTCATAGCTTTCTTGGTTTGGCTGGTTATTACCGTCGGTTCGTGATGGGATTTTCATCTATTGCATACTCCTTGACCAAATTAACCTAAAAGGTGCACCTTTCAAGTGGTTGGATGAGTGTCAGGTGAGCTTTCAGAAGCTCAAGACTGCCTTGACCACAACTCCAGTATTAGTTCTGCCATTAGCTTCAGGTTCTTATACAGTATATTGTGATGCTTCTTGGGTTGGAATTGGTTATATGTTAATGGAGGAGGGTATAGTGATTGCTTATGCTTCTCGTCAGTTGAAGCCCCATGAGAATAACTACCATGTTCATGATTTGGAGTTGGCTGCCATTGTTCACGCGTTGAAGATTTTGGATGCACTATCTTTATGGTGTGTCTTGCGAGGTGTTTATTGATCATTATAGCCTCCAGCACCTGTTCAAATAGAAGGATCCCAAATTGAGGCAGCGGAGATGGTTGGAGCTGCTAAAGGACTATGATATTACCATTTTGTACAATCCGGGAAAGGCCAATGTGGTGGCCGACGCCTTGAGTAGAAAGGCGGTGAGTATGGGTAGTCTTGCATTCCTTCCTGTTGGTGAGCGACCCCTTGCAGATGATGTTCAGGCTTTGGCCAACCAGTTCGTGAGATTGGATATTTCGGAGCTCAGTCAGGTCCTAGCCTGTGTGGTGTCTCGATATTCCTTATTCGATAGCATCAGAGAGAGCCAATATGATGATCCTCAGTTTCTTCTCCTCAAGGACAATGTTCTGCATGATGATGCCAGAGATGTGACTATTGGTGTTGATGGGGTATTGATGATGTAGGGCTGGATATGTCTGCCTAATATAGATGGGCTTCGAGAGTTGATTCTTGAGGAAGCCCATAGTTTGCGGTATTCCATCCATCCGGGTGCCGCGAAGATGTATCAGGATTTGAGGCAGTACTATTGGTGGAGGAAGAAGAAGAAAGATATAGTTGGGTTTGTAGCTCGGTGTCTCAACTGGCAGCAGGTGAAATATGAGCATTAGAGACCGGGTGGCTTTCTTTAGCAGATAGAGATTCCAGGGTGGAAGTGGGAGCGGATCACCATGGAATTCGTAGTTGGGCTCCCACGGACTTCGAGGAAGTTCGATGCTATTTGGGTGATTTTGGATCGGCTGACCAAGTCTGCGCACTTCATTCTTGTGTGTACTACCTATTCTTTAGAGAGGTTGGCTGAGATTTACATCAGAAAGATTGTTCTCTTTCATGGAGTGCCAGTTTCTATCATTTCAGACCGAGGCACGCAGTTTACATAGCAGTTTTGGAGAGTTGTACAATGAGAGTTGGGCACTCAGGTTGAGTTGAGAACATCCTTTCACCCTCAGACAGACAGACAGTCCGAGCGCACTATTCAGATATTGGAGGACATGTTACGCGCTTGTGTCATTGATTTTGGTGGTTCATGGGACCGGTTTCTGCCACTCGCGGAGTTTTCTTACAACAACAGTTATTAGTAGAGTATTAAGATGGCTCCGTACAAGGCCTTGTATGGGAGGCGATGTAAATCTCCAATGGTTTGGTTTGAGCCGGGTGAGGCTGGGCTTTTTGGTACAGACTTGGTTCGGGATGCAGTGGACAAGGTGACAGTGATTCAGGAGCAGCTTTGCATAGCTCAGCCGAGACAAAAGAGTTATGCTGATAGAAAGGTTCGTGATGTGTCTTACATGGTTGGGAGAAGGTTTTGCTGAAGGTTTCACCCATGAAGGGTGTTGTGAGGTTTGGAAATAAGGGCAAGTTGAGCCCTCAGTTCATTGGGCCGTTTGAGGTGCTTCGAATGATTGGGGAGCTGGCCTATGAGCTTGCCTTGCCACCTAGCTTATCGAGTGTCCATCTAGTATTTCATGTTTCTATGCTTCAGAAGTATATCGGCGATCCATCTCATGTTCTAGATTTCAGCACAGTTAAGTTGGATGGTGATTTGACTTACGATGTGGAGCCAATGGCTATTTTAGAGCGGCAGGTCTGAAAGTTGAGATCAAAGGATATAACTTTAGTCAAAGTAAAATAGAAAGGTAAGCCAGTGGAGTAGGCTACTTGGGAGACCGAGCGGGAGATGCGGAGCAGATATCCACACCTATTCGACCCTTCAGGTAGGTTTCTAGACTCGTTCGAGGACGAACGTTTGTTTAAGAGGGGGAGGATGTAAGGACCCGGCCGGTCGTTTCGAGAGTTGTAGCCACATTTCCTCATTTCTGCTTCTTTTTGTGTTCTTCAGCTATATTATGATTTGTCGAGTCAGTTGGTTCGGGTCTGGAGTGGTTTCGAAGAGGATTTGAGACACTTAGTCTCTTTTGGGAAGGCTTAAGTTGGGAAAGTTGACCGGGTGGTGACTTATGTGTAAACGATCTCGGATTGGAATTTTAATAGAGTTTCATTAGCTCTGTTAGGTGATTTTGGAGTTAGGAGCGCATCCGGAAGGTGTTTTGGAGGTCCGTAGGTGAATTAAGCTTGAATTTGGTGAAAGTTAGAAATTTGGCGATTTCGGTCGGCAGTGGAAAATTTGATATTGGGGTCAGAATAGATTTCTAGAAGTTAGAATAGGTTTGTGGTGTCATTTGTGATGTGTGTGTAAAATTTGAGGTCATTCGGATGTGGTTTGGTAGGTTTCACCGTCGTTTGCGAAATTTGGAAATTTAGAAGTTCTTAGGCTTGAATCCGAGGGTAATTTGTTGTTTTGATGTTGTTTTGAGTGATTCGAAGGCTCGACTAAGTTTGTATGGGGTTATATGACTTATTGGTATGTTTGGTTGAGATCCAGAGGGCATCAGGTTGATTTCGGGTGGTTAACGGAAAAAGTTTGGAAATTGGAGGAGTTACTGAAGTTGGAATTCAGCTGTCATAACCAAACCTGCGGAGTGGGAGCCGCAGAAGTAGGAATGTGAGTCGTAGAAGCGAAAGGAAGAGGGGTTGGCAGAGTCCTCAGGTGCAATGGGTTTGCCGCACCTGTGATGGTCGCAGAAGCGGAAGAGAGGACGCATGTGCGTGTGATGGTCCGTAGGTGCGATGTTAGTTCTGCACCTGCGATGATCGCAGATGCGATATAGAGGCGCAGAAGTGGTCCATGTATTTTAAGTAATTTTCCGCAGATGCAGAGGTTTTTACGTAGAAGCGGCACCGCAGGTGCGCTTATTGAGCCGCAGGTGCGGAAAGCCTGGGCAGAACCTATAAATAGAAGACTTAGCGAATTTTTTCTCATTTCCACTATTTTTGAACACAGACTTTGGAGCTTTTGGGAGGATTTTTGAAGGGGATTCAAGGTTATTCACTGAGGTAAGTTGCTTGAGCTCTATTATAATTAGCTATGATGTTTTTCCGCTGATTCTCACCTAATTAGTGGAGTTTTGAAGTGAAAATTGGGGGTTATGGCTCAGAGCTTTGGAGAGAGTAATTTGGGGATTTGAGAGACCAAATGATGTCGGATTTTGATCGAATTTGTATGGGTAGAATCGTGAGCAAATGGGCTCTCCAGTTTTGTGATTCTTGTTGGATTTTGAGACGTGGGCCGGGTTTGAGCCGATTTTGAGATTTGAGTCCAATTTAGTAGTTTTCCTTGTGGAATTGGTTCCTTAGTATATATTGATTGTGTTGTATTACTTTTGGCTAGATTCAGGATGTTTAGAGGCTGATTAGAGAGGCGACGATGTTGCAGAGTAGGATTTTGGCTTAGTTTGAGGTACGTAACGCTTCCAAACTTGGTTCTAAGACTCGAAACCCTGAACAATGTGTTATGTGATCAGTATTGAGGTGACGCACATGCCAAGTGACGGGCGTGCACCGTGAGAATCGTGGCCTGGGTGATTCCATGGCACCGTTTAGTGACTCTATCCTGTTGATATCCGTGTTGTCTTCATCTGATAATGTAGTTGAGCTATAAATCATGCTTGATATCATGTTTCAACTTTGTACCGATATTGTTTGGACCCTTGGCGGTCGTTTCTTGCTGTCATCTCACTAGTTTTCACTTTATATTCCATACTTAGTCATGATCATGCATTTTTATATCATATCTCAGTCTCAATTAATTGTTGATTCATCATATCATTGTTCCAGGTTGTTCTCATGACATTGTGAGACCGTGGTGAGACTGGAGAGGTTAATGATTGAGTGAGGCCGAGAGCTTGATTCGGAGTGACAGTTATGGGATCAGGCTGCACGTCGCAACCGTTCTATTGATTATGATAGCGATTGGGTCGTAGGAGCCCCTCCGTAGTCTGCACACCCATAGTGGGCGCGAATGATATTATTGAGGGATAGATCTTCCATGGACATGGATCTTGTCCAAAGTATTGATACCTGGAGATGGATCTATTCCACAGGGCTGGAATGGCCTTCCTCGGTACTGAGTGACTGTTCTTAGTGATGTGTATATATTTCGGGGTAGATCTTCCCTGGGCCGGATGGCCATATGCAGTTACAAGTGGTTGAGCACTTGAGAGAGGAAGTACATGGTGAATTTCATACATTTTGTAAATTGGCATGTACAGGTTAACTGAACTATACATATATATCTCACATTGTCCTAATCTGTATTTACTTTACACCTTGAGCTGAATACTTGAGTTGAAAGCATGTGTACCTTTCTGTACAGCTTACTTTTATTTACCTGTTGAGGTTTAGTTCGTCACTACCTATCAGGCCATAGTTTGGACTTGTTACTTACTAAGTTGGTGTACTCACGTTACCCCCTGCACCTTGTCTGCAGATCCAGGTATCTCTGGCCACAGTAGCGGCTGTTGATTATTCTTCTACTGCGGATCATTGGAGACAGTAAGTAGCTGCCTCGTGACCACAACCCTACTTTTGTCTTCTCTATCTTCCCCGTAATTGTACTTTTGACTTTTCCCAGATTATGTTGGCCTTATTGTTATTAGAATAGTTGTAGTAGTGGCCCATGACTTAGTGACACCCCGATGTTTGGGGCTTTATTTTTCGCATTTCTATTTTTGAGTTCAAACTTGTTTTCTTTTATGAAATTCTGCTAAACATGATGTCTTTTGGCCTAACTTTTAATGAATTGTGGTAGTATTGTGAAAGTCGACTGGCCTAGTACTAGTGATAGGTTTCATCATGACATGTTGAGTTTTGGGTCGTGACAAGTTGGTATTAGAGCCTAAGCAAATTTTTTGGATGTTTAGAGAAATCTGAAATCTTACTCTCCTAAAAAGATCATGTCATTAGCAAATGTGCTAATTGATGCATACAATAGTCTTATCAATGATAAAGATGCATTAACTATGGAACTAGGGGAAGCTGAACAAACCAGAGATGACTTAGTAGTTGTGGTAGTCGATTTAAAAGAAACAATAGAGAACCTAAAAAAAAGGAAAAGAACGCCTTAGAAGAGAAAATTGCCAGTATAGAACATGAAAGAGATGATCTAATAGTTGTTATGGTGGACTTAAAAGAAACCATTGAGTGTGCAAGTAGAGAAAAAGAAACCCTGACTGAGAGAGTTGCTATCATTGAGCGAGAAAGAGATGACCTAGTAGTGGTGGTAGTATACTTGAAAGAAACAATTGAGGATTTTAAAATGGTAAATAGGTTCGAAAACTCTAAAAAGGGAAAGGATGTTGCAAGTGAGGCACACATTAAGCTTGAAAATGAGTTGAATTTGATGAAGACTAGTTTGTGTGCTGAGCTTGAGAAAAACAAACAGCTTCAAGAAGAACTAGGGAAGGTGACTGTGAAAATCACTTAAGTGGACCTGGTTCTCTGATGCTATGACTACCATGTACACAAACAATGGGGGATACATGCAGGGGATTGGGTTTCGAAGGGAAAAGATTCCCTACAACCCTCATAGCAAGTACGTTACTATAATCGAAAATTGGCTATGTACCCACTGTGGTAACAATGGGCGCCTCAAGGAAAACTGCATGGCCAGGGTTCAGTCTCATCAAAAAAATAAAGTCTTTGCAGAGAGAGTAACTACTCCTAGAGGACCTGGTCCATCAAATAGGAAATGCATTCTTCCTGTTGGAGTAAAAGAGAACTCATTCATCCCTTCTCTCTTAACAAGGGACCCAAATTTGTTTGGGTTCCTAAATCTAACCCTTGATTTCCTTGTGCAGGGAGCAGTGAAGGGGAGTAACCAACAATGATATATGGACGATGGCTGCTCAAAGCACATGCCTGGAAAATATGATCAATTTTTCTTCACTAAAAGCCCTGCAAGGAGAGAGTGTACCCTTTTGAAAATAGCTAAAAGGGGTACACTTTAGGAGTTGGAATATATGTGTCAAGCGAAATAAAGAGGAATTCTTGTCTAGGATATGCGCAATCTCAAACTTGTGACTAGTGAGGTGATGATATAGCCAAATGATACAAGAATACTTATGTTGCTAGGTTTAAGCCTCTGCAGATTGGTGATATATGTAAGTCGAGAGCTGTTGAAAACAATACTGAACTGTAGGACAGAAGGCTGGGATATGCAAGTGTTTCATCACCGAATAAACTGGCCATGAAGGACCTGGTTCGTGATTTGACCAAGTTGAGTATCAAGGAACACAAAGTGTGCAATGCCTATGCAAAAGGAAAGTATGTCAGATCTCCATTTAAGTTCAAAAAGGGGCAGTTAGTACCTCAAAGCCACTTGATCTTCCTCATATGGTATCTATTTGGAGCAGTGAGAGAGCCTAATAGGATATAAAGAAGATCTAGCTGTTGACAGTAAATGACTACTCCAAGTCGGCTTGGACTCTGTCCTTTAGAACCAGGATGAGATCCTTCAAGTAATTGTGGCTTTTGTCAAGAAGATCCAAGTATAGATAGAAACAAATGTGGCTTGCATCAGATCAGATCATGGAACAAGTTTGGATAATTCCAGAGTGGATGAATGTTGTATTAAAAGAAGAATTATTCAATCTCTTAGCTCCAAGAACACCACAACAAATGGAGTTGTGGAAAAGAAGAACATGACTCTTGAAGATTGGGCACGGTCAATATTATTTGATAGAGGGATTGCAAATATCTTGACTAAAGTTGCTGACTCATTTGAGGATATCTGGGTACAATTGTTATGCTCTCAACAATGGGAAGGATCAGCTTTGAAAATCTAATGCTAAAAGAGATGGAGGAGTCCTTCTGGTGTACTCGTCTCAAGAAAGAACAGAAATACTGATCAAGGTTGAGAATGCTCATTGATTCCAGCAAGGAACCTGATGTCACGACTACAACAACAGAAGATGAAAAATGAGTTGTTGAAAAAGGTTTGACATAAAAGCATCACAAGTCATTAACACTCCATTGCCACGGCTACATGCCTAGACATGGATGAACCTGGTTCTCCTCTAAATCAAACCATGCATAGAGACATCACTGAATCACTCCTGTATCTCACTGCAAGTAGACCAGGCATTGTGTTCAAAGTTGGGTTCTATGCAAGGTTTCAGTCAAATCCAAGGATTCTCATCTGAAGGCTATTGTAAGAAGTTTGAGATATATTAAAGGAACACAGGACCTGGTTATCTACTATTCTTCAAGTATTGGATAGGAAAAACACGTCTGAAATAGGACACTCTCTGGGTTCCTGTCTTAATTCATGAGACTCAAGGAAGCAAAATTCAATGGCACTCTCAATAACTGAAGCAAAATATGTATCATCAGCCTCCTACTGTGCTCAAATACTGTGGACCAAGAAATAAATTGGAATAACTTGAGTCCAACTCAAGAGGGCCAAATACATTGATTGCTGAAGATCAAGTTACATACATCCTCACCAAAGCCCTGGAAAGAAAATATTTCCAAAAAAATCGCCTTGCACTTGAGATGATAAAACCTAACTGAGGACCTGGTTCCTCATGATTGGTTATGAAAGTCATAATCAGGTAAAAGTTAGCTAAAAGTATTTTTTGGCTAAGTGTAACTCACCTTTATACTGTTACAGGTAGACACGCATGATGACTACAGAAGCAGATATTGTAGTGCATGCTGAAAAAGTGGTTAAACTCACTTGCCAGACCTATCAGGGAACCTGGTTTTCCTGATACAGGTTAGTAGCTTCTTTCTTCTTTCATACATAATTTAAATTGACAAAAACAATGCCATATCATCATTAGCGTGACAGTCTCTTTAAGTTGTGTCTTTTCATCCAAAGTACCATACTTTTTTTGAACAATACAACTCCCCAAGCAAAAGGTTGTCGTTGTTTCAGAACCGGTCCCTCATCATAAATAAATAAACATCACATCCCTTCACTTTCAAATTCAAAACCCCTCTTTGCTTTTCTCTTCTCAATCCATAATCCCTTCGAGTACAATCTCACCATGTTTGAAAATCAAGCAACCTCCATTATGCCCGACAACACTGTGATTGAGTCCACACAGTCAACATTCGAACGGTAAACTCTCCCCCTAACATAATCACTAGTCCAAACCCTAATGCAGAGTCTCCTCCACACTCCAGTCCCTCTTCTACCTACTTCGATTCTATTCCTCATCTAAGCAAGGTTGAGAATGTTTGTCCTCCTCATGTCTCTCCGGTCAAATAGAGTAAATAGAATGAACAAGGTAAACAAGGGAACCTTGTTCAGGAATCATCAACTCTCTCCATGTTTGGGCACTCAATTGAAAATCAAGTGATTAGTCATGAAGAGAGTAAGACAAACATGACAGGATGTAATTCTACAGGTATCACTCCTCTTTCTGTTGAAATTTCCATGAAACCACAAGAAAAGGAGGGAATAGAAAATATGCTCTCCATTACTTCAGAAAGAGTTGTTGTAGAGGAAGGTGGAGAAGGGTCCGAGTCTTAGGGGGGAAGAGCCTTAGTCCACAGAAGACTAGGGAGCAATTGTTCCATTTGAACAACTGATTCAGGATGACACTACTAGGGTCCCAAGTAGTGAACCTGATCCCTCCTTGAAAGATCCAGGTCAGGGGTCATCCCCCCAAGTCAGTGTTGATCCTGCTTCTTCTCCTCACTTCTATGCTGAGCCTCTGAATATGGTGGTGCCTGAGATGAATTTTGACAGTGAAGAAGACATAGATGATTTGGCATATGCTAGTTTTATCAAGGCTAGGAGTAAGCCAGTTGCAGCTCCAGAGTCAAACCCTAAGCGACCCATTACTCAGTCACATCAAAATGAGGCTCTAGAGTTTGCTCTCAAGAAGAGTCAAAGGAGCAAAAGAAAGAGAAGGCATGTAAAGGATGGAAGAGTTGTGCTTTAAAAGGTCATCCATGTGGTAAATATTGATGAAGAAGCTGAAGAGGAACCTAGTTCCTTAACCCACAAGCCCTCGAAGCAGAAGCACGCTCACTCTCAATCTGTAAGGCACACTTCTACAAATGCTGAAAGTCCTTCCAAGAGTGCTGATGCTACTTCCAGTGAAAAGTTGGTGAAAAATTCTGGTGACAAGTCAGTGAAAGAAAGTGGTGACAAGTCTGATTATAAAGAAGTGGAATAACCTGGTGAACATATGCAGAAAAAGTCAGTGAAGAAGGGAAAGTCCATTCACATGTCAGTAAAAAGAAAAATGGATGATGATGAAGAAGCTGGTTCCATCAAGAAAGCAAAAGTTAGTGAATCTCTTAGTTCTGAGAAAAAGAAGTTGAGAAATCATAAAGTACTGTGGGGCCGCACATTTGCCTCTGACATTCTAGAACTTGGTGGGATGAGACAATTGGTGAAAATTTGTGATTCTCAGCAATGGAAAAATTTGTTTACAAATGAGGTTTCCAAAGTGTATGAGGAGGAGGTACAGAGTTTCTTTACCGACCTCTTCGCAGTAAAGGGAGATCAAATTTGTGTGTTGATAAATGGGGTGGACATAGTGATGGACTCTTTCTTATTGGGGTCAATTCTGGGTGTTCCTACCGATGGACTGTCATCTGCTTAGGGTGCCTACACATCAAACTTCAGAAATGCCATTGTCAAGGACAAGGCAATACATCATGGGGAACAGGTGCATAAGAAGGCACTCCTTCCAGTAGATCAATTGATTTTTGAGATGGTTAACAAAGTATTGCTTCCCCGCGCTGAGAGAAGATCTGTTGCATCCAAAGCTGACATGTTCCTTATGGAAGCCTTGGATAATTTTACCACCATTAATTTGCCTACAATAATGATTGAGCATATGCAGAAGGTAGAAAACCTTAAGGATGGGAATCCTGGACTACCTTATGGTTTTCTTCTCACAAAGGTCTTTGAGTTCTTCAAAGTACCTCTAGGACATGCCAAAGTGGGCACTAAAAAGCAATCTTTTTCAAAAACATTCGTGAGGTTTGTAAGTGTATTGACAAGGTCGGAGGAGTTGGAAACACTTCCACTATCTCTTAACTGATAATTGCTCAGAACAGTGCCATAGAGGAGATCCAGAATTTGAAGGCTAGGAACATAATTCTTGAGAGTAAGCTCAGTCAGTTATAAGAGGCACCTGGTTCTAGTAGTTCTAACAGCTCAGAAGTTACACACCTAATAAAGGAGAATGTTGAACTCAGGAAACAGGTGGAGGACCTGAAAGAAAAACTGCTCAATGAGCAAATGTCCGTGAATGGTCGCATGGATCTTTTTCTCCAAACCCTTGCTTCCTCTTCCAAACCCTCTTCCTCCAGTGTCCCCTAAAGAATGTCCCCTCACCGTCCAATTTCAGTGTCTATCTTCTTAGTTGTTTTTGGTGATGTTTTTCTTGGTTCTGTTAATTGTTTTGGTTTGTGTTAAACTATGGATGATGACAATAATTCTGCTCCTGCCTGTAAAAGTCCAAATTTTGTTAATGCAAGTGGTTTCCTTTCTGCTGTTTATGTTGCTGCTCTTTTGTTTCTATTTTCTATCATGTTGTGTGCATACAAGTGGCATGAGTTAAATATGCTAGACTTCTTTATTCTACTTACTTGTTCTGTGCTTTCTATGATTCCAAAAGGGGGAAGCTTTAATTGAATAATAAAGAGCATAAATGAATAATAATCTGAAGGGAGAGAAATATAAATTCAGGGGGAACTCATAGAAGTTCAGGTACTAATAAAGGGGGAATGCAGAGTTTCAGGGGGAAACTTAAGGTCTTTCTGGTTCATAGTCTGGTTCTATGTGGCTCTTTCTAGGATTTTCAATTATGAGTTTGTCACCATCAAAAACAAAAGGGGGGAAATTGATAGGTTACAAGTACTTTGGTCATAAGTACTTTACTTTATGTTTTGATCATCTACCAAACTTACTATCCAGAACCAGATAAGGAACCTGTTACACATCTACAAGACCTTAAGATCACAAGGTTTTAGGATGGGATTCAACGTGGGATATGATTCAACTCTTCAGAGTGGAAAGAATAGTTGAGGGAACAGGTCCCTACCAGTTCCCGAGGACACTGTACGAAGTCAACTCTCCTGCTGGAAAGTTGCTGCCTGCACACACTATAATGAAGGAACAGTGCAACAGTCAACTTTCTATGGAAGACTTTTTACCTACTGATCACGCCCAACTCTAGTCCTAAAAAGGATAAGCGGTCGCTGCAAATATAATTCGGTCTAAAAGTCTGGAGTCGAATCCCACAGAGAACTAAGGTTTCACTTTAACTATTCAATATCACCAAGAGGACAAGCTCCAATAACTTTTAAGTTACTTAAACTAATTAACTAATAATTATCAAAGAGTAATAGAAATTTATCAACTAAAGAAACTAAGGGTTGGAGACTAAACTAAGGAGGTCTAGAGTTATGATTTCCCCAATTATCGGAGTCCTTCCTACTATGTCTTCTATAATTTTGCCTAATTATTTTCTACTAATCATAATCACTCGACTTATCATAATTCTCTATCGAGAAACTACAATAATGTACTAGTCATATTCTCTCGAATTACGCTAGCTTGCACTTTTTTCACCGCTCACTGTGATCACGTCAAAGCTTCGTAAACCTGCCGTATTGATCTCTCATATACCTTAGAAGTGACGTTGTTCAACAATTGCCTAAATATATATCCTTTATTAAGCAACACATACTAAATAGGCACAGTCAATCGATGGCCATTCAACCAACTGAAATAAGCACGTAGTTAAATAAGTAGATAAATCCAAAGGTTAAATTATATTAAACTATAACAAGAATTCATCCTCCAAAGGTTCCATCAAAACCATAGATAACAAATTAGCTATTCATAATAGTATGCAAAAATACAATACTAGAATTTATAACCAGTAATGGAAATAGGAAGAAGGAAGTGAAAAACTCGTGGAAGCATTCTTCGCCTTGCTCCTAATATGTTCTTGCCTCCTTATGTCGAATCTCTGGCCTTCTTAGCCTCCTTAGGTCTAAATTATGTCAAAAATCCTCAAAATATCATTTTCCATGTATATATACCAAACAGGGTTAGGCCCAAACAATTCCACCTTCTCCTACGCGGAAAATAACACTTTTCCTAGACATGACGTGCGCGGCTGCGCACCTTGAAGGGTGCCCGCGCACTTGGCCGCGCACATTTCACACTTGCTGCCCCATTTGCACTGTCAGTGCACTTGCCGCGCACTTTCACCCTATTCTGTTGGGAATTTGGAAAAACGTAAAACATGAGAGTTGTAGCCCTTATTTCCAACCATTTTTTGTGGAGTCTAAATGAAATTCTGAGAGAAAAGTTATGTGCATTTTACTAGACAGTACGCAATATGCCTACTCGATTCTTCGTTCGTTCTTAACTATCATCAGTTGATCCCCGAACACGATCCCGGCTTAATTCCTTGGGCTTTTACTCAGACTTCAAAGCTCCAAATTACTTGAATTCATTCCATAACATCTACATAGACCGGAATCACTCCTACAAGGTATAAAACATATAATTAGTGTAAAACACTAACAATTAAAGCTCAAACTTAATTAAAGTGCAGTAAATTAGATTGTAATAAGCGACTAAAATGTGTAATTATAGCCGATTATCAACACCCCACACTTAAACTATTGCTTGTCCTCAAGCAATCAAACTACACTTTATATAGACACGACCCGTTTAAACAATTTTCTTAACTCATCACACCAAGAATACTTAAAATAGACTAAGCACAAAAGCGTAACTTCTTCACCTCAAGATTTGACTTACAAGTACCACACATTATTCACAACTCTCTCACTTACTCTAACATAGAGGTCACTTACATTACCTTTCCTTCATGAATCAAGTGCCCTCACACAACAAAAGAGAGTAGTTCCACACAATAAAATTTAAGAACACTTAGGAACTCAAGATAGAAAGAATTCACTCAATCTCAGAAATAGCATTCATATGACACAAAAGATGCACCATAGGCTTGCCCGTAGTGTATTAATCTACTAATCGAGCTCATTCAGTCTAGGATCAAGTATGACTTTATTTGGTTGTAATGTAGTCTGCGGGGCGGGTAGGATACATTTAGATATAAGAGTGAGTACACCTCCCTAAGCACTTTAATACATATACTTTAACATTCAAACCCCATACTTATGTCAAACCAAACTCCACCTTCACATCATGTATATTACTCCATACTTCTTTAAACACAATTACATCAAGAGTCACCACTTATCAAGAAATATTTTATTTTCACAGCAATAAAACTTTTTTTTCTTTTTTTTTTCCAATTCAAGTGGCTCTTACTTTTTCAAAATAGTGCACTTTTCTCCTTATTTCATTAGTTCCACTCAAAAGCCAAACCAACCACCCCACACTTTAACTTTTATAAACTTCATAACAATTCAAGTGCTCATGATAGGTTAGAAGGTTCAAATAGATGGTTAATTCAAATAAATGGGGAAGGCTTGTAATGTGGTTTCCAAAAAAATAGGATTACAGGCTCAAAGGGGTTAAGTATGATACATAACAATTAGGCGGGTAAAATATACATATCTAGCTCAACAAAGAAACACATATATCACTTCCAAGATTGAACAAAATTACTATTTTGCTTTGCAAACACAGAGGGAAAGTTCTAGGCATCAAATGCAATACACAGAATAATACCCAAACCTTACACACACATGACACATAACTCACTCAGGATTGGATTCATCAAGACACTCTAGTCAAAGAAGTTAAGCAAAGTTAAGATCATACAATTTAAGGTCTTATACAAGAGTCAAAAACTCAGCCTAAGCGTCACAACCAAAGTACTCACTATTATCAAGTCATAACAAAGTCAAGAGATATTGCTTCAATTCAAAACATAGCACAATGGCTCCTATTCCCAAAAAATAAAAAAGAAACTAACTATACCCGGTTCAAACAAAACCCTTGGAAAAGAACTACGGCACAAAGAAAATCCAAGGGGTAATTGCTACACTGCCTAATAAAAGAAAATCTTTTTGTCTTTTTCTTTAGACTTAAATCCCTCAAGAAAATTGTCTAATGGATCCATCATTGGAAAAAGTCCAATCTTTTTAAAAAAAATATTATTCAAGTAAACTAACACAGCTAAAGTAGCATAAAGAGTCACCTAGACAATCTCCTCACCCCACAATTATAATTGTGCATTGACCACAATGCACATCATAACTATAAGAGGGTAAAAGAAACTCCTTGGTAGGCTAAATGCCAAAGCACTATCAGCTCATGGGGTACTCAAACTTCTCCCATGCTTGGTCGTTCATGCAAGTGCCTCACACTTAGATCCAACCATCTGGTTTATTGTTGCATCCTTCCAATAGATTTGCTTTCCATGCTCCTAAAAAATCAAAAATTGACAATACAAAATAATACAATTAAAAAATATACTAAAAAATAAAAGAAAGTAGTAAAGCTGGGGTGCCTCCCAACAAGCGTTTGATTTAATGTGGCGGCACGACATGAATCACTTTTTGCCTCCACCTTGAGCTTATGAATTGAACCCCCAATTTGGCATCAAGGTTTTGGCTATGCTCCAGGGGTGGAGGAACAAATCTAATTGTCCCAAGCAACCATTGTACTATTCTACACTTTTTGGATTTTAGATGAGGTATGTAGTCCTATCTTTCTAGCAAGAAAAATTCCAGAATGTAGGCACCTTGTTCCTCATTCCTTGACTTTTCAATCGGCTCGAATGACACTATTTCCATATCGTCATCCAAGCACAATGTAGAAAAATGTTTGGAGTGAGGACCAACGCGCTCACACACATGAATTTCAGGACTTTCAGTATCCTCAACATCAATGATACTAGAGTCAACAAAATTTATAACCTCAATGTCCTTGGCTGCCTTTAGTCTCACTTCTACAACATCGACATCCTCACATTATAGTTGGCAAGGTTGTTGATGTTCTACTCTGACCTCCTTAATTAGCACCTCAAATTCACGCTCTTCTTTCCTCTTATCCCCAAAATTGGCTTGCTAAGCATTAAAAGCTTCAACCACTTGACTCACTTGATCCTCCAAGTTGCGAATAGTTGCCTATTGCCCTTCTATCTGCAATTGTTTCTCATTATTTTATTCCAAAAGACACTTTAACATATCCTTGATCTCCTTCAGGTCCGCATCCCTAGGTTCTTTGTTCCTATTAACTTCACAAAAAAGGTAGAACCATCATAGTAAGGGGTTGAGGAAGATAAGAAATATAAGCGCAACCATGAAAGTAACCATTTTTACCACCACACACATCACACACATTCCACAAATAAGAATGAGTTGGTGCACATAACTCGCTCTCGGAAATATTTTGATAATTTTGATACGGGTGGTTTCCTTCACAATATGTATGAGGATCAATAGTAGAATTTCTACACCCAAATTCCCATAATTCCAAAATGTCATGTTTCTCAAATCAACAGTTATAATAAATAAAATAAAAAAACAAAAAACAAAACAAAATAAAAGTTCAAAGTCGAACCCTAGCAATATATATAGCTACAACTACACTGTTAGTTCCCCGGCAATGTGACCACGTGATTTTTGCCTCGCATGAATTACTCCTATAGAATCCCCAAAATTAGGATTTTTCTTTTGTTATTTGATTTTTAGGAATTAATTGTCCAATTTTCGTGTTTGTTTACATATTCAGGTGCATATTTAATTTAAATCATGAAATGTAGCAAATATATCACGCATTGCATTTAGGAATTCAGTTTACATTTTTTGAGATTAATTAGTAAATTAATGTTTTACAAAAAATGGAAAAATCACAAAAAATAACTTATTTTTGCATTCATTATTGTTTAATTTCGAATTTTGGTAGTCTTTTAATTTGGGAACTTAATTAGTTGTGGTGATTATTATTTGGAGTTAATTAATTTAATTTGGTAAGATAATCTAGTTTTGAGGTTTTAATTTTTGTTTTTATTTTTATTTGGAATTAATTAAAAGAATTTGAAAATAAAAGAAAATGAAAGGAAAAGATGTGAAAAGAATCTGATTTTTGCGCCAAATCCATGAAATTCCTCAAAGCCTAATTAATTCTACCCTTAAACCCGTCCAAACCACTCAAATACCCAGCCCAGACCCGTGTCCAACCCGATCTGGTTACCCCCTCATCCAAACGACCCCGTTTTGCCTTCTACTAATCACGACCGTTGGATCTCACTAATCCAATGGTCCGGAATTAGGAACCCTTTAGATATAAATATGGCCAAACGTTACCCCTACCCCCTAACCCGTCTCTCACCTCACTTCATCATCTTCAAAGAACATCTCCCTAAACCCTAGCGCCGCCCCAAAATCCTTACCATCTCCGGTGGCGGCGCCACCTCTAATTGGTCCGAAATTAACACCCCACACTCTCCTTCACCTCCACATCCTAAATCCCCAAACAATTCCTCTCAAATCCTTCCAGGACTACTTGGATTTCAGATCAAAGATCGAAACCCTAGCGCCGCCCAACCTTCCCCGGTGGCACCACCGCCTCTATTCAACCCCAAATCAACACCCTGAGACCTCTTTCCCTCCCTCATTCTAAATCCTAACTCCGTTTCCTTCAAACACCTTCGGAGCGGTTCGACTATCAAATCAAAGGTTTAAGCCCTGAAAGCCTAAAATTGAAACTACTCATGCAAGGTCAAGGGTCCAGTCTCATGATGTTTTAGGGCCAATGTCATCGCGAAATGATGTCATTTGCCTGTTCTTGACAAAGAATAGATGATTGACATTATCTTGCGATGTAATTGAGAAGGTTAGTCCAGTCCAGGGTTGAATCGGTAAGTTTTCGTCACCCTTTTTGTTTATTGTTGTTGTTCCACATCTGTCCCTTTGTTCTTTTTCTATCCTTCAACAACTGGCTTCTTCTGATTGAATTTAGAAAAATTTCAATTTCTGAATTTAGGTTTTTCTTTTTCTTTCATTAGTTATTTGATATTCATGATGTGCCGTGCTAGTTTTCTCCTTTGATTGTGTTTGTTTTGCTCATTTGCCATGGGTTTTTTCTTTTTATTTAAGTCATTTTTGGTTTCAAATTTTTCGTTCTCTTAATTAATTTTAAATCTCTTTTTTCCTTTATTTTGGTTTCACTTTAAATCTCTAACCATTTTTGGGTTTGAATTTTATTTGGACTTCAATGGACTGGATTTGATTATTGAATGAATCAAAGACCAGAGAAAATGGGGTTCATTCTAATGGGTTAGCCCAGGGTCAACTTGACCCATAACCCATCTGAGACTTAAGAATAAATTTCAGGGGTAACTAAGGGTAGTTTGGGTAAAGCACTAAGGAAATCTCTCAAGTAACTACCTGAGAAGCTTCCCAGAAGCTACATAATATACTTACTTGACCAACAAGTCAGTAAATGAAGGACTAAGCAGCAAAAAGGAAAATTTAAAAAGGACTAAAATAAAAAAACTGAACTCGTAAGGCTGCCCTAGTATTTTTCCTATAGAGGCATAGTTACTTGGGGTTCAATTCAAATTTTAGAGATTTAGAGATTGGAGAGAGCTAAGAAATCAAAAAATAGAAAACGACTGAAATTTCTGTAGAAAAGACTGTTCCATTGCGTTTTAGTTTTGTAATCTGAAATCCTCCTTTTCCTAAATCAATTTCCTGATTGTTTGGACTTAGAAATGGTTTGAGATTTAGTCATTGAGGTTGGGTTTAGAGGTCTACTGGTTTGAATGTGTGTTTGAAACTGATTTCTGGGCTGCTGTACTTCATTTTCTGTGTTTTGAAATTGTTTTGCTGGTTTGCTCTTTGTTCCTGGAACCTGCTGCTGATTCCCTGCTGTTATTGCTGATTCTTCACCCCTTTCTTTTTGCCTTTTGTTCACTACAAGGTATTTCCTCAAACCATTGTCAACAAGTGACTAAGAACATGTATTTCGAGTTGAGGCCAGACTGAATGCAAGTTGTTTTGAATTTCATTACATTTGTTTCCTCTATTTATTTAATGTTCTGTAATAAGTCCTGAATTATACATGTTATCTTAGTTTTTCGTGTCTTTAGCATGTTGCATATATGAACTTGTGCTCTTTAATAGTTGGGGATTGATTTTTGGATTCAAGCAGAACGTGCTAGTTCCTTAGATTTTGTTACTGTTGGTATTGAAAAAAGTTAATTGGTTTGAAGTTTCAGGTTGTGTTTGTAAGTTTAGCTTAGGTTTGACTCAAGCATGAATATTGTTGATTTCATTATTAGTGTAGTTAAAGTTGAGCATGTGTTTTTAGCAGCTTTTGAAATTTCCTTACATTCCAGTTACTATGGAGTAATAAAGCTTATCATGTTTGTTGGGTGCTATTGGTATTTTTGTCGTTGGCAGGGACTCGATACTGAGTCCTGAACCTCAGCTGGACTTTGGCAAGGTTTGGGTTTCTAGAGCCTAGGCCTTGAAGTCATAAGCAAGGGAGGACGATATGCCTTTGCTACTCGGGCTTGTTCCTTGAGCCCAATAGTTCGTTTGTTTGCTGCTGAATTTTTCTCACAACAAATTCGATCCAAAAATGCATAAAAAATAAAATCAGAAGCTCAATTAGTTGATTTGTGCTTGATTAGTTTAAATTCAAAAGTTAAAAGGGTAATTCGATTTGGTGTTTCATATAACATTAGTTGATTTGCGTTTAATTGGTTCTGCAAATTGTTAGGCTCTAAGTGTTGGGCCTAATGTTGGCCCAGCTGATGAATGTTTATTTTCTTGATTCAATTGCATGCCTCCATGTCACTTGGCCTTTATCATCTCACTTAATCTTGGGCTCATCTTGGGCCCAAGTCTGAAGAAGCTGGCAAAGGGGGGATCGTGTACTTTACGCCATTTGAGTATGCTTTGTCGAACCTAGTCCTTTAGTTAATTGTTGTAATTGAAGTGACCTCTCTTTAGATGATTGGTTATTCAGCGCAAGGTCCATTAGTTGATAAGTAGGTTCGAACCTTGAGTTCAAAAATGATTAGAATTCCATTAAGCCTTCCTTAATTAATTAGGTTCTTATTTAGTCGAGGTGCGCCACGCTAAATATAATCCCAAATGCGTGGCCCTCGTTTAAATATTTTTTTAAAATCCTTAGAATTCGAGGCGTGTCATTTAACAAATTTCCATGGCACTCGCGAAATTAACAACTTGTAGTTGCTTTAGGCGCGTATTTTAATAATATTACCTTCCTTAAACTTGGGTGTGCATTTCATGTGACCCAACTCTAAATCTCACAACGTTGAATAAGATGTGTTTCGGATTGCGGGTGCATTTTATGTGGTGCGATCCGAAGACATGTTTTATATGACGTTAACGCTAAATCTTCTTTAAAAATAATTGAAAGCGGTTTAATAAGTTAAAATGTACCATAGGATGAAACATGTATTAAAATCAGACAATAGGCCAATTATAATAGTTTAAGTGACTGTGCTAGAACCACGGAATCCGGGGGTGCCTAACACCTTCCCTCTGGTTAACAGAATTCCTTACTCAGAATTTCTGGTTCGCAGACTTCAAAAGGAAAGTCGAAATCTTCCTCGATTTGGGATTTAGAAATAAACCGGTGGCTTGGGACACCAGAAAACATACCATCCCAAATGGAGACTCTAAATTTAATGAATAAATAATCCCATTTCGAATAAAGTCACTTAAAGTGGAAAAACTCCCTTGTGCTACTTTCGGGTAGTGTAAAAAAGGAGGTGTGACAGCTCTGGCGACTCTGCTGGGGATCGAACCCAAACTCTCTTGTTTAGAGTTCAAGAATTCGAGCTTAGAATAGCTATCGTGATTGGCTTTATCTGTTATCTGATTTTCCTACATGTTCTGAACCTAATGTGCTAAATGCTTTACCGCTTTGATATTCTGTGAATTGTATATAAACTGCTACGAAACCCTTCCTCTCTCTAAGTCTTCTAAATCATGGAGAAGGGTGCACTTCGTGTGGCTTCTCTTCTATCTAGAGTCTTTTCCCATTTTAGAATGAGGTTCGGACAGGTTGCTAAGCTGGTGAAGCTTTTGTATTCCCAGTACGCTACCCCCCCTCAGCTCGAGTTGTCTGCTCGGGTAAGCCAGGTCTAGAACAATAAACCCATGTTTTAAACCTAGTATAACAAAGCCTCATGCCGGATTCCTAGTAGGAACGTTTGTTTGCATCAGGTGCATTTGACATAGGTGACTCAACACAAGGGTTGGGTCTGTCTAGGACAGGTGTACCCGAAATGAAAAGACCATCCTAATGTATCCTACTTGCTACTTGTGTATTTATTTGCTTTGTATTTGCATGTTGACCGGCTTATGAATAATAGGAGAAAAGTTGAAAAAAAAGTAAAATCAATGTGAGGGCTCGGAGCGATAATTTTTTGTTTTGAAAAATCAGTGTCCAAAAATATGCTGAAACTCTGCCAAAATTTTGACAAAAATTTTTTGTTTGAAAAATAATTGGTTTATTTTCGTCCAATTTGCCCAAACTACGCCAGTTTGATTCTCACGGGATGTGGGATACGTAGGCAACCCACATCGGGTCCAACTTATCTTTTTGCAAAAATAGCCCAAAAACAACAAAACTTTATTTTTGTCACAATAAGCAGGGTGATGCCATTCTTGCTTAAAATAAGCCGAATGTCCTCAAAAAAAGGCGTTGGAAGGCTGTTTTTTGCAAGAATAGCCCCTTTTGGTCATTTTTGTATGGTTAGCAGGCACAGCCTTAAAACCTTCTTCCCCGAAGTGTTGAAAGGCCGTATTTGCAAAACTGGGTTTTATTTTCAAAGTAAAATTTTTAAAAAAATGGTATCACTTTTGGGTCAAAATAAGTGACTAAAACACCTTAATAAATGTGCAGGATGAGCGCAAATAAAACTGAACCCTTCACAGTCCTTAAAGAGATCCCCTTACAGCTCTACATATGGTAGAATGATCTAGGAAAGGGCAGTAGAGAAACAGTGGTAAGTGTTCTGGGAGGCCTCGTCGGACTATTGAACATCAAGCCAAGGTTGGACATAATTGAAGCTTTAATACCTTTTTGGGACCCAACTCGCAATGTGTTCCGCTTCTCTGACTTTGAGCTCACACCTACATTGGAGGAAGTTGCAGGATATACGGGCCTTAACGAAAACTTTAGAAGTCGATATCCATTGGCACCAAGACCGGTATCCCCCTACAGATTTCAGGATTTGCTAAGTATTAGTCGGGATATTCGGGACGGAAACTTATCTGAAGGGTATTGCACGCTCCAGTTCTTGTATCATCGATATGGTAACCCCCGGGGTTTTGAAGAGTCGAACACTGGTCTAACCCATGCTGAAAATAAAGACAAATGGGAAGCAAGGCGGGGTTTAGCTTTTATGGTAGCCTTCTTGGGTGTTGTAGTTTGTCCGCGAAAAGATCGTAATATAGAGATAAGTCTCGTGGGAATGATCGATGTTGCAATCAAGAAAGCCAACAACAATGTGGTTACCCTAATCTTATCTGAAATCTACCGAGCCTTGACAATCTGTCGGGAAGGAGGAAAGTTCTTCCAAGGTTGTAATCTGTTACTATAATTATGGATGCAAGAACATCTCTGCCACCGGGTTGGGTATATGAATTACGGTTTGACTGATTTGAGTTGCATTGAAGAATTTGAAAGCCGAGTGGCAGGTATTGAATTCCTCGACGGTACTGAAGCTTGGCTTGCACATTTGAGATCCTTGACTAACGATAAAATTGAGTGGGCATTCGGATGGCTTCCTGCCACTGAAGCAGTGTACATGTTAGCTGAAGTGTGTTATCTCCTCCTGATGGGCATCCGTAGCATCCAGACTTATGCTACACACAGGGTTTTGCGCCAATTAGGAAGATTTCAAACCGTTCCCAGTGATGAAGATTTGAGTAAACATGTCATTGAATTGGGCCCAAAAGCCGCATTTCCAGAAGGGAAAATTCGCCAAGTGTGGAATGAATGTAGATTTCTTGAACCTAAGACCATGGTGCGAAATCTAGCTAGAGGTTAAGTGGACCCTAAGTACATTGTCTGGTTTGGCAAAAGATACTAGATTCCTGAAAGGCCCGCAAAGAGACCCCATGTCCAACAGTTCACCGATGGGGCACAGGTGCAATGGGACTGCTTGACCAAAGAAAATGAGTACAGGGCCAAAATAAGCCAGTTGGAAGGGCGAGTCATGGAGCTTCAGTTTGAAAATGGTGTTCAAGCCATCGCAGACGAGGGAGAAAAGAAAAAACTAACTCAGGAAAATGAAGCCCTCAAAGCTCAGATCCGGAAGATGAAAATAGCTACTAGAAACTCGGAAAGAAGCCGGGCTGATGAAAGACTTATAAGTAGTCTGAAAAAGAAAGTCCTTGAGTGTCAAGAAGACCTGGAAAAGTCTGAAGCTAGTCTAGCAAAAATTCGGGCACAATAGACAAAGAAGGCAGAAGAGGGGGAACGAGTTGTGCAACATATGAATAGGAACTATGAAGGGACCATCACTAGCCTAAGAAGAAAGGTAACCACTCTCGAGAATGAGGCAGCCAAGCAGGCTAAAGATTTCAAAGCTGATAGGGAACATTGTTATGATTTGATGGCTCAAATGGAGAAAGGAATGCAACAGTTGCAAGATCAACACCTTCATGACTCTCAAGTGTTAGAAGCCCGGAATCAGTAGATAGGGCGGTTGCTTCAGGAAAAAAGGCAGAATTAGAGAAAGGATCAGAACCATCACTGACTACATTACCATGAAATGCCAAGTGTGCGGGGACATGACTCGTACCACCTTTTTCGGTGCAGTGATGACTTTTGTCCGCAAAGTTATGAGTGATTTGGAGCAACTGCAAGGGGATCTCGCATTTAGGCTCGCGGCGAGACCGAATGATGTCCCGCGGGCACCAGGAGTATTAATGTATTCTTGATTTTTACTTGATTCTATATCTTTCTTTTCTGTTGGAGTCTGTTAGTTTATTTTCGATTATGTTAGTCAGTTCTTGAGTCTGTATTGTCATCATGTTGTTGGAGTCTGTTGTTTTCCTTTTAGTTTTGAATCATTGTAATCCAGAGTATTTCTCTTTTATGAGAAAATTGAAAATCCCAAAATATTTGTTATTTAGTTTTACATTTTATCGCCTCCAGAACTACGCTTGGTCTGATTCATGTGGGGTCATGATACGTATGCAATCTACATAGAATTCGATCATAACCCAAGAAAAAAAAAGAGGAGCAAAAGAGAGCAGAAATGGAAAGAAGAAAAATGAAAAAAAAAATAAGTAAAGCCGGGATGAAGCATGCAACCATTGCAAAAATGTAGAAACACCTTTAACTGTATAGATGCATCACCCCCCAATGTGCGATTACTTATCTGTTATTTGTGTCAAATTAACTGTTTGTTGTTATTACTCTTAGTCTAGGATTTTTATAGAATGGTGGTTGGTTTTAGTGGTAACCTGGCTTCACACCCATACTTTACTTGATCGAAGGGGAGCATCGGAATGTCTTCAGAAATGACTCTGCCAACAATTCCCATCACGGATGATAGCCCAATCTCGGGCATCCCGACCTCAGAATCGGCAGCTGCCAATGAAAACAGAATCCTGCATCTTCGGGTTATGGAAATGTGGGATGCTTGGGCAAATGGAAGAGAGCCACCAAGCGCAATCCCAGGATTCCCCGAGCTTTTTCCTAGATTAGGTGGTACTTCCAATGTTCCAATCAGTCATCCAAATACCCCACTAGGACATCCAACTATCTCAGCTCATTTTGTGGGAACACCTTCTAAGGTTCGCCCCCAGGTGTTCATCTCCGGTGCAGCTTCAAACATCTTCACAGCTCCCCAATGCTCGGCCACGACACAACCTACACTGCCTAGGCCCAGTTTTGACCTCTCGGCCTTCACTTCCAAACACCCACCTTTCAGATGGAACCTCCTTAGTTTCCCACTTATACTTATTCTCAGCCACCTCAATTTGAGTTCACTGCGGGGAAAGAAAAGACTACCAAAACTCCTAATCAATAAGAGATTGCGAAGAAGATGAGGAGTATGGAGCAGATCCTCAAGAACATACAAGGCTTGAGTGGACAGAAAAGTGTGTCCTATGCTGATTTATGCATGTTACCTCATGTGCACTTACCATTGGGATTCAAAACCCCAAAATTTGAGAAGTACGACGGGCACGGTGATCCTATTGCTCATCTCAAGAAATATTGTAATCAATTGCGAGGGGCCGGTAGAAAGGAAGAACTACTCATGGCCTATTTCGGAGAAAGTCTGGTGGGCATCACATCAGAGTGGTACATGGACCAAGATATATCCCGCTGGCACATCTGGGATGACTTGGCTAAAGATTTCGTCAAGCAATTCCAGTACAACATTGATATCGCTCCAGATAGGAACTCGTTGACATACTTGAAGAAGAAATCCTTAGAAAGCTTCCGAGAGTACGCAGTTAAATGGCGTGAATAGGCCTCCAGGGTAAACCCTCTGATGGATGAGGTTGAAATGGTCACGGTTTTCCTCCAAGCTCAAGAAGCTGACTACTTCCAACATATGATGTCCGCAATAGGTAAACCGTTCGCTGAGGCCATCAAGATTGGCGAAATGGTTGAAAACGGGAAAAATTCTAAGCCAAGCCGCCATTAGAGCTACCTCCCAAGCCATTCAGGGTGGGCCTGGAGGAATGGCGAAGGGCAAGAAAAAGGAAGAAACATCTATGGCAGCGTCGGCTGCAAAGAAAACACCGTACTCCCAGATCCCTTCTACCAGAAAGGACCCCACAACACTATTACCCCCACCAAGTCATGGCCTATGCTCCTCATCCATACACGGTCATGAATGCTCAACCTTATGTCCGGCCACAACAACAAGCCAACCGTAACCAAGCTCTATTTCCTAGAAACCAGCCTCCTTACCAAAACCACTACAACCCCCGTCCTCCACAAAACAATTTTCCCCCTCGTGAACCACCTAGAAGGCCAAATTTTACACCAACTGACAAATCGTACTCCAGTCTGTTTCCAAAGCTTGTCCAAATGGGTCTACTACAGCCGGTTCCTCAAACCAGGCAAAAACCCAGCATCACCCGCTTATAGAGCCGGTACCCGATGCACCTATCACTCAGGGGTAGAAGGGAATGACACGGATGACTGTTGGACTCTGAAGAGAGCCGTGGAAAACTTGATAGAAAAAAGGAAAATAGTGGTAAGGGATGAAGATATTCCCAATGAGACTAACAACCCGCTGCCGACCCACAACAACGGGACGGTAATAGGAATTAATTGTGAGGACAAAGAATTTGACACAGCATTGAAGGTCATCATTGCCATCGCTGATGTACAAAAGAAACCAAAAGATGCCCCAAAGCAAGAAAAAGGGGAGAAAAAGAACAAAACCACCCCTCCAAAGTCAGAAAAGAAAGTTGACGTGGAAATTGGGGCAATGCCTCCCAAAGATGTCGTCCTCTATGTCCCTCGAGGCTGCAAAGAAAAGCAGATGGATTTGAGTCCTCCCAGGAGGTTCAAACTGAATAAGACAACCCAAATGTATGTGCCCAAAGGAGCTCATGTGATGCGGGGGCCAATTAATCTACCAAGGCTGAGTGAGCCCGTGGTTATTGGCCGTTCCCCACAAAAGCCCATGACAGATCCTACCGTTGTGACTTGAAATTACAACAAATCAGTGGTGACTTACAAAGGCAAAGAAATCTCGGGAGAAATTCGAGAAAATAAACTGGAAAAAAAGTATTTCAATCTGGAAGAGGTAAACAATGCCACTAGAAAGCACTTCCTATCTAAGAAGCCCGTAAGTGCAAAAGAAGCAAAGGCCATCTTTCAAAAGATGAAAATGGCAGATTGTGAGGTAACCGACCAGCTTCAAAAATTTCCCGCACAAGTCTCCTTGTTATCTCTATTGATGAATTCCACTGAACATCAAATGGTATTGATCAAGACCCTTAACAAAGCATATGTGCCTGTTGAGACTTCTGTAGAGCAGTTGGAGAGAATGGCTGAAAGATTTTTCGCAATTAACCAGATTTCCTTCAGCAAAAATGACTTACCCCCAGAGGGGGCCGCGCATAACAAAGACCTACACCGGACAGTCAAATGCAAAGGTTACTACATGAAAAGGGTTATGTTGGACGGAGGCTCTGGGTAGACATCTGCCCACTTTCAACTCTACAGCGCATGGAAATCGGGACCGAAAGAATTCGACCTAACTATGTCTGTGTACGGGCTTTGATGGTATAAAAAGGGACACAATTGGAGAGATCAATCTGATTCTGACCATTGGCCCAGTAGATTTTGAAGTAACCTTCCATGTTCTGGATATGGACACATCCTACAACTTTCTTTTGGGGAGGCCATGGATTCATGCAGTGGGGGCTGTACCTTCTACCCTTCATCAGATGGTAAAATTTGAGCATGAAGATCAAGAGATTATGGTCCACGGGGAAGACTAGCAATCAATTTATCGGGACCCATCAGTCCCATGTCTTGAAGCAAGAGAGGGGAGTGAGCACATAGTTTATCAGGCCATTGAAATTGTGGTCGCAGACCAGTACAAAGAGGGAAACCCTTGCCCCCAACCTTTTCTTTCTAATGCATCAATCATGGTGGCCAAAGAAATGATCAGACACGGCTTCAAACCGGGGATGGGGCTCGGGAAATCCTTGCAAGGGATAACTGAACCTATCACCCTGACCGCCAGTGAAAAGTTCTTTGGGATAGGCTTCCGACCCACTCCAGCTGATGTAAAATGGGCAAATGATAGAAAGAATGATGGTTGGGTCTTGCCTCAGTCGGTGTCGCATCTGTACAGAATATTTGTCAAACCAAAATACCATGAGGAAGAAGAATATGAGGCCTTCACGGCCGAAGAGATTGAAGATATCTATGGGGCAATGAGGAAGATACTATATGAAACCCACATGGTCCAGCCAGGGGAGGGCTCAAGCACCGCTGAGGTGCTGTATATGGGACCTGACGCCAAGCTACAAAATTGGAAGGCTATGCCATTCCTAATCAGGTGGGAGTCTCGGTAGACCTATCCTGCCACCTTTTCTATGTCACGAGTTATTTCAGGGTGTAACTCGGATGTTTTCTTTAGTTTCTTGTCTTTTAATTTTCCAATGTAAACCCTTTTATCTTCAAATTCCAACAAATGAAATCAATATTTCATCATTCATCTTTCTTTATTCTTTCTGATTTTTGTTATTTTTCCCTTTTGTTTCTTCTTTCAGTTCTAACAATGCGGCTTTAAATAACATGACATGCTTGCGGGCTTCATGCCTAGATCCGAACACATTGTTTAACTGTGAAATGATGAACCAAGAACCGGAGTACGATGAAGAAGAGGCTTTTAGGGAAATAAATCGAGAATTGGAACAATTTGAGAATAAACCTAAGCCGAACATAAATGATACTGAACCGGTTAATTTGGGTAGTTTTGAAGAAATCAGGGAAACCAAGATAAGCATCCACGCAGACGAAAAAACTCGAGACGCCTTAATCTAACTCGTGTTTGAGTACAAAGATGTGTTTGCTTGGTCATATGATGACATGCTAGGACTGAGTGTTGATTTGGTTGTTCATAAGTTGCCTACTTACCCAGACTGTTCCCCAGTCCAGCAAAAGCAAAGAAAGTTTAAAACTGATATCAGTGACAAGATCAAAGAAGAGGTCACAAAGCAGTTGAAAGCGGGGGTTATCCGAGTGGTCCGGTACACCACATGGTTAGCTAATGTAGTCCTAGTGCCAAAGAAAGACGAGAAGACCTGGGTATGTGTGGATTACAGAGATTTAAACAAGGCAAGTCCCAAAGATAACTTCCCTTTGCCGAACATCCACATCCTTATTGATAAATGCGCCAAGCATGAGATACAGTCCTTTGTGGATTGTTACGCAAGATATCACCAGATGTTGATGGATGAAGAAGATGCAGAGAAGACAGCTTTTACCACACCTTGTGGTACATACTGTTACAGGGTCATGCCATTTGGTCTCAAGAATGGTGGGGCAACCTATATGAGGGCCATGACATCCATTTTTCATGATATGATGCACCGAGAGATAGAGGTGTATGTGGACGATGTAATCATCAAATCCAAAACCCAGGACGACCACGCTCGGGACTTGAGAAAGTTTTTTGAGTGGCTGCACAAATATGATTTGAAGCTGAACCCAGCCAAATGTGCATTTGGGGTGCCATCCAGCAAACTCTTGGGATTCATCGTCAGTCGGAGGGGCATCGAGTTAGACCCAACAAATATAAAGTCTATTCTAGATTTGCCTCCTCCGAAAACCAAGAAGGATGTTATGAGTTTGTTGGGTAGATTGAACTACATCAGCTGGTTCATTGCCCAATTGACGTCCACATGTGAACCCATATTCAAATTGCTGAAGAAAGACGTAGCAGTCAAGTGGACAGATGAATGTCAAGAAGCTTTTGATAAAATTAAGGAATATCTGTCTAATTCGCTAGTCTTTGTCCCACCTGGGCCAGGGAGGCCTTTGTTCCTGTACCTGATAGTCTTGGAAAATTCTTTCAGTTGTGTCCTCGGGCAACACGATGTGACCGGAAAGAGAGAGCAGGCTATTTACTATCTGAGCAAGAAATTCACCAGTTCTGAAGCCAAGTACACTCTGTTGGAAAGGACATGCTGCGCTTTGACTTGGGTCGCTCAGAAGTTGATACATTATTTGGAAGCCTACAGCACTTACCTCATAACTATGTTGGATCCTTTAAAATACATATTCCAGAAGCCAATGCCCACTGGGAGGCTAGCAAAGTGGCAGATCCTGCTTATGGAATTCGACATAGTATATGTCACTCGCACGACAATGAAATCTCAGGCGTTAGCAGGTGACTTGGCTGAAAATACGGTTGATGATGAATACAAACCTTTGAATACTTACTTCCCGGATGAAGAGGTAAACTCAGTTGAGGCAATACCCAAAGACATCGACGCTTGGAAAATGTTCTTCGATGGAGCGGTAAACGCAAAAGGTGTTAGAATTGGGGCAATCTTGATTTCGCCCACCGGTCAGCATTACCCAGCCACAGCTAGGCTTCGGTTTTTCTACACAAACAACACTATCGAGTACGAAGCTTGCATTATGGGTATGAACATGGCAATCGACCAAGATGTCGAAGAACTATTAATCATGGGAGACTCAGATTTGATTATCCGACAAGTTTAAGGAGAATGGGAAACCCGAGATGACAAGCTTATTCCTTATAGGCAACATGTGGAAGAACTTGGTAAGCGATTCAAGTCAATAAAGTTCAGGTACATTCCTCTTTGCCACAATGAACTAGCTGATGCGCTTGCCACTTTAGCCTTAATGCTACCATACCCGGGCAATGCCCACATTGACCCCTTGGAAATCCAGATCCAGGAAAGGCATGGTTATTGTAATACAGTTGAAATAGCACCAAATACCCAAACATGGTATCATGACATCAAAAGGTTTTTGAAAACACAAGAATACCCCGAGCAAGCCAGTGGAGAATAGAAGAGAACCATTAGGCGGCACGCAAGTGGTTTCTTTTTGAGTGGCGATGTCTTGTACAAGAGAACTTCGAACCTCAACTTGTTAAAATGTGTTGATGCAGAAGAGGATGGAAGGATCATGCATGAGGTACACGCGGGGGTATGCGGACCCCACATGAACGGGTATGATTTAGCAAAGAAAATCCTTCGAGCGGGCTATTACTGGATAACCATAGACAAGGACTATTTCAACTTTGTCCGGAAGTGTCATTTGTGTCAGGTACACAGTGATTTGATTCATGCCTCCCATAGAACTGCATCCCATGTCAGCACCTTGGGCATTTGTTGCTTGGGGTATGGACGTCATTGGGCCAATCGAGCTGAAAGCCTCAAATGGGCACAGATTCATACTAGTTGCCATTGACTATTTCACGAAATAGGTTGAAGCCATCACTCTCAAATCCGTCACCAAGAAAGCTGTGGTAGATTTCGTGCACTCTAACATTATCTGCCGTTTTGGCATTCCTGCAACTATTATCACAGAAAATGCTGCAAACTTGAATAGTCATTTGATGGGAAAGATATGTGAACAATTCAAGATAACGCACTGGAACTCTACTCCTTATCGGCCCAAAGCCAATGGGGCCGTCGAAGCAGCAAACAAAAACATCAAAAAGATTTTGAGAAAGATGATTCAAAGTTCCAGGAAATGGCATGAAAAGTTGTTGTTTGCATTATTGGGATATCGCACTACTATGTGCACGTTAATTGGAGCCACCTTGTATCTTTTGGTTTATGGCATTGAAGCCGTAATACCCGTAGAGGTTGAAATCCCCTCTTCGGATCATTGTTGAAGCTGAAATTGAAGACAGTGAGTGGGTTAAAACCCGGCTGGAACAGTTAACCTTGATCGATGAAAAGTGAATGGCCGCGGTCTTCCACGGGCAGTTGTACCAATTAAAGAATGGCCCGTGCTTAGAACAAGAAAGTGTGGCCTAGAAATTTTGAAGTAGGGAAACTCGTTTTAAGGCGTATCCTTCCCCATCACCAGGAAGTGAAAGGAAAATTTCCTCCTAATTGGAAGGGCCCATACATCATCAGAAAGATATTCCCAAAAGGGGCATTGTATCTGGGCGATATCGAAGGGAATGATCCTGAAGCAGCTGTAAATGCGGATGCAGTCAAAAGGTATTATGTTTAGCTTTCCTGCAACAACAATCTTGTCCGATTGGGATGACAAAGGCTTTCATTCTGACTACCCAAACACTATCCACCCTTTGCGAACCTATTTGAGCCGGTTACTCTTCTTTGATTACCCTCTTGGGAACCGTAAAGTGTTAAAAAAAAGAGACAAAATGTTTCCCTGAACTACGTTCGACTTGATTTTGAAAGGATACATAGGCAGCCCTCTCTGAGGTTCAGTTACACTAAAATAAAAATCCAGATTCCCATAAAAGTGAAACTGGGGCAGATGACATAGTTGTTCGGCAATAAGCCCACCAGAATGGTTCCGAAGATGTAATTCCATCCAGATTCTTTTTACCCTACCCTTGTCCAAGTCCTTCTTATCAATTGGAAAAGGCGTCGGGATTAGAAGACACTGTTGTTTGGATATGATACAATCAAACTGAGAGAAATAAAATGAGAGAGTCTTATCGGTGAAAACCTACGGGCACCATAAGGCGACGGTGAGCAGAGAAATTGAAAACGAGAGAGCGTGTTTGGTGAAAACTCGTAAAGAGCATTATCGGGTGACGGTGAGAAGAGAAATGAGAGAGGTCGATTGGCGAAAACCCGCAAAGGGCGTCGTCGGTCAAAAAAAAGACGCTCTCACCACTGAAAGAGTCCTGGCAAGATTCCCTGGTTTTGAAACATGGGTCTCAATGAGTTTATGAGAAGTTGGAAAAGTTTGTACGGGCCGGGCATCCAGTCCAAGAAGCATGTCATGTCTATTTGAAGCCTGCATGCACCCTAGATAAGTCTTTCCTTCGTTACCGAAAGGGGCACTTCTCTTTAAATTCATTTTTCTTGCCTTTTGTTTACTTTTTCCTTGAATCCCTCTTGGTCTAACTCCTCTTCCGAAACCAATACAAATAAAATATGGCAAGATTGGCTTTACAGGGCTCTGCCTAACAAAAGCTAAAGAAAAGTATCCAACCTCAGCGGGTGAATCAAGTCGATCCCGACTGGCCATGATAGCTGATGCCTTGAAATCAAAGTTATTGAACAAGAAAAGAAAGTCAAAAGAAAAATTCCTAAAGGCGGAATAGAGTGAAAGGGTCGAAGCCCCACGGGGGCGAGTCATAATGAAATCTTAAAAGTTAAGTCCCTCAGTTTGAAAGACAGATCAATCTTCAGAAAACCAGCAAGCAACAGAGGTTCTCACCAAAAGTTGGACCGAGATCGAGTGATCAAAACCATCAAGTCCATAAAACCAACCACCGTTTCAAAACTAAGAATTGTTCTTTGTTTCAAAAGATTGAAACAGGTGCAGCCCAAGGCAACCGTGCAAAAGCGGATGCAGCCGAAAGAAAAGCTGCGCAAAAGCTAGAAACAGCTTCGCAGTAACAATCAACCCGAAAAGGGAAGTTTTTCTCCAAAATTCTTTCCTGCGTTTTATTAAAATAAAATGAAATAAAAAACGGAAAATGAAAAAAAAAGAACAAGAAGAAGAAAAGAAGAAAATCCAAACAAAAATGATAGCTTCAGATTCCCAACCTTAGTCTTTTACTATTTTTGCCAACATTAGGGCTCCAATCCCTGAGTTGAGCATTTTTAGACATAGGGCCTCCATTCCCTAGTCACTTTTTGCCAACATTAGGGCTCCAATCCCTGAGTTGAGACTTTTTAGACATAGGGCCTCCATTCACTAGTCACTTTTTTTACCAACATTAGCGCTCCAATCCCTGAGTTGAGCCTTTTTAGACATAGGGCCTCCAATCCCTAGTCGTTTTTTCCGCCAACATTAGGGCTCCAATCCCTGAGTTGAGCCTTTTTAGACATAGGGCCTACATTCCCTAGTCGTTTTTTCTGCCAACATTAGGGCTCTAATCCTTGAGTTGAGCCTTTTTAGACATAGGGCCTCCATTCCCTACTCGCTTTTCTGCTAACATTAGGGCTCTAATCCCTGAGTTGAGCCTTTTAGACATAGGGCCACCATTCTCTAGTAGCCTTTTGCTAGCATTAGGGCTCCAATCCCTAAGTTGAGCCTTTTTAGGCATAGGGCTTCCATTCTCTAGTCACTTTTTCTGCCAACATTAGGGCTCCAATCCCTGAGTTGAGCCTTTTTAGACATAGGGCCTCCATTCCCTAGTCGCCTTTTGCCAGCATTAGGGCTCCAATCCCTGAGTTGAGCCTTTTTAGACATAGGGCCTCCATTCCCTAGTCAATTTTTATGCCAACATTAGGGCTCCAATCCCTGTGTTGAGCCTTTTTAGATATAGGGCCTCCATTCCCTAGTTGCTTTTTCCACCAATATTAGGGCTCCAATCCCAGAGTTAAGCCTTTTAGACATAGGGCCTCCATTCCCTAGTCGCCTTTTGCCAACATTAGGGCTCCAATCCCTGAGTTGAGCCTTTTTAGACATAAGGCCTCCATTCCCTAGTCGCTTCTTCTGCCAACATTAGGGCTCCAATCCCTGAGTTGAGCCTTTTTAGACATAGGGTCTCCATTCCCTAGTCGCCTTTTTTCAAGCATTAGGGCTCCAATCCCTGAGTTGAGCCGTTTTAGACATAGGGCCTCCATTCTCTAGTCGCTTTTTATGCAAATATTAGGGCTCCAATACCTGAGTTGAGCCTTTTTAGACATAGGGCCTCCATTCTCTAGTCGCTTTTTCTGCCAACATTAGGGCTCCAATCCCTTAGGGCTCCAATCACTGAGTTGAGCCTTTTTAGATATAGGGCCTCCATTCCCTAGTCGCCTTTTGCCAGCATTAGGGCTCTTATCCCTGAGTTGAGCCTTTTTAGACATAGAGCCTCCATTCCCTAGTCGTTTTTTCCGCCAACATTAGGGCTCCAATCCCTGAGTTGAGCCTTTTTAGACATATGGCCTCCATTCCCTACTCGCTTTTCTGCCAAAATTAGGGCTCCAATCCCTGAGTTGAGCCTTTTAGACATAGGGCCTCCATTCCCTAGTCGTCTTTTGCCAGCATTAGGGCTCCAATCCCTGAGTTGAGCCTTTTTAGAAATAGGGCCTCCATTCCCCAGTCACTTTTTCTGCCAACATTAGGGCTCCAATCCCTGAGTTGAGCCTTTTTAGACATAGGGCCTCCATTCCCTAGTCGCCTTTTGCCAGCATTAGGGCTCCAATCCCTGAGTTGAGACTTTTTAGACTTAGGGCCTCCATTCCCTAGTCTTTTTTTATGCCAACATTAGGGCTCCAATCCCTGAGTTGAGCCTTTTTAGACATAGGGCCTCCATTCCCTAGTTTCTTTTTCCACCAATATTAGGGCTCCAATCCCAGAGTTAAGCCTTTTAGACATAGGGCCTCCATTCCCTAGTCGCCTTTTGCCAGCATTAGGGCTTCAATCCCTGAGTTTAGCCTTTTTAGACATAAGGCCTCCATTCCCTAGTTGCTTCTTCTGCCAACATTAGGGCTCAAATCCCTGAGTTGAGCCTTTTTAGACATAGGGTCTCCATTCCCTAGTCGCCTTTTTCCAGCATTAGGGCCCCAATCCCCGAGTTGAGCCTTTTTAGACATAGGGCCTCCATTCTCTAGTCGTTTTTTCTGCAAACATTAGGGCTCCAGTCCCTGAGTTGAGCCTTTTTAGACATAGGGCCTCCATTCCCTAGTCGTTTTTTCTGCCAACATTAGGGCTCCAATCCCTGAGTTGAGCCTTTTTAGACATAGGGCCTCTATTCCTTAGTCGTCTTTTGCTAGCATTAGGGCTCCTATCCCGGAGTTGAGCCTTTTTAGACATAGAGCCTCCATTCCCTAGTCATTTTTTTCGCCAACATTAGGGCTCCAATCCCTGAATTGAACCTTTTTAAACATAGGGCCTCCATTCCCTAGTTGCTTTTTCCACCAATATAGGGTTTCAATCCCTGAGTTAAGCGTTTTAGACATAGGGCCTCCATTCCCTAGTCGCTTTTTCTGCCAACAATACGGCTCCAATCCCTGAGTTGAGACTTTTTAGACATAGGGCCTCCATTCCCTAGTCGGTTTTTCTGCCAACATTTGGGCTCCAATCTCTAAGTTGAGCTTTTTAGACATAGGGCCTCCATTCCATAGTCGCTTTTCTACCCAACATTAGGGCTCCAATCCCTGAGTTGAGCTTTTTTAGATTTAGGGCCTCCATTCCCTAGTCGTTTTTCTGCCAACACTCCATTCCCTAAGTTTTTCTACCAACATTAGGGCTCCAATCCCTGAGTTGAGCCTTTTTAGACATAGGGCCTCCATTCCCTAGTCGCCTTTTGCCAGCATTTGGGCTCCAATCCCTGAGTTGAGCCTTTTTAGACATAGGGCCTCCATTCCCTAGTCAATTTTTATGTCAACATTAGGGCTCCAATCCCTGTGTTGAGCCTTTTTAGATATAGGGCCTCCATTCCCTAGTTGCTTTTTCCACCAATATTAGGGCTCCAATCCCAGAGTTAAGCCTTTTATACATAGGGCCTCCATTCCCTAGTCGCCTTTTGCCAACATTAGGGCTCCAATCCCTGAGTTGAGCCTTTTTAGACATAAGGCCTCCATTCCCTAGTCGCTTCTTCTGCCAACATTAGGGCTCCAATCCCTGAGTTGAGCCTTTTTAGACATAGGGTCTCCATTCCCTAGTCGCCTTTTTTCAAGCATTAGGGCTCCAATCCCTGAGTTGAGCCGTTTTAGACATAGGGCCTCCATTCTCTAGTCGCTTTTTATGCAAATATTAGGGCTCCAATCCCTGAGTTGAGCCTTTTTAGACATAGGGCCTCCATTCTCTAGTCGCTTTTTCTGCCAACATTAGGGCTCCAATCCCTTAGGGCTCCAATCACTGAGTTGAGCCTTTTTAGATATAGGGCCTCCATTCCCTAGTCGCCTTTTGCCAGCATTAGGGCTCTTATCCCAGAGTTGAGCCTTTTTAGACATAGAGCCTCCATTCCCTAGTCGTTTTTTCCGCCAACATTAGGGCTCCAATCCCTGAGTTGAGCCTTTTTAGACATATGGCCTCCATTCCCTACTCGCTTTTCTGCCAAAATTAGGGCTCCAATCCTTGAGTTGAGCCTTTTAGACATAGGGCCTCCATTCCCTAGTCGCCTTTTGCCAGCATTAGGGCTCCAATCCCTGAGTTGAGCCTTTTTAGAAATAGGGCCTCCATTCCCCAGTCACTTTTTCTACCAACATTAGGGCTCCAATCCCTGAGTTGAGCCTTTTTAGACATAGGGCCTCCATTCCCTAGTCGCCTTTTGCCAGCATTAGGGCTCCAATCCCTGAGTTGAGACTTTTTAGACTTAGGGCCTCCATTCCCTAGTCTTTTTTTCTGCCAACATTAGGGCTCCAATCCCTGAGTTGAGCCTTTTTAGACATATGGCCTCCATTCCCTAGTTGCTTTTTCCACCAATATTAGGGCTCCAATCCCAGAGTTAAGCCTTTTAGACATAGGGCCTCCATTCCCTAGTCGCCTTTTGCCAGCATTAGGGCTCCAATCCTTGAGTTGAGCCTTTTTAGACATAAGGCCTCCATTCCCTAGTTGCTTCTTCTGCCAACATTAGGGCTACAATCCCTGAGTTGAGCCTTTTTAGACATAGGGTCTCCATTCCCTAGTCGCCTTTTTCCAGCATTAGGTCCCCAATCCCCGAGTTGAGCCTTTTTAGACATAGGGCCTCCATTCTCTAGTCGTTTTTTCTGCAAACATTAGGGCTCCAGTCCCTGAGTTGAGCCTTTTTAGACATAGGGCCTCCATTCCCTAGTCGCTTTTTCTGCCAACATTAGGGCTCCAATCCCTGAGTTGAGCCTTTTTAGACATAGGGCCTCTATTCCTTAGTCGCCTTTTGCTAGCATTAGGGCTCCTATCCCGGAGTTGAGCCTTTTTAGACATAGAGCCTCCATTCCCTAGTCGTTTTTTTCGCCAACATTAGGGTTCCAATCCCTGAATTGAGCCTTTTTAGACATAGGGCCTCCATTCCCTAGTTGTTTTTTCCACCAATATAGGGTTTCAATCCCTGAGTTAAGCGTTTTAGACATAGGGCCTCCATTCCCTAGTCGCTTTTTCTGCCAACATTACGGCTCCAATTCCTGAGTTGAGCCTTTTTAGACATAGGGCCTCCATTCCCTAGTCGGTTTTTCTGCCAACATTTGGGCTCCAATCTCTGAGTTGAGCTTTTTAGACATAGGGCCTCCTTTCCATAGTCGCTTTTCTACCCAACATTAGGGCTCCAATCCCTGAGTTGAGCTTTTTTAGATTTAGGGCCTCCATTCCCTAGTCGTTTTTCTGCCAACACTCCATTCCCTAAGTTTTTCTACCAACATTAGGGCTCCAATCCCTGAGTTGAGCCTTTTTAGACATAGGACCTCCATTCCCTAGTCGCCTTTTGCCAGCATTAGGGCTCCAATCCTTGAGTTGAGCCTTTTTAGACATAGGGTCTCCATTCCCTAGTCGCTTTTTCTGCCAACATTAGGGCTCCAATCCCTGAGTTGAGCCTTTTTAGACATAGGGCCTCCATTCCCTAGTCGCTTTTTCCGCCAACATTAGGGCTCCAATCCCTGAGTTGAGTTTATTAGACATAGGGCCTCCATTCACTAGTCATTTTTTTCGACAACATTATGGCTCCAATCCCTGAGTTGAGCCTTTTTAGACATAGGGCCTCCATTCCCTAGTCGTTTTTTTGCCAACATTTGGGCTCCAATCCCTGAGTTGAGCCTTTTTAGACATAGGGCCTTTATTCTCTAGTCGTTTTTTCTGCCAACATTAGGGCTCCAATCCCTGAATTGAGCCTTTTTAGACATAGGGCCTCCATTCCCTAGTCGCTTTTCCCACCAATATTAGGGTTTCAATCCCTGAGTTAAGCCTTTTAGACATGGGGCCTCCATTCCCTAGTCGCCTTTTGCCACCATTAGAGCTCCAATCCTTGAGTTGAGCCTTTTTAGACATAGGGCCTCCATTCCCTAGTCGGGTTTTCTGCCAACATTAGGGCTCCAATCCCTGAGTTGAGCCTTTTTAGACATAGGGTCTCCATTCCCTAGTCGGTTTTTCTGCCAACATTTGGGCTCCAATCTCTGAGTTGAGCTTTTTAAACATAGGGCCTCCATTCCAAAGTCGCTTTTCTATCCAACATTAGGGCTCCAATCCCTGAGTTGAGCTTTTTTAGATTTAGGGCCTCCATTCCCTAGTCGTTTTTCAGCCAACACTCCATTCCCTAAGTTTTTCTACCAACATTAGGGCTCCAATCCCTGAGTTGAGCCTTTTTATACATAGGACCTCCATTCCCTAGTCACCTTTTGCCAGCATTAGGGCTCCAATCCTTGAGTTGAGCCTTTTTAGACATAGGGCCTCCATTCCCTAGTCGTTTTTTCTGCCAATATTAGGGCTCCAATCCCTGAGTTGAGCCTTTTTAGACATAGGGCCTCCATTCCCTAGTCGCTTTTTCTGCCAACATTAGGGCTCCAATCCCTGAGTTGAGCTTTTTAGACATAGGGCCTCCATTCCCTAGTCGTTTTTCTGCCAACATTAGGGCTCCAATCTCTAAGTTGAGCCTTTTTAGACATAGGGCCTCCATTCTCTAGTCTCTTTTCTGCCAACATTAGGGCTCCAATCCCTGAGTTGAGCCTTTTAGACATAGGGCCTCCATTCCTAGTCGCCTTTTGCCAACATTAGGGTTCCAATCCCTGAGTTGAGTCTTTTAGACATAGAGACTCTATTCCCTAGTCGCCGTTTGCCAACATTAGGGCTCCAATTCCTAAGTTGAGTCTTTTTAGATATAGGGCTTCCATTCCCTAGTCGTCTTTTGCCAACATTAGAGCTCCAATCCCTGAGTTGACATTTTAGATTTAGGGCTCCATCCCCTGAACTTTTCCCTTCTAGATAGATGCAATCCTTATTTTATTTGTTTTTTTTTAAAAAAAAAGGGAATAGTTTAGATTTTTTTCAAATAACTCATGAAATTTTTCTAGTGAAAACTGGGGCAGAAAAATTTCGTTCTTTTGTTTGTTTTGGTGTCTGAGCAGGTTTTACCTCGAGACATAGGATTCGAGATGACCAATAGAATGAGTCTCAATCCAGAATAAAGAAAAGAAGAAAAAGAACAAAGAAGAAGTGAATTCAAAGTGCTGAGGCAGACAAAGATGCAGACTGCTCAAAACTCGATTGAAGTCACAAGCTTCGCTTGTCCCGTTTTGATCCAAATGCCGAAGAAAGAAACAGCACCTGCAACTGGCGAGCATCAAGATTCAGATTGGAGTCCACAACAAAATAAGCTAAGACTCAAGATCAAGCTTCAAGAGATTTATAGATAGGAATCTTGTAACTCGTAGTTGATAGGCCTAACTAGCTTAGCTTTTGATTTTCCTTTTTGGTGTAATAAGGAGGTCAGCAAGCAATAGCAGCAGCAGCGAAATCACAACTCCCCTAGTGACATCTACCAAAACTTCCAGAACTACACCGACCTGATTCCTTTATAGCCAAGGATATGTAGGCAACCTTTGAAGCAAGGTTCAGTCAGACTCTTTTCAAAATGCTTCTCATGGAGTGTCAAACAGGCAAAAATCCCTCATAATTGTTCATTTCGTCTTTTCCCGAAAACCCTTCGTATCTCCGAGCAAAGAGGGGCAGCTGTGAGCACGTGATTTTTGCCTCGCATGAATTACTCCAAGAATCCCCAAAATTAGGATTTTTCTTTCGTTATTTGATTTTTAGGAATTAATTGTCCAATTTTCGTGTTTGTTTACATTTTTTAGTGCATATTTAATTTAAATCATGAAAAGTAGCAAAAATATCACGCATTGCATTTAGGTATTCAGTTTACATTTTTTGAGATTAATTAGTAAATTAATGTTTTACAAAAAATGGAAAAATCACAAAAAAAATAACTTATTTTTGCATTCATTATTATTTAATTTCGAATTTTGGTAGTTTTATTTTAATTTGGGCACTTAATTAGTTGTGGTAATTATTATTTGGAGTTAATTAATTTAATTTGGTAAGATAATCTAGTTTAGAGATTTTAATTTAGGTTTTTATTTTTATTTGGAATTAATTAAAAGAATTTGAAAATAAAAGAAAATGAAAGAAAAAGAAGTGAAAAGAATCAGATTTTTGGGCCAAATCCATGAAATTCCTCAAAGCCCAATTAATTCAACACCTAAACCCCTCCAAACCACTCAAATACCCAGCCCAGACCTATGTCCAACCCGGTCCGGTCACCCCCTCATCCAAACGACCCCATTTTGCCCTCTAATAATCACGACCGTTGGATCTCACTAATCCATCGGTCCGGAACAGGGAACCCTTTATATATAAATATGTCCAAACGTTACCCCTACCCCCTAACTCGTCTCTCACCTCACTTCATCATCTTTAGAGAACATCTCCCTAAACCCTAGCGCCGCCCCAAAATCCTTACCATCTCCTGTGGCGGCGCCACGTCTAATTGGTCCCAAATTAAAACCCACACTCTCCTCCACCTCCACATCCCAAATCCCCAAACAACTCCTCTCAAATCCTTCCAGAACCGCTCGAATTTTAGATCAAAGAACAAAACCCTAGCGCCGCCCAACCTTCCCCGGTGGAGCCACCACCTCTGTTAGACCCCAAATCAACACCCTGAGACCTCTTTACCTTCCACATTCTAAATCCTAACTCAGTTTCCTTCAACCACATCCAGAGCGGTTCGAATATCAAATCAAAGGTTTAAGCCCTGAAAGCCTAAAATTGAAACTACACATGCAAGGTCAAGGGTCCAGTTTCATGAAGTTTTAGGGCCAATGTCATCACGAAATGATGTCATTTGCCTGTTCTTTACAAAGAACAGATGATTGAAATTATCTTGCGATGTAATTGATAAGGTCAGTCCAGTCCAGGGTTGAATCGGTAAGATTCCGTCACCCTTTCTGTTTATCATTGTTGTTCCACATCTGTCCCCTTGTCCTTTTTCTATCCTTCTTCAACTGGCTTCTTCTGATTGAATTTAGAAAAATTTCAATTTCTGAATTTAGGATTTTTTTTCTTTCATTAGTTATTTGATATTCCTGATGTACCGTGCTAGTTTTCTCCTTTGATTGTGTTTGTTTTGCTCATTTGCCATGGTTGTTTTCTTTTTATTTAAGTCATTTTTGGTTTCAGATTTTTTGTTCTCTTGATTAATTTTAATGCTTTTTTTTCCTTTGTTCTGGTTTCACTTTAAATCTCTAACCATTTTTGGGTTTGAATTTTATTTGGACTTCAATGGACTGGATTTGATTGTTGATTGAATCAAAGACCAGAGAAAATAGGGTTCATTCTAATGGGTCAGCCCATGGTGAACTTGACCCATAACCCATCTGAGACATAAGAGTAAATTTCAGAGGTAACTAAGAGTGGTTTGGGTAAAGCACTAAGGGAATCTTTCAAGTAACTACCTGAGAAGCTTCCCAGAAGCTGCATAATATACTTACTTGATCAACAAGGCAGTAAATGAAGGACTAAGCAGCAAAAAGGAAAATTTGAAAAGGACTAAAATGAAAAAACTGAACTCTTAAGGTTGCCCTAGTATTTTGCATATAAAGGCATAGTTACTTGGGGTTTAATTAAGATTTTAGAGATTTAGAGATTGGAGAGAGCTAAGAAATCAAAAAATAGAAAACGGTTGAAATTTATGTAGAAAAGACTGTTCCATAGAGTTTTAGTTTTGTAATATGAAATCATCCTCTTCCTAAATCAATTTCCTAATTGTTTGGACTTAGAAATGGTTTGAGATTTAGTCATTGAGGTTGGGTTTAGAGGTCTGCTGGTTTGACTGTGTGTTTGTAACTGATTTCTGGGCTGCAGTACTTCATTTTCTGGGTTTTGAAATTATTTTGCTGGTTTGCTCTTTGTTACTGGAACCTACTGCTGATTCCCTGTTGTTATTGCTGATTCTTCACCCCTTTCTTTTTGTCATTTGTTCACTACCAGGTATTTCCTCAAACCATTGTCAACAAGTGACTAAGAACATGTATTTTGAGTTGAGGCCAGATTGAATGCAAGCTGTTTTGAATTTCATTACATTTGTTTCCTCTATTTCTTTAATGTTCTTTAATAAGTCCTGAATTATACATGTTATCTTAGTTATCTCGTGTCTTTAGCATATTGCATATATGAACTTGTGCTCTTTAAGAGTTTGGGATTGATTTTTGGATTCAAGCAGAACATGTTAGTTCCTTAGATTTTGTTACTGTTGGTATTGAAAAGAGTTAATTGGGTTGAAGTTTCAGGTTGTGTTTGTAAGTTTAGATAAGGTTTGAACTCAAGCATTAATATTGTAGATTTCATTATTAGTGTAGTTAAAGTTGAGCATGTGTTTTTAGCAGCTTTTGAAATTTCCTTACATTCCAGTTACTGTGGAGTAATAAAGCTTATCATGTTTGTTGGGTACTATTGGTATTTTTGTCGCTGGCAGGGACTCGATACAGAGTCCTGAACCTCAGCTGGACTTTTGCAAGGTTTTGGTTTCTGGAGCCTGGGCCTTGAAGTCATCAGCATGGGAGGACGATATGCCTTTGCTACTCGGGCTTGTTCCTTGAGCCCAGTAGTTCGTTTGTTTGCTGTTGAATTTTCCTCACAACAGATTCGATCCAAAAATGCATAAAAAATAAAATTAGAAGCTCAGTTAGTTGATTTGTGCTTGATTAGTTTAAATTCAAAGGTTAAAAAGGTAATTCGATTTCGTGTTTCATATAGCATTAGTTGATTTGCGTTTAATTGGTTCTGCAAATTGTTAGGCTCTAAGCGTTGGGCCTAATGTTGTCCCAGTTGATGAATGTTTATTTTCTTGATTCAATTGAGTGACTCCATGTCACTTGGCATTTATCATCTCACTAAATCTTGGGCTCATCTTGGGCCCAAGTCTGAAGAAGCCAGCAAAGGAAGGAACGTATACTTTACGTCATTTGAGTCTGCTTTGTCGAACCCAGTCCTTTGGTTAATTGTTGTAATTGAAGCGATCTCTCTTTAGATGGTTGGTTATTCAACGCAAGGTCCGTTAGTTGATAAGTAGGTTCGAACCTTGAGTCCAAAAATGATTAGAATTCCATTAAGCCTTCCTTAATTAATTAGGTTCTTAATTAGTCGAGGTGCGCCGCGCCAAATAAAATCCCAAATGCGTGGCCCTTGTTTAATTATTTTTTTTAAAATCCTTAGGATTCGAGGCATGTCATTTAACAAATTTCCATGGCCCTCACGAAATTAACAACTCATAGTTGCTTTAGGCGCGTATTTTAATAATATTACCTTCCTTAAACTCGAGTGTGCATTTCATGTGACCCAACTCTAAATCTTACAACGTTGAATAAGATGTGTTTCGGATTGCGGGTGCATTTCATGTGGCACGATCCGAAGACATGTTTTATACGACGTTAATGTTAAATCTTCTTTAAAAATAATTGAAAGTGGTTTAATAAGTTAAAATGTACCATAGGCTGAAACATGTATTAAAATCAGACAATAGGCTAATTGTAATAGTTTAAGCGACCGTGCTAGAACTACGGAATCCAGGGGTGCCTAACACCTTCCCTCGGGTTAACAAAATTCCTTACTCAAAATTTCTGGTTCACAATCTTCAAAAGGACAGTCAAAATCTTCCTCGATTTGGGATTTAAAAATAAACCGGTGGCTTGGGACACCAGAAAATAAACCATCCCAAGTGGTGACTCTGAATGTAATGAATAAATAATCCCATTTCGAATAACGTTACTTAAAGTGGAAAAACTCCCTTGTGCTACTTTCGGGTAGTGTAAAAAAAGAGGCGTGACAGGCAATGGCGCCAAAATTTGATCAGGCCCAACTCTAGTCCTAAAAAGGATAAGCGGCCACTAAAAATATAATCTAGTCTAAAAGTCCGGAGTCGAATCCCACAGATAATTAAGGTTTCACTATAACTATTCAATATCACCAAGAGGACAAGCTCGAACAACTTTTAAGTTACTTAAACTAATCAACTAATAATTATCAAAAAGCAATAAAAATTTATCAACTAAAGAAACTAAGGGTTGGAGACTAAATTAAGGAGGTCTAGAATTATGATTTTCCCAATTATCGGAATCCTTCCTGCTATGTCTTCTATAATTTCGCCTAATTATTCTTTGCTGATCATGAGCACTCCGCTTATCGTTATTCACTCTCGAGCAACTACTGTAATGACCCGATCGGTCGTTTTGAGCCCTAGTGCATCGTTTAGTGGTTTGAGGCCGTGAGCAGTTTCACTTCAGGTATTATGACTTGTATGCATCGTTGGAATTTAATTTCGGGAAGTTTGGAGTTGATTTGGAAAGAGAATTCTCATTTCAGAAGCTTTAAGTTGGAAGATTTGACTAAGGTTGGATTTTTGAGTAAACGACTTCGGAATCGAGATTTGAAGGTTTCAGTAGGCTAGTATGACGATTTTGTACTTGGGCGTATGACCGGATCGGGTTTTGGATGACCCAGGAGCGCTTTGGCGCCTATTGTGGAAGTTAGCATTTTGGAAGAAATTTCATAAGTTTGGGTTGAAGTGAATTTCAGTGTTATCGATATCCATTTGGGGTTCTGAGTCTGGAAGTATCTTCATATGGTTATTATAGAATTAGGAGCAAGATCAAAGGTGAATTTGGAGGTCCGTAGGTCATTTTGGAGTCATTTAGCTAAAGATAGAAATTTGAAAGTTTTTGAGAAGTTTGACCGAGAGTTTGACTTTTTGATATCGGGGTCGGATTCCAATTCCGGAAGTTGGAGTGGGTTCGTAATATCAAATATGACTTATGTGCAGAATTTGAGGTCAATCGGACGTGATTTGCTAGGTTTAAACATCGAAAGTAGAAGTTTGAAGTTCTAAAGTTCATAAAGCTTGGATTTGAGGTCGATTCGTGATTTTAGCATTGTTTGATATAATTTGAGGCCTCGAGCAAGTTCGTAATGTGTTTTGGGACTGGTTGGTATGATTGGTTGGGGTCCCGGGGGCCTTGGGTGGATTCCGGGTGGTTAACGGATCAAAATTAGGATTTTAGAGAAGGCTAAAGTTGTTGGTTGCTGGTGTAACCGCACATGTGCGGAACCGTAGGAGCGGTCGTCATGGCGCAGAGCGGTTAGAAGTGAAGGGCCCAGAAGCCGCAGGTGCGAAGGAAATCCCGCACCTGCGAGATCGTAGATGCGGCCAGTGCGGTGTAGAAGTGGGCTGGGGTAGCAAGAGGAGGACCGTAGAAGCGGTATTGTAATAGCACCTGCGGAACTGCAGAAGCGGCCAAGTGGCTGCAGGTGCGGAAAGGGCTGGAGGCAGTGAGTGTTTTAAAAATCGGTATTTGGCCATTTTCTCTCATATTTTCTTGGCTAGGGCGATTCTTGGAGGGTTTCAAGAGGGGGTTTTCATCATCAACGATAAGGTAAGCTATCCCTACTTATCTTGAGTTAAATACATTGATTATGTACAGATTTGAGCATGAAATTTGTAGAAACTTGGGGTTTGAGGGAAAACCTAGAAAATCGATATTTTTGGAATTTGACCACGATTTTGGGTAGGAAATTGAGAGTAAATTATGTATTTGAGTTCGTGAGGTTATGGGTAAAATTTATCTTTGAAAAAATTTAGGAATCCGGGCACGTGGGCCCGAGGGCAATTTTGTCAACTTTTCGATCGGGGTTAGGAATTGTTATAAATCGGATAGTAATGAGTAATTGAACATATATTAATGAATTTGCATAATTATTGGCTAGTTTTGGAGCATTGTGCATCGATTTGAGTCTTCAGAAGAGCATGGAATGCCGGTTATGGATCTTCGGAGCGAGATGACTCTCCTTTCTAACCTTGTAAGGGGGAATTGTACCCATAGGTGAAATAATTGGCTATGTTCTCCTATTTGTGGGGGCTACGTACACACGAGGTGACGAGACTCCATGCGTATCTACTAATATGTGTATGTCCGGGTAGTCTAGGACCCAAAAGCATGCTATACTTAGAATATTTGTAACCTTATTGACATTTGAATTGATTAAATCCTATCGAATTGGTAAATGAATTCCTAAAAAGAATTAAACTTCATTTTTCTAAATTGTTAAAAGAGAATTGGTTTTCTTTGGATAATTGTTTCCTGATGACTTCTTGATTGACTGTCTGTGCATGTTTAAATTCTAGAACAGGTCGAACGCCTCAGTAGATTAAATATATGCATCTATAGTTCGTGTCGTTCGACCCTCAGCAGTGCACATTTTTCATTTCTGTTGGATCGGTCCGTACAACCTCGGCATGATATGTGCATGTCTGTACTATTGCTTGAGATATAGAAATGTTGACGTTTGCCTTTCCTGGCCGGAGATAAATTGATAAAGATAATGAAAATTAAATCTTTAGAAATCTATTATTATTTGGGAAGTTGTTTATCTGCTACCTGGCTTTATGAATTATAATTATTGTTTTAATAAAATTCCCTGATCTCCTCACATTTTTACTATATTATCATTGGACCACTAGTAAGAGTCGAAGTCGACCTCCGCCTCTACTTCTTCGAGATTAGACGGGATACTCATTGGGTACACGTTATTTTCGTACTCATACTACACTTGCTGTGTATTTTTGTTGCACAGGTTCATATATGGCTAGTGGCTTAATGGCATAGCAGCGTGGTTGATACAGAGACTTAGGTGAGCTGCATTTCCCGAGATGACCCGCAACCAGCAAATCTCTTTCAGATTACTGTATTTATTTTCTGTCCAATACTTCATTCCGGACGGTTGTTTTATTACATTATTCCTTAGAGATTGCTCATGCACTTGTGACACCGGGTTCTGGGATGTATACAGGTTTGTCGGAAATTTTAAAAGTTGTTAAATGTTTCATTATTTATTCAGAGGAATTTACTGTATATTGTTTAAACGTATAAAAGAAGTGGTTTTGGAAATATTTAAAACGAGAACCTAATTAAGTATTTTGATTGGCTTGCCTGACAGTGGTGTCTGGCGCTATCACAACCCTTAGTATATTTTGGGTCGTGACAACTACAATAATGTACTAGTCATATTCTCTTGAATTGTGCTAGCTCGCACTTTTTCACCGCTCACTATGATCACGTCAAAGCTTCGTTATCTCTAATCCTGCTTTTAAACCTGCCGTATTGATCTCTCATATATCTTAGAAGTGACATTGTTCACCAACCACCTAAATATATATCCTTTCTCAAGAAACACATGCTAAATAGGCACAGTCAATTGATGGCCATTCAACCAACTGAAATAAGCAAGTAGTTGAACAAGTAGATAAATCCAAAGGTTAAATTATATTAAAACATATCAAGAATTCATCCTCCAAAGGTTCCATCAAAACCCTAGATAACAAATTAGCTATTCATAAAAGTATGCAAAAATACAATACTAGAATTCATAACCAGTAATGGAAATAGGAAGAAGGAAGTGAAAAACACGTGGAAGAATTCTCCGCCTTGCTCCTAATGTGTTCTTGCCTCCTTAGGTCGAATCTCTGGTCTCCTTAGCCTCCTTAGGTATAAATTATGTCAAAACTCCTCAAAATACCATTTTCCATATATATACACCAAATAGGGTCGGGACCAAACAATTCCACCTTCTCCTACGTGAAAAAGGACACTTTTCCCGGATAGGACGTGCTCGGACGCGCACCTGGAAGAGTGCCCGTGCACTTTTCACACTTTCTGCCCCATTTGCGCGGTCAGGGCGCAGCTGCGCACTTGCCGCGCACTTTAACCCTGTTATGTTGGGAATTTGAAAAAACATAAAACATGAAAGTTGTAGACCTTTGAATTATATTTACAACCATATATTGTGTAGCTTTTGTAGAGTTCTGAGAGAAAAGTTATATGCATTTTACTAGACAGTGCGTAATATGCCTACTCGATTCTTCGTTCGTTCTTAACTATCATCTGTTGATCCCCGAACACGATCTCAGCTTAATTCCTTGGGCTTTTACTTAGACTTCAAAGCTCCAAATCACTTGAATTCATTCCATAGCATCTACATAGCTGGGAATCACTCCTACAAGGCATAAAATACACAATTAGATCAAAACACTAGCGATTAAAGCTCAAACTCAATTAAAGTGTAGTAAATTAGAGTGTAACAAGCGACTAAATACGTAATTATAACCTATCATCACCTACCTTGCTTAAATCATTGTAAGTAATGTCACATATATATATATACAATCAAGGAAGGTAAAACACAAATCACTTGAACATTTTCATAAGCTCATTTACGTGACTATCCAGCAAGTAAGTTTCAAGTGCTTCAAGAACAAAGAACAAATCAACTACGGATCAGTTCCCACATCAAGTCATTATATGTCCTTAGTTGAGTTGTAACTTTGTAATAGTTCGTCAATTGTAATTCCTATGTAGATTGTTTAGAAGCATTCTATAAGAACCCCTTTGTAAACCTTAAACCTGTGTGTTTGAGTCTTGGCTAGAGTTAGTCATGTTGTAAAGTCTTTGTAATAGAGTTATTACAAAGTGGCTTGTAATAGAGTATTACAAGTTAGTAAGGGATTAAGAGTTTAATTCCTAGGTTGCATAGGTTGTAATCTAAAAGTTGCTCAGTAGTGAAGTTGAAATCCTACAAAGGTAGGTCGTGATTTTTAATCCCATTGAGCTGGGAATTTTTAACGTAAAATTGCTCTTGTCATTTATTTACTGTCGTGTGTGTGTACTGTTGAATCTAATAGAGAACTTGGTTCTCTATAGAGTCTGGTGGACCCTTGTATTCTATCAAAGCCTTAGAGCCTAATTCCAACATCCAAAACTCTCTACCAGGCCTGTTTCCAACATACGAACACCGTATCATCACTACATGATGCACCAATACATGTTTACATACCTTTGCTGAATCCATACCATGCACAACATAATCCATATGATAAGGACATTTTCTGATAACGATAGCTGAAATTTCACGAATCCGATGCTCACAGTGCACCTCCTGACTCATATAAGTCTAGTTCCAACTCTTGCAATACCGCCATGATGGAAGAGATGTGTACGAAATCATAACCAACTGCCGCATCAACAATCCGATTCAACCATGATACCCTTGGCGGCGTGCCACCCAATCCACACGTAAATTATAAAGGAATTACTTACCGAGCTAAAATACTCATACCTGTGAAATACCCGAATGTCAACCACAAGCACACGAAGTGCATAATGAAATTTCTGGGGAGACAGATAGCGCCATACGCTACAAAACTCAAGCACGACTAAGGTGCGATATATGATCTGCATCTCGAGAGCCATCCTGCTCATATAACCCCATCGATATGCGGAACCTCAACACATATGCAATTTACCAAGCCATTTCACGACTTAGACGGCACAATATAGTATTACATCAAATAGTCGATGAAATAATAACATCCAACATTCGAAGACTCCTTCTTAAGGAGCGCTATGCGGAAATGAACACATCCAGCCTGATATAGAGCCCACATTCATATTTCAAATCCATCTGCGGACCTCAAGTCGATTCTGATCGTACCACACTGGGCTAATAACCCTTTTAACGATCCATAGTAACCCCTGACACACAAAAACAACTGTCAAATCTAGAACACACTCCCACAATCCACAACTAAAAGAACTGAGCGCACTTCATGCATAAATTCTCACATTAGCGATAGTACCAAAAATCTCCACACTTGGGTATAAATCTTCACTCAATCAAGTGATTACATGTCATACTTATACAATCTTCCCGTGGGACACACTCCCATGACCTTCCACACCAGATGACAAGTCTACACATCTATACCATCGATCATACTAATGCTGTAAAGCAAATTAGGAATCCGCAAATCAGTACGCCAAGCCTCTTAAACAGGACACCGATCTCAGGTGACGCTAAAGATAATACCAGCTAACTCTAACCATCTGAATCCTTTTCTGTGCATCCGAGCTTGTGACATTCTTGTTTACACCGAACTGCACCCTTGTTCCTCAACTTCCAATTCCCATGATACCCACTGCACCCAATCATGCCAATACGCAAGAGTGCAAGAATTTCATCACATATCCTGAACCACTAATTGATACCCACTTCATCATGTAGGAACCTTTCACTTATCTCATTTCGGGAGAACCATTGCAACACGTGACTGAGCTCTCATAACCGTAGAAAATAAAATCCTCAGGCAGTGATCTAAACCACCATGATCCTTTTGGGATCCATCTACCCATAATATGCCATACTACTTGAATGCATCCCAATAAAATCAATTACGGCGGCCATCAAGACTTGCACGTACTGCCACAAATCACATGCATAACTCAATGCGCTGAAGGAACTGATCATTGCCACCTATATGCCGATTCAACCATTTCTAGCCGACCCGTCTTCTCCCAATTTATTCTCAACATGCCTTAGAAATAATAATAGCTCCATTCATTAAATCATGAACCTAATTCCGCACTCATCCCGAGTGTCCTTATTTCACGAGACCATGCTGTCCAAAAACCCACGAACCATCTCGTGCCCTCCTCATGCACATATTCGCATCTTCAACTGATACACCCATTCTGGTAATTCCTCTATAAGTCTGAAGTTATTTTTCTCCCATTCCTCCAATGCTACACCGCAGACTGAAGATAGCACAGAACAATCCAATCCCCTTTCCATAATCCGCTGTAAATGCTTGAGATTCAACCATACTACGGACTCGAAATTCTTAGGCACCACACATTAAATTCCGAATCCACTAGGACCGTTGTTGAGAGTCACCCACTCTAACTTGGTCCCGAATATAATCAGCTCCAAGGCTCTACTAGCACATAAACACCCTCTCAAAGAAACACCCTGCTGAATCACCTTTCTTGTAAATCACCTTTATATAAAGCATAAATACCGAGTCTTCCTAAAGCCTGAACATAAATTGATACGGCCAATTATAGCACACATTCCTCAAATACTTTGCTCAAATCACCACTGATGTTCTCTTTCTTTAGTCGTAATAACCCACTAATATGCCGATAACAAGAAACCTCACAAGTAGATAACCATACAATCCAATCGTAGGTGGTGGGATTCTTCCACTTAGCTTGAAGCCACCCATTACATAACTCTGGAATCCATCGAGATTCCTTAAACCCACTGACATGGTCTTGCATAATCACCCCGCCAAATTCCTCAAAATCCTTATGTTAGCATTTCATGAACACCCTAGATCGCTACCCATATTTACATATTCAACCTGTTACCGAATATCTAGTAGAATTCTTCGTAGAAGCTTCGTCAACCATGCGACTGCTGACTTGCTCATAGGAGATAACCCACCTGTGGAAATTACATGCCGACATCTTCCAAGTGTCATTGCACTGGGTACAATTACTACAAAATCAGTAACCCATCTTGAGCCCGTCCTCATTCACCAGTTGTACAAGCTCGTTCACTCCTCATGGACATAAACTAAAAGTGCCACAATATATTCCGATCCAAGGTCATGTTGCATTCCTCTTCATATCAAGCAAACTCCTCTGTGTCTCATCAGATCTCCCGTTGTATAATAGCCAATATTCTAAATTAAGTCCGTAGACCTAGTCACTAACCATCATGAATTCCAAATCACTCTACCTTTCCTCAAGGTGTGCAACTATCCTACCACAGAACACATATGCTACTCTACCACTCTCCCACTTTGGTTAAACCATCTCCTTTAAGCAACTACCTGACTCCTGTTTCTTACACCTGGCCTTCTAGAAATTTAACCACCGCAAGACACCTCCCACATATCCTTCCTCATCCTCCGCTGCCCAATTGTTGCCTTAAATCAAAATCCATTTCTGTGGCACCTGGATCAATAGATCGCTACCAACTTTAAACCTCCCCGAAGATCATCTTTCTTGAGTCATCGACACTAGGAACACCGATTCAATTTTGAACCATTGCACATTGTGATTTCTGACAACTTTTTCCTCGGCACCATTTCACAATACTCTGCCCCGAAGGCGAATTGAAGAAAACCATAACACCGGCGAACTTAGCGTATTCAACAAGGACAACGGCACCACATCACATGTGAAAATTCTACCACGCAAAAAAATACCAAGTCTTGTTGTTCTATCAACACAAATCTAAACATTCTTAGTCTGATTGCCTTTCCTTTGCTGGAAATAAAATACTAAATCTCTGGATCATGCACTGAGTAAAGCCTCCGTTCAAGTCATTCACTTTCTCGACGCATAGACAAGCATCCTACCATTACACAAACACTGCGCAATAGCATTGCACGAATCGTCATAACAATCAATGCCAAATCTCAAAACATTAGGTAATACTAATACTGAGCTGAAATGACAAAACGGCCTTCCGCAAGGCACCGACAATAGTCCAATCAAATATGTAGGGAGAAACATCATGCACTACATCTGTAGTACCATTAAAATTCCTAGATTCCCAATTGTGTAACAAGCGCTCCACGTCGCATAAGATTGAATATGAATGAAATAAAGGCATGACCTCCAATGGAATCAAATCGCACAATGAGGAATCAAAAAGGGAAGTGCTCCTAACAGCCCTGTAGCCTCTCGAAGATAAGTACATACGTCTCTGTATTGATCTGCAAGATTCTACTAGACTCGTGAGACATAAGTGAACCTAGTGCTATGATACCATGTTGTCAAGACCCAAAATCTATTAAAGGCTATGATGGTGTCAGAACTGCTGTCAGGCATGCCAACAATAAATAGTTAATTTAGGTCTCACTTTAATATTTTTCAAATCATAGTTTTCCTTCAATTAAATAGTAGAAGATGCAAATTTTAGAGTAAATAATAATGTTTCTAACGATCTCAATACTGAATAACCCATAATCACCCCAGAACCCAATGTCACAAGTGCATGAGCGTCAACTAGGAAATAAAATAAAATACAACATCTGTCCGGAATACAAATTTTAACAGGAAAGAAAATATAAATACTCTAAAGGAGACTCTGCTGGCTGCGGGTCATAATATAGAATGCAGCTCACCTAAGTCCCTGCATAAAGCACGCTGCTTCAAGGCCACTAAATATATATGTGTGTGAGCACATGATTTTTTCCCCATACGAATTACTCCAAAATAATTCCCAAAATTAGGTCTTGGCTTTAATTATGTGTTATTTTAGGAATTATTGTGTGATTTTCTTGATTGTTTGCATATATTTGTGTGCATGTTTAATTTTATTAATGCATTAAAAATACAAAAATATAGTATTTTCATTCAAAATATAATTTTACATTTTTTATATTAATTAAGTAAATTATTGTTTTACAAAAATGAAAAAAATAATAATAACGTATCTTGCATTTTAATGTTTAATGTTAAAAATTGTGGTTTCCTTTAAAATTGATATTTAATTAATTGTGATAATTATTTAGGATTAGTTAAAATTTGTGGTAAGTTAATTTAGTTTTCTAATTTAGGATTTTAGTTTTAGTTTTGAAAAAAAAAGAAGAAAAGAAAAAGAATTAATAAAAGAGAAGGAAATTGGAATTGGGCCAAATTCAATTTAACTTAAGCAGCCCAAACAATTACCCAGCCAAACCTGCCCGATCCAGCCCAAACCCGCGTCAAAAAACCGATCCATCCCAGGCCATCTCAAACGACTCCGTTTGGTATGTTCGATCTGGACCATTGAATCAGCCTGATCGAACGGTCCCAAGCCTTTCCCACAACCCGACCCATTCCCATACCCAGATCGCCCAGTTGTTACACCAAACGACAACGTTTTCATTAGAGGGTTAATCATAGCCGTTGGATTCCAATTATCCAACGGCCCGAATTAATCACCCATTTTAATAGACCCAAAACCCAAACCCCTTACCCCTCTCAGAACCCCCCCCCTCCTTCGTCTCTCATCTCTTCAGAGACCCAATGTAACGCCCCCTCACACCACCGCCATCCGCCCACCGGAAATCGCCTCACGGCGGTTCCGGTGGTCCAATCCCTTTCAAAATTACACCGCAAAACCCCCTCACTCCCCTCATGCCAAATCCCCACTCCCTTTTCCTCGAATCACCGCGTGACTCGTTGAATATTGGATCGAAGATCAGACCCCAAACCCTAACTTACCCAACCAGCCCCAAAATAACATCCTAGAACCACCATTATCGCCTCTTACCAAATCCTAAATTATTTTCCCTTGAATCTGTCCGGAACTCATCGGATATGGAATTTGAGTTCAGGCCCTAAAAGCCTAAGACCGGACTTGTACGAGCAAGACTAATCCTCCAAATTCCTTAGTCATGCAAGGCTGTTTTAGCACAAAATAATGATGTTCGCTTGTTCTTGTCCGAGAGCAAGCGATTGGAATTATTTTGAGCTAGCTCAGAATGCCAACATCGAATTCAAGCCTATTTAGTGAGTTCCCTTTCATTTTTCTGTTCATTTTTTGAATTTGTTTCGCCTTTTATTCTTCTTCTTTTCTTCTTGTTTTCTTTCTTCGACATCTTTCTCAGTTATCCTTTTGTCCACAAGTCTGTTTTCTTCATCTGCATTAATTTTGTTCCAATAGCATTTTTAGATTTATAATCATATAAGAAAGGTCTAGGTTTAATTCAAGGTTCTCAAATTGAATTGGTCGAGGCTTATTCGAATGTGTTTTGGAAATCATCAGTCTTCTAGCATGTTTGAAAATTCCATTTAGAGTTCTTATAACAGATTAATTCTTCAAATGAGTTAATATGATTCAGTTGCTAGGTGCTTTCTTAATTTCGAAGTGCATTATATTGATTCGTGTGTCTTCTGTTTATAAGTATTCAGAATTTTAGGAGATATTAAATAACATTGTATCTTAAGGGTAGTTTAGGGATTGTATAGATTTTCAAGTGTTTACCCACTTAAGAGGTTGCTAACCAGTGGTAGGGTCTAGAAAATGCACTAATGAACTAATAAATTATAAGCACTAAGTAGTGGAATGAATTAAAAATGAAAAGGAGACTGACAGTGGTTAGCTTAATGCCCTTTTTAGAGTTGGAAAGTAAGATAACATGGGGGGACATTTCAAAAAGGGGAAACAATACAACTGTAAAGAAAAAGAGGAGCTGGAAAGGGGTAGTTGATGAAGTATATACAGAAACACAAACAGGGAGAACATTCGAAGAGGGGGAGAGAAGACGGAGAGGAATAGACAGAGAAATATAGGCATTGAGATATACACAGCAGTCGGGTATTCTGAAATAGGAGAGAGGAATATCGATAGAGAAAGGAAACAGAGAGATTGAAGAGAAACAATCTGAAATTAAAAAGGCTGTACTGTTTTTACTGTTTCATCGATCACCTTTGCATTTTGGATATTTCTAATCTCTAAAAGAACATTTAACTCATCGGGGGTTTAAAAATAGATGAATATAGGTTTGTGAAAGTTTGGTTTTGATGTGTTGAAGTTTACTTTTCGATCGAACTTTTTCTGGGCCTGCTGCACATAACTTTTCTGTTCAACTTGGCTCTACTGGTTGCTGAGTTTCTGCTGCTGTACTGCTTGGCTACTGATTTTCATTTGTTTTCCCACATTTCATATTTTAGGTACATGTTTCTAGACTTATCTCACACAAGGTTTTGATATTGCAATGAAATGAAATCCGGAGTTCTAAATGTGTCTTCTGCACATTCAAATCTATTAGTTTAGTTTCAGTTTTTTTTAGTTAATTGACATGTCATATGCTCAACATGGAAGCTATTAGTCAACTTGCCTCTGTTGAAGTTAGTATAGATCTATAGTAATTTTACTTACTTCTGAAGCTCATTGGTTATAGCTGGTTTTGAACTGCTGAGATGGGGAACTTGGTAGAATGTTGACCGTTAGCTAAGTTTTGTGTTTAAGCCATGTTAGCAAAGTGTATGGTAGTATGGAAATATCAAGGAACCACAATAGTATATTTAGTCAAACATCAGAATTTTTGTTTTAATTCTGGTTGAGATAAGTGCTCTTGTTTGTATGTAATCTTGTATGATAACAGCTATTGGGATAACCATAAGTTAGAGGAAAATTGATATAGTCCATTATGTTTAAAGTATTGGAGTATTCTGAGAGGTTCAGTTGTGTATTTGTGGTATATGTAGTGTGAATTTGTCTATCAAATCAATTTGTAAACTAGTTTTCTTTCTTAATAATAAATTGCCTATTTTAGTTTAGGAGTGCAATTAGCCCATTTCTTATAACAAAATGATGTCAACATTATTACAAGCTATAGATTTGGTAGTTGTAAATAGTTTTCACAAGTTTGGACAATAATGGGTTTGATTTTGTTCGTCTAAAACCCAATCGTCAAAAGCGAATTAACAGAATAGTTAGGACTTGGACTAGAAATGAATGTGTAGAAGAGGATTGAGTTTATGAGTACTGACTTCGGCATTTTAAAAGAGGATATACAAAGTTGAGTTTGCTCTGGGTGGAGTGATGGTTATTTCATAAAACAAATAGTATGCATATCAGCTAAAGTTTCTCTCAACTTTACACGTAAACCATTTTGCAAGTTTTAAACACATACAATTGGTCTCAAGCATAGGAAGAGAACAAACAACTTATGAATATGGTGATCAAGCTTTAGGCACATAATTAAATCAAGGGTACTGTTTTCGCGGTGTGGTTATGATATTTAATTTCAAATTAGTTTTAATTACGTATCTCCTTAATTCTTCTAGTTGAATAGTTTTGAGGCGTGTCATTCACACATTTGAATCATATAACCTATGGGCATCACTTAATGAATCTTAATTATTTGGAAACCGAGGCGCGCCATTTAGCGAATTCCCATGGCCCTCGTATTAATGTAGATATAAAAATAATAAATGTTCGTAGAGAAACCTTTAGGGCCGTTTAAAGTATTATCGTGATTGTGGACACGTCCGCGTGACACGGTTACGATTTCTTTAAATATAAATAAGAGTATACGTTCGCGTAACTTCGGCTAAACTTTCATAATAATAGAGCATCATTAATCGTAGACGAAATAATTATATAGTATCCCTAAGTCATAAATCGGTTAAATTTTTTTTCTAATCATTCTTGTGAATAGACCATAAACTATAATAAATTTTCTTTATAAGATTATAGTAAGTTTCTTTTACATAAAGAAAAGTATTTTTATTCTCTGAATAAACGTTTATAATTTTTAACTGCCTAGCCATGAAAGTTGGAAATTTCTAAGTGTTAATATTTTATTTTATTTTAAAAAAGGGAAAGATTATGTGCTTAAGATATATAATTCATAAAGTATTTTAGGTAGCTTGTTAGGAGTTTTGTTTTAATATCAGAAGACTATAAAGTTTTATTTTTTTTGTTTTGCTCAGTTTTCTATATTAGCAAAATTTGTTGCTTTGTGTGGTAATATTTTTATTTTCTGTTAACATAGTTCTTAATAATGCAAGTAGTTAATTTTTGAAATTTTAATCCTAAAATGCGAGAATGAGGAAAGCTCATTGTTGATCCATGAAAATCTTGCTTTCACATATTTACATCAAAACCAAATTGATAGTATGCTTTTAGGTATGATCTTAATAAATCAATCATCGTGATTGTATACATGTTCGCGTGACATAATTACGATTTTCAAAAATAAATTAAGGTACGCGTCTGCGCGACTTTGACTAAGTTTTTTTTAAAATAAACTAAATGTTGCGAATTGTGTGCACGTACGCGTGACATGACTCTTGACACGCCAAACCACACGAGTACACGTATGCGTAACTCGATAATTCCTTAAGTACGAGTAAATCACGTAATTAAAAGTGGTAAAGGTAAAATGCATGTAGTTTCTAAACACGTAATTAAAAAATTTAAGCCAAGTATAAATTGTTAAGCGACCGTGCTAGAACCACGGAATTCGGGAGTGCCTAACACCTTCTCCCGGGTTAACAGAATTCCTTACCTGGATTTCTGGCTCGAGGACTGTAATACAGAGTCAATATTTTCCTCGATTCGAGATTATAACCGGTGACTTTGAACACCATAAATTATCCCAAGTGGCAACTATGAATCTCTAAATTTATTATTCTTCATTTGACAATTTATTCCAGGACAATGTGGTAATATCATTTATTATAAATTCTAAAAAAATTATTTCAATCATGCGCAAATCATATTGTGGTCGTATTGCCCGATCCAACATCAAGATTTAAATTGTGCACTGCCGAGGGTCCAACGGCGCGAATCATAGATGCATCTATTTAATCTGTCAAGGTGTCCGGCCAGCTCCACAAAAGAACACAATCAAACAGTCAATAAAAAATTTATTAAGGACCAATTATCTAAAGAAAATGTCAATTCTTATTTAATGGTCAAGAAAATGAAGTTTAACCTTTTAAAAATTTATTTACCATGTTCAATATGATTTAAGCAATTTAAATTAACAATAAGGTTGCAAATACCGCAACTAGTCAATAAATGGGCAAATCAATAAATATACACTCTAATACTCATTATAATCCCATTTACAATGATTTTCAACTCCGTTCGAAAAGTCGATAAAAATCACTCTCGGGCCCACGTGCCCGGATTCCAAAAAATTACCAATATCCCCACGAACTCAAATATATAACTTTCCCAATTCCATGCCCAAATTCATGGTCAAAATCCAAAAATACCAATTTCTAGGTTTTTCTTCAAAAAATCAATTTTTCTACAATTTTTCATGTCTAAATCCATATATAAACCTTGTATTTAACTCAAAACTAGTAGAAATCACTTACCTCTTGATGATGATGGAACCCCTCTCCAAAAGCTCTCAAAAATCGCATTAAGTCTAAGTGGGAAATGAGGGAAATGAGCTAAGTCTTGGAATAAAAAGTCCATGCTCCAGACGCAGACGTCGCATTTGCGACATCTAGCTCGCAATTGCGATGGTCGCATTTTCGACAAGGCATCGCAAATGCGAAGCAAAGCCATCCCTACCAAGGTCGTATTTGTGACCAAGTTCTTTAAAAATGTGAAGGGGACAGCATTGCAAAAGCGACCAACTGTTCGCAAATGCGCAACATCCTCAAAAAATCCCTATCCCTGCAAATACAAACCCCTCCTCGCAAATGCGAGTTTGCAAATACGATCCAAAACTCGCATTTGGGAGACCTGCAATCCAGACCCAAGACCAGCAAAATCAGCACAACTTTTTCATCCAAAAATTGATCCGAAACACACCCGAGGGCCCCGAGATTCCGTCCAACCACATAAACCAGTCCCATAACATAATACAAACTTGATCGAGGCCTCAAATCACATCAAATAATGTCGAATTCATGAATCGCACCCCAATCCAAGCTTAATGAACCTTATAACATCAAACTTCTAGATTCGATGCCAAAACATATCAAATTACGCCCGATTGACCTCTAGTTTTGCACACAAGTCACATTCGACATCACGGGCCTACTCCTACTTCCGAAATCAAAATCCGACCCCGATATGAAAAAATCCACTTTTGATCAAACTTCTCAAAAACCTTCAAATTTCTAACTTTCGCGAAATGACCCCAAAATGACCTACGGACCTTCGAATCCACTTCTCGACGTGCTCTTAATCCCAAAATCACCATACGGAGCTATTCCTAGACTCGGAATCCCAAATGGACATCGATAACATTGAAATGCACTTCAATTCAAATTTATGAAATTTTTCCAAAATGCTAACTTCCACAATAAGCGCCAAAACACTCCCCGGGTCATTCAAAACCAGATGCAAACATACACCTAAATCCGAAATCATCACACGAACCTGCTGGAACCTTCAAATTCCAATTCTGAGGTCGTTTACTCAAAAATCCAACCTTAGTCAATTCTTCCAACTTAAAGCGTTCGAAATAAGAATTTTGTTTCCAAATCAACTCCGAACCTCCCGAATTCAATTCCGACCACGCGTATAAGTCATAATACCTGATGTAAAACTACTTATAGTCTCAAACTGCCGAACGACGCGCTAGAGATCAAAACAACTGATCGGTTCGTTACACTTTAGTAGTATTTCCTTGGGTTTTCTTTATGCTACAGATCTTTCCCAAGGAACATTTTTGTGTTGAACTGGGTGACTTTTCCTATGATGGATGGCGTGATAACTTTCTTAAGGGAATTATTCTTATTTTGTTATGTGGACACTTTTGGATTGTTTGGTACTAATAAAATTAGTCTCTTGTATGTGAAGTGTGAATTAAGAATATCCTTCTGAATTGAGGTTTTAACTTGAAAAAGTAAGTTGCATTGGGAAGAAAAATTTTTGTGATACCTTTTTGGCTCATTTGGTGACTCTTTGCCCACTAGTTGGCATGATATTGCTCTAAATGCTCTTATTAAGAAGTGAAATTGATCCGTCTTGATTAGTTCATGTGCCATGTGTGTTAGTTTTTGTTAACAATAATTCCTTTTTTTACTTTTATTCTAGAACTTGCCCGGTTGGTCTTTCAATGCCAATGTTGATTATGTTTGGTTGGAGGGATGACCTTAGGCATTCTTTGCGATCTTTGAAAAAGCCTCTTTAGCCTTTTAAGCCTACCATTGCATAAATATTATCACTAGTTTACCTCATTTGAGCCTTTAACCTTTTTTTTGCTACCTCTTTACAAACCTTTACCCTTTTGTAAAATAATTCCCACTTTTGAACTCGTCCCTCCTTGAATGTTAAGAATGAGGCTAAAAGCCTAAGTTGGGGGTGTTGGTGTCAATAGGGAAATGGTGAAGATGTACATTTTGTGCAGAAACATATACCTCAAAGTTGTTTCTATGAAGATACTCAAGCTCCAAAAGAAAATAGTTGTATAAAAAAAATGGAGTCTTGAGAAAATTATAGTGGTACTTTAAGGTGGTTCTACGTTGGTAACTAGATTTCAATTAAGGCTATGTTGTTTAAAAAGAAGCAAAGTGAAAAAAGAAAGACAAATGTGAGTGGTGTTAAAGGAGGGTACAATCACTTGTTTCCCAAATGCTTATCTTACCATTCCCCAAGCCTATATTACAAGCTTAAAAAGTCCTTATGGGATCTCCAACCGACCGTTCTTGAATAGGCGGTGAATCAAAATGGCAAGCTTATGGCATGATATTTTGTAATACTTAAAATTCTTTGTTGAGAGTGAGTGTCTTTGTGCATTTGTCCCTTGTGTTGTTATTGTAAATACGGTAATTTTGGGACTTTCTTTCTGGTGAGGGGCACATGTATTATGATGGATTTGTTACATTAATATATTCTGAATTGTGTAAATTGAGCATATGCAGTAGAAAAGTTCTTTTAAGTCACTTCTTGAGGCTTGGTTGTTGTCAATTGATTATTTTGAAACCCCATTGCATTCTTGAAGTTATTTTAAATATGGGAGTTATTTGGTTGAGATTCACATGCTTGACCCTAATTATTAGTACCAACCAAATCCATAAGTATGTTGCTTAATTGGTGAATGTGATTTGTAAATGATAGCAATTCTACTTGTGCTTTAATTGGTAGAACCTCATTGAATTGTTGGTTTTGATTTGATTAAGCACAAGCAAAAGCTTTAAGTTGGGAGTGTTGATGAGTAGTGATTTTACCATTTATTTTAGTCTCTTTCCTTTAGTTTTTATGTCCGTTAATTACAATATGAGGTTGTTTATGGTGTGTATTGCAAGATTTTCAGGTAAATAATGCCATGAAGAGAGTTAAATATCTTGTTGTGCTTATGTATTGAACGATTTTTATCTGTATTGAAGTGAGTTATTGTTTCTTTAATTATTCTTGTTCTTTAATATTTCCAAAGGGATTAGCTAGCCCTAGGACTCACCCATTTACTTCAAATTAATTTTGGGAAATATAATTTGGGGTTGGGAAAGATTAATTAACAAGAACTTGAGGCATTAACCCTCACTTTATAGATTCTACCTAGGGATAGGATTGAACTACTTGTGGCCATATTCAGCTGTGCTTAATCTCTTAATTATTTTAGAGATAATTCAATTAGGACGTCTTGTTAGTCTTTGGAAGAAGCTAATATAGAATTATTACCTAAGGCTAATTATATCAACTCAATCAAAACATTTCTAAGTGTTTGGCTTAGCATAATAAGTGACAATTCTCTTACACGCCTAATCGCCCACATATTGTTCTCTGTGGGATTCGACCTTGACTCATAGTTGGATAAATTATATTGCATGCGACCATGTCCATTTACTTTTTAATAGTAGATTTGGACGTCACCAAAATTGGTGCCGTTGCCGGAGAACAATTTGGCGTATTTAGGTTGTTTGAGAAGTAAGCGTATGTGCTTTGGTCCAAATTTGTGAATATTTATGTATTTTTTTTCTTATCTTGGTTTATTTTCTCATTTGTTTCTTGTTTATGTTCTTAGTTTCTGAAAAATTGCATCATGTAATGAAAATTGGTCGGATGGTAGTTGTTCATCCTTTGATAACCCTTGTCCTTATTGTGGAGGACCACACTCTTGACAAAATTGTTTAAATCTCCTAGGGATGGATTGTGCGCACAATCTTAAATCCATGAGTGGAGTATTTGTAATAAGTGTAGTCACCAAAATGGTCATTGGGATTATTGTGCTTATTTGTCCTTCCCTTCCCTAATCCCCCGCGATGTTTATTCTACTTTTTGTGATGAAAATTATAGGGATATGGAAATGGAGTTCAAGATGATGATGGAATGCCTCCTTGAAGGATGAAACAAAGAGTAAAAGGCCTTGGATGAACTTTTGGAAAATAGTCTCCAAAATGATTTGGCGCTTGAAAGGCTAAACTTACAAATGAGAGAATACTTGAAGCTTTAGCGGTCCAAAAAGCCTCGGAAGTGAATGATAGCCAAGAACATTCCTTAGATGTTGAAGGAAATTCCTTCTTTGGCCCTTGATCAAAATCAAGAAGAACTCTCAAATGCTCAAAATGAGAAAATGATGCTCATGTTGGAGGCCATTTTTGAGAATGAGGAGAAGCACAACTTGGCACTCGAGGACTTAAAATAAGTTTTGACTCAAAATTATGAGAATATTCTCACTTTGGAAGATCAAATGAAAATATTGGTTGAGGCTTACTATGCCCGCCAACTTGAGAGTGTGGAAAGAAGTCAAGAAGAGTCCAACTTCAAGGAAGAAAGTGAGCTTTCTTTTGAAGAATCAAGAATTGAACATCCACCAACCGACTTCATATTTGTTGGTGATGCCAAGAAAAATATGGAATTAGAGTCAACAGGTGTAATTGAAATATGGTTGAGATTGACTCTAGTCCGGGAGAAAACGAGAATGTCAAAATCCGGGAAGAATTGCAATTTAAAGGCTTGAGGTCGCATTCCAAGCATTTTTCAACTTTGGAATTGCATGGTGATATGGGAATTGAGCCGTCCGAATCCATATAGAAGTGCAAAAGAAGAAAAACAAGAGCCATACATTTTCCAATTTGCATAATCAAGAACTCAAAATGAAGTGGGGCTCACCAAGTCAGTTGAGAAGAGGGTGTACTACTATAACTGGTCAATGTCGCCTGCTATGGAACCACCTACATCTATTAAATATTGTACGCGGCGAAATCAGAGGGTTTGATTTCTTGGTATTAGTTCATTTTAGAAGAACATCTCGAGGCCTCGAGGATGTGAAGCTGCAACCGAGTTCCTTCCCTCAAAGCTCGTCGAGGCCCGACCTAAAGGGAATATCGACCGAGGCTAGAGTAAAAATGGGGAGTTCAGGGCACGCGGCTAAGTCTGACAAAGCCAGCCTGCCCAGAACCGGTATCAGGGTGTCGCGCCTAGCCGTCCTATCCCCATATCTTTGTAATTAATGATTTTCATACTATGTTGGGATTCCCCTCCTATATAAAGGGGATCCTTACCATTTTGTAGGGGACTTCTATGGCTCCAACTATTCTACACAAGATAAATAATAACTCTTTCTCTCACTTTTCTCTCTAACATTTTCTCTCGACACTATCGCTCTTACTTATTACTTTCATACTTGTTCTTCATTTATTGCTGGTCATTGGCCATAAAGAGTCTCCCTTAATTATATCCTAACTGTTAGTCCTTTCCCGATTATCCCCGATAGCTCGAGCCCGAGCCCAGGCATCGACCTCGAGCCCCCCCATCGGTTAGTCCGAGGCCCGAATAGCTAATGCCTCGGTTTGGTTATAACTCTACTTTAGTTCGCATTTCATCTTTAAACTTCATATACCCAGCATCAACTGCTTAACAGCTAGCATAAAAATAGATCACGTATTTTTAGAGTCCCATCAATAAATTTAACTGTTATTACCATTTTCACGATAAACAGTTTGGCGCCCACTATGGGCTAAAAATAATAGTGATTATTTTCTTGTTGGTTTAGTTATACAACACAATTTATCTTTCACACTTTTCTTGTCCAAGATCTTCGATTTCAGGTCAAAATGTCTGGCTCAGTGAACAGAGTTGAGAACGACAACCTTGAAAACCACGGAGAAAACGGTGTGGCTATTCCAATTGTTGGCACGCCACCACAGAACCCAGATAACGCACCTAGACCCATTCCAGCAGACGCGTGTTCACAAAACGCACAGCAGATCGACGAAAACCTCATACACTGACAGGAACATACAACACGGCGACCAACAGGAAGCCCAAAAAACCCCAGCTTGGGAAGAACGGGAAGTTAGCCTTCATATTATTTTTGAAATATTACATGCACAACCGCTGGCTATCGCTCAGCTACAAAGCCACCCGAAGACTCCTAGCACAATACCACCGGAAGCTACTCCCCCAGCCGAACAGGTACCGGAGAGATCGAGCAACAACGGATCGGTAGCCGATCCTGCCATCGTAAAAATGCTCGAGGAACTCACCAAAAGGATTGAGTCGGGCGAGAAAATGATAGCAGTTAACGACAAGAAGGTCAAAACCTATAACTTCAGGATCAACCAAATCCCGGGCGCAACCCCGGTCTTGAAAGGTGTAGATTCGAAGAAGTTCGTGCAACGGCCGTTCCCAGAGGAAGCGGTTCTGAAACCCATTCCAAAGATGTTCAGAATGCCAAAACTCCCAAAATACAATGGGACCTCAGATCCCAACGAACGCGTCACTGCCTATACGTGCGCAGTAAAGGGCAACGACATAAAAAACGACGAGATCGAGTCCGTCTTACTGAAGAAGTTCGAAGAAACACCCTCGAAGGGGTCCATGATGTGGTATCACAACTTAGCTCCCAACTTCATAGACTCATTTAACATGCTAGCAGACTCCTTCATAAAGGCACACACCGGTGCCATCAAAGTGGCAACAAGGAAGTCTGACGTATTCAAGATCAAGCAGAGAGAGAATGAAATGCCACGAGAATTCGTATCTCGCTTCCAAACCGAACGAATGGAACTCCCCCCCCCCAGTCTCCGATGATTAGGCGGTGCAGGGCTTCACTCAAGGCCTGAATTAACGAAGCTCAGTGGCTTCAAGGCAGCTGAAAGAGAATCTGATCGAGTATCTTACCTTAACCTGGTCGGACGTCTACAACTAGTATCAGTCAAAGATCAAGGTCGAGGTTGACCAAATGGGACCCCCCCCCCAGGATTAGTATATTCAAGCAGACTCCTGGAAAAGGAGTCAAAATCAAACAGAGAGAGGTATCAGCCGTACCCCGAAGATAGGAAGAATGCCCCGAAACGCAACCCGCCTCGCAACGATCGATTGGTGAACCGGGGACAGAAAACTCGGGGACTCATCAATAGAGTCGGATTCGACGGGGACACAGGGCCAATAGGGGCACCTCGCCTATCAGAATACAACTTCAGCATCAATTTATCAGACATCGTGTTCGCCATCAGCAAAATTAGGGACACCAAATAGCCCAAGCCTATTCAGTCGGATCGTTCCTAGAGGAATCACAACTTAATATGTGAACCTCATAATACGCACGACCATATGACCGAAGATTGACACCAGCTCCAAGAGGAAATAGCCAGGCTACTCAATAAAGGTACATCCGAGAATTTTTGAGCGATCGGGCTAAAATTTAGTTCCGAGAAAGAGAGGCAGCCAAGAAGAACGAAGCAAATGAGCCACAACTTGTTATCCACATAATATTGGGGGGCGTCGACACTCCCCAATAAACGTGATGAGAAGGATAAATATATCCATCACTAGAGAAAAGCGAACCCGAGGATATGTGCCCAAAGATGCCCTCACATTCAGCGAGGAGGACTCCGAAACCTCGTCCCAACCGTATAGCAACGAACTGGTAACATCTTTCCTCGTTAATTCATTTTGAATAAAACATGTATTCGTGGATCCAGGTAGCTCGGCCAACATTATCGGGTTGAGGGTAACAGAGCAGCTCAGACTGCTAGACCAAATAGTGCCCGCCTCTCAACCTTAACGGATTCAACACGGCGATCAAAACGATGAAAGGAGAGATCACTCTCCCAGTCAGCGTGGCCAGTACGACCCAAAATGTCTAATTCCGTGTCATTGAAGGAGACGTGAGATACAACGCCTTATTCAGGAGACCGTGGATACACTGCATGAGAGCGGTACCATCCACCCTCCACCAAATGATGAAATTCCCGGCAATGGATGAGGTTAAAACCATCTATGGGGAACAACACATGGTAAGGGAAGTGTTCCCGGTACGTGACGTACCACCGACACCAATATCTCCACTCTCGAAAGAGCCAAAGGACAATCAAACTACGTCTTCGGCTAAGCCCGATTAAACACAGTGGAGGATCGTACCGAGTCCTCGCTACGAAAAATAGGGACACATCAAACCTCGAAACATCACCGGTGCATCCCACAATAAGGTAAGACCGCCCCTTTTTTTTAATTATTTTACACTAACCCATATGAAGGCGCCCGATCAGGGCAGTCAAAAGTGCTAAACCAACCCAAAAATCTCAAGGCCTTAAGGGCATCTGTTGTGCTCTTTTCTTTAGGCCAAGTTTTCGTCCAGAAGAGGGTTTTGCCGGCAAGGTTTTTAATGAGGCAACGTCCACGCGCTACCTAAGGAGGATCCAACATGCTTACAAGGGTTCTTTTATAATCAATCCCAAACACTGGAGGGCATCCCCTCGAAAGGTCATCCACTCGGAAAAAACAAGGAACACCGAACAAGGTTCCAATAGGAAATGATGTACCGGGCCAAACGGTCAAATGAACCGTGTCCGCATAAGACTGACCCACAACAACAAAATGACATGTACTTATGCTAAGCAATCAAAGAATATCTTTCGCCAAAGCATCTCATACTCCAAAGGAAACTCAGCATTTTCACAGCAAAGATCCCTCCACCGAGAACGCCCCAAAATACTCGGAGACTGGCGTCATCAACTCGGTACCCACGTAACCTTAGGGTCGGAACTCCAAACTCATAAGTCTTCCATGAGGCAACATAGAAATTACGAAACATATCCAGGAAAGAAAAACGTCCCGAACACTCGGAGACTAGCATCATGACCTCAAGGGTCGGAATCTCCATAATTATAAGCCCTCAACGAGGCAATTCTGAGCTTACGAGTAATGGCTCCCGAGCCTAAACAAACTCAATTACTCAAAGACTGTCACCAATCGTCATACGTTAAAAAATCTGAGGCCGTAAGACCGCGAGCGGGCAGACTCGGTCTCATAAAACTTGTACCAAGTATCAACGAAAACTGTAAGGGCTCAAGCAAGCCATGAATCATACTCGTACCGATTATCAAAAACACAAATTGTAAGACCTCAAGTAAGGCATGAATCATACTCGTAAAGAGAGTCAACAACACAAACTATAAGACCTCAAGCAAGGTATGAATCATACTTGTACCAAGTATCAACAAAATTGTAAGAACTCAAAAGGCATGAATATTTTGTAAGACCTTACTACAGGCATAAACTCAATCCCGAAGTTTAGGCTATATATCGCAATTGTAAGACTCCTGAAAGGGCATACCTTTAATATAGACGCCTAAACTACTACACTCGGGAACAAAAAAGGCTCCGGCCAAACACAAATGACTACGGTCAATGGCTGTACCAGCCCAATTAACGCGACTCAAGGACTCCCGACCGTCGCTACAAAATCATAGGCCATTACTTCGAATCTACTTCAAAAAGAACCGGTTAAATAGGCTACCCTCGACAGGCAAAAGAGCTTCGACCATGTCAGATCCAAATCACAAGGCTTTGAGCTACTCAGCCTACGAGCCAAACCTTCCGAGGTGCTCGAATATCGCCACAAATGACTTGAAATCGAGGTTCTTCCCGAACCAACGACGAATCAGGAAAAATCATTTCAAAAGTCCTTAACAAGAGGAAAATAAAGCCTACATAAAAGGTCACATCGACCAAGCGCATAAGAGCCATTGTCACCAGCCTAATAAGACCCAGGGCCACACACACTAAAAGGTTGCATCGACCAAAAGCGTAAGAGCCACTGTCGCCAGCTTAAAATTTGAAAGCTTGAGGGTCAAAATGAGCTCGCGTCGTAACCCAATTTGGAGACCGGACCCAAAATATTTAACTATACATGCCTAATGGGCAAAGCATAAGAGCCACTGTCGCTAGCTTAATGAGCCTCAGGGCCGTGCATATAAAAGGTCGTTTCGACCCAAGGCGTAAGAGCCATTGTCGCCCACCCATGCAAACACAAAAGCTTGAGGGTCGAATGAGCTCGAGTCGAAGCCTGACTCAGAGACTAAACCCATAACAGATGAGCAAAAGCATAAGAGCTCTAATGCCAGCTTACACTAAAGGTCGCATCGACTGAACGTGTAAGAGCCCCTGGCCTGCCTAATGAGCCCTAGGGCCATATCACAAATCTAAAGATTCTCACCAACTCTGAAACCAGTCCACTTGGTCAGAAGTGAAGCAAAAAAGGGTACAGAAGAAATAAAGCCTCAAGCTTTCTTTTATTCACATACGTGAAAAAGTGCATTCTCCATATACAAACACGCTATGAACTTATCGCATACAAAATAGCAAAGTCTACGCCCCGCCCCTGAGGGCTATGGCCTACCAACCTCATCTTCACTATTCTCGGTATCGGACAGGAGTGACCGAGCACCACGCTCGTCCACCCTCGCTCGCGCCAACTCTTCCGGGAGAATAAAACCCCAGGCACCGATCTCCTCGAGAACACTTCTTCGGGATCTGCAACGAGCATATTCTTTGATCCTCTCTTCACGATCGAGGACCCTCTTCAACTTGGCTTGGGCATCGGTAGCATCCTTCAAATAAATTGCCATCTCCTGATCATCCTTAATCCGACTCAGTGCTGCTTCGGTCCGAGCATCAACGATCTCAGCCCTGACCTATGAAAGTTCGAATTCGAGCTTCGTGATTATATCCGCTTGAACTAAAATGTTATCACGAGCTAAGCAGAGTTGGACCTAGAAGGTAAGAACTTTAGCCAAGGCACCTTTCTCCTTCGAAGCTTGAGCCTGCGCCCGAGCTCTTAGCTCGCCACAGTCATTCCTGATTAGGTCAACTACACCCCTAAGGCGTTTTAGGGCCTCCACCTTTTTTTGCAGTTGGGATAGGCAAAGAGTTAACCTGAGAAGTTAAAAAGTGAAATGTATACTCTCCCGGGACAGGAAGTTACCTGCTCTCCAGTGTGCCAACTCAACTTCCTTTTCCTCGCAAAGGAGCCCAAGGGACCTACCCTCATCCAGAGATTTCCGGAGCCTAGCCCCATGACAGAGCAGCTCAGACCTAAGCCTGTCAAAGTCCTGCAAAAGAAAAACTTGATAAGGAAGGGAAGACGCGAGATTCGGAAGGCCTGTGCCAAAGCTCACCGCAAAGTAAAGTTGGCAGACTTCCTCGAAGGCCGAGCACACCTCTTTTAATCTAGTCCCCTTAGCCCTAGAAGAATCAACCCCGATCGAAGCACGATCGCTCGGAGGAACCACCTCTCCAAAACCAGAGACTTCGAGTGCAGTAGGCTCGGACGATGTTTTCTTCTCAAACACTCGGCCCCGTTTTGCCCTGCTGTGAGTGCCATCGCACTGCAAATGCATATCCCTTCTATTATTGTCGTCCTTTAGCTCGAAAGCTGGCAACCCCTCCCCCCCCTCCGGAGGAGCATAGCCTCGCCCTTAGAGACCCTCCAATACCTACGACGATAAGATTTAATACATGAAAAGGGAAAAATGTCTTCCCAAATTACGAGGGACAAGTAAAAAGCAGTATACACACATACCATGATATTTTGCTTCCCATCTACCTTGGGACACATATGGCCACCTATGCTCGTCACAAGTCGAATGGGTCGCCAGCTTCCGGACTCAACCTGGTAGATCAGGAACTTCGCCTGGCGCCCATGAAATTGCTACAAAAAAGGAGGGAACACAATTTCTAAACTAGTTTCCACCATGAGCAAATCTGAGAAAGCACGAGACGTTCCACTCACGTGTATAATTCCATTCCTCGGGAATGACATAAGTTCCACGGGAATAATGTCAGTCATATGGACCCAGAAGAACTGACTAATCCACTCTCAATCTCTATCTTCCTCATCGTCAACAATAAAGGGCGTGGACGAATGGCACTACAAGGTTAGCAGACCTCGATGATGAAAGGGCCGGTATAGCCTAAAAAGATGACTGAGTGTGAATTCAAGCACTGCCTTCTCCATAAAGAACCTCATCATCAACACTATTCGCCAATACGATGGATGTATCTACGCCAAAGTAACACGGTACTTTAGATAGAAATCAAGCACAACCCTATCAAGGGGGCCCAGTGCGAAAGGGTACAAGTACACGTTTAGGAATCCATCGGCAAGGTCCGTGATACCCTCATCCGAGGGAAGCACCTATAACGCTACCCCCTCACCCCATCCGTAGTCTTTCCTCACCAACTCAAGGTGCTCCACTCTTATCGAAGACATAGTTTTCAAGGTAAACTCTCGTGGATCCTGAGCGCTAGGAGTGGAACTCCTCCCTCTCTACCGGGTAGACCCTGAAGTAGCAGTCATGGCTATAGCGGGACAGCAAACCAAAGCAGTAACCTACACAAACACTTTGGTGCTAAGGTAACGAAGGACTCGATGCTGAAATGGAAGGATAGCTATCTAAAATAGTGGGATCTCCCAAGAAGCCGGAGCAACCCGATATATATGTAGGGAAACAACAATAGTCCGCCTAACCATGTTAGGCCCTAGGAGGCCAATGACTTCAATTCGAGTTCCGAGGTGGTACCCGACCTTGAGGACCTCCATCAAAGAGAAGTTAGACTTCAAAAAGCCAACAACATCATCTTCAGTCCCGAGGTGGTACCCAACCTTGAGGACTTCCATCAAAAAAAATCTAGGCTTCAAAAGGACAACAACATCATCTCCAGTTCTGAGGTGGTACCCGACCTCGATGACCTCTATCAAGAAGAAAAATAAGCACTTCAAGTTCCTTCCATGACGGCTCGACCTCAGAACATCGCCTAAATATGGGTAACCCCTCCTCAGGGACCTATCTACAACGCCTTAAAAGGTTATCTACATCAAGTTCAAAGTAAATCTCCAGGTGCCTAAAGCTGACATTCACTCAGAGACCACGCTCAAAAATTTCAAGGTTCGATGCACTATCTTCATGTGACTCGAGGGTCTCGATGGCCCGAATCTATCGAACCAATTCAGGATTAATCCGAGGAACAACGGTGGGCTCAGAAAGGAGCCATTTCTATTAACCAATGATCGGAGAGAATACTCGCACACGAGTTAGATGTTGACAATCATCAGCAGAGGCATATATCCAAAATCCCCACAAATACAAAAGAATATTGCAAGTATCAAAGGCAGAAGTCAAGAAAAAATCTTTATATTCATAAAACATTTGCTTACAACAGCCCTCGAGGGATCCTTACATATGATTACAAAAGCCTACAAAGGGTCTCTACACAGAAACAAAGAAGCGAAGGGGTGCACACCCATATTGAAAGCTTAAGGGCCTATTCTACTCTCGAAGGTTCATCTTCGGTAGCAGCATCTCCGAGCACCATATCCTCGAGATCACATCCTCGAAGGCAATTCCTTCGATCGCCACCTCCTCTAGGTTCCCAGTTCGATCTCACGGGATAATGTCGCCGAGGGAGAAGATAAAGAAGAGGAAAGGTGGATGGCGCAGAAGAGGCAGAAAAAAGAGACATAACCCACCGAAGCCAAAGGTTTAAGATTCGGCGGGTCCCAGCCTCAATGGGCGGTTGTGCCAGTTTATCCCTTGGAAAAAAACCCAAGGGATGAAGTGCCACACCAGGCCAGGGTAGGAGAGTGAGCAACGGTATATAGTCCGAACACTCTCTTGAGCAATGGTGTAGAGTCCAAACGCCTTTTTAGATCGGAGGAAGCCAGCCACCCCCGTATCATCATCTCGAGCCAATAAGGACAGCAGTAGCAGGTGCAACAACAACAATAGCAACAACAAGACGGAATGAACTCGCTCGACAAAGGGAAGCTCAGGTAAAAGGCCACCACACAGCTAATGAGAATGCAGCCAAACAACTTTAAAGTCGTGAACCCCAAACATGATAATTAGCAATAAATAAAGATGGCCAGAAGAAAGGGATGAATGAATGGAGTAAGGCACTTGGATAGAGAGATAACGCCAGAATACCCCCATTTATAGAGGGCAATAATGACACGGCCATCAATGCCTTTTAAAGGCAGATCGGCGGGCACAATCAATGCGTTCTCGAAAGCAAAATTGACGGTGGTACTGTCACTTTGAAGAACAGGAATCGACTGAGCATTGAATGGTGTCAAAAAGAAAAGTCTATGGGATGTCCCGATTATCGTGAAGACTCATGTCATAGGTTGCGTCGTCAGTATGACGTCATCACAGGAAGCCCGGAAGGGTCGGGCATAAGAATCATTTCTCATCGCTTCGTTCTAGGAAACGCGGAGACTATCTGTACGCGGTAAAATCAAAGGGTTCGATTTCTTGCTATTAGTTCATTTCAGAAGAACATCTCGAGGCCTCGAGGATGCAAAGTTGCAACAAGTTCCTTCCCTTGAAGCTCGTCAAGGCCCGGCCTAAAGGGAATATCAACCGAGGTTAGTGTAAAAATGGGAGTTCCTAGGGCACGCGGCTAAGTCTGACAAAGTCGGCCTGCCCAGAACCTGTATCAGGGTGTCGCGTCTAGCCGTCCTATCCCCATATCTTTGTAATTAATGTTTTTCGTACTATGTTGGGATTCCCCTACTATATAAAGGGGATCCTTACCATTTTGTAGGCACTGTTGTGGCTTCAACTATTCTACACGAGATAAATAATAACTCTTTCTCTCTCTTTTCTCTCTAACATATTCTCCCAACACCATCGCTCTTACTTATTTCTTTCAAACTTGTTCTTTATTTATTGCTGGTCATTGGCCACAAAGAGCCTCCCTTAATTATATCCTAACTGTTAGTCCTTTCATGATTATCCCCGATTGCTCGAGCCTGAGCCTAGGCATCGACCTCGAGGCCCCCCATCGGTCAATTCGAGGCCCGAATAGCTAACCCCTTGGTTTGGTTATAACTCTACTTTAGTTCGCAATTCATCTTTAAACTTCACATACCCAGCATCAACTGCTTAACAAGTAGCATAAAAATAGTCATGTATTTTTAGAGTCCCATCAACAAATTTAACTATTATTACCATTTTCATGGTAAACAAAAATGCAACGCCCCCAAAAAAAGAGGCGTTAGTATATATGGAATAGTACTAGCAAGAAAAACTAAACATCCCCTCAATAGAACGAGTAACAGTACAATGAGAAAGAAACATAAAATCAATTAGGGCCCTAAATAATATTAAAGTATCATGTTAGGAGAAATGACAAATTTCAAGCAAGTTTCAATACTATTAAGTTGGGAGATCTTTAGTACTATGACACCACCATGATTTTATCACAGATTCCAATCTCAGCCCAATCGGCTATGCCATCTCGCCCCGATATGTTCCCTCACAATACCACCATGTGCGCGGCATGGCGTTCGATCTCAACCTGATCGGCTAAGCCATCTCACCACAATGTCGTGTGGGTCGACGTCACCTCACATTTCACTAGCAATCATCTCATCCCATTTAAGGGGAATTATCTCAACACATCAATCTTATCCCATATTCGGGGAAAAACTCTCACCACCTCACACGGGGATTTTACCCCTCACTTACTCCTACACCGGCACGTGTAGTTTCGGGGTTAGGTTATTTCAACCTACCCTTCCTTGATGACTAAAAGATGCTCCCAAATAATTTGTTATTTAAAGAATTCACATCTCATTTTAATGTCTTTTACATGTCTCTTTATTTCATTGGAACTAGTGGTCCTAGATGTAATATAATTCTTGGCACATTGGCCGTATTTCATATCTCATGCTCACCTCTTTCACTTTCAAACATCTTTAGGGATTATCAAAAAAAGACATTTCTATTCAAGACTTTAAATACATATATGAGCAAATAATAGTCTCAGGCACATTGAGATTTCTTACACAATTTGGCATAATGGCTTTCATTTGAAACACGATTTGAAGTCATAACATATTAATACACAGCCCATACTTAGATCACATTTTTGAAGGATAACATAAAATGATAAGAGCATTCGGAACCCATTTTGAACATATAACTTTCGACACAAAGCTTATTCGGAATAGTCAAATTTATAATGAACAACTCGAGACTTATAGGAACACCATGGATTCAATTCTAAGAGTGAAGTTTAGCCAACATACCTTGCTTGAGCTTTCTTTATTTTAATACAATAGTGCGAAACTCCTACTGACTTCAATCTAATTAAAGACATGACAAAATTTAACTATAATTAGGAAGATTCTCGGGGGTTCAGCTTATTTGAGTATTTAATCAAGCATTAGGTGTGCAATAAGGTCTCAAGGTCCTTCTATGGTGGATTCCTTTACCCCACAATAAACCCTTACTTCATTAAGCCGCCCACAAATACTCCACAACCTCCCTACCACCTATATTAGTACATGAATAAATAAATAACAACTCTTATTCTCAAAACCTTCCTCCCCATTACCTATTCCCAAGCAAGATTTCAAAACTGAAGGCTAGGGCTAGAATCTTACCTATTGGTTGAAGAGCTTGTAAGTTATCCTTGTGAATTCTTCAAGACTTGAGCAAAGATTGATGAACAAATAGCTTAGAATTCCTTTTCTCACTCTAGACAACTTTCCTCACTCTAAAATATAAGTTTGAACCTTCTAAAATGACCCCTAATATTGTTTTATAAAAAAGGGGATCAGGTTTATAAAACCAGAAAATTGACCCTCCAAACATAGCTCTATGGTTGCAGACCACAGAATAGGTATGTGGTCCACAAATTGAGCCGTAGAAGTGACGCCAAGAACTGGGCTGCTCGGGTCAAGTCTGCGGCAGGTCTGCGATCCACAGACCAGTTCTGTGGCCACATAATGCACTGCATAATTCCCTTTTGTAAAACTTTATGTTGGATCTGTGATGGATTCTCCTGTTCTCAAAGCGGTTATGCAGCCGCAAAATGGACTGCATAATGGTCCTCAGATTGGCTCAATTTCTACTTCACTTCGCAGTCAATCTAGGACCCACAAAATTGTTCTGTAATCGTATAGTGGACCACAGAAAAGCCATGTTCTGCAAACTTTTTCCTTCAACTCTCCGATGCAGTATACAACCCTCAAACATATTAGCTTACCTTGGCACCACGGAACCTTAAGTTTAGGTGAAATATTACGGGGCCTTACAATTGGGTTGCACACCGTAGCAGGCCATATTGGCTTTATATTAGCACTTGGGCAGGATTCCCCACTACGGAGTTTGACATACCAGCAATGAGTACAGTTACCGCACAGTGCTAAGTGATTGAGTGTGAAGAGATATAGTTGAGACAGTCAGATTGAGTACTTTGAGAGTGTGAGTACGTGAAGTTATCATTTTGATGCATTATAGGTGACATGCACATTTGACATATAGATATAGAGATGTAACATTCCTCATTTCAGTCACACTTGGCATATTTTATCTGTGTTATACTTAAACATTCAAACTTGAAACCATGTCTACATTTCTATACTATGTACAAACTGATTATGAGATTTCTCTGAGTTATTATTGTCATTTTTCCTGTCATATATGCACTATTATAATCTGGATTTGGACTGTACCTATTTGAGCTCATCACTACTTTGAGCCAAAGATTAGTCCTATACTTATTGTGTACATTGGTTCGATTGTACTCATACTACACTCTGCGCTTTGTGTGCAGATCTACGTACTTCTGGGCATGGTGGTTGCTAGATTTGTAGTACTTCCGGCTTGGAGACTTTTAAGGTAGTTGCCTTGGCGTTCGCAGACCTCGACTCTCTTTCTTCTCCCCTTTTGTTTAGCATTTTTCTGTTTTTACAAACAGTTGTATTAGAAGTTTTGACTATGTCAATATTTAGTAGCTCTGTACTCAGTGACACTCTAATTTTGGGGAATTTTGTATTTGAGTCGCAGTATTTCTTATCAATTATTTATGAAAGCTAATACTGTTAAATATTTTTTGTCTTGGTTTTAATTTAAAGATGCGTAGTTACTTATGGTTGTTGGCTTGCCTTGTATTATGGTAGGCGCTGTCACAACATATTGAATTTTGGGTCATGATAAACCGACTCTGATTAATTTTTGAACCAGGGATTCTGCCCCAGAGTGGTTTCTGCAAGTGCCCCCGTGGACATCTTTCAGGGCGTATTTGGTCTACCCCAGACCTAAACACCTAGCTAGTGGGCCGAAGAAGTATTATGGTAGGCGTTGTCACAACTTATTGAATTTTGGGTCATGATAAACCGGCTCTGATTAACTTTTGAACCAGGGATTCTGCCCCAGAGTGGTTTCTGCAAGTGCCCCCGTGGACATCTATCAGGGCGTATTTGGTCTACCCCAGACCTAAACACCTAGCTAGTGGGCCTAAGAAGGATATTTTGAACAATTTTCCCTTGACAAAGCTGAACCTGGCAGCTTTAGTGCGCAAAGCTTTCGAATCCTTGTGATCCGATTGTTACACCACATGTTTTCGTTTGTGAGAGTACATCGTATGTCAATTGATGTAAGCTCATAAATGAGAAAGTCTTTGAAAGTACATAAAGTAAGTTAATCATGTTACCTTAGATGTTATAATTCTTTAAAATTATGGATAACAAGTATCAAGAGGGTTGAAAGGCTTATAAGTTTAACAAATTGAAGAAATAAGTTTCATGGAATGCCGACAAGTTGTAAATATTAAAATATGCACTTTTGGGGCGATACTAGGTTGCTTAAATTGATAAGGATATTATGTTATAATTTATTTTAGTCGTATGATAGTCGTGTATTATGTTTTGAAGTAAACTGAGTTCTGGATTAAAAGTTGGCAATGCTCATCACAAGTTATATTCATAAATGTGCTAAAACTTAGGTTAAATGTAGATGAGCTTATCTCCTAATGTACTTGGAATTATGGGATTATACACATACAAAATTGAATATCTCTGAGTTTAGTTTTTATTGCATCAAACCATTTTTCAATACGACATCAGGGTATATAGATATTCGTGTTTTTGCGAAACTATGCAGGCAACCCCTATTGGACCCGCTTGGTTGGTGGCCGACCTTCACTTATTTTTAACTCATTTTTGGAATGAGCTTTGCTCATTTTTCAACCTCTTCCCATCATCACACTCTCCAAATCCTCCCAAACAGTTCCCCCTAGGCTCCAAATAAATTCAAAAAAATACACCATAATCCAACATCAAAGTCTACTAAAGGTGAAGAATAACCCCTCTATGGTGTTGTGATGTGAATATGGATGATAATGAGCTAAGTTAATCTTAGGGTTAGAATGTTATCTACTGGCTAAGGTATATTTAACATTCTTTTGATGGTGTTTAAGGTTAATTACATGTTGGTTGTGTTATTGGAGTGAATGATTACAAGATTGCACTTGAAAGGGGAAGATATATTGTTAACTTTTGTTGGGCTATTTTAAGGTTATATATATGTTGTTGTGGCTAAAAATTGGGGAAATAACTTGATTATGATATGGTTTCTGTTTTTATGCATGTATATATGTTTATCAAGTGAATTTATGAAAGAAACATATGAAACTTGAGATTGGAAGTAAAGATTAGCTTAAGTCACTTCTATGGTGTTGTATTGCAATTGAGGACTGTTGTAAGATAACTATAATTTGAATTTTGACTTAAAGCTACTACACGAGGTATTATATTATGTTCTTGCATATTCTTAAGTTTATCTTGATGTTGATTAAGTTAAATGGATAGACTAGACATGAACTAGTGAATAAAGTTGCTAATTGAGGATAGTTAAAGTTGTAGATTATTTTCTTTGTTACAAAAATATGGTATAAGGATGGAATCAATGGTGAATGGATTTATAATCATGTTAATGATATTGTTAAGTTAAAGTAAGAAGTCTATAAGGGGTGATATGGGGTATACGGGTTCCAATCGGAGTTTGTCGCTCGTCGTGAAGTAGTTGTGACCTGTTGTTGTTATATGGTATCTTATCATTGATACTCATATGTTGTTGGATTGATCTGGTTATTGTTGGATAAGGTCTTCATTAGGCCTAGCACTTTACCTTAGGGTGCACCAGTCTACTTCGTGCAGAAGAAAGATGGGTCGTTAAGGATGTGTATCGATTATCGATAGTTGAATAAGTTTACTATAAAGAACAAGTATCCATTTCCAAGGATTGATGTCCTGTTTGAGAAACTCCAGGGTGCCAAGTATTTCTCCAAGATTGACTTACGTTCGGGGTATCATCAGGTGAGGTTAAGGAGAATGATATTTCAAAGACGGCCTTCCGGACAAGATATGGGCACTTTGTGTTCTTGGTGATGTCGTTCGGGCTAACAAATGCCCCAATAGCTTTTATGGATCTCATGAATAGTTTTTTCAGGCCCTATCTTGATGTGTTCGTGATCGTTTTCATTGATGACATTCTGGTGTATTCTCGTTCAAAGGAGGAACATGCGGGCCAGTTGTGGGTAGTATTACAGACCCTTCAGGATTGTAAGTTATATGCTAAGCTCTCCAAATGTGAATTCTGGCTAAACTCAGTAGCATTCCTTGGCCATGTGATATCTGACGAGGGTATTCGTGTCGACACTCAGAAGATCAATGCAGTGAAGAATTGACCGAGACTTACAACACCGTCAGAAATCCGCAGCTTCCTAGGCTAGCAGGATATTATAGGCGGTTTGTAGAAGGGTTTTACTCTATATCAACACCATTGACTAAGCTAACACAGAAAACTACCAAGTTCAAGTGATCTAACGCTTGTGAAATAGTTTTCAGGAGCTAAAGAATCGATTAACACCCGCGCTAGTGCTCACTCTCCCATAAGGAACAGATGGTTATATGGTATATTGTGATGCCTCAGTATAGGTTTCGGGTGCGTATTTATGCAACATAAGAAAGTGATTGATTATGCATCGAGACAATTGAAGAAACATGAAAAGAATTACCTGACTCATGATTTGGAATTGGCTGCAGTAATATATGCTTTGAAGATATGGCGACACTACTTATATGGCGTCCATGTTGACATCTACACAGATCATAAGAGTTTACAATAAATCTTCAAGCAGAAGGAGTTGAATTTGAGGCAACATTGGTGGCTTAGATTACTGAAAGACTACAATGTCGAGATATTGTACCATCCCGGTAAAACTAATGTTATAGCAGATGCTCTCAATCGTAAGTCAATAGGAAGCTTAGTACACATTGAGGAAGGTAGACATGGGTTAACTAAAGAGATTTATCAGCTGGCCAATATGAGAATCAGATTGTTAGACTCTGATGACGGAGGTGTTACTATACAGAATACATCAGAATCATCTTTGGTAGCCGAGGTAAAAGTACGACAATATGAAGATACTACCTTAGTACGATTGAGAGAGGGCATTCAGTAAAGTACGACAATATGAATATACTACCTTAGTACGATTGAGAGAGGGCATTCAGTAGTGTAAGATTATAGCTTTCGATATTGGAGGAGATGGGGAACTAAGATACCAGGGCTGATTATGTGTGCCTAATGTGGCAGGGTTGCGAGAGAAGATTATGATTGAGATTCATCAATCCCGATATTCCATCCACCCCAGCTCGTCAAAGATGTATATGATGTTAAGGAGCATTATTTGTGGGATAACATGAAGAAGTCTATTGTAGAATTTGTAGCCCAGTGTCCTAATTGTCAATAAGTAAAGATCGACATTAGAAACCCGGTAGATTGATTCAGAATATAGTAATTCTGACATGGAAATGAGAGGTGATTAATATGGACTTCATTATTGGATTACCTCGCTCTTATCATAAGTTTGACTTCATCTAGGTTATAGTTGATCGACTTATAAAATGTGCCCATTTTCTGCCAGTTAAGACAACTTACACGGCTGAAGATTATGCAAGGCTGTATATCAAGGAGATTATTAGGCTTCATGGTGTGCCAATATCTATTATATCAGACCGAGGAACTCAATTTACGGCTAACTTTTCTGAGGTCTTTCTAGAAGGGTTTAGGCACACAAGTGAATTTCAGCATTTCATTCCACCCGCAAACTGATAGACAGGCCAAACGTACCATTCAGACACTTGGAGATATGATAAGAGCATGTGTTCTAGATTTCAAGGGGAATTGGGATGAACATCTTCCACTCATAGAATTCTCCTACAATAATAGCTACCATTCCAGTATTAAAATGGCTCCGTATGAGGCACTATACGGGAGGAGATGTAGATCACTAGTTGGATTGTTCAAAGTCGGTGAGACAGGAATATATGGGCAAGATTTGATTCACCAAGCCATTGAGAAGGTGAAAGTGATACAAGAACGACTAAGGACGGTGTAAGTAGGCAAAAGTCCTATTCTGATGTCCGACGTCATGATTTGGAGTTTGAGGTTATTGATTGAGTTTTCCTGAGGATCTCACCAATGAAGGGTGTTATGCGTTTTGGGAAGAAAGGTAAGCTTAGTCCGTGGTATATTGGGCCGTACAAAATTCTTCAACTAATTGGACAAGTTGCTTATGAGTTAGAATTGCCATATGAATTGGAATTTGTCCACCCGGTATTCCATGTATCTATGTTGAGGAAATATATTGGAGACCCTTCTGTAGTCACCCCTATCAAAGATGTATAAGTTATGGAGGATCTATCATATAAAGAAGTGCCAGTGGCTATCGACAAGTCCACAAGTTGAGAACAAAGGATGTAGCTTCCGTCAAAGTATTGTGGCAGAACAAAAATACGAAAGAAATGACATGGGAAGCAGAAGAGGAGATAAAGTCTAAATACCCTTACCTATTCTAGATTGAAGATAACAAGGATACCAGGGGAACACATGATGCATTAGAAGGTGAAACGGCTCTATGAGGTAAGCAATATCTTGAGAATACTCTTCTTTTATACAAAATGGTGATATGCAGATAATATACATATAATTATTTGTATAGTTTGACCAGTGTCCATTTTATCGGGGAAACTCAGCCAGAAATTTCCCTCGAAATCCACGATGAGTTAGACTCCCCATAAACCTTTACATTCGAGACAAATGTACCTTAGCTGGAAGGGGGGAGGGTGTTACAACCCATATGTGCATACGTTAGTTCACACCGTAAGTTAGTCGACATAAATACGAGAAGAGATTATCATTGAGATGATAAGAAGTTAATCCTATTCGTCTTAAATGATACAAGGGTGTATAAGAATGGTTAACAAGATTAGAAGTTAAATGAATCAAGGATGTTGTAACCCATATTTTTGGATAAAACTAGTGGTGCTTAATATTCTCAAAAGGTTATGTTTTAAGGTATTTGAATCATATAATATCCGTATCATAAGTCTTGAAGTCAAACAAGTTATGAAACAAAAGTTATCGCAACTTACGTTCATAATTTCACTTAAACTTTAGATAAAATATTACTAATCTTTTCTCCTACTTTACTTGGAATTATGGGGTGATCTACACACCAAATTGAATATCTATGAGTGTAATTTCCAACTCATTAAACCGCTCGTTGATACAATGTCAGAATATAAAGATATTCGCATTTTCGCGAGACTGCGCTAAGTATCTCTCTATGGGACCCACTGATCGGCCCAACCCTACACCACTATATGATGGCGAGGAGTGGTCGATGCAGCTTTTACCCGAAGGGTCGGGATCGATTTCCATAGGGAGTTAATATTGGTTGGGAATTGGGTTTCTATCTAATCTAGCTATGTGTGTTGATTTTATTTTACACTTCTAAACATGTTTGGATTTGTTTCTATACTAATTTTAATGCTACTGATTGCTAAAAATAAACTAAGTACAATGGTTTTGTAAGGTTTTCTCAAGTGATGAAAAGCACTAGGGAAGTGACTTACACCTAGGTGAGTATCTAATAGCATCTAAAATTTTAGGACAAGCTTGCTATATTAGGGGTCGTGATATAACCATTACACATAATTACTCACTCTATACCTCTCGGTAGTTTGAGTGAGTTTGCCCTAATTGGCTTTCTCAATCCCAATTGGGTGATCAAACATTACGAGTAAAATTGGCTCAAGTCGGGTATTACTATCTCTAGGTTTAACCCTTTAATTGGGGCTATCAATCTCTTGAGTGAACCCTAATTCCTTATTAGCCTGATTTTTCTAGACTTAGTCCCTCTTTCTCAAGAAGAGTCTAAGTCATAAAGTCATGAATCAGTGTTTGCAACCACCAATACAATTAAAGCATAAATCAAGCTAAATATCACTAACCCATAAACAATTAAGCCCTAAAATAGAAGACCCATTAAATACCCACACTAGGGTTGGGTCACAACCCTAGATAATGGGTTTAGCTACTCATAATCAAGGTATAAATCAAAGATGGAGATGAAATATAAGCCATAAAAGTTAATTACAAGAAGAAAATCTAAGATTAATAGCTACATTCGCTCTAAAATTACTCTAAGTAGTAAAATACGGATGTTCACGAGCTCCTCAAAACAAAAGATGACCTAAAAATCTTAAAAAGATTTATTTATACACAACTGAAATTACTGGACAAAAATACCCCTACAGAGATTCTGTTGTCAGTGCAATACTGAGCGCCTCAGTGCTTGGAATTCTGCGGCCGTGCAAAAGCAAGCGCGGACCGCGTTTCTTCCATTTTGGACTGGGACTAGTCTTGATTTCACTGAGAGCATAAATGAGACCGCCTCAGCGTTGTCTTCAAACGCGGCCGCGTAAAATGTTCGGGGACCACGCTCTTCATTTGAGCTCAGATTTCCAGGCCTCTGAATCTATATTTCACCCTCAGCGTATTTTGCACCGCGACCGCATAAAGTATTTTGCTGCCGCGCTATTTCACCGTGGTCAGCGGTATCAGTTGTGCCCAAAATTGCCTTCTCTGAACCTCAATTCCGCTGAGAGCGTAATTATGGCCGCCTCAGCGGTGGACCTTCCGCGGACGCCCTTTTCCTTTGTTGTCAGCGCTTTTATCTCAACTTTGAACTTATGCAGGTTTAACTCCTTTATGAGTTGGTTATAACTTTCTTGCCTCATTTTGACCAAACCCTGCAAACAAACACAATAAGTTGGTTTTCGGGAATACTTTTACACATTTTTGAACCAAAACCTAAGCAAAAGAGAGCATAAGATATGATAAAATCTATAGTTATAAACTCCCCCCAAACATAAGCTTTTGCTTGTCCTCAAGCAAACAAAGTAATTCCCACCTCCACAAGGTAAAAGAAAGAAAAATTTCAGTTGTTCTTAGGTGACTTCAGCAATCATCAATTGGGACTAACAATTACTCTCAACATAAATGTATTATCAACAACACATAACCTTTTTATCACCATGGCTCTAGTGCGACACAAAAGCATCAAGAGTTGACTCAACTCATCAAGGAAGCTCGCTCTACTACGTAGGTCGCTGTGAAACCCAAACTCTTTCTCCTCCACTCTCCATAAGAAAAATCTCACTTAAGATTTCAAGCACTCAAAACAAGGATTGTGAAGAAGCACACTCGTCTCTCACAAGGGAATGTTACAAGTCTGGTTCTAAGTACCATAAGCTTGCCTCTCATGTGAATCACCACTAATGTAAGCTCACTCAACTCGAAATCATATAAGGTTTTTGTGGGAATGTAATGAAGGCTTTTGGTTCAAGGTAGGATATATCGGTCTATGAAGGTTTCATCTTTCCTTAAGCACTTCATTTTCTCATTTCGGCTCACACTTTCTTGACTCTTTGAGTCATTTTTCTTCTTCCTTAGGGGACTGGAGAGACACACTGTCACTCTTTCTTATTCATGACAATCATTTTTCTCATTTCTAATCATTCCAAGCCTTTCATCATTGCTTTTATTGATTCCCTTCATTTTTCTACATTGTTCACTTTCTTTTTGACATTTTGGCTTTTCTTTCTTTTTCTTTTTGCCTTCCCTTTTCTTCATTTTGTACCTTTTATCACTTTTGCATTCCTCGTCTCTCCCCCCAAACTTATGCTTTTTCCAACTGTGCTAAGAAAAGATCAGGTGCCAAGAGAGGGTCATTTTAGGATGGATAAAGGCTTGTATCATGGTTATTGAAAGAACAAGGGCTTCGGCTCAACAGGGTTGACTAGAGATATCATATTTGGTAGGATATGGATGCTTTCAAGATTCAATTTGGATCAAGGAGAGCATATAATCACTTCTCAAGTCGAGCTACACTTAGAATTTCGCCTAGACAAACATTCAACGCAAGTTCTAGAGTTATTGGCACGGGACTTGAACTTGAAAGCAATACCTCATCTCACAAGCTATTGGATTGCTAAAGAGAATAGAGTCGAGAGCCCACAACAACCTTAGCTAAGATTGAGCAACACAAATGGCTCTAAAAATGTCACGACCCAAACCGATGGACCGCGGCGGGCACCCGGTACCTTACTCAACCTGTAAGTCTGGATAACTCTGTAAATCATGAAATAATTATAGTGTTATGAATATACATATGAATGTTATGTCGTGCATAGATACATGTTTCATAACATCATCAGGCCTCTAAGGGCATCCCATCATATCATATCGGCCATTGTGGGCAAAATCATCAACGTATACAAACTGATCAGATGGTGGTGCGTATAAAACGCCGTAAACTTTTCCCATATACCATATAAATAATATACATATATAATCATATGTAACGCTATCTGGTCATGGGTCAATTTACATGAATGAAATGCATGAGAAGTACGCCAATAAAATCTTTCAGAGTATCATAAGACCATTTTGCCTTTGAATAATACCATGAAGTAAACTTTATCAACTTGTGTATTTTCTAATACCCATAAATAGATGATAGAATAATATGACACATGGAGAATCAAGAATATAGGCACCCCTAGTATCTTTATGAATAGAGTCATTTATGAAAAATGTGTATTTTGCTCGTTTCATTTGTATCGTATGGGTCATGCCAAGAGAAAGAAGGGATAGACTTAACATACCTGAACCGATTTTCTTTTTTGAAAACACGTAACATCGGATCGAAGTAGGGAAAAATCTGTATGATATTCTTGAGAAAGATTGTACCAGGATTTCTTTAAATTAGCATTTCATGTTGGACCTTGTAGCATTTCAGAGAATTTCACGTTTGGACATTGTAGAATTTAAGAGAATTTTCAAGTTTGGACATGGTATCATTTAAGAGAGTTTCATATTTGGACATTGTAAGATTCCAGAGAGTTTCACGTTTTGGATATTGTATTATTTATGAGAGTTTTATGTATGGACATTGTATGATTCCAGGGAGTTTCACATTTTGGACATTGTATTATTTAAGAGAGTTTCATGTTTGATCATTGTATGATTCCAGAGAGTTTCACGTTTTGATCATTGTTATCTCTTTGTAATGGTATATAAATGTCGTTTTGCTGATTTTTTGCAAGGTTTTATACTCCTCTAATAAAGACACCAAGCAATATTTATGTGTAAGCATGATAAAGTTATGCCTAGTGACCCATTTTGCATAATTTTGCCACCTTGGTTAACCTTATGCCATGTGGCAATCTCAACAAGGCTCTTATCCACTTAATACCATAATTATCTCCACCATTAATCAATTATCCACATAGTTAAGGACTATCTCAAATTATTTAAAATACTACCCTCTTTTAACATACCTTAAGAACCTTACTATCAAGGCCATGTAGTACCTTATATGGTACTAGTCCATAATTACCTGGTATTTTAGCTCGGGCCATATTTTATCCCAAAATACTAAACTTAGACAAAAATTCATTTCCTTTGACTTGCTTCCCCTCTCACCTTCACAAATTTGCTCATCATTTGTTTGAAATAGCATAATTCTTATAATCTCCAAATAATCTCTTCATTAGACTGATGTTAGTTACCTTACGACAAATTCAACGTACAATACTATAGGGTGCAACATCATCATAATTTAATACTACAAAGCGTAACATCATCGTAATATAATACAACAAGATGTAATATTGCAGGGCGTAGCATCATTCCCCCCTTTGGAACATTCGTCCTCGAATGTTGACTGTTGCTCTTATCATTTTCATAACTTATAGCTCTTGTGAATACCTTAATACTCCCCTTGCCATTTAGGCAATTGTTCTGTGAATAAATCCAAAGTCAAGGGCATTTCCCCCTTTAGGCCTCTTTCCCACGCTATGACTTGTGATCAAATTTCTTACAATCTCATAACTATTGCTACCTTCTATCATGCAACTTGTACGACCCTAAATTTATATGTGCGCCTATGCGACTCCTCTCTTCTCTTTCCTCCAGCTTTTAGCCAATCTCTAGGCTTCACTTTGTGAACATATATAAAATTATGTCAAGCTGTCCCTCTAGGCGTCATTAGCTTTACTTCATCTATGTAGGTCATACTATACCATAATTTTTACTTTGAATTATCGCTACTCAGGTCTGCTACCAAACTCTAGGTTACTTTCATTGCTTATCCTATATGCATAAAGCTAAGTCCTTTAACGCTTCTTTATTACTGTTCATCTTAGACCGATGGCCTAATCTCATCTCGTACTTTGCAGCTTTTGCACATCCATTGTTGATTCACCTCAATGTTGATCTTTAATCTTATATTGATAACTTGAAACTTCTTACGTAATATATTGACACTAGGGCTTACGTTGCATCGTGGAACATTTGAAATGATTTTCCTAATCTACCTGGGGGCGATACTGTACTTCCATAACCCTATCTCATATAATAGTCATCCCAATGTGATTCGCCTTACATGGGTATTTTAATCTTGTACAATTCATGAACTTATTACACAATCGAAGGCCCAAATATCATCATTTATTTATTACAATTACCCCCTTATTCTATTACTAGGGCAACATTCCATTTCTTCTAGATGTTATTAGTCTTTGACTCTTTTGAGTTGGTTTGGCTGTGTTGAGCTTTCAATAGCTTAGAGAAACCATCAACTCCTTTGTATTTACGGGCTTAGTTCCGAGGACTTAACCATTTTTGTCACCTTCTTACTTGCCTTCTTCTTATTCTTTACTCTTGTCTTTCTAAAACCTTGTCATTCTATCATACATTAGCTTGCGATGGATTCCCTTATGATTTTCTGGAACATCGAGACATCACATTGTCTCTAACTCTTCTTTTACTCTCTAGCTCTTCGTTTACTCTCTAACTAGACCTTCTGGTACTTAGAAACCATAGGGTGGAAGGTATGCCACTGACGACACTGTTATCATTCCTTGATACTGAATCCCCGCGCTTCTAGCCTCTTATCTATAATATGGACTATTCATAGCCTTCTGCATTCAAGTATCTTGCACGTTGTTCACCTTTTCCTTACTTACTTTAAAATATTGCCTCGCATTCTTCTATCTCTTTCATAACCTCCCTTCCACATAGGTATAAGTTACCTCCACAACTTGAAGCTCTATTATAATACTTGCACCTCTGGTGCCTATACAATTCGATTGGGGCTCCATATTGAATTCTTATGAGGCTGGTATTTTTCTAACTGGCTTTATCATTGAGCCGTTATAGAATATGATTGTTGTGCTATCTCTCTTGCACCTCTAATATTATGAGTGATTCTGTATGTTCTTAATCATGATTCCTATAATTTCTAGGTCCAATAATCATATTCCTGATTTACTTCGTTGATATAACTCTTTAGTTTCCTCCGTCTTCTGATCGGCCTTTAGGTCGGCTTAAGTTATCTCCCGACCTATGGTTCATGGTATTAGTTATTATGTTTAGCCTTTCATGGGCGCTGAGGAATATGTGTTGATACAATCCATTAATAATTTAATCCTTCGTTTATGACCTCGGCTCAATTCTTTCTTTTAATGTATACCAGAAACTTCTACGGCTGTATATGTTGTATGTATAAAACTCCGAACCCTTAAGTGTGTTACTCTAGATCATTGATCGAATAATTTCTTTCATTTTGTCTTTGCTTTCTTTCAACATAAGCTATTACTTTTTCTGGTCTTTTTGCCCCCTTGTTGCGTCCATACTTAGCTTATCTTAGTGCCCACACATGCTAGAGTTTTCACGCAACTCATATGATCTCTAATATTAATTTTAATTTTACTTCTCGTTCCTTAGCCACGGCAAGTGCCACTTTCCTTTGGAGTGCTTACAATGTTATTGTGAAAATGTTGTTACATGACCATTTCCTCTTTAGGTCGTTGCGCTTAGGTTGAAGCCTTTTTCATTATTTCCTCAGCTAGTCTTTCATTGTAGTACTTAGGGAGAACCCTTGGCTCTCGTAAAGATGTGAGCTTATTACGGACACTTTGATGTCCTTCCTTGCCTATAATCATTCGTAGTTGCTTACCTTCGTTCCCTTGTACTTGTAGGGTTGCTTTTCGACTGATATTTTGACTGCCTTCCCTGTGGCACATTTTTTTTTATCTCAGTAGCACTCATATGGTACCTTTAACTACCCTGACTCCTATTTGAATATATCTCAAGTATTATAATAACATTACTGCGAGGCTGAATTCTCCATGTTGGGTTTACTACATTTATCTTGCATGATCTGCTTATTTGTCTGTAATATCTTGTCTAGTCATGACAAAGCTCTTTCTGAATCAACTACTAACTATTCGTTGGCCCATTCTCATATCCATATTACGCATAATCTTTCTTGGGTTATTTCCTTGTCTTAACTTACCTCGCGTACTGGCTCCTTATCTATCAATAACATCCCGTGTAGGAACCCTTACTTCCTTTTTTTTGACGTCGTGCTTACATAACGTTTTGGAATCATAGCATATTTGTAACATTTGGATAAGTGCAATCCCTTTCTCATTTTTTATCTCATTCTTCCTTTATCATTCCATATTCCCCCTTTATGGGGGGGGACTAAGACTTGGAGCTATGGCGACCTGCCTATAGATGTTTTTCCTCTTCATCTTTGGCATCCTTTCACATCATCCATGACCCTTATTCACCTTACGGTAATCCTTCTGTGCCAATGATAACAAAATTCCTCACTCGTGATGGTGACACTTAGTGTAACTGGCACATACAGTCCCTTAAGCTTAACTTTTCCCATATTGCTTGCTTTAGGGAAGCGTCTCCCTGAATGACCATTCTCTGAATTTATCATAGATCTTCTTCTATTGTCCATTCTATTAATTCCGAAATGCAATCTGAAATTCTCATGATGCTGACTATTATCAAATCACTTAATTCCTAATTCATGTTTAGTTTATCTTGTTCACCAGTCTATACTGAGTTCTATTATTCTGGGGTCTAACTTTTCCTTCTGTTAATCACGTTAGAGTCGCGAACTTATTTCTTGAAGTGAGGATGTGACTATATGGCCTATACTCTTTTGTTGTCTTAAGGCCCATCACCTTTCGCCTCTTTATTCATTTGACTATAGGTTCTATAACACTCTACTGTTGTCGTCCATGTATCACATCTTACTCATAATTCTTCCTTATATCTCTTCTCATTACTCTGCTAATATTTCTGCCTATCCCTTTCTTGTGAAAATTTCAACACGACTTCTTTTGTTTTTAGCTCTCCTTGCTTCATTCATGGGCTCTTCGGGTTGCTCAATGTCCTCACTCTACTAGGGACGAGAGTCATACATTAGCACATTTGCAATATCCTTCGTAAATGTCAACTAACGCAAACAATCCATCCATCATTTTAGGTTACTCTAACCTCAACCATATCCTGTTATCTCGTTCTTTTCTTAAGCCATATCCTTTAGCTCCCATATGGCATAATTGAGATTCGTGTAGCCAATTGTGTATACCTCTGTTACTATTGAAGGTAACTCAAAATGCTTATATCCCTCTTCCTACATTTTAAATAATGATAATCTTCATCAACTGTGTACCTCGTACTCTCTCTCACCTTGCTTCCTTTACTTGTTGAAACTTGTATTTATCTTCTGGATCTCTCATTATCTTTCACCATAAAAGTGGGTAGATATTCTTGCCTTAAGTCACCTTATCAAGAAGCTTACACGACTTAGTTTACACATGTTGTGTTGAAGACCACACATATTTTCATCATAAGAATCATGAAAAATCAAGTTCCTCTGACTCAACTCTTTCAGCATCCACATTCAATCTCTTACCAACTGCCTTTCTGGATATAGGCATCACCGTATTATGAAAAAGATAGAGTTTAGGAAATTAAGTTCTTATAGCTGAGCTCTACCACACGATCTAGAGTAAGAAGAAAGAATGACAATCCTAAATGCCATGTAGCCTCCTGCTTATAAGTGTTGTACACGACACACCCATAAACAAGACTCTACTAGACACGGCTTATAGACTCCGTAGGATAGAACTGCTCTGATACCACTTTTGTCATAACCTAAACTGATGGGCCGCGACGGGCACCCGGTACTTTACTCAACATGTAAGACTGGATAACTCTGTAAATCATGAAATAATTATTGTGTTATACATATGCGTATGAATGTCATGTCGTGCATAGGTACATGTTTCATAACATCATCAGGCCTTTGAGGGCATCCCATCATATCATATCGGCCACTAGGGCAAAATCATCAACGTATACCAGCTGATCAGGTGATGGTGCATATATAACGCCGTAAACTTCTCCCATATCCCATATACATAATATACATATATATATATGCATATATAACGTCATCTGGTCATGGGTCAATGTACATGAATGCAATGCATGAGAAGTACGTCAATAAAATCTTTCAGAGTGTCATAAGACCATTTTGCCTTTGAATAATACCATGAAGTAAACTTTATCAACTTGTGTATTTTCTAAGACCCATGAATAGACGATAGAATAATATGACACATATGGAATCAAGAATATAGGCACCCCTAGTATCTCTATGAATAGATTCATTTATGAAAATTACGTATTTTGCTCGTTTCATTTGTATCGTATGGATCATGCCAAGAGAAAGAAGGGATAGCCTTAACATACCTGAACCGGTTCTCTTTTTTGAAAACACATAACATCGGACTGAAGTAGGAAAAAATCCGTATGATATTCTTGATAAAGATTGTACCGAGCTTTCTTTGAATTAGCATTTCATGTTGGACCTTGTAGCATTTCCGAGAATTTCACGTTTGGACATTGTAGAATTTAAGAGAATTTTCACGTTTGGACATGGTATCATTTAAGAGAGTTTCACATTTGGACATTGTAAGATTCCAGGGAGTTTCACGTTTTGGACATGGTATTATTTAAGAGAGTTTCATGTTTGGACATTGTGTGATTCCAGGGAGTTTCACATTTTGGACATTGTATTATTTAAAGAGAGTTTCGTGTTTGGACATTGTATGATTTCAGGGAGTTTCACGTTTTGATCATTGTTATCTCTTTCTAACGGTATATAAATATTGTTGCTAATTTTTTGCAAGGTCTTATACTCCTCTAATAAAGACACCAAGCAATATTTACGTGTAAGCAAGATAAAGCTTTGCCTAGTGGCTCATTTTGCATAATTTTGCCACCTTGGTTAACCTTATGCCATGTGGCAATCTCAACAAGGCTCTTATCCACTTAATACCATAATTATCACCACCATTAATCATTATCTGCATAGTTAAGGACTATCTCAAATTACTTAAAATACTACCCACTTTTAACATATTTTATGCACCTTACTATCATGGCCATGTGGTACCTTATATGGTACTAGTCCATAATTATCGGGTATTTTAGCTCGGGCCATATTTTATCCCAAAATGCCAAACTTGGACGAAAATTCATTTCCTTTGACTTGATTCCCCTCTCACCTTCATGAATTTGCTCATCATTTGTTTGAAATAGCGTAATTCTTATAATCTCCATTTTTCCTTTCTCTTTTCTCTTCTTTTTCCTCTTTTCTCTCCATTTTTTTCTGTATCATATTTCTAAACTCTGCTTCTGATTCCAAAAGAGGGATATGAAAGAAAACAAGTAAGGCTCAAAGGGGTAACAAAGGATAAAGTGTTTAGATATCAGAATAAAATGCCTTCGTCATTTCAATCTTCAAAGCATGGCAAATACAAACAACACAATTAAACAAACAAAGAAATCATACATTATATATTTTGACTGCATCAAAATTGATAACCATATCCATATATTTGCTTTCTACATCTGTTAAATACAAAACACCATTGGACAACACTCTCGTTACCACGAACGGCTTCAGCCAATTTGGGGCAAACTTGCCTTTAGCTTCAACCTGATGCAGCGGGATGCATTTGAATAGTGTTTCTTTGTGTTCTATCTGTCCCAGTTTCACACAATTCGGGCTTGGAGTGATCTCAAAATTCCTTTATTTATTTCCCTCAAATATCCCTATCATCTTCAAAATTATTTCATTGCTTCATGACTAAACTAAATTTTAAGACCAGACTGAGAATTACGCGTGCATGTCATGTCACTAGAGTTAGCAGGAAAAGAACTATAAAAGCGAAAGAGAACTAAACAAACACCGACTAGAAATAATAGAAAATAGGAAATTGCATTAGACAGATGGTGAAAGAGTTTAAACAACAAAACAAATAAAACAAGCTAGGTTTACAACTCTGGAACAAAACCAGACAACAGTAAACGAGCTACTACGACTAAACAAGCTAGACAAAATAAAAGGATAGAAGGGTTTGAGTCACAAGATAAATACGGAGTACAACCCTCAAAATAACCCGGACAACAGAAATGACAACAAAATAAACCACCAAGACTCCTCCCCAGCTAACCAAGAGATGGAGTGTCTTTCCAATTACCAAGCACGGCATCTTATCCACTAGATTCCACATCAATATTTCCAAGACCATTAACAACTTCAATATCATTAACTTCAGTCAGCAAGTTCCCAACAGGATTCACATGCTCCCTGTCACTATCATTGATCACAATTACCCCTTCTTGAATCATTCTTTCTATTTTCCTTTTCAAAGAACGACAATCTTCAATGCTATGCCCTTAGACATTAGAGCGGTACATGCATCGTACAGTAGGATAAAAACCTTTTGCATATGGGTCTGGAGTATAGCCGAGGAGCGGCTCAATCAGCCGAGGAGGGTTGTTGGGTGCTCGAAAATGTTGTGAAGGCAAGAATGCATTATGCAGTATTGGCTCTCGCCATAGGGAGTGACCTGGTGGTTGGACAGATGACTGTACATTGTTCGGATGATAATACTGAGGTGGATTATGTGGAGCTCGGGAATAGGTTTGGGGTTGGAGTTGAGGCTCGGTATATTGGTGAGGTGGACCCTTTGGACCATGTCGTGACTCTGAAACAACCATGGCAACATCATTGTGTTCCTTCTGACCCAGCAAGATTCCTGTGTCGTTCTGAATTGCCTGTGTTGTTGCTTTTAAAGTAGAATGGCTCATGATCTTGCTCGACTTTAGTCCATATTATACCATTTCTCCCATGTTTACCGCCTCATTAAAAAACCTACCCATAGCCATGATCAAATGCCCAAAGTAAGTTGGCTCTTGAGCGTGAAGAAAGTACATCTTCTTCTTCCATCGGGGGATTGACTCTGGCAGCTTGCTCTCTCCATCTGAGCCTGTATTCCCTAAATCTTTCATTAAGCCTATTTTCCTTCTTGGTGAGGGACATGCAATCAGGGACGATCTCTATATTTTACTGGAAGTGCCGGGAAAAGGCCTGAGCCATATCGTCCCATGTGTACCGCCTGCCAGCGTCTTGGCAGGTGTACCACTCCAGAGCTGCCCCACTCAGACTCTGACTGAAATACGCCATCAATAATTGTCCTCCCCACCGGCGCCTCTCATCTTACTACAGTAGCCTCTCAGATGGGCCAAGGGATCTTCGTGCCCGTCATACAAATCAAACTTCGGCATCTTTAAACCAGTAGGCAGTTGGATGTCAGGAAACAAGCACAAGTCTTTGTTAGCCACGCTCATCTGGCTCCATATCCCTTGCATGTTTCTTAAAGACTGCTCTAAGATTTTCACCTTCCTGGATATCTCATCTTGCTCTACTGTCTTAGCAGGCTTTTCAGCTTCACCGGGAGGCTCAAAATGAGGAGCGTGAGAGTAGGGATCCGAAACCTTGGAAGTTGGTTCTGGAGCATAGTGTTGGGCATCGGGGACTTTGAATACAATCTCGTTAGAGGATCGAGGAAAAATAGCTGGAGGAGGAACTACAAGAGCATGAGTGGCCAAAGGATCAGGATATGATGTGCTTTTGAGGGGTGGAGTGTGAAAAGGTTGTGGGAAGATATTAACAGCAGTGGGAATCTGGATTTGTGATAGTGGTGGGATAGTTGCAGGGTTTTCAGTGTAGTTAGTGGGGAATGAAGGTGGAGGATGCCTCCTGATCCAAGACTGATACATTTCTGCCATCTGTTGTTTCACCCTTTGGACCTCCTCTTTTAATTCAGACTCCGACTCCACAAACTCCCTCGCCAGGTCAACAACTCTTGTGCCCCCGTCTTTGCTAGCCATGGCTACCTTGCTCTTTGACCATGTGTTGTATGGATGAGTTACTTAAGAACCACAAAACGACCACCCTTCTGCTCAATGAAGATAACAAAGGGAACAAAATAGGGTCATCCTGTTAGCATTAGGGCATTTAATAACTAAAAATACCACAATGCGTGCAATGCACCTAGCAACAATTAACGGTTCTAGAATGACTTCGAGGGTCACAAGGTTACTTGGCATCATCCCAATTTTGTTCATTTCAATCTTCTCTTTTCTTTTCTTTTCTGGCACTTTTTGGCTTACTCATTTTCCTTCATCTTTTTTTTTTCTTCTAATTATCACTCTTTTCTTTCCTCTCATTTCTCACATGCCATGACTTCACCTTTTTATTGTTTTTTTTAATAAAATAAAAAAATGATTCGATCAAACCCTATGTAGGTTGCCTACGTATCATGACGCCACATAAATCAGATCTTTGCGTAGTTCAGGAAGATCGAGAATAAAGTAAACAAACTAACATTCTCTTTTCTTTTTTTTCTTTCTTTTTTTTACTACCTTAATGACTATTCTTATGAAAAAGAAAAACAAAAGAAGTAAATCTTTTTTATTTTATTTTATAGACTTAATGTTCTATAACCTATTCTAAACTCAACCTTAAACGAGCATATATCTTTCTTTTTTTGAAACAAATACTCTATGGGAAATTATTAAGGAAAAACACTAGAAGAGAAAAATATTTTTGATTCTCTTTTTTTTAGGAAGGAAATCTAAAGAATAAACCACAGAAAAATATTTTGAATATTCATTTGATATCCTAACGCAAGATTTCGAAACATGCAATGAAAAAAATAAAACAAAATATTTTTGGATTTCAATTTTTATTGCCTAAAGGAAAAATTCTAATGATGAACAAAATACAAGGTATGTTTTTTTTTCTTCTATGTACAATGCCCTAAAATTCTAGTGAAAAATAGAAAGAATATATTTTTTTATTTAATTAATTTCCAAAAGAAGAACCTCAAAGGAAAATCTTTTGGCTTTTCGAATTAATATCTTAAAGAAAACTTGTAAAGAGATATCAAAAGAGAAAAATTCCATTGTTTTGAGTTTTTAGTCCTAGTATCCTAAAGGAAATATAAAAGAAATTCTTTTTTTGTTTTTGAGTTCTAGATATTAATTTTCTAAAGGAAAAACCACCTCAAAATTTCTTTTTTTTTTTTTTAATTTCTAGGAGTAGTATTTCTAAAGAAAATCCTAATGGAAATATAAAAAACACAAAATATCTCTTTTTTGGATTTTTGATTTATGATACATTTTCAAATATAAAATACGAAGTAATAAAAAAAGACTCGACAAACTTAACTAGACTATGACAGACTCTAGCATCAAGTAAATGACTGAAATGAACAATAGACTCAAAAAAAAAGTCTTCAGGCAGCTCCTGAATGCAGTGGTCCTGGGTATCTGTCATGCTCAAACTCCGGTAAGTGGATCCACACCTGTATGAGAAAAGTTTAAACCAACACTGTGTGAGACAATAACACTCCCTACTGGACACATGCAAGACATAATTGAGGCTATTTTTGCAAATTGGCTTATTTGGCCAAAGGTTGGCTAGAAGTGCAAAATTTGGCTAAGACCCCGCAAAGGCAAGAACCTAAGGTTTACTAGGAAAACCGAACCCTATATGGGTTGCCTACGTATCACACCCCGAAAGACGAGAACCGGGTATGTGTAGTTCGGGCAGATTGGATACGGGCGAGAAATATAAAAAAAATAACTAATTTAGTGAAAATATATTTTTTTGAAAAATGATGAAACATGTAAAAAAAATTTTTTGAATTTTCTTTTCCTTTTTTTTTTTTGATTTTTTTTATTTTCGGAAAATGATGAAAAAGTGCAAATCCTTTTTATTTTTTGAATTTTTCATTTTTTTTCTTAACAAAAATGTGACAGAAAACATAACTGGGCCCTACTTGCTTTATTTTCACACTTCACTCTCTTTTTTTCCTTTTCCTTTTTCATTTGCCCTCAGCTATCATTGGTCCACCAAATGACCCTTTTACCCTTGAAAATTGCAACATGTAGCACATAGGATGCATCAGGATGGTCTTTTGTTTTTGGGCACACCTGTCCTAGACGGACCCAACCCATGTGTTGAGTCCCCAAAGTCAGATGCACATGATGCAAACAAATGTTCCTACTAGGGATCCGGCATGAGGCTGAGTTATTCTAAGTTCAAAACTTGGGTATATTGTTCTAGACTTGTGTACCCGAGCTGACAACTCGAGCTGAGAGGGGGCTACGTACCGGGAACCAAAAGGCCATCCGAATTTGTAACTTGTCCGAGCCTCTTCCTAATTTAAGGTATGACACTAACAGAAAAAGAGTCACGCTAGCGTGCACATCCCCGAAGATGAGAAGAGAAGGGTTTCGTAGCAGTTTATATACAGTTCAAGTAGTATCAAAGCGGTAAAAAACAGCATTTAGCACATTAGGCCCAAACATGTAATAAAAACCAGATAATAAATAAAAGCCAAATATAACAATTATTCTAAGCTCGAATTATTGAACCCTGAACTAGAGATTCTGGGTTCTTATCCCCAGTAGAGTCGCTAGAGCTGTCACACCTCCTTTTTTCTACCCCGGAAGGGGTATAAGGGAGTTTTTTCCAATTTAAGTGACAATCGAAATGGGATTATTTATTAAAATTAGAGTCGCCACTTGGAATAATTTATGGTATCCCAAGTCACCGGTTTAAATCCCGAATCGAGGAAAGATTGACTCGGTTTTACAGTCCGAGAAACACAGAAATCCGAGTAAGGAATTCTGTTAACCCGGAAAAGGTGTTAGGCATTTCCGAATTCCGTGGTTTTAGCACGGTCACTCAACTATTATTATTGGCCTATTTATTAAATTTTAAAACATTTTTGAAACCTACGTCCATTTATTAACCTTTTAAGTCGCTTTTAATAATCCAATTATTATACAACTAATTATTGATTACACATTGCGAATCAGGTCACGGGAACCGCACCCACGATCAACAACATGTTTATTTTAATAACAAGATTAAATTGTGGCCAGATCACATAAATGTACCCCCAGATTTTAGAAATTAAGCGTCACGACCACGTCACAGGAACCATACCCATAGCCATGACAATTATTTAATTAACGTGCCTAAAGCAACTACGAAAGTTCGAAGTATTTTCTAAACTAACTTTGTAGTAATGTGAGGGCCATATGTTATGGATTTTATTTGCATATGGTGCACCTCAATTTATTTTAAATAAAAGATTTGTATATTTTTGAAGGCAAACTAAAGATATTCCTACTTATAACTGATTTAAAAACTAAGTATCACAACCACGTCATGGGAACCGTACCTGTAGTTGTAATAGTTTAATTACGTGCCTAAACCAAACTACGAGAATTTGTCATTTTTATTTCTAAGTTATGAAATTAACACGAGGGCCATGTATGATTAAATGGTGGATGGCACACCTCGAACCATATAAACTAAATTTAATTAGTGGCATATTAAAACAATTTTATTATTAAGAAAATTTTGATCAAAGTTGCGCGAACGCATACTTCGAATTGATTTTTAGAATCGAAATTATTTCACGCGAACGTCTACACAATCACAATAATATTTTAAACGCGTCTAAAGACTTTTTTACAAATACTCATGAAGAAAACCAAGAGGGTCAAAGGCAGAGGATGAAAACTATTGAAGAAAGTGAATACAAATTAAATATTTGAGGACATCTAAACCAGCGGATGGATAATGCTTCTTAGCAAAGGTCTTTGCAGGAACAATGTGCACACGAACCACAAAAATTGATAGTGGCGGGAACATTTACAAATCATGTTCGCAAAACATTAAAATCAGAAACCATATAAACTAGCAGACTTTTAAAATTTTCTGCAGTGGGCATAATTCATTTGCAAGAAACGAGAATGGAAGATATGCCTAGAAAAAGCTAATAAAATGCAATATTGTAATAACACTCAGGTCAATGAAAGGTAAATCGGAAAGAACTCGTCCATTTGAAACTAATAAGTTGAACCTGTTGTTTTGGTAGGTACATACATACTCATTTGCATATGTACTAATCTACTCACTTTCCAGTTCAGGGGTCGTTCAACAAACTAAATCAATAAGAGGTAATTAACTTGTCCAAATGAAAATTGGAAATGGACTAAGACACTAATATATGTCAAGAAATTTAACTACAATAAGATATGAATCCATTTAACATTATTGAAATGCTTCAACCCAACAAATATAAACAGACTATGTAATAACTAGTCTTCTTTTAAAACCAACCAATTTGGAGTTTCGAACATTCACTTTAGTACAGACTAATAAAGTAGTATATACCTTCTTGCAGCAACATTGATTAGTACTTGATTAAGAATCAAATGAGCTATATATTCCAAAATACCAATTAATTAAGGCTCAAGTCATATTTAGCCACACAAAAATCAAACATCAAACATTAAAAGAACGAGAGAATAAGACCTGAGAATGCAAACTCTTTAATTAAATTCACTAGAATCAAATGAAAGTAAGTCTTGCAATGGAAATCTGAAGCGACAGCAGCCGAGAAGCAAGAACTAGCAACCATGAACGGACCTCGATCGGGGACGAAACCTCAGACGAACTCCCTCAATCGGCGATTCAAACCAGCCTCAAGCCTCGGTTTATAGCCATATTTTGTTCTGATTTTCCTTCTCCTCATGACCTGTGCGCGTGTGTATCTGGCAGCTGATGGTCGATTTTAGTGGGAGTGCTGATGTGTGTGCGTATGATTCTTGGGGGTGGATTTTGGTTGTCTTAAGTTCTCAGGGGTGGTCTGCCTCTATTTTTGTGAAAGAGAGAGAAGGGGGTGGACGATGGGGTAGTGAGTAATTGAATGGAAACGACTGGGAGTGGCGGAGGGACCAGCAGCTGCGGCTGTTCCTTTCGCTGCTTAGGTCTTAGTTTAGGCTGAGAAGAAGGTGAGTCAATGGGGGGTGGGATTTTTTGTGTTGAACGACAGACTCTCTCTTTTGTGTATAGGTTTAGGTTAGTTTTATAGGGTTTTTTTAGGTTGAGGGGTATGGGCCTAGGAGTTGTGGGCTTGGAAATTATGGGTTAGGTCCAGAAAATAGGCTTAAAAATGGGTCGTTTGAGCCCAAATTTTATTCTTTCTCCGCGAACGAGACTAAAAATACAATTTTATTTATTAATTAATCCTGCTTAAGTAAAATAACTATTAAAATAAGACTGACCGTTAAAAATGACTACAAAACAGTAATGAAACTATTTTTTGTAATTTTTATTTTCTTGTAATAAAATAAAGTAAAAGAGTAAAAATTAGTTGAAATAGCTATATTAGGCCTAAATTAAATATTTACATGCTAAAATATAAAAAATCTTGGAGAGGGTCAAAAATCACATGTCTACGGTTATCATTCCTGGATACTGAATCCCCGCGCTTCTAGCCTCTTATCTACAGTATGGACTATTCATAACCTTCTGCATTCTAGTATCTTGTACATTGTTCACCTTTTCCTTACTTACCTTAAAATATTGCCTCGCATTCTTCTATCTCTTTCATAACCTCTCTTCCACATCGGTATAATTTACCTCCACAACTTGAAGCTCTATTATAATACTTGCACCTCTGGTGCCTATAAAATTCGGTTGGAGCTCCATATTGAATTCTTATGAGGATTGGTATTTTTCTAACTGGATTTATCATAGAGTCATTATAGAATATGATTGTTGTGCTATCTCTCTTGAACCTCTAATATTAAGAGTGATTCTGTATATCCTTAATCGTGATTCTTCTGGGTCCAATAATCGTATTCCTGATTTACTTCGTTAATGTAACTCTTTAGTTTCCTCCTTTTTCTGATTGGCCTTTATGTCGGCTTAAGTTATCTCCCAGTCTATGGTTCATGGTATTAGCTATTCTGTTTAGCCTTTCATGGGCGCTGAGGAATATGCGTGATACAATCCTTTAACAATTTAATCCTTTGTTTATGACCTGGGCTCAATTCTTTCTTTAAACGTATACCAGAATCTTCTACGGTTGTATATGCTGCATGTATAAAACTCCAAACCCTTAAGTACATTCATAACGTAACAAACTCTGGATCATTGATCGAATAATTTCTTTCGTTCTATCTTAGCTTTCTTTCAACATAAGCTATTACTTTTTCTGGTCTTTCTGCCCCCTTGTTGCATCCATACTTAGCTTATCTTAGTGCCCACACTTGCCAGAGTTTTCGTGCAACTCATTTGATCTCGAATATTACTTTTAATTTTACTTCCCGTCCCTTACCCACTGTAAGTGCCACTTTCCTTTGGAGTGCTTACAATGTTGTTGTTAAACTGTTGTTATGTGACCATTTCCTCTTTAGGTCGTTGCGCTTAGGTTGAAGCCTTCTTCCTTATTTCCTCAGCTAGTCTTTCATTGTAGTACTTAGGTATACCCCTTGACTCTCGTAAAGATGTGAGCTTATTACGGACCTTTTGATGTCCTTCCTTGCCTATAATCATCTGTAGTTTCTTACCTTCGTGCCCTTGTGCTTGTAGGGTTGCTTTTGAATTGATATTTTGACTGTCTTCCCTGTGGCACTTTTTTTATCTCCGTAGCACTCATACGGTACCTTTAACTACCCCAACTCCTATTTGAATATATCTCAAGTATTATAATAACATTACTGCGAGGTTGAATTCTCCATGTTGGGGTTTACTATATTTATCTTGCATGATCTGCTGATTTGTCTGTAACTTCTTGTCTAATCATGACTAAGCTCTTCCTGAATCAACTACTAACTACTCGTTGGCCCATTCTCATATCAATATTCCGCGTAATCTTTCTTGGTTTATTTCCTTGTCATAACTTACCTCGCGTACTGGCTCCTTATCTATCAATAACATCCCGTGTAGGAACCCTTACTTACTTTTTTTTGACGTCGTGCTTACATAACGTTCTAGAATTATAGCATATCTGTAACATTTGGATAAGTGCAATCCCTTTCTCATTTTTTATCTCATTCTTCCTTTATCATTCTATATCCCCCCCCCCCTTTAGGGGGGGGACTAAGACTTGGAGCTATGACGACCTGCCTATAGATGTTTGTCCTCTTCATCTTTGGCGTCCTTTCACATCATCCATAACCCTTACTCGCATTGCGGTAATTCTTTTGTACCAAGGATAACAAAATTCCTCACTCGCGATGGTGACACTTAGTGTAACTGGCACATACAGTCCCTTAAGTTTAACTTTGCTCATATTGCTTGCTTTAGGGAAGCGTCTCCCTGAATAACTATTCTCTGAATTCATCATATATCTTCTTCTGTTGTCCATTCAATTATTGCCGGAATGCAATATGAAATTCTCATGATGTTGACTACTATCAAATCACTTAATTTCTAATTCTTGTTTAGTTTATCTTGTTCACCAGTCTATACTGAGTTCTATTATTCTGGGGTCTAACTTTTCCTTCTGCTAATCAAGTTAGAGTCGCGAACTTATTTCTTGAAGTGAGGATGTGACTGTATGACCTATACTCTTTTGTTGTCTTAAAATCCATCACCTTTTTTCTCTTTCTTCATTTGACTATAGGTTCTGTAACGCTCTACCGTTGTCATCCATGTATCACATCTTACTCATAATTCTTCCTTATATCTCTTCTGATTACTCTGCTAATATTTCTGCCTATCCCTTTCTTGTGAAAATTTCAACACGACATTCTTTTGCTCTTAGACATCCTTGCTTCATTCTTCAACTCTTCGGGTTGCTCAACGTCCTCGCTCTACTAGGGACGAGAGTCATGCATTAGAACATTTGCAATATCCTTCGTAAATTCAACTAACGCAAACAATCCATCCATCATTTTAGGTTACTCTAACCCCAACCATATCCAGTTATCTCATTCTTTTCTTAAGCCATATCCGTTAGCTCCCATAGGGCAAAATTTAGATTGGTGTAGCGAATTGCGCATACCTCTGTTACTATTGAAGGTAACTCAAAATGCTTATATCCCTCTTCCTGCATGGTAAATAAGTATAATCTTCATCAGCTGGGTACCTCGTACCCTCTCTCACCTTGCTTCCTTTACTTGTTGAAACTTGTATTTATCTTCTGGATCTCTCATTGTCTTTCACCATAAAAATGGGTAGATATTATTGCCTTAAGACTCCTTATCAAGAAGCTTATACGACTTAGTTTACGCATGTTGTGTTGAAGACCACAAATTTATTCATCATAAGCATCATGAAAAATCGAGTTCCTCTGACTCAACTCTTTCTGCATCCACATTCAATCTCTTACCAACCGTCTTTCTGGATGTAGGCATCACCTTATTATGAATAAGATAGAGTTTAGGAAATTGAGTTCTTATAGCTGATGTGACGACCCGTCCAATCGTCTCATGAGTTACCGCTCTGTTTTCCCCATTTCTGCTTCATTATGCTTTGTTATCCGTGTTTTATGTGATCCAAATTGAGTAGTTTGTGTTCGGTGTGGATTTGGTAAGAAATGAGACACTTAGTCTCTTTTAAGAAGGTTTAAGTTGAAAAAGTCAACCGGATGTTGACTTATGTGTTAGAGGGCTCAGATGTAAGTTCCGATGGTTCGGTTAGCTTCGGGATGTGATTTATAACTTAGGAGTACGATCGGAATTGGTCTTGGAGGCTCGGAGTAGAATTAGGCCTAAATTGGCGAATTTAGTATTTTGGCGATTTCCGGTTTGTTGGCGAGATTTTTGATGCGAGAGTCGGAATGGAATTGTAAGAGTTGCTATAGCTTCGTTATGTCATTTGGATGTGTGTGTAAAATTTCAGGTCAATCGGACGTGGTTGGTTGGGTTTTTGATCGAAAACGTATTTCGGAAGATTTCTCAAAATTAGGATTGAATCCGATGTGTTTTGAGTAAATTGACATTGTTTGAGGTGCTTTGATGATTGGAACAAGTTTGAATAAGGTATTGGGTCATGTTGGTGCTTTTGATTGAGGTCCCAAGGGCCTCAGGGTGAATTTGGATGGTTAACGGGAAGATTTTGGACTTAAGAGATCTCATAAGTTGCTGCTTCTGGTATTTCTGCACCTGTGGAGTTGGGGAACGCAGGTGCGGTGCCGCACATGTGGAGGGGAAGCCGCAGATGCGAGAGTGGAGGGGTGAGCAGTTTCCGCAGAAGCGGTCAAGGTGGCCGCATCTGCGAAGCCACAGATGTGGAATTTGCCATCGCAGATGCGGTTTTGGCTAGTAAGTGAGTGACTGCAGAAGCGGTTGTTTGGGCTACATATGCGGTACCGCAGGAGCGGTGGTGGGGTCGCAGATGCGAAAACCCCTGGGCAGAAAGTTTATAAGTTATTTCATCCGCGATTTTGAGCCATTTTTCCTCCATAGCTGAGTATTTTGAGAGCTTTCTAAATGTGATTAAAGAAGGATTCAAGGAGAATTGATTGGAGGTAAGATTTTTGAACCTAAAACGTGATTCTATTGTGAAATCAACCTAGAGATTCCTGGAACTTAAGCTAAAAAATGGAAGAACTAGGGCTTGGGTTTTGAGTTTTTGATTTGGGATTTGGAGGACCATTTGGGGTCGAATTTGAGAACTTTTGATATGTATGAACTCGTGAGATGATAAGGAAACCAATGATGTGAAAAATTTTGCGTTTCAAGAAGTGGGCCCGGGGCTCGAGTTTTGCTAATTTCGGGATTTTTGATATTTTTCGATTGTTTTCACTTGGGTTTTGTTTCCTTAGCATATTGTGACGTATTCATTCTGATTTTGGATAGATTCGACGAGCGTGAAGGCCGATTCGAGGGGCAAAGGCATCGCGAGCTAGAGTAGTACCCAATTCGAGGTGAGTAATCATTGTAAATGATGTCCTTAGGGTTTGAAACTCCGGATTGCACATCGTAGTGCTATATTGAGGTGAGACACACGCTTGATGATGAGCGTGGGGTTGTTTATGATTGGGGATTGTGACTTGGTCCGTCCTGATTGATGATTTTACCGCGTATTTGACTGAGACCTGTTTGTTATCATCATGGTTTGGGCTGATTGTCATATTTGGGCTTTGTGCCAACTATTTGAACCCTCCGGGGATTTTTATCACTATTTCCTCACTGTATTGATTTATTACCTGAACTTAGTCTTGTTGTTTTTCACTGTTTTACAACTCATCCACTCTTACTCAGTTTTGAGACTTAAATAATATTTTTAAACGATGTTTTGGGCTGAGCACTACTGTTTTACAAATGCCCGAGGGGCTTATGATGATTTTCTAACTGAGTGCGATCGAGGGCCTGAGATATTCTTATACGCCACAAGGTGGCTTGAGTGATGTGAGGCCGAGTGCCGAGAGATTATGCCACAAGGTGGCTTGATATAGAGCTTGGGCCGAAAAGGCTCCTCCGGAGTCTGCACACCCACAATTAGCGCGGGTACCCATCATGATTTGAGAGTGAGCCCGAGGCCTGATTCTGTACTGAGAGTGAGCCTGAGGGGTAGATATTGTACTGAGAGTGAGCTCGAGGGGATGATACTATTCTGAGTGACTGTTACTATGCCCGAGGGGCGGATTTCTACTTGTTATTTACCTGTTAAATTACCTGTTTTACTTGGTTTAAAGGAATTTCATTTGACTTCTTCAGGGAATTACTGCTTTAAGTGATTTTACTGCTTGATATAGAATTGCTTTGTGCCTTTACATGTTTTCTTGCTTTCATCCATTATATATGATTATTACTAACTGAGTCGGAGTACTCACATTACTCCCTACACCGTGTGTGCAGATTCAGGCATCGCAGAGTCCGCTCCTGAGAGCTGATCCTCCCAGTCCAAGTAGTGTTTTTGGAGACTACGAGGTAGCTGTTGGCATCCACAACCCTCGTGCCTCCCTTATCTTATTACTTTTATATTCTTCAAACAGTTGTACCAGATATTATATCTAGTAGACTCGTATCAGGATCCTTAGTTGCTCATGACTTGTGACACCCCGGTTTGGGTTGTGTCGGGATGGTTTCTACTATTGTTATCGTTATTTCCGTAAATTATGGTTATTATATCATGTTTTAGAACTATTTACGGTATTTAACTATTTAAAAGAGGTGTTCTGTTTTGGTCCGGCTGGCCTTGTCTTCACGAGAGGCACCATCACGATTGGGTTCGGGGTTAGGGTCGTGACAGATGAGCTCTACCACACGATCTAGTGTAAGAAGAAAGAATGACAATCCTAAATGCCATGTAGCCTCCTGCTTATAAGTGTGGTGCACGACACACCCATAAACAAGACTCTCCTAAACATGGCTTGTAGACTCCCTAGGACAAAACTGCTCTGATGTCATGACCCAAACCAATGGGCCGCGATGGGCACCCGATACCTTACTCAACCTGTAAGTCTGGATAACTTTGTAAATCATGAAATAATTATAGTGTGCACGACACACCCATAAACAAGACTCTCCTAAACATGGCTTGTAGACTCCCTAGGACAAAACTGCTCTGATGTCATGACCCAAACCAATGGGCCGCGATGGGCACCCGATACCTTACTCAACCTGTAAGTCTGGATAACTTTGTAAATCATGAAATAATTATAGTGTCATGCATATGCGTATGAATGTCATGTCGTGCATAGGTACATGTTTCATAACATCATCAGGCCTCTGAGGGCATCCCATCATATCATATCGGCCATTGTGGGCAAAATCATCAATGTATACCAACTAATCAGGTGGTGGTGCATATAAAATGACGTAAACTTTTCCCATATCCCATATACATATATACGCATATATAATTCCATCTGGTCATGGGTCAATGTACATGAATGCAATACATGAGAAGTACGTCAATAAAATCTTTCAGAGTGTCATAAGACCATCCTTTAAATAATACCATGAAGTAAACTTTATCAGCTTGTGTATTTTCTAAGACCCATGAATAGATGATAGAATAATATGATACATGGGGAATCGAGAATATATGCACCCCCAGTATCTCTATGAATAAAGTCATTTATGAAAAACGCGTATTTTGCTCATTTCAATTGTATCGTATGGATCATGCCAAGGGAAAAAAAGGATAGCCTTAACATACTTGAACCGATTCTCTTTTTTGAAAATACGTAACAACGGATTGAAGTAGGGAAAAATCTGTATGATATTCTTGAGAAAGATTGTACCGGACTTTCTTTGAATTAGCATTTCATGTTGGACCTTGTAGCATTTAAGAGAATTTTATGTTTGGACATTGTAGAATTTAAGAGAATTTTCATGTTTGAATATGGTATCATTTAAGAGAGTTTCACATTTGGACATTGTATGATTCCAGGGAGTTTCACATTTTGGACATTGTATTATTTAAGAGAGTTTCATGTTTGGACATTGTATGATTCCAGAGAGTTTCACGTTTTGATCATTGTTATCTCTTTGTAATGGTATACAAATGTTGTTTTGCTGATTTTTTTCAAGGTTTTATACTCCTCTAATAAAGACACCAAGCAATATTTACGTGTAAGCAAGATAAAGCTTTTCCTAGTGACTCATTTTGCATAATTTTGTCACATTGGTTGACCTTATGCCATGTGGCAATCTCAACAAGACTCTTATCCACTTAATACCATAATTATCTCCACCATTAATCAATTATCCACATAATTAAGGAGTATGTCAAATTACTTAAAATACTATCCACTTTTAACATACCTTATGCACCTTACTATCATGGCCACGTGGTACCTTATATGGTACTAGTCCATTATTATCGGGTATTTTAGCTCGGGTCATATTTTATCCCAAAATGCCAAACTTGAACGAAAATTCATTTCCTTTGACTTGCTTCCCCTCTCACCTTCACGAATTTGCTCATTATTTGTTTAAAATAGCATAATTCTTATAATCTCCAAATAATCTCTTCCTTGGACTGATGTCAGTTATCTTACGACAAATTCAAAGTACAATACTATAGGGTGTAACATCATCGTAATTTAATACTGCGAAGCGTAACATCATCGTAATATAATATTGTGGGGCGTAATATTGCGGGGCGTAACAAAAAATCAGTCGATGATTGTTTAGACAACACAAGAGTGTAAAAGTCAAAACTAGCACCATTCTTTTCAAATCACTTTCTTCTAACCATAAGGTCAAAGGTAAATGTGTTACGCTCAAGTGAAGCTTTGCTTGAGACACTTTCATTCATTACTACTATTTAAACAAAAACATAAAGAAAACAGACTCAAACCCTTAAAAAGGTTGTCATGCCATCCATCATCGGGAAGAGCCACCCGGTTCACACAAATTCCACCTTTGGAAAGAACCGTGGGCTTATTGATCACGAAAACATATAAAAGTAAGAAGGTACAAATTAAAAAAGAAACTACTAAATGAAAATAAGAAGCTATGCTATTAAGGAAAATTACAAAAGAAGTTACACAGTAAAATACAGAAAGTAAACTGAATATGTACAATAGGAGATTGAGACGAATATACATAAAAGAGGAATGGATATATACATGGAAAGGTAACTTTATATACATACATAAATTGAAAAATAATGAAAAGTGAAAAATAAATGGTAATGTTATATACATACCAAAGGTGGAAAATAACGATAAAAAAAAATAAGTATCATAATTACATTCAGTCACCAAATCAATCAAAATAGTACCACCCCCCAAAATAAAAACTAGCATTGTCCTCAACGCTAAAAGCAAAAATAAGATCAAAGAGGAGTTAGAGAATAAAGAATATCCCTATGGTTCCTCTGTCTACATGGGGTCACTGGCTGGCTCCTGTGGCTGGCCTGAGGCACCTCCCTCGGAGTCCTCTAACTCAATCTCCAAATCATCAGTCTTGGGAATCACCCCTCTTCTCATAGGCTCTCTATCAGCCTCCTGCTCTGGTACCTATGCTACCTGAGCCACTGGAACTGGGTCCTCCAATAGTAGGTCCAATGGGATGTCGCCATCTATTCTAGTCTTTTCCACCTCCTTCCTCGGCAGCTTTACCGACTCCTTGGAAGCCCGAGTCTTCTTCATCTTCTTTGTTTGTTTGCTCAGGTCCGTGATTGCTTTTCCCTGTGCCTCCAAAGTGGCCATAATTAGCTTTTGGTTTTCTAGGAGCTTCTTTTGATTGTCCAGAAGCTCCTTAAGTTATTCTTCTACTGAAGCAGGCACCTGAGGCTGTGCTGGAGCTGACTAAGCTACCACTGTGCTGGATATGACATACAACTTTGTTGTAGCTGCCTGCATCCAATTGTTGATGCTGGACAGAGTCTGGTTAACCCTCAGTAGAGTGAGAGGGTATGCTGATGAAGAGGGTACCGAAGAAGGTATAGAGGTAGATGGTCCGGAAGGAGGATGAGGCATGGCAGTGGGAGGCTCGAAACTAGTGGCCACCACCCTGTATCTTCAAGCTGGCTAGTGGAAGTGGAGGCTTTGCCCTTGGAGTTGTCGGAACCCTAAAGGCGGTACCAGGAGAATGGCCTCTTTGGTTTCACCTTCGTATCAAAGTCTCTTCCCTCGACTTCCTAATCCTCTAGGTACATGGTGAGGAAGTTTGGGAAAAGGGTATGAGTTCTCATTCTTGTTGACCACTTTGGTGATCACCCTGGACATAATGTTCCCAATATTGATTGGGTACCCTGCTATGATAGCCCCACTATAATAGCCGGGAGACCAGCATATCACTGTCATGTGTAGTGGGGTCTAATCGGCTGCACATAAACGTTTCCAACCCTTTGCATCAAAGCTCAATGTGTTCCTGTAGATTGGGACCCCAGGTGTTAGCCAAGCTGGAGTAGTCCCTAAGAGAGCAATCACTGATGCCATCCATGGGCGGGCTAACTCATCCATAGCCACCTTCTCTACATACAAGGACTCATCATCATCATTAAACCCAACATAGTCATTCAGTGTCTTGTCATCAAATCTGATCTTTCGGTTTCGCACCTTGGTCACATAGGTGCCCCTTTTGATGTGGGCAACGTTGGCATAAAACTCCTTGACCAAGTGCTCAATGGCCTCCGGCAGCTTGCTAGTGAAGAATTTCCACCCCCCTCTTTCATCAAATTGCCTCTTCACATTGGGGTTGTGTGGTAGAAGATCTTTTTCTATAAAATGCCTCTCATGTGGGAGTGACCTCTGAGGCCACCACTCCCAAAATTTGTGGCAGGCTTTCTCACTGACAAATCTTCTTGCCACACCATCAGGCTCCTTGTTCTCTCAACCCTCCTGCTTAGGTGTCACCATCCCTCTCGTCATCAGGGATCTCAACATCTACATCAATTGGGTCTTGTCTAGGTGGAGAAACTAGAGGATAAGCTGATGCTGAAGATTTACTATTTCCTCTAAGCCATCAAACGACTTAGAAGAAGTAGGAGAAGTAGGGGAAGCTGGGGGTGTAAGCTCATCTCTTAACTGAAATCTCCCCTAGAAGTCTATGGGAATATAGGTTGGCATTGAATTCCCTTCCAAAGCTTCCTGGGAAGGGACATACTCACTACCCTCAGAATCAGATGCGGCTCTGTCTGCAGTTTTGGTTGTTTTCCGCAACTTCCCTATCGATTTCTGGACCGCTAAAGGTAATTTGGTCCTTCTTTGACCTCCTCTTCCCCTGCCTCGGGAGGATTCAACCCTCCCTTTTTGTGCATCAATGGCACCTCTAGATCATACCATTATTTGCAAAAAAATCATTGAAAGATCATTAATGTTGGTGTTAGAAGAATCAACAAAGAAACACAGATGAAAAGTTGATAGTGTTTCACAAGCACAGATCCGCTGACAGCAAAAAAAGGAGAGCGGCCGCGAAATGGGTACCGCTGACAGCGAAAAAGGGTCATGGCCGTGGAGGAGTGGGGATCAGAATATGTGGTACCACTAAGAGCGGAATTTTGGGCACGGCCGCGAAAGTTGAACCGTTGTCCGCGGAAAAACAAACGCGGTTGCGGACCCAATTTGACACTTCATAGAACTTAAATTCTGATGTCCGCGGAAAAAGGAATTGCGGCCACGTAAAGTAGGCCACTGTCAGTAGAATTTCCACCACTGACCGCGGAAAACAAACCATTTTTAACTCAAGCTTCATATGAACGCTGATCGCAGAATTTCAGTCGCGACTGTGGAATTCAAAAATTAAACGGGAAGTCCTAATGTTTCACTTTTTCTTGCTATAAATGGGTATCATAAACACCACTAACCCTACTAGACATCAACTAATTAACAACCAATTAACCCTAACTAGTTTAGCATCAACTAATTAACAACTACTTAACCCTAGTTAAAACTAAAACAAAAGAGGAAGAAGTTAAAACTAAAAGAAAGGAAAAGCACAGATTTAAAAACAATGTGACAATTGTAGCATACTAGTTGTTTGATGTATGTTGGAAATTGACTTCTAATTTGTGTTAAGCAGATTAGGGCTCAATGTAGAGAAGATGAACTATAACTTCTTTCTTTTGAGAATGAAAATTGCGAAAAGGGTAAAAGGAGGGGGGCCTTCCAATTTATAATAAAATGTTAGGGCCCACACTAACTTACCTAGAGCAGCCACGGAATTCCACCGTGGTCCGTGTATTGGCTGTTCTAAAGAGCTGCCTGTTCAAAATTACCGCTGAGAGCGGAAAAGTAGACGCAGCCGCAGAACAAGGTCCACTGACTGTGAAAAGGCCACCGCGGACATGGTTTAAACTTCAGAGAGTTCACATTTTGGACTTTTTCAAGTCTACATCTGCTACCAAATTACGCCCCCGCAAAAAGCTTCTGTTGACCGCGAATTTGGAGCACGGTCAGCGGTCCAAATGCACACTTAGCCAAATTTTCCAGTATTAGTCTTGTACTGCATCAAAAATTCCTACACAAATCTCACAACCAGTTAGTCCAAAACAAAACCTACACTAAAAAGAAAATCAAAAGAAGAAAATTAAAAGCACATGGGTTGCCTCCCAAGAAGCGGCTGATTTAACATCGCGGCACGACGCATGTTACCATCATCATTTGAAGTTGATCAAGGCCACCACGTGGTTGTCATCAAATTTTCCCAGGTATTGTTTGACTCGGTGCCCATTAACTCTGAAAGCTTCACCATTTTTATTCTTCAAATCAAGATCACCAAATGGCGTCACATGTACCACTTCAAAAGGGCCACTCCATTTTGAATTGAGCTTTCCCGAAAACAGTCGTAACCGAGAGTTGAATTAGAAAACCAAGTCACCCTCTTTGAATTCCTTGCTCCGAGCATATTTGTCATGTAAGTACTTCATCTTCTCCTTATACAAGGGTGAGCTGGAATAGGCATGAAATCTAAATTCATCAAGTTCATTGAGTTGCTCTACCTCGAGATTTGTTGCAACATCCCACTCAAGATTTAACCTCTTAAGTGCCCATATGGCTTGTGCTATAACTCAATTGGAAGATGGCACGCCTTCCCAAATACCAACCGGTACGGAGACATACCAATTGGAGTCTTATAATCAATCTTGTAAGCCCACAAAGCATCATCCAGTCTCCTTGACTAGTCAATTCTATTTGCACTGATAGTCTTTGACAATATAATTTTTATCTCCCTGTTGGAGACCTCAAATTTTCCACTAGCCTGGGGATGATAGGGAGTTGATACCTTGTGATTGACACCATACTTTGCAAGCAAAGTGTCAAATGCCCTATTGCAGAAATGAGAACCTCCATCACTGATGATTGCCCAAGGAGTGCCAAACCGTGTGAAGATATTTTTCTTGAGAAACGCCACCACACTCTGGGCTTCATTGTTGGGCAAAGCCACAACCTCAACCCACTTGGAAACATAATTAATGGCCATTAGAATATAAGTGTTGCCACGTGAACTCACAAAAGGCCCCATGAAGTCTATTCCCCACACGTCAAAAATGCCAACCTCAAGAATAGTGGTGAGAGGCATTTCATCCTTCTTTGAAATTCCACCACTCTCTGACACTCATCACATCTCTTGACAAGCTCACCAACATCTTTATACAGAGTAGGAAAATAAAAACCATAACTAAGAACCTTTGAAGCAGTTCTCGCCCTGCCATGATGACCACCGTAGGGCGAGAAATGGCAAGCATTAAGAATACTCATTTGCTCCTCTTTCGGAACACATCTACGGATCACACCATCATTACAAATCATTAAGAGATACGGTTCATCGCAGTAATAATCCAAGCTATCCCGTTTAAGCTTCTTCCTTCGATTAGAAGAGAGCTCACTCGGAACAATGCCGGCCAGAAGAAAATTAGCCATATCGGTGAACCAAGGAAAACTATTCAAAGAAACTGAGAGGAGTTGTTCATCCGGGAAAGCATCATTAATTTTGAGACCATCTTTTGGTTTCCCCTCCTCCTCCAAGCAGGACAAGTGGTCCGCCACTTGATTTTTACTACCTTTCCGATCAACAATCTCCAGGTCAAATTCTTGAAGCAACAAAACCCATCTCATTAATCGAGCTTTAGAATCCTTTTTGGTTATCAAGTAACGGAGTGCTTCGCGATCAGTGTGAACAATCACCTTGTCACCCATGAGATAAGGCCTAAACTTCTCCATTGCAAACACAATTTCTAGCAACTTTTTATCCGTCACAGTATAATTAACCTGGGCATCATTCATAGTTTTGCTCGCATAGTACACCAGATGAAACATTGTGTTCACCCTTTGCCCCAAGACTACTCCTACCGCAACATCACAAGCATCACACATGAGCTCAAATGGCAAGCTCCAATTGGGTGCGGTGATGATGGGAGTGGTAGTCAATCAATACTTGAGAAGCTCAAAAGATTTCATGCACTCATCATTAAACACAAACTTTGCATCCTTTTCCCACAATTTTCACAATGGATTCACCACCTTGGAAAAGTCCTTGATGAACCTTCGGTAGAACCCCGCATGCCCAAGAAAGCTCCTCACTCCTTTGACAGAAGTAGGAAGAGGGAGTTTTGAAATCACTTCAATCTTCGCTTTGTCCACTTCGATACCGTTCTGTGAAATCTTATGGCCGAGGACAATGCCCTCCTCGACCATAAAGTGGCACTTTTCCCAATTAAGCACTAGATTTGTCTCCTCACATCGGGCCAACACTTTGTCAAGATTACCCAAACATTCTTCAAAAGAGTCACCCACAACACTGAAATCATCCATGAACACCTCCAAGAAGTCCTCCACCATATCAGTAAATATAGCCATGATACACCGCTAAAAGGTGGCCGGTGCATTCCACAAATCAAATGGCATCCGAGAAAATGCAAAGGTGCCATACGGACATGTGAAGGTGGTTTTCTCCTGGTCCTCTAGTGAAATCATAATCTGGTTGTAGCCTGAGTACCCATCCAAAAAGCTATAGTAGGAATGCCCAGCAAGTCTACCAAGCATTTGGTCAAGAAAGGACAATGGAAAATGATCTTTGCGGGTCACTTTGTTCAGCTTTCGGTAGTCCATGCATACCCTCCATCCGGTGACAGTCCTAGTGGGGATCAACTCATTTTGCTCATTTGTGACCACAGTCATACCCCCCTTTTTCGACACACATTGTACCGGTGAAGTCCATGAACTATCCGAGATGGGATACACCACCCCTGCATCGAGACACTTGATAATTTCCTTCTTGATGACCTCTTGCATAGCCTCGTTCAACCTCATTTGATGTTCCACAGAGGATTTGGCATCATCCTCAAGTATAATCTTGTGTATGCAAAAGGTGGTGCTTATCCCCCAAATATCAGCTAGAGTCCATCCAGTTGCCCTCTTCCTTTTTTGAAGCACCTCATGGGTGGCATCTACCTGCATGTTAGTAAGGCAAGAAAAAAGAATAATAGGTAAAGTTGAACAAGGGCCCAAGAATTCATACCTGAGGTGTGGAGGCAAAGGCTTCAACTCCAATACAGGAGGTTCCTCGATCGAGGGCTTTGTTAGTAAAGTCTTTCTATTCTCAATATCCAAGGAAAGTTTACGGGGCTCATAAGGGTAAGAACCCATTCCTTGCAAGGCATTGTCATACTCTACCAAACCTTCATCCTCAGTCACATCATGATTCAGCAATACAGCTTCCAAAGGATCCTCCACATTGATCATGGCACTCGTGTCATCAACTATCACCTCCGTCACCAGACCCACAAAAGAACAAACCTCAGTACTATTCGGCTACCTCATTGATTTGCACATATAGAAGACAACTTTTTTGTCACCCACCCAGAAGGTAAGCTCCCCTGCTTCCACATCAACTAATGCGTTCCCTGTTGCAAGGAAAGGCCTTCCCAATATTATCGGCACCTCAAAATTGACATTACAGTCGAGAATCATAAAATCAGCAGGCAAAATAAACTTGTCAACTCGGATAAGAACATCATCAATAATAACAAGCGGCCTCTATATTATTCTATCGGCTATTTGCAATCTCATCGAAGTAGCTCCAATTTTTTCAATATGGAGTAAGGTATCAAATTTATACTTGCTCCCAAATCATAGAAGGCCTTTGCAAAATTCGCACTCTCAATGGTACATGGAATGGTAAATACACCGGTATCTTCAAGTTTTGGAGCCATCAAGTGCACATTGGCACTCACTTGATGAGTCGTTTTGATGGTCTCACAATCCATAGATATCTTTTTAGTTACCAATTCTTTCATAAACTTGGCATATCCCACCATTTGCTCAAGATCTTCAACCAAGGGAACATTGATCGACAAACTTTTCATCATCTCAATAAACTTCTTGAACTGGTTTTCATTCTTCTACTTTGCAAGTCTTTGAGGGTAAGGTAGAGGAGGACTTGGCAAGGGATCCTTGGCTTTAGGCAATACCGCCTCCGATATGCCAATCATCCTGAGTCTCCTTCTCATTGTCATGAATGTCACACCTCCTTTTTGCGCACCCGCCCGAGGGGTAAGATGCGCGGGTGGAGTTTTTTCAATTCAAGTGACAATATTCGAAATGGGATTATTTATTTAATTCAGAGTCGCCACTTGGGAAAGGATTGTCTTTTGGTGTCCCAAGTCACCGGTTTATCTTAAATCCCAAATCGAGGAAATTTTCGACTTTTTCAAATGAAGTCTGCGAACCAGAAATTCTAAGTAAGGAATTTTGTTGACCCGAGGGAAGGTGTTAGGCACCCTCGAATCCCGTGGTTCTAGCACGGTCGCTTAAATTGTTATAATGGCTAAATATCTGATTTAAATACATGTTGTGACTTATGTGCTTTTATTAAGTTTAAACCGCTTTTATTATTATCATTTATTTTTATAGAATTGCAACGTCGTGAAAATGCATCTCGAACCACGTCACAATCAATGCACCCGTAGTTGTTAACACATTTCGACTCCGTTGAGATTTGAATTTGGGTCACATAAATGTGCACCCGACTTTAAGAATATAATTTACTTACAGTCGCGCCTAAAGAATCTAACGCGCTATTCTCTTTAGGGAGGGCAGTGGAATTCACTAAACAGTCCGTCCCAAATTCTAAGTATTTATCATGATCAATTATTGAGGGCCCCGCAATTTGCATTTCTTTTTATTTTGGCGAGGCTCGTCTCATTAAAAAAAATAAAACCTACACTGACTACATTTCTTATTGTTTTCGTTTTCCAGAAATAGAAGAAGGAAAGATGTATGCTAATTGAAATATAAAAACCGGATTACTATCAATTTCTAATCACTTATAAAAATGAAAAGACGCCATACCTTACGAAATATTTTGGTTGAACAAAGAAGCTATATGGAGGTGGATGGAATGCAATACTTAATTCGAACATTTCCTCGAATCGAGCTTAACTAGATTTATTTAAGCTAGGTTAAGGAAATTGAATGCTAGGCATTGTTACTAATGGGGATTCGAACATGTACCTATATGTTGCCTAACGGTCTTGATAAAAGGAAAGGAAAATAACACAGAACATTATTGTGTAGGTGGAAATATTCTATCTTATACATGTCATTATTTGATGGGAAACCAGTCGAAAGTTCTATGCCAATTATCCACACCTTCTAAATATTATACTATTACATCTTATACTTAGCAAACAACTAGAAACTAAGATGCAAAAACTAAACTTGATTAAGTATTGTCTAACTAATCTTTCACTACTGAATTACACTAAATCGATTTATACAACAGAGATCAGTGTATCACAAGCAGTACAAAACAGACATCTGAATCTTCTTCAAGAACTCCTTTCATTTCATGCTTTTGGACTGTTACAGTTAACACCAAAGTGGGATTTGAAATGTGTACCTGGAAAAACACTGAATACTGAAATGCAAAGAAGAAGTGAAGCAGAAAAGTCAGCGGCCAGCAGGAAACCAAATAGCAGCAGCAACAGCAAGTAACCAGATAGAAAGCAGAATCCCAGTGCAAGATGCAGTTGGAATCAATGAAAGATGACAGAGTGTGGCAAGTTCCCAGTAACGTGAATCAAAATTTAGGCAAAACAGATCTGGGGATACACTGATGCTACACACAACTAAAAACCTCAAACATAACTTAGGAGAAATGATATGGAACAGGGAAATCCGGCCAGACGAGAATCAAGACAAAGAGGAAAAGATGCAGTTCCTTTTTCCTGTGTTATCCTCCTTCTATATATTCCTGTCTGTGTGTATATATCTGTATGTATTTCCACTCTCTCTTTCAAAAATTCCTCACAGTCTGTCTATTTCCCTTTTCCCTCTAATTCTGATCTCTTTTTCTTAGGTGTCTCTCAATGTTTCTGTATGCTTTTCTGTGTATCACTATCGACTCTCTCTTTCAAAACTCCTCACAGTGTGTTTCCCCTTCTTCCTGTATATTTTTTTTCTTCCTTTTTCAATATTTTTCTCCTCACCTCTCTAATTCTGTATCTCCCCCCCTTATAAGCCTCAGAACTATCTCTTTTAACAACCTGTTTTCAGAAATCACAGTACCCCTCCCATGTGCCTTCCATTTTCAATTCCAACTTTAGCTAATTAAGTATTAAACCCCATCAACATTCCCTGACAGATTTCACTTTTAAAAGGTTTAAATACTCCTTCAAACTAAAGCCAGGCATGGGCAGTAGAATGTATCTGACAGCATATGCTGTCAAATTGTTTAAAACTTAACAAAGACCTTTATGCAGGCCACAGGCTGTGCACAAAGAACATGAGGTGCACCAATGCACATGCTGTGCATGAGTGCACATGCCTTCCAATTCAGAATTTAAACCAAACAATCCTTTTTACATTACTGATCAATTCAAACAACTATAAGTAAACAAAAACTGGTTCTTAATTGACTCAACAAATGCTTAGCAGAAGTAAATCGATTTGTTATTGTTCGGACAGTTGAAATTAATTGACGACACATGTCGACTCGACTATATTAGCATTAACATACACAATCGTAACAAAAAATCCGACATTTAACAGTATCGACCCATAATTCGAATTATACTGACTGAGCAAAGTGGTACTCGAGAAGCCAATTGATCAGTTCAATGTTGAGAATCAGCTAATTGCACACCACTTACATACACATTATCAGGGCAAATGGAAAGACTCATTCAAACAAACAGAAGTTCAGGCAAAGTGGACGGGGCACAGTTGACAAAATTCAAAGACACAAAATCAAAGCATGAACAGACTTTAACACAATCAAATGGGCCAAAACAAATAAAGAAAAGAAAGAACTCACCTTAAACCTTGAAAAATCAAAACCTCAACTCGGGCTCGGACAACCTTTCTTAAGGCTGAATGGACTTTAATCGAAGTGTTTCTCAAATGAGAAACACTTTGATTAAAGTCCATCAGACCTTAACCTCTTCGGTTTGAACCGGTTTGAATCAGTGACGAGGGACCTTGTGGTTTCAAAACTCAGATCTAATATTCGTGCTTCCCTGGTTATATTCGGACCAAACCAAGTATGGTTTGGTCACGAGGGGGTCTGGGGAGTGTCTGGTATGAGTTTACGGCAGATCGGTGTAGATTAGGTTCCGACTCGAATCTTCAAATGAAGATTCGAGAAGGTGGGATAGGATTCGAAGTGTGTGGTTGGTAGATTTAGGTTCAGGATGGCATGGGGGTTCTATGGTGTTCGGGTGGAGGTCACCGGCGTTCAGGCCGCCGGGTTTCTGGTGAAGGTGTGCAGGCGCGGCTAGGGTTTGAAGGGGACGGGTTTGGTGAAGACGAAGGCAGGGGTGTTGGCTAGGGGGCAGGGTATGGTAAAGGGTTTATATAGTTAGTGGGTGGGTGAAACTCGACCGTTAGATCAATCTAGATCTACGGTCTGGATCTGAAGGCTTAAATGGAACGGTGTCGTTTTGAGGGTTTGGGTTCGGTCCGGGTGAGACGGGTCGGGTTTGTTGATGGGTTATGGGGAATTGATCTTGGCCGTTGATCACTCTGAGATCAACGGCCCAGATCAGGCACGACTCAAACGACGTCGTTTGGACACCCTGGGTATCAGGTGGTCTGGACCGGGCAGGCCTGGGTCTTGGGCTGTTTGTTTGGGCCAATTTTGTTAAAATTGGCCCAAGTCCGGAAGGGAAGGAGTCCTTTCTTTAATATTTTTTTTATTTATTTCCTTTTTATTTTAAAACAAAACTAAGCCAAAAATCAAATTAAAATTAAATACACACTCAATACAATTATTTGCACACTAAAATATTTCAAAACAAGTAAAGTTAAACAAAATAAAATCACGGACGAAGATGCCTATTCATGATTTTCTATTTAACGACCGGATTACAGTTCGAATTATGCAGGACATATATATTTTTTGAATTTTGTTTTAATAAAGTAAATAAATAAAAATGGGCCGAAGTCAAAAATAAATCAACAAGGTGCCGCACAGCAATCCAAAATTTGTACAGCAGGGCCAATTATTATTTTTTTATTTCTTTTTGGAGCGATTGTCGTGCGAAACAAAAATCACGTGCTCACAGCTGCCCCTCTTTGTTCGGAAACAACGAAGGGTTTTCGTGCAAAGATAAAGTGAGCGTGTATGAGCGATTTTTGCCTATAGACCACTCCGTATGAAGCATGTTTTTTTTTGAAAGATCTGACCGAATCTTGCTTCAAAGATTTCCTACATATCCTGGGCTAAACAGGAATCAGGTCAATGTAGTTCGAGAAGTTTTGGTAGCTGGGACTACCATGGGATTGCAATGCTTGCTGCTACTGCTGTTGCTGTTGTCACTGCCGCGTCACTGACCGCCTTATTACAACCAAACGAAAATTAGAAACTGAACTAACTACTTATATGTATGTCAACCGCTAGTTACAAGATTCCTATCTATGATTCTTTTACGACTTGATCTTGGGTCTTAGCTGATTCTGTTTGTAGACTCCGATCTGAATCTTGATGCTTGCGAGTTGCGGCGACTTGTTTAACCTCTGGGATACTGAGTGAGATGCAATTGGCAGGGTTTAGGACCTTAGTCAAATGTTGGACTCGATCTGCTTTCCATTCACTCTGATATCTCGGGATGTCTTCTTTTTTTTTATTTATTTATTTTTTTTGATTCCGAACTGGGATTCATCTCGTGGGTCATTTCGATCCATGTGGCTCGAGGTCAAGACCTGCGGGAGAAAACAAGCGAACGAAATTTTCTGCCCCAGTTTCACTAGGAAAATTTCGTTAATTATTCACCAAGAAGTTCATAAAATTAATGAAAGAGGACATGCATGCTCAGTTCAGGGTTGGGGCCCTAATACCGACTAGCTGGGAAAGGTTCAGTTCAGGGTTTAAAACCTTAATGCCGAACAAAGGAAGAATTCAGTTTAGGGTTTAAAACCCTAATGCTGACTAAAGGGAAAATTCAGCTTAGGGTTTAAAACCCTAATGCTGATTGCATGAAAAAGCTCAGTTTAGGGTTTAAAACCCTAATGCTGGCTGAAAGGAAAAGTTCAGTTTAGGGTTTAAAACCCTAATGCTGATTGCATGGACAAAAGCTCAGTTTAGGGTTTAAAACCCTAATGCTGGCTGAAAGGAAAAATTCAGTTTAGGGTTTAAAACCCTAATGCTGATTGCATGGAAAAAGCTCAGTTTAGGGTTTAAAACCCTAATGCTGATTGCATGGAAAAAGCTCAGTTTAGGGTTTAAAACCCTAATGCTGATTGCATGGAAAAAGCTCAGTTTAGGGTTTAAAACCCTAATGCTGGTTGCATGGAAAAAGCTCAGTTTAGGGATTAAAACCCTAATGCTGATTGCATGGAAAAGCTCAGTTTAGAATTTAAAACTCTAATGCTGGCTGAGAGGAAAATTCAGTTTAGGGTTTAAAACCCTAATGCTGATTGCATGGAAAAGCTCAGTTTAGAGTTTAAAACTCTAATGCTGGCTGAAAGGAAAATTCAGTTTAGGGTTTAAAACCCTAATGCTGATAAAATTCAGTTTAGGGTTTAAAACCCTAATGCTAATTGCATGGAAAAGCTCAGTTTAGAGTTTAAAACTCTAATGCTGGATGAAAGGAAAATTCAGTTTAGGGTTTAAAACCCTAATGCTGCAGAAAATTCAGTTTAGGGTTTAAAACCCTAATGCTGATTGCATGGAAAAGCTCAGTTTAGAGTTTAAAACTCTAATGCTGGCTGAAAGGAAAATTCAGTTTAGGGTTTAAAACCCTAATGCTGATTGCATGGAAAAGCTCAGTTTAGAGTTTAAAACTCTAATGCTGGCTGAAAGGAAAATTCAGTTTAGGGTTTAAAACCCTAATGCTGATTGCATGGAAAAGCTCAGTTTAGAGTTTAAAACTCTAATGCTGGCTGAAAGGAAAATTCAGTTTAGGGTTTAAAACCCTAATGCTGATTGCATGGAAAAGCTCAGTTTAGAGTTTAAAACTCTAATGCTGGCTGAAAGGAAAATTCAGTTTAGGGTTTAAAACCCTAATGCTGATTGCATGGAAAAGCTCAGTTTAGAGTTTAAAACTCTAATGCTGGCTGAAAGGAAAATTCAGTTTAGGGTTTAAAACCCTAATGCTGATTGCATGGAAAAGCTCAGTTTAGAGTTTAAAACTCTAATGCTGGCTGAAAGGAAAATTCAGTTTAGGGTTTAAAACCCTAATGCTGATTGCATGGAAAAGCTCAGTTTAGAGTTTAAAACTCTAATGCTGGCTGAAAGGAAAATTCAGTTTAGGGTTTAAAACCCTAATGCTGATTGCATGGAAAAGCTCAGTTTAGAGTTTAAAACTCTAATGCTGGCTGAAAGGAAAATTCAGTTTAGGGTTTAAAACCCTAACGCTGATTAAAAGAAAATTCAGTTTAGGGTTTAAAACCCTAATGCTGATTGCATGGAAAAGCTCAGTTTAGAGTTTAAAACTCTAATGCTGGCTGAAAGGAAAATTCAGTTTAGGGTTTAAAACCCTAACGCTGATTAAAAGAAAATTCAGTTTAGGGTTTAAAACCCTAATGCTGATTGCATGGAAAAGCTCAGTTTAGAGTTTAAAACTCTAATGCTGGCTGAAAGGAAAATTCAGTTTAGGGTTTAAAACCCTAACGCTGATTAAAAGAAAATTCAGTTTAGGGTTTAAAACCCTAATGCTGACTGAAAGGAAAATTCAGTTTAGGGTTTTAAAACCCTAATGCTGATTGCACGGAAAAGCTCAGTTTAGAGTTTAAAACTCTAATGCTGGCTGAAAGGAAAATTCAGTTTAGGGTTTAAAACCCTAATGCTAATTGCATGGAAAAGCTCAGTTTAGAGTTTAAAACTCTAATGCTGGCTGAAAGGAAAATTCAGTTTAGGGTTTTAAAACCCTAATGCTGATTGCATGGAAAAGCTCAGTTTAGAGTTTAAAACTCTAATGCTGGCTGAAAGGAAAAAGTTCAGTTTAGGGTTTAAAACCCTAATGCTGACTAAAAGGAAAATTCAGTTTAGGGTGTAAAACCCTAACGCTGATTGCATGGAAAAGCTCAGTTTAGAGTTTAAAACTCTAATGCTGGCTGGAAGGAAAGAGTTCAGTTTAGGGTTTAAAACCCTAATGCTGACTAAAAGGAAAATTCAGTTTAGGGTTTAAAACCCTAATGCTGATTGCATGAAAAAGCTCAGTTTAGAGTTTAAAACTCCAATGCTGGCTGAAAGGAAAATTCAGTTTAGGGTTTAAAACCCTAATGCTGACTAAAAGGAAAATTCAGTTTAGGGTTTAAAACCCTAATGCTGATTGCATGAAAAAGCTCAGTTTAGAGTTTAAAACTCCAATGCTGGCTGAAAGGAAAATTCAGTTTAGGGTTTAAAACCCTAATGCTGACTAAAAGGAAAATTCAGTTTAGGGTTTAAAACCCTTATGCTGATTGCATGAAAAAGCTCAGTTTAGAGTTTAAAACTCCAATGCTGGCTGAAAGGAAAATTCAGTTTAGGGTTTAAAACCCTAATGCTGACTAAAAGGAAAATTCAGTTTAGGGTTTAAAACCCTAATGCTGATCACATGAAAAAGCTCAGTTTAGAGTTTAAAACCCTAATGCTGGCTGAAAGGAAAATTCAGTTTAGGGTTTTAAAACCCTAATGCTGATTGGCTGGGGATAAAGCTCGAGAATACTACACGATCTATTTTTTTTGAGTTTTCTTGTTTTAATAGAAGATAAAAGGGAGTTTTACGGGAACTTACCTTTTGAGTGGATTCCTTATTGCCAAAATGTTTCTTGTACCCGTGTACCTTCTTCTTTGGGCGACACCTACTTCTTGCACGGTTGTCTTGGATTAATACATGTTTCAACTTCTCAGATAAAGAACAATTGTTAGTTCGGAAATGACGGTCGGTTCGGTGACCTTGATCGTTCCCAATTGCTTTGTTGCGTCTCTATTTCTGTTGCGAAGTCCCGCCATTGATTTGATTCGAATGGCGAAACCTTTAGACTGCTCAGGCTTGTATTTCCGGATTCTGTGATGACTTGCTTCGTAAGGCTTTTTTTCTTTTTTTCTTCTTTTTTTTTTGTGTCCCGTTTTGCTTGGAGTTTCTCAACGGGGATTTTATTGGAGGTATTTCGTGGGAATTTGTACAAAAAGGAAGCTCTGTGGGGAATATTTACAAAGTGGATTCTTTGTGTGGATTTTTGTACAATGGGGCATGCTGGGGATTTATTTCAAAGCGGGATTTCTAGGATTTGTTGGGGTAAGCTTGCTGGGGAATTTTTACAAAAGGACTCGCTGGGATGTGCCGGGGAGATTCCATTTTTTTTTGTTATTATTAATTTTTTTTTATTGGGGAGACTCTGTGGGAGATTGTACAATAGAGACTCTGTGGGGATTTGTACAGGGGAGACTCTGTGGGGATTTGTCCGAAGGCGAATTTGCTGGGGAAGATTTCAAAATTTCTCTCTTTCTTCTTTACTCTGAAATATCATCAAACGTCATGATTCATCATGCTTGGGCAATCACACCAACGAGATGAGGCGCTTTCCTTCATGAGACGGGATTCCGTGCAAACAAACCATGCCACCTGTCCTTTCCGGCGTGTCCTGAACTCGGGGTTAAAATGCAAAAGGGATTCGAAAAGAAACAAAGAAAGGGGAAAACAAATCAGAAAAGGAATACCCTTTTCGGGACGAGAAAGACTTATCTGAGGAAGATAATGCTGACTTTAAATGACATGGCATGCTCTTTGGACTGGACGTCTGACCTTTTAAGAGCTTGCGTTCTCCTGAACCAGAACGGATTTGTGATTCCAAACCGGTGGTACTCTGCCGAAACTTTCTTGGGGTGGCGTCATTCTTTTTCGGCCAACCGCGCCCTTTGCGGGTTTCCGCTGGCTGACCTCTCTCATTTCTCTTCCTGTCATCGCTTGATAGCACTCTTTGTGAGTTTTTGGTTTCTCTGCTCCCGTCGCCTCGTGGTGCCCGAAGGTTTTCACCGCCGAGACTCTCTCATTTTATCTCTTTCAATTCAGAGTGCGCTGGTCTCCATTTGTGACACTTACTGGTTCCCCACCATATTTGGTAATTGATTTGAAGGCTTGTGTTTGGTAAAGAGAGGTAGATGATACTAACTTCTAAACTGCTCGACGTGCCCCGGTTTCAATTTCAGGGTGGATGGGATTTTATTGTTGGTGTGACTGAACCTCAGGGAGAGGCTGCCTACGTATCCTTTCGGAATCAAGTCAAATGTAGTTCAGGCCTCAATCAAATTTTGTTTTTGTTTTCTTTCTTTGTTTTTTTTTTGTAGAGAGGGTTGGGTAGTGTTTGGGGAGTAGTGGGGAATAAAACCTTCACCATTTTCAAACGTGTCAGGACCACTGGAGTATGACTTAGACGTAGTACCTCTTGACTGCATCTGCATTTACTGCTGTGTCGGGGTCATTTCCTTCGATATCACCTAAATACAATGCTCCTCTTGGCAATATTTTCCTTACGATGTATGGGCCTTTCCAATTTGGGGCAAACTTTCCTTTTGCTTCTTCATGATGCGGCAGAATACGCCTCAGTACCAGCTGACCTACTTCGAAATTCCGGGGTCGGACTTTCTTGTTGTAAGCACGGGCCATCCTTCGTTGGTATAACTGTCCGTGACAAACTGCAGCCATCCGCTTTTCATCAATCAACGTCAATTGCTCTAACCGAGTCTTAACCCACTCGCTGTCCTCGATTTCTGCTTCGACAATGATTCGAAGCGAAGGAATTTCTACCTCTGCCGGTATTACAGCCTCGGTCCCATAAACCAAAAGATAAGGAGTCGCTCCCACCGATGTGCGTACCGTAGTGCGGTACCCCAATAATGCAAAAGGTAACTGCTCATGCCACTGTCGGGAACTTTGTATTGTTTTCCTCAAAATCTTCTTGATGTTTTTATTTGCAGCTTCCACAGCACCATTGGCTTTTGGCCGATAAGGAGTGGAATTCCTGTGTGTTATCTTGAATTGCTCGCACACATCTCCCATCAAGTGACTGTTCAAGTTTGCCGCATTATCTGTAATGATAGTCGCAGGAATACCGAAGCGACAGATAAGATTTGAGTGTACAAAATCCACTACAGCTTTCTTGGTGACCGACTTGAGAGTGACAGCCTCTACCCATTTCGTAAAGTAGTCTATGGCAACTAGTATAAACCTGTGTCCGTTTGAGGCCTTTGGTTCAATTGGTCCAATGACGTCCATGCCCCAGGCGACAAATGGCCATGGTGCGGACATGGGATGCAGTTCCGTGGGAGGTGCATGAATCAAATCACCGTGCACCTGACACTGATGACACTTCCGAACGAAACTAAAGCAATCCTTTTCCATGGTCATCCAGTAATAACCTGCTCGAAGGATTTTCTTCGCCAAGACATACCCGTTCATGTGAGGTCCACACACACCTGCGTGTACTTCGTGCATGATCTTTCTTGCCTCCTCGATATCGACGCATCGTAAGAGATTGAGGTCCGGGGTCCTCTTATATAACAATTCACCGCTTAGAAAGAAACCACTTGCATGTCGCCTAATGGTCCTCTTCTGATCTCCAGTAGCATGCTCTGGGTATTCTTGCGTCTTCAGGAACCTCTTGATGTCATGGTACCAAGGCTGCGTATTTGATCCCGCCTCGATTACACTGCAGTAACCGTGTCTTTCCTTGATTTGGATTTCCAAAGGATCGACGTGGGCGTTGCCCGGGTAGGGTAGCATAGAAGCCAGAGTAGCAAGTGCATCTGCCAGTTCATTGTGACACCTCGGAATATACCTGAACTCTATTGAGGTAAAGCGCTTGCTGAGGTCCTCCACATGTTGTCGGTATGGGATAAGTTTGACATCCCGAGTTTCCCATTCACCTTGGACTTGCCGGATGATCAGGTCAGAATCTCCCATAATCAGTAAGTCTTCGACATCCTGATCGGTTGCCATATGCATGCCCATGATGCAGGCTTCATACTTAGCCGTATTATTCGTGCAAAAGAAACGAAGTCTAGCTGTGGCGGGATAATGCTGACCAGAAGGCGAGATCAAAATTGCCCCAATCCCTACACCCCTGGCGTTCACGGCTCCATCAAAGAACATCTTCCAAACATGAGCGTCCTCTGAGACTACTTCTACAGTATTTACCTCTTCATCTGGAAAGTAGGTACTCAATGGCTGGTATTCCTCATCGACCGGATTTTCGGCCAAATGATCTGCTAGCGCCTGGGCTTTCATTGCCGTGCGAGTGACATAGACTATGTCGAATTCAGTAAGCAAGATTTGCCACTTGGCCAGTCTTCCAGTAGGCATCGGTTTCTGAAATATATACTTTAAAGGATCCAACCTGCTTATGAGGAACGCAGTGTGGGCTTGGAGATAATGTCTCAGCTTTTGAGCAACCCATGTGAGAGCGCAGCATGTCCTTTCCAGCAAAGTGTATTTGGCCTCGTAGCCGGTGAATTTCTTGCTCAAGTAGTAGATTGCTTGCTCCTTCTTTCCGGTTATGTCGTGTTGCCCGAGGACGCAACCGAAAGAGTTCTCCAAGACTGTCAGATACAAGAAAAGTGGCCTCCCTGGTTCTGGAGGGACCAAGACTGGGGGATTCGAAAGGTATTCTTTGACTTTATCAAAGGCTTCTTGACACTCAGTTGTCCATTTGATCGCCGCATCTTTCCTTAAAAGCTTGAATATGGGCTCACACGTGCTTGTCAGCTGGGCAATGAACCGACTGATGTAATTCAACCTGCCCAACAGACTCATCACGTCTTTCTTTGTTCTCGGGGGAGGTAGATCTCTGATGGATTTTATCTTAGTTGGATCTAGCTCGATTCCTCTCCTGCTTACGATGAAGCCCAAAAGTTTGCCCGACGGAACTCCGAAAGCGCATTTGGCTGGGTTTAGCTTCAAGTCATACTTCCTTAATCTCTCGAAGAATTTCCTCAAGTCTTGGATGTGATTATCCTGCGTCCTGGACTTGACTATCACGTCGTCCACGTACACCTCTATTTCCTGATGCATCATGTCATGGAAAATGGCAGTCATGGCTCTCATGTAAGTAGCCCCAGCATTCTTCAGACCAAATGGCATGACCCGGTAACAGTAGGTGCCCCAAGGCGTGGTGAAGGCGGTTTTCTCGGCGTCCTCTTCATCCATCAGTACCTGATGATACCCAGCGTAACAATCTACAAAAAACTGTATCTCGTGTTTGGCACAATTATCAACGAGGATGTGGATGTTGGGCAGCGGGAAATTATCCTTAGGACTTGCTCTGTTCAAATCTCTGTAATCTACGCATACTCGAGTTTTCCCGTCCTTCTTTGGTACTGGAACCACATTCGCCAACCATGTTGTATATTGGACTACCCGAATCACTCCCGTTTTCAGTTGTTTGGTGATCTCCTCTTTAATCTTGTCACTGACCTCAGTTTTGAACTTTCGTTGCTTTTGTTGGACTGGAGGACAGTCAGGATGAATCGGCAATTTATGAACCACCAGATCAACACCTAGTCCCGGCATGTCATCATATGACCAAGCAAACACATCTTTGAATTCAAAAAGAAGTTGAATTATCGCCTCTCGCGTTTTCTTGTCCGTGTGAATGCTTATCTTGGTCTCCCGGATTTCTTCCGGGGTTCCTAAATTTACCGGTTCAGTGTCATTCAGATTTGGCTTAGGTTTATTCTCGAAATATTCCAACTCTCGGTTTATCTCCCTAAAAGCCTCTTCCGCATCATATTCTGGTTCTGGGTTCATTAATTCGCAGTTAAATAACTCATTGTGATCTGGGCGTGAAGTCCGCAAGCATGTCATATTTAAAGCCGCATTATTAGGACTGAAAAGGAAGATAAGAGGAAAAGTAATAAAAATCAGAACAAAAGAAAGAATAGGAAAGCAATGATGATTTTTTTTTGTATTTTTGTATATTTTCTTTGGAAAGTTGGAAGACAACAATGTTTACAACTAGGAATTCAAAACAACAATTGAAAAGAAGAAAACGTTCAAGTTATGTCCCGGAGATAACTTGTGATACAGGAAAGGTGGCAGGGCAGGTCTACCCGGACTTCCGTCTAGTCGGGAATGGCGTGGCCTCCCAGTTTTGAAGTTGGGCGTTCGGTCCCATGTACAGCATCTCAGCAGTGCTTGTGCCTTCACCTGGTTGAACCATGTGGACCTCGTAGAGCATTTCTCTCATCGCCCCACATATTTCCTCGATTTCCTCAGCTGTGAAGACCTCATCATCTTCTTCTTCAGCGTACCTTGGCCTGACGAAAGTCGCATATAAATCTGGCAGTGGTTGAGGCAACTTCCAGCCCTCATTTCTCCTTTTCTTTGCCCATTTTTCGTCTGCTGGAGTAGGTTTGAAACCTAGTCCAAAAGGTTTCTTGATGACTGGTAAAGTAATGGGTTCTGTTATTCCCTGAAGGGTTCGTCCAAGTCCCTTCCCTGGCCTAAATCCGTGCCGGATCATCTCTTTGGCCACCATGACCGAAGCATTAGACAAGAAAGGCTGGGGGCAAGGTACTCCCTCTTCGTGCTGCTCTGCCAATACCACCTCGAAAGCTTGATAGACCGTATGTTCGCTCCCTTCTCTTGGTTCAAGATACGGTATGGATGGGTCCCGATAAATGGCATGTTCGTCTTCCCCATGGACCACGATCTCTTGGTCTTCGTACTCGAACTTCACCATCTGGTGAAGAGTGGAAGGCACGACTCCTGCCGCATGGATCCAAGGTCTGCCAAGGAGGAAATTGTAGGATGTGTCCATGTCGATCACTTGGAAGGTTACTCGAAATTCGACTGGTCCTATGACCAGCAGCAGGTCTATTTCTCCCATGGTATCTCTCTTGATGCCGTCGAAAGCTCTTACGCAGACGTTGTTGGGTCGGATTCTTTCGGTCTCAATTTCCATTCTTTGCAGCGTGGAGAGCGGGCAAATGTCAACACCTGATCCCCCATCCAGCATTACCCGCTTGACGTAGTAGTCCTCGCATTTAACTGTTAAGTGCAAGGCCTTGTTGTGTGCTGCTCCTTCCGGGGGTAAATCATTCTTGCTGAAAGAGATTTGGTTGACGGCGAAGAATCTTTCTGTCATCCGCTCTAGTTGCTCCGCCGAGGTTTCGACCGGTACATATGCTTCATTCAGGGTTTTCAGCAGGATCTTTTGATGCTCGGTTGACCTCATTAATAATGACAGCATGGATACTTGCTCAGGGTGCTTGCGCAGCTGATCTATCACTTCGTAATCCGGCATCTTCATTTGTTGGAAGAACACTTCCGCTTCTTCAACACTCACGGGCTTCTTTGGAGGGAAGCGCCTTTGTGTGGCGTTGTTCAGTTCTTGGGTATTTGAGTACCCTCCAATGAAAGTATTTTCTGGAAGTTCTCCCATGACCTCTTTACCTTTGTACATTACCAAAGTCTTTTGATAATTCCACGGCACTGTGGACGGGTTGGTCATTGGCTTTTGTGGCACGCGTCCGATAACCACTGGCTCATTCAGCCGAGGTGGTTGAATCGTCCCCCGGACCACATAGGCCCCTTTTGGCACGTACGTAGGTTTTGTCTTTTTGATCCCGAAGTTCTGCGCCTTCTCAGCTCGACCTCGTGGTATGTAAAGAACTTCATTTTTTACAGGTACCACTTTCTTCTCTACCTTCTTTTCGGGCTTGTTCTTTATAGCCTTGACCACTTCCCCCATTTCTGGTTTCTGGTCCATTTCGGGCCTCTTCCCCGTGTCGACAATGGCAATTGTAGCTTTCAAAGCAGGATCGAACTCTTTGTCTTCACAAATCATTCTGATCAGCGGCCCATTATTGTGAGCAAGTAATGGATTGTTAGTTACGTTCGGGACTTCCTCGTCCCTTAGCACTATTTTCCCTTGCTCGATCAAATTTTCGACCACTCTCTTCAATGACCAGCAGTCATTTGTATCATGTCCCTCGGCCCCTGAATGATAGGCGCATCTGACTCCGGCTTTGTAAGAAGGCGATGTTGGGTTTTGTCTCGTTTGGGGAATTGGTTGCAAGAAACCCAACTGGACTAGCTTAGGGAACAATGTAGAGTATTGTTCACCGATGGGTGTGAAAGTCCACCGTCGAGGTGGCTCCTGGGGGCGGTAGTTATTCTGCGGGGGTTGTGGGTTATAATGGTTGCGGTAAGGAGGCTGATTTCTGGGAGGTGGAGCTGGGCCTCGGTTGGCTTGTTGTGGTGGATGGTTATAAGGTTGGTCATTCATGACCATATAAGGTTGATGAGCATATGCAAAATTTGAGTGGGGGTAGTAGTGGCGTGGGGCTCTTTCCGGAAAATGGGGCCTGGGATGACGATACTCCCTTGCTTCAGAGGCTGCCATAGTCGTTTCTTCTTTCTTCTTCCCCCTTGTCGTTCCTCCAGACCCGCTTTGGACGGCCTGGGAAGTTGCCCTTATGGCTGCTTGACTCAGAATCCTACCCGTTTTCAAACCATTTTCCACCATCTCTCCAATCTTGATCGCTTCCGCGAATGGCTTACCCATGGCCGACATCATGTTTTGGAAATAGTCAGACTCTTGAGCCTGGAGAAAGGTAGTGACCATTTCCACTTCATCCATGGGAGGCTTTACTCTCGACGCCTGTTCACGCCACTTAATAGCATACTCTCTAAAGCTTTCCGAAGGCTTCTTCTTCAAATTCGACAGAGAGTTTCGGTCTGGCGCAATGTCGATGTTATACTGGAATTGTTTTACAAAATCTCTGGCGAGATCATCCCATATATGCCATCGGGACATTTCCTGATCCATATACCATTCCGAAGCTATCCCTACTAGGCTTTCCCCAAAATATGCCATTAGCAGTTCTTCTTTTCCGCCGGCTCCCCGCAATTGGTTGCAGTATTTCTTAAGATGTGCAATGGGGTCACCGTGCCCATCGTATTTCTCGAATTTGGGGGTCTTGAAACCCGTTGGCAGGTGCACGTGAGGGAACATGCACAGGTCGGCGTAAGAGACGCTCTTTTGTCCGCTCAACCCTTGCATATTCTTCAAACTTTGTTCAAGGCTTCTCATTCTCTTAGCAATCTCATTTTGTTCTGCAATCCTGGGGTTCTGATCCTGTCCCGGTGCGAGTTCGCACTGAGGCGGTAGAGGATTATTGTTGGTAGCGAACCTGGTTGGTTCCATTGAGAACGATGGTGCTTGGAATGTAAAAGAGGATGAGTCAAAGCTTGGCTTGTATGTGGCAGGCTGTGCCGTAGCTGGGCAAGGCGATGCAGTAAAGATGTTCATGCTTGCATCAGTGGCCGACATTCGGGGATGAGGCTCAGAAGGTGATCCTGCAGAGAAGGCGGAGGTGGCTGGGTACCCAAATGGGGTAGCAGGGTAATTTATGGGGACATTAGAAGTCCCACTTGACCTGGAGAATAATTCAGGGAATCCGGGGACGACACTTGGCGGCTCTTTCCCATTGTTCCAGTCATCCAGCATTTCCAACATGCGGAGCCGTAGGATTCTATTTTCCTCCGCAGTTGCGGATTCAGGTGTGAGGACGGCTGAGATTGAGCTCTCCTCAGAGACGGGGACTGTTTGCAATGGAATTTTCGAAGACATTTCCACACTTCCTTTTGACCTGGTGAAGTAAGTGTGAGTACTGCTTCTGGTCCTAACAACAGGTAGTTGAACACCTCTCCTTGACCTTGTGAAGTATGAGTGCGAGGCCAGACTTTCACCAAACCAACCGTCTTTTCAAAAACCCTGGGAAAATGCTCAATGACAAACGCACGGTTAATTTTGCAGCAAATAATAGATAGTTAATCTCACGTTGGGCATGATGCACCTATACAGTTAAGTGGATTACTATATGTTTGCTACGAGAGCATGCGTCATTCCGGCATTTTTTCTCTTATTAGTTTTTTCCTTTTTTTTTCTTTTCTTTTCTTTTTCTCTTTTGTTTTCCTTTTTTTTATTTATTATATATATATATATATTTTTTTTTTATTTTTGTAGTAAAAGAAATGCGACCGGATCCGATGAGGATTGCCTACGTATCACGATGCCTACGTGAATCAGATCATTACGTAGTTCGAAATACACAAATGAGAGTAAAAGAAACAAACTCTTTATTGTTGAAGCAGTCTATTACCAACTACAAAAAAAAGAAAAAGCAAACTTTGAAAATAAACCTAGACTCAAAAATAGACTAAAAATCACCCTGATGGAAAAACAGGCAGAAAATGCTAAGATACAGGCTTGAATTATGAGTGCATTATGGTTTTGAAAATTGGTGTTTGCGGGGCATCGTTCGGCCTTGCCACGGTCCTAGGTGTGAGATCCCTCTCAAGTTGCTCCAGCTCATGCATAGTCTGCTTGACATAACCCATCACTGCCGAGAGGACGGTAACGCTGGACATGTTCTCACATCGTTGACACCTTCTGATGATGGCATGGGCAATGGCCCTGATCTTGTCTCTGGTTTGTTTCTTTTCTATGAGTAGGTGCCTTATCTGATCACTGCACGTCTTGAATACCTGTGAGTCCTGTATGTGCTGATCCCTCAGCTGCCGCACTTCTTCCTTCATTTGGGCCAACAAGTCGTAACAGTATCTACTCTCCATTTGGAAATCCCTGGCCTGCTTAACTGCTTTAAACTCAAGTGTAGCCATCTCCCTCTTTATTTTGGCAACAGCCTTTTCGTGGTCACGTTTTCAATTGGTTCAAACATCGGCGATGCTTATCTACTCTTGTTTCCCACCGTGCCTTGAACTCTGTCATGACCTTTTCGGATTCTTCTAACCTGTCTCGCCATTCCGTGATCTCTCTTTTCAAACCCTTTATCAACCGCTGGTCTGATTGACTTCTGGGTTGCTCATCAAGAGACAATCTCAATTTTTGGACTTGGGCCTTAAGTTCTTCATTCTCTTGGATCAACCTATTCTTTTCGCTTCGATCCGCCGCGATTTGTACGCTGTTATCGAATTTCAAACTATCTATTTGTAGCTTCAAATCGCCAATCTCTGCTCGATAACCCTTCTCTTTTGCTAACCAGTTCCATTGCCCTTGGGATGATTCTACGAAATCTTTGAGATGCGGCCTCTTAGCCGGTCTTTCGTAAGACAGGCTACCTCTAAACCAAGCGTGATATCCTGGGGCGACTTCCCCTTTTGCCGTATCGATCACACAAGTGTTTGCTGTCAGATGTTGGCATTCACTCCAGATTTGGCGAACTTCTTCTTCAGGGAAATGACCGTTCGGACTGATTTCAATCACTTGGGTACTCAAATCTTCATCTTTCGGTACCACTTGGTACCTCCCAAGTTGCCTCAAAACCCGATACGGTGCATAGGGTTGGATACTTTTCAGTCCCATCAACAGAAAGTGAGGCCGGGTTGCCGGCATGTATATGATTTCCTCGATAGGTGACCATCCGAGCGTCCATTGGATTTGGCTGGCAGTGAGAGTTCGGAGAAATGAGGTCCATGATGTGACTCCCTCAGGTAAATTGAGCCCTTTGATTCTCGTGTAGAATTCTCCAATACAAGTTTTCTCTGGCGAACCATAACCCAAAAGTGAGGAGCGATGGCATAAATGATCGGTCATCCACATTTGCAACAGTAGGTTACATCCTTCGAAGAAGTCACCCCTGGCTCGACAAACAGTGAGAGCCCGGAAAATGTCAGCCATAATCATAGGCGCCAGAGTACTTTTATCTTGGGTAAGCAAAGTACTGACAACCCCAGTTATTCTTAGATCGATGTTGCCGTCCTTCCTCGGGAACACTATAAGACCTAAGAAGGCCGTCATGAAAGCCAACTGCCTGTGTTCGTCCCATTTTTGTCGGTTGCCTTTACTACATAGTTTGAAATCCGGCTTATTGAACCCGCCCTCATGACCGTATCTAGCATACATGAGATGGAGACTGCAGAAACCTTTGGCAAGATCTGGATGGTGAAATGTTCGGGGTATTTTCAGAAAATCCAAAAATCGGTGTACCGTGACGGCCCTAGGTGCAATCAAGTACTTGAACCTTAACGGAGCTTCATCACCCCCAATGTATCCCGCTATTTCCTCCAGCGTCGGGGTGAGTTCGAAGTCTGAAAAATGGAATACATTGTGCGCCGAGTCCCAGTAAGTGACCAATGATCTGATAATATCACCCCGAGGCTGAATGTCTAGTAAATCCGGGAGATTTTTCAGATATTTCCTCACTTTGCCTTGCCCCTCTTTGCCTAAGTCGTTCCACCATAATCGCAACTCAAAAGGGATCTTGGTCATTATTGAAAACGATTCATTTTGTATCGTGCTCATCCTGCACATTTATTTAGGGTGATAAACTTTATTAGATTCAAAAATTAAAATTATCTAGATTTTTTGCAAAAACGGGAGGTTGGACCCGCCGAGGGTTGCCTACGTATCTCACCCCGTGCGAGAATCAAACCGGCATAGTTCGGTCATATCGTGAATAGAGAAAATCAAATAAACCTAGCAATCAATAATAAGTATTATTTTTGGAGAAAGATAAATACTAAAAAAAAAATATTTTTTTTTGTTTTTTGCAATATTTGGACTATTAGTCCGAATTTATAAAAGGGTACTACAAAAGAAACAACACATTTTTTGAATTATGAGTTTTCCATTTTTTTTATTTTTTGAAATAAATACCCCTTTTTCTTAAAAAGAAAAGAACAATTTTTATATGTTTTTTTTTCTTTTAATGAATCAAACTAAAAGACAACTTTTGGTTTTATATTTTTTTTAGAAAAATTCCGACGAGGTTTCGACACTACTTGGACATTGGTTTTATTTTTCCAAAATAAGTAATTATCTCCCTACGCTGCTATTTTTTTTTTTTTAGAAACCGGTCAGCATGCGGAACCGAAGCAACTAAATGTGCAAAACAAATAGGATGCAGCAAGGTGCCAACCCCTGTGTTGAGCCCCCTAAGTCAAATGCAACATGATGCAAATAAGCGTTCCTACTAGGGATCCGGCATGAAGTCGAGTTATACTAGGTTTAAACCTTGGTATTTGTTCTAGACTGTGTACCCGAGCGGACAACTCGAGTCGAGGAGGGGCAACTTACCGGGAACCAAAAGGCCGTCCGGCTTCGTAACTTATCCGTCCTCTTTCTTATTTCGGGTATTGACACTAACAGAATAGGGAGTCTCGACCAGCGAGCTTCTCCCCGGAGGTGAAGAGAGAAGGGTTTCGGCACAGTTTATATACAGTTCAGATAATATCAAAGCGGTAAAAGACAACATTTAGCACGTTATGCAAAAAAACATGTAATAAAGATCAGATAATAAAGCCAAATATAACAATTATTCTAAGCTCGAATTCTTGAACCCTGAACCAGAGATTCTGGGTTCGGTTCCCTAGCGGAGTCGCCAGAGCTGTCACACCTCCTTTTTGCGCGCCCGCCCGAGGGGTAAGATGCGCGGGTGGAGTTTTTCCAATTCAAGTGACAATATTCGAAATGGGATTATTTATTTAATTCAGAGTCGCCACTTGGGAAAGGATTGTCTTTTGGTGTCCCAAGTCACCGGTTTATCTTAAATCCCAAATCGAGGAAATTTTCGACTTTTCCAAATGAAGTCTGCGAACCAGGAAATTCTAAGTAAGGAATTCTGTTGACCCGAGGGAAGGTGTTAGGAACCCTCGAATCCCGTGGTTCTAGCACGGTCGCTTAAATTGTTATAATGGCTAAATATCTGATTTAAATACATGTTGTGACTTATGTGCTTTTTATTAAGTTCAAAACGCTTTTATTATTATCATTTATTTTTTGCAGAATTGCAACGTCGTGAAAATGCATCTCGAACCACGTCACAATCAATGCACCCGTAGTTTTTAATACATTTTGACTCCGTTGAGACTTGGATTTGGGTCACATCAATGTGCACCCGATTTTAAGAACATAATTTACTTACAGTCGCGCCTAAAGAATCTAACGCGTTATTCTCTTTAGGGAGGGCAGTGGAATTCACTAAACAGTCCGTCCCAAATTCTAAGTATTTATCATGATCAATTATTGAGGGCCCCGCAATTTGCATTTCTTTTTATTTTGGCGAGGCTCGTCTCATTAAAAAAAATAAAACCTACACTGACTACATTTCTTATTGTTTTCGTTTTCCAGAAATAGAAGAAGGAAAGATGTATGCTAATTGAAATATAAAAACCGGATTACTATCAATTTCTAATCACTTATAAAAATGAAAAGACGCCATACCTTACGAAATATTTTGGTTGAACAAAGAAGCTATATGGAGGTGGATGGAATGCAATACTTAATTCGAACATTTCCTCGAATCGAGCTTAACTAGATTTATTTAAGCTAGGTTAAGGAAATTGAATGCTAGGCATTGTTACTAATGGGGATTCGAACATGTACCTATATGTTGCCTAACGGTCTTGATAAAAGGAAAGGAAAATAACACAGAACATTATTGTGTAGGTGGAAATATTCTATCTTATACATGTCATTATTTGATGGGAAACCAGTCGAAAGTTCTATGCCAATTATCCACACCTTCTAAATATTATACTATTACATCTTATACTTAGCAAACAACTAGAAACTAAGATGCAAAAACTAAACTTGATTAAGTATTGTCTAACTAATCTTTCACTACTGAATTACACTAAATCGATTTATACAACAGAGATCAGTGTATCACAAGCAGTACAAAACAGACATCTGAATCTTCTTCAAGAACTCCTTTCATTTCATGCTTTTGGACTGTTACAGTTAACACCAAAGTGGGATTTGAAATGTGTACCTGGAAAAACACTGAATACTGAAATGCAAAGAAGAAGTGAAGCAGAAAAGTCAGCGGCCAGCAGGAAACCAAATAGCAGCAGCAACAGCAAGTAACCAGATAGAAAGCAGAATCCCAGTGCAAGATGCAGTTGGAATCAATGAAAGATGACAGAGTGTGGCAAGTTCCCAGTAACGTGAATCAAAATTTAGGCAAAACAGATCTGGGGATGCACTGATGCTACACACAACTAAAAACCTCAAACATAACTTAGGAGAAATGATATGGAACAGGGAAATCCGGCCAGACGAGAATCAAGACAAAGAGGAAAAGATGCAGTTCCTTTTTCCTGTGTTATCCTCCTTCTATCTATTCCTGTCTGTGTGTATATATCTGTATGTATTTCCACTCTCTCTTTCAAAAATTCCTCACAGTCTGTCTATTTCCCTTTTCCCTCTAATTCTGATCTCTTTTTCTTAGGTGTCTCTCAATGTTTCTGTATGCTTTTCTGTGTATCACTATCGACTCTCTCTTTCAAAACTCCTCACAGTGTGTTTCCCCTTCTTCCTGTATATTTTTTTTTCTTCCTTTTTCAATATTTTTCTCCTCTCCTCTCTAATTCTGTATCTCCCCCCCTTATAAGCCTCAGAACTATCTCTTTTAACAACCTATTTTCAGAAATCACAGTACCCCTCCCATGTGCCTTCCATTTTCAATTCCAACTTTAGCTAATTAAGTATTAAACCCCATCAACATTCCCTGACAGATTTCACTTTTAAAAGGTTTAAATGCTCCTTTAAACTAAAGCCAGGCATGGGCAGTAGAATGTATCTGACAGCATATGCTGTCAAATTGTTTAAAACTTAACAAAGACCTTTATGCAGGCCACAGGCTGTGCACAAAGCACATGAGGTGCACCAATGCACATGCTGTGCACGAGTGCACATGCCTTCCAATTCAGAATTTAAACCAAACAATCCTTTTTACATTACTGATCAATTCAAACAACTATAAGTAAACAAAAACTGGTTCTTAATTGACTCAACAAATGCTTAGCAGAAGTAAATCGATTTGTTATTGTTCGGACAGTTGAAATTAATTGACGACACATGTCGACTCGACTATATTAGCATTAACATACACAATCGTAACCAAAAATCCGACATTTAACAGTATCGACCCATAATTCGAATTATACTGACTGAGCAAAGTGGTACTCGAGAAGCCAATTGATCAGTTCAATGTTGAGAATCAGCTAATTGCACACCACTTACATACACATTATCAGGGCAAATGGAAAGACTCATTCAAACAAACAGAAGTTCAGGCAAAGTGGACGGGGCACAGTTGACAAAATTCAAAGACACAAAATCAAAGCATGAACAGACTTTAACACAATCAAATGGGCCAAAACAAATAAAGAAAAGAAAGAACTCACCTTAAACCTTGAAAAATCAAAACCTCAACTCGGGCTCGGACAACCTTTCTTAAGGCTGAACGGACTTTAATCGAAGTGTTTCTCAATGAGAAACACTTCGATTAAAGTCCATCAGACCTTAACCTCTTCGGTTTGAACCAGTGACGAGGGACCTTGTGGTTTCAAAACTCATATCTAATATTCGTGCTTCCCTGGTTATATTCGGCCAAACCAAGTATGGTTTGGTCACGAGGGGGGTCTGAGGAGTGTCTGGTATGAGTTTACGGCAAATCGGTGTAGATTAGGTTCCGACTCGAATCTTCAAATGAAGATTCGAGAAGGTGGGATAGGATTCGAAGTGTGTGGTTGGTAGATTTAGGTTCAGGATGGCATGAGGGTTCTATGGTGTTCGGGTGGAGGTCACCGGCGTTCAGGCTGCCGGGTTTCTGGTGAAGGTGTGCAGGGGCGGCTAGGGTTTGAAGGGGACGGGTTTGGTGAAGACGAAGGCAGGGGTGTTGGCTAGGGGGGGGGGCAGGGTATGGTAAAGGGTTTATATAGTTAGTGGGTGGGTGAAACTCGACCGTTAGATCAATCTAGATCTACGGTCTGGATTTGAAGGCTTAAATGGAACGGTGTCGTTTTGAGGGTTTGGGTTCGGTCCGGGTGAGACGGGTCGGGTTTGTTGATAGTTTATGGGGAATTGATCTTGGCCGTTGATCACTCTGAGATCAACGGCCCAGATCAGGCACGACTCAAACGACGTCGTTTGGACACCCTGGGTATCAGGTGGTCTGGACCGGGCAGGCCTGGGTCTTGGGCTGTTTGTTTGGGCCAATTTTGTTAAAATTGGCCCAAGTCCGGAAGGAAGGGGTCCTTTCTTTAATATTTTTTATTTATTTATTTCCTTTTTATTTTAAAACAAAACTAAGCCAAAAATCAAATTAAAATTAAATACACACTCAATACAATTATTTGCACACTAAAATATTTCAAAACAGGTAAAGTTAAACAAAATAAAATCACGGACGAAGATGCCTATTCATGATTTTCTATTTAACGACCGGATTACAGTTCGAATTATGCAGGACACATATATTTTTTGAATTTTGTTTTAATAAAGTAAATAAATAAAAATGGGCCGAAGTCACAAATAAATCAACAAGGTGCCGCACAGAAATCCAAAATTTGTACAGCAGGGCCAATTATTATTTTTTTATTTCTTTTTGGAGCGATTGTCGTGCGAAACAAAAATCACGTGCTCACAATGAATATTAATTCTCACCTCACCATCCAACTTCTCTTCACTCACTTGCTCCACAACTATAGGATCATCTTCATTTTGCACTTCAACGTCATCACTCACAACTTCCTTTTGCTTGGAGGTACTTGCTTCACCACCTCTACTGTTCCTTGTGGTCACTGCCATTGCATGGCCGGTATTGTTCCCACCCTTCGGGTTTACTACCGTGTCACTAGGTAGTGCCCCCTTAGAATGAGTGTTTAAAGCTTGCGAAATCTGACCAAATTGGATCTCTAGATTGCAGATAGAAGGATTATAGGATGCCAATTGGGCATCGGAGTCGGCATTCTTTTTCATCATTTGCTCAAACATTGACTCAATTCGCCCCATCTCATTGTTGGACAAGCTAGGACCTTAGGACGAAAATAGAGGTGGATTGTTTGGTTGTTGAAACATTGGAAGCCTTTGAAAACCCGGCCCCCCATTACCTTGATTACTATTATTCCAACCTCCTTGGTTGTTGTTTCCACCCTAATTGCTATTGTTACCCCAAATTCTGGTTGTTGTTTCCTTAATTGTTGGAGTTGTTGTTATTATTGTTCCAATTTCCTTGCCCTTGGTTGCCCCAATTCTGATTATTCCATTGCGATATCCATTGTTGATTTGGAGCATTACCTCGTTGTCCTTGATAGTTGTTGGCATACAAAACCTCTTCACTTTTCTCACAATACTCATCATCCTAGTTGTAACCACTACTACCTTGCTCGTATTGATCTTGATTGCCTTCTATTTGTTGCCCTTACTATCTCCTCTTGTTTACCAATAGATTAATGCCTTCTATTGCGTTTACTTGATTTGGTCCCTGAATCTGCTGAAGTTATGCTTTGGTTAACTGGTTCATAGTTGTTGTAAACTCAGCTATGGCTTGTCCGTGGTCTTGAAGTTCCTCGTGAATATTTATGACATGAGGGTCCCCCTGAGGAACATTAGCCCGACTCCGCTAGGCTGAGGAAGTGTCAGCCATCTCATCAAGAATCTTATAGGCCTCAACATAAGGTAGCTTCATGAAATTACCCCCTGCTATCTGGTTTACCACACATTGATTGGTCGTGTTTATACCCCGACAAAATGTCTATTGAATCACTGCTTCAGTCATATCATTGTTGGGGCATTCCTTGACCATAGTTCTATATCTATCCCAGATTTCATGAAGGGGTTAATTTGGTTCCTGTGTAAACGCTAAGATCTCATCCCTAAATGCAGCCATATGTCCCGGTAAGAAAAACATGGCTATAAACTTGTCGGCCAACTCATCCCACGTAGTGATGTAATGGTTGGGGAGTCTTTTGAGTCAATCCAAAGGGAACAATCTTAGTCTCGGTGCATCCTCCAACACATTTGTTTGTTTGCTTCCCCAGCAGGTATCCACAAAGCCCTTTAGATATTTATATGCATTCTGATGGGGAGCGCCTGTGAAGTACCCTCTTTGCTCCAATAAGGTCAGCATGAAATTTGTAATCTAGAAATTGCCTGCCCGGATCCACGGTGGGACAATTACACTTGTATACCCTTCATTTGGAAGCACCCGAGGAGCTACTCGCGGAGGAGCTGGGGGAGGGTCTGGAATATTTTCATTGGTCTGGCGGCTCCTTCTTTGAGCTTGAGGTACTAGAGGCACCTCATCTTCACAATTATCATCTACCTCCTACCCTGGGATAACATTTCCGATAGGATCATTGTTTGCCATTTTGTACCTGAATCGATTAACTCATGCAAGTTAGTAAAACAAAAGGAAAGAAAATCAAAACATACAGCTAGTCAGACAGATAGCCAAAACTGTTTAACTCCCCGGTAATGGCGCCAAAAAGTGATCGGCTCCAACCTTACACCACTATATGATGCCGAGGAGTGGCCGATGCAGCTTTTACCCGAAGGGTCGGGATCGATTTCCACAGGGAGTTAATATTGGTTGGGAGTTGTATTTCTATCTAATATAGCTACGTGTGTTGCTTTTAGTTGCACTTCTAAACATATTTGGATTTGTTTCTATACTACTTTTAATGCTATTCATTGCTGAAAATAAACTAAGTACAATGTTTTTGTAAGGTTTTCTCAAGTGATGAAAAGCACTAGGGAAGTGAACACCTAGGCGAGTATCTAATGAGATCTAAAATTTAGGACAAGCTTGTTATATTAGGGGTCGTGATATAACCATTACACATAATTAGTCACTCTATACCTCTCGGTAGTTTGAGTGACTTTGCCCTAATTGGCTTTCTCAAGCCCAATTGGGTGCTCAAACAATACAAGTAAAATTGGCTCAAGACGGGTATTACTATCTCTAGGTTTAACCCTTTAATTGAGGCTATCAATCTCTTGAGTGCACCTCAATTCCTTGTTAGCCTGATTTTCCTAGACTTAGTCCCTCTTTCTCAAGAAGAGTCTAAGTCATAAAGGCATGAATCAGTATTTACAACCCCCAATTCTACAATTAAAGCATGGATCCTACTACAATGTTTTCTAACCAGATTGGGTATTTAACTTCACGGATGGATCCTATTTTTAGAAGTTTGGATTCCTCATCCTTAATGAATGCATGTTTGATCTCAGATTATGGCCTCCTCTTCTGCTTAACTGGATGGAACTGCCGATCCAAACTCAGCTTGTAAGTGGTTGCCTCTGGTGGAATCCATGTCATGTCAAGATTGGACCAAGCGAAACAATTGACGTTATCTTTAAAGAAATCAATATTTTTTTTCCTAAGCTCAAGGGTTAGCCCCGTGCCCTGGTATGCCTTTTGATCCAGTAGTTGTTCGATTAATATGACTTGCCCCAACTCTTGAATCGTCGATTTGATGGCATCGGTGTCATCAGGAGCTATAGATGATCTCAGGATGTCGTAATTGTCCTCCTCGACTGTTCCTCATTCCTCCTCTTTCTCTAGTCCAGCCGAGGCCGGTATGAATAATTTCTATTTAATCTCTTCCTTTCTGGTAGGTTCTGCGTTCCTTAATGCTAAAACCGCAGGCATTGGGATTACCTCGTCGATGGAGGACATCTCATACGCGAACGACTATTCTTTGTAGACAATTTTGTCTCCCCCGATGTAGGAAATTTGAATGTTTGGTGCAAGGTCGAGGGTACTGCCCTCGTGTTTTGAACGCATGGCCTTCCGAATAGAGCGTTATACCTCATGTCTCGTTCGATCACGTAGAACTTCATTTCTTGGATTGTTTCGGCGGTGTTTATTGGCAAGGTTATTTCTCCTTTACTGGTCTCACACACCATGTTAAGCCCATTCAATACCACGACTGTTGGCACTATTTGGTCCTGTAACCCCAATTGCTCTACGACCCTTGATATGATGATATTGGTCGAGCTAACTGGACCAATCAACACACGTTTAACTCGAAATTTATTGATAAGTATAGATATTACCAGTGCGTCATTTTGAGGCTATACGATCACCTCAGCATCTTCATCGCTAAACAAAATGGCTCCCTCCGGAACATAGTCCTAGGTACGTTTTCCCCATATGATATATACTTTAGTGCGTTTTATCATTGGTTGTTAGGGGACATCGAGTCCTTCAATGATTATGTTAATCACGTGCTGAGGCTCCTCTTTTTCAACCTGTTTGTTGGCATCCCTGTTCTTGAAGTGGTTTTTAGCTCGATCACTCAGGAATTCTTATAGGTTCTCGTTGTTGAATAACCGCGCAACTTCTTCTCTTAACTATCGGCAATCTTCGGTCCTGTGGTCATGAGTGCCATGATATTTACACATCAAATTGGGATCTCTATAGGCAGGATCAGACTACAAAGGTCGAGGCCACTTGGTCTCATTAATGCGTCCTATGGCTGACACGATACTGGCTGCGGCCATATTGAAGTTGTATTTAGACAATCTTGGTGCTTCTGCATTCTTGAGCGGCCTGTCAAACCCATTCTTGCTCATCAAACTTCGTCCATTGAGCCCTTGATCGCTTCTCTTCTTGTTTCTAGCGGGGTGATGCCCAAATCCATTCCCCCTTCGGTCCGCAATGTATGATTGATACCGATCTCGGACCGGTCTTAGCTCTTGATAAATGGCTCACTTAGTTCTATCACCGGCCCTAACGGGGTAAACTGACTCAGAAGGGCCCTCGAGTTGGTCGTCATCAACCCTGATCTTTGATTGGTACCTATTGTGGACATCGACCCAGGTTACCGCCGGGTATTCTACCAAATTTTGCTTTAGCTTTTGAGAATCCAGGAACTTTGGGGATTGAGCCCCTGAGTGAATGCCTGAATGGCCCAATCATCTGCAACCGGTGGTAGGTCCATCTGTTCCATATGGAACCTTGACACTAACTCCTTGAGCATCTCGTTATCCCTCTGTTTGACCTTGAAAAGGTCTGACTTTCTTTTCTCGACCTTGATGGTCCCTACATGGGCCTTTATGAAAGCATCTGCAAGCATAGCAAACAAATCAATGTAATTTGGGGGCAAGTTGTGATACCATATCATTACTCCTTTGGATAGAGTTTTCCCAAACTTCGTTAGTAACATCGACCCAATCTCATCATCTTCTAGATCGTTCCCCTTGATTGAGCATGTGTAGGAGGTTACATGCTCATTTGAATATGTGGTCCCATTGTATTTTGGGATGTCGGGAATACGAAACCTCTTTGGTGACGTGCTCGGGGGAAGGGCTTCTTGATAAACTTTTTTGAGTCGGGTCCTTTCAATATCGGGGGTGCCCCAAGGATCTGATCGACCCTGGAGTTGTATGTTTCCATTTTCTTGTAATTATCCTCAATCTTTTTCTCACCCGACTCAACTCGTTTTGTCATCTCTTCGAACATCTTCATTACCTTGGGGTTTACCCTGAGTTCGGCTTCACCACCCGGTCTCTCGATAATTTGTTTGTCTCTTCGAGTGATTTCCTGATATCGTAGGCAGCAAAGTCAATTATTGCCACCCCTAATCCTTCACACTATTAAATTTACATCTCGATCTACAATAACCTATATTCAGTAGACTAATCATTATGCATACTACAAGGTAAGAATTTATCAAATTTAGAGGATTAAAAGGCAAAGGTTGTATAGGGAAAAATATGATATGACACGTGGTCACCTAGAGGAAGGACACGTGGAACCTAAGACGAAGATGGTTACCGAACGCAGCTATTCCACTTGTCATCGGTAAAGAATGTTCATAAAGGTGTATTAAATGCTTTGCGTCCGGTAGCATTTAATAGAGAATATTCTGCAGTATTAGGAACGGCTACCCATTACAAAGAATTTGGCATTTATTTCCATCGTTACACCTTCATTAATGGACCTCATAATTGACATTAAAGGAGGGCACGATCCTAGTACCTCCTTCCCAAGACATAGCTATAAATAGAGAGCTAAGTATTATTGTAAAGGACATGAATTTTCTGGCAAACTTGTACTACATTCTATACAAAGTTTAATATTATTTACTTTTTTACTTTTTGATCTCATTATTGATGTGACCAGAAGTCTTGCTCCCAGAATCGTTATTTCTGCTATTTTAGCTACATTCTGAGGCTAAGTATCGTATTATTCCTCAATGACTTTATTATTTCTGAATCAAATTAGTTTACTTGTGTAGAAACCACGTATAAATTCAACTTTTCCGTTTTACGGCTAAATAGTTTGGCGCCCACCGTAGGGCCTAGACAGCCGTGCAATTAAATTGATACTTGATTTTTTACTAACATACTTTAATTGTTTTTTCTTAAAGACAAACCATAAGAAATGGCATATAACACCATCAAAAACACACACAACTCCGAGATTCAAGGAGATGAGCTTTACTTTGAGGACTTAATCAGTGACATTAGTAATGAGAAAAATGATGCCACACCAGTTCATAATAGGCAATATCCTTGACAAGTTCGGGAGGCAACTCCCGATAATGTTGATGAGGAACACGTTGTTGACGCGGTAAGGGTTTTACAAGAGCAACATGCGATCATCTTAGGCCATATCATGCGGCAGGATAAGGTTATGACAGAGTTGAAGCAAGCACTATCAGGTGCCTCCAACAATGCAAACAGACAAGATCCAATTCCTCCCGGTGTCCCACAAATCAAACAACACAAAGGGTCGGCAACAACACTCCTAGGGGTGAAGTTGGCTCCGAAGGGGGTGGGGGGAGCAGATCCGGTCTCAACAACGAAAACAATCCTTTCAAGAATGAGCTTTTACGGTTTATGAGGGAGGAAAACTCCTGCATGGACCAAATCTCGGGCGCGTCACTAGTATTGAAAGTCCCGGATTCGAAGAAGTATACTCAGTTCCTGTACAAGCCGAGCGCTGCACCAGAGTTGATCCCGAAATGGTTCAAAATGCCTGAAGTGCCAAAATATGACGGAATTTAGGCCCTCAGGAGCATATTACCACTTACACGAAGGCAGTAAAAGGAAATGATTTAGCGCCTAATGAAACTGAATCTGTGTTGCTAAAGAAATTCTAGGAAACCCTCACAAGAGGAGCTCAAACGTGGTATTAATTATTACCCGAGCACTCAATTGACTCTTTTGAGATGCTCCTGGATTATTTCATTAAGGCTCATGCCAGGGCCAAGAAGGTACAAGAGCAAATGGCCGACATATTCAGAATTGCGCAAGGAGAGTCTGAGTTGCTACGTGAATTCATCACTTGTTTCCAGAAGGAAAGAATGTTACTTTTGGCTATCCCAGATGAATGGGCGGCTGAAGCATTCACTAAAGGACTGAATCTGAGAAGTTCAGTCGCTTCTCAGAAGTTGAAGGAAAGCTTGCTTGAGTTTCAGGTTACGACTTGGGCAGATGTCCACAACCGGTACGAGTCAAAGATAAGAATCGAAGATGATCAAGTTGGCTTTCCGTCATCGGCCAAAGGATGGGAGAAGGATAGAGAAAAATCAAAAGATGACTATGACAGACGGATTTCAAGGGGCCGGTTTTTTTCCTACGAGCGAACTGAAGGTCGTAGCAGAAACCTCCAAATAGTAGATAAGTTCACCGTTGACAGAAGAACCGATCATGGTAGGAGAAAGAAACGTCAGGGTCATGGGATTTTTCTTAACCCAGGTTATCGGAATACTACTTCAACGTCAGAATAGTGGAATTGGTGTCAGCAATGAGAAACATCAAAGAGGCAAGGTTCTCGGGACCAATGAGATCCGATCCCGGACAGAGGGATCCCAATTTATGGTGTGAATACCACATGACAAATGGCCACTGGACAGGGGAGTGCTGACACCTTCGGAAAGAGGTGGCAATGCTATTCAAGAATGGCCACCTTAGAGAATTCTTAACTAACCGAGCCAAAAACAACTTTGGCCGAAATAGAGACAATGCTGAATCCCGAAAGCAGAAGAAGAACCCCCACGCCACACGATAAATATGATCTTTAGGGGGAATGAGATTAATGGGATCACCTTTTCGGTGGAGAAGAAGCCGGAAGTTTCAATAACTCATAGTAAAAGGCTCCAGGAAGATTATATCACTTTCACGGAGGAAGATGCAAATGGATTGTTGCTTCCACACAACGACGCACTGGTAATTTATTTAAATGTATTAGATTTTAATATTAAAAGTGTTCTAGTAGATCCAAGAAGTTTAGCTAATATCATACAATAGAGAGTACTAGAGCAAACCAAACTCACTGGAAGCATTATTCTAGCAATAAAGCTCCTTGATGGATTCAACCTCGCAAACGTGACAAGCCGGGGAGAGACTTCGCTACTCATAAACGCTGAAGGAGTAATGAAGACAACTCTCTTTGACGTTGTAGATGGAGACATGGGTACAATAATATCCTAGGAAGGCCATGGTTACATAAGATGAAAGTTGTGCCTTCAATGTATCACCAATTTTAGAAATTTCCGACACCTGAGGGGATCAAGTAGATAAGGGGTGATCAACCAGCAGGAAGGGAGATGAATGCAATCTCGGTCTCCAGTAGCAAAGGAAAATAGTGCGTGGCATAGAAATTACAGAAACCGGCACTTGCCCCCGCATCAGAGGAAGTTAATCTGGGGGAAGAGAAATCAGAACAATATCAGGTGCCAACATATTTCCAAGTTCTAGAAGGAATAGATGCAATGAAGTACATGGAGGAAGAACTAGAGCAAGTTGCGTTGTTTGAAGAATTCCTAGAAAGGAAATTCCATTTGGAACACAATTGCACCTGGAGCTCAGGTCTGCTTTTATTTAATTTCTTAAATTTAGGTCCGATTAATTTGCAAGGTCGCACGAGGATATGACAGGTATCCGGATGGAGATAGTCGTGCACAAGTTAAGCTTAGATCCCGGCATACCTCTGGTAAGACAAAAGAAGCACCCTATAGTTGAAGCAAGGAATAAATTTGTCAAAGAACAGGTAACTCGCTTACTCAATATCAGTTCAATCCAAGAGGTAAGATACCCAGACTGGATAGCTAATATATTAGTAGTTCCTAAGAAAAATAATAAGTTCTGTATGTGCGTAGAATATAAGGATCTTAATAAGGCGTGCCTGAAAGACTCATTCCTATTGCCAAATATCGATCAAATGATTGATGCCACGGCCACACACGAGGCAATAAGTTTCCTTGATGCTTATTCTAGGTACAATCAAATCAAGATGAACCCAGAAGATTAGGAAAAGACTTCGTTTATAACAAATTTCAATATATATTGTTATAATGTGATGCTCTTCCAGTTAAAACACATCGAAGCCACCTATCAATGGCTCCTAAATAAGATGTTTGAGAAATAAATAGGAAAAACTATGGAAGTATATATAGACGATATGCTTGTTAAGTCTTTGGATGCAGGTGACCAGCTTAAGGACTTGCAAGAAACATTCGATATCCTGAGGGAGCATAACATGAAACTTAACCCCGAGAAGTGCGCATTCGGGGTCAGCTCTTGTAAGTTCCTACAATTCCTGGTATCACAAAGGGGAATTGAGGTAAACCCTGACAAAATCAAGGCCATAGAAGATATCCCAGATCAACTGTCAAACGTAAAAGAAGTGCAGAGGCTCACAAGGAAGTTAGCAGCACTGAGATGATGCTTTTCCCGATCATCGGAAAAATGTCATCGCTTCTTCGCACTACTCAAAATGAAGAATAATTACAGATGTACATTAGAATGTCAACAAGCCTTAAAGGACTTGACGAAGTACTTGTCAAGCCCATTGTTGCTCTCGAAACCAAAAGAAGGTGAAACATTGCTAGTCAACCTCACGGTTTCAGAAGTTGCGGTGAGTGTAGTTTTAGTCCGAGAGGATGAAAGTACGCAATCTCCCATTTGTTACGTTAGTAAAATTATAACAGAGGCGGAAAGTCGCTACCTACATTTGAAAAATTAGCCTTAGCTCTACTCGGAAGATGAGGCCCTACTTCCAATGCCACCCATATCGGTGGCGACTACTTTCCATTTGCGGAACATTCTTCATAAGCCCGAGCACTCGAGAAGATTGGCCAAATGGGCCATTGAAATGAGTGAATTTGATACGAAATACAAATCAAGGACTGCAGTTAAGTCACAAGTCTTGGCTGACTTCGTGGCCGACTTCAATCTGAGACTATTGCCCCTGCAACGAATGTAAGGCCCCGAAACATTTCGCTAAGGAATTTAAGGTTTGATGGTGCCGAGTTAGGCTAGAGGTTTGGTAGTGCCGAGGTTGGTTGAAGAATGCAGTGGATTGTTGATGTAATTTTTTGGAAGAATAAGGAAATTCTGCGGTCAGTTCTGCAACCGCAGAACAGTTTCGTGGGCCGCACAAGTGCCACAAAGTGAAGCAGGAAACGAGCCAAGTTTTAGGACCATTGTGCGGTTAATTCTGCAATCGCAGAAACTTTTCACGGATCACACTATGTATTGCAAAATAGCATGGTGATTTTTGGAGAGCAATTTTGCGGTGCATTATGCGACTGCAGAACAATCGTGCAGTGCATTTTTATGACCGTAGAATAGATCTGCAGTGCATTTTTGTGACTGCAGAATAGGTCTGTGGGCCGCAAGCCTGCCGCAAACCCAACCCGAAATATCCTAGGTTTTTAGCACAATTTTTGCGATCCATTTTTCAGACCACATATTTGTTATGCGGTCCTTTCTACGACCACAGACCTGAGTTCGGAGGGTCCATTTTTCTATTTTTATAACCTGACCCCATTTTGATAAATAACCTTAGGGGCTCATTTTGAAGCGGATTTCTGATGATTTTAGAAAGAGGTAAGATTTTAGAAAGAGAAGGAGAAACCTAACATTATAATCATCTAATCTTGCACCAATCTTCAAGAATCAACGAAGCCAACCACTAGATTATCATCTATCCGGGTAATTCCTACTCCTAAGCTTTCATGCAAGAGGTTATGAGTCCAAGTATTTATTGTGGGGTTGGAAATAGGCCCTACTTGTGACACTAGGTTGTAGTTTGTGGGGTTAATGAACCATTTTGGTAGTTTCTTGTTGAAATTTTTTGAAGGAGGAAGGGGTTACCATTTTAGAGCCTTGTAGTATATTTTACATGATAGGTGTTTGACCAAATTCCTAGGAAAGTTACACCATGAGAATCCTTCTAATTATTAACTGATTTTCACTATCTTCCTATAGATTGTTATTCCTAGAAGTGTTAGGGCATGGTAGTAACTTAAGAAAAGTTCAAACAAGGTATGGCTAAATTTTCTCTCTTAGAATTGAATTTCATGATGTTCCTGTAAGTTTCAAGTATGGTTGGCTCAAGTTCCTAATCCCTATGTTCCGGGTTATCCCTTATAAACTTGATTATTCTGAATGAGCCTTATGTCAAAAAATATATGTTCAAAGTATGGATTGTGCATTAAAATGTTATGGCTTGAGTCGTGTTTCAGATGAAAGCTAGTATGCCCAAATTGTGTCAGGAAAAACTCCAGATGCTTAAGACTCTTAATTGTTCATATGTTTACCTAAAGTCTTGATTGAAAATATCTTGTTGTTGATAATCTATAAAAAATGACTTCAAAAATAGAATTGCCTAAAAGCTTATGTACTCAATTCATGTCCACAAGTGGTTATTTTTACTAATGCTTGCTTTACAAATATATGCAATGTGGTTCAAGTTCTTACATACTCAGGTATTGAAATTGTACATTGCTGTTTTTGGGAAAGAATATTTCAAGAATAAATGGTGTATTGCTTGTTTATGATTTTGATGTGTGTTTCTATTGTAGGTCGGTGTGCCTCTGTAACGACCCAACCGGTCGTTTTGAGCTTTTGTACTTTGCTCGTCAGTTCTCGGGCATGACTTGCCCCGTGTGGTGTATTATGATTTATGTAAATCGTTCGTGTTGGGTTTTAGGTCAATCAGAATTTAATTTGGAAGAACAGTCTCAGTTGAAAGCTTAAAATTTGAAAGGTTTGACCAATATTTGACTTGTTTGTATATGATCTCGGATCGGAATTTTTATGATTTGGTTAGCTCCGTATGGTAATTTTGGATTTAGGACTGTGCCCGGAATTTTTTTGGAAGTTTGTAGTTTAATTAGGCTTGAAATGGCGAAAATGAGAAGCCGAAGTTTGGAAATTTGACCGAGGGGTTGACTTTTTGATATCGAGATCAAAATACGACTCAAGAAGTTGGAATAGCTCCATTATGTTATTTATGACTTGTGTGCAAAATTTGGGGTCAATTGGACCTAATTTGACAGGTTTCGGCGTTGTTTGTGGAATTTGAAATTTCTAAGTTCTTAAGCTTAAATCCGAAGTTGATTTAGTGTTTTTATGTTGTTTGAGTGATTCGAAAGCTCGACAAGGTGTTAATGATGTTATGGGAGGTGTTGCTATGTTTGGGTTGAGGTTTGAGGGCCTCGGGTGTGTTTCGGGTGAGTTTTGAGCGAGTCTGGACATTCCTAAACTTAGAAAATGGATGGGGCAGAAGTTTTAGTGCTGGGCGCGGTGGATTTAGTGCTGGGCTCGGTGGTTTAGTGCTGGGCGCGAAAACTGGTCTGCGGTCTGTGGTCATGAAGATCCGCAGGTCGTCGGTCCAACTTTAGAAGCTCATATCTTTTGATCTACAAGAAATTTTGAGATGATTCAAAAACATAAGTTGTATTCCTTCGTGTCTAGTTTCCAGAAAGGTAAAAATATTGCAATTGGACAATTGTAGAAAAAGTTATGGGCAAAATACTAAAGCATGTCACTGCAGAGGAAAGTTGTGCGACCGCAGTTGTTTTTGTGCGGACCGCACTGGTTTGTGCGTACCGCGGTCAGTTTTGTGCGGCCCGCGGAGGGTTAAATCTGAGGGGTACTCTATAAATACGAGGTTTTGGGTTTTATTTGATATTTTGACCTAGAGAGCTCGGATTTTGACAATTTTTCGAATGTTTTTCAAGAAATTCATCGGGGTAAGTGATTTTAACTCAGATTTGGCTAGAATACATGAATTTATCACTGAATTCATCATTTAATTCGTGATTTGGGATGGAATTTGGGAAGAAAATTGTGAAACCTTTCAAAAATGTAAAATGATGATTTGAAGAACCAAATGGTATCAGAATTGGATAATTTTGGTATGGTTAGACTCGTGAGGGTATGAGTGAAAATGTAAATTTTACCCAATTCCGAGATGTGGGCCTGGGGCTCGGGTTTTGCTAATTTTGGGATATTTGATATTTTTTGAATGTTTTCGCTTGGGCTTTGTTCCCTTGGCATTTTGTGACGTATTCGTTCTGATTTTGGATAGATTCGACGTGCGTGGAGGCCAATTTGAGGGGCAAGGCATCGCGAGCAAGAGAATTAGCCTGTTCGAGGTGAGTAATGATTGTAAATGATGTCCTGAGGGTTTGAAACCCCGAATTGCACATCGTAGTGCTATATTGAGGCAAGATACGCGCTAGATGATGAGCATGGGGTCTTTTACTACTGGGGATTGTGACTTGGTCCGTCCCGATTGATGATTTTACCGAGTATTTGACTGAAATTTATTTGTTATCATCATGATTTGGGTTGATTTCCATATTTGGGCTTCGTGCCAACTATTTGAACCCTTCGGGGATTTTTATCACTGTTTCCCTCACTGCTTGACTTATTATTTGAACCCAGTCCTAATGATATCTACTGTTTTACAAACTCAGCCACTTTTACTCAGATTTGAAACTTAAATGATATTTCTACATCATGTTTTGGGCTGAGAACTATTGTTGTACTAATGCCCAAGAGGCTTGTGATGATTTTTGGACTGAGTGAGGCTGACGGTCATATGTGAGAATATGCTGAGTGATATGAGGCTAAGGGCCTAAGTTACTATTTATGCCATGCGGTGGCTTGAGTGATGTGAGGCCGAGTGATATGAGGCCGAGGGCCTGAGATACTTTATATGCCACGCGGTGGCTTGAGTGATGTGAGGATATGCTGAGTGATGATGCCACGAGGTGGCTTGATATAGCGCTTGGGTCGTAAGGGGCCCCTCCGGAGTCTGCACACCCACAGTGAGCGCAAGGTACCCATTATGCTGAGTGATTGATACTATGCCCGAGGGGCTGATATGAGTGATTGTGAGGTAGCCCGCGGGGCTGATACTGTACTGAGAGTGATCCCGATGGGCTGATACTATTCTGAGTGATTAATACTGAGCCCTAGGGGATGATACTGTTCTGAGCGACTGATACTGTGCTTGAGGGGCTGATACTGTTCTGAGCAATTGATACTGTGCCCGAGGGGCGGATTTCTACTTGTTATTTACCTGTTAAATTACCTGTTTTACTTGTTTTAAAAGGAATATCATTTGATTTTTTCACTCATTTACTGTTTTAAGTGATTTTACTGCTTGATATGGAATTACTTTGTGCCTTTACGTGTTTTCATACTTTCAGCCATTATTTATAATTATTACTCACTATGTCGGAGTACTCACATTACTCCCTGCACCATGTGTGCAAATTCAGGCATCGCAGAGTCCGCTCCTGAGTGTTCATTCTCCCAGTTCAGGCAGTGATTCGGAGACTACGAGGTAGTTGTTGGCGTTGGCAGCCCCGTGTCTCCCTTATCTTATCATTTTCATGTTTTTAGGACTATTGTATTAGAATTAGTGTTCAGTAGACTTGTATCCGGATTTCTTAGTTGATCATGACTTGGGACACCCCGGTTTGGGCTGTGTCGGGATGGTTTCCACTGTTGTTATCATTAAAGTTTCACAATATATGAATATTATATTATATGTTATATCTGTTTATGATGATTAACTATTTAAAAGAGGTGTTCCTTTTTGGTCTGGCTGGCCTCATCTTCACGAGAGGCGCCATCACGATCGGGTTCGAGGATTGGGTCGTGACAAATTGGTATCAGACCCTAGGTTACATAGGTCTCACGAGTCATGAGCAGGTTTAGTAGAGTTTCGTGGATCGGTACGGAGACGTCTGTATTTATCCTCTAGAGGTTGCAGAACCTTTAGGAAAAACTTCGCACTCTTGAATTCTTATCGTGCGTCCTTGATTCAGCTTGGAAAGTAACTTTTGAATTCCTTCCACTTGTTCGTACATGAGCGCTCAACATCAGATGTACATCAATGGCTTGTGATTCCCTGATCGAGGGGTGAGATATGATCTCGGTGAGTTGATGTTGGGCCAGTCTGGAGGACTTGAGGCCGGATTTTTGCCTATAGCTTGAGCACTGAGATGCTATTTGTGTGAGCAAGTGCTTTTGAATTTATATGTTCGGTATTTTTCCCTGTTAGTGGAAGTGACGGCTGGATGGCTATATAATAAGAATGTTAGTGCTGCGAGATGTATTTGTATGATTTTGCAGTGACGAGAAAGGTCTGCTGGAGGATAGAATAACTATTAGGTGCTTGATTTCCGTCTTGATTCGAGTTATAGCCCGAGTTATGGGCATGTGAAGAATCTTTTCATGTCCCCTAGTTGGGAGTGGAGTATATTTCATGTTGCGGTATGAGTTTGACTCAGGAAGACTAAGTGAGTGTGTAATGGTTATGATAGTGGAAGGTATACATAAATGTTAGTTTAAGGCGAAGCAGGTGGGTTATCTCCTGCGAAGTGTTCTGGAGTTGTGCGATCTTTAAGTTGTCTGTTAGAAGATCCCATTTACAAGTGAAATATATGTGCAAAATTAATTTGGGTCACTTAAGAATGGATTTAATTGTTATGAGAGTAAATGCGAGATTTGTAAAATATTTGAAGTACTAGATGGTCTGTGTGCCACGAGCTTATGAAGGGTTGAGTTTAATCTTACTATGGTATTATGGCAGCAATAAAGTGTATGCGTTATGGGTTATGGTGCGTGTTTTGAGCTATGGCTTTGTGCCAAGTGGGGGAGTCCGCTATTGAATAGTTGATTGCACGGTTATGTTCTCAAATGGTTCCAGTTTGAGGCGTAATTGTGAATCAATTGTGGCTCGAGTAAAGGAAATTTCAATAAAGGCTATGTTATGCTTTATGGGTGTACGAGAATCGGGGAATGACTTGAGTTGTGGTTGGTAAGGAATGCTCGGTGCATAGGGCAGGAAGTTGCTTGGTTATATTGGAATGAGGTCACATTCTGTAGTGTCGGAGTGCAAATAAAGCACAGGTTGTTCGGTTTGTTTAATCAATCTAACTGCGGTTTGAGCAGAGTGGATGCCTCTAGAGAATGGTCCTATTGTGTTCAAAATTTTACATGTAATAATTGGAGGTTTTCAAGTTGTACTTATGGATAGAAACTGAATTTTTCAGTGGAAGATGGCAAGACTTGTGGTATTTTTTATGTTAATTATGGGATTCCATACATTAGTATCGGGAAGGTGAAGGTAATGGCTTCGGATTCGCAGTAAGTCCTTTCAGAGTCGGTATCTTGAATATGGTGCTTTGGGGAAACATTAAAAAGAGTATTTGGCAGGTGATGAGCCTTAGGCTGTGTGGTATTATGCTTGGGTCTCGTGTGGTAAGTTTGGGTTGAGAAAATGTGATGTTATAGCAAGAAGGAGTATCAAGTGAAGGTAAATCAGAAAGGAGATCAGATAGATGGGATAGCTTGGTAGTAGGCCATATCAGTATGGTAAGGATATGAATAGTTCTTTGGGTGTTGACAAGGTAATGAGTTTCCATATGTGTTTCGTGACAATGCTCTTAGGTTTTGGATAGTTTGTGTATCTTGGTTGAGTTAAAATAAGTCAGTATTGGTGGTTTGGTTTTATGGAAAGAGGGATTTGTAGAGTTCTTAATAATTTCTACCACGATAGAGATGTATAATTTTTGCTGGCATAAAGAGCATGGAATGTATAGTGATTTTCTCCTAGATGGGATCAAATGGAAATTTTTTGACTAGTTAAGTATGTAGTTGATTGTGGCTCAGAAAGGGATTTTGAAGTTCTCATATTTATCATAGGATGGCATATTATATGTGGTATTTTGTGTAGGGCGGATATTGGCATATGTAAGGTCGCAATTCAGTTTTGAAAGGAAGGTCATAAATTCTTACACAACACATCCAGTTTCAGATGACTAGGTAAATGATATTACTAAATGGTGTGTCTTGATAACCGTATGCACTTTAGAAAGAGGGAAATGTGATTGAGTTAGTAATACATCATAGGTATTGCGGTTGTGGACTGTGAAAAAATAGCTAAGGTTGGTCAGAGGGTAGTATGTGCTATGATTCAGTCGTTATGAACCTTCGGAGGATTATTTATCTGTTGTGTGTGACTAGACTTAATGTGTGGTTCATTGGTAGACCTATACGGATGTGTGTTCTGTATCACGACGATTTGGTTGACTTCGAGTTATCAATGGTGAGAGATGTGTTGATTCGGTTGTTATTGAGTTATTAGTAATCACGGGGAGCTATGAGTTATCTTTCCATGTTGCGAGGCATTAAGGTTTGTTGGTTATAGGCACATGTGGTGCGGCGTTATTGGGTCCTCTCAGTGGAATTCGAGCGGGTAGAGTATCGGGTATTGCTCGACAGATAGCGTATTGGTTGTGTCCCTTCGGGTATGTGTAATGTTATATCAATTGCTTCGCGGTGGTTATGATGATTGCTTTGGCTTTAGCCATCATATTGCGCACGATTGTCGATTTTGAGAAGAGTGACTTAAGGTGTTTTCACGTGGATCAGTGTTTGGATGAGGTCGCGCGTTGGAGAGAAGGTATGGGGAGGTATGATCTTGCGGGTTAGATTTGTGTGTTCTATTTTTATGATGTGATACGGGTTCTCGGCATTGTGTGTGGTGGTACTAGTGAGCTTGCGGTACAGCTCTTTCATTTGAGTCATTTTTCAGGAATTGAGTAGGTTCGGATTGTGGCTTATTGGTGCATGGATTGCACAAATCGTGGCTTTAGTCTATATTGAGGTGTCAATGTCACAAGAGTAGTTGTGTTGGATTAGATGAGACTGTCGGGGTCTTTAATGACTGCAAACGGATTTGATTTCAGCACGTTGAAAGGATAATATCGAGCTTCGGCTCGGAAATTTGTTGTGGCATTTGCCAAATGAGGAGTGACTTCTTGAATGGTTGATCTGGGAAATGGTTATGGCTTACCGCGTGTTTTAGTGATCATTGGTAGTATATGAAAGTGTTGGGGTGAGGCTTTAGTTGATAAGAGTTTTTCTATCGGTATTCGTTTGTTGTGTGCAACTGTTGTAATTAGAAGCTATCACTACGAGTGTTTGAGTCATGTGGTATATCAAGTGATTGCACCTGAGATTGCAAGTATGGGTGATTACAGCTGGTTCGGGCTTATTCTGAATATAGATGTGAGATTCTGATCTTGTGAATGATTTCAGAAGTGGAAATGTGGTTTTAAGGCTTATGGGTTAGATTGGGTTGTGAAATTTCAGTTACTGTATGTTATCGGACCTATGTGAGATAGGGTTACGTGGGATCACCCACGAGTATATGCATGGTAAGGTTATTCAGCGATTGGTTAGCTTTTGGAACAACTCTGAGCACATTCGCGGACGAACGTATGTTTAAGTGGGGAAGGATGTAACGACCTAACCAGTCGTTTTGAGCTTTTGCACTTTGCTTGCCAGTTCTCGGGCATGACTTGCCCCGTGTGGTGTATTATGACTTATGTAAATCGTTCGCGTTGGGTTTTAGGTTAATCAGAATTTAATTTGGAAGAACAGTCTCAGTTGAAAGCTTAAAATTTGAAAGGTTTGACCAATATTTGACTTGTTTGTATATGATCTCGGATAAAAAAAATTATGATTTGGTTAGCTCCGTATGGTAATTTTGGATTTAGGATCGTGCCCGGAATTTTTTTTGGAAGTTTGTAGTTTAATTAGGCTTGAAATGGCGAAAATGAGAAGCCGAAGTTTGGAAATTTGACCGAGGGGTAGACTTTTTCATATCGAGATCAAAATCCAACTCAAGAAGTTGGAATAGCTCCATTATGTCATTTATGATTTGTGTGCAAAATTTGAGGTCAATCGGACCTGATTTGATAGGTTTCGGCGTTGTTTGTGGAATTTGAAATTTCTAAGTTATTAAGCTTGAATCCGAAGTTGAATTAGTGTTTTTATGTTGTTTTGAGTGATTTGAAAGCTCGACAAGCTGTTAATGATGTTATGGGAGGTGTTGGTATATTTGGGTTGAGGTTTGAGGGTCTCGGGTGAGTTTTGAGCGAGTCCCGACATTCCTGAACTTAGAAAATGGGTGGGGGCAGAAGTTTTAGTGCTGGGCGCGGAAAATGGTCCGCGGTCCGTGGTCATGAAGATCCGCAGGTCGTCGGTCCAACTTCGGAAGCTCATATCTTTTGATCTACAAGGAATTTTGAGATGATTCAAAAGCAAATGTTGTATCCCTTCGTGTCTAGTTACCAGAAAGGTAAAGATATTGCAATTTGGACATCTGTAGCAAAAGTTATGGGCAAAATACTAAAGTCTGTCACTGCAGAGGAAAGTTGTGCGGACCGCGGTCAATTTTGTGCGGCCCGCGGAGGGTGAAATATGAGGGGTACTCTATAAATACGATGTTTGGGGTTTTATTTGATATTTTGACCTAGATAGCTCGGATTTTGACGATTTTTCGAAGATTTTTCAAGAAATTCATCGGGGTAAGTGATTTTAACTCAGATTTGGCTAGAATACATGAATCTATCACTGAATTCATCATTTAATTCGTGATTTGGGATGGAATTTGGGATGAAAATTGTGAAACCTTTCAAAAATGTAAAATGATGATTTGAAGAACCAATGGTATCGGAATTGGATAATTTTGGTATGGTTAGACTCGTGAGGGTATGAGGATTCTGAAAATGTAAATTTTACCCGATTCCGAGATGTGGGCCTGGGGCTCGGGTTTTGCTAATTTCGGGATTTTTGATATTTTCAAATGTTTTCGCTTGGGCTTTGTTCCCTTGGCATATTGTGACGTATTCGTTCTGATCTTGGATAGATTCGACGCGCATGGAGGCCAATTCGAGGGGCAAAGGCATTGCGAGCTAGAGAATTAGCCGGTTCGGGTGAGTAATGAATGTAAATGATGTCCTGAGGGGTTGAAACCCCGGATTGCACATCGTAGTGCTATATTGAGGCAAGATACGCGCTGGATGATGAGCGTGGGGTCTTTTACTACTGGGGATTGTGACTTGGTCCATCCCGATTGATGATTTTACCGAGTATTTGACTGAAATTCATTTGTTATCATCATGATTTGGGCTGATTGCCACATTTGGGCTTCGTGCCAACTATTTGAACCCTTCGGGGATTTTTATCACTGTTTCCCTCACTGCTTGACTTATTATTTGAACTCAGTCCTGTTGATATCTACTGTTTTACAAACTCAGCCACTTTGACTCAGATTTCAAACTTAAATGATATTTCTACATCATGTTTTGGGCTGAGAACTACTGTTTTACTAATGCCCAAGGGGCTTGTGATGATTTTTGGATTGAGTGAGGCCGAGGGCCATATGTGAGGATATGCTGAGTGATATGAGGCTTAGGGCCTAAGTTACTATTTATGCCACACGGTGGCTTGAGTGATGTGAGGCCGAGTGATGTGAGGCTGAGGGCTTGAGATACTTTATATGCCACGCGGTGGCTTGAGTGATGTGATTATATGGTGAATGATGATGCCACGAGGTGGCTTAGTATAGCGCTTGGTCCATAAGGGGCCCCTCCGGAGTCTGCACACCCGCAGTAAGCGCGGGTACCCATTATGCTGAGTGATTGATACTATGCCTGAGGGGCTGATATGAGTGATTGTGAGGTAGCCCGCGGGGCTGATACTGTACTGAGAGTGAGCCCTAGGGGTTGATACTATTCTGAGTGATTGATACTGAGCCCGAGGGGCTGATACTGTTCTGAGCGATTGATACTGTGTCCAAGGGACTGATACTGTTCTGAGAAATTGATATTGTGCCCGAGGGGCGGATTTCTACTTGTTATTTACCTGTTAAATTACCTGTTTTACTTGTTTTAAAAGGAATATCATTTGATTTCTTCACTGATTTACTGTTTTAAGTGATTTTACCGCTTGATATGGAATTGCTTTGTGCCTTTACGTGTTTTCATACTTTCAGCCATTATTTATAATTATTACTCACTGAGTCGGAGTACTCACATTACTCCCTGCACCATGTGTGCAAATTCAGGCATCGCAGAGTCCGCTCTTGAGTGTTGATTCTCCCAGTTCAGGAAGTGATTCGGAGACTACGAGGTAGCTGTTGGCGTTCGTAGCCCCGTGTCTCCCTAATCTTTTCATTTTCATGTTTTAGGACTATTGTATCGGAATTAGTGTTCAGTAGACATGTATCCGGATTTCTTAGTTGATCATGACTTGTGACACCCTGGTTTGGGCTGTGTCGGGATGGTTTCCACTGTTGTTATCGTTAAAGTTTTGCAATTTATGAATATTATATTATATGTTATTACTATTTATGATGATTAACTGTTTAAAATAGGTGTTCCGTTTTGGTCTGGCTGGCCTCGTCTTCACGAGAGGCGCCATCACGACCGGGTTCGAGGATTGGGTCGTGACAGCCCCATTCTTTAGAAAGAAACCTTTTGTATTTAAAGTTTCCATTACTACTGAATTTGAGGTTTATGATTTCTGAAATATTCTATATGTTGATGTTTGATGTTGATCCTTGAAAATAAAGAAGTGAAAGTGTGGAATATGAAATATGGCCATCGTTTCATGAATAAAGAATCTTGTGAATGGCCAAAGAAGCCAAGGAAACATTATTATTGTGAGTAATTGAAAATACTAATGAAGATCTATACAATGTGAAAGATGATGAGGTGAATACATTTTTACTTTCGTTTCCTTGTGTTCAAAACAAAAATATTATTGGGAGTATCATTAGCTAACTGAGGAAGGGTAGGTCATAAGGCCCACACCTGAAACTACACATGTCGGTTCCCCTTATTTAGGATGAAATTGAAATACTTGTGCAATTGTGATTATTCCCCTTTATTGGGATGAAGCTAATAATAGTAGTGAATTGGAAAAGTCAACCCATACGGCATATGCGGGAAGGCAGCCTAGCTGATCGGGTGGAGATCGAACGCCATGTTGCGCACATGGTGGTACTACTCTTGGTACCACCTATGATATAGCACGTGGCCACCTAGAGGAAGGACACGTGGAACCCAAGACGGAGATGGTTACCAAACGCAGCTATTCCGCTTGTCATCGAGAAAGAATGTTCATAAAGGTGTATTAAATGCTTTGCGTCCGGTAGCATTTAATAGAGAATATTCTGCAGTATTAGGAACGGCAGCCCGTTACAAAGAATTTAGCATTTATTTTCACCGTTACACCTTCATCAATGACCCTCATAATTGACATTAAAGGAGGGCATGATCCTAGGACCTCCTTCTCAAGACATAACTATAAATAGAGAGCTCAATTGTCATTGTAAAGGACATGAATTTTCTAGCAAACTTGTACTACATTCTTATCAAATCTTAATATCATTTACTTTCTTGCTTTTTGATCTCATCATTGCCGTGACCGGAAGTCTTGCTCCCAGAATCGTTATTTCTGCTATTTTATCTACATTTTGAGGCTAAGTATTGTATTATTCTTCAATTACTTTATTATCTGTATCAAATTAGTTCACTTGTCTAGAAACCACTTATAAATTTAACTGTACCATTTTACGGATAAACAAAGGTCTATATCAGGCACCAAAAGTTCTCCTCTACTAAATATGTCAAAGGTTTTTCATTATTACAAAGGTAGTGATAGTGAGAAATGAGAGCAATAGAAACCGTCATATCATATATGTAGAAAATAGCTGTTCAGAATGTCTGTCGCCAAAATGATGCGCAGTTTGAATTATCACTTACCAAAATGACCCTTGCGACTCCTTCACGGACTTCTTCATTTCAGTTATCACTTTGTGCGTCTCCATCATCTGAAATTAAGCTAAGATGCATCCCTATGTTGTGATAGTAATTTCATGAAACTAACCCTCAAATATGTAAGGAAACATTAAAAGTATTCTGAATGGTTCCATGTATTTAAGGTTGATGTATTTAACCCGTAAATACTAGCTTAGGAGATTTACATGTTTTTCCATTGCGGAAGCCAATTTGCAGGAATCACGACTTGTGTCACCGATCGTCGGAAATCTTCACAAGATAGATTGACTTCCTTTTTCCATGGCCTAAAACTTCTCAATAATGCATATATATATATATATATATAATCCTAGTTGTTCTGTATTTTCCAACGCCTGTAGTGGTGTTTATATAGATAGCATTAGGGTCAGGGTTGGACCGACTAATGGGCTTTATAATAAGCTAACCCTCTTTATGGGAATACTAGACCTCAAAGATATAATCTTAAAAATTTATCTGTAACTTGTTGACATCAAGCCAATAAATATAAAACACATTCCTCCTAAATTTTTAATGTGCACGCTTAATCATTAGAAACAACTCTTATCCTAGTGCTTACTTAAATGTATCCCCTTTTCACTAGCAAATAAATATGAAGCCCAAGATTTTCCTCGAATGATTTCCATTTCTATTCTTCTTAGAACATTTGCTTAAGACATCAAGTCAAATAAGACATTTAATGTAAAAGAAGAGGGAGAATTACTTTTTTTTTTCTGGAAAACATAGATACACGCTTTTCCAATTTTGGGTTCATCTGATACACTTAAATGTGAGCTTTAATATTTCATAACGAATGTAGAATAGAGATTATTGAATATATTAAATCTGTAAGACGGCTAGTTTCCTAGAAATATTCACACTTTTTTTTTATAAGTACACATTGATAACATTTTTAATATTGGGTTTATCTAATATACTTAAATGTGAAATTATATTAATTAAAAACCAAAAGGTTTACGGGGGTGTGTATGGGGTGAAATATGTTCATATTTAATGATCACATGAGAAAGCGACACTTGGAGCCGAAAAGAGAAGATAGTCGGACCCGGAGGCAATGATCTCGCTTGTCATCAGAGATAATGATATTCATAAAGGCAAAATAAATGCTTATCACCCTATAGCATTTAATAAAGAATATTCTATAGCATTAAGTGCATGGTCCGTTACAGAGAATATGGCATTTACTGCCCACTATTACACATTCTTCAGTGGCTCTTATAATTGTCATTTAAGATGACCTTCATCTTAGGACCTTGTTCCCTATGTATAACTATAAATAGTGAGCTCTATTATCATTGTAAGGACACGAATTTTCTGACAAACACATGCTACACTCCGTTCAAAGCTCAATATAATTTTATCTTCTTGTTCACTTATATCGTTATTATTATCCCCGCAAGTCCTGCTCCCGAAATTACGATTTCTGCTATTTTTCCCCATCTCAAGGCTAAGTCTTACATTTTTGTCAAATTCATCTATTATTTTGGGATCAAATCGATTCACTTGTCTATAAACCACATATAAATTCAACTGTATCATTTTATGGGTAAGCAGTTTGGCGCCCACCGTGGGGCAGAAACAATCGTGTAATTGAATTGATCCCTTCATCTATTACTAACTTGTTTGATTCTTTCTTCTTAGCAAAATTATTAAAAATGGTAGATTACGACATCAACACCACACACAACGTTGAGGCCCAAGGAAAAGTGCCTCAGCACGAACATTCCATCAGTGATACCCGTAGCGAGGGGAACGAGGCCATGCCGGTACACGGCGGGCAATATCCATGACATGTTCAAAAAGCAACCCCTAATGATGCTGAAGAAGAGCATGTCATTGAAACGGTACAAATCCTAAGGGAACAACAAAGTTCCTTTATGGGCCATCTCTCGCAGAAGGATCAGGTCATGACGAAATTAAAAAAGGACTTGTCGGGTGCTTCCAACAATGTGAATGGACAAGGTACAATTCCTCCTGGTGCTCCCGTAAATCAAACAACGTAGAGGATCGACAACAACATCCGATGGGCAAAGTCGGCTTTGATAGGGTCGGAGGGAACAATGGTGGACCCGGTAACAAGAATGAGAATGATCCTTTTAAAATCGAACTTATGCAGTTTATGAGAGAAATAAATGCCCAAATGGATTAATTTCCAGGTGCACCACCAGTGCTGAAAGGGCCGAACTCAAAGATGTACACACAATTGATGTTCAAACCTAGCGCGATTCCAGAATTGATCCCGAAGCGGTTTAAAATGTCAGATGTGCTGAAGTATGATGTGACTTCAGATCTTCAAGAACATATCACCACTTATATAACGGCGGTGAAGGGAAACGATTTAGTTCCCCACGAGATTGAGTCAGTCTTACTGAAAAAGTTCGGAGAGACTCTTACAAAGGAGCCCTACCATGGTATTCGCTTTTGCCCGAGCACTCTATAGACTCCTTTGAGATGTTCACGGACTCTTTCATCAAAGACCATGTTGGGGCCAGAAAGGTACAAGCCCAAAAGGCTAACATATTCACAATTGCTCAAAGAGAATCCGAGTTGCTGCGGGAGTTTGTGACCAGATTCCAGAAGGAATGGATAATGCTACCAGCCGTACCAGACAAATGGGCAGTTGAAGCATTTACCAACGGTCTGAATCCAAGAAGTTCTTACGCTTCCCAGAAAGTGAAATAAAGTTTGATCGAGTTCTAGTCAATAGCTTGAGCAGATGTTCACGACCGGTAAGAGTCAAAAATAAGAATTGAGGATGATCAACTCGATTTTTCGACGTCAGCTAAGGGTCAGGACCAGGAAAACAATAAAGAAAAATCGAAAGATGATTTTAACACAGATCGACGGTCTTCAAAGGGTTGGGTTTTGTCCTATGAACGGGTCGAAGGACGCGATAGAGGTTTCAAGTCGGCGTATAGATTCGCTACCCATAGAAGAATTGATCGCGGCCGAAATAATTGGTCATTACAGGAAAAGGAAATATCATGTTCTTAAGATTCATCCTACTCCAGGCTTTTTGAATACAAATTCAACGTCAGCGTAGTGGAGCTGGTATTGACTATGAGGAACATTAAAGAAGCACGGTTCTTTAAGCTAATTAGATCTGCTCCCAACCAAAAGGATCTTAATCTGTAGTGCGAATACCATAGGACAAACGATCACTGGATTGGGGTTTGCCGCGCATGAAGAGGTGGCGACAATGCTGAAAAATGGCCATTTTAGGGAATTTATGAGTGATTAGCATAAAAATAATTACAGCCGCAGTCGCGATAATGTAGAGCCTTCAAAAGCGGGAGAATATCTTCCACATTTGACGGTCAATATGATTTTCAGGGGGAACAAGATTAATAGTGTAACGTTTTCTGTAGCAAAAAAGACAAAGGTGTCGGTAACACATAGCAAGAGACTCTAGGAAGTCCGGAGGACGACATTACTTTCAGAGAGGAAGACACGGACGAATTGTTTTGCCAGCATAACAATGCCCTAGTAATCTCTCTAAATGTCTTAGATTTTAAAATTAAACGTGTTCTAGTGGACCCAGGAAGTACGGCCAATATTATCTAGTGGAGTGTGTTGGAGCAAGCTAAGCTCACCGGAAGTATCATTCTAGCCACAAAACTTCTCGCCGGGTTAAATCTAGCAAGTGTGACGACCCCGGGAGAGATATTGCTGCCCACGAATGCCGAGGGGTTTATGAAGACGACCCTTTTCAAGGTAGTGGACGATGATATGGGTTATAATATTATCCTGGGGAGACCATGGTTGCACGAGATGAAGGCTGCGCCATCAACATATCATCAATTGTTGAAATTCCCAACTCCCGATTAAATTAAACAAATAAGAGGTGACCAACTGGCAGCAAGGGAGATGAATTCAATCTCAGTCTCCAGTAGCAAAGGGAAAGAGCATGTGACATAGAAATTATAGGAACCGACGCCTGCTCCTCAACCGACCGAAGTCAAGCAGGGGGGAAGATTCATCGGAATCCAATCAGGTGCCAAGGCATTTCCATGTACCAGAAGAGATGGACATAACAAAGTCCATAGCAGAATAACTTGAACAAGTCGCATTGTTCAAAAAGATCTTGGAGAGGAAGTTCCACTTGGGTATAGGATTGCACCCCAAACTCGAGTTTGGATTTATTGAATTTCTTAAATTTAAGGTCGATTGTTTTGCGTGGTCGCATGCGGATATGACAGGTGTTCCACCAGAAGTGGTTGTGCACAAGCTAATCCTGGACCCCAGCATCCCTCCGGTAAGACAGAAAAAATGTTCTATTGACGAGGTCAGGAAAAAAATTGTTAAAGAAGAGGTAACTCGCTTGCTTGATATCGATTCAATCCAAGAGGCAAAGTATCCTGATTGGATAGATAACGTAGTAGTAGTTCCAAAGATGAATTATAAGTTTCACATATGCGTAGACTATAAGGACTTAAATAAGGCGTGCCAGAAAGATTCATTCCCATTGCCAAACATTGATCAAATGACTTATGTGATGGCCGGGCATGAGTTAATGAGTCTCCTCAATGCTTACTCCGGGTACAACCAAATCAGGATGAACCTGGAGGATCAGGAAAAAACTTCGTTCATGTGAGCACGTGATTTTTGTTTTACGCGACAATCGCTCCAAAAGAATTAAAAATGTATGTGTCATGCGTAATTTAAACCATGACCCGTTTGTTAGATGGAAGATTACAAAAATACGCATTTTTTCTTTTGTCCTGATTTGTTGCCGTGTTTAATTTTGCCTACTTTTAACATTTTATCCGCGTGAAATAAATATGTTAAGTATTAATTAGTGGTGCTTGGTTTTATTTAATTAGTTTGTGTATTTAGGAAATTAGAAATAAAGAAAAGAAAACAAAATTTGTTGTAAAACGAATTTGTCAAAATCTGGAGCCCAATTGAACAGCCCAAACCCCCAGTCCAAACAGCCCACCCCCAGGACACAAAACGACGTAGTTTAACACCAAAACTACGTCGTTTCAAGGCCGATCCATCTCAACCATTCAAACCAAACTGATCCAACGGCCAAGATCTCACACCCCGTACCCACTAACAAACCCGACCCGTCTCACCCGGACCGAACCCAAACCCTCAAAACGACACCGTTTCCATTTAAGCCTTCAGATCCAGACCGTAGATCTAGATTGATCTAACGGCCGAGGTTCACCCACCCACTAACTATATAAGCCTAGATCCTTACCCTGCCCCCTAGCCAACACCCCCGCCTTCGTTTTTACCAAACCCATCCCCTTCAAACCCTAGCCGCCCCTGCACACCTTCACCAGAAACTCGGCGGCCTAAACGCCGGTGACCTCCACCTGAACACCATAGAACCCCCATGCCATCCTGAACCTAAATCTACCAACCACACACTTCGAATCACCCCCAGGTCCTCGAATCTTCATTTGAAGATTCGAGTCAAAACTTGATCTACACCAACCAACCCCAGCTTCATACCAGACACTCCCCGGACCCTCCTCGTGACCAAACCATATTTGGTTTGGTCCGAATCTAACCAGGGAAGCACGAATATTAGATCTGAATTTTGAAACCACAAGGTCCCTCGTCACTGGTTCAAAACGGTTCAAACCAAAGAGATTAAGGTCTAATGGACCTTAATCGAAGTGTTTCTCATCTGAGAAACACTTCGATTAAAGTCCGTTCAGCCTTAAGAAAGGTCCGTCCAAATCCGGGTTCAAACTTTTAACTTTTCAAGTTTAAGGTGAATCTGCTTTCTTTTCCTTTATTTGTTTTTAGCCCGTGTGATTTGTTTTAAAAGACTGTTCATTTGTGTCTTTAAATTTTACCACCTTCTGATTGACCACTTTGCCTGAACCACTGTGTTTTGTTTGAACCCCTCCTATTCTGATAAGACATGTGTATTGGTTGTATCCCAAATTTGTACTGACTTACTGATTCCTCAAAGTATAATCCTGCTTAATCAGTATAAGTCGAGTCATGTGTCCCATGCTTTTGAATGTCTGATTTGGCTACGTTTGTGTATGTTAATGCTAATATAGTCGAGTCGACATGTGTCGTCAATTAGTTTCAACTGTCTGAACAAAGTTAAATCGATTTGCTTCTATTGAACATTTGCCTGAATCAATTAAGAGCCAGTTTAGTTCACTTATAGCTGTTGGATTGTTTGTGCTTAGATTCTGAATTGGAAGGCATGTGCACTCGTGCACAGCATGTGCATTGGTGCATCTCATGTGCTTTGTGCACAGCCTGTGGCCTGCATAAAGGTCCTTTGTTTAATTTTAAAAATGGTTTGACAGCATATGCTGTCAACATATTCTACTGCCCATACCCTGCTTTAAGTTTAAAAAGTATTAAACCCTTTAAAAGTAAGTCTGCCAGGGAATGTTGATGGGAGTTATATACTTAAATAACTAATTGGGATCTGAAAAGGAAAAAGACACATGGGAGGGGTACGGTGACATTTTGAAAAACAGGCTGTTAAAAGAGATGGTGTTGAGGCTATAAAAGGAGGAGGACCAGACAAAAAAAGACAGAGAATTAGAGGAAGGGAAGAGAAAAACAGATAGACTGTGAGGAATTCTTTGAAAAAGAGAGTTGGAATACACACTAATTAGAGACACACAGATAGAGCACACAGAGATAGGGAGAGATACTAAGAGGGAATATCTTGAAGTTCAAATTTTTGAATCCAGAAAACTGGAAAAGAATCTGTCTGATAACTCAGACAAACAAAACCAGAAATTGCTTCCTTTCCTTTTGTTTCTGATTTCAACTAAATCCGGACCTATTCTGTGCAATACTGAGTTCTCACAAAAACTGAGTCTGCTTGTTTATTGTTTGTTCTACTCGAAAGTTTAGTTTAGTTGAGGTTGATCTCACTCCAATTGTTTGAGAGTTGTAGTTGCTACTCTACTGTTTCTTGTTGCTGTTGCTATACTGCCCTGCTGCTACTGTTGGTGCTGTTACTGCTGCTGCATTTGTTCATTGTTACTCTACTAATTGCCCCTTTCTTCAATTGCAAATATTCCCAGGTACACAATCTTTGAACCTTGTATTGTTGAAAGTTTGAAGTTGAAGCAGAAATAAAGAAATGAATACCAGTTTATGTTATAGCATTGGTGTAAAAAGATAGTTCGAATGTTAGTTGGGCCTGTATTTTTACTGCGAACTGCAAATATTCTGTATAAACTAGCATACATTCTGTTTAAGATGAACTGTTAGATAGCATGGCTCAACAGTAATGATAGTATGACATAGACAGCATGTTTTGATTTAGTATACATTCAGTTCAGTATAACACTTGTTTGATTTAGTATGACTGTATAGCATAGAGTCATGGTAGCACTTGTATGCATTTTGCCTAGACCACTGAATTGACAAAACTGTGGTACTGGGTCCGGAATAAATGTATCCCAAACAAACTCCCATACAGTCACATTAAGAGTCTGGCTATGAATGCCAGTTCTCCTGTCAGTTTATTCGTTCCAATGCAGGTTCGATACTGGGTTTCGGTATAGATTCTTTTGATGATTGTTGAGAAAAACTAATAATCCTTTTTGAGTTCAATTAGTAGTAATTTTCATAATAAAACAGCCGATTTCTTTTATCAATTTCAAATAGTTTAGAGTGTTAAGAATAGAACTTGGAGGTCGTTAAACATAACTCAATATATGTTGTTAGTTTGTTTGCAATCTCACTTAGCGAATTAATAAGCATATTCACTTGTTGAAGACAAAGCATGCGGTAACCCTCACCTCATGAACAATCAATCAGGTAATCAAACAAGTTTAGGTTCGGCAAACATAATAAGGATTCAGTCCGTATTTGTCCAAACCAGCAAAATTCGGCATCATCCTTTTCTTTAAAGATAAATGTAGTAAAGACGTAGTCATTGTAGGGTACCCTTCTAAAATAATGAGACGAGCCTCGCCGAATAAAAAGGCAAATTGCGGGGCCCTCAATAATTGGTCATAATAAATACTTAGAATTTGGGATGGACTGTTTAGTGAATTCCACTGCCTTCCCCAAAGATAATAACGCGTTAGACTTTTTAGGCGCGACTTAATTAAATTACATTCTTAAATTCGGGTGCGCATTTATGTGACCCAAATTCAAATCTCAACGGAGTCGAAATGTGTTAACAACTACGGGTGCATTGATTGTGACGTGGTTCGAGATGCATTTTCACGACGTTGCAATTCTATAAAAATAAATGATAATAATAAAAGCGGTTTAAACTTAATAAAAGCACGTAAGTCATAACATGTATTTAAATCAGATATTTAGCCATTATAACAATTTAAGCGACCGTGCTAGAACCACGGGATTCGAGGGTGCCTAACACCTTCCCTCGAGTCAACAGAATTCCTTACTTAGAATTTCTGGTTCGCAGACTTCATTTGGAAAAGTCGAAAATTTCCTCGATTTGGGATTCAAGATAAACCGGTGACTTGGGACACCAAAAGCTAAACCTTTCCCAAGTGGCGACTCTGAATTAAATAAATAATCCCATTTCGAATATTGTCACTTAAATTGGAAAAACTCCCTCGCGCATTTAACCCTTCGGGGCGGGCGCGCAAAAAGGAGGTGTGACAGCTCTGGCGACTCTGCTGGGAAAGAAACCCAGAACCACTGGTTCAGGGTTCAAGAATTCGAGCTTAGAATAATTGTTATATTTGGCTTTATTATCTGATCTTTATTACATATTTTTGCATAACGTGCTAAATATTGTCTTTTACCGCTTTGATATTATCTGAACTGTATATAAACTGTGCCGAAACCCTTCTCTCTTCACCTCCGGGGAGAAGCTCGCTGGTCGAGACTCCCTATTCTGTTAGTGTCAATACCCGAAATAAGAAAGAGGACGGATAAGTTACGAAGCCGGACGGCCTTTTGGTTCCCGGTAAGTTGCCCCTCCTCGACTCGAGTTGTCCGCTCGGGTACACAGTCTAGAACAAATACCAAGGTTTAAACCTAGTATAACTCGACTTCATGCCGGATCCCTAGTAGGAACGCTTATTTGCATCATGTTGCATTTGACTTAGGGGGCTCAACACAGGGGTTGGGTCCGTCTAGGACAAGCAACCAGAAATGAAAAGGCCACCCTGCTGCATCTTATTTGTTTTGCGCATTTATTTGCTTCGGTTCCGCATGTTGATCGGTTTCTAAAAAAAAAGAAAATAGCAGCGTAGGGAGATAATTACTTATTTTGGAAAAATAAAACCAATGTCCAAGTAGTGTCGAAACCTCGTCGGAATTTTTCTAAAAAAAATAATATAAAACCAAAAGTTGTCTTTTAGTTTGATTCATTAATATATAAAATTGTTCTGTTCTTTTTAAGAAAGGGTATTTATTTTTGAAAAAAAAATAATAATAAAAAAAGTATAATAAAAAAATCTGGAAAACTCATAATTCAAAAAATGTGTTGTTTCTTTTTTAGCACCCTTTTATAAATTCGGACTAATAGTCCAAATATTGCAAAAAAATAATAATATATTTTTAGTATTTATCTTTCTCCAAAAATAATAAAAATGCTTATTCTTGATTACTAGGTTTATTTAATTTTCTCTATGACCGAACTACGCCGGTTTGATTCTCGCACGGGGTGAGATACGTAGGCAACCCTCGGCGGGTCCAACCTCCCGTTTTCAAAAAACAAATCTAGATAATTTTAATTTTTTGAGTCTAATAAAGTTTATCGCCTTAAATAAATGTGCAGGATGAGCACGATACAAAATGAATCGTTTTCAATAATGACCAAGATCCCTTTTGAGTTGCGATTATGGTGGAACGACTTAGGCAAAGAAGGGCAAGGCAAAGTGAGGAAATATCTGAAAAATCTCCCGGATTTACTAGACATTCAGCCTCGGGGTGATATTATCAGATCATTGGTCACTTACTGGGACTCGGCGCACAATGTATTCCATTTTTCAGACTTCGAACTCACCCCGACGCTGGAGGAAATAGCGGGATACATTGGGGGTGATGAAGCTCCGTTAAGGTTCAAGTACTTGATTGCACCTAGAGCCGTCACGGTACACCGATTTTTGGACTTTCTGAAAATACCCCGAACATTTCACCATCCAGATCTTGCCAAAGGCTTCTGCAGTCTCCATCTCATGTATGCTAGATACGGTCATGAGGGTGGGTTCAATAAGCCGGATTTCAAACTATGTAGTAAAGGCAACCGGCAAAAATGGGACGAACACAGGCAATTGGCTTTCATGACGGCTTTCTTAGGTCTTATAGTGTTCCCAAGGAAGGACGGCAACATCGATCTAAGAATAACTGGGGTTGTCAGTACTTTGCTTACCCAAGATAAAAGTACTCTGGCGCCTATGATTATGGCTGACATTTTCCAGGCTCTCACTGTTTGTCGAGCCAGGGGTGACTTCTTCGAAGGATGTAACCTACTGTTGCAAGTATGGATGACCGATCATTTATGTCATCGCTCCTCACTTGTGGGTTATGGTTCGCCAGAGAAAACTTGTATTGGAGAATTCTACACGAGAATCAAAGGGCTCAATTTACCTGAGGGAGTCACATCATGGACCTCATTTCTCCGAACTCTCACTGCCAGCCAAATCCAATGGACGCTCGGATGGTCACCTATCGAGGAAATCATATACATGCCGGCAACCCGGCCTCACTTTCTGTTGATGGGACTGAAAAGTATCCAACCCTATGCACCGTATCGGGTTTTGAGGCAACTTGGGAGGTACCAAGTGGTACCGAAAGATGAAGATTTGAGTACCCAAGTGATTGAAATCAGTCCGAACGGTCATTTCCCTGAAGAAGAAGTTCGCCAAATCTGGAGTGAATGCCAACATCTGACAGCAAACACTTGTGTGATCGATACGGCAAAAGGGGAAGTCGCCCCAGGATATCACGCTTGGTTTAGAGGTAGCCTGTCTTACGAAAGACCGGCTAAGAGGCCGCATCTCAAAGATTTCGTAGAATCATCCCAAGGGCAATGGAACTGGTTAGCAAAAGAGAAGGGTTATCGAGCAGAGATTGGCGATTTGAAGCTACAAATAGATAGTTTGAAATTCGATAACAGCGTACAAATCGCGGCGGATCGAAGCGAAAAGAATAGGTTGATCCAAGAGAATGAAGAACTTAAGGCCCAAGTCCAAAAATTGAGATTGTCTCTTGATGAGCAACCCAGAAGTCAATCAGACCAGCGGTTGATAAAGGGTTTGAAAAGAGAGATCACGGAATGGCGAGACAGGTTAGAAGAATCCGAAAAGGTCATGACAGAGTTCAAGGCACGGTGGGAAACAAGAGTAGATAAGCATCGCCGATGTTTGAACCAATTGAAACGTGACCACGAGAAGGCTGTTTCCAAAATAAAGAGGGAGATGGCTACACTTGAGTTTAAAGCAGTTAAGCAGGCCAGGGATTTCCAAATGGAGAGTAGATACTGTTACGACTTGTTGGCCCAAATGAAGGAAGAAGTGCGGCAGTTGAGGGATCAGCACATACAGGACTCACAGGTATTCAAGACGAGCAGTGATCAGATAAGGCACCTACTCATAGAGAAGAAGCAAACCAGAGATAGGATCAAGGCCATTGCCCATGCCATCACCAGACGATGTCTACGATGTGAGAACATGTCCAGCGCTACCGTCCTCTCGGCAGTAATGGGTTATGTCAAGCAGACTATGCACGAGCTAGAGCAACTTGAGAGGGATCTCACGCCTAGGACCGCGGCGAGGCCGAACGATGCCCCGCGGAAACCAATTTTTAAAACCATAATGCATTCATAGGTCAAATCTGTATTTTAGCATCTTCTGCCTGTTTTTTCATCAAGGTGATTTTCAGTCTATTTTGAGTCTAGGTTCATTTTCCAAGTTTGCTTTTTCTTTTGCAGAATGTAGCTTGTAATAGAACATTTCAACAATGAAGAGGTTGTTTCTTTTACGTCCATTTGTGTTTTTCGAACTACGTAATGATCTGATTCACGTAGGCATCGTGATACGTAGGCAATCCTCATCGGATCCGGTCGCATTACTACAAAAAAAAAAAAAATATATATATATATATATATATATATATATATATATATAATAAATAAAATAAAAGGAAAACAAAAGAGAAAAGAAAAGAAAAGAAAAAAAGGGGGGAAAAACTAATAAGAGAAAAAATGCCGGAATGACGCATGCTCTCGTAGCAAACATATAGTAATCCACTTAACTGTATAGGTGCATCATGCCCAACGTGAGATTAACTATCTATTATTTGCTGCAGAATTAACCGTGCGTTTGTCATTGAGCATTTTTCCCAGGGTTTTTGAAAAGACGGTTGGTTTGGTGAAAGTCTGGCCTCGCACTCATACTTCACGAGGTCAAGGAGAGGTGTTCAACTACCTATTGTTAGGACCAGAAGCAGTACTCACACTTACTTCACCAGGTCAAAAGGAAGTGTGGAAATGTCTTCGGAAATTCCATTGCAAACAGTCCCCGTCTCTGAGGAGAGCTCAATCTCAGCCGTCCTCACACCTGAATCCGCAACTGCGGAGGAAAATAGGATCCTACGGCTCCGCATGTTGGAAATGCTGGATGACTGGAACAATGGGAAAGAGCCGCCAAGTGTCGTCCCCGGATTCCCTGAACTATTCTCCAGGTCAAGTGGGACTTCTAATGTTCCCATAAATTACCCTGCTACCCCATTTGGGTACCCAGCCACCTCCGCCTTCTCTGCAGGATCACCTTCTGAGCCTCATCCCCGAATGTCGGCCAATGATGCAAGCATGAACATCTTTACTGCATCGCCTTGCCCAGCTACGGCACAGCCTGCCACGTACAAGCCAAGCCTTGACTCATCCTCTTTTACATTCCAAGCACCGTCGTTCTCAATGGAACCAAATAGGTTCGCTACCAGTACTAATCCTCTACCGCCTCAGTGCGAGCTAGTACCAGGGCAGGATCAGAACCCCAGAGTTGTAGAACAAAACGAAATGGCCAAAAGGATGAGAAGCCTTGAGCAAAGTCTGAAGAATATGCAAGGATTGAGCGGGCAAAAGAGCGTCTCTTACGCCGACCTATGCATGTTTCCTCACATACACCTGCCAACGGGTTTCAAGACCCCCAAGTTTGAGAAGTACGATGGGCACGGTGACCCCATTGCACATCTTAAGAAATACTGCAACCAATTGCGGGGAGCCGGCGGAAAAGAAGAACTACTAATGGCATACTTTGGGGAAAGTTTAGTAGGGATAGCTTCGGAATGGTATATGGATCAGGAAATGTCCCGATGGCATATATGGGATGATCTCGCCAGAGATTTTGTAAAACAATTCCAGTATAACATCGACATTGCGCCAGACCGAAACTCTCTGTCGAATTTGAAGAAGAAGCCTTCGGAAAGCTTTAGAGAGTATGCTATTAAGTGGCGTGAACAGGCGTCGAGAGTGAAGCCTCCCATGGATGAAGTGGAAATGGTCACTACCTTTCTCCAGGCTCAAGAGTCTGACTATTTCCAAAACATGATGTCGGCCATGGGTAAGCCATTCGCGGAAGCGATCAAGATTGGAGAGATGGTGGAAAATGGGTTGAAAACGGGAAGGATTTTGAGTCAAGCAGCCATAAGGGCAACCTCCCAGGCCGTCCAAAGCGGGTCTGGAGGAACAACAAGGGGGAAGAAGAAAGAAGAAACGACTATGGCAGCCTCTGAAGCAAGGGAGTATCGTCATCCCAGGCCCCATTTTCCGGAAAGAGCCCCACAACACTATTACCCCCATTCAAATTCGGCATATGCTCATCAACCTTATATGGTCATGAATGCCCAACCTTATAACCATCCACCACAACAAGCCAACCGAGGCCCAGCTCCACCTCCCAGAAATCAGCCTCACTACCGCAACCACTATAACCCACAACCCCCGCAGAATAACTACCGCCCCCAAGAGCCACCTCGACGGCGGACTTTCACGCCCATCGGTGAGCCATACTCAACTTTGTTCCCAAAGTTGGTCCAGTTGGGTTTCTTGCAACCCATCCCTCAAACAAGGCAAAACCCGACATCTCCTTCTTACAAAGCCGGAGTCAGATGCGCCTATCATTCAGGGGCCGAGGGACATGATACAAACGACTGCTGGTCATTGAAAAGAGTGGTCGAAAATTTGATAGAGCAGGGGAAAATAGTGCTAAGGGACGAGGAGATCCCGAATGTAACAAACAATCCATTGCCCGCTCACAATAATGGGCCGTTGATCGGCATGATTTGTGAAGACAAAGAGTTCGACCCTGCTTTGAAAGCCATAATTGCCATTGTCGACACGGGGAAGAGGCCTGAAATAGACCAAAAATCAGAAAAAGGGGAGGAGGCCAAGGTCGCAGAGAGCAAGTCTGAAAAGAAGGTGGAAAAGAAAGTGGTACCAGCAAAGGGCGGAGTTCTTTACGTACCGCGAGGTCAAGCTGAGAAGACGCAGAGATCCGGGATCAAAAAGACAAAACCTATGTACGTGCCAAAAGGGGCCTATGTGGTCCGGGGGACGATTCAACCACCTCGGCTGAATGAGCCAGTGGTTATCGGACGCGTGCCACAAAAGCCAATGACCAACCCGACCACAGTGCCGTGGAATTATCAAAAGACCTTGGTGATGTACAAAGGAAAAGAGGTCGTGGGAGAACTTCCAGAAAATACTTTCATTAGAGGGTACTCAAATACCCAAGAACTGAACAACGCCACACAAAGGCGCTTTCCTCCAAAGAAGCCTGTGAGTGTTGAAGAGGCGGAAGTGTTCTTCCAACAAATGAAGATGCCGGATTACGAAGTGATAGATCAGCTGCGCAAGCACCCTGAGCAAGTGTCCATGCTATCATTATTGACAAGGTCGGCCGAGCATCAAAAGATCTTACTAAAGACCCTGAATGAGGCATATGTGCCGGTTGAAACCTCGGTTGAACAATTAGAGCGGATGACAGAAAGATTCTTCGCCGTCAACCAAATCTCCTTCAGCAAGAAAGATCTACCCCCGGAAGGAGCAGCACACAACAAGGCTTTGCATTTAACAGTCAAATGCGAGGACTACTATGTCAAGCGGGTAATGTTGGATGGAGGTTCAGGCGTTGACATTTGCCCGCTCTCCACGCTACAGAGAATGGAAATTGGGACCGGAAGAATCCGACCCAACAATGTCTGCGTAAGAGCTTTCGATGGTATCAAGAGAGACACCATGGGAGAAATAGACCTGCTGCTGGTCATAGGACCAGTCGAATTTCGAGTCACTTTCCAAGTGATCGACATGGACACATCTTACAATTTCCTCCTTGGCAGGCCTTGGATCCATGCGGCAGGAGCCGTGCCTTCTACTCTTCACCAGATGGTGAAGTTCGAGTATGAAGACCAAGAGATCGTGGTCCATGGGGAAGACGAACATGCCATTTATCGGGACCCATCCATCCCGTATCTTGAACCAAGAGAAGGGAGCGAGCATACGGTCTATCAAGCTTTCGAGGTGGTATTGGCAGAGCAGCACGAAGAGGGAGTACCTTGCCCCCAGCCTTTCTTGTCTAACGCTTCGGTTATGGTGGCCAAAGAGATGATCCGACACGGATTTAGGCCAGGGAAGGGGCTTGGACGAACCCTTCAGGGAATGACGGAACCCATTACTTTACCAGTCATCAAGAAACCTTTTGGACTAGGTTTCAAACCTACTCCAGCAGACGAAAAATGGGCAAAGAAAAGGAGAAATGAGGGCTGGAAGTTGCCTCAACCACTGCCGGATTTACATGCGACTTTCGTCAGGCCAAGGTACGCTGAAGAAGAAGATGATGAGGTCTTCACAGCTGAGGAAATCGAGGAAATATGTGGGGCAATGAGGGAAATGCTCTACGAGGTCCACATGGTTCAACCAGGCGAAGGCACGAGCACTGCTGAGATGATGTACATGGGGCCAAACGCCAAACTCCAAAACTGGGAGATCACGCCATTCCCAACTAGACGGAAGTCCGGGTAGACCTGTCCTGCCACCTTTCCTGTATCACAAGTTATCTCCGGGACATGACTTGAACGTTTTCTTCTTTTCAATTGTTGTTCCTAGTTGTAAACGTGATGCAGAAGAGGCTTTTAGGGAGATAAACCGAGAGTTGGAATATTTTGAGAATAAACCTAAGCCGAATCTGAATGACACTGAACCGGTAAATTTAGGAACCCCGGAAGAAATCCGGGAGACCAAGATAAGCATTCACACGGACAAGAAAACGCGAGAGGCGATAATTCAACTTCTTCTTGAATTTAAAGACGTGTTTGCTTGGTCATATGATGACATGCCGGGACTAGGTGTCGATCTAGTGGTTCACAAATTGCCGATTCATCCTGATTGTCCTCCGGTTCAACAAAAGCAACGAAAGTTCAAAACCGAGGTCAGTGACAAAATTAAAGAGGAGATCACCAAGCAACTGAAAACAGGAGTGATCCGGGTAGTCCAATATACAACATGGTTGGCGAATGTGGTTCCAGTACCGAAAAAGGACGGGAAAACTCGGGTATGTGTAGATTACCGAGATCTGAACAGAGCAAGTCCCAAAGATAATTTCCCGCTGCCCAACATCCACATCCTCGTTGATAATTGTGCCAAACACGAGATACAGTCTTTTGTAGATTGTTATGCTGGGTATCATCAGGTACTGATGGATGAAGAGGACGCCGAGAAAACCGCTTTCACCACGCCTTGGGGCACCTACTGTTATCGGGTCATGCCATTTGGTCTAAAGAATGCTGGGGCTACTTACATGAGGGCCATGACCGCCATTTTCCATGACATGATGCATCAGGAAATAGAGGTGTACGTGGACGATGTAATAGTCAAGTCCAGGACGCAGGATAATCACATCCAAGACTTGAGGAAATTCTTCGAGAGGCTAAGGAAGTATGACTTGAAGCTAAATCCAGCCAAATGCGCTTTCGGAGTTCCGTCGGGTAAACTTTTGGGTTTCATCGTAAGCAGGAGAGGTATCGAGCTAGATCCGACTAAGATAAAATCTATCAAAGATCTACCTCCCCCGAGAACGAAGAAAGACGTGATAAGTCTTTTGGGCAGGCTGAACTACATCAGTCAGTTTATTGCCCAGCTGACAAGCACGTGTGAGCCCATATTCAAGTTGTTAAGAAAAGATGCGGCGATTAAGTGGACAACGGAGTGTCAAGAAGCCTTTGATAAAGTCAAAGAGTACCTTTCGAATCCCCCAGTCTTGGTCCCTCCAGAACCAGGGAGGCCACTTTTCTTGTATCTGACAGTCTTGGAGAACTCTTTTGGCTGCGTCCTCGGGCAACACGACGTAACCGGGAAAAGGGAGCAGGCGATCTACTACCTGAGCAAGAAATTCACCAGCTACGAGGCCAAATACACTCTGTTGGAAAAGACATGCTGCGCTCTCACATGGGTTGCTCAAAAGCTGAGGCATTATCTCCAAGCCCACACTACATTCCTCATAAGCAGGTTGGATCCCTTGAAATATATATTTCAGAAACCAATGCCTACTGGGAGACTGGCTAAATGGCAAATCTTGCTTACGGAATTCGACATAGTTTATGTCACTCGCACGGCAATGAAAGCCCAGGCGTTAGCAGATCATTTGGCCGAAAACCCGGTCGATGAGGAATACCAGCCATTGGATACCTACTTTCCAGATGAAGAGGTAAACACCGTAGAAGTGATCTCAGAGGAAGCTCATGTTTGGAAGATGTTCTTTGACGGAGCCGTGAATGCCAAGGGTATAGGGATTGGGGCAATTTTGATCTCACCTGCCGGTCAGCATTATCCCGCCACAGCTAGACTTCGTTTCTTCTGCACAAATAATACAGCTGAATATGAAGCCTGCATTATGGGCATACATATGGCAATCGATCAGGATGTCAAAGACTTACTGATTATGGGAGATTCTGACCTGATCATCCGGCAAGTTCAAGGCGAGTGGGAAACTCGGGATGTCAAACTTATCCCATACCGACAACATGTGGAGGACCTCAGCAAGCGCTTTACCTCAATAGAGTTCAGGTATATTCCGAGGTGTCACAATGAACTGGCAGATGCACTTGCTACTCTGGCTTCTATGCTACCCTACCCGGGCAACGCCCACGTCGATCCTTTGGAAATCCAAATCAAGGAAAGACACGGTTACTGCAGTGTAATCGAGGCGGGATCAAATACGCAGCCTTGGTACCATGACATCAAGAGGTTCCTGAAGACGCAAGAATACCCAGAGCATGCTACTGGAGATCAGAAGAGGACCATTAGGCGACATGCAAGTGGTTTCTTTCTAAGCGGTGAATTGTTATATAAGAGGACCCCAGACCTCAATCTCTTACGATGCGTCGATATCGAGGAGGCAAAAAGGATCATGCACGAAATACACGCAGGTGTGTGTGGACCTCACATGAACGGGTATGTCTTGGCGAAGAAAATCCTTCGAGCAGGTTATTACTGGATGACCATGGAAAAGGATTGCTTTAGTTTCGTTCGGAAGTGTCATCAGTGTCAGGTGCACGGTGATTTGATTCATGCACCCCCCACGGAACTGCATCCCATGTCCGCACCATGGCCATTTGTCGCCTGGGGCATGGACGTCATTGGACCAATTGAACCAAAGGCCTCGAACGGACACAGGTTTATACTAGTGGCCATAGACTACTTTACGAAATGGGTAGAGGCTGTCACTCTCAAGTCGGTCACCAAGAAAGCTGTGGTGGATTTTGTACACTCAAATCTTATCTGTCGCTTCGGTATTCCTGCGACTATCATTACAGATAATGCAGCAAACTTGAACAGTCACTTGATGGGAGATGTGTGCGAGCAATTCAAGATAACACACAGGAATTCCACTCCTTATCGGCCAAAAGCCAATGGTGCTGTGGAAGCTGCAAATAAAAACATCAAGAAGATTTTGAGGAAAACAATACAAAGTTCCCGACAGTGGCATGAGCAGTTACCTTTTGCATTATTGGGGTACCGCACTACGGTACGCACATCGGTGGGAGCGACTCCTTATCTTTTGGTTTATGGGACCGAGGCCGTAATACCGGCAGAGGTAGAGATTCCTTCACTTCGAATCATTGTCGAAGCAGAAATCGAGGACAGCGAGTGGGTTAAGACTCGACTGGAGCAATTGACGTTGATTGATGAAAAGCGGATGGCTGCAGTTTGTCACGGACAGTTATACCAACGAAGGATGGCCCGTGCTTACAACAAGAAAGTCCGACCTCGGAATTTCGAAGTAGGACAATTGGTACTGAGGCGTATTCTGCCGCATCATGAAGAAGCAAAAGGAAAGTTTGCCCCAAATTGGAAAGGCCCATACATCGTAAGGAAAATATTGCCAAGAGGAGCATTGTATTTAGGTGATATCGAAGGAAATGACCCTGACACAGCGGTGAATGCAGATGCAGTCAAGAGGTACTACGTCTAGATCATACTCCAAGTGGTCCTGACACGTTGAAAAGGGCGAAGGTGTTTATTCCCCACTACTCCCCAAACACTACCCAATTCTCTCTACAAAAAGAAAAAAGAAAAAAAAAAAAAGAGAAAAAAAAAACAAAACGAAACAAAATTTGATTGAGGCCTGAACTACGTTTGACTTGATTCCGAAAGGATACGTAGGCAACCTCTCCTTGAGGTTCAGTCACACCAACAATAAAATCCCATTCACCCTGAAATCGAAACTGGGGCACGTCGAGCAGTTTAGAAGTTAGTATCATCTACCTCTCTTTACCAAGCACAAGCCTTCAGATCAATTACCAAAGATAGTGGGAAACCAATAAGCGTCACAAATGGAGACCGGCACACTCTGAATTGAGAGAGATAAAATGAGAGAGTCTCGTCGGTGAAAACCTTCGGGCACCACGAGGCGACGGGAGTAGAGAAACCAAAATGAGAGAGCTTGTTTAGTAAAAACTCGCAAAGAGTGCTATCAAGCGATGACAGGAAGAGAAATGAGAGAGGTCAGCCAGTGAAAACCCGCAAAGGGCGCTGTTGGCCGAAAAGGAATGACGCCACCCCAAGAAGGTCTCGGCAAAGTTCCACCGGTTTTGGAATCACAGATCTGTTCTGGTTCAGGAAAACGCAAGCTTTTAGAAGGTCAAACGTCCAGTCCAAAAAGCATGTCATGTCATTTAAAGCCAGCGTTATCTTCCTCAGATAAGTCTTTCTCATCCCGAAAAGGGTATTCCTTTTCTGATTTGTTTTTCCCTTTCTTTGTTTTCTTTTCGAATCCCTTTCGCATTTTAACCCCGAGTTCAGGACACACCGGAAAGGACAGGTGGCAGGTTTGTTTGCACGGAATCCCGTCTCATGAAGGAAAGCACCTCATCTCGTTGATATGATTACCCAAGCATGATGAATCATGACGTTTGATGGTGTTCCGGAGTAAAGAAAAAAGAATGAAATCTTGGAATCTTCCCCAGCAAGTCCACCTTCGGACAAATCCCCACAGAGTCTCCCCCTGTACAAAACCCCACAGAGTTTCTCTTGTGTACAATCTCCCACAAAGTCTCCCCAGTATAAAAGAAAAAAAATAATAATAAAAAATCCCCGTTGGAATTTCATCAACACATCCCCAGCGAGTCCTTTTGTAAATATTCCCCAACAAGCTTACCCCAACAAACCCTGGGAAACCCGTTTTGAAACAAAAACCCAGCACACCCCATTGTATAGAATCCGCACAAAAGGATCCATTTTGTAAATATTTCCCCCACAGAGCGTCCTTTTGTATAAATTCCCACAGAACACCTCCAATGAAACCCCCGTTGAGAACCCTCAATCAAAACGGGACACAAAAAAAGGGGGCCTCACGAGGCAAATCATCACAGAATCCGGAAATACAAGCCTGAGCAGTCTAAAGGTTTCGCCATTCGAATCGAATCAATGGCGGGACTTCGCAACAGAAGTAAAGACGCAACGGAGCAATTGGGAACGATCAAGGTCACCGAACCAACCGTCATTTCCGAACTAACAATTGTTCTTTGTCTGAGAAGTTGAAACAGGTGTTAATCCAAGACAACCGTGCTAGAAGCAGGTGTCGCCCAAAGAAGAAGGTACACGGGTACAAGAAACATTTTGGCAATAAGGAATTCACTCAAAAGGTAAGTTCCCGCAAAACTCCCTTTTTCCTTCTATTAAAACGAGAAAACTCAAAAATAGGTCGTGTAGTATTCTCAAGCTTTATCCCCAGCCAATCAGCATTAGGGTTTTAAACCCTAAACTGAATGTTCCTTTTAATCAGCATTAGGGTTTTAAACCCTAAACTGAATTTTCCTTTTAATCAGCATTAGGGTTTTAAACCCTAAACTGAATTTTCCTTTTAATCAGCATTAGGGTTTTAAACCCTAAACTGAATTTTCCTTTCAGCCAGCATTAGAGTTTTAAACTCTAAACTGAGCTTTTCTATGCAATCAGCATTAGGGTTTTAAACCCTAAACTGAATTTTCCTTTCAGCCAGCATTAGAGTTTTAAACTCTAAACTGAGCTTTTCCATGCAATCAGCATTAGGGTTTTAAACCCTAAACTGAATTTTCCTTTCAGCCAGCATTAGAGTTTTAAACTCTAAACTGAGCTTTTTCATGCAATCAGCATTAGGGTTTTAAACCCTAAACTGAATTTTTCCCTTTCAGCCAGCATTAGAGTTTTAAACTCTAAACTGAGTTTTTCCATGCAATCAGCATTAGGGTTTTAAACCCTAAACTGAATTTTCCTTTCAGCCAGCATTAGAGTTTTAAACTCTAAACTGAGCTTTTCCATGCAATCAGCATTAGGGTTTTGAACCCTAAACTGAATTTTCCTTTCAATCAGCATTAGGGTTTTAAACCCTAAACTGAATTTTCCTTTTAGTCAGCATTAGGGTTTTAAACCCTAAACTGAACTTTTTCCTTTCAGCCAGCATTAGAGTTTTAAACTCTAAACTGAGCTTTTTCATGCAATCAGCATTAGGGTTTTAAACCCTAAACTGAATTTTCCTTTTAGTCAGCATTAGGGTTTTAAACCCTAAACTGAATTTTTCTTTTAGTCAGCATTAGGGTTTTAAACCCTAAACTGAACTTTTTCTTTTAGTCAGCATTAGGGTTTTAAATCCTAAACTGAACTTTTTCTTCCAGCCAGCATTAGGGTTTTAAACCCTAAACTGAGTTTTTCCATGCAATCGACATTAGGGTTTTAAACCCCAAACTAAATTCTTCTTTTGTTCGGCATTAGGGTTTTAAACCCCAAACGGAACCTCTCCCCAGCTAGCCGGTGTTAGGGCTCCAACCCTGAACTGAGCATGCATATCCTCTTCCATCAATTTTATGAACTTCCTGGTGAATAATTAACGAAATTTTCCTAGTGAAACTGGGGCAGAAAATTTCGTTCGTTTGTTTGTTTTTCCCGCAGGTCTAACCTCGAGCCACACGGATCGAAATGACCTACGAGATGAGTCTCAACTCAGAATCAAAGAAGAAAAAGACAAAAGAAGACATTCCGAGATATCAGAGTGAATGGAGAGCGGATTTGACTCCAACGTTTAATTAAGGGCCTGAACCTTGCCAATCGCGTCTCACTCAGTATCCCAGAGGTTACACAAGTCGCCGCAACTCGCAAGCATCAAGATTCAGATCGGAGTCTATAAGCAGAATCAGCTAAGACCCAAGATCAAGTCGTAAAAGAATCATAGATAGGAATCTTGTAACTAGCAGTTGACATGCATATAAGTAGTTAGTTCAGTTTCCAATTTTCGTTTGGTTGTAATAAGGCGGTCAGTGACGCAGCAGTGACAACAGCAACAGCAGTAGCAGCAAGCATTGCAATCCCATGGTAGTCCCAGCTACCAAAACTTCCCGAACTACATTGACCTGATTCCTGTTTAGCCCAGGATATGTAGGAAATCTTTGAAGCAAGATTCGGTCAGATCTTTCAAAAAACATGCTTCATACGGAGTAGTCCATAGGCAAAAATCGCTCATACACGCTCACTTTATCTTTGCACGAAAACTCTTCGTGTTTCCGAACAAAGAGGGGCAGCTGTGAGCACGTGATTTTTGTTTTACGCGACAATCGCTCCAAAAGAATTAAAAATGTATGTGTCATGCGTAATTTAAACCATGACCCGTTTGTTAGATGGAAAATTACAAAAATACGCATTTTTTCTTTTGTCCTGATTTGTTGCCGTGTTTAATTTTGCCTACTTTTAACATTTTATCCGCGTGAAATAAATATGTTAAGTGTTAATTAGTGGTGCTTGGTTTTATTTAATTAGTTTGTGTATTTAGGAAATTAGAAATAAAGAAAAAGAAAACAAAATTTGTTGTAAAATGAATTTGGGCCGTGCCCATTTCAAAATCTGGAGCCCAATTGAACAGCCCAAACCCCCAGTCCGAACAGCCCACCCCCAGGACACAAAACGACGTAGTTTAACACCAAAACTACGTCGTTTCAAGGCCGATCCATCTCAACCATTCAAACCAAACTGATCCAACGGCCAAGATCTCACACCCCGTACCCACTAACAAACCCGACCCGTCTCACCCGGACCGAACCCAAACCCTCAAAACGACACCGTTTCCATTTAAGCCTTCAGATCCAGACCGTAGATCTAGATTGATCTAACGGCCGAGGTTCACCCACCCACTAACTATATAAGCCTAGATCCTTACCCTGCCCCCTAGCCAACACCCCCGCCTTCGTCTTCACCAAACCCATCCCCTTCAAACCCTAGCCGCCCCTGCACACCTTCACCAGAAACCCGGCGGCCTGAACGCCGGTGACCTCCACCTGAACACCATAGAACCCCCATGCCATCCTGAACCTAAATCTACCAACCACACACTTCGAATCACCCCCCAGGTCCTCGAATCTTCATTTGAAGATTCGAGTCAAAACTCGATCTACACCAACCAACCCCAGCTTCATACCAGACACTCCCCGGACCCTCCTCGTGACCAAACCATATTTGGTTTGGTCCGAATCTAACTAGGGAAGCACGAATATTAGATCTGGGTTTTGAAACCACAAGGTCCCTCGTCACTGGTTCAAAACGGTTCAAACCAAAGAGATTAAGGTCTAATGGACCTTAATCGAAGTGTTTCTCATCTGAGAAACACTTCGATTAAAGTCCGTTCAGCCTTAAGAAAGGTCCGTCCAAATCCGGGTTCAAACTTTTAACTTTTCAAGTTTAAGGTGAATCTGCTTTCTTTTCCTTTATTTGTTTTTAGCCCGTGTGATTTGTTTTAAAAGACTGTTCATATTTGTTTTAATTTTATCAACTTCTGATTGACCACTTTGCCTGAACCACTGTGTTTTGTTTGAACCCCTCCTATTCTGATAAGACATGTGTATTGGTTGTATCCCAAATTTGTACTGACTTACTGATTCCTCAAAGTATAATCCTGCTTAATCAGTATAAGTCGAGTCATGTGTCCCATGCTTTTGAATGTCTGATTTGGCTACGTTTGTGTATGTTAATGCTAATATAGTCGAGTCGACATGTGTCGTCAATTAGTTTCAACTGTCTGAACAAAGTTAAATCGATTTGCTTCTATTGAACATTTGCCTGAATCAATTAAGAGCCAGTTTAGTTCACTTATAGCTGTTGGATTGTTTGTGCTTAGATTCTGAATTGGAAGGCATGTGCACTCGTGCACAGCATGTGCATTGGTGCATCTCATGTGCTTTGTGCACAGCCTGTGGCCTGCATAAAGGTCCTTTGTTTAATTTTAAAAATGGTTTGACAGCATATGCTGTCAACATATTCTACTGCCCATACCCTGCTTTAAGTTTAAAAAGTATTAAACCCTTTAAAAGTAAGTCTGCCAGGGAATGTTGATGGGAGTTATATACTTAAATAACTAATTGGGATCTGAAAAGGAAAAAGACACATGGGAGGGGTACGGTGACATTTTGAAAAACAGGTTGTTAAAAGAGATGGTGTTGAGGCTATAAAAGGAAAAAGGGATAGAAGACCCAGAGAATTAGAGGAAGGGAAGAGAAAAACAGATAGACTGTGAGGAATTCTTTGAAAAAGAGAGTTGGAATACACACTAATTAGAGACACACAGATAGAGCACACAGAGATAGGGAGAGATACTAAGAGGGAATATCTTGAAGTTCAAATTTTTGAATCCAGAAAACTGGAAAAGAATCTGTCTGATAACTCAGACAAACAAAACCAAAAATTGCTTCCTTTCCTTTTGTTTCTGACTTCAACTAAATCCGGACCTATTCTGTGCAATACTGAGTTCTCACAAAAACTGAGTCTGCTTGTTTATTGTTTGTTCTACTCGAAAGTTTAGTTTAGTTGAGGTTGATCTCACTCCAATTGTTTGAGAGTTGTAGTTGCTACTCTACTGTTTCTTGTTGCTGTTGCTATACTGCCCTGCTGCTACTGTTGGTGCTGTTACTGCTGCTGCATTTGTTCATTGTTACTCTACTAATTGCCCCTTTCTTCAATTGCAAATATTCCCAGGTACACAATCTTTGAACCTTGTATTGTTGAAAGTTTGAAGTTGAAGCAGAAATAAAGAAATGAATACCAGTTTATGTTATAGCATTGGTGTAAAAAGATAGTTCGAATGTTAGTTGGGCCTGTATTTTTACTGCGAACTGCAAATATTCTGTATAAACTAGCATACATTCTGTTTAAGATGAACTGTTAGATAGCATGGCTCAACAGTAATGATAGTATGACATAGACAGCATGTTTTGATTTAGTATACATTCAGTTCAGTATAACACTTGTTTGATTTAGTATGACTGTATAGCATAGAGTCATGGTAGCACTTGTATGCATTTTGCCTAGACCACTGAATTGACAAAACTGTGGTACTGGGTCCGGAATAAATGTATCCCAAACAAACTCCCATACAGTCACATTAAGAGTCTGGCTATGAATGCCAGTTCTCCTGTCAGTTTATTCGTTCCAATGCAGGTTCGATACTGGGTTTCGGTATAGATTCTTTTGATGATTGTTGAGAAAAACTAATAATCCTTTTTGAGTTCAATTAGTAGTAATTTTCATAATAAAACAGCCGATTTCTTTTATCAATTTCAAATAGTTTAGAGTGTTAAGAATAGAACTTGGAGGTCGTTAAACATAACTCAATATATGTTGTTAGTTTGTTTGCAATCTCACTTAGCGAATTAATAAGCATATTCACTTGTTGAAGACAAAGCATGCGGTAACCCTCACCTCATGAACAATCAATCAGGTAATCAAACAAGTTTAGGTTCGGCAAACATAATAAGGATTCAGTCCGTATTTGTCCAAACCAGCAAAATTCGGCATCATCCTTTTCTTTAAAGATAAATGTAGTAAAGACGTAGTCATTGTAGGGTACCCTTCTAAAATAATGAGACGAGCCTCGCCGAATAAAAAGGCAAATTGCGGGGCCCTCAATAATTGGTCATAATAAATACTTAGAATTTGGGATGGACTGTTTAGTGAATTCCACTGCCTTCCCCAAAGATAATAATGCGTTAGACTTTTTAGGCGCGACTTAATTAAATTACATTCTTAAATTCGGGTGCGCATTTATGTGACCCAAATTCAAATCTCAACGGAGTCGAAATGTGTTAACAACTACGAGTGCATTGATTGTGACGTGGTTCGAGATGCATTTTCACGACGTTGCAATTCTATAAAAATAAATGATAATAATAAAAGCGGTTTAAACTTAATAAAAGCACGTAAGTCATAACATGTATTTAAATAAGATATTTAGCCATTATAACAATTTAAGCGACCGTGCTAGAACCACGGGATTCGAGGGTGCCTAACACCTTCCCTCGAGTCAACAGAATTCCTTACTTAGAATTTCTGGTTCGCAGACTTCATTTGGAAAAGTCGAAAATTTCCTCGATTTGGGATTCAAGATAAACCGGTGACTTGGGACACCAAAAGCTAAACCTTTCCCAAGTGGCGACTCTGAATTAAATAAATAATCCCATTTCGAATATTGTCACTTAAATTGGAAAAACTCCCTCGCGCATTTAACCCTTCGGGGCGGGCGCGCAAAAAGGAGGTGTGACAGTTCATAACGAACTTTGGCACATATTATTATAATATGATACCTTTTAGGCTAAAGAAGGCTATATCCACTTATCAACAGCTCGTAAACAAAATGCTTGAGAAGAAAATAGTGAAAACTATGGAAGTTTACATAGATGATATACTGGTTAAGTCTTTGAACGTAAGTGACCATCTGAAACACCTACAAAAAACCTTTGACATCTTGAGGAAACATAACATGAAGCTTAACCTCGAGAAATGTGCATTCGGGGTCAACTACAGTAATTTCTTGGGATTACCCGTGACGCAAAGGAGGATCGAGGTTAACCCCGATAAAATCAAAATAAAAGACATCCCTAACTAGCTATCAAGCGTAAAAGAGGCTCAAAGGCTAACAGGGAGACCGACAGCTTTGAGTAGATTCATTTCCCTATCTTTGGAAAAATGCCATCATTTTTTCGCACTTCTCAAAAAGAAGAATAGCTTTGAATAGACACTGGAATGCCAGCAAGCTTTGAAGGATCTAAAAAGGTATTTGTCAAGTCCTCCGTTATTATCAAAACTAGAGGAAGTGAACTACTACTGGTCTACCTAGCGGTCTCAGAGGTAGCAGTAAGTGTTGTTTTAGTCCGTGAGTACAAAGGTACGCAATCTCCTATTTATTATGTAAGTAAAATTTTGATGGGAGCAGAAACTCGCTACCCACATCTGGAAAAATTGTCCTTAGACCTCGTAGTCGCCACTCAAAAGTTAAGGCCTTATTTCCAGTGTCACCCGAGAGCTGTAGTGACCACTTTTCCCCTATGGAAAATTATTCATAAACCTTGTTAGATTGTATGGATCCACCAAATCGTAGAGTACCTGGTCCTCTACAAGATTCTGCTGAGAGCACTTAGTAAAGCAGTAAGTAAATGAGGCAGAGGATTTTTTAAATGGAAAAATCCCACACAAGGGGATCAAAAAATCACGACCTACCTTGTAGGCTTTTAACTTCACTAACTTGTAATCTTACCTATTACAAGCCACTTTACAATACTTCCTATTGCAAAGAATTTACTCAACTAAATTGTGGTACCTTTACCACAAGCCACTTTGTGACTATCCTAGTTACAAAGGCTTTTTTTAACTTGTGATGCTATCACCACAAGTCACTTTGTAATTCTACGATTACAAAGACTTTTCCTTATGACTAAATCTAGTCACAACATAAACTCGATTTACAAAAGGATTCCTAATCAGTATGCTTCTAGATAAGCAATTTAGGAGATAAGGTAAGTACAATAACAAGGTTACAACTCAACTAGGACATCAATCATCAATCTTTTAGGAACTGGTCCGTAGTGGCGTTCAACCTTGTTCTTCAAGCTTGAAAGGATGATTTTTCTGGTTTTTTCAAGAGGCTTGAATGAGAAACAGAAACCTTCCAGTGATGTTTTGTATAAAAGCACATTTTATACATCTTGATCACATGACTTGAAATGATGTGAGTACTTTGTTTGGTTAGAGAGTGAGTGGGATGACAGTGTGGTGCAGTGCGGCAGAAATAATGTCGCCGGTCAATTAATTTCCAGCTGTGTCCAAATGACTTTGTACTACTACGAGGAGACCACAAAAGCATCAGGTCCTTGTTTGGTTCCTAGTTCCTGAAGCTGTAGCAATTCATCTTTAACTGAAATTTGTTAACGCTTGCAGTAATCCAAGTAGGGCAGGTTCCCTATCTGGTTCTTAGTCATAAGTTTGTTAGATCATCAAAATATCAGGTAAGAGGATTTAAGATCTATCAATTTCCCCCTTTTTGATGATGACAAACTTCTACAATTATAAATTGGAATTGGGGCAGTAGAAACCAAACAACTAGTTTCAAAGAGTTCCCCCTGAGACTATGCCTTGTCTTAAAGAATAATAGAGCATAAGAACCAGTTCTCAGTTTCAAAGAGTTCCCCCTGAGAATATGCCTTGTCTTAAAGAATAATAGAGCATAAAAACCAGTTCCCCAATGTGTAATTTCCCCCTTTTGGCTTCATTAAAAAGAACACAGCACAAAGAAGTCCAGCTAAGCTAACTCATGCCACATATGTGCACACGATCATAAGAAAGAATAGAACAAAGAGAGATAGTATGAGACATAAGAAAAAGGATTCATATTAATTATTTTTAATATGGTGCCTCGTCCTTTGAAAAACGGAAGAGGCTACGTTGGACTTGTTCACAGGAGCAATAGTAGTAGTACATCCCAACCATAAAAAAGGCAAAAAAACATCTACCAATCATTAACAAGGAGACAAAGAAGAAGAAACATATCTAGAAAACTGGTCACTGAAGGGGTTCTTAGGGGGCACTAGGAGGAAAAGGCTTGGAAGCTGTAGCAAGTGTCAGGAGAACAAGGTCTATTCAGGCGTTTTCTAACTTTTGCCCATTGAGCAGTTCAGCCTACAGGTTCTCGACTTGCTCCCTAAGATCAGCATTTTCTTAGGTCAAACGGATCACCTCATCATTTGACATGGGAACCACTCGGGCTTGCTGACCTTCCAGGATAGCATTACTGGCCTTCAATCGATGTATTTCCTCAGCTGCACTGTTCTGGGCATCGATGAGCTGAGACACAGTTGAAGTACTTCCTAAACTCCCATACTTCCCAATACACTCGCACTCATCCAAGGTTGTTTGAGAGGATGTTTGCTTACGGGTCCCCACTTTACCTGTTCCCAGTGGAACCTCAAAGAATTTGAACACCTGAGTGAGCAAGAATCCATAGGGAAGTGTGATTACCATCCTTGAAATTGGCTACCTTCTGCATGTGTTCAATCATTATGGCAGACAGACTCACAGGGTTGAAACCGTCCAGTTGCTACATTAGGTATAGATCAGATTTTGAATTTATAGACCTCCTTTCTGCTCGAGGCAACAGGACTTTGTTAACCAGCTCAAACAGCAGCTGATAGACAGGAAGTAGTGCTTTCTTATGGATCTGGTCCCCTTTCTGATTATAATTATCTTTCACCACTGTATTTCTAAAGTTGTACTGATAGACATCTCGTACACTCGACACCCCAACTATAGGAACTTGCAAAATTTCTCCAAGCAATTTCACGTCAAAGACAATGTCCACCCCATTGACCAACGCACAAACATGATCAGTATCAACTGGAAAAAAACTGGCGAAGAAACTCTGTACCTGCTCCTCATACATTTTAGGGGCATCAATGTAGAATAGATGCATCCATTGTTGAAACTCCACCATTTCCAGAATTTGGCGCATTCCGTCCATCTCCGAGATTGTTGGGTCAAACATATGACCTAGCAGAACTTTTGATGTCTTAGGCGCTCAGAGCCAAGGCAGACCTCACTTCTTGCTTTCTTTCCAGAACTAGGTTCTTCAATTGTTTCAGATTTGCATTTCCTATGCTTTTCTCCACTAACTTTGCCTTTCCGCTTGGACTTGAAAAGAATATCCTCATCACTCACTGCCTCCTTCAACTTGGACTTAGAAGTAGACCCTTTCTCCATAGAAACAGACTCAACCTTTTTCGAGGACCGCCTTACAAGGGAACCTGGTTCCTCAGGAATTCTTTCTTCCACCTCCACTACAGGAATAGCTTCATCACTTACAGGTACACCATCCTTCACCAACTTTCTTCTTTTCTTCTTACTACTTTTCTTGATCTTTTGGAGTGTAGAGTCGTAGGCCACTTTGACTTGAAGTCTGGTAGTAGGCCGCTTAATTTTAGACTCAGGGGTGGAGACAACCCTTCGCTTACTTATGAATGCATCAAGGTCCACGTTGTCCAGGTCTTCTTCATCACTAGATCACATTTTTGGTGCTTGAATTCCCAGGGGCACAACATCTAATGCAGGAACAGCACTATCCTAGGGATGAGAGTCCTGACCTAGGTCCTCCGGAGTGGGATCAGGTTCCTCATGTGATGCCCCAGTAGTGTATACTACTGCATCCCCTTCAATAGCCCTAATGGCCCCTTCTATCTATACGCTTTGTGACTCATGTTTCTAGGAAATAACTTCATGCAATACCCCATCAGTGGATACCACAAACACAGTCTTTTCTTCTTCAACCAGTGCTTCCATAACCATGGAGTCGACGACAAGCCTTTTGTAAACTCAGTATTTTGACCTTGTTCTCCACTTAGGGTTTGACTGGTGTGGGCAACAGACGTTGGAGAGAACGAAACAATAATTTCAAAGGTTTCTGAGTTGGGAAAAGGTTGGGAAACTAAGGAAGGTGTGACTGTAGCAGTAGGAGTGATAGAGGGTGACAAAGGCTCAGTAAAGGCGAGAGGTTCCATAGATGGGTCAGAGGTGATTACAGTTGAGGCAAAGAGATCGGAAGTTTTCTCAGCCATTGAAAGAGGTGGTGTGATGATCCTTTCCTTTTGGGTGAATATATAATAGGTCCTATGGTTAAGAAAGATAGAAGAGATGGGTTTTTAACAAAGAGGATAATTATGAAGGGAGAATAATAAGCACTGGTTCTGAAACGACGGTTGGGCGTGGAGAATTGTAATGTTTCAGAGGGAGATGGAACGTTTTGAATTGACGGGACGTGGAAGCCGGATCTGAAAAGTTGATGACATGGCAGTTGTATCTTGTACCTTTTAAGATGTGTATTAAAGGGTGCATAGAACTACTAACCTTTAGTACAAGAACCTGGTTCCTGAGAAAACATTTTTTTCAAGCCCTTTTTTTAAAAGAATTGATCCTCTTTTATCAGTCATGTACTGCATCTACTGCTTCTATGCTTATCATGTGTCTCTACCTACAACGGTATTGAAGTGAGTTAGACAGGGCCAAAAAACACTTTGAGCTAATTATTTCTTAAGAATACGAGCCAGCTAAAGAGGAATCAGGTTCTTAATTTGGCTTCAACAGTCCCAGCTTTACTCTGTTTCTTTCAAACTGTTCCCTACTCAATGCCTTTGTGAAAATGTCTGCAATTTGATTTTTTCTGCTGCAGAACTTCATGCATATCAACACTTTCTCCATATTATCTCTCAAAAAATGATGCCTCACATCAATATGTTTGGTCCTTTTATGTTGAACTGGATTCTTTGCCATATTGAGTGCACTAGTGTTTTCACATAGGAGAGGCACGCTCTCATGAGAACTCCAAAATCCTCTAGCTTCTACTTGATACACAGAATCTGAGCACAACAGGATGCTGCAGCTACATATTCAGCTTCAGTTGTTGAAAGAGCCATTGAATTTTGTTTCCTTGTCCCCCAAGAGATAAGACATGATCCTAAGAAGTGAGCCATCCCAGAAGTGTTTTTTCTATCCACAAGATAACCTGCATATTCTGCATCAGTAGACCCAATCAGATTAAAACTGTCACCTGATGGATAATATAGCACCAGGTCCTGCGTGCCTTTGAGATATCTCAATATTCTTTTGGCAGCCTTCAAGAGAGATTCCTTGGGATTTGATTGAAACCTCGCACACAATCCCACGTTGAAGACTATATCAGGTCGACTAGTAGTGAGATAGAGGAGAGACCCAATGATGCCTCTATACATTGTTTGATTCACAGGAGATCCAGTTTCATCCATGTCCAGTCGAGTGGCAGTTGCAATGGGAGTGTCTATCACTTTTGATGCTTCCATATCAAACCTCTATAAGAGTTCCCTGATGTATTTTTGCTGACAAATAGAAGTATGCTTGGGGACTATTTTACTTGAAGACCTGGAAGAAGTTCAATTCTCCCATCATGCTCATTTCAAATTCACTTCCCATAAGTTTTGCGAATTCTTCACACAGAGAGTCAGTTGTTGCTCCAAAAATAATATCATCAACATAAACCTGAATAATGAGCAGGTTCCTTCCTCATTTCTTTAGGAAAAGAGTATTGTCAATATTCCCTCTCTTAAATCCATTTTTAAGAGAAATTTTGACAATCTTTCATACCGAGGAGCCTGCTTTAACCCATACAGAGCTTTGTCCTATTTGAACACATATTCAGGGTTCTTATGACATTCATACCTAGGGGGTTGCTTCACATAGACTTCTTCCTTAAGCAATCCATTCAAAAATGCACTTTTTACATCCATTTGGAACAAGGTAAATTCCATATGAGAAGCAAAGGCGATCAGAATTCTGATGGCTTCCATGTAAGCCACTGGAGCAAATCTTTCATCATAGTCAATCCCTTCCTCCTGATTGTAGCATTGGACCACCAGTCTGGCCTTTATCCTTGTGATAATTCCATGTTCATTGAGCTTGTTTTTGAATACCCACCTGGTTCCTATAATGGTTCTATCTGGGGGTCTGGGTACCAGGTTCCACACACTATTTCTCTCAAACTGATGCAGCTCGTCTTGTATGGCTGTAATCCAATCTGTATCTTTTAAGGCTTCCTTGATGTTCTTGGGTTTAATCTGGGAGAGAAAGTCTGAGAAGGCAAGTGAATTTCTAGCTCTTGACCTGTTTGAACTCCGAAATCTAGAGGAGTGATTATGTTGTCTATAGGGTGAGAACTTTGATGTCTCCAGTTAGATGTATGGGGTTCATTCTGAGAGGATGAAGGTATGTTTGGCTAATTTTCTTCTATCCTTCTCTCAGATGCCAGTGGAGTTCCCTGAACTGCATCAACCACTCTTTAGTCGACTTCATTGATTGTAATTGAAGTGTTTGTTTCTGTTGATAATGAGGCAGTGTTATCTTTATTTGGCTCTTTCACTTGACTCATCATGTCTACCTTTCCGTTTGTCATATTAATGACTTCAGCAGGAACAAGTAAGGGTTCTCCATCTTGATCTTCCTCAACACTCTTCTCAAATGATGGATGAGTGTAAGCACGTGATTTTTGCTTCACGGACAGTCACTCCAAAAGAAATAGTAACAAAGGACCTCGCTGTACAATTTTCAATTTTCCGTAACGTGTGCTGCTAGTCATGTGTGGTTCTGTCCATTTTGTCCATTTTTACATTATTAAACAAAATACAAAATGTGTATGTCCTGGTAATTAGACCATAATTCATTCAGTAAAAGAAAATTCACAAAAATATTCTAGGGTGCGATTTAACCTATTTAAATATTTTGATAATTATGTTTGTTTGAATTTCATTTTGTTTTTAGTTTTAAGATTAGAAAAAAAAAGAAGAAAATAAAAAGGAAAAAAGAAAGGGAGAAAAGAATGAAGAAAACGGTTTGGGCCAAGGAAATAAACCAAAAATAGGCCCAAACCAACGATCTGACCCGGTCCAAACCAGGCCTGCCCAGGCACCTCCTGAAACGACGTCGTTTCAGGCAAATCAATCTGAGCCATCCGTCCCAGCCAATCCAACGGCTCAGGACCCCTTTCGACGACCCGTTTTCAAACCCGACCCAATAACCAGTCTGACCCAACCCCCCACTTAAACCAAACGACCTCGTTTAACTACCAAACGACCCCGTCTCATTTCTCAGGATCAGATCTAAGCCGTTGAGATCATCTGATCTAACGGCTCAGATCCAATCAGCCTCCCCGTATATAAGCCTCCTATCGTACCCCGCACCCCTTATACCAACCCCACCCTTCATCGTCCCCAAACCCAAATCTGAAACCCCCCGAACCCTAGCAGCCGCCCCAGTATCCCTCGCCATTAAAGCCGGCGGCATGAACGCCGATGACCGCCTCCTGAACACCCTAGGACCACCTCACTGTCCTGAACACGAATCCACTAACCACGAGCCTCGAATCACTTTCGTTCGTCTCGAATCTTCATTTGAAGATTTGAGTCGAACCCGGATCTATGCCAAACCATCCCATCTTCATACCAGACACTCCCCTGACCTTCCTCGTGACCAAACCAAACTTGGTTTGGTCCGAATCTACCCACAACTCCCTAAAAATCAGATCTGGAAATCCAGACTTTAGAACACATGCACCTGGGGAATCCGGCCGGTTTGGACATGGGTTTGAGGTCTAATAGACCTTAATCAAGGTGTTCTCATGTGAGAACACCCTGATTAAAGTTTGTTCGGCCTCAAAAGTTTGAAGTTGAATCAGATTTGGGTCTGTTTGATTTAAACATTTTCGGTAAGTTTTCCTTTCTTTTGTGTTAATTTTGATTAAGTGGTCAGCATGTTTCGTTGTGTTTGTTTGTTATTTTTTGTTATTTTTCATTCGGATTTCTTCATCTCTGTAAAGACCTTTTATTTGGTCGATTGGTTTCTGTGTATGATTTAAATGTATCCTATGATAAGCATGTCCGATTAGTATAGTCGTCGCATGAATAAACTTATATAGGTTCCTAGTGACTGACCAAGTTGTCCGAAGCCCTTTAGGTCCCTGTAGGTGTTGTTTATTTGAACGACTGATCATTACCTGTTATGATTAGTATAGTCGACTCGATAAATGTCGTCGATCAGTTTTCTGTAACTAATGAATCGAATGAGCTAATAATGTCGCATGACTAATTGAACCTTGCCATTGACTGAATGCCCCAGCATTGTTTGAAATGGTCCGTTTGCATTGTGAAACTGACTGAAAAGGTTCAGTCCAGGCAGTCTTGAATTTGAACTTTCATCAGTTCAAAAATGCCCTGATGCTGCAATAGGCAGGGCAGTAATAATCAAGGTCAAGCAGGGGTATTCTGGGGTTTGAAAAAGGCAGAAAAGGTTAGTTTAAATGAAGCTGGCAAGTAGGGTACTAATTAAGATTAAACTAATACTAATGGGGAGCAAGACATAAGAGTATGGGGCTTAAAATGATTAAATAAAATGAGCCCATAACTCTTGATTAAACAAAAGACCAGGCGTGGGGAACAAAGGGGCTGGCACCAAAGATGCTTAGGCATGGGCTTAAAGGGTATGGGCATTCTGCCAATTGGCAGGGCAGGCAGCTCAGCTGCACTAGTGCATTTGGCCTATAAAGAGGCCATTTGAGAACTTAAAGCTAAACTTTTAGTCTTCAGAAAAAAGAGAGAAAAGGCTGGAATTTTAGTCTTAAAGCTGAAACTTTTAGTCTAAAGAAAGGTTTACTGAGTTCAAAGAAAGCTGAAAAACATAAGTTAGTTTCCAAATAGATTGTAACCAAACACTGCCTGAAAGTTGTATAAGAGTGCATATTGGTCAAAGCTGTCTTGGCCAAGTTCTGTTGCTTGCATTGGCTGAGTTGTTTATGGTTGTTGAACTGGTAGTTTTACTGCGTTCGAACCCTCAGTTGCTGCTGTTATTTCCCTACTCTTTCCTGGGATTGTTGGCTTGGTATTCGACTATCTGCTAGTCCTTGTATTCTGGGAGACATTGTTGTTTGTTGCTCGACTACTCGGGAGCTTCATCTTTGTTGGTTGATTTTGTTGCTGTGTTGTTGCTGTGTATCTGCTGTTGCTGTGTTTACTGCATACTGCCCAGCTGATCATTCCTTTCTTCTTTGTCTTCTATACCAGGTACACAACCAATGCACTGTCAAATGTAATTGGGAAATTTGAGCATGAATATAAATGAAAGTCCTGAAGAATGTCTTTATACATAGATGGTTACATTAAATATTCATGTAATATGTAATAGTTTGCATCCTTGTTTAGATACTGAAGGTAGCCTGTGTGCCCAATAGATGGCAATATGTGGTGATTGAATGCTAGTTTGTATATGTAGGTTGATAGATAAAAGGGTCTCAAATGCAGTAGGTTGTATCTTAGGTTTTTATGGTTAGCATGTCCTTAAAACATAGAACTATCCATGTTAGTTAATTTCATGTCCTTTTGATAAATTGTCTCCTTATAATTGACAAACCATTGCTTTAAAATAAACGGCGCAAGGCTGCACTTCTCAACCTCACGAAGGTCGAGCCCGAATCAAACGAACCCAGCAGCCTTTCATCAGAAAGGCATTGGCCCAGGTCCAGCCAATACCGTGTGGGCTGGGTTTGGGCCCACGGTGCTCGATTAGCTGCCCATGGGCATGGTCATGTTTTCTTATTCTGCAAAGGCACTCGGGATTCCGTTATAATAACCTGCAAGCATGTAATTGAATAGGGTCATTTTTAACCTCAACTAGTAGAGACAAATGCGACAAGAAACGTAGTTGCTATAGGATATCCTGTTAAAATAAAGACGAGATGAGCTTCGACAAACAGAAACGCACAAGATGCGGGGCCCTCGTTAAACGTATATTATCAAAGCATTTAGTTTCCAGGACGGGTTGTTTAGCAAATTTCACAACCCTCCTAAAATATAACAATACGTTAGACTCTTTAGGACGCGCCTTAATAAATCTTACCTTCTTAAACCCGGGTGCACATTTATGTGACCCAAATCCAATTCTCAACGGAGTCGAAATGTGTTTCTAATCACGGGTACATTGATTGTGGCGTGGTTCGAGGTGCGTGTCCATGACGTTGCAAATTCATTTTAAAAAAAATAATAAAAAATAAGAATGAGATGAGCCTCGCCAAATAAAATACAAATTGCGGGGCCCTCAGTAAATATTTGCTTTAAAAATTATTTGGACTTCGGGATGGACCGTTTAGTAAAATTCCACGGTCTTACCCAAAATAAATACGCTAGTCGCTTTAGGCGCGCCTTTAATAATTTAATTTCCTTAAACTCGGGTGCACATTGATGTGACCCAAATCCAAATCTCAACGGAGTCAAAGTGTGTCGACGACCACGGGTACATTGATTGTAACGCGGTTCGAGATACATTTTCACAACGTTGCAATTCTTGATAAAAACAGTAAATGATAAAAGCGGTTAAAAGTTAAATTTTGCACATAAGTTCACACTTGTATAAAATCAGATAATCAAGCCGAATATAACAGTTGAGCGACCGTGCTAGAACCACGGAACTCGGGAATGCCTAACACCTTCTCCCGGGTTAACAGAATTCCTTATCCGGATTTCTGGTACGCAGACTGTAATATAGAGTCATTCTTTTCCTCGATTCGGGATTAAAATTGGTGACTTGGGACACCCTAAATCTCCCAAGTGGCGACTCTGAAATAAATAAACCAATCCCGTTTCGATTGTCCTTTAATTGGAAAAAACTCCCTTGTCCCCTCGCGGGTACGGAAAAAGGAGGTGTGACAGCTCTGGCGACTCTGCTGGGGATCTTGACCCATAACCACTGGTTCAGGGTTAGAAATTCGAGCTTAGATAAATTGTTATATTTGGTTATATCTGATGTTCACATGTTTGAGCCTAATGTGCTAAATGTTGCTTTTACCGCTTTGATATTATCTGAACTGTATATAAACTGTGCCGAAACCCATCTCTTCTTTCCTCCGGGGAAAGGCTCGCTGGTCCGAGACTCCCTATTCTGTTAGTGTCAATACCCGAAATAAGAAAGAGGACGGATAAGTTACGAAGCCGGACGGCCTTTTGGTTCCCGGTAAGTTGCCCCTCCTCGGCTCGAGTTGTCCGCTCGGGTACACTGTCTAGAACACTGACCCAGGTTTTGAACATAGAATAACGTGACTTCATGCCGGATCCCTAGTAGGAACGCTTATTTGCATCATGTTGCATATGACTTAGGGGACTCAACACAGGGGTTGGGTCCGTCTAGGACTAGCAACCTGATATGAAAGGACCATCCTAATGCATCCCATTTGTTTTCCGTGCATTTATTTGTCTCGAGCCCGCATGCTGACCAGTGTTTGAATAATGTGAAATTGAAAAAAAAAGGAAGGAATAGCGGTTAAAGAGTTAATTGTTTATTTTTGAAAAAAGGCCAATGCCAAAATACCGTCAAAACTCTGCCGAAATTTTGAGAAAATGAAAAAAAATGTCTTATTAGTTTTGTTTTATTAATTGCAAAGGAAAAATAGAAAAGAAGAGAAAAAAAAAGGGGTCGTCGTTCTGCTTTTATATACTTTTTATTAAAAAAAAATAATATATATATATATATATATATAGTTTGTCCTGTCACAAAAATGAAGATGGAAAAGAGTCTTATTTTTGATATATATGTATCTCTACATATATATATAAAAATATAAATATATGTCTTTATTTGTGGCAAAATTACTTGTTTTGCCAAAAGTCATGAAAGTTTTTAGACCCTTAATTTTCAAAAAAAAAAAAGTAATAAATGTGCAGGGTTTTTCATAAAGTTTTATAAAAAGTGTACGTCTAAATAAAGTTTTATTTTTTATTCACTTGGCATAATCACCCTAATAAATGTGCAGGATGAGCACGGTACAAAACGAACCTTTTTCAGTAATGACCAAGATCCCGTTTGAATTGCGGTTATGGTGGAACGACTTAGGCAAAGAAGGGCAAGACAAAGTAAGGAAATATCTGAAAGGTCTCCCGGACCTACTAAACGTTCAGCCTCGGGGTGATATCATCAGATCATTGGTCACTTGTTGGGATTCCGCACACAACGTGTTCCATTTTTCGGACTTCGAGCTCACCCCGACGTTGGAAGAAATAGCAGGGTACATCGGGATTGATGAAGCCCCTTTTAGGTTCAAATACTTGATTGCACCTAGAGCTGTCACGGTACACAGGTTTCTGGATTTCCTAAAAATACCTCGGACATTCCACCATCCAGATCTTGCCAAAGGATTCTGCAGTCTCCACCTCATATATGCTAGATACGGCCACGTGAGCGGGTTCAATAAGCCGGATTTCAAACTATGCAGTAGAGGCAACCGACAAAAGTGGGACGAACACAGGCTAGTGGCTTTTATGACAGCCTTTCTGGGTCTTATAGTGTTCCCTAGGAAAGATGGAAACATTGATCTAAAGATAACCGGGGTCGTCAATACTTTGCTTACCCAAGATAAAAGTACTCTGGCGCCTATGATTATGGCTGACATTTTCCGGGCTCTCACTGCTTGTCGAGCCAGGGGCGACTTTTTCGAAGGATGTAACCTACTGTTGCAAATGTGGATGACCGATCATTTATGCCATCGCTCCTCACTTTTGGGTTATGGTTCGCCAGAGAAAACTTGTATTGGAGAATTCTACACGAGAATCAAAGGGCTCAATTTACCTGAGGGAGTCACATCATGGACCTCATTTCTCCGAACTCTCACTGCCAGCCAAATCCAATGGACGCTCGGATGGTCACCTATCGAGGAAATCATATACATGCCGGCAACCCGGCCTCACTTTCTGTTGATGGGACTGAAAAGTATCCAACCCTATGCACCGTATCGGGTTTTGAGGCAACTTGGGAGGTACCAAGTGGTACCGAAAGATGAAGATTTGAGTACCCAAGTGATTGAAATCAGTCCGAACGGTCATTTCCCTGAAGAAGAAGTTCGCCAAATCTGGAGTGAATGCCAACATCTGACAGCAAACACTTGTGTGATTGATACGGCAAAAGGGGAAGTCGCCCCAGAATATCACGCTTGGTTTAGAGGTAGCCTGTCCTACGAAAGACCGGCTAAGAGGCCGCATCTCAAAGATTTCGTAGAATCATCCCAAGGGCAATGGAACTGGTTAGCAAAAGAGAAGGGTTATCGGGCAGAGATTGGCGATTTGAAGCTACAAATGGACAGACTGAAATTCGATAACAGCGTACAAATCGCGGCGGATCGAAACAAAAAGAATAGATTGATCCAAGAGAATGAAGAGCTTAAGGCTTCAAAGTCCAAAAATTGAGATTGTCTCTCGATGAGCAGCCCAGAAGTCGATCAGACCAGCGGTTGATAAAGGGTTTGAAAAGAGAGATCACGGAATGGCGAGACAGGTTAGAAGAATCCGAAAAGGTCATGACAGAGTTCAAGGCACGGTGGGGAACAAGAGTAGATAAGCATCGCCGATGTTTGAACCAATTGAAACGTGACCACGAGAAGACTGTGGCCAAAATAAAGAGGGAGATGGCTACACTTGAGTTTAAAGCAGTTAAGCAGGCCGGGGATTTCCAATCGGAGAGTAGATACTGTTACGACTTGTTGGCCCAAATGAAGGAAGAAGTGCGGCAGCTGAGGGATCAGCATATACAGGACTCACAGGTATTCAAGACGTGCAGTGATCAGATAAGACACCTACTCATAGAGAAGAAAAAAACCAGAGACAAGATCAGGGCCATTGCCCATGCCATCATCAGAAGGTGTCGACGGTGTGAAAACATGACCTGCGTTACCGTTCTCCCAGTAGTGATGGGTTATGTCAAACAGACCATGCACGAGTTGGAGCAGCTCGAAAGGGATCTCGCACCTAGAACCGCGAAAAGGCCGAACGATGCCTCGCGGGTCCCTAAGTTGGAAAATTAACCTCTGGTCGAGTCTTGTTTTAGTTGAGCTTTGATGTTTTCCCATATGTTGTTTTCCATTTTTCCTTCAATCAAATAGGGTCAAAGAACCGTGGAGTCTGTACTGTTGCTATTTTGTTTGAAGCAATGTGTAATAGCAAATTTTGATAATGAAATTAAGTGACTCCGGAAGAATTTCTATGTGTCTTTACTTTGAGGCAGAACTACGCCTGGTCTGATTCACGCGGGGACGTGATACGTAGGCAATCCCCATAAGATTCGACCGCTTTTAATAAATAAAGAAAAGAAAATGTAAATAAAATAAAATGCAGAGTTTCGCAAAATACTTTAAAAAGAGACGAATGAACAAACCGGGATGACGCATGTGGTTTGAAGCAAAGCATGTAGAAACGATTAACTGCCTAGGTGCATTGCATCCTCTATGTGTTATGATCAAATCTGTTAAGCTCTAACACTAACAAAGTTTGTTGTTGTCTGATACCAGACAGTTAGTTGTTAAAGAATTCTGGCAACACATTCATACCAAACCAGATCCAAAGGACCGGTAGCAACAAGCATGACTACTTCAGAGAATAGTAATGAGGAAGAAAGGCCGATGAGCCAGTTGCTAAAAGAGGCAATGGAAAAGATTGAAAGGATGGGACTAGAGATGCATGCAATGCAGCTAGCCCTGGCCAAAACGCAAAAGAGCCCTGAGACACTGGGACACATGCCGGAGTACCCTCACTCTGGCCCTTCCACAAGCCGCCCAAATCCCCTCTATCATCAAGAAAGAAGCCCTCATGATTCCCAAGCTCCACCACCCCATCAACCTCTCCCAACACCCAACATTCCCATTTTTGTGGGACCTACATCAGCCCCTTTGCAGCGAACGGCTAGTGAGCCATTGTTTCAGGCTCACGATACCCAATACTACCCCCTGAGCCTACATTCCATGCACCCGAACCACAGGCTTACAATCCCCATTTGGAAGTACCGGCAGAGGTTGAAAAGCCAGTTAAGGCCCCTGAACAGGATGAAGTGTTGAGAAAGTTCAAAAGCCTGGAGCAATCCTTCAGGAACTTACACGGGCTGGGCAATCAAGTCAGCGTGGCATACAAAGATCTGTGCCCTTTCCCAGATGTCCAACTCCCGGCTGGGTTCAAGATGCCCAAGTTTGATTTATATGAAGGGCACGGTGATCCCATGGCACATTTGCGGGGATTCTGTAGCAAAATGAGAGGGGCAGGAGGCAAGGATGAGCTTTTGATAGCTTATTTCGGCCAAAGTCTGAGCGGATCTGCACTGGAATGGTATACCAGGCAGGATTTCAGCAGGTGGTACACGTGGGATGATCTGGCGCAGGCTTTTGCAGGTCATTTCCAGTACAATCTAGAGATAGTCCCTGACCGTCTCACGTTATTGAGAACTGGGAAGAAACCCGGGGAAAGTTTTCGCGAGTTCGGGTTCCGCTGGAGAGAACAAGCAGCTAGGGTCGATCCTCCCATGAGAGAGGGAGAGATGGTAGACTACTTTTTGCAGACATTGGATCCAACCTACTTTGGTCACTTGGTGACAACGGTTGGAAAATCTTTCAACGAGGTGGTCAAAATAGGGGTCATGATAGAAGAAGGTTTGAGGTCGGACAAGATCTTAAACTATTCGGCACTTAAGGCCACAACCCAGGCTATTCAAAGCGGCACGGGAGGTGCGCTAAGAAGAAAGAAAGAAGAGGTTGCCACGATCGAGGCAGGCAGTTGGTCCAGGGCTGGCAGGCCGCACTACAACCAACCCAGGCCTCACAGGTCAAACTACCCATACAACCCACCACAAAATTTCTATCCACCTCGAGAACCACATTGTTCCGTACACCAAGCCCAGGTATACACTCAGCCTCCGGTTCGCCCACAATGGCGCGCACCGGCTCCCCAGAACATATATGCACCACCACAAAACACCTACCCTCCACCAAGGGCATATAGAAATCCTTCAGGGGCAGGTTTCCGGGGAAATCCAGATGCCAGGAATGACAGGTTGCGGAAGCAAAGAACCTTCACCGAACTGGGAGAAACCTACACCGCTGTGTTCCACAAGCTGCGGCAATTGGGTTTGGTTAGTCCTGTCCATACTCGGGAACCAAATCCCCCGCCTCAGAATTTGGATCGTTCAATCAGTTGTGAATACTGTTCAGGGATGCTCGGGCACGATACCGAGAAGTGTTGGAAGTTAAGGCATGCCATACAGGATCTTATTGACACCAATAAGATCGAGGTCCAGACACCGGAGGCCCCTAACATCAACCAAAACCCACTGCCAGCGCACCACGAAGCTCACATGATTGAGTTGGTGTATGAGGGAGGAGAATTAAGAAAACCCTCACAAACAGTGATGATGATCCAAGCCGCCCCGAAAGAAGTCTTAACCAGTGGAGCAACGAGTGTACGGTCGCAGGGAGAAGGCGTCAAGCCGGTAGTGATATTAGGGAAGAGCCCGTCCATCATAGCAAGCAAACCCGAGCCAAGCAAGTTGGTAATACCAGGGATCCTGCCCACACCGGCAGTCATGTTGAAAGGGGTATGTAGAGAACGGGTGACCATAAAGCCGGTGGTCCAACTGCCGATGATTGACAGCAGGGCTGTGCCCTGGAAATATGAAAAGGCAGTGGTGACGTACCAAGGAAAACAGGTGGAAGAAGTCAGTTGTGAAGCGCAAGGGCTGACTCGATCAGGTCGATGTTTTGCTCCGGTGGAGTTAAGAAAAACCAACCCAGTGGCAACCAAGAAGCCAGTGTCAGAAGAAGAGGCTGAAGACTTCCTGAGGAAGATGAAAGTACAAGACTATTCTGTGGTTGAGCAGCTGAGAAAAACACCTGCCCAGATCTCACTATTGTCATTACTCCTCCATTCCGAGGAACATCGTCGGGCCCTGTTAAAGATATTGAACGAGGCCCATGTACCCAGTGAGATTTCTGTAAACCACCTGGAAACCATCGCCAGCAAGATTTTCGAGGTGAACAGGGTAACATTCTCAGATGATGACCTGCCGGTGGAAGGTACGGAGCATAACAAAGCTCTATACCTAGCTGTCAAATGTGAAGACTCGGTGGTAACTCGAGTATTGGTGGATAACGGCTCAAGCGCCAATATTTGTCCATTATCCACCCTGGACCAGTTAAAGATTGACCGTGGAAGAATCCGGGAGAATAGCATCTGTGTCCGGGGGTTTGACGGAAACGGAACAGCCACTGTGGGGGATGTTGTACTTGAACTGACCATTGGTCCGGTCCTGTTTACCATGGAATTCCAGGTATTGGACGCCACGGTATCTTACAACTTGCTGTTAGGACGACCCTGGATTCATGCAGCTAAAGCGGTGCCTTCCACCCTACATCAGACAGTGAAGTTCGAGTGGGAAAGACAAGAGGTCGTGTTGCACGGCGAGGATACAACATGCACCATGGGCGGAACCATTGTGCCTTTCATAGAGACCACTGATGACAAGGGTCCCTGGGTCTACCAGATTCTCGATACAGGGTCGGCCAACAAAATTTCTGAAGGAGAAATCATCCCGCACCCTAGGGTAGCTGCCGCAACAGTCATGATGGTATCAGAAATGCTGGGTAATGGATTTGTGCCGGGAAAAGGCCTGGGAGTTGAACTTCAAGGGATAGTCCAACCTGTTTCCCTTCCTAAGAATCTGGAAACCTTCGGGTTGGGGTTCAAACCAACCGCAGCAGACAGGAAGGAGGCGCGAAGAATGAAGAAGAGGGTCTGGTTTCTGCCTAAACCAGTGCCACGCCTCTCAAGGTCTTTTGTTAAAGCAAGTGCCAAGGGGTCAGTTATCCCAAAGATTCGAGGACCTTTGATCGGCATAAGTGAAGACCTGAATCAGAGTTTTGAGAGACTATTCGCGGATGTCAGTATGGTGGAAGCTGGAGAGGGTTCCAGCAGAGCAGAGATACAATTCGTGGGGCCTGAGGCCAAGACCAACAATTGGACGGTTACTCCTCTTCCTGTCCGAGGGGAGTCTTGGTAGTAGGCTTTGATTAATGTTTTGTTTGTTTGTTTGTTTGATCGGATTATTCAAGGGTGTAATCCCAATTTTACTTTCGTTTTGTAAAAGTGTGAACCCTTTTATCCTGCAAATTTAATAAAGTTCTTTTCTTTTGTCCCGTTTTAATTTCTTGTTTTGTTCTTTTTCTTTCTGAACAGTTCTCTTTTTACTGGTCCTAATGACATGGCATGCACAACGGATCTTCGACCTAGTCTAATAAATCAATCTGAATCTGACTCAATGATGCAAGAGGTCGTTTGTGATAATGAATCCGAATGTGACGAAGGGGAAGCCTTCGAAGAAATAAACCGAGAACTGTGCCAATTTGAAGAGAAACCCAAGCCTAACCTAAATGACACTGAGGCTGTGAACCTAGGAGACGCTGATAACATCCAAGAGACCAAAATTAGCATCCACATTGAGCCGAATGTCAAAGCAGAATTGATCGAAACTCTCAGGGAATTCAAAGATGTTTTTGCATGGTCATATGATGATATGCCTGGATTGAGCACCGATTTAGTGGTTCACAAATTGCCCACTGACCCGGCATACCCTCCGGTCAAGCAAAAACTAAGGAAATTTAAAACAGAAATGAGTGTAAAGATCAAAGAAGAAGTGATTAAGCAATTACAATCGAAGGTCATTCGGGTCACTCGGTATCCCGAGTGGTTGGCCAATGTGGTACCAGTCCCAAAGAAGGATGGAAAAATCAGGGTATGCGTTGATTACCGCAACCTCAACAAAGCAAGTCCCAAGGACAATTTCCCGCTGCCCAACATTCATATCCTGATCGACAATTGCGCTGGGCGCGAGATCGGATCCTTTGTGGATTGCTATGCAGGTTATCATCAGATCCTAATGGATGAGGAGGATGCTGAGAAGACAGCGTTTATTACGCCATGGGGAACCTACTGCTATCGGGTAATGCCGTTCGGGTTAAAGAACGCCGGGGCAACGTACATGCGAGCAATGACTGTTGTGTTTCATGACATGATACACAAAGAAATAGAGGTGTACGTCGATGATGTGATCATCAAATCTTGGCGTCAGGAGGACCATGTGGCAGACCTAAGGAGATTTTTCCAAAGACTCCGGAGGTATGATATCAAGCTTAACCCGGCCAAATGCGCATTCGGGGTTCCATCAGGAAAGTTGCTAGGATTCATCGTCAGTCGACGGGGGATTGAGTTAGACCCATCCAAAATTGAATCCATCCGAGACTTGCCACCGCCAAGGAACAAAACAGAGGTAATGAGTTTGCTGGGTAGACTCAATTACATCAGCAGGTTCATCGCTCAACTCACAGCAACTTGTGAGCCCATATTTCGGCTACTGAGAAAGGATGCTGCAGTAGGTTGGACGGCAGAGTGTCAGGAGGCTTTCGACCAAATCAAAGGGTATCTGTCTAATCCACCCGTATTGGTCCCGCCTAAGCCCGGGAAACCCCTAATCCTTTACCTGACGGTCTTGGAAAATTCATTTGGTTGTGTACTGGGGCAACATGATGACACAGGAAGGAAGGAGCAGGCCATCTACTATCTTAGCAAGAAATTCACAGTGCATGAGGTCAAGTACACTCAACTCGAGAAAACGTGTTGCGCCCTAACTTGGGTAGCTCAGAAATTGAAGCACTACCTGTCTTCGTATACTACTTATCTCATATCCCGTTTGGACCCGTTGAAGTATATCTTTCAGAAACCTATGCCCACGGGAAGGTTGGCAAAATGGCAAATTCTGCTCACAGAATTTGATATCATCTACGTAACGAGGACGGCCATGAAAGCCCAGGCACTGGCAGACCATTTGGCAGAGAATCCCGTTGATGAAAAATACGAGCCCTTAAGAACGTATTTTCCTGACGAAGAGGTGATGCATACGAATGAGTTGGAATTACCTGAGGAACCGGGTTGGAAGCTTTTCTTCGATGGAGCTGCAAACGCAAAAGGGGTTGGAATAGGAGCAGTACTCATTTCTGAAACAGGACGGCATTATCCTGTTACGGCTCAACTACGCTTCTATTGCACCAACAATATGGCCGAATATGAGGCTTGCATTCTGGGTCTGCGCTTGGCTGCTGACATGGGTGTCCAAGACGTCTTGGTCTTGGGAGACTCGGACCTCTTGGTACATCAAATTCAGGGTGAATGGGAAACACGAGATCTAAAGCTCATACCATACCGACAATGCTTGCATGATCTGAGCAAGCAATTTCGATCGGTAAAGTTCAAACACATCCCGAGAGTTCACAATGAGGTTGCGGATGCCTTGGCCACCTTGGCATCAATGCTGCACCACCCTGACAAAATGTATGTTGATCCTCTACACATCCAGGTCCGTGATCAGCACGCCTACTGCAATGCCATAGAAGAAGAAGCAGATGGCGAACCCTGGTTTCATGATATCAAGGAATACCTCAGGATGGGGATATATCCAGAACATGCCTCTGGAGACCAAAAAAGAGCCCTTCGGCGTTTGTCGAATGGTTTCTTCCTCAGTGGAGGAGTATTGTACAAAAGAACCCCGGATTTGGGATTGTTGAGATGCATAGATGCCGGGCAGGCAACGACGGTTATGGCGGAAGTACATGCCGGAGTTTGTGGGCCGCACATGAGCGGATATGTATTGGCAAGAAAGATCCTTCGAACAGGGTGTTATTGGCTAACCATGGAACACGACTGTATCACTTTCGTAAGGAAATGCCATCAGTGCCAGATACATGGAGATTTGATTCATTCTCCGCCAACAGAGTTACATACGATGTCAGCACCCTGGCCGTTTGTAGCATGGGGCATGGATGTCATTGGGCCCATCGAGCCAGCAGCGTCCAACGGTCATAGGTTCATTCTAGTGACCATTGATTACTTCACCAAATGGGTTGAGGCTAAAACCTTCAAATCAGTAACCAAGAAGGCAGTGGTGGACTTTGTTCACTCCCATATCATCTGCAGATTTGGGATCCCGAAAGTGATCATCACGGATAACGGTGCGAATCTTAATAGCAGCCTGATGAGAGAGGTATGCCAACAATTCAAGATTATACACCGCAATTCCACCCCATATCGTCCCAAGGCGAATGGAGCAGTCGAAGCAGCCAACAAGAATATCAAGAAGATACTGCGGAAGATGGTGGAAGGATCCAGACAATGGCACGAGAAATTACCCTTTGCTTTGTTGGGTTACCGCACTACCGTCCGGACTTCCATAGGCACAACTCCTTATTTGTTGGTGTATGGAACTGAGGCCGTGATACCAGCGGAGGTCGAAATTCCGTCCCTCCGAATTGTCGCTGAAGCCGGAATTGATGATGATGAATGGATCAAAGCTCGCTTGGAACAGTTGAGCCTGATAGATGAGAAAAGATTGGCAGCAGTGTGCCATGGTCAGCTGTACCAGAAGAGAATGGCAAGAGCGTATAATAAGAAGGTGCGCCCTAGGAAATTTGAAGTAGGGCAGCAGGTATTAAAGAAGATCCTCCCACATCAGGTCGAGGCAAAAGGCAAATTCGCCCCAAATTGGCAAGGGCCTTATATCGTGACCAGAATATTGTCCAACGGTGCTTTGTGTTTGACAGATGTCGAAGGTAGATGTGTCGACATGGCTATCAATTCAGATGCAGTCAAGAGATATTATGCGTAACTTCTTTAATTATGGCAATTTTTGGTTTATTTGTTTGTATTTGGCATTTGTTGAATAATGAGATGACGGAGGCAATTCTTTCTTCTATCCAAACACTTTTAACCCTCGCTTCCCCCTTTGAGCCTTAAGCAATTCTTTCAATACCCCTCTTTTGGAATCACTAATGGGAAAGATATGAAAAAGAGAAAAGAAAAGAAAAGAAAAAGACATGAAAAAATGAAAAGAAGGAAAAGAAAAAGGAAGAAGATAAAATCACAAATACAAAACCGTGTGAACTACGTTTGACCTGATTCCTCAAAGAGGATACGTAGGCGCCTCACGGCTCGGTCATAGTATGCATCATAGCAAATATAGGATGCACAATGTACACAGTGTGCATAATAGGCACAATGTGCGTAACGCACATATCTCAACATAAGCATAAAAGATAAATTCCCAAGCAAGAATATTGGGGCAGAGGTTATGTTTTAAGTTCCAACAAAGGTTTGATTCCAAAAGTTGTAGCACATCACCCTTCAAATTTGTTTTCATTTTTGTAGCCTTTCTTCAAACACACACCAAAACCAACATCAACATCCAAAAGACCTCCCGATCAATGTTCGAGAGATGCCAAGTCCGGCGAATAAGACCGAGAATAATACACTGATCCCCAGCAAAGAAGAGGATCGTGAGACTGAGAATGAATTGATAGTCAAAGGAATCTCCAGAAGAGAGGGTCGTATCTACAACGCCCCGATTCATCGAAAGAAATAAAATGAGAGAGTCTCATCGGTGAAAACCTTCGCAGGCACCGAGAGGCGATGTAAGATGAGGGATATGAAATGAGAGAGTCTTATTGGTGAAAACCTTCGCAGGCACCATAAGGCGCCGGGAGATGAGAGAAAAGAGAGAGTCTCATTAGTGAAAACCCCTCGAAGGGCACTATGAGGCGACAAGATAGAGCAGCAAAAGCTACCACATTCGCAACAAGATGAACATCCATTTATCATCCCCAGCAAGTCAGACCATCGGACAAATCGATTGATACAAATAGACTGGGTCGGGAATCTATGGTGCACGTCATGATCACGGGGACCAGTTGTGTCCTCCAGATAAGTTCTTTGGATTGTCTCCTCCCATAAAATATTGGTTCAGAAATTCTCTTTTCCATATCTTTATTTCTTTTCCTAAAATGTGTCTTTAAAGGATTTTTCAAAGCTTACTACCAAAAACCGAAGGGGAATTCATCCAATGCAGGATAATACAAACAGTCTTAAAGGCCGGCCCCAGGCAATGCAGGGATTGTGCTCGGAAGTGTTGGGAGAAGTATGCTCCAAAAGGGAGTGGTTCTGGGAGTTAGAAGCAGACTCCCACATCATGTGTTTAAAGAGAAAGCAGAAAAGGGGATAAATTGAAAACCAATCCCCAGCAGGCTAGAGACCCCCAATAGGCAACTTTGCCCGTCAACCAATTATGGGAACAAAGAGCAAGAAAGGGGGAAGGGAGAAAAACGGCTCGCCAGAAAGGCACCCTCTACCACCACGATTAAAGCTGATTAAATCCTTTTGTCTGCTGCAGGAAAACAAAGGATTGATGATGGCAGCAAGATGCACCGCCATGGAAGTCACCAAAAACCGGGGCAGAAAATTTTCTGCCAATTGTCGAAAATTTTCTCGGAAGAACGGGAAAGCAATTTCAATACTTTTAAGTTCTAGGTCGCCCACCAGTATAATGCGGGAATACATTTAAGTTCTAGGTCGCCCACCAGTATAATGCGGGAATACATTTAAGTTCTAGGTCGCCCACCAGTATAATGCGGGAATACATTTAAGTTCTAGGTCGCCCACCAGTATAATGCGGGAATACATTTAAGTTCTAGGTCGCCCACCAGTATAATGCGGGAATACTTTTAAGTTCTAGGTCGCCCACCAGTATAATGCGGGAATACTTTTAAGTTCTAGGTCGCCCACCAGTATAATGCGGGAATACATTTAAGTTCTAGGTCGCCCACCAGTATAATGCGGGAATACTTTTAAGTTCTAGGTCGCCCACCAGTATAATGCGGGAATACTTTTAAGTTCTAGGTCGCCCACCAGTATAATGCGGGAATACTTTTAAGTTCTAGGTCGCCCACCAGTATAATGCGGGAATACATTTAAGTTCTAGGTCGCCCACCAGTATAATGCGGGAATACATTTAAGTTCTAGGTCGCCCACCAGTATAATGCGGGAATACATTTAAGTTCTAGGTCGCCCACCAGTATAATGCGGGAATACATTTAAGTTCTAGGTCGCCCACCAGTATAATGCGGGAATACATTTAAGTTCTAGGTCGCCCACCAGTATAATGCGGGAATACATTTAAGTTCTAGGTCGCCCACCAGTATAATGCGGGAATACTTTTAAGTTCTAGGTCGCCCACCAGTATAATGCGGGAATACTTTTAAGTTCTAGGTCGCCCACCAGTATAATGCGGGAATACATTTAAGTTCTAGGTCGCCCACCAGTATAATGCGGGAATACTTTTAAGTTCTAGGTCGCCCACCAGTATAATGCGGGAATACTTTTAAGTTCTAGGTCGCCCACCAGTATAATGCGGGAATACATTTAAGTTCTAGGTCGCCCACCAGTATAATGCGGGAATACATTTAAGTTCTAGGTCGCCCACCAGTATAATGCGGGAATACATTTAAGTTCTAGGTCGCCCACCAGTATAATGCGGGAATACATTTAAGTTCTAGGTCGCCCACCAGTATAATGCGGGAATACATTTAAGTTCTAGGTCGCCCACCAGTATAATGCGGGAATACTTTTAAGTTCTAGGTCGCCCACCAGTATAATGCGGGAATACATTTAAGTTCTAGGTCGCCCACCAGTATAATGCGGGAATACTTTTAAGTTCTAGGTCGCCCACCAGTATAATGCGGGAATACTTTTAAGTTCTAGGTCGCCCACCAGTATAATGCGGGAATACATTTAAGTTCTAGGTCGCCCACCAGTATAATGCGGGAATACTTTTAAGTTCTAGGTCGCCCACCAGTATAATGCGGGAATACATTCAAGTCTAGGTCGCCCACCAGTATAATGTGGGAATACATTCAGCTCTACATTGTGGAGTCAGTCACCCCACCTGAAGACGGAAGGTTAAAACAGAGAGCCCCAAGCAGGAAAAACAATAAAATCCCCAGCGCCAAGAAGCAGAAGTCTGCCAAAGCAAGCGCGCGATTCAAAAGGAAAAGGGAATGCGTCTCAAAAGAAGCAGTTTGGGAGCGCTATGGCATGCCCAACATAACAATTCTGATGAAAAGCCATACCGCTGAAGAAACCATTGAAAGATTTAAGGAAGAGAGCCATGTTCCCAGCAAATCAAGCAAAGTGATGAGAACTGACATTCAGAAAAGGTGAAGGACCAACATCATCTCCAAGTTCACAAAATAAAGGCGTCAGAGGAAAGCGTTAGCCGACAAGAAAGCAAGGCAACAAGAACAAGTGGAAGATGGATAAGATCTCATGATCCTCAGTCTAGCTTAGCTTCTTGTTTTCCTTTTAGAGCAATGTAACAGGGAGATCGGTTGAGCAGTAGCATCCTACAGCAGCATACAACAGCGCACAACAACAGCAAGCAATACAGTCACACGGTAGTCCCAGCTACCAAAATTTCCCGAACTACATTGACCTGATTCCTGTTCAGCCCAGGATATGTAGGAAACCTCTGAAGCAAAGGTTCGGTCAAATCTCTTTCAAAAAATGCTTCACACGGAGTATTCGGACGGGCAAAAATCGCTCGCTTTATCTTTGCGCGAAAACCCTTCGTGTCTTCGTGCAAAGAGGGGCAGCTGTAAGCACGTGATTTTTGCTTCACGGACAGTCACTCCAAAAGAAATAGTAACAAAGGACCTCGCTGTACAATTTTCAATTTTCCGTAACGTGTGCTGCTAGTCATGTGTGGTTCTGTCCATTTTGTCCATTTTTACATTATTAAACAAAATACAAAATGTGTATGTCCTGGTAATTAGACCATAATTCATTCAGTAAAAGAAAATTCACAAAAATATTCTAGGGTGCGATTTAACCTATTTAAATATTTTGATAATTATGTTTGTTTGAATTTCATTTTATTTTTAGTTTTAAGATTAGAAAAAAAAAGAAGAAAATAAAAAGGAAAAAAGAAAGGGAGAAAAGAATGAAGAAAACGGTTTGGGCCAAGGAAATAAACCAAAAATAGGCCCAAACCAACGATCTGACCCGGTCCAAACCAGGCCTGCCCAGGCACCTCCTGAAACGACGTCGTTTCAGGCAAATCAATCTGAGCCATCCGTCCCAGCCAATCCAACGGCTCAGGACCCCTTTCGACGACCCGTTTTCAAACCCGACCCAATAACCAGTCTGACCCAACCCCCCACTTAAACCAAACGACCTCGTTTAACTACCAAACGACCCCGTCTCATTTCTCAGGATCAGATCTAAGCCGTTGAGATCATCTGATCTAACGGCTCAGATCCAATCAGCCTCCCCGTATATAAGCCTCTTATCGTACCCCGCACCCCCTATACCAACCCCACCCTTCATCGTCCCCAAACCCAAATCTGAAACCCCCCGAACCCTAGCAGCCGCCCCAGTATCCCTCGCCATTAAAGCCGGCGGCATGAACGCCGATGACCGCCTCCTGAACACCCTAGGACCACCTCACTGTCCTGAACACGAATCCACTAACCACGAGCCTCGAATCACTTTCGTTCGTCTCGAATCTTCATTTGAAGATTTGAGTCGAACCCGGATCTATGCCAAACCATCCCATCTTCATACCAGACACTCCCCTGACCTTCCTCGTGACCAAACCAAACTTGGTTTGGTCCGAATCTACCCACAACTCCCTAAAAATCAGATCTGGAAATCCAGACTTTAGAACACATGCACCTGGGGAATCCGGCCGGTTTGGACATGGGTTTGAGGTCTAATAGACCTTAATCAAGGTGTTCTCATGTGAGAACACCCTGATTAAAGTTTGTTCGGCCTCAAAAGTTCGAAGTTGAATCAGATTTGGGTCTGTTTGATTTAAACATTTTCGGTAAGTTTTCCTTTCTTTTGTGTTAGTTTTGATTAAGTGGTCAGCATGTTTCGTTGTGTTTGTTTGTTATTTTTTGTTATTTTTCATTCGGATTTCTTCATCTCTGTAAAGACCTTTTATTTGGTCGATTGGTTTCTGTGTATGATTTAAATGTATCCTATGATAAGCATGTCCGATTAGTATAGTCGTCGCATGAATAAACTTATATAGGTTCCTAGTGACTGACCAAGTTGTCCGAAGCCCTTTAGGTCCCTGTAGGTGTTGTTTATTTGAACGACTGATCATTACCTGTTATGATTAGTATAGTCGACTCGATAAATGTCGTCGATCAGTTTTCTGTAACTAATGAATCGAATGAGCTAATAATGTCGCATGACTAATTGAACCTTGCCATTGACTGAATGCCCCAGCATTGTTTGAAATGGTCCGTTTGCATTGTGAAACTGACTGAAAAGGTTCAGTCCAGGCAGTCTTGAATTTGAACTTTCATCAGTTCAAAAATGCCCTGATGCTGCAATAGGCAGGGCAGTAATAATCAAGGTCAAGCAGGGGTATTCTGGGGTTTGAAAAAGGCAGAAAAGGTTAGTTTAAATGAAGCTGGCAAGTAGGGTACTAATTAAGATTAAACTAATACTAATGGGGAGCAAGACATAAGAGTATGGGGCTTAAAATGATTAAATAAAATGAGCCCATAACTCTTGATTAAACAAAAGACCAGGCGTGGGGAACAAAGGGGCTGGCACCAAAGATGCTTAGGCATGGGCTTAAAGGGTATGGGCATTCTGCCAATTGGCAGGGCAGGCAGCTCAGCTGCACTAGTGCATTTGGCCTATAAAGAGGCCATTTGAGAACTTAAAGCTAAACTTTTAGTCTTCAGAAAAAAGAGAGAAAAGGCTGGAATTTTAGTCTTAAAGCTGAAACTTTTAGTCTAAAGAAAGGTTTACTGAGTTCAAAGAAAGCTGAAAAACATAAGTTAGTTTCCAAATAGATTGTAACCAAACACTGCCTGAAAGTTGTATAAGAGTGCATATTGGTCAAAGCTGTCTTGGCCAAGTTCTGTTGCTTGCATTGGCTGAGTTGTTTATGGTTGTTGAACTGGTAGTTTTACTGCGTTCGAACCCTCAGTTGCTGCTGTTATTTCCCTACTCTTTCCTGGGATTGTTGGCTTGGTATTCGACTATCTGCTAGTCCTTGTATTCTGGGAGACATTGTTGTTTGTTGCTCGACTACTCGGGAGCTTCATCTTTGTTGGTTGATTTTGTTGCTGTGTTGTTGCTGTGTATCTGCTGTTGCTGTGTTTACTGCATACTGCCCAGCTGATCATTCCTTTCTTCTTTGTCTTCTATACCAGGTACACAACCAATGCACTGTCAAATGTAATTGGGAAATTTGAGCATGAATATAAATGAAAGTCCTGAAGAATGTCTTTATACATAGATGGTTACATTAAATATTCATGTAATATGTAATAGTTTGCATCCTTGTTTAGATACTGAAGGTAGCCTGTGTGCCCAATAGATGGCAATATGTGGTGATTGAATGCTAGTTTGTATATGTAGGTTGATAGATAAAAGGGTCTCAAATGCAGTAGGTTGTATCTTAGGTTTTTATGGTTAGCATGTCCTTAAAACATAGAACTATCCATGTTAGTTAATTTCATGTCCTTTTGATAAATTGTCTCCTTATAATTGACAAACCATTGCTTTAAAATAAACGGCGCAAGGCTGCACTTCTCAACCTCACGAAGGTCGAGCCCGAATCAAACGAACCCAGCAGCCTTTCATCAGAAAGGCATTGGCCCAGGTCCAGCCAATACCGTGTGGGTTGGGTTTGGGCCCACGGTGCTCGATTAGCTGCCCATGGGCATGGTCATGTTTTCTTATTCTGCAAAGGCACTCGGGATTCCGTTATAATAACCTGCAAGCATGTAATTGAATAGGGTCATTTTTAACCTCAACTAGTAGAGACAAATGCGACAAGAAACGTAGTTGCTATAGGATATCCTGTTAAAATAAAGACGAGATGAGCTTCGACAAACAGAAACGCACAAGATGCGGGGCCCTCGTTAAACGTATATTATCAAAGCATTTAGTTTCCAGGACGGGTTGTTTAGTAAATTTCACAACCCTCCTAAAATAACAATACGTTAGACTCTTTAGGACGCGCCTTAATAAATCTTACCTTCTTAAACCCGGGTGCACATTTATGTGACCCAAATCCAATTCTCAACGGAGTCGAAATGTGTTTCTAATCACGGGTACATTGATTGTGGCGTGGTTCGAGGTGCGTGTCCATGACGTTGCAAATTCATTTTAAAAAAAATAATAAAATAATAAGAATGAGATGAGCCTCGCCAAATAAAATACAAATTGCGGGGCCCTCAGTAAATATTTGCTTTAAAAATTATTTGGACTTCGGGATGGACCGTTTAGTAAAATTCCACGGTCTTACCCAAAATAAATACGCTAGTCGCTTTAGGCGCGCCTTTAATAATTTAATTTCCTTAAACTCGGGTGCACATTGATGTGACCCAAATCCAAATCTCAACGGAGTCAAAGTGTGTCGACGACCACGGGTACATTGATTGTAACGCGGTTCGAGATACATTTTCACAACGTTGCAATTCTTGATAAAAACAGTAAATGATAAAAGCGGTTAAAAGTTAAATTTTGCACATAAGTTCACACTTGTATAAAATCAGATAATCAAGCCGAATATAACAGTTGAGCGACCGTGCTAGAACCACGGAACTCGGGAATGCCTAACACCTTCTCCCGGGTTAACAGAATTCCTTATCCGGATTTCTGGTACGCAGACTGTAATATAGAGTCATTGTTTTCCTCGATTCGGGATTAAAATTGGTGACTTGGGACACCCTAAACCTACCAAGTGGCGACTCTGAAATAAACAAATAAATCCCCTTTCGATTGTCCTTTAATTGGAAAAAACTCCCTTGTCCCCTCGCGGGTACGGAAAAAGGAGGTGTGACAATGAGATTCATCAAAAATAACATGGATGTTTTCTTCAACACATTGAGTGTGCGTGTTATGTATCTTGCAAGCGTTGCTTTGAGAAGAGTATCCAAGAAATATCCCTTCGTCACTTTTGGCATATAACTTACCAAGTTGATCCTTTCCATTGTTGAGAACATAGCATTTGCATCCAAATGTTCTTAGGTAAGTCAGCTTGGGTTTTCTTCCATTTAGTAATTCATACGGGGTCTTGTTCAGAATTGATCTGATCATGCACCTGTTCACTAAGTAGCAGGCAGTGTTGATGGCTTTAGCCCAGAAGTTCTTTGCAAGTCCACTGTCTATCAGCATTGTTCTTGCCATTTCTTCCAGAGTCTTGTTCTTTCTTTCTGCTACTCCATTTTGCTGTGGAGTTCTGGGAGCTGGGAAGTTGTGAGTGATGCAATTTTCATTGCAGAATTCATCAAATTTGATATTGTCAAATTTTTTCCCATGATCTGATCTAATGCATAGAACTCTAAATTCTATCTTCACCTAGATTTTCTTTACAAAGGCAACAAATACTTCACCAGTTTTATCTTTTGTTCTAAGAAATAGAGTCCATGTGAATCTGGAATAGTCATCCACGATTACGAAAATGTATCTCTTTCCTCCTTTGTTTTGCACCCTCATAGGTCCACACAGATCCATATGCAGGAGCTCAAGCAGCTTTGAGGTGCTCACATCTCTTTTTGACTTAAAAGAGGACTTTACATATTTTCATCTAGCACAGGCATCACATACTTTTTGAGTTTTGAATTATGACATTGGCAAACCATGGACCAGGTCCTTCTGAATTAGTTTGTTTAGAAGGGAAAGGCTTGCATGGCCCAGCCTTCTATGCCATAGTTCAGCATCATCGTCAACTGCCTTCAAACAACTCAGATCACCACTCTGTAAGGATTCGAAATGAGAAACATAGATGTTCTTGTATATTTTGGCCACCAAAACTATTTCACTGGTCACAAGGTCAGTGACTGTACATATTTTGGACAAGAATTCAACCTTGTTTCCTTTATCGCAAATTTGAGAGACAATCAGGAGACTGTACTTAAGTCCATTGACATAGTACACATTTTCAATAGAGTGAGTGAGTGACATCCCAACTTTTCCAACTCCAAGAATGTACCCCTTTTTGCCGTTGCCAAAGGATACACTCCCTCCTTGCAGGGCTTTTAGTGAAAGAAAGTCTGTGGTGTTCCCAGTCATGTGTTTCGAGCACCCACTATCCATGAACCATTGTTTAGAACTTCCCTTCACTATTCCCTGCACAAAAGATTAGAGTTAGTTTTAGGAACCCAAACAAGTTTGGGTCCCTTGTAGTAACCAAGAGGATGAATAAGAGCTCTCTTAGTCCGTGCAGGTAATGTGTGTTTCTTGTGAGTGGAACCTGGTCCCTCTTTTGTGGTCACAGTTTTAGCAGCCACTTTATCTTTTGGTACTGATTGATTCTTGGCCTGGACACCTTCCTTGAAGTGCCCAGTGTTCCCACATTGGGTACGAGGCCAGTTATCAGAGGCAGTGACGCTCTTACTGTGAGGGTTGCGAGGAGTTTTCTCCCTTGGGAACCCTGCTCCCCGCCCTTTTTCACTGTCATTTGTGAGCAAGGCAGTGGTAGCTTCTAAGAACCAGGTCCACTTTAGAGAACTTTCAAGATCATTCATTACTTTTTCTAAATTGGCTTGGAGGAGCTCGTTATTCTCAAGTTCAACACACATCCTATATCTTAAGGCCTTCACCTCATCTTCAAGCCTTAAATATTCCTCACTAACTATCCCCTTTCCTCTTTCTGAGCTTTCAGGTTTTGAATTAGTCAAAGGCTTTACTATTAGTTCCCTTTGGTCTGCAGTTTCTGCCAAGAGATCACTCTTTTCTTTTTTAAGAATTTCAATGGTTTTCTTTTTATTAGTAATTATGACCACTAAATCTTCTCTAGTATATATCCTAGTAGTCGGTGCAGTATGTTGGGCTTGTAGGCATTGTATGTATATTTTTGTTGGTTTGTCAGCTATAGTAGTTATGGCGGCCTTGTCGGCCCAACTTTATATTGATGTTCAGTCAGAGCTAGTTTCCATTCAGTTTTATCTTTTATGCCACAAGTTGTCTTGCAATGTGACCTTATGGCCAAAGTATGACATTATATTGTCAGAGTCCCTCAGTCTCAAGTTGGTACGCTTGGTTAAGTGAGGCACCGGGTGCCAGTCTCGCCCTCGGGTTTGGGGCTTGAAAAACTTAGTATTAGAGTAGTTCTGTTCTAGGGAGTCTATAAGTCGTGTCTAGTAGGGTCTTGTTTATAGATGTGTTATGCACCACATTATATAAGCAGGGAATTACAAGACATTTAATGTTCCCAAACGGAACGCCGGAAGCCTGTCCTTGCATAAATAGCCACCTTTGGTCATGCTTTCATTTTTCGACCCTCACAGCCTTAAGCTTTCGTCCTCGAGGCGTTGAAAGGCCGTGTTGCAATACCAGGTCTTTTATCTTTAAAAAAACACAAGTAAAGAATTGTAAATAAGTCAAGTAGAGTCGTCTTGTCATAAATAGCTGAATGTCCCCAAAAGGGACGCTCGAAGGTTGACTTTGCAAAAACGGCCATCTTGGTCAATTTTTGATTTGACCGGTTGACTTTCGCAGCCTTAAAATCTTGCTTCCCGAAGTACTGAAAGGCCGCGTTTGAGAATTGAGTATAGGGGTAATTTTGAGTCGGCAATGTAGATAGTTTTTTTGGAGTCGAATAAAAGTTTTTCTGTTTTGCTTAATCGCCTTAATAAATGTGCAGGATGAGCACGATGATAAATGAGCTTTTTTCAATAATGACCAAAATCCCTTTTGAGCTGCGATTATGGTGGAATGATTTAGGCAAAGAAGGGCAAGATGAAGTGAAAAAATATTTGAAAGATCTTCCGGATTTATTAGACATTCAGCCTCGGGGGATATTATCAGGGCATTGGTCGCTTATTGGGATTCGGCACATAATGTATTTCATTTCTCGGACTTTGAGCTCACCCCAACATTGGAAGAAGTAGCGGGGTATATCAGAAGTGATCAAGCTCCATTGAGGTTCAAATACTTGATTGCTCCTAGGGCCATTACCATACACCAGTTCTTGGATTCCTTGAAAATACCCCGAACAGTTCATCATCCAGATTTTGCAAAGGGTTTCTGCAGTTTCCGCTTCATATATGAGAGATATGGCCACGTGGGAGGGTTCAATAATCCAGACTTTAAGTTATGCAGTAGAAGTAACCGACAAAAATGGGAGGAACACAGACGGGTGGCTTTTATGATAGCCTTTTTGGGCCTCATAATATTCCCAAGGAAAGATGGTAATATTGATTTGAAAGTAGCGGGGGTCGTCAGTACCTTGCAAACCATGGGGAAAAGCACTTTAGCACCTATGATCGTGGCTGACATCTTCCGGGCTCTCACTGCGTGCAAAGCTGGGGGCAAATTTTTTGAGGGATGTAACTTGTTGTTACAAATGTGGATGACTGAGCATTTGTGCCCTCGCTCTCAGCTATTGAGTTATGGTTCGGTTGAGAAAACTTGTATAGGAGAATTTTACACAAGAATCAAAGGTGCTAGTCTACCTGAAGAAGTCACGGCCTGGACATCATTATTTCGGAACCTCACTGCCAGACATATACAGTGGGTGCTTGGATGGTTGCCTGTCGAAGAAGTCATATATATGCCAGCAACCCAGCCGCATTTTTTGTTGATGGGACTCAAAAGCATCCAGCCCTATGCACCATATCGGGTTCTGAGGCAACTCGGGAGGTATCAAGTAGTACCGAGAGATGAAGATCTGAGTACCTAAGTGGTCGAAATTAGTCCTGACGGTCGGTTCCCCGAGGAAGAGGTTTGCCAAATCTGGAGTGAGTGTCAACATTTGATGGCGAACACTTGTGTGTCAGATAGGGTCAAAGGGGAAGTTGCCCCAGGGTATCAAGATTGGTTCAGAGGTGACGTGGCATATGGGAGACCAGCTAAAAGACTTCATCTTGAAGATTTCGTCAAGTCGTCCCAAGAGCAGTGGGATTGGTTAGCATAGGAAGAAGGCTATCGAGTTGAGATTGGTAAATTAAAGTAGCAAGTTGAGAGTCTGAAATTCGAGAACAGTGTACAGGTTACCTCGGATCAAGGTGAAAAGAACAGACTGGCTCGAGAAAACGAGGCGCTTAGGGCCCAAATCAGGCAATTGAGGATAACCGTTGATAAGCAACCAAGGAGCCGATCAGATGAGCAATTGATAAAAAAATTGGAAAACGAAGTCAGGGAATGGCGGGATGAATTAGGAAAATCTGAGAATATCATGGCAGAGCTTAAAGCGCAGTAGGCTACAAGAACAGAGGAGCGTCGCCAGTACTTGAATCAGTTGAAAAGGGACCAGGAGAAAATTGTTGCCAATTTAAAGAGAAACGTGGTTGCCATTGAGGGTAAAGCGGTTAGGCAGGCTAGAGATTTTGGAATTAAAAGTGGACACTGTTACGACTTGTTGGCCCAAATGGAGGTAGAAGTGCAGCAGTTGCAAGATCAACACCTACAGGACTCTCGAGCTTTAAAGACGTGCAGCGATCAGATAAGACGCTTGCTTATAGAAAAGAAGCAAACCAAAGACAGGATTAGAGCCACTGCTCATGCCATTTTCAGGAAATGCCGGGTTTTTGAAGAGATGACCTATACTACTTTTGTCTCAGTGGTAATGATCTATGTAAAGCAAACCATGAATGAATTAGAGCAGCTTGAAAGGGATTTGGATCCTAGGCCCGCGGCGAGGCCGAACGACGCCCCGCGGACACCTAAGTTTGAAGCACTAGAGTATGCATAGTCCGTGTCTGTAATTTTCTACCATTTTTGAGTCAGCCTTTCGTATGTCTGTTTTCTTTTCAGGTTAAGTATGTCTGCAGTCTTAGAGTTTGTGTTTGCTTTTAATTTGTGTCTGTTAGTTTCATTCCGAAAAGTGTTTAGTTTGTAATAGTTTGTTTTAGTAATGAAATTGAAAATTTCAAAAAAAAAATCTTATTTCCACCCTTTATTTTTGCATTTATTTTCACGAACTACGCTTGGTCTGATTCGTGCGGAGTCACGATACGTAGGCAATCTCCATAGGATTCGACCGTAATCGTAAGAAAAAGAAAAAAAAGAAGAAAAAACAAAGAAAGAGAAAGCAAGAAATGAGCGAGAACACAAAAAGAGAAAGAAATAAAAGAAAGAGAAGAGCACAAGAGAGGGATGAGGTGATGAAATTTGAAAGAAAGGTAAAAAGAAACAAGGAACGAAGTGCCGGGATGACGCATGCAATCGAGCAAACGCATAATAGAAATGATTAACTGTATAAGTGCATTCATGCCAACGTGCGGTTGTCAAATCTGTTAAAACTTGATCGCTAACAAAGTGGTTGTCTAAATGTGTGAGTTCAGGCAGGTGGTTAGTTGATTGGCAATTCTGGCAACTCACCCGTACAACACCCGGTCGAAAGATAAAGTAAAAATGACAGGGCAGGACTCGGAAATCAGCATCGTAGACCCTTCAAATGAAGTTAAGGTACAGATGTGGGTGCTAAGAAAGAAGAGATGAGGAAACTAAAAGCACAAATGGCTGAAATGCATCAGGCATGGTCTCAGGGACATCCGACACCACTATATCCCGCTAATCCATCTTACATCCCACCCCTGGCTCAAGCTCAGGAGCCCACCACTCCCCACGCATCTTCAGCCTTCCCCTATCACGCCCAGGGCTATGGTACCACTTCATACGCTCCCCCAGCTCCACCCCCCAAACAGAACCCTCCCCCACCCATGGTTCCAGTCTTTGTGGCACCTCTCCCAGCCCCATTACATAGATCGTCCAGTGAGCCGCTATCCAAGCTCACGACACCCAATATTACCCTCCCGAACCCACTTTCAAAGCGTCTGAGCCATATACCTATTCTCCCCATTTTGAAATCCCGGGAGAGGTTGAGAAACCGGTTAAGAATACAGAACAGGAGGAAGTGATTCGTAAAGTCAAAAGCCTGGAGTAATCCTTCAGGAACATGCATGGTTTAGGTAACCAAGTCAGCATCGCATACAAAGATTTGTGCCCTTTCCATGATGTTCAGTTGCCTGCGGGGTCTAAAATGCCGAAGTTTGACTTGTGTGAGGGGCATGGTGACCCAGTAGCCCATCTGCGTGGCTTTTGTAGCAAAATGAGAGGTGCTAGGGGGAAGGATGAATTGTTGATAGCATATTTCGGTCAAAGCCTGAGCGGATCCGCACTAGAATGGTACACGAGACAGGAACGCGGCCGATGGTATACATGGGATGATTTGGCACAGGCCTTCATTGGCCAATTTTAGTATAACCTTGAGATAGTCCCCGACCGTCTGTCATTGTTGAAGCTGGAAAAGAAGCCTGGGGAAAGCTTTAGAGAGTTTGGTTTCCGCTGGAGGGAACAAGCAGCAAGGGTTGATCCTCCAATGAGGGAGAGTGAGATGGTAGACTACTTCTTGCAAACATTGGAGCCTACCTATTTTGGTCATCTAGTGACATCTGTCAGAAAGTCGTTTAATAAAGTGGTAAAGATGGGAGCCATGATTGAAGAGGGATTGAAATCTAACAAGATCTTGAGCTACTCGGCATTGAAAGCAACTACTCAGGCCATCCAAAGCAGTACTGGTGGTGTGCTTGGAAAGAAGAAGAATGAATAAGTTGCTATGGTTAAAGCTAGTGCTTGGTCCAGGCCCAATAACCCTCCACTCTACTACAACCAACCCAGACTCCACCACCCAAACTACCAATATACCTCATAAGGCCCACCGCAACGCTACTATCCACCACCAGAACCACACTTTTCTATCCACCATGCCCAGACCTACACTCAGCCTCCGGTGCACTCGCAATGGCGTGCACCGAATCCCCAAAACACACATCTAGCCCCACAAAACACCTATCCACCTCCCAGGGCAAACAGACCAGGAACCAGCTTCCGCCCAAACCAAGCTTTTAAAAGTGAGAAGGCCCCAAACAGAAAAACATTTACTCCGCTGGGAGAATCTTACACCGCTCTCTTCCATAGATTGAAACAGTTGGGAATGTTGACCCCAATTGAGTCCAAAGCGCCAAACCCCCTTCCCAGAAACTTGGACCATTCTGTTAGTTGCGAGTACTGCTCAGGGATGCCGGGGAACGATACTGAAAAATGTTGGAAGTTAAAAAACGCAATACAAGAACTCATTGATAATCGCCGTATTGAAGTACAGGCTCCAGAGTCCCCAAACATCAATCAAAATCCGTTACCAGCGCATTATGAAGCCAGTATGATCGAACTGATACATGAGGGGATAGAGCCTAAAAAACCCTCGCAGGCGGTTATGGTGATCCGTTCTACGGAAGCCAAGGTCAAAGAAAAAACATTGAGCGCAAGGCCAGTGGTTCAGCTAAAAGAAATAAAATATAAGCCAGTGTTGGTAATGGGAAAAGGACCATTTGTTGCTACAAAAAAGCCAGAGCCAGTCAAGTTAGTGGTACCAGGGTCATCATCTGCACCCGTGGTTGTTGTGAAAGGGGCCTACATAGAACCAGTTGTCATAAAACCGATAGTCCAATTACCCGTGGTTGATAGCAAAGCCGTACCGTGGAAATATGACAAGGTAGTGGTGACATACAAAGGAAAGGAAATTGAGGAAAAGGTTGTGAAGCACAAGGACTAACTCGGTTGGGACGTTGTTTTGCTCCCGAAGAGTTGAGAAAGGCTAAGGACGCTAAATACAATCCAGTGCTAGTCAAAAAAGCTGTGATGGAAGAAGAGGCAGAAGAGTTTCTGAAAAAGATGAAAGTGCAAGATTATTCCATTGTTGAACAATTGAGAAAAACACCGGCCCAAATCTCGTTGTTGTCGTTATTGATCTATTCTGACGAGCATTGCCGAGCTTTGATGAAGATATTGAATGAAGCTCATGTTCCCGACAAAATTTCAGTGAACCATCTGGAGACAATTGCCAACAAGATCTTTGAAGTGAACAGGGTAGCATTTTCTGATGATGAATTGCCTGTGGAAGGCACAGAACACAATAAAGCTCTCTACTTGACGGTCAAGTGTGAAGGTTCAATGGTTACTCGGGCACTGATCGATAACGGGTCGAGTGCTAATATTTGCACGTTGTCCACATTGAACAAGTTGAAGATTGATGATGATAGAATCCGCAAAAATAGCATTTGTGTTCGAGGGTTCGACGGAGGGGGAACAAACACAGTAAGGGATATTGTACTCGAATTGACTATTGGCCCGGTCGAGTTCACTATGGAATTTCAGGTGTTGGATGCTGCAGTGTCCTACAATCTTTGTTGGGTCAACCATGGATCCATGCGGCCAAAGAAGTGCCTTCCACACTGCACCAAATGGTCAAGTCCGAGTGGGACAGACAAGAAATTGTGTTATATGGGGAAGATCCCACATGCGCCATGAGTGATGCCATTGTGCCCTTTATAGAAACTGAAGATGATAAGGGAACATGGGTTTATCAGGTCTTCGACACGGTCCCGGTGAGCAGAGTGCCCGAGGGTAAAAGCATTCCATGTCCCAAGATGGCAGCTGCGACCGTCATGGTAGTATCAGAAATGCTGAGTAATGGGTTCATGCCAGGAAAGGGTCTGGGAGCTGAACTTCAGGGCATTGTTCAACCTGTTTTTCTGCCCAAAAATCTGGAAACCTTCGGATTAGGGTTCAAACCAATAGCGGCAAATGTTAGAAAGGCTCGTAAATTGAAAAAGAAAGCTTGGGTTCTTCCCAAACCAATTCCACGCTTGTCCAGGTCCTTCGTCAGGTCGGGTAGCAAGAAGCAGTCATTGGCAAAGGTGTTGGGTCCACTGATTGGGGCAGAAGAGAATTTGGATAAGGTGTTTGAGAGAGTATTTGCTGAAGTGAACATGGTTCAGGCTGAGGAAGGGTCAAGCGGAGCAGACATACAGTACATCGGACCACATGCTAACATCAACAATTGGGAAGCTACTCCTCTTCCAGTTCGGAGGGAGTCGTGGTAGTGGGTTTTGTTTCTTGTTGTCACCTGGATTATTTCAGGGTTTGTAATCCAGTTGCTATGTTCCGTCCGTGTGGATGAGTTAAAAATCCTGTTATCTTTACATTCAATGAAATGCAATTTTCTTCGTTCCTAATTTTGTTTCCATTTTTCCTTTCTTTTGTACAGTTCTTTTTATGCTAATATCAATGATATGACATGCATGAGGAATCTTCGGCCCAGTTTTAAAAGCCAATCTAGCTCAGAAATAATAATACAAGAAATCAAGTGTGATGATGGGGTGGATTATAACAACGATGAAGCTTATGAGGAAATTAGTAAGGAATTAATCCAATTTGAGGAAAAACACAAACCTAACCTAAATGACATAGAAGCAGTTAATCTAGGGGACCAAGACAATGTGCAGCAAACTAAAGTAAGTGTTCATCTGGAGCCACAACTCAAGGAGGAGATAATTAGAGTATTGCATGAGTACAAAGATGTTTTTGCATGGTCGTATGATGATATGCCAGGTCTAAGCACCGATTTGGTGGTCCACAAGTTGCCCACTGATCCGGCAGTCCCTCCTGTCAAGCAGAAGTTGAGAAAATTCAAAAACGGACATAAGTGTGAAGATCAAAGAGGAAATTACCAAGCAATTTGACGTGAAGGTCATTCAGGTTACACGGTATCCCTCTTGGTTAGTTAATGTTGTGCCTGTGCCGAAGAAAGATGGCAAGACCAGGGTATGTGTCGATTATCGGGATCTTAACAAGGCAAGTCCAAAAGACAATTTCCCACTGCCCAACATCCATATACTGATTGAAAATTGTGCCAAGCATGATATTGGTTCTTTTGTGGATTGTTACGCGGGTTATCATCAGATTCTAATGGACGAGAAAGATGCAGAAAAGACGGCATTCATCACGCCGTGGGGAACGTATAGTTATCGGGTCATGCCGTTTGGTTTGAAAAATGCTGGGGCAACTTATATGAGGGCCATGACAACCATATTCCATGATATGATACACAAAGAAATCGAGGTGTATGTGGATGATGTGATCGTGAAATCTAGACAGCAATCCGACAATGTCAGAGATTTGAGAAAGTTCTTTCAAAGGCTTCGCAGGTACAATCTTAAGCTCAATCCTGAAAAATGTGCTTCGGGGTGCCATCTGGGAAGTTGTTAGGGTTTATAGTCAGCCGGGGGGGTATTGAATTAGACCCGTCGAAGATCAAAGCTATTCAGGAATTGCCACCTCCAAGAAACAAAACCGAGGTGATGAGTTTGTTGGGAATATTGAACTATATCAGCAGGTTCATTGCTCAGCTCACGACAACTTGTGAGCCGATTTTCAAATTGTTGAAGAAAGACGCTGTGGTTAAATGGACTGATGAATGTCAGGAGGCTTTTGATAAGATAAAGAGGTATTTGTCGAACCCACCCGTGTTGGTCCTGCCAAAACCAGGGAGGCCTTTGATTCTATATCTGATAGTTTTGGATAATTCATTCGGCTATGTACTGGGGCAGCATGATGTTATGGGTAGAAAGGAGCAGGGTACCTACTATCTTAGCAAGAAGTTCACATCTTATGAGGTTAAGTATACTCATCTGGAAAGGACATGTTGCGCTCTAACTTGGGTGGCACAGAAGTTGAAACATTATTTGTCATCCTACACTACTTACCTCATATCTCGCTTGGACCCATTGAAGTATATTTTTCAGAAGCCCATGCCCATCGGGAGGCTTGCAAAGTAGCAGATCCTGCTTACAGAGTTCGACATTATCTATGTGACACAGACTGCGATGAAAGCACAGGCATTAGCCGATCATTTGGCTGAGAACCCCGTCGATGAAGATTATGAACCTTTGAAAACTTATTTCCCTGATGAAGAGGTGATGCACATTGATGAATTGGAACAAGCCGAGAAGCCGGGATGGAAACTTTTCTTTGATGGGGCTGCAAATATGAAAGGCGTGGGAATAGGAGCAGTACTTATTTCTGAAACAGGTCAGCATTACCTTGTTACAGCTCGGCTTCGTTTCTACTGTACAAACAACATGGCAGAATATGAGGGGTGTATATTGGGATTGAGATTAGCTGTAGATATGGGTGTACGGGAAGTCTTGGTCATGGGCGACTCGGACCTACTAGTACACCAAATTCAAGGAGAATGGGAAACACGGGATTTAAAACTTATACCGTACTGGCAATGTCTGCATGAGCTTTGACAGCGATTTCAGGCTATAGAGTTCAGGCACATTCCAAGGATTCACAATGAGGTTGCCGACGCTTTGGCTACTTTGGTGTCGATGTTGCATCATCCAGACAAGGCTTATGTTGATCTGTTGCAGATTCAGGTCTGTGATCAGCATGCTTACTGTAACAGGATAGAAGAGGAAATCGATGGCGAGCCGTGGTTCTATGATATCAAAGAGTACATCAGGACAGGATTATACCCGATACAAGCCACCGGTGATCAGAAAACAAACGATTCAGCGATTGGCAAGCGGGTTTTTCTTTAGTGGAGGAGTGTTGTACAAAAGAACTCCAGACCTCGGGTTGTTGAGATGCATGGATGCAAGACAGGCCACATCTATCATGACTGAGGTACATTCCGGAGTTTGTGGACCGCATATGAGTGGGTACGTTCTAGCAAAGAAGATTCTCCGAGCAGGTTATTATTGGCTCACTATGGAGCGGGATTGTATCAGTTTTGTGCGTAAATGTCATCAGTGCCAAGTGCATGGAGATTTGATTCATTCTCCACCATCAGAACTACATACGATGTCCGCACCATGGCCTTTTGTTGCATGGGGCATGGATGTTATTGGGCCAATTGATCCAGCAGCGTCAAATGGGCACAGGTTTATTCTGGTAGCTATAGACTATTTTACCAAATGGGTGGAAGCTAAGACGTTCAAGTCTGTGACTAAGAAAGCTGTGGTCAACTTCGTGCACTCAAATATCATCTGTCGGTTTGGGATTCCGAAGGTAATCATCACGGATAATGGAGCTAATATTAATAGCCATTTGATGAAAGAGACATGTGAATAGTTTAAGATTACCCATAGGCATTCTACTACATACCGTCCCAAGGCAAATGGTGTTGTTGATGCAGCCAATAAGAATATAAAGAAAATACTCCGGAAGATGGTTGAAGGATCTAGACAGTGGCATGAGAAATTACCTTTTGCATTGTTAGGATACCGCACCACCATTCGTACCTCGGTGGGGCGACTCTTTATTTATTGGTGTATGGCACCGAGGCAGTAATACCTGCAGAGGTGGAAATCCCGTCTCTACGAATCGTTGCGGAGGTTGAGATCGATGATGATGAATGGGTGAAAAGCCGTTTTGAGCAGTTGAGTTTGATTGACGAGAAGAGATTGGCATCAGTGTGTCATGGCCAACTGTACCAAAGAAGAATGGCAAGAGCATACAATAAGAAAGTGCGTCCAGGAAATTCGAAGTCGGACAGTTAGTACTGAGGCAAATTTTGCCTCATTGGGCTAAGGCAAAAGGAAAATTTGCCCCAAACTGGCAGGGACCATTTGTAGTAACCAGAGTGTTGTCTAACAGGGCATTGTATTTGATAGATGTAGAAGGAAAATGTATAGAAATGGCCATCAATTCCGATGCAGTCTAGAGATATTATGTATGATTTCTTTATTTCTGAATATATCTGTTTGTATTTGGCATATCTTAAAGATTGAAATGACGAAGGCGTTTTGTCCTGTTATCCAAACACTTTTATCCCTTGTCATCCCCTTTGAGCCTTACTTGTTTTTCATACCCCTCTTTCGGAATCAATGACACTATCAAGGAACACAGGTGTCGAACATAGGAAAAAAGAAGAAGAAAAGCAAAGGAAAAAGAAAAGAAAAGAAAAAGAAAGAAGAAGAAAAATAAATAAAAAAAGAAGAAAAATAGAAGAAAAATGAAAGTGAAGGAAAAGAGAAAGAGAAGGAAAAGAAGAAGAAAAGAAAAGACAAGGGAAAAAAACAACAAGGATAATTATGATACAGTGAACTACATTTGACTTGATCCCGAAAGGGTATGTAGGCAGCCTTACTCCGAGGTTCAGTCATGCCAAAATAAAAATCCAAAAATCCCCAAGCAAGAAACTGGGGCAGAAGTTGTGATTTTTGTGAAAAATTGGATTCCGAAAGTTGTAATTTAAACCTATTCGAATTGTTTTGAGCCTTTTATACCTTTCTTTCTAACCCAATCCAAAAGCCTACACTACGGTCCAAAGAAAGACTTTTGATCAATTTCTAAGAAATGCCAGGTCGAGCAGGTAGCAGTAATTCGTATCAGTGGCAACACTCTGGTTCAAGCAAGAAAGAACAAAAGTAAAAATGAGAGAGTCTTATTGGTGAAAACCTTCACGGGCACCGTAAGGTGACGGGAGCTGAAGGAAAATAAAATGAGAGAGTCTTAATGGTGAAAACCTTCACGGGCACCTCAAGGCGAAAGTGAGTTGAGGGATGGAAAACTGAGAAAGGTCTGTTGATGGAAACCATTGCGTGTTACTGCAGGAAAACAAGGTTAAGGTCTGGGTAATTCAAACAATTGATGGAAGTTCTGAGCAACAAAGTATGGCAATTGAAAGCTGGTTAGTTGGACAGGTTGGGCCGATTAATCCAAAATGCATGTCATGACCATTGGTACCAGTTGTCTCGCTCAGATAAGTTTCTTTTCCTTCTCTTTTTAAACAGTCATCTGGTTTTGGATTCTTCTTATCCTTAACTAAAAATCATTACATTTCATTTTGTTTTGAGGGTTTTGTCTAGCTGAGATGTTTTAGTGCCGGTTTTGTTCAATGCAAGCAGAAAAGACTTCAAAGCTCATTACCAGCTTCCGGAATTGTAAAGCACAGCGTGATCAGAGCAGGTCAAAAACAACCTGATGTCAAGTGGAATACAGGGAATTAACGGAAGTTTTATCGGTGAAATGATTGGAGAATGTCGTAGGAAAGGCAAAGGTTCAAACAAAAGGGTCAGAAAAGTGAAATAACAGCATGGGTGTAAAACATTTAGGTCGCCAGAGGTTGGGAAATTTAAAAGTTGGTCAGAAAGTCAAGCGGTTCAGGGTCAGTGCGTGGAAGTCAGTCAACACAAAGCAAGGCAGTGGAAGGATTTTTCGGCAAGAATGCCATCCACTAACCACCGTTTTAAACTGACGAAATTTTCTTTGATTGAAACAGGGGCAGAAAAGCTAGCTGTTGAGGAGGAATTCTCCAGGAGGGAAAAACAAGCAGTAATCAGGTTTAACCGCAAAGTGCGGTTTAATTAAATACAAGATAATCATGAATAGCATAGGGGAATATAATTTGGTAGCAAAGTTCGCATGTTTAGGGTAAATGCAAGTTGTCAGGACCTTCCTGGATAATAGGACGTAATTCAAATACCCGGGTAAGATAACATGGCATAGTGAGAAGTAACACCTTAGGTTCATAATTGTTTGGAGTTGTCAGGATCTTCCTGGATAAAAGGATGTAGTTTAAACCCTTGTAGATAACATGATGTAGTGAGGGTAATACCTTAGGTTTGTAATTATGTGGAGTTGTCAGGACCTCCCGGGATAATAGGATTTAGCTTTCAATTCTTAGTAACATGTGATAATATGATTCAGTTCAACACTCACCCATACACCCAGCTTCAAAACTGGGGCAGAAAATTTTCGTCGGTTGATTATTTTGTTGAAGTCAGGAGTCCGCCTGGAGAACAGAGACATACTTTTCAAGTTTGATGTCAGGAGTCCGCCTGAAGAACGAAGACATACAGTTTAAATTTTAAAAGTCAGGAGTCCGCCTGGAGAATAGAGACATTCAATTTCAAATTCAGAAATCAGGAGTCCGCATGGAGAACAGAGACGTACTTTTCAAGTTTGATGTCAGGAGTCCGCCTGAAGAACGGAGACATATAGTTTAAATTTTAAAAGTCAGGAGTCCGCCTGGAGAATAGAGACATTCAATTTCAAATTCAGAAATCAGGAGTCCGCCTGGAGAACAGAGACATACTTTTCAAGTTTGATGTCAGGAGTCCGCTTGAAGAACGGAGACATACAGTTTAAATTTTAAAAGTCAGGAGTCCTCCTGGAGAATAGAGACATTCAATTTCAAATTCAGAAATCAGGAGTCCGCCTGGAGAACAGAGACATACTTTTCAAGTTTGATGTCAGGAGTCCGCCTGAAGAACGGAGACATACAGTTTAAATTTAAAAGGCAGGAGTCCGCCTGGAGAATAGAGACATTCAATTTCAAATTCAGAAATCAGGAGTCTGCCTGGAGAATAGAGACATTCAATTTCAAATTCAGAAGTCAGGAGTCCGCCTGGAGAATAGAGACACGTATTTTGAATTATAGCAATCAGGAGTCCGCTTGGAGAATAGAGACATACAATTTAATTTTAGCAATCAGGAGCCCGCCTGAAGAACAGAGGTCACACAATTTAGATTTTAGTTTTCAATCAATTTCTTGGTGTGCTCGAAGTCAGGTTCCCGCCTGGAGAATGGAGGTGTTAAATTTTTAAGTAGTCAAAGTCAGGTGCCCACCTGAAGAATGGAGGTGTTAAATTTTTAAGTAGTCAAAGTTAGGAGCCCGCCTAAAGAATGGAAGTGTTAAATTTTTAAGTAGGTGAAGTCAGGAGCCTGCCTGGATAATAGAGGAGTACTTTCAAGTTCGAGTTCATCAATCAGGAGCCCGCCTGGATAACATAAGAATACATTAGAGTTCAAGATTACTCAAGTTCAGCAGTTTGGAGAGAGGGAATAACATCTCAGTTAACCAGGTGAAATAGCAACAGGGAATTTTATCGAGAAAACACAAGACAATGAGGCAACAAGACAACACAAGACAACAAGGAAGTACAAGAGCAAGTTTGAAGAATTTGGATAGGACTTTTGTAATTCATAGTTCATAGCTTAGTCTAACTTCTTTTATTTTTATACGGTGTAATAAGGGAAGTCAACAAGCAGCAGCAATAGCAATCGCAGTGAAATCATAGCTCCCGGTAGTCCCAGCTACCAGACTTTCCCGAACTACATTGACCTGATTCCTGTTTAGCCCAGGATATGTAGGCAACCTCCGAAGCAGGATGCGGTCAAACTTTTCAAAAATGCTTCACAATGGAATATTTGAACGGACAAAAATCGCTCTTACTTGCTCACTTATCTTTGCCCGAAAACATTTCATGTTTCCAAGCAAAGAGGGGCAGTTGTGAGCACGTGATTTTTGCCCTATATATGAATCATTCCTAAAATTCCAACAAAAATTTTTTTTCTTATTTTTACAATTTTTTATGCATTTTGGTATCATTTTCTGCTAATGGTTGCATTTTATTTGTGCATGTTAATTCATATAAAACACAAAAAATATGCAGTTTCATTTAAGATATAATTTTATATTTTTAGGACCGATTAGGGGTTAGTTTGTTTTAGAACCAAACATGGAAAATTACAAAAAAGCTCACTTTCGCATTTTAATTGTTTTAATCGTAAATTTGGCGTAAAATAGGTTTTTAATAATTTTAGAATTTAATTAGTTTAGTTTTGAAATATATTAGGACTTTATTTTAATTGTTGCAATTGTATAAAATCATAAAAAATATATAATAAAAACACAAAATGATAAAGAAGAAAATAAACAAGAACAAATTGGGTTTATCTAAACCCAAACTGCAGCCCAAATCAGCTTCCGACCCAGGCCCAGAACCCTCTTCCCATCCGGTCTAATTCGATAAGATCAAAACGACACCGTTTGGCGTCGATTAATCCAAACCGTCGAGGTTAGCAAGATCAACGGCTTAGAGGCGGGGTAGGCATCCTATAAGTCTGTCCGAAGGTCCCCCCCCCCCCACCCCACTCATCATCGTCCTCCTCAACCCCCCACAAACCCTAGCCGCGCCGCCCTGAAAATCCTAGATCGTCGGTGACGGCGCCAATGCTAATCACCCCCAAATTTACACCCCTCGTCCTCTTCACTCTCCTTTTTCCATTCCCACCATTGGTTTCTCTCGAATATGGCCGGAGCTCGTCGAATCTCCGATTGAAGTTTCCGGCCAAGTCGCAAGTTGGTCCAAACCCGTCCAAAATCATACCCCATAATCCCCAGACTTCCCTCAACCCAAATCCATGACTATTTTCCTTCGAATCCTGGTGAAGTAGCTCGGATTTCAAATCTGAAAATTTTCGGTCAAAACCTAACACAAAATCTTGTGATTTTGGACCGTACCATCCTTAACCATGTGTTTATTGTGAGAATACATGGTTAAGGATGTTACGAGTCAAAAATTTGGAAAAGATTTGAGCAAGCAGTGATTAGTCGGAGGTTTAGCTCCGTTGGTAAGTTTTTCTTCAACTCTCTAAGTCATTTTTTTATTAATATAGTCTCATATTCCCTTATTTGGTTAGTTGGATTGGTTGTTTATCGATCATATTTTAATGTCGTTCATAGATAATAATAATAGTTATTAATTTAATTGTTTAATATTAATGTTAGATCATGTTGATACACTGTTTTGATCGCCCTGTTCTTCTTTTTCTGATTGTTTAATGATTCCGGGTTTAGACGATTAGTTTAAATGTTGACGATTGCTCTCGTTTGGTTAACAGATTGTTAGAATATGCATTAGGATAAGTTGTATTATTGATATTCTTCCTTAGAGTTGGACCCGGTTGGTTATAGCTGAGCAAATCTTTGGTTTTTAATTAACTTTAGTTAGATTTTAGCTGGGGTTAAAAGGGTTGGGATCAGTTAGCATTAGGCTGTAAATTCCAAACTAGTTCCAAACTAGTAGAAGGGCATATTAGGGATAGAAAAGGGCAGTTTCTTTGGGGATAGTAATTTCAAAATAGGGATAAGGGTAGTATAGGTATTTTAGGAGTAAAAGAGCATCCTAGGGCCTTCTAGAAGGGTATTTTAGTGTAGATTTCAGCCAACTTAGGAGATTAGCTTGGGAAACAAGTCAAGAAATGGGGGACTAAACTGAAAATAGGGGAGGGACTAAAAAGAAAACCAAAATTTGATTAACCCTTTTGGTAGCACCTATAAAATGGCATCAAATGCCTTGAGGAATGGGTCCTTTTCAAAAAAAAAAAGTTCGCTATTTCATAGCTGGTTTAGTTTGTTTTTCAGAAATTTTCCTTTCTAGTTCCACATACCAAGTAGAAGTTAGAAATTTAACTACTAGAAAGCAAATAGATAAAAAATTTCAAAAACATATACTGTTTCATTCGACTATGAAATTGATTTTCTGGTTTTAGTAGTTGAATTACAAATTTCAGTTCCTTTTCTGGTGATTTGAGTGGTCAGAGCAATTTCTGGTTGGTTCAAGAATATTGGAGTTTCAGTGAGCCTGTTTTGGTTCCATTTGTTGAATTTTCGAGTTTGGGATGTCCTGGCTGTTTAAATTTCAGTGTTGTGTCCAAATTTCAGATTCTGAGTTGTTGGGTTGTTGTTTCCTCTGTTTGGATTGTTGAATTTTCTCCTGAGCTACACTGTTGCATTGCAGCTTCTGATCCATTTTTCTTTTATTTCCTTTCAAATCTCAGGTACACGCTCTCAGTCTGTTTGATGTAATGTGAACATGGAATACAATTGTTGCCCTGGAATTGCAATACAAAAAGGATTAAGTTTAGATATTTCCATGTTTGTTTGATACTCACAGTTGTCTTAATTGAATTGTATATGCGAGACCTCTAACTAGGCTGTATAAATGTATAATTGATATATGACATATAGACATGGTGTAGTGTAACTGAGGCATCATGGTGGTTAACTTTAGTTTTAGAATAAATGTCGTCAGTATAGTATATTGTGGTTTACAGAAAACAGAAATGAGGTATCGAAACAGTAGTATTTTTAAACAATGTCTCTGTTGCAATTGTTAATGTCAACAGGTGTTTGTTAATGATTAGTTTGTGAGTTCTAGTACCTTAGTGACATAATACGTATGACAAGTTTAGGATTACATTTGGCTTAATTTATCACTTTGATAATGCTTAAGGTAACTCAATAATTGAATAGTTAAATGGTTGCCCGCAGTTCGTCATTTGTGGTCTAAAAGCCTGTTAGTTCAATGAGGGTATGTGATATGGGTTTAATTAGGAGATGGGTCCAATTGGTGGTTTGTCAATCCAGGGGATCGACCCCCATACCTCTGCGAGCTCAACTGCTATGGGCCACTCCAGGCCTAACGCTTGCATTCACAATAGTTTTCTTTCCAATTGTGCTGGGCCCTTTGAGGCCCAAGACCGGTTGTACGTTTTTTAGGTTGTAGAAAATTGTCGTCATTTTTTAGGTTGGCCCTTTTAACAAGAATTGATGAGACAAGCCTCGCCGAATAAAATAAATTGTGGGCCCTCAATAATTGGTTATTTAAATATGATTATAATTTGGGAGGGCCATTTAGCGAACTTCACGGCTCTTCCCCAAAATAATATTACGTCAGAATCTTTAGGCGCGGTTTTAATTAAATTACCTTCTTAAACTCGGGTGCGCATTGATGCGACCCAAATCCAAATCTCGACGAAGTCGAAATGTGTTGACAATCATGGGTGCATTGATTGCGACGTGGTCCGAGACACGTTTTTCACAACGTTGCAATTCTTATTAAAAATAATAACAATAATAATAATAATAATAATAATAATAATAATAATAAAAGCGGTTTTAAAATTAAAAATCACATAAGCTAGAACGTGTATTAAAATTAGATAAAATCAAATACAACAGTTAAGCGACCGTGCTAGAACCACGGAACTTGGGAATGCCTAACACCTTCTCCCGGGTTAACAGAATTCCTTACTCGGATTTCTGGTTCGCAGACTGTAACAGAGTCATAAATTTCCTCGGTTCGGGATTCAACCGGTGACTTGGGACACCATTAATATCCCAAGTGGTGACTCTGAATAATTAATAATTAAATCTTGTTCCGATTGTCCTTTAATTGGAAAAACTCCTTTACGCCCTTCTGGGGGTGTAGGTAGAAAAAGGAGGTGTGACAACTTAAATCTCAATTGGTGACTGAATCTGCACCACAATAGGTGTGAGAATGACAGGAGGTATTTTAGGTTCATCCCCTTCATGAATGAGCCCGATTGATCCTTCCAGATCCTATTCTTCATCAGTTTCGATCACATTTACCCCCTCACCCTTGTGATCCGGGAGGGGATTGGTACGGATATTAGGCATAGCCTTTTTTGCTTGTATAATCTTGGTGTCAATCAGTGTCTAGATCTTATCCTTCAAAGTGCGATATTCATCAACAGTATGACCCTTCATGCCCGAGTGGTAGGCATATGTCTTGTTTGGATTGACCCACTGAGAGGAATTTTCCATGGCAACAGCGGGAATAGGAGTGACATAATCGGCAGCCTTCAGTCTCTCATACAACTGATCGATGGTTTCAGTAATAGGAGTGTATTGTCTGGGCAGTCTACGGTCAAAATTTGGTTTGGGTTTTTGGTAGTTTTGGCGGGCTGATGGTGAGTGATAGTATGCTGGCTGAGTGTTATAAGTATGGTAAGTGGAGGTGGGTTGTTGGTATCTGGGAGGTGAAGGCTGATATATGGGTGGTGGTGTTTGGTATGTGAGGGGAGACTTTGCACCTTGGGCTACCATCATTGCCCCTACTTCCTTCTTTTTAGAAATACCGCCCGACTGCAAGGCTTTGTTTGTAGCATGTAGTGCCTCAAAATTTGTTACCATTCCGCTTTTAATTCCCTCTTCTATTCTTTCTCCCAATTTGATGATGTCAGAAAATTTATGGTTTTCAATAACCATCAACCTCTCGTAATATTGCAGATCCTGCGCTCAGACAAAGAACATATTCATCTGTTCTTTTTCCAGTGCTGGCCTTACTTTTGCAACTTCTGATATCCATCGAGTAGCATACTCGCGAAAACGTTCTGTTGGCTTCTTCTTAAGATTCTGAATATAGAAGATGTCTGGCACATTTTTTGTATTGAACCTGAACCAATCCATAAAATCTGACGCCATGCTTAGCCAGTTAAACCATTTCTTCGGGTTTTGACTAATGTACCAGGATAGGGCGTCTCATGTGAGGCTCCTCATGAATAGCTTCATACGGATTTTTTATCTTTACCAAACCCTACGAGCTTGTCACAATATGTTCTCAAGTGTACCTTCGGATCACTTATCCCATCGAACATTTTGAACTTAGGAGGTTTGTAACCCTCTAGTAGTTCTACATCCGGCAAAATACACAAATCCTTATAATTCAAACCTTCGATACCTTTACCACCCTCAACACCTTGGACTCGACTAGTAAGTTTCTCGAGCTCCTCTACCATGTAATTGATAAGCAAGTCCTTCTCGGTGGAATCCTTTATGTATAGGGTCGGTTGTGGAGTGTGGGGTAAGGTTAAGGTTTCCACATATATGGGGTTGCTTTGATGGACTCCAGGAATTTTGGCGTAGTGGTAGTTGTTGATTGAGTTTTGGGGATCAGGGGTAGGTTGTGGTACGTTCTGAGGTGTGTGGTAGGTGGTGGTTTGTGGATACTAGGTCGGATGGTGATGATGTTGTGGAGGGGTCAGTTATTGGCGGAGGATTAGGATTTTGAGGAGGTGTGGCATACTGATGAGGTGCGGGAGGATTTTGGTTTTGTGTGTTTTGGGGAGGTGCTGGGTTTTGGGCATTTTGTTGGTTGACGTTGGAGATGTTCAGGGTAAGGGAAAGGTTTGCCAAGTTTTGGACCTGCTCAAATTTCCCTTGTAGCTCAAGTATCTTCTATTCCAATCGTAAAACCAAGCCATCCTGTGCCGAAGTACTCCTACCATCCGAAGTCTTGACATTCTCTGCATGTGTAGCGTTGTCTTTCTTGATATCGCTCGTATCATTCATTATGGATTTTCCCTTGCTTTTAGGATCACTTGGAGGAGGAGAAGGTGGATGACCTCTAGATCTGGTATGATATGCTAATGATGCCAATATGCATGAACCAACCTTAGGGGATGGGAATAAGCAAACAAAGAAAAGAATAAAACAAATGTAAATGAGTCAGTAAGGAGTATTAAAAGGATATTTGCAGTATTTAAACACATATTGCAGAGTTATAAATTCATGTTCTAGTTTGGGGACCTCATTATGCTTGAGGTAGGCCTAAGCGACATATAGATTTGGAGAAAATCAATGCGAATAACTGCATAATTTCATTAATATGATAAATGAACCAATTCTCTACTAAAACGACAATAATTATAAAGAGTCACTAATGGCATTTCCCTTATTACAACCAAAGTCTAAAAAAGAGTCTAGAAAGTAAGTAAAACATCATTCCTAATCTATTTGGTCCCTGAGGGACCTTCTCCATTCTTGGCCTTCTTTGCTCCATCGATCAGATTCCTAGGCCGCGCATGTCCAGCAGCAAATACGCCCTTGCTAGATGCCCTCCTTCACTGCCCTCTGCATTCTGACAGTTTGAGATCCTTTTCCTTATCTTTCCCTCAAGCTCCATCAACCCATGCTCCAAATATTCTAGCCTCTCTGCTGATTTAGTGGCGATTTCTTTCCACTTGTTGATTACTTCCATGTCCACTTTATGTTGTTCTAAATGCCTTGCTTCAGACTCGATAACCCTTTTGCGCAATATCCTATATTTGACTTGTGCTTCAGCATCGTTGTCTATAACCCTATTCTTTAGATTAATCCCTGGCTTGACATCCCCCGCTATATCATCTACCAACCATGATGGATAGAAATACACATGGCTGGCGTGATACCGATCTGGCTCGATGGTATCTTTCTCCACAATGATCTTTTGATGCCACATGTGTTATGCCTCGAACTTGAATGGAATGGCATTCCCCTGGAAGTACGCTTTTGTACTGTACCATTTTAGAAACTCGTGGTATAACTTGTTTCCTCCTAGCTTGCCTCATAACCCTGATAGGAGCATAAGGATAGATCCCTCTCAGTCCGATTAGCAATAGATGAGGAGTATCTCTCGACCTGATGATGAATTCATTGCTAGAGAACCACTCAAACATCTAATGTACATTGTCATCAGTCAGATTGCTGAAGATATGTACCCAGCTCACAGCGTTTTCTGGTTGCGCAAACCTATTTGGGATAAAAGTCATTCTCTTCGGATGGTGATAGGCTATGTTGTCATTCCATAGTCGTCGCGGAAGTTCTTGATGGTATTCTCCTCTCTAAGGTGTTCCAAAAACCATACTTGCAGCAACAGATTGCAACCCTCGAAATGCCTATACCCCTTTTTGCAACGATCTAAAGCCCGGTACATCTCAGTCAAAACCATAGGGACAATAGTGTAAGTTTGCCCCTCAAACCCCCCTATTAAGGTCTTAGTGACCATAGCTAGGCGAGTGTGGATCTTTTTTCCCTGTATTGGAAATACCAGCATCCCTAGAAAGCAGACAATGAATACAAAAACTCGGTGGTGAGTCCAACCCAAAGAAGTGATGGCAAACTCATCATGATAAAGGCGATATGACTTGTTGTGCCCATAACGCTCATAAAGGAAATTGAATGGTATGTAAGACTTCTTCAGACAGACTAACTCATCATCTTTCCTAAAACATATCATTTTTAAGAAACCTCGAGAAGTGCGATTTTCTGATACCAACAAACCAGGGCTATCCCATGGGAGCCCAGCGAAGCCTCTTATTTGTTCTAATAGAGGAGTCATTTCTATGTCACCAAAACAGAAGATGACTCTCTTCTCATCCCAATACATGGTGGCGGCCTCAATTAATGCAATGTTTGGCTGAATGTCTAAGAAGGAGGGTAAATTTTCGAGGACTTTTTTCACATGATTTTTGTCACTTGGTGAGTGTTTTTCCCACCAATCTAGCAGTAAAGGTCGGATATTTTTAACCATGCCAAATCTGGGGACTTATGTCTCGTATTTGCAAAACAAATAGAGTTAGCCCTTTCCCCCTCCGGATTTGGCTATTCACACATTAATGATCAACACATTGGCATGTTTTCTCCAAATAATGCACAGATAGTGATTGTGCCCATTAGGATTATGGAAATCTCAGCGGGTTTTGGACAAGGCTTATCTTAGCGAGTTATTATGCGAACATCATTCTAACCCATACTAGGTTTGGATATGATGGATGCACAGTTAATGTTAGAGTGGAGGTTTCTAGAAGAGTCTAGAATAGGTACCCTCAATAAGCTGACAACTTGAGAGGGAAAGGCACAGAATCGTCTACTGCACCACCAATCGACTAGTTTTACCACAAATAAGCCTTTTCAAATTTAAAGGGTGATTTAGAAAGAGCGCGGACACTCATCAAGTGCCGCTATGGTATTAATTACACACGAGTGGAATATGATATGGATCATGCTTTATAAAGATAAAACAACACGTCAAATATTTTGCATGATGAAAACAGTAAATGTAGTATTGCATAAAACGTAATGACATAAAAATAAAGGAAAATAAGGAAGAAGTTAGTTCGCGCAATGTGGAAATTGTAATAAAGAAACAAGGGAGTGAGGGTGGGGAGAGACGTGATGTAGCAATTCTAATAGATGCATAAAGGAAAATGCATGTTATGACCAAATTGAGCAGAGATTTGCGTATTAATGCGAATTCAAATAAAGGGAAAATAAGAATAAGGGTGTACAGCTTGAAATAAAGGGGAAACGGGAGCGAGATATTCATGTAACAGCAAAAAATAATAAAAGACACGCTTATCAGAGAAGACTAATTCATATAGACCAAGTTTGCAATGGTAAGAGCCTAAAAATATCCCCAACAGAGTTGGCATGCTGTCGCGCCCCTTTTTCTCGTGAAATCAGGTTTCGACACATGACAACTCTTTTAAAGGAAGGTGTTAAAAGAGAGAGTCACCACCTAATAGGTTTGAGATGTGCTAGGGCACCTATTTGCAAACAACTCTGGTTTAATCAGTTTGCATCACCAAAGATTGGGCAAGGGCTCAAATTACTTCGAAGAGAAGGTGTTAGGAACTCTTCGAGGTCCACAACTACGGATCCCGGCCGAACTCGAATTATATGAATTAGTCAGACAAACAAAGACAAAGAAGGCAAGAAGTTTGGGAAGTTTTATTGAACACAAATAATTGATTTAAAGACAAGAGGGGGGTTCCTAAATTGTTTAGACTAAAGGATCACCCTGTGCAACATAAATAATACTTTGTAACTCCCTCAAGATGGGGTGTTACTTGTATTATTCAGCAGGCACAGACTATCATCTCCTGCTATCCGATTACTATATTTAAGTTGTTACCTAAAACGCACTAGTTGATTCTAAACTGTGCCTTATGCATGCTCTACTCGTCCCATGCCTATGGCCCAGGAGGTGTTTGGACCTCTATTTTGGATAGTTCTAGACTTAACTTAGGCTGCTCAAAAATAATAAAACTAGGCGACATACAAAACAATTTTGACTTCATGTAAAAGCAATTAAGGGCTTAAGTTAGACATGGTTTCTAATTGACCTCATGCAGGCAGTTTCAGATGTAAGGTTCCATCTTATAGACGAGATTACACGGTTATTACATGGTGATTATTGAGATTACATGTTTCTAAACCATAAGAATGTTGTGTCTAAGTGATTTACGCAGTAGAGGGAGCAATCAAATCTATTGGAAAAGACCAGAATTACTCATGTTTTTTGACAGTGGCATGAATAAGCAGTAAACATCATTTGAGAAATTCAACATTAATAATTTAGAGCGAGTAGTTATACCCTATAGGTAGGATCTCTAACGATCAATGCTTGGACCCAATTTTATTATGCTTAGCCCCCGATAAACATGCTTTCTAAGTGAGCATTATGATACAATAGCAAATGGGATAATTAAAATCCTATAGGCATGGTTTCTAGTGCATATGTTGCAGTTACGCGATTTTGAAAGAAAGTTCAATTGTATTTGTGTCCTATAGGCAAGTTTTCTAGTAACACGTAGCAGTAGGAATAATTAAAGCATTTAAACTCATGTTTTGCTAGTAGAAGGGTAGTGTGAGTGTGTTCTTCTCTTAATGACATAATTTCTATAGTGCACATAGAAATTGAATGGCATATATAGCAATTAAATCATTGAATCCTATAGGCATGTTTTCTACTCTTGCACACAAATATCAGAATCTCCCCATTCCCCATTTTTACTAACACCCCAATTGTTATTTACAAAGTTATTACAGACCCAATGATAAAGTAATTACAAATGTGGTATAAATAATGACAGTAGACCCATAGCAGGCCCCAAAGAAATACCTAGCACTGTCAGGGCCCAGACTTCCAACAAGGAGCCATATTCACCAACACAACCCAGAATCCATAGAAGAACTTAAGCTAGATCATACAACCATAGATTGACCAACCAATTTACATATTCAGTAGACCATAGGAAGAAAGAGTTGAGTGTCAGGAACAATGCATGTCTCAGTAGTAGAGGGAGTGACTAAAGGACACCAAATCCTAGTGTGTCAGAGTTCACAAGAGTCTCAAACGGACCCCGAGCAGTGCTCACACTAGGGAGGTCAGTAGTAAGAGCCTTAGTGGCCTTGGCTTTCAGCCGGTCAAGAATAATGGGTTCAGAATAGCATAGGTAACGAATGGGAGAGAGTGGACAATGGTTAAGGGATCAAAGTTAAGGAAATACACTCATAGCTTAGAGTAGACATAGCAAAGTTGACAACGTAGAGCAAACAGGTCACAAGACTTAGAAGCAGGTTCAACAAGACTCAGAAGCAGGTTCAACACAACAAAATAACAAGTTTGCATGATTAACAAAGATTATCATACATAGATGCATAATACTAAACAAGTTCAAAACCTAAAAGGTCCAGGTTATGCTAAGCATGCATCCTAGTATCACAAGACAGCCATGTTAACTCGTATCATGAAGCAGAAAGTGTCAAACATGGTATAGTAACTGTTGATACCCAATGTTTCCTCATATATTTTTAAATATGAATAAATACTTTCAAAATATTTTACATGCATTTAGAAACATGCATAAATATTTTTTTATAATTTTAAAGGCCTTAAAATAATTTATTTTTGTATTTTTAATTATATAAATATTCAATAATTATTTATCATATGACTTTACGATAATTTAATTATCTAAATTCATCATTCATGCTCATATAAGTGTTCAAATATTTTTAATTGCATTTTCTACAAATACATTTACATTTTAAGATTATAATTGCATATTTTGCAATAGTAGCTCATCCATATGTATAATTATATTACCTATACAGAAAATAACTTTGTTAAGTTATTTTAAATCACCTTCATGTACAATAATCATTTTTATCATTTAATTATCTATTTTTCAAATTATTTTATGTAATAAATTGGGAATTTAACAAATAGCCCTTTAATTATGCCTAAATCGGACCCCCCCACCCCCACCCTCAGTCCAATTCCAATTTAAACCCCAGCCCACTTAAACCCCAAACCGGAACTAATCGTGGTCGTTGATCTCTAAGATCAACGGCCCACATTACCCCTTTCCTTTTTTTAACCCAAATGACCCCCAAAACCCACTCATTCTTTAGAGACCGCCGCCCTTGAATCCTTCTTCTTCTCCGTTATCTCTGAAGCTATCCCTAACCCTAGCGTCATCACTCCTAAATCTCCCAAACCCCTTCGATCCCCGACTAGATATGGGGTTATTTGGTGTTTTGCTACCCTATCTAACCTGTTACATCTTCTGGTTGTTCGACTTCATTTATTTATGAGAGAATCTTAAAGAGATTCAACCGAGTCTTGTCAAAAAATCTATCTCACAGGCTTGTCTTTGGCCATTCTCGTTTGTGGGTACTATTCCTTGCCTATTTTTGGTTTGATTCTATAGTTTTGGACCGAGCTTCTTTCATCTTTGTTATTTTCGAAAACACTAGTCTTATAACTACTTGGGTCTGTCCAGATCCTTATAGATCTGGAAGGTTTTAAGTGCTATTTGATATTTTTTTCTCAAAAGTCTTATACTTTTGTTATACTATTCCGATTTCAGTGCTTCTCTGAAATTAGGGTTTTTATCCCAAGTTTCTTCAAAAGGTTTTCTTTCTTTCAAATGTTTAATCGGATTATTCTTTACTCGCTTGGGTAATTTTTGTGTATGTTTTTTAAACCCTAGGTATTGTTCTGTTATGGCACTGATTTCTTCAATTTTTCTTCCCGTCAATTATTTATTTCTGTCAACTCAATATGCTGATTGATTTTATTAGGGATTTGAATCATATTTTCCTATTAAAATCGGTGTTTTCTGTGACTTTACCTATTTCCTTATTTGTGACCTTGATTAGTTATACTTGCCTTAATTAAACTGTTAGTATGGTTTGGGGATCTGATTAACTCCTATATGGTATGAGACTGATTGCTTGCCTTATTTGAACCATAGTTCTGTACCATTAATTGACCCTCCCCAATTTAAGGGGTCTCTTTCGGATTTTTCTATAGGAATTGATTCCCTAATTGGCTGATTGATTTTATTTGATTACCCTTGTGTTTACGAACTGTGATTTTCTCTTTACCTTGTTTGTTTTACCTCACTAAGTGCTATATATACTCTCATTACTAATTCTTCAACACATGAACATAGTTCAAAAACACACAGACACACACACAAAACTTTGCTCTCAAACCTCTCTGCTACTTGTGTTCATTGCATTGCCTAGCCAACTGAAAGACAAGGCTAGACCACTGAGTTTTGTATATCTTTCATCTTATGTTTACCATCTATAACTAGTATGCCTCTATTTCTAATGTCGTTCATTATACTATGATCCTGAACCTATGTGCTCTCTTACTTGCTGCTTTACTTCTGTTGAATCCATGTCTTTCTATATTTCGATTAGCATGTCTACTTTTGTGTTTAACTATGTATCCTTCCTATTTATTGCTTTGATTAGCATGTCTACTTCTATTTAATTAAACCGATATGTTTCCTGTAATCAGCATGTCGACTTCTATTTAATTAAACCTATATGTTTCATGTAATAAGCATGTCTACTTCTGTTTAACTAAACCTATGTGTTTACTGCTTTCAGCATGTTTACTTCTGTTTTAACTAGGCTTATGTGCTTCCTGCTCTCAGCATGTTTGCTTTTTATGTAAATTAGACCTATGTCTACTTATTTCTCAACTAGCATGTTCTTTCTGTCCTGTTTCATGTATTCACCCCTAACAGACTTCTGATTAATGATTCCCATGCTCCCAACCCCTGTTTCCCTTCATGTGTGACTGTCTGGTTGGTATTCTGATCTTAGCATGCCATTTATCTGTTTAAAACCTGTCCTTATACCCACCTGGTAACAACTAGTAAACTAAGTCAAATCTGGGCAATGTGAAACTTTGTTTGAAATAGTTGTGATCCAAATTCTGTATATTGTTTGATTGCTAGGACCTTTGTTTGAGTTCCAATGCTTGAATGACCCTGTTTGCTCCTTACATCCTGAGAATCCAAAACTATTTTCTTAAAACTATCTCCTGTTTTCAACTCCTACTCTTAGAACATCTAAGGTACTGCCCCTCCAGTGTGAGCATTGCCTAGGAATCCATGAGACTCCTCTCAACTTTGACACACTGGGGCTGGCTCTCCAAAACTTGATCACAAAATATTTTCTTTAAAAGTTTTCTGGTGTGAGCATTGCCCGGGGTCCCTGAGGCCCTTGGGAACTTTGACACACCAGGATACCATGGGGCATACTATGAGAACATTGGCATGTTCAGACTTGGTTGAAGGTCTGGCTTCCAGGATTACTTTTGGGCATATCCAGGCTCCCTATAGTATAGCAGTTCCATTCTGTAATTCATTTATATTTGGTTTGTAATAATAATTCCTTGTAAAAAAGATATTGGGGTTATTAGTAAAACTGGGAGGGATTCTTATATATATTTTGTTGGGAACGGGTAGAAACTATGCCTATAGGTTGTTGCGATGTTTGTTTACTTATGTGTGTTCAGATATCATGCCTATAGGGCTTTAAATCAGTCCCTGCATCTAGAAACCATGCTTGTAGGTTGTTGCAACGTTTGTTACTTATGCGCATTTAGATACCATACATATAAGCTTTAAATCAGTTTCTTCATTTAGAAACCATGTCTATAAGGTTCAAATCAGTTCTTGCATTTAGATACCATGCCTATAAGATTTTAAAAAATCAGTTTTTGCACTTAGATATCATGTCTATAAGTTTAAAATTAGTTTCTGCGCTTAGAACTCATGCCTATAGGATTTCAACATGTTTCAGCACTTAGAAATCATGCCTACCGGTTTCAGATAAAACCAACTGCAAAAATCAGTAATCAGTTTACAGCTTAGACACCTAGTTTATAAGAAAAATACTGTCCGTTTATTATTTAGGTAATCTCGTAGGTTGTTTGAGTTCTTAGTTTAAAACTGTTAGTTTCCTGCTGTTTGAAACTGCCCAGATTCAAGAAGTAATAAAATCAGCAGACAAACTGATTAGGTATTTTCTGCCCCGCTTTAATAAAATTGCTGCATATATTGTGCTCACCTAGATATCCTGCTATAGGACCTTTTAAAGTGTCTGAAATAATGTTGTTTGAGACGTGCAATTGCCTGCTTATTTGTGGAGGTAAATGTGAGCCTTTAACTGTTCCTTTATCTGATAGTTCTATTTGTTTTGCCTGTCGCTTAGATTTTCTCCTTTTAAGCACCATAGGAGAGTCTAGATCCACCTTAACTAGAAGTCCTAAACACCTCTAGGACCATAAGTAAGGGCCGGGTAATGCAAGCATATAGTACGTTTAATTAGAATCGCTTATATAACCATTAAGGGGAAGGTAATTAGGTAGTAAAGGATATGATGACATGTGCGCTAACGCTATGTGTAGCACCCCATCTTGGGGACGATTACCAAGTATTGCACAGAAGTGATCCTATAGGCTAAAAAACCTAGGACCCCTTCTACCTCTTGTTTTAAACGTAATATCTATTTGTTTAAATTGCTTTGTTTGCTTATAAGACTAATTCACTTAATTTGAGTTTCGCCGAGACCCACCATTGTGGACCTCGAGGGGTGCCTAACACCTTCCCCTCAATGTTAGTTCGAGCCCTTACCCAATCTCTGGTAATGCAAACCAGTTTATGAGTTATTTTCTTTAGGTTCCCTAACGCACCTTAAATCCGTTAGGTACGACTCTTCAAATTCCATACCCAATTCCCAAAAGGAAATGAGTTATTCCCAAGAATGTCGAAACTCGGACTCCGCGAAAAAAAAAAGGGGCGCGACAGTAACAAAAACTAAGATGGCTATTCTAAAGGTTAGTAAAATAGGATATGCTATGAGACACACTATCAGAGAAACAGATTATAGTTGATAGAAAAGGTCTTAACACAAGATAAACACATTATATGCAAGACAATCATTGTAGAGATTCAGAGCAGTACGAAATAGTAAGCATATTTATGAGCCTTCAGGCATCAATACACTAATTAAACGAGCTTAAGGGGGTCAGATTATCCCAGTTAGACTTAGACAATCTCAGAACTAGTAGTATTAGGTGAAAGTTGAATGCTAAAGAGTCTTAAACGAGTGTAAAGTTAATAGAGTTGCACATAAAGGATAGCCCAGAAACACAGTAAGTCATGCATTTCAGAAGTGAGGATATATGCAAATCACAAGCACATGAGAACAAAATTGCTAAGCCAAGTGTCTTACTAGTTAAACAGACAGTAAGAAGGACCAAAAGTTCCACAAGAACTTAGAATCTTAATGCGTCAAAGTTCCCAAGAGCTTCAAAGGAACCCCGGGCAATGCTTGCACCAAGAAACGTTGAATAATAGAATCCCAGTAGCCTTGGCTTTCAGCCGGCCAAGAAATAAAGCACAGAACAAGAGAATAAGGAAACAACAGAACAATTGCTTCGAATTTTTAGTGAAAATCTAGCGATTAAGGTCCGTTTTAAAGGGGAATGGGGGGTTATATAGTAGTAGAAATTAAACACCCAAACAAGGAAAATCATCAATCAAACACGAGCAAGGAAAGAATATATTATAATCAATTAGAATCGATTTTAGGGTATAAATAGAGGAGTTCAGTAAATCAACAAGGAATAACAAATAATACTAAAAAATAAAGGGATAAAGAAGATTAAATAGAGAATAAGGAACATATCATACCAAAAATCATTTAGAGTTAGATTTAGGGCAAAATAAGGTAGAAAATAAGGAGACATGGCAGATTAAACAGAAATACAAAAAAAAATAGTCAAACACGGAAAAGGAAGAGTATCAATTAAGAACCAGTAAGAAATAAGGGAAAATCTCAAACCCCAGTTGGGTCCAGTTGCTTGAAAACCCAAATTAAAGGTGCAAATCGCTCCTTCCTAAGTGTATCTAGACGGAAAACAGCCTAAAATCCAAATATTACTGGAACGGATTATTCGACCTGATCGATTTGTCTGCCCCAAAACGTGTGCTTCCACGGAGTATGGTTCAACCCGGGCTAGCTATGGAACAGGCTTGTGAACTAGGGACTCCGTTTCGGGATCTTCATCGACTAGATAAAGAGTTTCCACTGATGGGGAGGTTCTTTAACTGGGTAATTGACTTAGTGATTCGAGTCAGTCTAGTCCGATTTTGTAATGGTATTTGCCATAGTTAGGCAAGTACCTATGTGATGCCATAAACGAACGACCAATAGTGAGATAGGGCTAATGAGGTAAGTAGATAGCAGATGGAATCCATTTTTAGGTCGGAATCAGAGGGAATCATGCAACGGATACTGGGGTTTGGAGAAGAAGGGGGAAGGTTCGAAAGAGTGTAGAGGTGGTTGTAAAGAGACGAGTGAGTCTCTAGGGTTTAGGTGGGGGGAGTAATTAAAGTGGGCCGTTGATATCTTAAGATCAACGGTCAGGATTTAAAAAAAAAGGCGGGGTGGGTCTAAGACGGGTACCAACCGGGTTGGATAGAGGGGTCTCCTGGTTTGGACTTGGGGTCTATTGGGCTAAGGATATTGGGCCAACTTGGTTCAAAAATTAGTTTAAAACTAGGCTATTATTTAAATACACAAAAATAATTTATAAAAATACTTGATAAAGAAGTAACAATATTATTTATACACTGAAATGCTTAAAAATGATAACTTAATATTATAAAAATATAAAATGCTATTTTGACATAACTAAAGAGCATTTCTATATGAGTATAGGCTATTACTGTAAAATTGTGCACATAAATTTAAAAATGCTAATGTAATTATATGTAATGAAATAAAATATTTGAAACATATATTATAGGTGCAAAAATAATTACTTTAGGTAGCTAAGTCTTCACAAAATAATTTGAGGGATAATTATTAGATATTTATTTAATAAAAAATCTTAAAGCAATCAATTTTGAGCTTTAAAAATTATGAAAAATTATAGAAAATGCTTGTATAGGTTTGTAAACTAAATAATGATGCAAATATACTATTTTGAAAGTGTATATATATATATATAAATATAAGGGAAAATTTTGATATAAACAGTATGTAAGACTAATCCCCCTCTCAAAGAAACGAGTAACGGTACAAGTAGAAACAACATAAGATCAATGAGATCCTAAAACAATATAAAAGTGCCAAGTTAAGAGAAGTACAAATTTTCAAGTGAATATCAATATTTTAGGTTGGGAGATCTTTAGTACCAATATACCACCGTATTATTAGTACGGAGCCCGATCACGGTCCGATCGGCTAAGACGTTTTACCTAAAGACATCCAATCACAACACCGCCATGTGCACAACATGGCGTCCGATCTCAACCCGATCATCTAAGCCGTCTCACCACAATGTCGTGTGGGTCGACATCACTTTCTGCTAGCAATCATCTCATCCCATTTAGGGGAATAATCTCAAGACATCAATCTTATCCCATTCAAGGGGAATAATCTCATCACATCCATATGGGGATTTTATCCCTCAATCACTAATACACCGATACGTGTAGTTTCGGGGTTAGGTTATTTTAACCTACCCTTCCTCGGTGGCACTGCTGAAACTGAAAGAGCACATGATATTGGTGTTATAGAAAGTGATGAAGAGATAGAAGAATGTGATTTTGGATCTGATGAAGATGAAGAAGGTGAACAAAGTGATTGAAATTTGAGAAATATTTTAGTGAAAATAATGACATTGAATGATAACAAGATATTGAATATAACAGATGACTTTGAATTTAATGTAGATGCAGAAAATGAACAAAGTGATTGAAATTTGAGCAAAATTATAGTGAAAATTACGAGGGCTCTCTTGTTGAGGTTGGAATCTTTAGAATCAGAAATCAAGTTTCTGCTTCATTTTCTCCTTGGCTCAACATTAACATGAACCCTCAGAAATCAAATGCTTAGTCCAGCACAAGAACAAAATTTGTATCTAATGTTTATCCAAAAATTGTGTATGGGTATGAGAAGAAGACTTCAGCAGATACCAACCCCACAAGAAATTGATATAATTTAGAGAGAGGAGTAGTGCAAAATATTTGCTTACAGTACAGAGAAATAAATTAGCAATAACCGCATTACAGAAGAATTGTTTTGTTGATAGAAAGACAAATCACAAAGGATAACTCTAGACAAGTCACCCTTCACTTTTAGCAATGAGCTATAACCACAACATAAAAAACAGTTACATACATTCACCGATCTAACGACTGTTCAGCTTTAGATTTCAGAAGGTTACACCTTTGAAATACATGAAATTGTTGAATTGCATAAGAGCAGAAAAAACCAAATTAGTGTAATATGAGCACTGGAAATAATTTGACCATATGCGTGTGATCATTACTAAAACAGTTTCTCAATCACTATCCTTGGAAAATGAGGATACAACAGAAACCAAGATGACTATGAATATTCACACTTATTCTGACAATATTCATATTTTCAATTGCTTTAGTCCAACATGAAGTAATAATATGCCGGTAATTCCAAAACCAAAGAAAGAATATCACACAATTACAAATTAATATACCTAAAGAATATGAGCTTTATTGAGTGCATTCAGTGGAAGTTTCTATTTTCATAATGAGCTGCTTCTACATTTTGATCAGCTTGATCAGTAGTTATCATGTCTGCATTTTCTTAATAGTTTCCCAATATTGGTAATGACTATTATTTATCTTAAATTTTGGTTAACTCCAATGTAAATTATGCTACATGGATTTCTTCTCTGGGCATCCATGAGTTTCTTGATGCCTATTGGGATTCTTGTAATAAGAATGTCACATAGACTGGTCTCTGTTATGCTTTTTCTAACAAAATACTTGGCTGGTCAAATTTTTTTATATTTTATATTTTCTGATTGGTTGGTGTATTATTATTATTGTTGTTGTTGTTCTTGTTATTCTACTCTTCTTGTCAGTATTTGAACATGAAGTATGACAAGAGGAAGAGGCACGAAATATAGTTAGCGAGGTCGTGGGGGCATGTCTAACAAAAGGGGAGGAGGCTACCAACAACTACCGAACACTTCTCAGGCCAATATTAGTGAACTATCAACCCCTAAATCTCAACAGGCTGGTTCAAACCAACATATTATCTTGTCTCATGAAAGTAGTTTTCGGCAGCTTGTACGTACATCTCAAGATGTCCGTGCTCAACAAACAACTTCTGCTTCTCAAAATGTTGGTGGTCTACAAGCAACTCTCGCTTCTCTGAATATTAGTCGTCAACAAGCGCCTCATTCTTCTCAGGATGTTGGTGCTCAACAAAAAACTCCTTCTCAAGATGCTCCTACTCAAGATGTTTCTACTGAACAAACACTTGTAGGTTATGGAAGTAGTAATCCACAGGCAAGACGAGATGGTGCTCATGGCATAAGATCTTTGGAAGTAAACAGAGATACGTAAGTAAAGCTATATTATACAAGTTGTGGTTAAATATGTTTTCATTTAATTATCTTCCAATAAAATGTTATATTAATTATTTTGTATATTTTTGCCCACATGAAGCTGTTCGGGATATAACAATAGCCTTTAAAAAAAGCTTCTCTGCATCATGGCATTGTTGGAGCAAAGTTCCCGAGCATGTACGAGATAGATGGTTCAATGACTTCGAGGTATTTATACTTAACTTTAGTAATTGACATAACTTGATAAACGATACTAAGCTGAATTTTTACTTTCTAATTGCAGAAAAAATATTATTTTCCTAGTGAAAATAAACTTTTTATTCGAAGGACTTTTGAGTATGTGGGGAGTGAAAGGTTAAGTGACAGTTTGGGAAAAGCAAAAAAGGCAATTTTCAAAAACAAAGAAAATACTGCAGTAGATTGCTCAAGTTCACTGAAATGTTTTAATGTAATATTGGAACTCTGACAATTTGAAGAAGAAAAATCGGCAATCAACTTAAAGAACAAAATATCGTCTAATAATGGAGAAGGTCCTTCCTTACATATTGGAGGATCAGTTGCATTTGCTGTGTACAGAAGAAGACATGCATTTCTTTATCTTTTTAGTATTAATCAGTATTAGTCTAATTTTATTCTATGATATATCCTGTTAATCAACAATATAATTAATAATTGTAGAATGAGCTAATGAGGAAAGATCTCCGTAATAATGAATTATTTATGAAGACTCACAGAACCAAAAATGAAAAGAAGTGGATATGTGGAAAGTCAGAAAGGATGTGGGTACATTTTTATCTCATTATTTTCTCCCCTTTCTTATTGTCAATCTTGTCTTTGCCTTACATGTGCTAGAGAAATATTTTATTACACTGTCCTTTTCTTACTTTTATAATTTACCTGGTGACATTTTCATTCTGCTTGTTCTTCTCATTATTTTTGTGAATAACTTTGATCCCCAACATGCTTCCCCGTTAGCAGCTCCCAGCCGTTAAATCTTAAACCTTGTTGGTGCAGGATATTAAATCTTACACATGTATTCCTCTTTCCATAATTCACTAAATAAGGTTACCGAATTAAAAATGACATAATATCTTAATGGAACTAGGCTCCAACAGAAAACAAGCTTGCACACTAAATTTCTGGTAACATTCTACAAGATATATTGCTAAAGCTACAATTAATGTTTCCACAATGTAACCAACAAAATATAAAATAAAAATGATTAGAACAAGTCAAACTTGTGAACCTGAAACTAAATTGTCATTGGCAGGCATGAACTTTAAGCCTTTGTACTATGAAGCAAGAAACTTAGCTACCTTCTTTTTATATACTGAAATCATCAGAAGCTAGACCATTTTCACTATACCAGAATGAACTTATGAGATATGGTCAATCAATCTACATCAAGTATATTTTCTGAACAAAGAAAAAGCAAGTATAGAAGACTATTGTTTCTGTTAGCACAAAGAAGGTAATTGATTTTATCTATTTTGTATTCTTATTGTTTGCCTTATTATTATGATGCATTACGACTTGCTATTGTGATTCTTTTCTTCTGTCTCAAGAATATATCTCCAGGACTAGTGTTAGAGTTATTGTTCAAGGACATAATTATGGCAGAATATCACAAGCACCTTTTATCTTACCTTGCTATTTTTGGTCTTTGAATTGTTAGAAAAGTATGACATTCCAAGAGATCCTATTGACTTACTTCTTTATGTATTGTATTCATTATAGATGTACATTGACCCATGACCAGATGGCATTATATACGCGTATATTATATGTATATAGGATATGGAAAAAGGTTATTGCGTTATATATGCACCACCACCTGATCAGCTTGTATATGTTGATGATTTTGCCCACAATGGCTGAGATGCCCTCAAAGGCTTGATGATGTTATGTATGCATATACCTATGCATGGTATAACATTTATACACATATGCATGATATTATAAATGTTTCATGATTCACAGAGTTATTCAGACTTATAGGTTGAGTCCTTTACTCCATGTTTCTTTCATGTCTATTGTATACGGCTTTTCCTGATTTACATACTGGGTACTTTATTTTTACTGACGTCCCTTTTTTTTAGGGACGTTGTGTTTCATGCCCGCAGGTCCCGATAGACAGGTTGAGAGTCCTCCAAGTAGACTATCAGTTCAGCGGAAGGTGTTGGTACGCTCCATTTGCTCCGGAGTAACTTATTTGGTCAATATAATTTGGACATATATTGGTTTGTATGGCGGGGCCTTTCCCGACCTTTATGCCATTTATTTAGTATTAGAGGCTTGTAGACAAATGTCATATATATATAGATACTTGTATGGCCTTGTCGGCCGTTGTTTTGAGTATATAAAGGATTATGCCGTCCTTATAGGCTCATACGTCATATGTATAAGTCGGTATATTATGTTGGGTCATCCTATGTCGAGTATTTTCTCATGCTTTATTCTAGTTATATCATGGCAACCTTTCTGGTTCATTTGCCTATGATAGTATGATACAAAAGATACGTTATATTGATACTCGGTTGAGTAAGGCACCGGATACCCGTCGTGACCCATTGGTTTGGGTTGTGACAAAAAGCTTCTAAGTTTTTACACATTCTAAACTTGAGAAACATAGCAACTCTATAGCACCTATTCTTGTGCACATTAAGAAAATAACAGTGATAAGATAACCATCTATAATTGAATGGATTTGTTTTTTACATTTATTTAATTATCTACTTAGTCAATTAGAGAAGTTTATTTTTCCATTGTCCATTTCTTTCATTACAGAACAATCTGACTCTCTTCACAAAAGTTTTATCCACTTGGTAACTTTTTTATTCTATGTAATAACTAATTACTATAATTTTTTCAGTTTACATTTATAGAAATTATTAAGGAGAAGGCAAGTGAGACTTCAACATCAAGAAATGAAGAAGATTTTGAAGTAGATGATGCAGAGATGGACATGGCAACAAATGGAGATGAGGAAGGAGAAAAAAACTAGTGAAGAAATTGTTGTGGATTTGTTGAAAACTATAGCTAATGAGCAACTACTGAAAACTTGGATTGAAACAGTTGGAGGCGCAAAAAAGGAAGAATATATGGTCTTCGTTCCAAAAATTATCTTCTGACAGATTCATTGGACACTAATTGTGCATCCTCTAGTGCTCATAATCCTCCAAATGTTCCTACCAACAAGTTTTTGAAATACCTAAATTTCAGCAACTTCTTGATAGTGCTATGGATAAATGGATGGAGAACATGCTGGAACGAATGCAAGTGGATATTCGGGAGGATATGCAAGAAGAAGTAAGAATTGCAGCTCGTGCTGTCGTGCATGAGATGCTTGGTTTAACTTCTCAACCACCACCAAATAGTTCTAGTTGTCCCCCAAACATATCTTACAATAGTAGGGTTTATGTTATTAGTTATTTAATTTAAGACATATTTTATTTACCAATAGACATATATATATATATATATATACATACTTCGTTGTTCTAGGATTAATGATACTATGATTATGCTTACGTGCAAATTAATGGATTTAATTACTTATTTCGTCTTATATCGAATTATGTAAAAAATTATAATTGTATTTCATCATATATAAGATAGGAATTATTCCTAGTTGGATTTAGCCTGGAAAATATCCCGATCCAAACCAAATGTAGTCTAGAAAATTTAACAAATTAGCTACCAAATTAGTTGTAGAATGTCCTTTACAAAATTCCTACTAGTAATTTAGCAAGGGAAACATTCCAGGAAAACATTTAGGCTAGAACCCTTGTAAGTTTAGCTAGGGATATTTCTAGCTAAGTTTTAATGAAATCAATATGGACTAGATAAAATTTTCTTGAAATTTAGCTATCCTAGTCATAGCAAATATTAGCATGGAATAAGTCCCTAGCTAATAGCCTAGCAACGTTTCAACAAAGTCAACATTGGCCAAGCAAAGTTTGCTTGGTATCTGAAATATTGTCATTATCTTGAACAATATTTGTTTGAGGGTTTGGGCTAAAATCAATTTGGTGTGGAATCATTAAATATTATTGAGGAGAAATATCATTTCTCTTTTTGGTAACTTTTCATATGACTTGATATCATCATTGTCTTCCTCTTTAGCAATTGAAGCAAAAGTATCACTTTGCTTTTTAGATGCTAAATAAGCCTGCAGATGTCCGTATAACGGACTGTCTTCTGGAATATCTTCCAGATGTATAGAATGTCCTGAGGATTCTCCTGTATGCGGTAGGCGGGCGGTAGTCCGCACGGCCATCCAGATCTAGCTGCTTTAGTACACTTTTAAAGGTTGGCGGTAGTCCGCACGACCAATAAGGATTCGAAATATACGGAAATTCTATTATAGTTTAATGACTGTATGGAAGGATCTATATCCTTTTACCCAAGCAAGGGGCCTGTCTAAGCCCGATACATACTCTTACTGAGCCCATGTGTCTAGCAGTTCTAACTGTGAAAGAGATAGCCCTTTTGACAACTTCAGCGGGCTTTAATGTCACAGCTGGCTAGACGTAGCCACTAAGGCAAAGCCAATAAGAGTAGTACCAGAACCGACTGTACCACCATCTTGGAACCAAATCAAGAAACTATATTAAAATTTCTTTATATTTTGAAAGAGTCTGGATTCTTCATGGTTAATATGCAAGAGAAATTAGTGCTTCAACATAGATATGAATCCGTTTAGCCGGACATAGTCACGGCTAGGGAGAGAGACTAAAAATACTTAAAAGAAGAATAAATATGTACCTTGTAGGCCGAGAAGCAAGGCCCTGAAGATGAACTTCAAAACTTTTATTAATTCTTGAACTCGATTTACAAACTAAGCTATGAACTAAGTGTTTACAAAGGGGGTTGGTTGAGAGAGAGAGAGAGGAGAGAGAAAGTAGAGAGAGAGGGGGGGTTCCGGCCTTCCCTTCTTCAAATAAAGAAGCATTCTTAAATAACAAAAAAAAAGAATCTTGAATAGTAAAATGGGTCCCACATCTGGGTCCCTACACAGTGTTTTTACTGTAGATAAACAGTGTTTCTACTGTTGATGAACAGTGTATCTACTGTTTAAGTGGGTCCTGGCGGCTGATAAGCTGTCAAGTCTTCTTTTTGTCCATATTTTGCATCTGTTGGAGGAATTCTTCCACCTTGTCAATTTCTCTGTCAGATAATATCATTTCTGGCTGTATAGGTTGAGTATCTTCTACGAGGTCATCACCACTCGTCTCACTTCTCATTGAAGTGTCTGATTTTTCACACTGATCTAGTGATTGGAGCAGATTTCTTTTCAACCCTTCTAAGTATTGATTTATCAAATCCATTTTATCTCCATCTTGGATTGATATTCTCCGAGCAATATGTTTAACAGTGCTTTCTTCTACTATCCTTTTTTGAGGGGCTGTCACATATAAATGAATTTGTGTTTTTATAGAATCTAATAATTCTTGGCCGTATAACGTCTTTGTTTTGGGATCAGTTTTCATCAATTTGTCCCAAAAATTGTTGTAGAATACCCTATATAAACAAGGGATTTGTTCTTCCGTATAACCCATTTCCGGGGTCCATTTATGGATCCAGGGGATAGAAAATTCAATAAAGAAGTAAATCTGATCAATTTTTTCTAAATAGCAGATATGATCTGCGTGATATAAATCTGTTAAGAATGGAGAGGCTTTTGTCCATTCTTTGTATAATTTTAGGAATGGTTCAGGCAAAATTTTTGTAGTAGGACCGTGGTATGACCACCAGTTTAAAAACCAGTTAGGGATAGGTCCTGTAAATACCTTGGCGCATACCTTGATAAACCAAGTATGCTTATGTCTTTCATTGTTATAATAAAGCACTCTATCAAATGCTTGAATATAATCCCAATAAGTGAAATTCATTGGTGATTTATTAAGGCTTATCTGCCTTTCTTTCATTGTGGAAATACCCCATTCTTCAACAGATATAATCTGTTTGATAATGACCTTTGAAAAGTTATAAACATTTTCATTTGTGTTATAACCTGAAAAGTGCTGGAATTCTGCACTACCTGTACTGATCAGGATAGTTTCATAATAGGTGCGGGTTTTATATGATTCACCCGGATAGTATAATCCATTAATCAGATATCTCTGAAATATTTTCCACGGTTCTTCTTTTCTCTGAATCTCAGAGTTTTCAAGGAGAAATATCATTTCTCTTTTTGGTAACTTTTCATATGACTTGATATCATCATTGTCTTCCTCTTTAGCAATTGAAGCAAAAGTATCACTTTGCTTTTTAGATGCTAAATAAGCCTGCAGATGTCCGTATAACGGACTGTCTTCTGGAATATCTTCCAGATGTATAGAATGTCCTGAGGATTCTCCTGTATGCGGCACCTTTGAGTTTATCAAACTCTTTTTTCCTCTTTGTATTACTGGAGAGGTTGATGAGGATCCGTATGACGATCCCTGAGAATAAGTCCTACTAGGGGAAGATCTTCCCCTACCTCTGCCCCGGGTGACCCATGAAGGGTCCATTCTGCGGAAATTGCAAATCATTATTAAAAAGTGATTGCAAATCATTATTAATTAAAAAGGATAACATAATTCTAGTGCTGATATCATCTTGACCGAAGGGACACACATTTTCAATTAACTGAAGAATATCAATAACTTCTTGAAAATTAGAGTGTTCTTCTTCCCTTGTTTGAATAATGTCAGCCATAATAATATCAAGTATAACTTCTTGTAAGTCTCTATTTAATTTAATCACTTTAAGAATAGTGATTAGTACCTTATCATCCAAAAACATGGTATAATAATTCATAATCTATTCTAAATATTCCCGGGATAGAAAATCCGGAAGGGAATTATCAATTCCTTTTTTGTATTGTATTTCAAAATCGAAAGGTGCTAGCTGAGCCTGCCATCTAGCAAATATTAATTTTGAAGCATCGTGCTTAAAATCTTTGTCAAACATGTATTTAACCGATTGAGCATCAGTTTTTATCAAAAACTTTTGGTTGTATAAGTCGTCTTGAAATTTTAATACACACTTAACAATAGTTAACATTTCATGCGCCACAGTAGCGTATTTCTTTTGAGCTTCGGTCCATTTACCAGAGTGAAATCTTATTAAGTATTCACTCTTATTATTGGGATTTACTTGTTTCAAAATCCCTCCATATCCAACATTAGACGCATCTGTCTCGATAATCTTTTGCCAAGTAGGATTGGCAAGGGTTAAACATGGTAAAGATTTAACACGCCCTTTAATACTTTTGACTAACTCAGTATGTTGGTTAGTCCAAGGGTGTTTATGATCTTTCTTTAGCCGATCGTATAGAGGGGCTAGATCTCGTGACAAACTTTTATAAAAAGGGGAAATATAATTTAGGCTTCCCAAAAATCTTTGTAATTGAGTCCTGTCAGTGATAACATCAGGAAATTTTGAGGCAAAATCAATAGATCTTTGTATTGGGGTAATTTTTCCCTGGCAAATATTATGACCTAGAAAACGAACACTTGTTTGGAATAGACTCATCTTGGGCTTAGAGATTACTAAACCGTTTTGTATAACAATTTTCTTGAAAATATCAAGATGCTTAATATGCATCTCCAGAGTTTTAGAAAATACCAATATGTCGTCAATATAAACGATGATAAAATCCAAATATGGGTTAAAAATATCATTCATAATTTTTTGAAATTCAGAAGGGGCATTTTTCAAACCAAATGGCATAACATTCCATTCATATTGCCCAAATGGAACATTAAAAGCAGTCCTATAAGTATGCTCTTTAAATATTTGAATTTGCCAATAACCAGATTTTAAATCAAATTTTGAAAATATATTGGCGTCATATAATCTGGATAGCAAGTCCCTTTTGTTAGGGATAGGATACCTAATCCATTTCAGATGTTTATTTAATGGTTTATAATTTATGACTAAGCGAGGAATACCTCGTTCCTTCTCTGCCGCATTATTAACATAAAAGGCAGAACATGACCAAGGAGATTTTGAGGGTTTTATTAAACCCTTTTGTAACAAACTATCAATCTCGTTTTTGCAGAATTCAACTAGCTCAGCATTCATCTGGCAAGGTCGAGATTTAGTAGGAATATCATCCTCAGAGAAGGTTTCCTCGTATGGAAGAGTTACAATATGCCTTTTCCTGTTCCAAAAGGCACTAGGGTGATCGGCGCAAACATCAACGGCCATTTTTTCAGCAATTAATTTAATCTTCTGCTGAACTTTTGCAGATTGTATAGTATCAAATATATTCATACTAAGAATTTCTAATTGTAGTGAATCAACATGCCTTTGTTTCATATTAATCAAGGCATTAATATCTCTAGTTACGGGATCTGTAACAAAGGAATAGCTTATCTTTTTATCTTGATAAGTAGCAGAAAAACCATGTTTATCTATATTATTAAACGGATAAATAGCATTAATAAAAGGTGTTCCAAGTATGATTGGAGGGTATAACTGGTTTTTTACCAAAAAGAAGAAATGTGGAATACAGACTTTATTCTGGCAAATATGAGTATTAGGCAATTTGTACTCTATATCTAAAGCATGACCAGAAGCGGATTTCACCAAATGAGTAGTCTTTTGAAAATATCTAGTAGGAATCAATCCTTCCTGAATGCAGCTTACATCTGCACCACTATCAATCATAGCTATATCAGTTATAGAAAAATTATTATCAATTAAAATAGTACATTTAATATACCATTTGTGTGCAGTAACAATTTGCATCATACCTAAAAATAAATCAGATTTTTCATCAGAAATTTCTTTTCCTTTATCATTAGAAAAATCAGAAAATCCTTTAGTCGAAGATTCAGGTAGAGAATTATTTTTCTCAATTTGAGTAATCCGGTGATCGCAAATCATTTGATTTTGCTTAAGAGACTTAATATCTCTTTTCAAATTTTCGATTTCTTCTTTTAAATCATCAAAAGAAGTATCTCGACTAGGAGTACTGGACTTTTGAAGTCTTCTATTTATTTCAGATAAAGAATATGGTGCAAAGTGTTCAAATTCGTTTTTGTATTTTTCAACAGTTTTTGAACTACTAGAACTTGAACTTGCAGCTAAAGTAATAATTTTTTCACGAAGTTTTTCATCAGTAACTTCTTTTAAAAGTTCTATTACATTGTCAGATGTAATAGTTTTTATATTAAGATCATCAAATTGTGATTTCAATTTATAAAATTCGTCACTATCACAAGCACAAATATCACCTTTGCAAGCAGTGCAAGCAGTATCAACATTTTTATTATTATCAGAAAAATCAATTAACTCAACTTCAGCTTCAGATTCAGTCTCTGAGTAATAGTCAGATTCTGATCCCGAAGTGTATAACAAGCCATAAACCTTATCGTGTAACTCATCATCGAGTTCTAAGGTTTTTAGCTTTTGAAGCTTGCAGTTTGGAGAAATATGACCAAACTTTCCACACTTATAACACTTAATATCAGCGAGATCACGTTTGGATCTATTCTTCGCAAATCGAGTAGATTTCCTGTTCGCTTTTCTAGTATCACGTTCTTCCTTAGGCCTATATCTAGACCTCTTTTTCTTATACGGGCTATCCGGGTTAGGGTACCTATGATATTTGGTTTTCTTCTTCCTATTTTGAGTGGAAGTTCCGGGTAAACCAAACTGGGTACAAAAGTCACCTACTTGGGACCTTTCTTTAAGCTTATCTATCTTAAGCTGTCTAGAAAGTCTTAGCTCATTACATAATTTAAGACCTTCTTCTGTACAAACACCTATAAGCTTACCATAGGTATAATTATTATACAGAATCTCTCCGCAACTACCCTTTAACACATTCCTTACTCTTTCAGCAAATAAGGAAGGGAGGCCGTCTATAAACTTGGCTTTCCAGTGCTCATATCTATTCTCGGGTAGTTCCATAACTCTACTCATAAAAGTATCTTTATACCATCTAAACTCACTAAGGGTCTTACATCTAAGTCCATTAAGTAAAGTTCGGACGGTCTGATGGTTTGAGGTAAATCTACCGTTGAAATGCTCTAAAATTGTAAGGATAAGAGTATAAACTGCATCTTCTCTACCCACTACTAGAGCCATACCTATGTTATCAACACCTTCGTCGGTTGCCGTAGCATTTATAACGAACGCCTTTTCCTCTACAGATAAATGATTATCCCACCAGCCACGAAGTTGGCCAGTAAAACCTGCAATAATCATTTTGCAAATAGTTCTATCTGTATTTTTAACACTTTTACAGATAGTCGAATACATGAGCATTCTGTGTACGAGAATGGTTAATTGTCTATCAGTTAGACCATCAAGATTCCATTCATAAATTTCGGAACCGTTATAAGACGTATTAGTCTGATTCCAATCTCGTTCCTCAATCAACACATCTTGAGGAGTAGGACGAGGATAATAATAGGTCTGCATTCTCGGTTTATCAGCATACCTATGATTTTGTTTAACAATCCCTTTGAGTTTATTAAACTCTGACCAAGTCTCAGTTTTATAATCAGAAACGGTCTCCATTTTATCAGCAAAATTTTTTGATAAATCAATAGGTCTAATATTTAAACCAGAAAGCTTTTTATCTAAAAGCTGAGCTAAGTCATCAAGAGATTTAAATTTAAAATCCTGAATCTCAGGAGGTCTTTGAATATGGGTAAGAATGTTTTGATCAACTGTTTTACTTCCTGAAGTGGAGGCAATATCAGTTGGTCCTTTCTTAGTACCCATTTTTTTTATTAAAATAGTCAAATCATCAAGTTTTTTATCAAGAGAACCAATATGTTCTCCTAAAATTTTAACATATAAACCCAAATAATTGTTTTGAGAAATCAATTTATTAATTTCTGCAATACTAATAGCTGCCACATTATCATCAATAAATTTTTGAAAGGCAGTGAAAGTAATACCAGTATTATTAGGTAAAATAAAGGGAGCCTGAGGCGGATAAATTGCTTTAGTAATATTACCACTCCCGTCTTTATAAGATCTTTCTAATACCTTTATATAAAGAGGTAAATAAGTTGTTATAAACCAAGGAACAAAATACATAATTTGATTATGTAAGGCACAAGTTTCATAAAATTCTTGAGATATATTACTCAAATCCTCTTTACTATAAGTATCAAAAAACCATGTTTTAATCACTTGTCCTAGCTAATGATTGCAAGGGATTAGTTCCAAGCAAATATTCCTAGCTATATTAGCAACAAATAGCATATTTTTCTAGCTAAAATTTAGCTAAGAGCATATTAGCTACGGAATTTAGCTAAGGTCATTTTCCTAGATAAAGCGACATTAGCTAGGAATCTCGGTAAGTTAGCTAGGATTTTGGTTTCTAGCTAATTATTTGTTCTCTTGTAGTGTTCTATTCTACACCAGATTGGATTTGTTGACTCAACACTGCTATTATTGAGGGATTTGTCATTCTATTAGAGTTGAGCTTGTTCATGATCTTATATGTTTTATGTGTTACTCTACTATGCTGCAATGGGTTGTAAGACTGTTGACTATTTACACACATGATGCGTTTTGTTTGGGCCTTGTGTCAAAATTCAAATGATATGGTTCTTGGGATGTTGAATGGTTAATTGTGCCTTGGTTATGGTCTTCCGAGTTGAGGCATGTTGTTCTATCCATTCCTCCATGATTATGGCCATGCACTTCGTGTGTTTATATTGTTGATTTGCATATGGTTGTTGATTTTAAATATTATGGCACGAGGTATTTTATGTGGACCGGTGTTTATATTGGGTCATGCACTGTGGCGGAGTTAGGTTGGGACATGATCCTTTGTGTTAGATTTATGTGTCTTAGTTCTACTATGTGTGATGGATTTATAGCATAGCGCTTGTGGTGGTATCTGTTGAGCTTGTGGGAAGGTTTTTCTCATTTGTTTCTCTTTCTATCACTTGGTACATTCGAGTTGTTACCTATTTGGTGCACGAATTGCACGGTAAGTGGTTAGAGGTGGTATTGGTATGGCATATCGGTCGGGCAGCTTGTATTGGATGAGATCAGGTTATTGGACCTGGAATGAGTGCTATCGAATTTGATTACGGTATGTTTGAAAGAATAATGTCGCTAATCATCTTGGAAATTGGCTATGGTTCTTGGCGGATGAGAGAGCTCCATGACTTATTGAACTGATGAGTGGTTATGAGTTTCTGCGTGTTTTTTTCAATTGGCAGCATACGAAGGGTTAGAACAAGGTTTTATTTGATATGAGATTTATTACCAGTACCAGGTTTGTTTTTGAGTAGCTATTATGGGCGAAAATTATTGCTACGAGTATCTAAGTAATGAAGTATGTCATGTGATTACACATTGGGTGATGGTTATGGCTTGATATAACTTGCTCAGACTTATACAGTGTGTAGATGTGGGAATCGAGTCTTGTAATGGATATTGGAAATTAGGTTCTAAGGTTTATAGACTAAGGTTGAACTAAAGATCTTTAGTTAGGTTGTGATGTTAGGCTTATATGGATCGGGGTGATGTGGGATCACCCATGGGTATGTGTGTGGTGAATTTATACAATGATTCGATGGCTTTGGATCGACTCTTAGCATGTTTGAGGATGAACATATGTTTAAGTTGGGGAGAATGTAACGACCTGACCGGTCATTTTGATAATTTGCATTCCATTCGATGGTTCGATAACATGAGTAGCTTCGTATGAAGTATCATGACTTGCGTGTATCGCCAGTTTTGATTTTCGGGTGATCCAAAATTTATTTGGAAGAATGATTATCATTTTAGAAGCCTTAAGTTGGAAAAGTTGACCAAGTTTGACTTTTGTGTATTTGACATCGAATCATAGTTTGATGGTCCTGTTAGGTATGGATGGTGATTTTGGACTTAGACGTATGCTCGGATTTGCATTTGGTTGTTCCTAGAAGGTTTCGACACTAATTGGCGAAAATTGGCAATTTGAGGCTTTTGAAAGTTTATAAGTTTGACTGGGAGTTTACATTGATGATATTAGGTTTGGATTGTGGTTTTGGGAGTTGGAATAGTTTTTTAATGTTATTTGGAACTCGTGTACAAAATTTGAGGTCATTACGAGTTGATTTGATATGGTTCGGCACGAGTTTTGGAAGTTGAAAGTTCTAAAGTCCATTAAGTTCAATTTGAGGTATGATTCGTGGTTTTGATGTTTTTATATGAGATTTGAGGACATGAGTAGGCCCGTGTTATGTTTTGGGACTTTTCAGTATGTTCAGACAGGGACCCGAGGGGCTCGGGTGAGTTTCAAATGGGTTTCAGAACATTTTGGCCTTGTTAGTACTGCAAATTTCTATTGTTTCAGTTCTTCTTCGTGATCGCAAAGATAAGCTCGTGATATCGAAGAGTATTATGGGATATGAGTATCTTTCTTTATTGCATTCATGTATCTTTGTGAGGTTGGTCATCGCGGTTGCATTGTATTACCACGTTTGTGTAGAGCTGAGCTGGGAGCGGGAGATGGAGAGGATATATTCCTTCGCGTTCGCAAGGTTCCAGGCTGCATTTGTGATAGGTTATCAGAGCAGTGCACCGCGTTCGCGTGGTAGGTGTCGCGAACGCGTAGAGTAATTTTGGAGCTGTGACTTTTGTGCTTCGCAATCGCGAATGAGTTCTCGTGATCGCGAATGTTACCCCTGTAGCAGTGTATAAACTACTATATTTCGAAGGTCTTGGTCATTTTATCATATTTTGAGCTATGAAGCTTGGATTTAAGCTATTTTGGAGGTGATTTTCAGAATATGGATTGGGATAAGTATTTTGTACTCGATTTTGATTATATTCCGTAATTCCATCTTCGATTTTGGCATTTTATTGATGATTTCAAGGAGAAATTGGGGAGTTTTTCTAAAATTTCTTAAATTGAATATTTGACAATTGAACATCAATTCAGAATTGGATTAGAGTGAAATTAATATGGTTGGGTTCGTATTTGTAATGACCCGGCCAGCCGTTTTGAGTATTGTAGTCTCATTCCCCCATTTATTACTTATTATGTGTTCATTTGTTGTTATATGACTTGCCAGGGTGGTTGGTTTAGTTTCGGTGATGTTTAGGAATGTATTGGGATACTTATTCCCAAAATTGGAATCCTATGCTGAAAGAGTTGATCGGATGTTGATTTCTGTGTAAATGACTCCAGAATGAAATTTTGATGGTTCTGATAGCTCCATATGGTGATTTTGAGGTGGATTCGCAGAAGCGGACGCCCTCCTGTGTAAGGTGTTTCGCAGGTAGATATTGACTGAAGGGGCTGGGGATTGCTGAAGTGATGGAGTGACTGTAGATACGATCCCGCAAGTTCGAAGATAGGACCGCAGGTGCGCTAGGTTGGGGGCTTAAATGGACTTTGGAGCTCGGATTGAGGCAATTCTTGAAGGTGTTTTCACTAGAGTTCAAGAGGTATGTGATTTTTGATCACTTTTGTAATGTATTTCGAATACCCATTGATTATTTCACCTATTTGTCACGAATCTAAGTTAGAATTTGGGAGGTTTTGAACCATGTATTGGAGAGTAAGATTTGAGGATTTGAGTGTCAATTTGTGGTCAGAATTGGATGATTTTAGTATTGTTGAACTCGTTATCGGATGGGTATTCGGATTTTAAATTTTATTGGGTTCTGAGATGTGGGCTCAGGGCTGACTTTTTGACTTTGGTTAAAGAACTTAGCTTTATTGTATGGAATTGATTCCTATAGCTTGTATTGATTGTATTAAGTTGTTTGTGGCTAGATTTGGGTCGTTCGGAGGCCGATTCATGAGGCAAGGACTTTTTGGAGTTGAGATTTGCGCGGTTTGAGGTAAGTAATTCTTTTAAACTTGGTACTAAGGGTATGAATCCTTGAACTACGTGTTATGTGGTTGATGTTGAGGTGACATACATGCTAGGTGATGGGCGTGCACCGTGGTAATTGTGACTCGGTTGATTCTGTGGTACTGTGTGGATATAAAATCTTGTTGTTATTCACGTAATCTCTATGTGTTAGAGTAATTGAGCTGTGAACCATGTTAGAAACATGGTTAGGCTGCTATATGCTTATTCTATTAGGACCTATTGAGGTCATTTCTGGTGTTAAGTTATTTGCTTAAATTGCAATTGTGTACTCAGTCAGATTCATCATTTGCATATCATATCTCAGTCTATGTTATAATTTATTGTTACATCATGTATCATTGTTTGAGCTGGTTATCATGAGATTTGTGAGCCCAAGAGATTGGAGATATTGATGACTGAGTTGAGGCCGAGGGAATGATTGTGAATGATATTTATGGGATTGGGATGCATACCGCAGCAGGCTTTATTGATTCATTATAGGATCAGGTTGCACACCGCAACATGTCATGCTGGCTTATATTAGCGCTTGGGCAGAATCCGCCCCTCCAGAGTCTGACATACCAGCAGTAACATAGGTACTATTGAGTGTTGAGTGCGAAGTGCGAGTGTTGAGTGATTGAGAGTGTTAAACGATTGAGAGTGCTGAGCGATTGAGCGTGCTAAGTGAGGTTGAATACTCCAAGAGTGTGAGTATATAAGTTTATCATTGTGTTTCAATACAGGTGGCATGCATATTTGACATGTCGACATAGAGATGTAACATTCCTCATGCTAGCTATACTTGGCATATTTTATCAGTATTAAGCCTAAACTTTTGAACTTGAAAGAATGTCTATATTTATGTACAGTGTACAAACTGATTATGATATTTGTCTAAGTTATTACTGTTCCCTGTTATATCTGTATTGTTATTATCTGGATTTGGACAGTACCTTACTAAGCTCGTCACTACTTTCAACCCTAGGTTAGTCCTGTTACTTATTAAGTACATTGGTTCGGTTGTACTCATACTACACTCTGCACTTCGTGTGCAGATCCAGGTACATCTAGACCCGGTGGTTGTTAGACTTGGAGCATTACCTGCTAGGAGACTATTGAGGTAGCTGTTATGGCGCCCGCACACCTCGACTCTCCTTCTTTTTAGTTTATCTAGAACTATTCTATCTTTCCAGACAGTTGTATTAGATGTTTTGACTGTGTTAATATTTAGTAGCTCATGTACTCGGTGACACCCAAATTTTGGGGGATTTTGTAGTTGAGTCACAGTTGTAGTATTAGTTATTTATGAGATTTTTCACTATTAAACTTATTACAACATGCTTTCATTTTAATTTGCATAGATATTTTGTGATTGTCGGCTTACCTAGTTATGTGATAGGCGGCATCACGACATGTTGATGTTTGGTTCGCGACAGTATTGGAATGGGTTGTCGGAATTTGTGAGTTTTATCGGCTTCCGAGTTATGTGCCCGGGGTTGACCTTTTGGTTAACTTTGAGTAATTGATTAATGATTCATTTTTTATCATTTGGGATTGTCTCTTATGGAATTATTTGATATTTTTGTGTTGCTTTTAGCAAGTTTCGAGCAGTTTAGAAGTTGATACGCATGGGATGAAATTTCTAGACTATGGTTTGGCATGCTAGGTAATTGATTTTGCTTATTCGAGGTAAGTAACATATCTAAAGTTGGGTTTGAGGGTATTTAACCCTAGGTACTATGTTATATTTGAGGTATTGGGGTGACGTACGCGCTAGGTGACGGACGTGTGTGCGTGCACCGAATTGTTCATGATTAGAAGTGGCTTTTAGGCTATTATGGGATTGTTTTGCTATCATCTTGTGATATCTGTGATTTCTAGACCTGTATGATCATTTGAGGTCTGATTCATGTTAGAAATCATGTCTAGGATATGTGTTACTTGTTTGGGACTTGATCGGGCTATTCTTATTACTTCTCAGCTATTTGTGTTAATTGTGCACATACTATCAGTCATGATGCTATATTTGTGTATGATATCTCTATCTCAGTACTTTCTTAATTGATTCCTCACATGTATTGACGTTTCCTATTTGTAACACTATTGAACTGAGTATTGTGAAATGTGTTCATCTAATACTTGAACGGCTAATGACTGAGTTTGGGCCATAGAGCCGATTTGGTATTGATTTTGAGGTGACGCATACGCCAGACTCCTATTGGGCTAAGTGTTATTGATTTGGGGCGATGCATGCACCAAGACCCACTATTTGGGCTAAATGATTATGACTAGCACTTGGGCAGGAATCGCCCCTCTGGAGTCTCACATGCTAGTAGTGGGCGCAGACACAATATTTTATATATGTACGTTGATGAGGGTATTTATGTTAGGTACCTGTACAGTGCTAAGTGTTGATGTGTGTGATGGTTAGGGCCTTGTGCCAGGCACCGTAAGTGTCCTAAGTGTGTTTATTTGTGATGGTTTCATTATGATGAAATTGAGTTGACATGAATATTCAACATGTAAGCATAGAGATGCATTTTCCTCATGCTGGACAATAATATAACATTTGATGATTTGACATGTTTATTTGACATATAGGCATAGAGATGTATATATCTCATGCTAGACGGTATATGATAAGTGATGACTTTACATGTATACTGACATATAGGCATAGAGATGTACTTCCTCATGCTAATTGGTAAACGGAAATTTTTATCGAGTGTTGTGAATTGGTAAATACAGTTCTTTTGATAAACTCATGTTTAAGTGATTTCGGTGAAAGATTGAGCTTTATTTGTTACACTTTTAAAGCATGTCAAAATTCTCGTATATGTGAAAGAGCTGGGCTTATATCTTTTAAGTTATTTACCGTTAGTGTCCTCATTATATGATTATACGTTTTTATTGGTTATTGATGTTGGACTCTTACTATCTTCCAAGCTCATCATTGCTTTCAACCTGAAGTTAGGTTTATTACTTATTGAGTACATGGGATCAGTTGTACTCATACTACACTTCTGCACCTTATGTGCAGATCTCGGAACTGATGTTGTTGTGTATGGTGGGAACTGGCATTGAAGATATACCTGTTTTTGGGATAGAGCTTCCACTTGTCCTTGGTAGCTTTAGCTTTGACAATCTGTTTATGTATATTTCGAACGGATGATGTATTTATTTCGTATCAACTTTGTAAATTCTATGTCTTAGAAGCTCATGATTTGTACTACCAGTCTTTGAGTTATTGTATAACAGTTCAGATAATTCTTCTTTGATTTCTTATTAATCTCATTTAGATTATATTGACTGTTAGTTAGCTTACCTACCGGGCTGGGTTAGGTGTCATCACAGCTAGTTGGATTTTGGATCGTGACAAAAAGAGGACTCTATATTTTGAGAATCGGATCATGCAAAGCATCTCACCATGAAGCCTCTAATGACACTTCTACTCAGCTCAAGGGGTACCGCAAATACAAGTCTTAGAACCTACACAACAATGTGTAGAAGTATAATATGAGTACAAAACTATGGTTCACAGTAAGTATCAAGTCTAGCCTCGAGGAAGTAGTAGCGAAGGTTCGACTCCGACACCTATTTATAACTCAATAAACATACAAAGTATGAATAGAGCATGAAATAAAGCATGATATCTTCAATCGGGTATATCAATAGAACCACAGTAAAATTGGAATTGAGGCATGCTCTTCGATCAAGGAGATAGAATACAATGTCAATCATCTCGGCTCTATCCATAATCATGAGTGTTGAAACAATATTTGACTAGATCCGATTTTTTATAGGTTTATTACAAAGGGAAAGCCGTGTTGGATTGTTGACTTGTTTTCGGAAAGAGGTAAGTGTCGTGGTTAATCTTTACTTGAGGGAATTAGGACTTGCTTGGTCTATTTCCTATGTGATTTATGTGTGGGGATAACGTATATGCAAGGTGACGAACGTATAAACATTGTCATGGGTTTAAGCATGAGGGGTGAACTACTTAATTGCATGTCTTTAATTATATCATGTCTTCATTGATTCCATGTTATTACTTGTTATATACCTTAAGTGCTACATCTCTTTACTTATTAAATATATGCCTTCACTTGCACAACCTCTATTGGCTACATGCTTTCACGTATCCATGCCTTTATTTATTATCTGCATTTACTTGTTCTATGCTATACATGTTATTAGATAGAGGCTATTACTTTTATGATGTTATTTACTGTGCTTTTTTCCCTTTACTTGCTTTATATTTCACTTTTATTTGTTATGTTGGACTGTCTTAGAGGATTTACGCATGTTACGTTGTGAGACATGTCATAGTTGGTAGTATTATATATATGTGGATCGGATTGCACGCCACAATAGTATTATACACACAAACACACACACACACACACATACACACACATATATATATATATATATATATATATATATATATATATATATATATATATATATATATATATATATATATATCGTTGCGGCGTGCAGCCCGATCCATATTCCCACACACACACACACACACATATATATATATATATATATATATATATATATATATATATAATATCATTGGGACGGGCAATCCGATCACCCCTCCCTCCTCTCACCTCCCCTCCCTATGTGTGTGTGGGGGGGGGGGGCGGGTTGCACGCTGTCACACCTCCTTTTTTCTAGGGATTAAAGAAGAGAGTTTTTTCAATTAAAGTAACATGATTTGAAAAGAGATTGATTTTATATAATTTTAAAGAGTCACCACTTGAAATTATTTAGTTGTGGTATTCCAAGTCACCATTTTAATTTAATTCCCAATTCAAGGAAAATTGACTCTGTTTAAGTCTGCGAAACACAGAAGAGCGGATAAGTAATTATGTTGACTCGGGAGAAGAAGTGAGGCACTCCCGAGTTCTGTGGTTCAAGCATGGTCGCTTTTCAAATCATACCTGACTTATCAGATTATTACATGTATTTAAACTATGTGTGTGTTTTACCTTTTACCGCTTTTAAATTACTTGGCTATTATAATGATGGAATTGTCTAGAAATGAACTAGTGTATATATTCGTTTTGTTTGGCGTGTCAAAACCATGTCACACGTATATGTACACAATTAAGAACACTTTATTATTATTAAGATTGTTTTGCTCAAAATTGTGCAAACGCATACTTTGGTTTTAATTTTTGAAAACGTACTTATATCATGCGAACGTATACATAACCACGATGATTTGTTTAAGAGAGTGTCTAAAAGCATACCAGTAATTTGAATATATTATTCTCTTAAAACTAATTTGAGATTGATGTAAGGTCGTGAACTGTGGATTGATTTGTTATGGAGAAAATATAGAGATAGAGTTAAGAGTTAATTACCAAGTTTCATTTTTTGCATGTGTAATCATAGGATAATTCACTAAAGGTCTGAGTTCATTAGAATCATAGGTTTAAGTATTAGAAAGTTACTCAACTTTATGTAAATATGTCACTTAAGCATGAACGAAAATTAGTAGGTTGTTTATGTTGGAACTGACCATTATCGTTCAATAACAAAATCACAACATTGAGCTAATGAGATTTGTGGATTAAGGGAAGTGAACGAATGGTCTTGGGCGGACAGCCCAAGCTCATATAATTTCGAGGGAAGTGCACGGTTAGCCACTAATAACACATGTATTTACTTTTAAGTCACTATTTAAAATGTCTTTAGTTTTTAGCCCCTGCTTTAATAAACTTTAACTACCCGGATGAAAATATCCTTCTGCTCATGTCCTTAATTTTTGAACTTGGAACTCTAAGTTCAGGACTTCAGGACTACATGTCCTTAACTTTTGAACTTGTAACTGTAAGTTCAGGACCAAGTGTCCTTAACTTTTGAGCTTGTTAGTCTAAGTTCAAGACCTATTGTCCTTAATTTTTGGGCTTCTTAGCCTAAGTTCAGGACCTATTATCCTTAACTTTTGAGCTTGTTAGTCTAAGTTCAGGACGTCAGGACCTATTGTCCTTAATTTTTGAACTTGTAACTATAAGTTCAGGACATATAGCCTGTTTGGCCAAGCTGGAGAAATCAGCTTATTTTGAGAAGTGCTTTTGAAAAAAGTGCTTTTAAAAAAAGTACTTTTGGAGAGAATCAGTTTGTGTTTGGCTAATCAATCTGAAAAGAACTTTTGAGAAATAATTTGTGTTTGGCCAAGCTTTTTAGAAAGTGCTTTTAAGTGTCAAATTACGAATAAGGATATGAATAGATTTACTTAATAATTAATATTATAAGTAAATAAATGTAACGACCCAACCGGTCGTTTTGAGCTCTAGCGCGTCGTTCAGCAGTTGGAAGTCATGAACAGCTTCATTTCAGGTATATTGACTTGTACGTATGGTCAGAATTGAATTTCGGGAAATTCAAAGTCAAATTGGAAAGAAACTTTTCATTGCGGCAACCTTAAGTTGAAGAAAATGGCTAAGATTGGAATTTTGAGTAAACAACCTCGGAATTGAGATCTGAAAGTTCCAGCATGTTCGTATGATGATTTCGGACTTGTGCGTGTGTCCGGATTTGGTTTTGGATAACTCATGAGCATTTCGGCGTATATTGTGGAAGTTAGTATTTTAGAAGAATTTCATAAATTTGGGTTGGAAGACATTTCAGAGTTATAGATGTCCGTTTGGGATTCCGAGTCTGGGAATAGCTCCGTATGGTGATTCTGGAGTTGGAAGCGCGATCGGAAGTGAATTCGGATGTCCGGAGGTCATTTTGAAGTCATTTGGCTAAATATAGAAAATTGAAGGTTTTTGAGAAAATTCGATCGGAAGTGGAAATTTTGATATTGGTGTCGGAATGTGATTCCAAAAGTTAGTGCAAGTCCGTAATGTCGAATGTGACTTATGTGCAAAATTTGAAGTTATTCGGACTAGTTTTGGTAAAGTTTGAGACACTTAGTCTCTTTTAAGGAAGCTTAAGTTGGAAAAGTCAATCGGATATTGACTTATGTGTTAGAGGGCTCAAAATGCAAATTTTGTGGTTCGGATAGCTTTGTTATGTGATTTGGGACTTAGGAGTGTGTCCGGAATATTTTTGTGATGACCGGTGTAGAATTAAGCTTAAATTGGCAAAGTTAGTATTTTGGCGAATTCCGGTTGATAGGTGAGATTTTGATCTGAGGGTTGGAATGGAATTTCGAGGGTTGTTGTAGCTTCGTTATGTCATTTTGGACTTGTCTGCAAAATTTGAAGTCATTCGGACGTGGTTTGGTTGGGTTTTTTATCAAAAATGGAATTTGGAAGTTCTTGAGATTCATAGGCTTGAATCCGATGATGATCTGATGTTTTGATGTTATTTTGGGTGTTCCGAAGGTTGGGACAAGTTTGAATGATATTGTGGGACATGTTGATGTAATTGGTTAAGGTCCCGAGAGCCTCAGGTGGATTTCAAAATGTTAACGGAATGGAATTCGGACCCAAAAAGAAAAGAAAAAGCTGCTGCAATTTCTGTTGCTAAGCTGTCTTTGGACAGCAAATGTGCAGTTGTGGAGCGTACTTCGGAGGCCTATATTTTTTGATATACAAGGAATGTTGAGATGAATCAAAAACGAAATTTGTAGTCCTTCGTTTCTAGTTTCCAGAAAGCTAAGGAAATCGAAATTTGGGCATCTGTAGAGAAAGTTATGATCGATTGAAGATGACCGGTGGAGCAGTTTCTCCAGAATTTTCTGATTTCATGGAGCCGGATTTAGAAGCTCATATCTCGGGATATATAAAGAGTTATATGGTGTACAACCTATCAAATTAAAGATATTTGAGTCTAGTTTCTAAATCTTCAAACCGTTTGTAATTTGAATATTTATACAAGACGTTATGGGTGTTTAAACAGAAGGTGTCCGACAAGGAAAAATTTTAATAGGATGTACAACTTGTATAGCACAAGTGCAAGGTACAACTCGACGAAGCACGGGCAGATTCTTTAAACACGGATTTGGCTTATTTCTTTCATTTCTTTTATTTGGCTTGGATGATTTTGGAGAGAATTTCAAAGGGGATTTTATCAAGCATCAAAGGTGAGTTGTTTCTACTTATTTTCAAGTTAAATACAAGATTATATGTGAATTAGAACATGAAAATCACTAGAAAAGTGGGGTTTTAGGGCTTGTGCTTTTGAGATTTTCTAGGGTCGATTTGAAGGGTCAAACGAGCTCCGATTTTTGTGTTCTTTATATGTACGTACTCGTAAGAGAACGAAGAACATTTTGGTATAAAAATTTCTAAGTTTTGAGACGTGGGCCCGGGGCTCGGGTTTTGTCAAATTCGTGAATTTTGATATTTTTTGATTGCTTTCGATTGGGTATTGTCCCTTTAGCATAATGCGACATATTCGTTGTAATTTTGGGCAGATTCAATGCACGTGGAGGCCAATTCGAGGGGTAAAGGCGTCGCGAGCTAAAGAAGTAGCCGGTTTGAGGTGAGTAATTGATGTAAATGATGTCCTGAGGGTTTGAAACACCGGAATTTCACATTGTAACGCTATATTGAGGTGACTTGCACGCCGGATAACGGGCGTGGGGTAGAGCACCATTGGGGATTGTGAATTAGTCCGTCCTGAGAGATGTTTTTACCGTGTTTTCTACTTGAACTAAATTGAAAATCATTTTTACTTGGATTTAATTGTTACATTTGGGCTTCTTGCCAATTATTTAAATCCTTCAGGGATTGACATCACTGTTTTCGCATACATGCATATCATTTGATCTCAGTCTAAGGTTTTAAATATTGTTTTGCAAACTCAGCCATCTTTCTAAGATTTGAAAACTTAAATGATATTTCGGGCTGAGAACTACTGTTTTACAAATGCCCAAGGGGCTTATTATGATTTCTGGACTGAGCATGGATCGGGCTGCGTGCCGCAGCAGTGATTTGAAATAGTGGTAACAGTGACACTGTATGATGTGACTTGAAATAGTGGTAACAATGGCACTGTGTGATATAAATTGGTCAGGTAACAATGACTGACCAGGACTTGATTGATGCCACGAGATGGCTTGTTATTGCACTTAGGCTGTAGGAGCCCCTCTGGAGTCTGTACACACCCCTAGTGAGCGCCGTCAACGATAAATAAATATGGATGGCTCGAGCTGCACACCGTAGTGGGTACTAGAGGGTACCGTCATATGCATTGCATTGCACTCATGCATTTATTCTACATCTGCATTATCCGCCATAATAATTATGTGCTCTTATTTCATTGACTGGTTGCTTCATACTGTTCTGAGCCTGAGGGCTGATACTGTTCTGAGATACTGAGCCCGAGGGCTGATACTATTCTGAGATACTGAGCCCGAGGGGCAGATTTCTACTTATTATTTTGATACTGAGTCCGAGGGGCATATTTCTACTTTTTATTTTGATACTGAGCCTGAGGGGCAGATTTCTACTTGTTGTTTTGATATTGAGCCCGAGAGGCAGATTTCTACTCGTTATTTTACTGCCAAATTATCTTTTTTTACTGGTTTAAAAGAAATTTCACATGATGTTTCACTGAATTGTTATTTTAAATGATTTCACTGCTTTTGTATAGAGTGTTGTGTGCCTTAACGTGTTTTCTTACCTTCAGTTATTATTTATATTTATTACTCACTGGGTCGGAGTACTCACATTACTCCCTGCACCATGTGTGCAGGTACAGGTATTCCTGAGGCATAAAGCGAGTTTTCTGCTGTTCAGTTTTCATCGGATCTATTGAGGTAGCTGCATGGCGTTCGCAGACCCGTTTTCTCCCTTATCTTCTGTATTTATGATATCTTCAGATGTCGTTCCTAATTCCATACTTTGTAGAATTTTAGTTTAACTCTGTAGTAGCTCATGACTTGTGACACCCCGGTTAGGGCTGAGTTGGGTTGGATTTCCGTATTTTATCTATACTTTCCGCTATTGGATATTATTAAACCATGTTTATACTATAATTTTGTTAATTAATTGTCTTAAAAGGATGAATTGGGTTGAATGGCTGGCCTTGTCTTCATGAGAGACGTCATCACGACCAGGTTCGGGAATTGGGTCGTGACAAGTTGGTATCAGAGCCTAGGTTACATAGGTCTCACGAGTCATGAGAAGGTTTAGTAGAGTCTCGCGGATCGGTACGGAGACGTCTGTATTTATCCTCGAGAGGCTGCAGAACCTTTAGGAAATCTTCACATTCTTGAATTCTTATCATGCATTCTTGATTCAGCTTGAAAAGTAACTCTTGAAATTCCTTCCACGCGTTCGCATGCACGCATGAGCGCTCAGTATCAGATGTGCCTTGATGGCTTATGATTCCCTGATTGAGGGGCGAGACGTGATCTCTATGAGTTGATGTTGGGCCAGTCTGAAGGACTTGAGGCCGGATCTTTTCCTATGGCTTAAGCACCGAGGTGCTGATTGTGTGAGCAAGTGTTTTGAACTTATATGTCCGGTATTGCCCCTATTAGTGGGAATGACGGCTGGGTAGCAATGTGATGGGTATGATAGTACTGCGAGATGTTTCTATATGACTTGGAAGTGTCGAGGAAGATCTGTTGGATGATAGGTGAACTATTAAGTGTATGATTTCCATTGTGATTAGAGGTGTAGCTCCGAGTTATGGGCGTGAAGAATCTTTTCAAGTCTCCTGTTTGGAGTGAAGTAAATTTCATGTTACAGTATGAGTTTAGACCCAGGAAGACTAAGTGATTGTGTAATATGTATGACGGTGGAAGGTATACAAAAATGTTAATTGGAGGCAAAGTAGGTGGGTTATCTCATGCGGAATAATCTACGTAGGTGTGTTCCTTATAATGTTGAGTAGAGAGTTTCTTTTCTACTAACAAGGTGTATGTGTTGAGATTTGAATTTGACTCTAATTGAGAAATTTGAGTTGATTGTCACGAGAATGAAGGTGATCTTAGTAGTGGAATTGAGGTATTTTACGGTCTATGTTACCTAAGCTTGTGGAGAATTTTTGTTGAACTAGTTGTAGTAATATGGCAATATTTCTAAGTTTGATGACCTGCGTGGACTGGTTGAATTAGAGGAATTTAGTTCTGATAGCTTGATTAGGAGAAAACGGATTTCCAAGTGTTCTTGATGGTTTCTACCATGGTTTAAAATAGATACTTTCTACAGGTATGGGGAACGTGTTGTGTATTATGAGTTCCTGTATATTTCTTCATTATTAATGGGGTACGAAGGTTTTGGAGAGAGGTTCTGTTTAATGTAGGGTTTCCTACTGGTTCTTGGTTGGTATGGTCGCGAGTATACGAGTTGTGTAGTATGTTATGCGATTATATCTAGGGTTATTATTATGGCTTAACACAGTTTGTTCGGACTTATACAGTGTGTGTATGTGAGATTCGGGTCTTGAAAAGAATTCTAGATGTTAGAAATTGGGCTCCAAGGATTTAGGGTAAGGTTAAAGTAATATTTATTATTCACTACAATGGGTTTAATGTGTTTCGGAATAATTGGTTCCAACTTTTTTTATAAATTATATGCCCTACCAGTATGAGGGTTCGTTATGTGCTATGGAAAAAAAATGTTTACTAAATTTATTGAGAAGAAGAAAGAAAGAAAATTGAAAACTGCAGTTGGCACAATGTGAAATATTTAAACCGGGATGCAAGTCGCGGTGGAGGTTATGTAAGGACAAGGTCCTTGTGGTAAATAATTATGAGTTTAAAGTTTTCCTTTGTAAAGTTTAATTCGTACGATAATATTAAAGGGAGTCATGCCAGTTAGGTTGATTTGATAATTCTTGTATATTTTATGTTCATATTCAGCCATTTTCGTACTGTAAACATTGAGTTTTAGCTTATGAGATGAGTTCCCAGGTGGCGTTAAATGTGACTCATTAATCCGAGTAAGTAATAATGAGGTCTTCATGCCTCACATTCTGTTGTCAGTATTGTGAAAATTTGAAATGAGGTGGTGGTTAATATGAGATTTATTGATAATGATGAAATTATTTATGAACAACTATTAAGACCAGAAATGTGGTTATGATCATACAAATGATGCGTTTCATGTCAAAATATCATTGTGATAATGTCGGGCTTGTAATGCGGAGATTAGTGTTATTGATATACTTGCGGTGCTTGTTGGGTTGTGGACATGTTGTTAGGAGTTGTTTTGGTGTTACTCTGATAGGTGGATAGGCCCAACTACAAGGGAGACTCTGCCGAAATATTTGAAAAATCTGGGAGTTAGTCAAATTTTGGGGACTTAAGAAAGTTGAAATGTTGGAAGAATATCTAAGATCTATATGTAGTCGTTCGGTTCATTTGGTTGTGGATTGTGGGGTGTTGTCCCGGCTATGGTGGTAGTTCTTTCATGTTATGAGAAGAAATGACTTATTACGGGTCCAGGAAAGGCTATCAGCCTAGTTCAGTGCGAGCAGAATCGACCTGAAGTGGGTGAATGGATTTAAATAGGATTATGGGCTTTCATGTGAGTCAGATGTGTTCATTTTAGTATAGCGCTCCTCAAGGAGGGGTGTTGGAATATCATATGTTGTTCCGTGTTCGTCAACTCATGTAATATTGTGATTGTGCCATGTGTGCTGTGAAACGGCTTGATAAATTCCTATTCTCTGGGGAAAAGTTCATATTAGTTGTGTGAGTTGAGCAATCCATTCCTGAATCATTTCCTTATGTATCTTGTTCGCATTATGGCCTATTGGCGCATTTTTGCATCATGTGAGACTGTTGGTCATTGTCTGTGGTGATTGGTTGTCTGAGCAGCTCGTACTAGGTGAGGCGAGACTATTGGTAACAGGGACCATTGCAGTGGGATTATGTGAGGTATATTGCAGGGCAGTTACCAGTATTTGGGTAGTAATGAGGTGATGATTTTAGTCAAAAGGAGAGAATTAATGTTTGGTTAACTCTGCAACTGGTTAGAAATTTCTGCACATCTCCTCCGTTGTGGTTGTATCGTCAGCATTATAATAGAATGTATAGGTATATCATCATATGCATTGGGAGCATCAGAGTCGTAGAATTTTGGCTATTAAGTTTCATGGAGTGTCATTGTGGTTAGATGGTGAATTATGCGATGCATGGTGCTAATTCAACAAAGGTACGCAGTCGTGTTCTAGTACCTCGTGTGGTAGTAGATACAGTGTTTATATATAGGGAACAGGTCTGGCAGAGAATTTCAGGTGTTGGAATTGGGTTCTGAGCTTATTGTATGGATAAAAGAGGATATCTGCAGATTTGATCAAACTAATGGGTCCATATGAGTTATGGTAGCACAGGAAGGTGCACGAGGTGTTAAACAGTGATTTCAGATAACTTAAGAGCAGTTCTTGGAACTTTCGAGGACGAACGTCTATTTAAGTGGGGGAGAATGTAACGACTCAATCGGTCATTTTGAGCTCTAGCGCGTCGTTCAGCAGTTGTAAGACATGAACAACTTCATTTCAGGTATATTGACTTGTACGTATGGTCAGAGTTGAATTTCGGGAAATTCGGAGTCAAATTGGAAAGAAACTTTTCATTATGGCAACCTTAAGTTGAAAAAAATGGCTAAGATTGGAATTTTGAGTAAAAAACCTCGGAATTGGGATCTGAAAGTTCCAGCATGTTCGTATGATGATTTCAGACTTGGGCGTGTGTCCGGATTTGGTTTTGGATAACCCGTGAGCATTTCGGCGTATATTGTGGAAGTTAGTATTTTAGAAGAATTTCATAAATTTGAGTTGGAAGGCATTTCAGAATTATAGATGTCCGTTTGGGATTCCGAGTCTGGGAATAGCTCTGTATGGTGATTCTGGAGTTGGGAGCACGATCGGAAGTGAATTCGGATGTCCGGAGGTCATTTTGAAGTCATTTGGCTAAATATAGAAATTTAAAGGTTTTTGAGAAAATTCGACCGGAAGTGGAAATTTTGATATCGGGTCGGAATGCGATTCCGAAAGTTGGTGCAAGTCCGTAATGTCGAATGTGACTTGTGTGCAAAATTTGAAGTCATTCGGACTAGTTTTGGTAAGGTTTGAGACACTTAGTCTCTTTTAAGGAAGCTTAAGTTGGAAAAGTCAACCGGATATTGACTTATGTGTTAGAGGGCTCGAAATGCGAATTTTATGGTTTGGATAGCTTCGTTAGGTGATTTGGGACTTAGGAGTGTGTCCGGAATATTTTTGTGATGACCGGTGTAGAATTAAGCTTGAATTGGCAAAGTTAGTATTTTGGCGAATTCCGATTGATCGGTGAGATTTTGATCCGAGGGTCGGAATGGAATTCCGAGAGTTGCTATAGCTTCGTTATGTCATTTTGTACTTGTCTGCAAAATTTGAGGTCATTTGGACGTGGTTTGGTTGGGTTTTTGATCAAAAATAGAATTTGGAAGTTTTTGAGATTCATAGGCTTGAATCCGATGATTATTTGATGTTTTGATGTTATTTTGGGTGTTCCGAAGGTTGGGATAAGTTTGAATGATATTGTGGGACATGTTGATATAATTGGTTAGGGTCCCGAGGGCCTCGGGTGGATTTCGAAAGGTTAACAAAATGGAATTCTGACCCAAAAAGAAAAGAAAAAGCTACTGCAATTTCTGCTGCTAAGCTGTCTTTGGACAGCAAATCTACAAGGAATTTTGAGATAATTCAAAAACAAAAGTTGTAGCCCTTCGTGTCTAGTTTCCAGAAAGCTATGGAAATCGTAATTTGAACATCTGTAGAGAAAGTTATGATCGATTGAAGATGACTGGTGGAGCAGTTTCTCCAGAATTTTCTGATTTCATGGAGCCGAATTTAGAAGCTCATATCTCGGGATATATAAAGCGTTATATGGTGTACAACCTATCAAATTAAAGATCTTCGAGTCTAGTTTCTAAATCTTCAAACCGTTTGTAATTTGGATATTTATACAAGACGTTATGGGTGTTTAAACAGAAGGTGTCCGACAAGGGAAAATTTTAATAGGATGTACAACTTGTATAAAACAAGTGAAAGGTACAACTCGACGAAGCACGGGCAGATTCTTTAAACACGGATTTGGCTTATTTATTTCATTTCTTTCATTTGGCTTGGATGATTTTGGAGAGAATTTCAAGGGAAATTTTATCAAGCATCAAAGGTGAGTTGTTTCTACTTATTTCCAAGTTAAATACAAGATTATATGTGAATTAGAACATGAAAATCAGTAGAAAAGTGGGGTTTTAGGGTTTGTGCTTTTGAGATTTTCTAGGGTCGATTTGAAGGGTCAAATGAGCTCCGATTTTTATGTAATTTATATGTACGGACTCGTGAGAGGACAAAGAACATTTTATTATAAAAATTTCTGAGTTTTGAGACGTGGGCCGGGGGCTCGGGTTTTGTCAAATTCGTGAATTTTGATATTTTTCGATTGCTTTCGATTGGATATTGTCCCTTTAGCATAACGCGACATATTCATTGTGATTTTGGGCAGATTCGACGCACGTGGAGGCCAATTCGAGGTGCAAAGGCGTCGCGAGCTAACGAAGTAGCCGGTTTGAGGTGAGTAATTGATGTAAATGATGTCCTGAGGGTTTGAAACACCGGAATTTCACATCGTAACGCTATATTAAGGTGACTTGCACGCCGGATAACGGGCGTGGGGTAGAGCACCATTGGGGATTGTGACTTAGTCCATCCCGAGAGATGTTTTTACCGTGTTTTCTACTTGAACTAAATTGAAAATCATCCTTACTTGGATTTAATTGTTACATTTGGGCTTCTTGCCAATTATTTGAATCCTTCAGGGATTGACATCACTGTTTTCGCATACATGCATATCATTTGATCTCAGTCCAAGGTTTTAAATACTGTTTTGCAAACTCAGCCATCTTTCTAAGATTTGAAAACTTAAATGATATTTCTAAATGATATTTCGGGCTGAGAACTACTGTTTTACAAATGCCCAAGGGGCTTATTATGATTTCTGGACTGAGCATGGATCGGGCTGCGCGCCGCAGCAGATTTGAAACAGTGGTAACAATGACACTGTATGATGTGACTTGAAACAGTGGTAACAATGGCATTGTGTGATATAAATTGGTTAGGTAACAATGACTGACCAGGACTTGATTGATGCCACGAGATGGCTTGTTATTGCACTTGGGCTGTAGGAGCCCCTCCGGAGTCTGTACACACCCCCAGTGAGCGCCGTCGACGATAAATAAATATGGATGGCTCGGGCTGCACGCCGCAGTGGGTACCAGAGGGTACCGTCATATGCATTGCATTGCACTCATGCATTTATTCCTCATCTGCATTATCCGCCATAATAATTATGTGCTCTTATTTCATTGACTGGTTGCTTCATACTGTTCTGAGCCTGAGGGGCTGATACTGTTCTGAGATACTGAGCCCGAGGGGCTGATACTGTTCTGAGATACTGAGCCCGAGGGGCAGATTTCTACTTATTCTTTTGATACTGAGCCCGAGGGGTAGATTTCTACTTGTTGTTTTGATATTAAGCCCGAGAGGAAGATTTCTACTCGTCATTTTACTGCCAAATTATCTTTTTTTTATGGTTTAAAAGAAATTTCACATGATGTTTCACTGAATTGTTATTTTAAATGATTTCACTGCTTCTGTATAGAGTATTGTGTGCCTTAACGTGTTTTCTTACCTTCAGTTATTATTTATATTTATTACCTACTGGGTCGGAGTACTCACATTACTCCCTGCACCATGTGTACAAGTACAGGTATTCCTAAGGCATAGAGCGAGTTTTCTGCTGTTCAGTTTTCATCGGAGTTATCGAGGTAGCTGCATGGCGTTCGCAGACCCGTTTTCTCCCTTATCTTCTGTATTTATGATATCTTCAGATGTCGTTCCTAATTCCATACTTTGTAGAATTTTAGTAAACTCTGTAGTAGCTCATGACTTGTGACACCCTAGTTAGGGCTGAGTTGGGTTGGATTTCCGTATTTTATCTATACTTCCGCTATTGGATATTATTAAACCATGTTTATACTATAATTGTGTTAATTAATTGTCTTAAAAGAATGAATTGGTTTGAATGGCTGGCCTTGTCTTCATGAGAGACACCATCACGCCCAGATCGGGAATTGGGTCGTGACAATAAATAATATCAAAATTTTGTTATTACATGCAATAATTAAAAAAAATTCATTTTATTTAAGTAAAATATGAAAATAAAATTAAAATGTACTTAATTCTTGTAATATAAGTTAAATATATTAAAATTCATTCAACAAATATAAAAGCATTCACCCCTAAAGTCACTATATATTAGAATATTTTTTAAAAATAAAAAGAAATATTTATAAATTAATATCCTAAGTATTAGGTTTAAGGGTTATTTTTGGTATATACTATATTTTGTTAAGGGTATTTTAGATAAGAAGAAAAGCCAAAATTGCTTCTGCTTCTGCTTTTGGAAAGAAGCTACTTTTTCCTGCTTCTCTGAGACTGCTTCTGCTTCTTCCCAAAAGCACTTTTTTCCCAAATAAGCTTGGCCAAACACCTCAAATTAGGGAAAAAAGTGCTCTTGGGAAAAAAAGCACTTTTTTTGTCTTGAGAAGCTTGGCCAAACAGGCTAATATTGTCCTTAACTTTTGGGCTTCTTAGCCTAAGTTCAGGACCTATTGTCTTTAACTTTTGAGCTTGTTAGTCTAAGTTCAGGAGTTCAGGACCTATTGTCCTTAACTTTTGAGCTTGTTAGTCTAAGTTCAGGACCTATTGTCCTTAACGTTTGGGCTTGTTAGTCTAAGTTCTGGACTTCAGGACCTATTGTCCTTAACTTTTGAGCTTGTCAGTCTAAGTTCAGGACCAAGTGTCCTTAACTTTTAAACTTGTAATTCTAAGATCAGGACCAAGTGTCCTTAACTTTTGAATCTGAAACTCGAAAATAATAATAATAATAATAATAATAATAATAATAATAATAATAATAATAATAATAATAATAATAATAATAATAATAATAATAATAATAATAATAATAATAATAATAATAATAATAATAATAATAATAATAATAATAATAATAATAATAATAATAATAATAATAATAATAATAATAATAATAATAATAATAATAATAATAATAATAATAATAATAATAATAATAATAATAATAATAATAATAATAATAATAATAATAATAATAATAATAATAATAATAATAATAATAATAATAATAATAATAATAATAATAATAATAATAATAAATACTTTTGCTCAGCATTAAAAATGTTTGATAAAAAGTAAATACCACTTTAAAAAGTGGATACCCCATGCCATTTCTACTATAATTTCACATTATCGCGGCTCACGCATAAGTGTCACGACCCAATTGAACATACACTGCTGGACACGGGGGATTTGCATCTACAATCGCTTTTTGGGTTGCGTTTTACTTGTGCCCGCTTTGCAAAACAAATTGCAAGCGTACCCACGTTTCGCGTAATTTCAGTATACATGGCTGAAGTAGCAAAGGCAATTACGCAAAACATCAGTATTCTAGTAGACAGGCCTGAAGTAGCAAGGGCAGTGCTGAAGTTGTTTTGTCCTGGATAAGATGTTGAAGTTATATAATTTATTTGTAAAAATTTAAGCACTAAAACAACTAAAGTTTTTTTGTCCTGGATTCATTAATTTTGTCATAAAAACTTTTTCAAAAACTTCAGCAGAAGATGCTGAAGTTATTTAGTTCATTTGTAAAAACTTCAGCACTAAATAAGCTGAAGTTTTTTTGTCCTAGATAAGCTTTTTCAAAAACTTCAGCAGAAGATGCTGAAGCTATTTAGTTCATTTGTAAAAAACTTCAGCACTATATAAGCTGAAGTAACATTTTGCAGGAAGAGTGAAATATAAATTGCAAAGCTTAAGTTGTTGGAAAGGAAGTATACGTCTTCCCTTGATCGTTCAAATGCAGTCAATTTTATAGGAACTATCAATCTCATTAATCAACTCTTTGAAAGGTTGTTGCTTGCCTCCTTCGCAGGAAATAAAGCTAGAGGAACTTACGAAAGAGATTCTTTGGAACTTCGTACGGGAAAAAATCACTTATTTTTGCTAAAATGGAAAAATTATTTCGAATAATGAAGCTGAATCAGGGTGGTGGATCTTTTAACTAAAAGTGAAGATTCTTTTAAATCTTGACGTCATTGCATTGTGGCCACTCAACAGAACTCACACTAGGCTGCAATAGGAATTTTTGTATTCTTGGGTTTTAGAACAATGTTAAAAACAAAATGAAAATTTCTCTTAAGATGGTGGTAGTATTAGAGAATTAATCATAGTGTCTTTCAGTTGTTAATAGAAGAAGAAGAAGAAGAAGAAGAAGAAGAAGAAGAAGAAGAAGAAGAAACGAAGGAGGAGAAGGAGGGGGAGAAAGGGGCTGAAGTTGTTTAAAAACTAGGTACAAGTTAAAACTTTTTTAAAAAATGGATATAGGTTAAATGAGGGCGACCAAATAGGACGCCCCGTGCAATTTTTACGCTGGACACCAATAGCAATAGTCTTAATGTCCATTTAAACACCCAAACGAAAAGCACTGCCCGTTAGAGTGAGGCCAGCAACCCAATTACGACTTGTAACCATTGATCATAGAATTTAGCCACTGTTCTATTACGAAATTAATAAATCATATCTGATTCCACGTTTTACGTGCTAGGAAAAGAAATTAAATACAATAATCATCAAAGTATCAAGGCTTGCATTCAAACTCTAAGCTAAATAAATTTCAGTGTTTACAACAATGGCCACTTCAACTATACTACTTGATAAAAATACATTCTCATCCAAAATAATATTACAGCCCAAACAGGAACATTTATACTTCTACTTAAGCGAGACGACCTACAATGGCTCTAAGCACTTCTAATATTCCATTTTGGCTTTGAAGTTTACAGATCTGACCAATCAGTGACCAGATCTATGAATTACAGCCATATTCATAGCAACAGTATCCCTTCCTCATCATTAATTACTACAACAAATCACTTAACAAATACAAGACATTACAAACACATCTGTGTCGAAGTTCATATCCAATCAGATCACGATATAGAAAAATTAATAACACAGGTTGCTAAACTTGACAAAGAAGAACATGATTTCACATTTTTACACACTATCATTCCGTAATAAGCATGTTTTTATTGATTCAATATGAAAGTTACATGATCAGGGTTGATACCTTGACTGTAATAATAAGATCCTAAAATAGCCAAATAAAAGCTAAAACAGCTACAGGTTGGAGCTCGGCTACGAATTGAAGGAAGCAACAACAAACATCAAGAAATCCAAGATATATCCATCTCGAAACCCAAAAACTGCAGAAGAATTTGTTTTCGAATCAACAGAAATCACTACGGCTCCCTTTTGTGGATATTTTGAGTGAAAAATGACCCAAAAACTATAACAACCTGGCTAGTAATTTTGAGTATTTTAGCCCCGATTCTGTAAGGCCCCGTAAAATCTTACCTAGAACCCGAAGTTTCGCGGTGACGAGGTACGCTAATGTGTTTGAGAGTTGTCGAACATGCCCACCTACTGTTTGATGAGATGCTTAAATGAGCTGAACCCACGAATATCTTCCTAATTATGGTTTGATGAGATGCTTAAATGAGCTAAACCCACGAATATCTTCCTAATTATGGTTCAATTTTGTTATGCTTCTAAATAGATTGAAGTTGCTAGGATTGCCAGAACATTGTACTCCCTGCGTTCCAATTTATGTGAACCTGTTTGACTGAGCACAGAGTTTAAGAAGAAATGAAGACTTTTGGAATTTGTGGTTCTAAACAAATCAAAAAGGGGCCCAGAGTATTTATGTGGTTATAAAAACTTCTTATTAAGGGCAGAAATGTAAGTTTAAGCTAAATTGTTACCAAATTTAGAAAGGAGTCATTCTTTTTGGAACGGACCAAAAAGGAAATAGGTTCAGATAAACTGGAGAGGGAGTAGTAACTTAAGAAAAGCTCAAAGAGAGGTATGTTAGTTAAACTCTTCTCCTAGAATCGAATCTCTCGGTATTCTTGTAAGTTTCAAGTATGAAGGGCCAAGCTCTTATTTCTTATGTTCCGAGATATTCCTTATAAACTTGACTATTTCGAATAAGCTTGTGTTGAAAGATATATACTACAAATCTGTGCCAAATACTCCTATCATATTGTTTTCTCCTTCGGGAATGTATTCAAACGTGACCAATGTGTCGGAATATAATGATTTCAATCATGTTTCAATTGCAACTTATTATGCCAAATTGTGGAAGAAAACTCAATGCACTTAAGACTATTATTGCTCATATGTATACTTAAAGTATTTATTAGAAATGCATGGTTGTTGGTAATCCATGATGATGTCTGAAAGTGAAAGGACTGAGGTTCCAAGAACAAAATTACACTTGTGGCCACTAGTGCCAATGCAATGAAAAGACGAGTGAAAACTATGAAATGAGCTATAAATCCCTTTTATAATAAATTTTTTTGGAGTATCATTTTAAACATATAAATATCTTTACAAAGGCCAAACGGCCTCAACAAAAAATACAGAAGTGCAAAAACAAAGAAAAATCTATAAGGCACCAAAGATTGATCTTTGTCGGAGCCCGCCTCATCACCGGGACCATCGGGGTCTTCTCCACCCTCGGATCCGCCAGAACCCTCGGAGCCTTCCTCGTCCTCGGGATATGCCAACTTCTTGGCCTCAGCCTCAAGCCTTTTAGCATTTTCAACCTTGGCCGATAGGTCAAAACCCCAAGGCTCTTCCTTTTTTCCCTTCGACAATTTTCAGGTTTGTTTCTTTTGCTTTTTCTTTACGATTGCAAAGATTTCGAACGCCTTAGCACGTAATAATAAGATCTTATTCATAGGTTCGAATAAAACTCGTTCTCGATGCAATTTTGCTTAAGACTCGTGGGGCTGTGTATGACCAGATGTTTTCCCTGAAGTACTTACTTAAAAGAAATTTAGATTATAATTTCACCAGAGTAGCCTTTGAACCAGTTCGTAAATTTTTATGGCCTTATGTTTTAGTAACGGGTTTTGGACCTCTCCGAGATGTTTTAGGATGGCCATAGCCTTTTAAGTTTGGGTTCTTCCCAATAGGCTTATTACCCCCGATTTCGATACCCGAGCCGTCTGGGCTTACCCAGGACGATAGTCCTTGAGTGGGGTTGGCCATTGCCTTTAAGGTTCGGGCACTGCCTAATAGGTTTTTATACCCCCGAGCTCCGACAACCCGAGCCATCAGAGTTTTTTTCGGACGACAGTCCCCGAGTGGAGGTGATCTCTTGGATCCGGATAGAAATGGCCCTCGGGCCGATGATCTTAAGGAAAAAAATGTAGTAGTTTTTAAGAGACAAAATATGTATCTGCAAGATAGAAACTTTCTTTTATTTCTGTGCGCAACATACAGGATTGTATATGTGTACAAGTGTCGTGTTATGGCTTAAGTGGTCTATGTGGGCACAGTTCATTTGACCGGTTGGCTCTTACAATAAATCCTATCCACCGAGCCTAGACTCTTCGAGTGCAAAGTTTCCTTCCTTGCTAAAACCAATATTCGAGGGTGATGGCCACCAGTATTTGAGGCCGATCGTAGAGAGGGTTCGGATACTATTGATGTGATCTTCGACTCTGGTGCATGAGCGGTCTTCAATTCTAAGTTTAGCATGATCCAATGTTGCCTCGTTAAAAACCTTGCCGGAAAACTGATTTGGGACAAAATTGATTCAAGGGAAAAAGAGTGAAACACGTGCTTTCATGCCTAAGAGTTGCATTATTCCTTAGCCATTACCCGCAAGCGTTAGTCCAATTCATAATATACGTAAAGAAAAGTAATGAATGGGGTCGTACCTTAGCAGTAGTATCATTTTAAGTAGGTTACGTTCCAATTGTTCGGTAGTCGCTCACCGTTCATCACTTCGAGTTGGTACGATCCTTTGCCGATGATCTCGATAATTCAATAGGACCTTCCTAATTCGGTCACAGTTTCCATTCGTTCGGGTTCTGGGTGTTCAATGTCACCTTTATTAACACGAAGTCCCCGATATTAAATTGTCAGAGGTTGGCTCTCCGATTGTAATACCTTTCAATCTCTTGCTTTTGGGCGGCCAACCGGATGAGGGCAGACTCGTGCCTTTCGTCCAACAGTTCTAGGCTCGCATTCATGGCCTCGTCATTTGACTCTTTGGTCGCATATCGGAACCCGAAACTTGGTTCTCCTACTTCGACCGGTATTAGCGCTTTGGCACCGTAGACAAATGAGAACGGGGTGACCCCGGTACTAGATTTTGAGGTCATACAATATGTCCATCGGACTTCGGGAAAAATTTCCTTCCATTTTCATTTGGCATCGGTCAACCTCTTCTTAAGGTTTTGGAGTACGGATTTGTTCTTAGACTCCGCCTGCCCGTTCCCACTAGGGTGATAGGGTGTTGATAGGATCCTTTGGATCTTATGATCCTTGAGAAATTTGCTCACCTTACTGCTGATGAACTTCTTCTCATTGTCTCACACGATCTTGGCCGGCATTCAGAATCGGCATATTATGTGGTCCCAAATGAAATGAATAACTTCTTTCTCCCTGACTTTCTCAAATTCTTGGGCTTCCACCCACTTAGAAAAATATTCAGTCATAAACAATATAAATTGAGCCTTACCAGGTGCTCATGGCAGAGTACCGATGATGTCCATTTCCCATTTCATGAATGGCCAGGGTGACAAGATCGAATATAGTAGCTCCTCGGGATGGTGGATCATCGGTGCGTGCCTCTGACATTCATCGCATTTTCATAGGAATGCCTGCACGTCTTTTTCCCTATCGATCCAGTAGTAGATGACTTTGATTTTCTTATGAACTAACGATTCGGCACCCGAGTGGTTCCCGCAGGTGCCTTCGTGAACTTCCCTCAAAACATATTCGGTATCTCCTAGTCCCGAACATATGACGAGCGGGCCATCAAACATTCTCCTGAATAAGGTGTTGTCTTCGGACATGCTAAACCTAGCCGCCTTTTGCGCAGAGCCCTCAATTCCTTAGGATCCGAGGGCAGCTTTCCGATCTTCAAGTAATCTATATGCTTGTTTCTCCAGTCCCAGGTTAAGCTTGTTGAGTTTATCTCGGCATGGCCTTCCTCCACTACCGATTTCATGAGTTGCACAACCGGTCCTGAGTTGAATTGGGGGTAAATTGTGATACCATATCATAGCTCCTTTGACAAGGTCTCTCCGAACTTTTTCAGTAGGATAAATTCAATCTCGTCATCTTCCAAGTCATTTCCTTTGATGGCGCATGTATAGGAGGTCACATGTTCATTTGGGTCAGTTGTTCCATTGTACTTAGGAATTTCGGGCATGCAAAACTTCTTTGGGATCGGCTTCGGAGCTGAGCTTGGAGGAAAAGGTTTTTGAACAAACTTTTTGGAATCTAGGCCTTTCAGTATCAGTGACGCTCCTGGGATTTGGTTGACCCTGGAGTTATAGGTCTCCACCTTTTTGTCGTTAGCTTCGATTTTTTTTCTCCTGTTTCTACCCATTTTATCAATTCCTCGAGCATCTTTATTATCTTAGGGTTGGTCCCGGATTCAGCCTCACTTGGCCTATCTGTGGCTAGTTCGTTTCTGCGAGTGTTTTCCCGAGATGGTTCAGGATCAACTCTACTGGGAGCACGACTTTGGTTCTGCAATTGGTCTATTGCTACTGTTGAGCCTGTAGCATCTCAAAGATCACCCGCAAGTTGATCCCGTATCTTTCACTGTCGTGTGTATTTTGGGCTACCAATCGAACTCCCCCACAGATGCTGTTCTCAGGATTGGTAGGCAAATTTGCGTTAATGGCAACATGTGAGTTGGCATCGATTTAGTCCGCAACTGGAACTCCGTTGGGATTGGAAGGGGGCACCTCGCTACTGTGTACCATATTATTGTTCCAGCTATGGTGTCCTGACTCAGCATCCATGTTTAGAGGGGTAGATTGAGAGTTCAACATTTTAAACTTTGACCTGAAATTAAAGACACTTCAAAGAACAAGTGTGAAGTAGGGTGTGTTATAGAAATTTGTATCAAATTGCCACTATTATTCTTAGCCCCACGGTGGGCGCCAAAATGTTTATCCTAAGAAACAGATAATAGTTAAATTTGTAAGTGGTTTTAAGGATACCTGGATTAATTCAATAGAAACGAAAAAGATTGCTAGAATGATCATATAAAAAATATAATAAATTGTCAAACCACTTGAAAATAAAGGGGGAATGATTCTGGACTCGAGGGCAGCCTCAATAAGGTATCTTCTTCGAGCCGGGCTCACAAAGACCAGCACTGATGAACAAAAGTAAGAACAAAGAAAATAGTAGTATATTGCCTTAGTATGCGTGTGTTACAATATTTTTAATGAATAATCAGATTCCCCTTTATATGGTAGGAGAGTTTTACCCTAAGTACAATTCTATAAAAGGTAAAAAATCTTATGTTCAACTAATCACCTATACGTGCCGAGATCCACGCCCTGATATCCGGCCGATCGCGGATATTACAACTTACTGATGGCCGTGCTTGGTTGCTTGACAACGTTCTCCGAAGCCTTTTAATACTTGGAACGATCATGGATCATGGCCCCGATATTACCGAGGACAGGCGTCATACTCCCGGACTTTGACTTGATGAAACCCTTGCCTCGATTCCGGTCACTTATCATCATGCCTCTAGTTCGGTTTATCTTATCGGAGGCCGGGGTGTATCATGAGCTCAGTTTTACCCGTATACAATTATGTAAGCTTTTCTAAAAGCTATACACAATATTTAAAATTATGCAATAAACTCTATAGAGGCTACCATTAAAAGAGCAGGGTTTAAATACGTCCAATTATTTTCTTAGAAAAAACATAAAGCTCAGTGTAGCCGTCATTACATTGTGCTTCTCTATAGGGTTCTTCAGCTAATACATAATCTATAATAAAGCATTTGATTAGTTTAGCCGGGAAGACTATTTTCTTTTAGTGAGTAACCTAAATACAACAACAACAACAACAACCCAGTGTAATCCCACTAGTGGGGTCTGGGGAGGGTAGTGTGTACGTAGACCTTACCCCTACCCCGAAGGAGTAGAGAGACTGTTTCCGAAAGACCCTCGGCTCAATAAGACAAAAGGACAAAAGTACAAAAGAACAAAAGAAAACAATATTAGTAACACCACAGAACAATATGAAAGAAATACATATATATATATATATATATGAAAAATAAGAACAACGTGAAATCAAGAGGCATGATACCAAACAAAAGCAAAATAGTATCCTTACCAAACTAGTCCCCCAAAGCTATGACATAAGACAATACTCAGCTACCTCCTAACCTACAACCTTAATACTCGACATCCACATATTCCTATCAAGTGCCACATATTCCACATATTTAGTGAGTAACCTAAATAGAATCGATATATATTATTTTTAAGAATTTATGCTATTTTAAAATTTGTATTTAATTACTTAATTATATTATTTAATGCCTTTATATAATTTTTAAAAAATTTATATTCATTAATATAGGACACTTCACTAGTATTAGTAATAAGATGTGAGGGGAGGAATAAATGGTAATTGACAGAAGCAAAGAAAGTGACAAATAAAGAAAAAGAAGGTGAACAAGTTGCAAAGAAAAAGACAGAAGTTTTGTTGGTGTTGATATCTCTCAATGGTCCAATGGCAGGGGCTGAAAGTCTGAAGTCTGAAAGCTGACAAAATGAAATCCGTAATTGAAGTGCCACTTATTTAGGAGGAAAATACTTCAGCCCAAGGTAACTGACAAAAACAATGGCTTAGTATGTAAATAAGAACAATTTGGAGGGGAAAGTCAGAGCAAATGTCATCGATAAGATATTGGTAAGCCCAGCAATAGATTAAAGAGAGAGAGGGGGGAGAAAGGGGTGTACTGTACATAAATATGGTGGGCAACAAGATGCGGAAATCTTTAAATATTCCAAGGCGATAATTAAGTAATGTCGATAATGGAGCTGCTCTTTGCAATGGCGACTTGTTGAGTCAAAACTGCTTTTCCACAAAATAGCTTGATGTTATCGTATACAGTTTCATATAGAAGATGAACGCGATTGGTGGATTAAGCGGAGTTGAAAAAGAGTACATAAAGAAGCATCACAGTCACGATCCTGCCGAGAATCAATGCACTTCTCTTTTGATCAAGCACATTAGAGCACCTCTTCCTCTTGTTCGTTAATCCTCCCTCCCTCCCTCCCTCCTGTCTATATTATTCTCCTTGCGGTTCTTTTCAACTAATTAAATGTTCTTGCCATGAACATCTCTATTCATAATTTGGTGTCAGTGCCTCTTCTTTAAATTAAGATCTTGTTTTTTTCTGAAATTATTGTTAGTTTTACTGTTTGCAAATAGGCCAATGTTACAAGGTTGTATAATTCTTCAATATTTAAATCAGGTTTGGTCGTTGGTTAGGAGATTTGATCAGCCAGAGAAGTACAAGCCCTTTGTCAGCAGGTGTATTTCACAAGGAAATCTTGAGATTGGTAGTCTTAGAGAAGTCGATGTCAGATCAGGCCTACCTGCAACAACTAGCACTGAAAGGTTGGAGCTTCTCAATGATGAAGACCACATCTTATGTGTCAGGATTGTTGGCGGGGATCACAGACTAAGGGTATTCATCTATTCTTTCTTATTCTGCTATCTCTTTCATCCTCCTATATGTTTTTTTTGGTCTATCAATTTAACCATTTTTCTTTCTATGAGAGGTTCTTGATAAGAAAACATTGACATATTTTGTTAATTTGTCCAACTCTAAAGTCTGAACTTGTATTGAGTAGATATAGATATTTTCATGATGCTTCTTGCCTACAAATTTAGTCTACCAATGTGAGGCTAGGCTGATAGGATTTAGTCTTAGACTGTTAGTGGTTAGTGTTGTGTTTACACTTCTCTTCTGTTTTCATAATGTCGGGCCTTATGTACTGGTCATTATTTCTGCTTTCCATCTATTCACTGGTTCTTGTGTTGTTGTTATTATTTCCATGATGATACTGATATATTGCCTCTTTTCTTCTTCTTGAGCCGATGGTCTATCGGAAACAGGCTAGGTCTGCATACACACTACCCTCCCCATACCCTACTAGTGGAATTATACTGGGTCATTGTTGTTTGTTGTTGTTCCTGACTACAAATCCTCCATCTCTGAATCCATAAATAATCAATAGAAAAGGGGGTTGCTACGATTTTAGTAGGTCAAAATTTGAGGTCATCTCTCTGTGTTCCTTGTAAGTTGATACTTTTTTGAATTCTTTCTGTCTTGTAAGGCATAGTCAGTGCATTTTTTACAGTTGTCGCTTTATTCTTTTAATGCTCTCTTTGACTTCTGTTTTGAAAAAATATTAGTTGTTAGACTTCTAGGGAACAAATAAATGTGAATACTTCTGATGTAAAGCTTCCTCAAAACCAACTCTGACTCGTATGAAACTACTTTATTGTATATATAGGTTAGGTGTAGAACTTAGTTTAAGGAGTTTGACCTGAAAAGCTTATGAACAACTCTAAAGTCTGATGTTTTTGTGTAAATGTGATCTCTGACAGTTTAACCTTTTAATTAAGTTGGTTCACACAACTAAACATGGTGTCAAAACAAGCAAATCCAAATCTCATTGCCACCCATCTATAGAATACTTTCGCGTGCTTGGCTCATGAAAATTAATCAGGCTTGCATGTGAATGGCCGTTGTTGTAGGCCAAAAATAAACTTATAAAAAGATATGTTCTCTGTCTAATAACTTCAGGTTTTAGATGAGGTGATTCACCCAATTCAGTGGTTATTAGTGCATCTGGAAACTAAATAATCTATACTTCAATATTTTTATATCTTTATCTCTTGAGTCTTGAGGTTACTGTTTTAGAGTGTTTGACTATGCGTATTTCAATTTTGACAATCTTGTTGGAAGGTCTCCCCAAAGGATGGAAATCACGTCAAATTACATCTTTGTCATGTTAAGTTTTGAGCATCTCACTAATTAGTGATAGAAGGATGAGATATGCTGTAGGCACAATAGGAGTGGTCTGTGATATTAAAACTTTAATTTATTTGAGCTTGGATTTTCATGTCATTTCTTTTTGGAACTAGATCTACTGAAAAACATTTACTGCACTAGAATTTGTGAGGTCATGTCCTGTAATGGTAAGTGCACTTACGTAATATTTGACGGGACCTGAACACATATTTTTAGTCCTTGTGATTGTGCTTCCCATAAATTATGTGCGTATTTAGGCTCTTATCTTCTTTCCCTTCATCTTTTTCAGAATTACTCGTCAATTATATCTCTCCATCCAGAGGTCATTGATGGAAGACCTGGGACACTAGTGATTGAATCGTTTGTGGTAGACGTGCCTGAAGGAAACACCAAAGATGAGACCTGTTATTTTGTTGAAGCTCTAATCAAATGCAACCTGAAATCGCTTGCTGATGTTTCTGAGCGGCTTGCTGTGCAGGATATGACAGAGCCAATTAATCCCATGTAAAGGTTCCAGAGGCTATATTCACCAAGGATGAAGCTTCCTCAAGGTTTTTGGTTCTCCGAGGCTTTGGAGGTGTACTGGATATAGCTGCTCCCTTCCATATTCCACATACATTCGGTGCTCTTTTCTTTTTGTGTGCTTAGTTTTCAAGCCATGTTACATTGTTTGTAACATCACATAAGCACAAATTTTAAAATGGATGAAAGAGGCTCTGATTGTTGAACTTCTAGAATTTTGACAGTGGTAGTTTGAATGTCAATTTGTCTCAGCCTAGTATCATAGAGGGAAGTATGTATTCTGTACTATTGCGTTTGTTAAGCTGCATTTTGGAGTGTTAGTTGCCTTAGAAGGTGAAATGCATCAGGGATAATGGTCTCTTTGTCAGCTCTATAACTAGTTAGAGTATTATGTGGGGTCATATATTCTGATCCGTGAACTTGTATTATAATCGTACATCAGTTCGAAATGTTTCTTAATGAATTATGCCGTAATAGGAAAAGGTGAAGACTAAGGTGCTTTAATTTCTAGCCACCTATAGAAATGCTCGAGTTTAGTATCAGAAGGATTATAATTGTGTTTGTTAAGCTAAAGTGAAATGCAGCAGGGGATGGTTTCTCTGTAAACTAGTTAAGCTATCAACATTGGGCTATATGTTCTTGCTTCTCGGTGTGATACTTGGGATTTTTACAATGTAATTTAACCTATTGCTGCAGGTTGCTTGCTTATTTTTCCGGTAACAGTTTTACTAGTGGCTGCGGAAGCTTGCCTTATTTTTCTGGTAGATAGTTTTACTTGAGGGTGAGTAATAATTAGTGGTTGTGGAAGCTGGTCTCGGGTCTAAACGCTGATAGCTGCCACTGCTGATTCATGGAACTAAATAACATGTGGATAGAAATTGCAACACAAGATTGTATGTATATCTGGTCTCGTAGTCTCTCCTATTGATTGTAAATCAATTTCTCGGGTCTAAACGCTGATAGCTGCCACTGCTGATTCATGGAACTAAATAACATGTGGATAGAAGTTGCAACACAAGATTGTATGTATATCTGGTCTCGTAGTCTCTCCTATTGATTGTAAATCAATTTCTTACGCCTACACCTTGTTTGCCCGTAAAACGGTACATTTGAATTTATACGTGGTTTATAGACAATTAAATCGATTTGATCCTAAAATAATAGATGAATTGGACAAAAATGCAAGACTTAGCCTTGAGATGGAGATAAATAGCAGAAATCGTAATTCCGCGAGCAGGGTTTCCGGGGACAATAATAACGACATAAATGAACAAGAAGATAAAATTTTATTGAGCCTTGAACTGAGTGTAGCATATGTTTGTTAGAAAATTCGTGTCCTTACAATGATAATAGAGCTCACTATTTATAATTACACCTAGGGAACAAAGTTTTATGATCAAGCCTCTTTAAATGATAATTATAAGGGCCATTGAAGAATGTGTAACGGTGGGCAGTGAATGCCATATTCTCTGTACCATGCACTTAATTCTATATAATATTCTTCATTAAATGCTACCAGGTGATAGACATTTATTTTGCCTTTATGAATATCATTCTCTCCGATGACAAGCGAAATCATTGCCCCCAGGTCCGACTATCTTCTGTCTTCGACTCCACGTGTCGCTTTCTTATGCGATCATTAAATATGAAAATATTTCACCCCATACAGATAGTCTCCATGCTTTACGGTGGCATAACTTTGTGTCACTGGGAAGTTGGCAGAGATACCTTTTTTGGCGAGAAATTGCCTGACCCCCTCTACAAAGTTCCTGACGGTTGATTAAACGCACGTCTCTCCGTATTTAATGTCCCAAACAAGCATTATCCCACGATTTAACATCACTTTTGCCGGTTATCGAGGTAATTATGTCCACGATTTTAGTTGCATATTCTCTTACTTATACGCATCAAACTTCGTCATTTACACTTCTTAATTCTCCAAACTTTCTCAAACTCTTTTTACTCAACTCGTACTTGCTCTAACCTTCTACTTTAGAGAAAACCTTTTCCTCTCTTCTGATAAAATTAGCTTCTTCTTCTAAAAACCTAGTTTCTCAAAGAACAAAAGAAAAGCTGATGATGCTGCTTCTCCTACGGTGAGCACCATCATCCTGAAAAGCCTTATCACAACTAAAGACTTCAAAGAGAAGTATCCTTCTGCTAAACCTCGTACGTGGGTTGTTGGCGGGTACCCTTCTTTCATTCGTCCTTCCAGTATTCTTATTGTGAAGAAAGACTTTCATTTCCAAGATTGAGACATCATCTCTCCTGATCTGGCGGAGCGGATAACCTTACCCAAGAATGGTTTTACGTATTTTTATACGTATTCCTTCACTTTGGGGCCGTTCTCTTTGAGTGGGGAGCTTGACTTCATTATTGTGCAGTTCTGCATCTGCTACCAGGTATGCCTGGCACAAGTAAGTACTTCTGTGTGGAGGACAATCGCTTATCTTCGGTGTTTGTGCCAGGAGAAAGGAGAGGAGCTAACCTTGGCTCGATTAATGAACCTTTATTCCCTCGGGATTTTCCGTGGGAGAATGATAAATTTCAGCAAGCGTGGCCACCATGCTCTGCTATCCAGCATGGATGATGACAACGGCCATGGGTGGATGGAATGGTTCGTTGCAGTTGCCACCAGTGACATCATTCCTACCATGACTTTATCCTTTTCGAAATTATGGAATCGCACTCGTAAGTTCACCATTTGTCTTTTCTTTCATTAAAGATCGCCCCATATCATTATTGACCCTTTTTCTTTCACTTATTTTAGCAATTCGGTGGGTACCACTAGGGTTGAAGGCTTGGACAAGTGGGTCCAAAAATTTTTGGACGTTACTGTGCCCGAGATCTACACGTGGATAGAATTGGCCCTTAAATACAGGTGGAAGGTCAAAAATTATGGTAAGTCAAACTCATCTTATTTTTACCTTTCGTATAAGGAAATCGATTAACCTTTCTCTCATGTTAAATTCAGGTCTACCCCAGGGCTCAATCTTCATCCCCGAGGAGGATGTTTTGGCTAATCCTACTGACACGGCGAGGCTGCTGCAAGAGGCTTTTACCCGAATAGGTGTCTCCGGGCTTGCTTCTGGTGCAAGTACTTCTTCTCGGAGTCCCCGGCTAGAGAATATGAAACTAAAAAGAAGACGCTCCTCCGCGGCTAGGGGAAAGGCAAAGAGTGTCGCACCCGAGTCGTCTCCAAAAGTTGTGATGATAAGCCCAGTTCCCGAGCCGGCTATATACACCGTGGTTATCGACACTGATGGAGAAGCCAACGAGGAAGGGGCTTCTCTAAATAGAAGACGACGACCTTCCTCAGATAAATAGAATGCTCAATCTATTGAGTCAGTTACACCAACCGAGGACGATGCCTCGACCCTCTGGGGGGAGTTTCATATGGTAGAAAATGCTAGCTCCTGTTTCCAAGTCCCAGTTACTGCGCCCGGTACCATGAGGATGAGTACCGAGTCCCTGCCATCTTCGGTTCATGAGCAACCAACAACCAGCATTGCATTTATTGTAGCTGCTTTGCCATCAACTTCATCTCTTTCTTCACCAACTATGCATTCGCCACCAGCAACCACTACATCATCTCCATCAGCCCCAAGTACCCGAGGAGATGATGTCCCTCTTCCCTAGTACCCAGTTCATGGGAACCTAGGGAAAATTTATGGTGTCCCCTCAGAAAATCCCAGAGGAGGAGAAGTGTTACTCCCTCGGTTTCTACCGAATGCCATCTGGTGTCCCAGCCAGTGGAACTTTCGATTCAATATATTTCTTAACACCCGGAAAATTATATGCCTCTATAGTAGCCTGCAATGGAGTGCAAACTATCTGAAGCCTTTGGCTCACAAAATGATAGGGAAAAATACAAATTCTCTTGGGAGAGTGTTTGTTGAACAATGTCATGCACAACGTAACAATGGTATAGTCTTTGTTCACTTTGTTTCTTCTATCTTTGTTATGGAATGGTTCTAAATTTGTATATTTTGTTTTGCATGCCAACTTTCTTGCTTCCGAGGGCCTTCAGAGGCAGATTTGCAATAAGGAGGAACTTACCTTTGAGCGGGATCAACTTTTGGCCGAGCGAGATCAGACTGCTGTTCGCCCATTAGAACTGGAAGCACGAGCTGCTGAGGCCATTGAGTTAGAGGCTCAATTACAGCAAAACGAGCAAGAAGTAGTGGCCCTTATCCAAGAGGTTTCCCCATTAAGGGCACAATTTGAAAAAACTAGGGCCAAATGGGTTGAAGTCCATAATGTCATTCTTGTTGTAACCGATCGTGAGGTTGCCTCTGCTGAAAGACTGAGTACTTTGGAGAAAGACCTAAACTTCAAAGCTTAAGAGCTTGCTGCTGCCGATGAAAAGTATGTCTGATTGGAAGAGAAGCATAAGAAGATCATAAAGCACAATAAAATCTACAGCTCTACTACTTATGATTTTGATGTCAGCCTCCGATTCATAAGATCCGCGAGGGATAACCTTTCTGCTGAGGTTGGCCAGCTTAAAGAAGAACTTTAGCGTCGAGCGACTTCCCTCATTATTGAAAAAATATATTCTATGTACAACAAGAGGATAAAAACCTTGGACGAGGCCAAAGCGGGTGTCATTGACTTTAATGCTGAAATCGCTAAGGCCGGTGAGCTAGAGTTAGCTGCAAAAATGGGCCTTCCGGCCCGGCCCGATACTACTGATTCTTTTGATTCTGTTCTGAGTTCTCAGGAACTAAAGAAGAACCAGAAAGTAATGATGATAAAGGCCAAAATGATGAAGGCCAAGATATCAAAACGGCGGCGAATCTACCCACTTCTCCTGGGGGCGTAGATTCTTCTCTTCTTCGGGTTACGGAGATGCAGTAACTTAGTTTTTGCTTTCTTTTTCACACTTTTGTACTAGTGCTGTTTGGCACATTTATTGTAAATAGAGACATTTTTTCGTTCAAGTATAAGTTTTTCTCTTTACGTCTTTTTGTTTAAGTATTTGCGCAAGTTTGCTCTTTGCGTCTTTTTTCGTTTAAGTGTTTGCGCAAGTTTGCTATTTCTATCTTTTTTCGTTTAAGTGTTTGCACAAGTTTTACTGTTTGCGTCTACTTGAGCAAGGCTTCAGATGTATTTTACCCCAAAAGCATTAAGATTTCGGGCATAAGTTCTTCCAAAATCAACCCTTTAACGTGAGGGTTTTCATAAGAAAGGGCACTCTTATGTTTACAGTGCTCTTGAATAGGATGTATCCTGTTTATTATGGCACTAGCATTTGAAGTACTTATTTAACTTTTAAATGATAAAATTAATTCTTCGTTCAGATAAGAAACAAGATAGAAATAATAGGACTTTACTTTATTCCTTCCATTTTTAAAAGTAATTAAGCATTCGTTGTGCTAAAAAGAAATTGCCATTTCTTGTGGCTAACTTCTACAACTTGTTTCTACGGGACTGGCCGCGCAGTCCCCAGTCCCGATGATATAATGATGTTTTCGATTTTCATATTCCGGTCGACGTGGTAGTCGTTGTTGTCGTATCCTCATATCATTCCCCCTAGTGTTCGAATGCGAAGAATGTGAATTTGAACACTGGAAGTTTTGTTCCTTCGAGGATTCCACTAGTGAATTGCTTGATAATCTTCAGTTCGATAGCAAACTTCATTTCCCCTTAGGAATTTATGTTATCGAGCCAAATATTATCTAACATTCCCCCCAGTGGCTTGCACTTGCGAATGGTCGGGTAATCTCTATTTGACATCAAACTTTACTTCCCGGTAGGAACTTTAATATTGAGCAAAAGGCTATCTAACCGCTCCGTAGTGGTTCTTTGCTTGTGTTCCTTTACATTTAGGTCTTATTGCTGCTACGAAGCTTCTTTCTTAGTATGCTTTCCGTTGCTGCCTCATTAAAAAACTTTCCAGAAAATTTCAATTGGGACAAAAACTAGATGAAAGGAAAAAGAGTGCAGCACATACTTTCAGTGCAGGCAATATTTATCAGGAATAATATCTCTTGAGGTGTGCCATGTTCCAGTTGCTTGGCAACTTTTCTCCATATTGATTTTCTAACTCCTATGACCCTTTTCCGGTGACAACTGAAACTCGGTAGGGGCCTTGCCATGTTGGACCTAACTTCCTCGCACTGAGCTCCCGGGTGTTCTGAGTTACTTTCCTTAAAACCAAGTCTGCTACTTCGAAATAACGGAAGTTGGCTCTTCGATTATAATGTCTCTCTATTCTATGCTTTTGGGTTGCAATCCTTTTATGCGCTAAGTCCCTGCGTTCATCGAACAACTCCAAATTGATTAACATTGATTTATTATTTGCTTTTTTATTTGCCCGAAAATACCTTAGGGTAGGCTCTCCTACTTCCACTGGGATCAAGGCTTCTAACTCGTACACAAGAGAGAAAGGAGTCTCCCCTGTGCTTGGTTTGGCCATTGTTCGGTACGCCCATAGTACACTTGGAAGCTCTTCGAACCATTTACCTTTAGCTGCTTCCAATATTTTTTTGAGATTTAGTATAATCACCTTGTTTGTTGATTCTGCTTGGCCGTTGGCACTCAGATGATAGGGTGATGATGTGATCCTTCTGATTTTCAAGTCTTCAAGAAACTTCTTGATCTTTGCACCGATAAATTGTGGCTCGTTTTCGCAAGCTATCTCTTTTGGTATCCCAAATTTGCAAATCATATTTTCCCACAAGAAATCTACCACTTCATGTTCGCCGATCTTCTGATAAGGACCTACTTCAACCTACTTAGAAAATTAGTCAGTTAAAATCAAAAGAAATCTTACCTTACTGAGGGCCGGTGGCAGTGGTCCGACGATATCCATTCCCCACTTCATGAATGGCCATGGTGAAAAAATTGAGTGCAATGGCTCTACCGGTTGATGTACCAATGGTGTGTGGCGTCGACATTTATCATATTTTTGAACATAAGCTTTGGCGTCCTGTTCCATCGGGGGCCAATAGTATCCTACCTTAATTTATTTTAATACTAAGGAATCAGCGCCTGAGTGATTTCCGTAGATCCCTTCGTGAACTTCTCGCATAACATAATTAGCTTCGGAGGCTCCCAAACATTGGGCCAACTGGCCTTGGAAAGATCTTCTGTACAATTGACCTCCCTTGAAGCTGTATTGAGTTGCTTTAGTGCATAGTGCCCGAGATGCCTTAGGATCTTTAGGCAATTTTCCGTGCTCGAGATAGTCAATAATCTCGTTTCTCCAGTCCCAGTCCAAATTAGTCACGTTTACCTCGTAATAGCTATACGCGTCCAATACCGAATGCATATATTATACTACCGTATCAGAGTCTGATCCTTTAATCTCTGCGGACAATCCAAGGTTGGCTAGCACATCCTCTTCTACATTCTCCTCCCTTAGGATATGCGTAATTGACCACTCCCGGAACCGAGTGAGCAGAGCCTGGATCTTCATTACGTATTATTGCATGCATTCCTCTTTGGCTTCGAATATCCCATAGACCTGATTGACCAGAAACTGGGAGTTGCATTTGATTTCTATGACCTCAGAATCCAGTCCCGTGGCTAATTCGAGCCTGCAATCAAAGCTTCATACTCCGCTTCATTGTTAGTCATAGGAACAGTTCTTATGGCCTACCTTAGGGTTTCTCCTGAGGGAATGATTAATAATATGAAGAGCCTGGACCCTTTCATATTGGAAGCTCTGTCCATGAACAACGTCCAAACTCCTGATGTCTATTCCGAAACCATTACTGTTTCTTTGGTAGCCAAAACGTGTGACTTAATGACGGCTCACTTGGCCAGCCTACCTGAGATTTCAGGTTTGATAGATCTTAAATGCTCTTGCCTGATGTTTTGATGATCTAACAAACTTATGACTAAGAACCAGATAGGGAACCTGACATACTTGGATTACTGAAAGCGTTAACAGATTTCAGCTAAAGATGAATTGCTACAACTTCAGGAACTAGGAACCAAACAAAGACCTGATGCTTTTGTGGTCTCTGTCACACCTCCTTTTTCCTACACCGGAAGGGCATAAGGGAATTTTTCCAATTAAAATGACAATCGAAACGGAATTATTTTATTGAGAAATCAGAGTCGCCACTTGGGATAATTTATGGTGTCCCAAGTCACCGGTTCAAATCCCGAATCGAGGAAAATTGACTCTGTTTTACAGTCCGCAAATACAGAAATCTGGGTAAGGAAGTCTGTTAACCCGGGAGAAGGTGTTAGGCATTCGCGAGTTCCGTGGTTTTAGCACGGTCGCTCAACTGTTAATATTGGCTTATTTATCTGATTAATCACATGTTTAAAACCTATTGTTCATTCTATCTATTCAAACCACTTTTAATTATTTTAAAACGCTTTTAAGAAGATTCAATGTCATTTTAAACATGCCTTGAACCACGCCACATGAAATGCACCCGCGGTTCGCGACATGTTCTATTTAACGTTGTTAAGAATTGAAATTGGGTCACATGAAATGTACACCCGAAGTTAATAATTAAAGAAAATCAATTTAAATAGCGCGCCTAAAGCAACTACGAAATTTCAAATTAATAACTAGTTTGCGAGGGCCATGGAAAATTCAATTGATGACACACCCCGAGTTTTAGAGAGTTAGTACTAATTACATGAGGTCCATGGGTTATAAATTTGTTTGGCACGGCACGCCTCAAATTATTCTTAAAAAAGATTTCTTGATCTAATCTTCGAGGGCCATAAATTATAGGTTTTGCTAATACAACGCACCTCGATCTAATTAAAGGAGTCTAATTAATTGATTAAAAGACTAAGGGAATTCTAATTTATTTTTTAAGCTAATGTTCAAACTAAACCTAATAATTAAAGGATTGGTGTTGAAAGAAATCGGGCATTTGGTTGTTTGAAGGGCCCAAGCTGGCAGCAGGCCCAATTGCCTTTTGAAAGTTTACATGTCAAAACACGAAAGGGGAATCAGGCTCGCATGAAGCCCAGAATGCTCAAATGAACGTCAAAGAGGCATTGGGCACAACTGGGCCAACGACAAAGGCCCAGTTACGTGATTCAGTACAATCAATTGAGCAAAATTACAATCCTTCATGAAAACTTGAGATTAAGATGACTACTGACAAACTCTTGCAAATTTAAAACAGATGCAAAGCATATTTTTAATGCCAAGTCACATTCTATAATAAAATGCAACCCTTAATGTTATAATAACTCATACACAATTATCTCATCATTTAAAATCTAATAGAATTCAGGACTTCAAACCAAACACTAGCATGGTCCAAATAAAGAATACATTTATTAATATAGGCTCAGCTCTGTCTACTTTCAAACATCGGATCCAATTCCAAATAACCTTAAACAAGTATTGAATTGCCAAATGCATATATTCAACTACCCATAACAACATTTGACTTCTAATATAACATATTTGGACAGTATTTATGCAGTCATATGAAATGTCTTCCATAATACAGACAACATGGGCCGAAAACTCATCCTTCAAAATGACAAACAAACCTCAAAGCCATTACAAATGTTCAGATCCTCCTTTCAATGAATAATAAACAATGAGCTGATTGTACTATGACTTTAAACAAGACTGCTATATAAACTCACTACTCTCAGCATGCTATTTTGAACATATACCACAGAACAAACTCTATTCACAAAAGAAACATCACATCAAACTTAAACATAATAAACAAAGAGATGGACAAGGGAAAATGGGATAAAATCTAAATAGCCTAAAAGAGATATGGAAAATAAAACCCCAAAACAAAAGGATCCTCATTAACTTCAGCAGAATACGTATCTTCCATACAACACATATTCAAGCTTCATTTGCCATTCATGGTTCAAAATAATTCCTGGAATAATAAGAACAAATAACAGAGTTTCTCAGCAAAGCAATAATAGTAGCCATGACATTCAATTAGCAGTAAAAAAACAAATTTAAACAGCTAATGCCATCGTTTGAACCCAAGAGAATAGCAGTATGATTGAACTTTTAAAATTCCCAGAAATATGAAAAGGCAAACCTATAATGGAACAGTGATTGTGAGATTTTCTCCTTTATTTCTAATTTTCAAAGCTTTTTTTTAGTGAGTAACTATCTTTCCGCCGTTTCTAAATTTTCTGATTTTTTAATCTCTAAAAATATCCCTTGGCTATGAAGGAACACGCTTTTTATAGAAAGCCTCTAGGGCAGCATAATTGGTTCTGCCATTTAACCATTACCCCTTCCCCAATTTCCAATTTGTTCACTTTAGACCCTAATTTTCTAGTTTGCTTGCTAAGTCAGTCCCAATCCCCACTTTCCTAGAAGTTTCCCAATCAGTTAATGAAGATTCCCTTATACAAACTCCCCAAATTACCCCTCGAATTCCCATTATTAACCTTCTTATAGCCTGTTTGTCCAAGCTGTAAAAATCAGCTAATTTTGAGAAGTGCTTTTTTTTTCAAAAGTGCTTTTCTCAAAAGTACTTTTAGTGAGAAGCAGTTTGTGTTTGGCTAATTAGTTTGAAAAGCACTTCTGAGCAGCAATTAGTGTTTGGCCAAGCTTTAAAAAACTGCTTCTAAGTGTATTTTTCACAAAAGTGTTTCTCAAAAAAGTGCTTTTGGAGAGAAACTACTTTTTTTTGCTTCTCCAAAACTGCTTCTACATCTCCTCAAAAGCATTTTTTTCCTTCCAGAAGCTTGGCCAAACACCTCAAATTGAGGCCAAAAGTTCTTTTGGCAAAAAAAAACATTTTTGCCCAAAAATAAGCTTGGCCAAACAGGCTATTAGTCTGAAACAAAGTAGGTTACCTGAATCTCAATCCTGGGCCTAAACCAATGGGCTCTAATGCCCCAGGTTTGGACCACCATAAACCCCAAACATGATCCCAAATCAGTAAGGTAATGAAACAAATCGAGTAAAACCCAAAAAGATCAAAATAATCTGTAGAACCCAACGTGATGAACCCAAACCCAATGACTAATTCAGCCAGAAAGAAAAAGAAGAGAAAAGAAGCATAGTAGAATTGGGCATACTGGTACCATTTACAGACTTAACGGAACTCTGATTTAAACAAAGAAAACAAGAGGAACTTGACCTACTAATTTGAATAAACCGTGGCAGAAATAAATGAATGAAGGAATGGTAAGAAGAAGAGGTGAAATCAGAAGTGGGAGGCAAACAAGTTAAAGAAGAAAAGGGTATACAATCAAAAAGAGAAAACATGTACTATCTTACCAGAAACACATGAGTGAGGTTTGCTTTGGAAAGATTTGCCAGTCTTTGGACTTGCATGAGGCTTGTGGACTTTGAAACAAGTTGAAATCCATGCTAATCGCTCATCCTTGAAGAGAATAATCGACTGGCATAGGTCTCGACTCATTATCGACCCAGGAAAACTGCTTCAACTTGGAAAAGGGGGCAAAATAAGGTTTCAAATTTGGGCATCAGATTTGGGATTTGAGGTTAAGAGTGGGGATTTTGGGGATATTAGTGTTAGATTCGTTTTCCATGGGGTGTTGGGATTGTGTGGTTAAGTTTTGAGAGGATTTGGAAGCCGCCACCGGCCAGAGATGGTGAAGGATTTCAAGGGCGGCGCTAGGGTTAGAGGTCTGATGAGGAAGATGAAGTGGAAATGACCGGGTCCTAGGTTGTTCGGACATTTTTAAATTAATTCAATGAGGCTTCTCTAGCCGTTGGATGATGGAAGACGAAGGGCCAGGATCTGTTAAAACCAAACAAAATCAAAACAACGTCGTTTGGTTAAGCTGTGAAGACTGGACCGGGTAAAGGCGTGGGTTTGGGCCGAATTTTGAACGGGTCTTGGGGAATTTTAATTGGGTTGGTTGAATTGGCCCAAAAATCAACCTTCTTATTTGAATCTTTTCTTTTTCTTTTATTTTTTAATTTTCCTTTTCTTTTCCAAATTAATTTAAAACCTAAATTAACTCTTAAAACTAAATTATTTTACCAAATTAAGCTAATTACTAGTCATAGTATTTACAAAAATTAAATAACTCCTAAATTAAAAAAAACTATAAACTCAAAATTAAAAAGTTAAAATGCAAAGTGAGTTATTTTTTTGAGATTTTTCATTTTTCTATAAAACAAATGATTACTGATTAATTCAAAAAATGTAAAAAAAAAATCCTAAATGCAATGCATGATATTTTTTGGTACTTATTTTTATGGTTTAGATAATAATTAAACATGCGCAGAAGTTCAAATAATTAAGAAAATTCTACAAAAATTCCTAAAATGGCAAATAATTAACAGAAATCCAATTTTCTCGAGATTTTATAGGAGTAATTCATATAGGGCAAAAATCACGTGCTCACAATCTCCTCGTAGCAGTACAAAGTTATTTGGACACAACTGGAAATGAAGCGACCGACAACACTGTTTCTGCCGCACTGCACCACACTGTCAGCCCACTCACTCTCTAACCAAACAAAGTACTCACATCATTTCAAGTCATGTGATCAAGATGTACAAAATGTGCTTTTATAAAAAAACATCACTGGAAGGTTTCTATTTCTCATTCAAGCCTCTTGCAAAAAATAGAAAAATCATCCTCTCAAGCTTGAAGAACAAGGTTGATCGCCATTACGGACCAGTTCCTAAAAGATTGATGCTTGCTGTCCTAGTTGAGTTGTAACCTTGTTATTGTACTTACCATATCTACTAAATCACTTATCTAGAAGCATACTGATTAGGAATCCTATTGTAAATCTGTAAACTCGTTGAGTTTATGTTGTGACTAGATTTAGTCATAAGGAAAAGTCTTTGTAACCGGAGAATTACAAAGGGGCTTGTGGTGATAGCACTACAAGTTAGAAAAAGCCTTTGTAACTAGGATAGTCACAAAGTGGCTTGTTTTAAAGGTACCACAAATTAGTTGAGTAAATTTTTTGCAATAGGTAGTATTGTAAAGTGGCTTGTAATAGGTAAGATTACAAGTTAGTGAAGTTAAAAGCCTACAAGGTAGATCGTATTTTTTTAATCCCCTTGTGTGGGATTTTTTCACGTAAAAAATCCTATGCCTCATTTACTTACTACTTTACTAAGTGCTCTCAGCAGTATCTTGTAGAGGACCAGGTACTCTACGATTTGGTGGATCCATACAATCTAACAATTGGAATTAGAGCAGGTTCCTCCTATCAAGCTAACACCTAGGAAGGATCCTCATGGCGGCTCCACTAAATTTTGAAGAAGGTCAATCCATATACCACCCACCCAAGTTTGATGGAAAATGTTATTGGTGGTGGAAAGCTAGAATGCATGATTTCATCATGGCTGAGGATTGTGAGCTTTGGGATGTCATCTATGATAGTCCGTTTGTTCCAATCAAGGTACTAAATGAATTTCCATTTTCAATAAAAAACAACAAAGAATACACTGAAGCAGATAAGAAAGCGGTGGAAAAGAACTTTCGTGCCAAGAAAATTCTGGTATATGGTTTGGGACCTAAAGAGTACGACAGAATCTCTACATGCGATGCTGCCAAGGAAATATAGGAGGCTTTGCAAATAGTTTATGAGGGAACTACACAAGTAAAACAAGATAAATCTGATACTGATGATAGTTCCACGATGGCAGTTGAAGGCGAGGAGATTGGATATGACTCAACGCTTGCTTTGATGGCTCAATCAGATAATGATGAAGACAATGTAAACGAAGAGGTAAACTTTAGGGATGTTCAGAAAAATCTGAAATCCTATTCTCCAAAATAACTCATGTGTTTAGCTGATGTTTTATTTACTGCCTTTTGTAGTCTTGTGGAGGATAGGGATTCCCTGTTCTTAGAGTTAGAATGACAAAACAGCATCACCCAACTTTGTTATGACGAAAAATAAAAATTTTGACACATTTTGTTTTGTTATGAGGGTTGCCTACGTATCCCACACCTTGTGAGAATCAAACCGGCGTATTTCGGGCGAATTAACTAACTATATTTTAAACACAAGGCCCCTTTTTTTTTCATTTTCCATGGCAAGACAAACTATTTTTCCTTTTCTATATTTTTTTTAAAATCAAGACGAAGTAACGACTCTTTTTTTCATTTTCAGTAAACAACCTATTTTTCCCAGACTAAAATAAAGACTCTTTTCTTTTTCTTTTCAACAAACAATTTTCCAAAATAAAAGACTTATTTTTTCTATTTTCTTTTGCCTTTAGTAAAACAGACTGTTAAAATAAAGCATTTTTCTTTTTTGTTTTCTCAAAATTTCAGCAGAGTTTCGACAGTGTCTGGGCATTGGGTTTTTCTAAAATAATCAATTAATCCCCCTAACTGTTATTTCTCTCTTTTTCTCTTTTTTTTTTCAATTTTCCAACGTTCCCGAGATTCAGAAACCGGTCAACATACAGGTTCAGAACAAATAAATGCACAACACAAGAGAATGCATTAGGATGGTCTTTTCATTTCAGGTTGCTAGTCCTAGACGGACCCAACCCCTGTGTTGAGTCCCCTAAGTCAAATGCAACGTGATGAAAATAAGCGTTCCTACTAGGATCCGACATGAAGTCATGTTATTCTATGTTCAAAACCTGAGTCGGTGTTCTAGACTGTGTACCCGAGCGGACAACTCGAGTCGAGGAGGGGGCAACTTACCGGGAACCAAAAGGCCATCCGGCTTCGTAACTTGTCCGGCCTCTTTCTTATTTCAAGGTATGACACTAACAGAAAAGGGAGTCTCAACCAGTAAGCACATCCCGGAGGTGAAGAGAGAAGGGTGTCGGCACAGTTTATATACAGTTCAGATAATATCAAAGCGGTAACATTTAGCACATTCAACACAAAACATGTAGGAAAATCAGATACAATCAAATACAACAATTTATCTAAGCTCGAATTCTGAACCCTGAACCAGAGATTCTGAGTTCGGTCCCCAGCAGAGTCGCCAGAGCTGTTACACCTCCTTTTTCTACCTACACCCCCAGAAGGGCGTAAAGGAGTTTTTCCAATTAAAGGACAATCGGAACAGGATTTAATTATTAATTATTCAGAGTCGCCACTTGGGATATTAATGGTGTCCCAAGTCACCGGTTGAATCCCGAACCGAGGAAATTTATGACTCTATTACAGTCTGCGAACCAGAAATCCAAGTAAGGAATTCTGTTAACCCCGGAGAAGGTGTTAAGCATTCCCAAGTTCCGTGGTTCTAGCACGGTCGCTTAACTGTTGTATTTGATTTTATCTAATTTTAATACACGTTCTAGCTTATGTGCTTTTTAATTTTAAAACCGCTTTTATTGTTATTATTATTTTTAATAAGAATTGCAACGTTGTGAAAAATATGTCTCGGACCACGTCGCAATCAATGCACCCGTGATTGTCAACACATTTCGATTTCGTCGAGATTTGGATTTGGGTCGCATCAATGCGCACCCGAGTTTAAGAAGGTAATTTAATTAAAATCGTGCCTAAAGATTCTGACGTAATATTATTTTGGGGAAGAGCCGTGAAGTTCGCTAAATGGCCCTCCCAAATTATAATCATTTTTAAATAACCAATTATTGAGGGTCCGCAATTTATTTTATTCGGCGAGGCTTGTCTCATCAATTCTTGTTAAAAGAGACAACCTAAAAAATGACGACAATTTTCTACAACCTAAAAAACGTACAACCGGTCTTGGGCCTCAAAGGGCCCAGCACAATTGGGAAGAAAACTATTGTGAATGCAAACGTTGGGCCTGGAGTGGCCCATAGCAGTTGAGCTCGCAGAGGTCTGGGGGTCGATCCCCTGGATTGACAAACCACCAATTGGACCCATCTCCTAATTAAACCCATATCACATACCCTCATTGAACTAACATGCTTTTAGACCACAAATGACGAACTGCGGGCAATCATTTAACTATTCAATTATTGAGTTACCTTAAGCATTATCAAAGTGATAAATTAAGCCAAATGTAATCCTGAACTTGTCATACTTATTATGTCACTAAGGTACTAGAACTCACAAACTAATCATTAACAAACACCTGTTGACATTAACAATTGCAACAGAGACATTGTTTAAAAATACTACTGTTTCGATGCCTCATTTCTGTTTTCTGTAAACCACAATATACTATACTGACAACATTTATTCTAAAACTAAAGTTAACCACCATGATGACTCAGTTACACTACATCATGTCTATATGTCATATATCAATTATACAGTTATACAGCCTAGTTAGAGGTATTGTATATACAATTCAATTAAGACAACTGTGAGTATCAAACAAACATGGAAATATCTAAACTTAATCCTTTTTGTATTGCAATTCTAGGGCAATAATTGTATTCCATGTTCACATTACATCAAATAGACTGAGAGCGTGTACCTGAGTTTTGAAAGGAAATAAAAGAAAAATGGATCAGAAGCTGCAATGCAACAATGTAGCTCAGGAGCAAATTCAGCAATCCAAATAGAGGAAACAACAACCCAGCAACTCAGAATCCGAAATTTGGACACAACACTGAAATTTAAACAGCCAGGACATCCCAAACTCGAAAATTCAACAAATGGAACCAAAACAGGCTCACTGAAACTCCAATATTCTTGAACCAACCAGAAATTGCTCTGACCACTCAAATCACCAGAAAAGGAACTGAAATTTGTAATTTAGCTACTAAAACTAGAAAATCAATTTCATAGTCGAATGAAACAGTACATGTTTTTGAAATTTTTTATCTATTTGCTTTCTGGTAGTTAAATTTCTAACTTCTACTTGGCATGTGGAACTAGAAAGGAAAATTTCTGGAAAAAAAAACTAAACCAGCTATGAAATAGTGAACTTTTTTTTGAAAAGGACCCCTTCCTCAAGGCATTTGATGCCATTTTATAGGTGCTACCAAAAGGGTTAATAAGATTTTGGTTTTCTTTTTAGTCTTTCCCCTATTTTCAGTTTAGTCCCCCATTTCTTGACTTGTTTCCCAAGCTAATCTCCTAAGTTGGCTGAAATCTACACTAAAATACCCTTCTAGAAGGCCCTAGGGTGCTCTTTTACCCCTAAAATACCTATACTACCCTTACCCCTATTTTGAAATTACTATCCCCAAAGAAACTGCCCTTTTCTATCCCTAAAATGCCCTTCTACTAGTTTGGAATTTACAGCCTAATGCTAACTGATCCCAACCCTTTTAACCCTAGCTAAAATCTAACTAAAGTTAACTAAAAACCAAAGATTTGCTCAGCTATAACCAACCGGGTCCAACTCTAAGGCAGAATATCAATAATACAACTTATCCTAATGCATATTCTAACAATTTGTTAACCAAACGAGAGCAATCGTCAACATTTAAACTAATCGTCTAAACCCAGAATCATTAAACAATCAGAAAAAGAAGAATAGGTTGATTAAAACAGTGTATCCACATGAGCTAACATTAATATTAACCAATTAAATTAATAACTATTATTATCTATGAATGACATTTAAATATGATCGATAAACAACCAATCCAACTAACCAAATAAGGGAATATGAGACTATATAAATAAAAAAACGACTCAGAGAGTTGAAGAAAAACTTACCAACGGAGCTAAACCTCCGACTAATCACTTCTTGCTCAAATCTTTTCCAAATTTTTGACTTGTAACATCCCTAACCATGTATTCTCACAATAAACACATGGTTAAGGATAGTACGGTCCAAAATCACAAGATTTTGTGTTAGGTTTTGACCGAAAATTTTCAGATTTGAAATCCGAGCTACTTCACTAGGATTCGAAGGAAAATAGTCATGGATTTGGGTTGAGGGAAGTCTGGGGATTGTGGGGTATGATTTTGGATGGGTTTGGACCAACTTGCGACTTGGCCGGAAACTTCAATCGGAGATTCGACGAGCTCCGGCCATATTCGAGAGAAACCAATGGTGGGAATGGAAGAGGAGAGTGAGGAGGACGAGGGGTGTAAATTTGGGGGTGATTAGCGTCGGCGCCGCCACCGATGATCTAGGGTTTTCAGGGCGGCGCGGCTAGGGTTGTGGGGGGTTGAGGAGGACGATGATGAGTGGGGTGGGGGGGACCTTCGGACAGACTTATAGGACGCCTACCCCGCCTCTGAGCCATTGATCTTGCTAACCTCGACGGTTTGGATTAATCGACGCCAAACGGCGTCGTTTTGATCTTATCGAATTGGACCGGATGGGAAGAGGGTTCTGGACCTGGGTCGGAAGCTGATATGGGATGCAGTTTGTGTTTAGATAAACCCAATTTGTTCTTGTTTATTTTCTTCTTTATCATTTTGTGTTTTTATTATATTTTTTTTTATTTTATACAATTGCAACAATTAAAATAAAGTCCTGATATATTTCAAAACTAAACTAATTAAATTCTAAAATTATTAAAAACCTATTTTACGCCAAATTTACGATTAAAACAATTAAAATGCGAAAGCGAGCTATTTTGTAATTTTTCATTTTTGGTTCTAAAACAAACTAACCCCTAATCGGTCCTAAAAATATAAAATTATATCCTAAATGCAACTGCATATTTTTTGTGTTTTATATGAATTAACATGCACAAATAAAATGCAACCATTAGTAGAAAATGATACCAAAATGCACAAAAAATTGTAAAAATAAGAAAAAATTATTTTATTGGAATTTTGGGAATGATTCATATATAGGGCAAAAATCACGTGCTCACATAAGTAACCACACCGACCCCGTTTGAAGTTGAAGTAACAATGCCCTCAGCTACACCAACTCTGTTTGAGGTGGACGTGATCACTCCCTTCACCATGATAGTAGCACCTACACCATCTTTAAGTCCATTGCCATACCTTGGGAGTATGCTATAGAGGCGAGAAGGAAAGGAAAAGGGAAAATGGAGGAAACAGGTGCAACACAAGCTATGACCAGGACTGGTAGAGTTTACACGCCCGAGCATTTGGGAGGAACAAGTAAATAAGCCGCTCCCAAGCAGCCTATCATTGAAACTGGCCGAGATGATCTTTGGAGAAAGGTGAAAGCAAGAGAGTATTATGTGGTTGATCATCTAAACAAACCCCTGCTCAGATATCTATTCTATCACTACTATAGAATTCTAAGGCCCATAGGAATGCATTGATGAAAGTGTTGAACGAAGCTTATGTACCCAATAACATCACTAGTGGAGAAATGGCCAACATGGTGGGACAAGTGTTGGAAATCCACAAGATCACTTTTCACGAAGACGAGTTGCCATCAGAAGGACTGAGTCACAATAGGGCACTATATATCACAGTGCAATTTCAGGACAAATTCATCGTTAGGGTCCTGATAGATGTGGGTTCAAGTTTTAACATATGTCCATTGACTACTTTGAAGAGATTGGGTAAAGGTTTGCATGAAATACGAGGAGGAACTATGAACATGAAAGCATTCGATAGGTCCCAAAGAGCCACAATTGATGATAAAAACCTTTGTTTGCAGATGGGCCCGACTTGGTTTGATGTTGAATTTTAAGTATTGGACATATCTGCCACATACAATCTGCTGTGGGGACGGTCGTGGATACATGTTGCTGGGGCCAGAGTGTCACGACCCAAACCGATGGGCCGCGACGGGCACTCAGTACCTTACTTGACTGAGTACCAACGTAATGTACCTTTATTATTACATCATTATATACATGTGACATATGGGCCTAATAGGCTAACATAATCATTTATAAACACAAACATAGGCCGACAGGGCCGTACAATCTTCCACGTACACGATATATGTCTACAAGCCTCTAAGAGTACATAAGTGTCACAAAGGTAGGAACAGAGTCCCGCCATACCAAACAATAGACGTCTAAATCATACTAACCAAATACGCAGCTCCGAAGCAAATGGAGCGCACCAACATCTTCTGCTGAGCTGATAGCCTACTTGGAAGGCTCTCGACCTATCTATCAGGACCTGCGGGCATGAAACGCAGTGTCCCCAGGCAAAAGGGACGTCAGTACGAATAATGTACCGAGTATGTAAGGCACATAAATAAATACATAGGAGACATGGAAGACATATGGAGTACATGACTCAACCCGTACGTCTGAATAACTTTGTAAATCATAAATTACTTTCAGCGTCATGCATATGCGTATGAATGTCATGTCGTGCATAGGTATATGTTTCATAACATCATCAGCCTCTGAGGGCATCCCATCATATCATATCGGCCACTGTGGGCAAAATCATCATCGTATACCAGCTGATCAGGTGGTGGTGTGTATATAATGCCATAACCTTTCCCATATCCCATATACATATATATACCTACATATATACGCGTATATAACGCCGTTTGAATACATACATATATATGCGTATATAACGCCGTTTGAATCGTATTTCAGCCACTGTGGGCAACAACATCATCATATACTAGCTGACCAGGTGGTGGTGCGTATATAACGCCATAACCTTTTCCCATATCCCATATACATATATTTACATATATACGCATATATAACGCCATCTAGTCATGGGTCAGTGCACATGAATGCAGTGCATAAAAAGTACGTCAATAAAATTATTCGGAATGTCATAAGACCATTTTGCCTCTGAGTAATATCATAAAGTAAACTCTTTTCAACTTTCATATTTTTCTAAGACTCATGAACAGATGATAAAATATTATGACACATGCAAATTAAAGAACATAGATATTTCTATTACTTCTATGAGTAGAGTCACTTATGGAATTTGTGCATTTGTACGTTTCGTTCATATCTTATGGATAATGCCAAAAGAAAGAAGGGATAGCCTTAACATACCTGTAGTAGAAAATAATCCGTGTGATATTCTTGAGAAAAATTACACTGTACTTTTTTTTAAAATTGCAAAGGAACACAGTTCATGTTCATCAGTGCGATACTTCAAGCTCTAGAAGGATCGGTCATTTCCCAATTCAAAGACGTCCATTTGAAGCCACTCACTAAATAAATAACCAACCAAATGTAAATTCCCAAGCACACCTCCAAAGTAGTATTGTCCATCCATTTTTGGCATTGGATTAAAGTTGGAATTTTTCTGTAAGAAGTCATGTTATTTGGAAAAGCTCATGTTTTGATTTTGTATTCAAATTTTAAAAGAGAATGTCTTGTATATAGATTGTTAAGTTGCCAGCTAATTAACAAAGGCTAAGAGTCATACAGATGTGTAGTGGCTTGCTGCCACGTTTTGATTTAATACTTATCCAAACATTTGGATTAATTAGGTAATATCCTCGTACCCGGTAATTAATCAATTACCCGCATAATTTAAAAATTATCTCAACTTAATTAAATACTACTCTCTTTAACATACCTTTAATACCTTACTATCATGTCCATTTAGTGCTTTGTATGGTACTAGTCCATAAATACTGGGTATTTTAGCTTTTGCCCTATTTTATCCCAAAATGCCAAACTTTGACCAAATTCGTTTTTCTTAGACTTGCTCCCTCTTTCACCTTCATGAGTTTACTAATCACTTGTGAAATAGCATAATTCCTTATAATCCCCAAATAATCTTTTACTTGGACTGATGTTAATTACCTTACGACAAATTCAACGTAAAATACTACAGGGCGCAACATTATCGTAACTTAATACTGCAAAGCATAACATCACCGTAATGTAATACTGCAGAATGTAATATCATCATAATATACTACTGCAGAGGGTAACATCATCGTATTATAGTATTGTAGAGCATAACGTCGACGTAATACTGCGGGGTGTAACATTATTCCCCCCTTTGGAACATTCGTCCTCGAATGTTGACTGATGCACTTATCATTTTTATAACTTATATCTTCCGAATACTTTTAGAACTTCCATTGGCATCTAGGCGATTGTTCTGTGAATAAGTCCAATGTCTAAGGCATTCCTCCTTTAGGCCTCCTTCTCATACCACAACTTGTAGTCAGAATCCTTTCAATCTCGTAACTATTGCTACCTTTCATCATGCAGCCTCTATGATACTGACCTTGTAAGTGTGCCTATGCGACTCTCCTCTCATTTTCCTCCGTCTTTTAGCCAATCTCTAGGCGTTACTTTGTAAATATAGACAAGGCTTAATAGGATGCCCCTCTGGGAATTTATAGGTGTACTGAAGTCCTTCACTCGGTACTTTGTTGAACTTACGAATATTGCTATACCTGTTTTCATATATCCATTTATCCATCCATATGACTTTACTACATCAAGATAGGTCATATTATACCGTAAATCTTACCTCGATTTCTCGTTACTGAGGTCTCTACCAAATTCTAGGTTACTTTCATTACTTATCCAATACGTATAAATTTATGTCCTTTAATGCTTCCACATTATTGTCCATCTTAAGAATGACGACCTACTCTCATCTCATACTTTATAACTTTTATCCATCCATTGTTGATTCACCTTAATATTGATCTATAATCTACCCCTGATAACATAACCTTTTATGTAAAACTATGCTAGGGTTCATGTTTCATTGGGGAACATCTGAAATAATTAGACTGATCCACCTAGGGGATACCATGCTTTCATAACCGTATCTCACAGTATCCCAATGTTATTCACCTTGCGTGGGTATTTTAATCCTGTCCAATTCATGATATCTCTTTCTTTTCTTCGTCAGATCATTACTCAATCGAAGGCCCAAATTATACCCTCATTTTATTACCAGGGCAGCATTCCATCTCTTCTAAATGCCATGAGTCTTAGACTCTTTTGAGCTCATTCAGGCTATGTTGAGTTTTTTATAACTTAGAGGAACCATCAACTCCTTTGTTTTCACGGGCTTAATCCCAAAGGTTTATCCATTTTCATCACCCTCTCCATTGCCTTCTTCTTATCCTTACTCTTTTCTTTCTAAAACCTTGTCATTCTATCATACTTTAGCTTGCGATCGATTCCCTTAGGCTTTTCTGGGACATCAAGAGAGACATCGCATCGTCTCTAACTCTTCTTTTACTCTCTAATTAGACCTTTCGGTACTTAGAAACCATAGGCTGGAAGGTATGCTATTGATGACGCTGCTATCATCCCTGGATACTGAATCCCAGTGCTTCTAATCTTTTACCTGAAGTATGGACCACTCTCATCCTTCTATACTTGGTATTTCGTACGTTGTGCACCTTTATCTTACTTACTTTAAAGTACTACCTTACATTCTTCTATATTTGTTTCATAACCTCCCTCCCACATAGGTATAAATCACATTCACCATTTGAAGCTCTATTATAATACTTGCACCTCTGGTGCCTATACAATCCGGTGGGAGCTCCATACTAACTTCTTATGAGGCTGGTACTTCTTCTAACTAGCTTTATCGTAGAGCTGTTATAGAATATAGTTGTTGTGCTATCTCTCTTGCACCTCTAATATTAAGAGTGATTATGATATGCTCTTAATCATGATTCCTATCACTTCTAGTTCCAATAATCGAATTCCTGATTTACTTCGTTGATGTAACTCTTTAGTTTCATCCTTTTCCTGATCGGCCTTTATGTCGACTTAAGTTAACTCCAGATTGGGATTCATGGTATTAGTTATTTTGTTTAGCCTCATGGGTGCTGATGAATATGCATGATACAATCCTTTAACAATTTAATCCCTCGTTTATGTCATGGGTTCAATTCTTTCTTTTAACATATACCAAAATCTTCTACGGCTTTATATGCTGCATGCATAAAACTCCAAACCCTCAATAGCATCCATAACATAACCAATTCTAGATCATTGATCGAATAATTTCTTTCATTCCATCTTATTTTTCTTTCAACGTAAGCTATTTTATGGTATTTCTGCCCCATTGTTGCGTCCATACTTAGCTTATCTTAGTGCCCACACATGCCAGAGTTTTTGTGCAACTCATATGGGCTCGGATATTACTTTTAATATTACTTCCCGTTCATTAGCCACGGTAGGAATACCACTTTCCTTTGGACTGCTTACAATGTTGTTGTGAGACTATTGTTACACGACCATTTCCTCTTTAGGTCCTTGTGCTTAGGTTGAAACATTCTCCCTTATTTCCCCAGCTAGTCTTTTGTTGTAGTACTTAGGGAGAACCCTTGAATCTTGTAAAAGATGTGAGCTTATTACAGACCTTTTGATGTCCTTCCTTGCCTATAATTATCCGTAGTTGCTTACTTCCATGCCCTTGTGCTTGTATGGTTGCTTCTGAACTGATATTTTGACTACCTTCCCAGTGGCATTTTCTTTTATCCCTGTAACACTCATACGGTACCTTTAACTATCCCGACTCTTGTTTGGATATATCTCGAGTATTATAATGACATCCTTCGAGGCTGAATTCTTCATGTTGGGTTCTACTATGTTTATCTTACACGATCTGATGAATCGTCTATAACCTCATGTTTAGCCATAACTGAGATCTTCCTGGCCAATTACTAACTACTCATTGGCCCATTCTCATATCAATATTCCTCTTAATCTTTCTTGGGTTATTTACTTTGTTTTAACTTATGTCTCGCACTGGTTGGTTATTTATTAATAACAGCTCGGGCATGAACCTTTACTTCCTCTCCTTGACATCATGCTTGCACAATATTCTTGAATTGTAGCGTATCTGTAAGATTTGGATAAGTGCCATCTCATTCCTATTTCATTTATTGCATTCTTCCTTTACCATTCCATAGTCACTAGAACCTCTTAATTCTAACTTAATGCCACATCACTCCATATTCCCCCCTTTAGGGGTGTACTAAGACTCGGAGCTATGACGACCTACCTATAGATGTTTTTCCTCTTCTTCTTTGGCGTCCTTTCATATTATCAATGACCATTACTCGCCTTGCGGTAATCCTTCTAGACCAAGGATAACTAAATCCCTCGCTCGTGATGGTGACACTTAGTGTAACTGACACATACAGTATCTTAGGCTTAACTTTGCTCACCTTGCTTGCTTTAGGGAAGCGTCTCCCTGAATGACCATTCTCTTAATTTCTCATGAATCTTCTTTTGTCGTCCATTCTATTATTGGCGGAACAAAATCTGAAGTTCTTATGATGGAGACTATTACCAGTCACTCAGTCCCTAATTCATGTTTAATTTATCTTGTTCACCAATCTATACTGGTTCTATTACTCTGGGGTCTAACTTTTCCTCTTGGTAATCACGCTAGAGTTGCGAATTTATTTCTTGAAATAAGGACATGATTGTATGGCCCATACTTTTTTTGTTGTCCTAAGGCCTGTCACTTCTCGTTTCTTCCTTCACTTGACTATAAATTTTGTAATATTGTCATCTTTTGATATACCGTTGTCATCCATGTATCACATCATACTCATAATGCTTTATTAACTCTTTTCTTATTTTCCGCTAACATTTATGCCTATCACTTTATTCTGAAAACTTGAACAAGACATTCTTTTGCTCTTAGCTTTCCTTTGCTTTATCCAATGGCTCTTCAAGTTGCTTAACGTTCTCGCTTTACTAGGGATGCGAGCCACACTAAGGTAATATTTATCCTTTCAAGGCTTATAGTGCATGTCTTTGTAGTATTCATATCTGGCTGCACTATTTCAGAGTGCACCATCTGGTGTCTCATAAAGAGATCTATTAGCATATTTGCAATATCCTTCGGAAATGTCAACTGACGCAAACAATTCATCCATCATATCTTCTTATAGTACTTCTGCTAATCCCCATAGGGAATATCTAGAATGGATGCAACCAATTGTATATATCTTTGTTACTGTTGAATATAACTCGAAAATCTTATGTTCCTCTGCCTTATTATAAACGTTGTTAACCTTCATTAACTGGGTGTTTCGTACCCTTCTTCATCTTGCTTCTTTTACTTGTTGAAACTTGTATTTATATTCTTAATCTCTCGTTGTTTTTCACCATAAAGATGGATAGACACTCTTGCCCTAAGGCTTCTTATCAAGAAGCTTACACCTTTCAGTACACCCATGATTTGCTAGAGACCTCATATTTACTTATCGTAGGCATCATATAGAAATTCAATTCCTCTAACTCATCTCTTCCGCAAACATCTCTCTTTCCAACCTTCTTTCCGGATTTAGGTATCGTCTTATCACGAATAAAATAGAATTTCGAAATTTAAATTCTTATAAATGAGCTCTACCACACGATCTAGAGTAAGAAGAAAGAGTGGCAATCCTAAATGCCTTGTAGCCTCCTGCTTATAAGTGTGGTGCACAACACACCCATAAAGAAGACTCTACTAGACAGGGCTTGTAGACTCCCTAGGACAAAATTGCTCTGATACCACTTTTGTCACGACCCAAACCGATGGGCCGCGACGGGCACTCAGTACCTTACTTGACTGAGTACCAACGTAATGTACCTTTATTATTACATCATTATATACATGTGACATATGGGCCTAATAGGCTAACATAATCATTTATAAACTCAAACATAGGCCGACAGGGCCATACAATCTTCCACGTACACGAAATATGTCTACAAGCCTCTAAGAGTACATAAGTGTCACAAAGGTCGGAACAGAGTCCCGCCATACCAAACAATAGACGTCTAGATCATACTAACCAAATACACAGCTCCGAAGCAAATGGAGCACACCAACATCTTCCGCTGAGCTGATAGCCTGCTTGGAAGGCTTTCGACCTATCTATCAGGACCAGCGGGCATGAAACGCAGTGTCCCCAGGCAAAAGGGACGTCAGTACGAATAATGTACCGAGTATGTAAGGCACATAAATAAATACATAGGAGACATGGAAAACATATGGAGTACATGACTCAACCCGTACGTCTGGATAACTTTGAAAATCATAAATTACTTTCAGCATCATGCATATGCGTATGAATGGCATGTCATGCATAGGTATATGTTTCATAACATCATCAGCCTCTAAGGGCATCCCATCATATCATATCGGCCACTGTGGGCAAAATCATCATCGTATACCAGCTGATCAGGTGGTGGTGCGTATATAACGCCATAACCTTTCCCATATCCCATATACATATATATACCTACATATATATGCGTATATAATGTCGTTTGAATACATACATATATATGCTTATATAACTCCATTTGAATACATACCCATATATGCGTATATAACGCCGTTTGAATCATATTTATGCCATTGTGGGCAACAACATCATCATATACCAGCTGACCAGGTGGTGGTACGTATATAACGCCATAACCTTTTCCCATATCCCATATACATATATTTACATATATACGCGTATATAACGCCATCTGGTCATGAGTCAGTGCACATGAATGCAGTGCATAAAAAGTACGTCAATAAAATTATTCGGAATGTCATAAGACCATTTTGCCTCTGAGTAATATCATAAAGTAAACTCTTTTCAACTTTCATATTTTTCTAAGACTCATGAACAGATGATAAAATATTATGACACATGCGAATTAAAGAACATAGATATTTCTATTACTTCTATGAGTAGAGTCACTTATGGAATTTGTGCATTTGCACGTTTCGTTCATATTGTATGGATCATGCCAAAAGAAAGAAGGGATAGCCTTAACATACCTATAGTAGGAAATAATCCGTGTGATATTCTTGAGAAGAATTACACTGTACTTTTTTTTAAAATTGCAAAGGAACAGTGTTCATATTCATCAGTGCGATACTTCAAGCTCTAGGAGGATCGGTCATTTCCCAATTCAAAGACATCCATTTGAAGCCACTCACTGAATAAATAACCAACCAAATGTAAATTCCCAAGCACACCTCCAAAGTAGTATTGTCCATCCATTTTTGGCATTGGATTAAAGTTGGAATTTTTCTGTAAGAAGTCATGTTATTTGGAAAAGCTCATGTTTTGATTTTGTATTCAAATTTTAAAAGAGAATGTCTTGTATATAGATTGTTAAGTTGCCAGCTAATTAACAAAGGCTAAGAGTCGTACAGATGTGTAGTGGCTTGCTGCCACGTTTTGATTTAATACTTATCCAAACATTTGGATTAATTAGGTAATATCCTCGTACCCGGTAATTAATCAATTACCCGCATAATTTAAAAATTATCTCAACTTAATTAAATACTACTTTCTTTTAACATACCTTTAATACCTTACTATCATGGCCATGTAGTGCTTTGTATGGTACTAGTCCATAAATACCGGGTATTTTAGCTTTTGCCATATTTTATCCCAAAATGCCAAACTTTGACCAAATTCGTTTTTCGTAGACTTGCTCCCCCTTTCACCTTCATGAATTTACTAATCACTTGTGAAATAGCATAATTCCTTATAATCCCCAAATAATCTTTTCCTTGGATTGATGTTAATTACCTTACGACAAATTCAACGTAAAATACTACAGGGCGCAACATTGTCGTAACTTAATACTGCAAAGCATAACATCACCGTAATGTAATACTGCAGAATGTAATATCATCGTAATATACTACTGTAGAGGGTAACATCATCGTATTATAGTATTGTAGAGCATAACGTCGACGTAATACTGCAGGGTGTAACACGTAGCCTCTACTCTATACCAGGCCGTGAAGTTCGAATGGAATCATAAGGAAGTAATCATCCACAGGGATGGAAGTAATCCCATTTACACCAATCAAACTGTTTTGGTTGTCAAGAATAGAAGGAAGTTGGGTGGAGAGACGTACCATCGCATCGAGTACATCAATGCAATTGAGAAAGACAAATGATGGAGTAATAAGATTGAAAGCATACTATTATGGATATGAACCAGGCAATGATCTCGGCAAGAATCTCCAAGGGATCACCAAATCGATGTAGCTAAAGTGTCACGACACGACTTTTGGGCTTGGGTATGAATACACTTGGCACGAGTATCAGAATTGGTTGCCATGATGGCATGGTCCTTATTACCCTCTTGAACAGCCAATACCACACTTGCACCAGACATTTCAACAAACTGACAAGATATAGGAATCTGAAGAAGAGGAAGCTTTAGCTGGCTTGAGGAATCTATTTCTGGACGATGAAGACATGGATTGCAATGCAATAGTTGAGAAGGAGGCAGAGTAAGACCTTACAATTCCGACCATGGGAAAAGGAGTTGTTCTCAAGATTTGGATTGCCACACTGTCCCCGGCCCGTCGAGTTCCTTGGTAACCTCGCAATTAGCACGATCTATTTTAAAAGCAATTTCAAGCGTTTAAGACATTTTCAATATTTTGTTTTTAACGAATCTTGTTTTGAAAATAATTGCTCGAGTCATCGAGCTGTAGTTGTTTTAATGTTTTCAAAATCTATCTAATGCATTGCTATTTTAGTATTCATTATTATCCTTTACATTTCTCAACAGCATTATTATTACTTATCCTGATGAACCAACAACTATGACATATAATGAGACAATGCAACCTAAGGATAGTGATTTAGAGGAAATAAAAGAAGAACACATAATACCTGAGGAAATTGTTAGAGAAGTGGAAAATTTTGAGAATAAGCCTAAGTCCAATTTGGACGAAACCAAGATAGTCAATCTGGGATATTTCAAAACAATCAAAGAAACTCACATAAGCATTCACCTATCACCGTCAGAGAAAGAAGAGTACACCCATTTCCTGAAAGAGTATGAAGATATTTTTGCATGGTTTTATGATGATATGACTGGTTTGAGAATGTATATAGTGGCTCATAAACTACCCACCAATCTGATGTGTCCACCTATAAAGCAGAAGCTCAGAAAGTTCAAGCAAGATATGGGTCTAAGAATAAAAGAGGAAGTCACCAAGCAGATCAAAGCTAAGGTTCTTAGAGTGGTCGAATACCCTACCTGGTTGGCTAACATCGTGCCAGTTGCGAAGAAGGATGGGAAGGTCAGAGTATGTGTCGGCTATCGGGATTTAAATAGAGCAAGTCCCAAAGATGATTTCCCGTTACCCAACATACACATACTAATCGACAAATGTGCCAAGCATGAACTCCAATCCTTTGTAGATTTCTTTGTGGGATATCATCATATATGGATGGATGAAGAAGATGCCGAGAAGACAACCTTTATTACACCATGAGGAGTGTATTGCTATCAAATGATGCCATTTGGTCTAAAGAATGTTAGGTCCACTTATATGAGAGCCATGACAACCATTTTCCACGACATGATACAATAGGAGATAGAAGTATATGTGGACGACGTCATCAACAAATCCAAGAAGGGCATAGATCATATAGTAGATTTGAGAAAGTTCTTTGATTGGCTTCAAAGGTATAATCTAAAACTGAATCACACAAAATGTGCCTTTGGAGTCCCTGCTGTAAAGTTGTTAGGATTCATCATCAGCCATCGAGGAATTAAGCTAGACCCGTCAAAGGTCAAGGCTATCCAGGATTTGCCACCGCCAAAGAACAGGAAAGATGTGATGAGCTTCTTGGGGCGTCTCAATTGCATCAGCCGTTTCATAGCACAATCAACCATGTTCTGTGAGCCGAATTTCAAAATGATAATGAAGGATGCCGCAACAAGTTGGACTGAAGACTGTTAGAAAGCATTTGACAAAATCAAGGAATATTTGTCCACACCACTAGTCCTGGTCCTGCTAGAGCCTGGGAGACCTTTGATACTCTATTTGTCCGTACTAGAATGGGCTTTCGGTTGTGTCTTGGGACAACACGACGAGACGGGGAAAAAAGAGCAGGCCATATACTATCTGAGTAAGAAGTTCACACCCTATGAAGCTTGGTATTCTTTTCCGGAATGCACATGTTGTGCCCTGATGTGGATAGCTCAGAAATTAAGGCACTACTTCTATGCGTACACTACATATCTCATATCAAGGATGGATCCTCTAAAATACATTTTCCAATAGAGCTGAAAGACAATTCTGATGAACAGTAGGCAAAAAGTAGAGAGGATATTCTTTACTCAATGATTAGATGGTGTTACAAATGATTGGGGTCCCCTTTATATAATAGGGAAACCCCTAAATAAGATATATTTCTATTTACAGTAAGGAGTATTCTTGGTAGAACTATCTAACCGCTTAGTACAGAATCATAAAATCTTATTTCAGGATTTGCACCACGATCTTGGGGACGTGGTAGGAATCTAACTCATTCTGTTACAAATCCATAATGGTACTATTTCAGGGTCGAGCATACTCATCTTCGGTAATCCTCAAATGCCCATCTCCGTTCATTGCATTCTATCTTCGATCTCGAGTCTGGCCCATCGGGTTCAAACTTGACCTCGCTCGGACTCGAGCTTAGGAAGGGCCCTCGAGCCTATAAGTCGGAGGCATACAATTTTGACCGCATATAGATAGTCCCCACGTTTCTTAGAGTAGGTCGATAAGAAAAGATTTGATCTTCAACGCTCGATGCCTTGATCCTGATGCCAATCTCATGACATCAATGGCTGAAGTGACTGAAAGGTTGCTTTTTGTGCGGTTCCCAAAGTCATTAATTGAAGGCGACTAACGGTCGGCTTTTTGGCGTCCTCAATACGCTTAAGTGACTTTTATAAATAGATCAACTCCACAACTTTGCAAACTTTATTCTCACATTGTTCTCGAAATCTCATTAGCCATTTCAACTTTTTGAGTTCTACCTTCTCTTATATTTGCCCTTACATCATCATCAACCTTCTTTATTTCCTTTGAATTTTTGCATCATAATGGCTAAAACATATAAATCCGTTCCCCAAAAAGAAAAGGCTTCTTCATCGTCGAGACCGGCCAAAAGTAAAACGGTATTTCCACCTCGTATCGAGGAATGAATTCCCTCATCGTGTGAAACAACATCCGACATCAAAATTGAAAAACTTGTATCGACAACAGGCCGATGCGAGCCTATGTACCGATACATCTGTTTGAGAACCGAGGATGAGCTCAAGCAGGTGAAGAAGGATTGCAATTGGGAGGAAAAAGAATTAGTGATCCATTCCCCTAAAGAGGATATCACTACATATAAAGCGGGGTACTTGAGCATGTATACCTACCCATTCACGATGGGCCCCGCAAATCCAGCTCTAAGTCCCATAGATCCAGTTATTCTTGACTTCTGCCAACAATACCAAGTGACGCTTGGCCAGATCTATCCTTCATTCTGGCGAATCGTTCATTTGATCAGATTCTTCTCGAGCTAGGTCGAGGGGATGCCTTTCACCCTCGATAATCTAATTAGGGTATACAGTCCTCGACTTTTACCGAGGTGGCTTGATAAAATTTCAATGCCTATCCTCGAAATCTCTATTCTCCAGCATCAATAAGGACAAATACCGAGGGTGGATGAGCCAGTTTGTCCGAGTCAGGACCTCTGACCTGATTCCTGCTGAGATGATGCCATTCCCCGAGGAATGGAACATCAAACTTAACTACAAAGTAACTTTACACCTTGCTTCCCTTTTTCTTTTATGATTTTATCTTTTTCTCGATATAACCTCTTTCCGATGGTGCATCTATTGCTTGGTTTCCTAGTACGGTCCCAGACCTCAAAGGTCAAGTTCGAAAACTGGCCTCCACTTCCTCATACTCGGAGTGCTGTTGGCGTGATCTGGCCAAGGGCCAATGGGAGGCTAAAAACTATGGTGAGTTCTTTTGTCTGTTTACTTGTGTTTCTCAATGAAATAATTACTTTTGTGTTTACACAGGCCTCAGAGATGTCGTTACTATGCGACCGCTCCCGTCTAGTGAAGAAAAAATCCCAAAGCCTCCCAAGGAAAAGAAGAGAAAGAGGGGGTCGCTTGTAAATACACCAAGCGAAAGAAGAGCACGACTCAAAAGCCTAAGGCTGATACTGTCGCCTTATCTCTAGGAACGGACCAATGCCTTCGGGACCAAGAATAAGAAGAAGATGACGACTGCCTATTGGTAGCTCGTAAAATAGGAAGCACTGGTGCTTCGAAGTCTGCCAAGTCGATGGTGGCAGATGCAGTTCATACTAAAACCAAAAGAATCTGTGAGGGGAGCTCGAGTAAAGTCCCCGAGCCATCGGGCAGCAAAAGAGCACCTCATTTTGGGGGTTATTTGGAAGGTGAGACAGAGGGGCCTGGTTTTGAGCCCCTTCAAATATAAGAGAATGCCCCGAGTGGATCACTTGGGGTAATTAATGTGGATGATTCGCTGCCTAGCCTTGAGTTCTCCGAAGGGAAATTCTGACATGCTCAGAACATGAGAACTCCGATATGGGGGCGAGCCACGAAGGGCATGACATCTTTCGAGAATGATTTGCAGGGATCGAGGATGGCCCTGACCCAGATGCTTCTTTTATTTTCGATGAGGCCCGATGGCTCTTCAAACAAGTAGATTTTTGTTTTTTGAAATTACATTTGTGCTTTATCCTTGTTGTTCTGAGTCTAACCTATCTCTTTTTGCGAAGGCCGTCATGCTCTATAAGAAGGCATTCTCCAAATCTCAAACTGAGCTTGCTCGATGTGAGGCCGAGCTTAAGAAAATCTCAGAAGAGAGGAATGCTCTTAAACCCTCTATGTTAAGAAAGAGGAGGAGATCAGCGCTCTTCAAGCTGACCTGGCAAAGGCTTGCCAAGAACGAACCGAGCTTACCAAAAATGTAATATTCTCTCCGAAGCTTTATTACGAATTTTCCCGATTGGTCTTCTAACACTTTTACTTTGCAGTTTCAACAAAAGAGGGAGCTGGTGGAGCAGATTCAAGAGGAGCTCAAGATAAAGGAGGTCGAGACCCTCGGGTGGAGGCAAGGCATGGACAGTCTCGCTTATGAGAAAGAAACTCTTCGGGAGCAGCTGGCTTCACTGGAATATCAGCTTAAAAATGTGAAGGAGGAGAGCCTGGTTCGAGGCCACGAAATTAATGAGCTTAAAGCTAAGTCTGCTACTGAGCTTGCCAAAGCCAAATCTGATGTTGAGGCAATTATATCTTCGCACCGAGCTGATGCTGAAGCGGCTAATGCCCGTGCAAAGGAGATATCTTCTACGGTCGAAATTAAGTTATCAAGTGCACTTGACCATGCTAGGCAGTAGTCCCGAAGGGAAACCCTCAAAGAGGTACATGCTCGCAGCTTTAACCTTTCAGCCGATATTGAAAGGGCAAAGATTTTGGAAGAAGTGGCTGTCGCTTTGCTTTCTGATGAGGATGATTCAGCCAGTGGCTTCGAGAGCGGGGGAGACGAAGATGAAGTCCCCGAGGAGGAGGCTCCCGAAGATGCAGCTACTGAAAATGTGACCCAAAAGTAGCTTTAGGTTTCTTTATTTTGTGTTTTATGCAAGTACCCTTTGTGTAAATATTTTTTGTAATCATCTTTTGGAAATACAAAAGGACCTCTTTGTCTCTTTTTCGACTTGTGTCGAATTTCATTTTGTCCTTATTTGTGGAAAGTTTGATTGCATAACTCAATTGATTAGCTCGAGTTCTGGTTCAGACCCAGAGCATAATAAACCCTTAGGTTTTTATTGATCAATATATACCCCTTAAGGGTTTGTTAATCCTTGAGCTAAGTTTGAATTGGTTTGATGCGAGCTCGAGATGTTGGGGCTCTTGAGTCCGAGTTTAGTGAGAACGAGGTCTCGTACTCTACATGTTTTATTCCTTAAGCTCTTTTTAAGTTGGCACTTAGACTCTTACATATCGGCCCTTAGGCTATTACATATCGGCCCTTAGGCTCTTTAAGTTAGACCGACTCGGCCTCTAAAGTGTCTATACTTTTCCCTCTTTTCAGCTAAAAGACTTAGTAAAATTTTGTATGCCTTAGCATGTGTTTTTTGTACCCGTTGGGTTTTTCGAGGTTCGACGTATCGGAACATTATTGGTAATTTGTTTGTGTAATGATAATTGAATACCTCTTGAGGTTTTTTCAAAGGCCGATGTTATCGAAGCCTTTAAATTATTCGAGGGCTGAATTGATCGAAGCCCTTTATATTTTGCTTTTGCCGAGGGTAGCCATATTTAACCGATTTTTCAAAATGTTTAAAGGCCTTTTTTACACGACCGTAGTCTTTAATATAGTTATAGCCTTCGGGTATGTCACTTGGACTTATTTCCCGACAACTTTTCGAACTTGTTTGAAAAGTTAGTTCCCGAGTATATTTGCCTTGGCTTTTGTTTTGAGGGGATGTCTCTTTGAGGTCTTATGAGTCCGAGTTTTCGACGACTCGGATCTGCTGACTGTCAATGATGTTCCCCGAGTATTTTGGGATGCATTTGCATTTTGGCTCTTGAGTTGCTTCCCGTAGGATTGTAAGTGTAGAGCTGGTATAATAGCAAGCTTTTTTGAGACACAAAGTGTTTTTGATATATACAGAATGCTTCTTCAAATAATTGATACATATGTACATGTTTTGTCGTCGGGGCTCGACCATTCTATATGGACATGGTTCATTTGACTGTTTGGCCCATTACAAAGTTCTCCTATCGAGGCCCTCTTAGGCGTGAAGTATTTTCCTTGAAAATATAACCTCCAAGGGTGATGCCCCCAGTATTTGAGTTTGATTAAAAAGAAGTCTTGGATACTATTGAGTTTTCCTTGGGTAGTACATAGTTGTTGCCTCGTTAAAAACCTTGCCGGTAAAACCCATTTGGGACAAAATCTGATCTAAGGGAAAAAGAGTGCAACACATGCTTTAAAACCTAAGGCCTTCATGTAAAAAAGGGTGTCTTCGAGATCGCGTGCCTTCGATCTGTAATAAGTTAGTTTTAAACTCAGATGTTCAAAAGGATAAAGTTACACCTTAGCAGTAGTATCATTTGAGTAATGATATGTTCCAATTGTTTGGCAGTTGTTCACCTTCCATTGTGCTAAGTTTGTAATATTCCTTACCAACAACTCCGAGGACTCGATGCGGTCCTTCCCAATTCGGGATCAGTTTCCCTTCATTCGGGTCTCAAGTATTGAGGGTGACCTTTCGTAGAACTAAGTCCCCGATTCCAAAATGTCGAAGGTTGGTTCTTCTACTGTAGTATCTTTTGATTCTTTGCTTCTGCGCGACCATCCGAACAAGCGTCGCTTCTCGCTTTTCTTCTAATAACTCGAGGCTTGCATTCATGGACTTGAGATTTGACTCATCCGATGTATGTCAAAACTTGACGCTGGGTTCTCCGGCCTCGATGGGGATGAGGGCCTCAGAGCCATATACTAGAGAAAACGGGGTGTCCCCGGTGCTAAACTTCGATATTGTCCGATATGCCCAAAGGACCTTGGGTAAAACTTCTCTCCATTTTCCCTTTGCATCGTCTAACCTTTTCTTTAGGTTTTGAATGATAGTTTTGTTTGTTGACTCGGCCTGTCCATTTCTAGTCAGTTGGTATGGTGTCGATAAAATCCTCTTTATTTTATGTGCTTCGAGGAACTCCATTACCTTGATGCCGATGAATTGCATTCCATTATCACATACAATCTCCGTAGGTATCCCGAATCGGCATATGATGTGGTCCCAGATAAAGTCAATAACCTTTTTTTCTCGGACCTTCTCGAAGGCCTGTGCTTCCACCCACTTAAAAAAATAATCAGTCATAAATAAAATAAATTTAGCTTTACTCGGGACCATTGGTAGAGGACCGACTGTATCCATTCCCCATTTCATGAAAGGCCACAAGGACCGAATGGAGTTGTTCTCCGGGCTGATGGATCATCGGTGCAAATCGTTAACACTTATCACATTTTTGACAAATTCCTTATTATCCTTTTCCATGCTATCCTAGTAGTAACCTGCTCTGATAATTTTGTGGACCAAAGATTCGGCACCGGAATGGTTCCCACAAGTGCCTTCGTGGATTTCTCATAGAACATAATTGGTCTCCCTTGGCCCCAAGCATACCACCAATGGTCCATAGAATGTTCTTCGGTACAATGTTCCATCTTCATCTAATGCGAACCTAGCGGCCTTGGCTTGTAAGGCCCTTGATTCTTTGTGGTCCAATGATAGTTTTCCACTCTTCAAATAGTCGATATACTTATTCCTCTAGTCCCGTGCCCACATTAAACTTGTTGAATTTATCTTGGCATGACCCTCTTCAACCAGAAATCTTGATAATTGGACGATAGTCCCCGGGATGATGTCATCTTCGTTGATCGAGGATCCTAGATTAGCAAGTGGATCGACCTCACTATTTTGTTCTAGAGGCACATGATCCAGAGTCCACTCCTTGAAGCAGTGCAAAGTTACCTATAGTTTATCCAACTACTGTTGCATTCTATCCTCTCGAACCTCAAAACTTTTGTTCACTTGGTTTACCACCATTAGAGAATCGCACTTGGCCTCGATGACTTCTACTCCCAAGCTTTTAGCTAGTTCGAGACCTGCAATCATTGCCTCATTGCTAGTTAATCTAGAAGTTTTGATAGATTGCCTAATGGTATCACCCATGGGTGGTTTTAAGACGATTTGAATCCCAGCCCCTTTTATATTTGAGGCACCATCCGTGAAAAGGGTCCATACCCCCGATGATGTACCCAAACTCAACAGGAGTTCTTTTTCTACTTTGGGTATGAGGGTCGGTGCAAAATCGACCACGAAGTCAGTTAGGATTTGAGACTTTATGGCTGTATGGGGTTGATATTTGATATCGTACCCACTGAGCTCGACGACCCATTTGGCCAATCGGCCTGATAATTCGGGCTTATGCAAAACATTCCGAAGGGGGTAAGTGGTTAACACACATATGGGAAGACATTGAAAATAGGGCTTTAGTTTCCTAGATGCACTTATCAATGCAAGTGCCAATTTTTCTAAGTGAGGGTATCTAGTTTCAGCATCTCCTAGAGTTTGGCTTACATAATAAATAGGGAATTGCGTACCTTTTTCTTCTCGAACTAGCACCCCACTTACCGCTATCTCAGATACTGCCAAATATAGGTAAATTTTTTCATCTACCTTCGGGGTGTGAAGCAAAGGTAGGCTCGATAAATATCGCTTCAATTCTTCTAAGGCTTGTTGGCATTCCGAGGTCCATGCAAAATCTTTTTTCTTTTTTAGCAAGGAAAAGAATCGGTGACTCCAATCTAACAACCTCGAAATGAATCGACCCAAGGCAGCTATTCGCGATGTTAGCCTTTGCATGGCTTTCACACTATCCACGATCATGATGTCCTTGATAGCCTTGATCTTATCAGGGTGGATTTCGATATCCCGACTTGACACCATGAAGCCGAGGAACTTACCCGAGCCAACTCCAAAGGCACATTTCTCCAGGTTAAGCTTCATGTTGTATTGCCTCAAAATTTTGAATGTTTCCTGCAAATGAACTAAATGGTCCTCTGCGTGCAGGGACTTAACCAACATATCATCAATATAAACTTCCATTGTTTTGCCTATTTGTTCTTCGAACATTTTGTTCACTAGGCGTTGTTATGTAGCTCCTGCATTCTTTAGCCCAAACGGAATTACGTTGTAACAATAAGTTCCAAACTTATTAATGAAGTTTTTTCCTGGTCCTCCGGGTTCATCTGAATCTGATTGTACCCGGAGTAGGCATCGAGAAAAGTTAGGGTCGCATGGCCAGCCGTGGCATCAATCATACGATCGATGTTTGGCAAAGGGAAAGAATCTTTTGGACATGCTTTGTTCAATTCCTTATTATCTATGCACATTCTAAGTTTGTTTCCTTTTTTAGGAACTACAACTACATTGGCTAACCATTCGAGGTACTTCACCTCCCGAATAGACCCTATTTTAAGAAGTTTGGTTACCTCGTCCTTTATGAACGCATGTTTCACCTCGGACTAGGCCTCCTTTTTTGCTTCACCAGTTTAAACCTGGGGTCGATGCTTAACCGATGTGTGGTGATTTTTGGTGGAATCCCTGTCATATCTAAATGGGACCAAGCAAAGCAATACATATTATTAATAAGAAATTGAATGAGTTTTTTCCTGAGTTGGGAAGTTAATCCTGTTCCCAGGTATACATTTCTCTCGGGCATGTATTTAATTAGTATGACCTGCTTCAGTTCCTCGATCGTTGACTTAGTTGCATCCGACTCTTCGGGAACGATGAAGGTTCGAGGAGTAAATAAATACTCATTTTCATCTTCGATTACCTATTGCTCTGATTTCGTCGAGGCTGGAGGTGGTGATTTCTATTTGGCCGCTTGTTTACCTTTGATGCTCGATTTCTCTGAGTTTGAAGGCTCTGGAGTCGGTACCACTTCCTCGATTGCGATTTGCAGCATGTTGCTCTTCATAGACTGGTTTCACTCCTTCCTATGTTGGGAACTTCACCATCTGATGAACAGTTGAAGGCACTGCCCTCATGTTGTGTATCTATGGTCTCCCGAGGAGTGCGTTATACCTCATGTCACCTTCGATGACATGGAACTTCGTGTATTGTATGGTCCCGACTATGTTTACTAGCAGGATAATTTCTCCCTTTGTTATTTAGCTTGCCATGTTGAAGCCATTAAGGACCTGGGATGTTGGTACAATCGGATCTTGTAGGCCGAGTTGTTCCAAATCCTCGATCTGATTATGTTTGCTGAGCTACCTGGATCCACTAAAACACGTTTAACTTGAGTTTTATTTAAAAGGATAGAGACTACTAGGGCATTGTTGTGAGGCTGAGATATGCCTTCTGCTTCCCCGTCACAGAATGATAAGACGTCCTCGGGCACATAGCTCCGAGTCCATTTTTCTTTAATGATTGATACTTTGGTGCGTTTGAATACAGGTCATTGAGGGACATCGACTCCGCCAATGATCATGTGGATTACATGTTGTGGTTCTTCTTGCTCATTTTTCCTTGCATCTCTATCCCTGAAGTGATTCTTAACCCGATCACTTAGGAATTCTCGAAGGTGGCCCTCGTTAAACAAACGAGCCACTTCTTCCCTTAGCTGTCTGGAATCTTCTGTTCTATGACCATGTGTGCCATGATACTTACACATCAAGTTCGAGTTTCTTTGAGAAGGATCGTTCTGTATAGGTCTGGGCCACGTGGTGTGTTTCATTCTCCTAATAGCTGAGACAATCCCCGACGTATCTATACTGAAGTTGTACTCTGATAATAGAGGAGTCTCTGTGGGGTTGGTATGTTTATCAAACCCGCTTTTACTCATGAGTCCTCGAGAACTTTGACCTCGATTGTTTCTCCAATCGCTCCGAGAAGTGTTATGGCTCAGGCCGCTATTTCTTCGATCGACATATGGCTGATACCGTTCTTTGTTAAATCTCAATTCCTAGTTTGTGTCCCTTGGGGGCTTGGTTGCGAATCAGTTAGGATGAACTAAACCCGAGGGGGATCCTAATTGGTCGTCCAAAACCCTGATTTTTGACTAGTAACGATTGTGCGCATCTGACCATGTCACAGCTGGATATTCGATCAAGTTCTGCTTTAACTATCGAGATGCAATCAAACTTCACTCATTCAAGCCCTACATAAAGGCCTGTACTGCCCAGTCATCGGAGACCGACAGTAATTCCATTCTTTCCATCTGAAACTGGACACAAACTCCCTTAACATCTTGTCGTTCCTTTATTTTATTTTGAAGATGTCCCATTTTCTCGTGGCCACCTTTATGGACCCGACGTGTGCTTTTACGAAGGCATCTGCTAACATAGCAAACGAATCAATAGAGTTAGGAGCTAAGTTGTGATACCATATCATAGCTCCTTTCGACAACATTTCTCCAAACATTTTTAACAAGACCGATTCGATCTCATCGTCATTCAAATCATTTCCTTTGATCCCGCAAGTGTATGAAGTAATATTCTCATTAGGGTTTGTACCATTGTATTTAGGTATATCGGGCATGCGAAACTTCTTGGGAATGGGCATCAGAGCCACACTCGGGGGGAATGGTTTTTGTATGAACTTTTTGGCATCTAAACCTTTCAAGATCGGAGGTGCCCCCGGTGTTTGATAAACACAGGAGTTGTAAGTCTCCACCTTTTTGTCATTTTATTCATTCTTATTTTCCCTAGACTCGATCCTCTTAGTGAACTCTTCGAGCATTCTTATAATGGTGGGGTCAGTCCCTGAGTCGTTTCCGTTTGACCTCTCTTGTGTCGGTTCAGCAAGCCGAGTGTTTTCTAGCTCAGCTATACTCGGAGTCTTATTCTGACTTTGAATTGAGCGATGGCGATTTGCGGAGCTTGAAGCATCTCAAATATCATTTGGAGGCTGATTCCCCCATCTCCCATTCCTTGCGTTTTTTGGCCACCAGACCAGGTTTCGCTATGTATATTTCCTTCGGGTCCGCGCCTAGATCTGCATTCAAAGTAATGTGCGAACTAATATCAACAAGTTCCACATTTGCCACTTCCCCTAGGTTTATCGGTGGTACAACGACCCCTGCATTGTTGTTTTCTCCAAGACTATCATTGTCATGAATGGGTGTGTTTTGTAAGCTAGACATGTTTCAGCTCGAGAATCAAAAAATCTTGACAAGAAAAAGTGTAAAAGCAAGGTGTGTAACGAGAATCCCTAAAGAAATAATCACTATTATCTTTATCCCGATGGTGGGTGCCAAACTGTTTGCCTCGAAAATACGAGTAACAATTAAATTTCATTTGTGGTTTTAAAGATATGTGATTTAGTTCAATACTAATTAATACTCAAGAAATATGAGATAGAAATTAAAGAAGTAAGTAGATCAAACCAATGTAACTCAACAGCGGTGACCTTGAGCTCAATGACCTCGAGGTAGGCTTAGAATAGTTAGAACAATTAAGCAAGAAAAGTAAAGAAAGAACAGTAGAGCTGAAGGACAATTCTGATGAACAACAGGCAAAAAGTAGAGAGGATATTCTTTACTCAATGATTAGATGGTGTTACAAATGATAGGGTCCCCTTTATATAATAGGGAACCCCTAAATAAGGTATATTTCTACTTACAGTAAGGAATATTCTTGGTACAACTGTCTAACCGCCTAGTACGGAATCGTACTATACTATTCTGTGATTTGTGCCACGATCTTAGGGACGTAATAGGAATCTAGCTCATTATGTTAGAAATCCATAACAATACTATTTCGGGGTCGAGCATACTCATCTTCGTTACTCCTCGTGCTCCTATCTCAGGTCCTTGCATTCTATCTTCAATCTCGAATCTGGCCCATCATGTTCGAACTCGAACTCGTCCGGAATCGGGCTTAGGAAGGACCCTCGAGCCTATAAATTGGAGGTATACGATTTTGACTGTACATAGAGCGTTAATAGGAAGAGCACTCATACTCACAGAAATGGATGGAGAAATTTGGCTAAAGCCTATCAATTCAGACGCAGTCAAAAGATACTATGTTTAGATTGTTTGTATTTTTTCATCTGATATAACTAAACTACACTTGGCCTAATTCCCATTTAAAAGGGGATGCGTAGGCAGCCCTGTGGTTTCGGTCACATCTTAATAAAATCTTCATTTTACCATGGTCAGAAAAAGGGGTAGAATTTTTAGGAGGACCCTCAAAATTCTGGAGCAAGTCCAGCCAATTTCATCATATGCGGAACGGCTAAAGAGTCGCTTTCAAATTGGGACAGAATTTTGAGGAAGACCCTCAAAATTCTAAAGCAAGGAGGTTGCAATTTCTCTAAAGTTTCATAGTCATTGGTTCATCTAATTTTCTTGATAGTGCATACTACGATGTATTTGAATAACTACATTCATCAAATGCACACATATTTTTTCGAAAACATTTTTTTTTTACAAATAGCCAGATGCTGCCCAAGATAACTTGAACAGGATTCCAATACAGGGCAAAAGTAGATCCAAGCAAAAGCAATGCGAGAAGGCGAAAGCGCGAACCAACCTTACCCCCAAAACTCATGATTTTTTTTGGATGCAGGCACAATGAACATAACAGTAGTATTCGCAAATACACACATATCAAAATTACTATCTTCATAACGACAAATTGCCAAACGCAAATATGTCTCCAGAAAAGAAATACTCTGCTATCACTCATTGTCTTTTTTTTGCATCGAGACTAAGCATTGTCTTCTCTTCTTGCATGAGGCTAAGCATTGCCTCCCTAATTGCACTAGTCTAAGCACTGCCTTTCCTTGCATCAAGACTAGGCATTGTATCCTCTTCTTGCATGAGGCTAAGCATCTTCTTCGTGTATGAGGCTAAGCATTGCCTCCCTAATTGCATAAGGCTAAGCACTGTCTTTCCTTGCATCGAGACTAAGCATTGTCTCATCTTCTTGCATGAGGCTAAGCATTTTGCATAAGGTTAAGCACTGCCTTTTCCTTCATCAAGACTAAGCATTGTCTCCTTTTCTTGCATGAGGCTAAGCATTGCCTCCCTAATTGCATAAGGTTAAGCACTGCCTTTCCTTGCATCGAGACTAAGCATTGTCTCATCTTCTTGCATGAGGCTAAGCATTGCTTCTCTAATTTCATAAGGCTAAGCACTGCATTTCCTTGCATCGATACTAAGCATAGTCTCCTCTTCTTGCATGAGGCTAAGCATTGCCTCCTCAATTGCATAAGGCTAAGCTCTGCCTTTCCTTACATAATACCGAATGCTATGCTACTTGAAATCTAGCACTATTTTTCCTTCCTGGGGCTAAGCTCTATCATAATCTTATGCAAGACTAAGCTCTATCTTGTTCCGCTTCTTATATGACCAAGCATCATGTCTTTGCATCTCATGGGATGAAATATCGCCATTTTATCCAAAGGCGTCATAGTCCAAAGACATCATCCTCATAGCCTGAAGACACCATGTCATGGACTGAGGATTTCTCAATATTGCACATCATTATTCAAAAGTGCCATAGATTAGAGGCACCATTTTCATGGCCCAAGAACATCATTTCATGGCCAGCGAATTCTTTATCTCACAATTCATAGCCCATGACGTCATGGTCCAAGGACATCATCCTTACCATCAAAAGACAACCTTCATGGTCCAAAGGGAATTTGCATCATGTTTAAATTCGTGCAGTAACCCATATATATATATTTGCATGCATCGTGTTTTATGCTTTGCAGGTAATCCAGGAAGTAACCGTTCTTCGAATGGGAAAAATCTTTGCTCCGGTTTTCGTTCATAACGTTCATATCTTGCAATTGTTTCAAATGTAACCAACCATCAGTTATCCACTCTTACTCGATTACCATTCAGATACCTGCCCTGTGATACACCCATAACGTCTCAAATTCACTCATGATTTCGCATAAATTCATCCGATATTATCCTACCCCAAAAGAACCTTTTCCAAAACATACAACCATACCAATAACAACTCTATCGATTCGTTCACCGTTGGATCCAGAACTACACGCAGCCTGATTCCCGTAACATCATGGATACGTAGGCAACTCAGAAATCGGAGTTCGTCCTCTACTTTTAAAATCATCCCACTCGGTCAAAATCGGTCATCATTTCTTTACCCGACAACTCTTTCATCATTCCCGGTAAAGAGAGGCAGTTGTTAATACCCAATTTTTCTCTCGTATTTTAGAAAATATACATATATTTTCAAAATACTATATTTGCATCATTATTTAGTTTACAAACCTATATAAGCATTTTCTATATTTTTTCAGAATTTTAAACCTCAAAATTGATTGCTTTTAGATTTTTTTATTATATAAATATCTAATAATTATCCATCAAATTGTTTTGTGATGACTTAGCTACCTAATATAATTATTTTTTCACCTATAATATATGTTTCAAATATTTTATTTCCTTACATATAATTACATTAGCATTTTTAAAGTTATTTGCACAATTTTGCAGTAATAGCCTATACTCATATAGAAATACTCTTTTGTTATATCAAAATAGCATTTTATATTTTTATAATATTAAGTTATTATTTTTAAGTATTTTAGTGTATAAATAATATTTTTACTTATTTATCAAGCATTTTTATAAATTATTTTTGTGTATTTAAATAATAGCCTAGCTTTAAACTAATTTTTGAACCAAATTGGCCCAATATCCTTAGCCCAATAGACCCCAAGTCCAAACTAGGAGACCCATCTATCTAACCCGGTCGGTACCTGTCTTAGACCCGCCCCGCCTTCTTTTTAAAATCCTAGCCGTTGATCTCTTAAGATCAACGACCCATGATTAAGTCCACACTTTAATTACTCCCCCCACCTAAACCCTAGAGACTCACTCGTCTCTTTACAGCTGCCTCTATATTCTCTCGAACCTTCCTCCTTCTTCTCCAAACCCTAGTATCCATTGCATGATTCTCTCCGATTCCGACCTAAAAATGGATTCCACCTGCTATCTACTTACCTTATTAGCCCTATCTCGCTATAGGTCGTTCATTTATGGTATCACATAGGTAAGTTTTGGATAGGCCACAGAGTGAAATTGGACTTAGGAAAGATTGTTGGTATCTTGTATTTTTGCCGAGGCCTCTGATCTCGCAATTGCGAGACCAGACTTCGCAATTGCGAAGTTCTCAGACTTGGTAATTTCGACTCAGGCATCGCAAATGCGAACCAAGCCTGGGCAGGCCTTGATCGCAAATGCGACCCTTTTATCACAACTGCAAAAAGGGCAGAGTCGCAAATGCAAAGACAGCAGGTTCCAAAGGGGTTCGCAATTGCGAACCCTGGTCGTAATTACGACATCTAAGACCTGCTAAATGAAATTTTGACGGGATTTCGTTCATTTTTACAAGTCTTCAAACCCTAAAAACATCTTGGGCAATTTTTCAAAGGCATCAACTTCTCCAAATCATTACTAAGTCATTTCCAACTCATTTGTTTTCAATCCGTAACATCTTTTCACATGATTTCAATTCAAAATCAAGAGTTTTTCATGGGAAATAGGGTGATTTTGGGTAAAACTTAGGATTTTCAATTTTGGGGGATTTGGAACTCGATTTGAGGTCCGATTTTAGAACAAATTATATATTTGAGTTCGTGGGTGATCGGGTTTTGGTTTGAATCTCGGGATTTGACCATGTGGGCCAGGGGTCGATTTTTGACTTTTTGGGGAAATCATTAAAAAACCTATTTTCATGCATTAGAATTGATTCATTTAGCATTTATTGATATCTTTAAGTAAATTGTGGCTAGATACAAGCGAATTAGTGGTGGAATCGAGGGGTAATGTGATAACCTTTGGGTCATCACTTGTTTTAAAAATAAATTCAGTGTTCTGAGGCCTAAAAACCTCCTTTTACCTCACCTTGATTTGCCTGCGTGGTCCGGACCTATATCCGAAAAGACTTCTATGTGAAAAGATGAGAAATAGAAAATTTCTAGAGTTAAAAATTTAATTTTAGTTGACTTTGGTCAACATTTTCAGAAAACGGACCTGGATTCGTGTTTCGACTATCCCGTGAGGTCCGTAGTGAAATATAGGGCTTGGGCGTATGCCCGGAAATGAATTTCGAGGTCCCAAGCCTTATGAATCAGTTTTTGAAAGAAATTGTTTTGTTGAATTATCTAAGAAATGAAGAAAAGAATTAATGTTTGAAACCATTGGTATCGGGCCCATATTTTGGTTCCAGTGACGACCCGCCAGTCGTCTCATGAGTTACCGCTCCGTTTCCCCCATTTCAGCTTCTTTACGCTTCGTTATCCATGTTTTATGTGATCGAGTTGATTAGTTCGAGTTCGGAGAGGATTTGGCAAGAAATGAGACACTTAGTCTCTTTTAAGAAGGCTTAAGTTAGAAAAGTCAACCGGGTGTTGACTTATGTATTAGAAGGCTCGGAAGTGAGTTCCGATGGTTCGGTTAGCTTCGGGAGGTGATTTGTGACTTAGGAGCGCGATCGGAATGGGTTTTGGAGTTGTAGAGAAGATTTAGGCTTGAATTGGCGAAATTGATATTTTGAAAAATTCCAGTTGATAGGCGAGATTTTGATATAGGGGTCGGAATGGAATTCTGAGAGTTGCAGTAGCTTCATTGTGTCATTTGGGATGTGTGTGCAAAATTTCAGGCCATTTGGACGAGATTTGATAGGCCTTTTGATCAAAAGCATAATTTAAGAGTTCTTAGAGTTCTTAGGCTTGAATTCTATGTTAAATTGGTGATTTGATGTTGTTGTGAGCGTTCCGAAGTTTTGAGCAAGTTTGAACGATGTCATGGGATGTGTTGGTACAATTGGTTTGAAGTTCCGGGAGTTCCGGGATGTTTTAGTGCAAAAATTATAGCTGTAGCAGGTCTACAGGGGTTGCAGGCCCCGGAACTCACTCACGCGGTCCGCACAAAAATAAGTGCGCCCGCGGTGAGTGCTGTGCGGACAGCACAAAAGCGGCCACGGCCGCGGTAGGTGTCGCGCGGACCGCAAAAAAGTGGGCGCGGCCGCGGTGAAGAACCTTCTCGCTGGTCCAACTTCGGAAGCTCATATCTTTTGATCCACAAGGAATTTTGAGGTGATTCAAAAACAAAAGTTGTAGCCCTTCGTATCTAGTTTCCATAAAGGTAAATATATCGCAATTTGGACATCTGTAACAAAGGTTATGGCCAAAATACGAAAGCATATCACTGTAGAGGAAGGCCTGTGCGGCCGCGGTTGTGTTTGCGTGGACCGCACTGGCTTGTGCGGACCGCGGTCGTTTTGGTGTGGACCGCGGTATCTGAAACCTGAGGGGTACCTTTAAATATGAGGTTTTGGGTTTTATTTAATATTTTAACCAAGAGAGCTCGGATTTTGGCGATTTTTCGAAGGTTTTTCAAGAAATTCATCGGGGTAAGTGATTTTAACCCAGATTTGGCTAGAATATGAATCTATCACTGAATTCATCATTTAATTCGTGATTTGAGATGGAATTTGGGAAGAAAATTGTGAAACCTTTCAAAAAATGTAAAATGATGATTTGAAAGACCAAATGGTATCGGAATTGGATAATTTTGGTATGGTTAGACTCGTGGGGGTATGAGGATTCGAAAAATGTAAATTTTACCCGATTCCGAGATGTGGGCCCGGGGCTCGAGTTTTGCTAATTTCGAGATTTTTGATATTTTTTGAATGTTTTCGCTTGGGCTTTGTTCCCTTAGCATATTGTGACGTATTCGTTCTGATTTTGGATAGATTCGACGCGCGTGGAGGCCAATTCGAGGGGCAAAGGTGTCACGAGCTAGAGAATTAGCCAGTTCGAGGTGAGTAATGGTTGTAAATGATGTCCTGAGGGTTTGAAACCCCGGATTGCACATCGTAGTGCTATATTGAGACAAGATACGCGCTGGATGATGAGCGTGGGGTCTTTCACTACTGGGGATTGTGACTTGGTCCATCCCGATTGATGATTTTACCAAATATTTGACTGAAATTCAATTGTTATCATCATGATTTGGGTTGATTGCCATATTTGGGCTTCGTGCCTACTATTTGAACCCTTCGGGGATTTTTATCACTGTTTGCTCATTGCTTGGCTTATTATTTGAACTCAGTCCTGTTGATATATACTATTTTACAAACTAAGCCACTTTTTTTGAAACTTAAATGATATTCTACATCATATTTTGGGCTGAGAACTACTGTTTTACTAATGCCCAAGTGGGCTTGTGATGATTTTTGGACTGAGTGAGGCCGAGGGCCATATGTGAGGATATGCTGAGTGATATGAGGCCGAGGGCCTGAGATACCTTATATGCCACGAGGTGGCTTAAGTGATGTGAGGCCGAGTGCCGAGTGATGTGAGGTCAAGTGCCGAGTGATGATGCCACGAGGTGGCTTGATATAGCGCTTGGGCTATAAAGGGCCCTTCCGGAGTCTGCACACCCACAGTGAGCGCGGGTACCCATTGTTCTAAGTGATTGATGTTATGCCCGAGGGGCTGATATGAGTGATTGTGAGGTAGCCCTAGGGGCTGATACTATTCTGAGAGTGAGCCCGAGGGGCTGATACTATACTGAGAGTGAGCCCGATGGGCTGATACTATGCTGAGCGATTGATACTGTGCCCGAGGGGCGGATTTCTACTTCTTAATTACCTGTTAAATTACCGGTTTTACTTGTTTTAAAAGGAATATCATTTGATTTTTTCACTGATTTACTGCTTTAAGTGATTTTTACTGCTTGATATGGAATTGCTTTGTGCCTTTATGTGTTTTCATACTTTCAGCCATTATTATAATTATTACTCACTGAGTCGGAGTCCTCACATTACTCCCTACACCGTGTGTGCAGATTCAGGCATAGCAGAGTCCGCACCTGAGCGCTGATTCCGTCCAGGCTAGGCAGTGATTTGGAGTTACGAGGTAGCTGTTGACGTCCGCAACCCCTTGTCTCTCTTATCCTCTATCATTTATGTTTTCTTCAAACTGTTGTATCGGATTCCGTACTTTGTAGACCTATAGCAGATTCTGTAGTAGCTCATGACTTGTGACACCCTGGTTTGGGCTATGTCGGGATGGTTCCTACTGTTGTTAACGTTAAAATTCTGCAATTTATCAGTATTATATTATATGTTATTACTGTTTATGATGATTACCTGTTTAAAAGAGGTGTTCTGTTTTGGTCTGGCTGGCCTTGTCTTAACGAGAGGCGTCATTACGACCGGGTTAGGGGATTTTGGGTCGTGAAAAAGTTGGTATCAGAGCCTAGGTTACATAGGTCTCGCAAGTCATGAGCCGGTTTAGTAGAGTCTCACGGATCAGTACGGAGACGTCTGTATTTATCCTCGAGAGGCTGCAGAACCTTTAGGAAAAACTTCACATTCTTGAAATTCTTGTCGTGCGATTTTGTTGATTCGAGAACTAAACTTCTGTATTCCATTCTCTCACAGCTGGTGAGAACACAAGCTACCGGATGAGGTGGACGACCACCAGTGCCACCAACTGAGACCACCAGAGGTTGTGGGCGTGGTCGTGGCAGGGGCAGAGCAGCGAGGGCAGCACCTACAGAACTACCAACTGCCCTAGCTCCGGATCAGTCTCCAGTTATGGATGCTCCAACAGCACCAGTTTAGGCACCAGTTCTGCCCATCTTGATTCCGGGTCTTCAGGAGGCCTTTGCCTAGATTTTATCAGTTTGCACTGGCCTGGCTCATGCAGTTTTAGCCACTACCGCAGCAGCTACCTCACAGGCCGGGGGAGGCAATCAGACCCCCATTGCTCGCACACCTGAGCAGGTAGTGCAAGGACGACAGACGCCGGGGGCACCTCCAGCTCAGCCGGTTGTACCAGTTCAGGAGTTCGTAGTACCAGCTATGCCGGACGATGAGCAGCGTCGTTTTGAGAGGTTTGGTAGACTCCACCCTCCGTCATTCAGTGGTACCGAGGGCGAGGATGCCCAGGGTTTTCTTGATAAGTGTCAGCGGATGCTCCGTACAGCAGGGATTCTTGAGACTAGTGATGTGGCATTCACCACCTTTCAATTTACTGGGGCTGCCTTCACATGGTGGGAGGCGTATGAGAGGCGTAGGCCGGTTGGAGCAGCACCCCTTACTTGGCAGCAGTTCTCCACTCTCTTCTTGGAGAAGTATGTGCCGCAATCCTGCAGAAAGGAGCTGCGTAGACAGTTCGAGTGGTTGCGACAGGGGGATATGACTGTGTCACAGTGTGAATCGAGGTTTTCTGAGTTGGCTCGTCATGCCATTTGGATGGTTCTGACATATCGTGAGAGGATAAGGAGATTTGTTGATGGCCTTAACTATCACCACCGTATTCTTATGACCCGAGAGAGGGTGTTGGGTGCTACATTCGTGGAGGTGGTCGATATCGCTCGTGAGATTGAGACGGTTCGCCGTCAAGATCGAGAGGAGAGGGAGGCCAAGAGGCCTCGAGGATCTGGCAGTTATAGTGGTGCTTCTTCGAGGGGCCAGTCTCAACATGGTAGAGGCTATTCTTTCAGGCATGCTCAGTCAGCCTGCCCAGAGTATCGCGGGGCATCTTTGGGTCATGGTCATCATGGATCTCAGTGGGGCCAGTCATCACTCAGTGCCCTTCCAGCCTAGAGTTCATCTCATGCCTCGTCAGCTTAGGGTTCTTCTATGCCTAGTGCATTAGTTGGTCACTCCGGTGCGAGGGGTTCCCTTCGGTCCCCTTCTCCAGCACCTGGGAGTTGTTTTGAGTGTGGAGAGTTTGGACATGTATGGAGGCAGTTTCCTCGTCGTGTTGCTAGTTTGTCCCAGCAGAGGGGTCAGCCCTCGACTTCTGCTCCAGTTACTTCACCACCCGCCCAGCCAGCTAGGGGTGGAGGTTAGGCAGCTAGGGGTCGCCCCAGATGGGGAGGTCGATCAGGGGGCAGTCAGGCCCGTTTCTATGCACTCCTAGGGAGACCCGATGCCATTGCTTCGGATACTGTCATTACAGGTATTGTTTCAGTCTACCACAGAGATGCCTTTGTATTATTTGATCCCGGTTCCACCTTTTCTTATGTGTTATCATACTTTGCCCATTATTTGGGTACGCCCCGTGAGTTTCTTGCTTTACCTGTTTAGGTATCTACCCCGATGGGTGATACTGTTGTTATAGACCGTGTGTACCGGTCATGTGTGGTGACTATTGGGGGTCTGGAGACCCGAGTAAATCTATTGCTATTGAGCATGGTGGATTTTGATGTCATTTTGGGCATGATGGCTATCTCCATGTCATGCTATTCTAGGCTGTCATGCTAAGACAGTCACTTTGGCTATGTCGGGTATACCGCGGATCGAGTGGCGTGGTGTGACTGATTATGTTCCTAGTAGAGTGATATCCTTCTTGAAGGCCCAACGTATGGTTAGGAAGGGTTGCCTTTCATATCTAGTGTTTGTGAGGGATGTTGGAGCTGAGACTCCTAGTATTGATTTTGTTTCAGTTGTGAGGGATTTTCCCGATGTTTTTCCTGCAGACCTGCTGGGCATGCCACCAGACAGGGATATTGATTTTGGTATTGACCTGGTGTCGGGCACTCAGCCCATTTCTATTCCGCCATATCGTATGGCACCAGCAGAGTTGAAATAATTGAAAGAACAGCTTTAGGAACTCCTAGATAAGGGGTTTATTCGGCCTAGTGTGTCCCCTTGGGGTACACCGGGTTTATTTGTGAAGAAGAAGGATGGCACGATGAGAATTTGCATTGATTATAGGCAATTAAACAAAGTAACAATTAAGAACAAGCATCCTTTGTCTCGCATTGATGATTTATTTGATCAGCTTCAGGGAGCGAGGGTATTTTCCAAAATTGATCTCCATTCGGGTTATCACCAGTTGAATATCAGGGATTCAGATATTCTTAAAACTGCTTTCAGGACCAGATATGGTCATTATGAGTTTCTTGTTATGTCTTTCGGGCTAACCAATGCCCCAGCATCATTCATGCATTTGATGAACAGCATGTTCCGGCCTTATCTTGATTCATTTGTTATAGTATTCATTGATGATATCCTAGTGTACTCGCGTAGTTAGGAGGAGCACGTGGAGCATTTGAGAGTTGTGTTGAAGAGATTGAGGGAAGAGAAGCTTTATGCAAAGTTCTCCAAGTGTTAGTTTTGGCTCAGTACAATGGCTTTCTTGGGACACGTGGTGTCCAGCGAGGGTATTCAGGTTGATCCAAAGAAGATAGAGGCGGTTCAGAGTTGGCCTAAACCGTCCTCAGCCACAGAGATTCGTAGCTTTCTCGGTTTAGCAGGCTATTATCGCCGGTTTGTTCAGGGATTTTCATCTATCGCAGTGCCCTTGACCAAGCTGTCTCAGAAGGGTGTTTCATTTGTATGGTCGGACGAGTGTGAGAAGAGCTTTCGGAAGCTCAAGACAGCGTTGATCACAGCTCCAGTATTGGTTCTACCATCAGCTTCAGGTTCATATACTATGTATTGTGATGCTTCGAGAGTTGGGATTGGTTGTGTGTTGATGCAGGAGGGTAGAGTTATTGCTTATGCTTCTCATCAGTTAAAGCCCCATGAGAAAAACTACCCCGTTCATGATTTGGAGTTGGCTGCAATAGTTCATGCATTGAAGATTTGGAGGCACTACTTGTATGGCGTATCTTGTGAGGTGTTCACTGATCATCGCAGTCTTCAGCATTTGTTCAAGCAAAAGGATCTTAATTTGAGGCAGCGGAGATGGTTGGAGTTGCTTAAGGATTATGATATCACTATTCTGTATCATCCGGGAAAGGCCAATGTAGTGGCCGATGCTTTGAGCCAAAAGGCAGTGAGTATGGGGAGTTTGGCATATATTCCAGTTGGGGAGAGACCCCTTGCAGTTGATGTTCAGGCCTTGGCCAATCGGTTCGTGAGATTGGATATTTCGGAGCCTAGTAGGGTGTTGGCATGTGTGGTTTCTCGGTCTTCCTTATGTGATCGTATCAGAGAGCGCCAGTATGATGATCCGCATTTGGTTATCCTTAAGGACAAAGTCCAGCATGATGATGCCAGAGATGTGACCGTCAGTGATGATGGTGTGTTGAGGATGCAGGGCCGGATTTGTGTGCCCAATGTGGATGGGCTTAGAGAGTTGATTCTGGAGGAGGCCCATAGCTCGCGGTATTCCATTCATCCCGGTGCCGCGAAGATGTATCAGGATTTGAGGCAACACTATTGGTGGAGAAGAATGAAGAAAGATATCGTGGGATTTGTAGCTCGGTGTCTCAATTGTTAGCAGGTGAAATATGAGCATCAGAGACCGGGTGGCTTGCTTCAGCAGATGGTTATTCCCGAGTGGAAGTGGGAGAGGGTCACCATGGATTTTGTGAGTGGTCTTCCTCGGACTTTGAAGAAGTTCGATGCTATTTGGGTGATTGTGGATTAGCTGACCAAGTCTGCGTACTTCATCCCTGTGTGTACTACCTATTCTTCAGAGCGATTGGCAGGGATTTATATCCGGGAGATTGTTCGGTTGCATGGTGTTCCGGTCTCCATCATCTCAGATAGAGGTACTCAGTTTACTTCGCAGTTTAGGAGAGCCGTGCAGAGAGATTTGGGTACTCAGGTAGAGTTGAGCATAGCGTTTCATCCTCAGACGGACGAACAGTCCGAGCGTACTATTCAGATATTGGAGGACATATTGCGTGCTTGTGTTATTGACTTTGGAGGTTCATGGGATAAGTTTCTACCACTTGCAGAGTTTGCTTACAACAACAGCTACCAGTCGAGTAATCAGATGGCTCCGTATGAGGCTTTGTACGGGAGGCGGTGTAGATCTCTGGTTGGTTGGTTCGAGCCCGACGAGGCTAGACTATTGGGTACAGATTTGGTTTAGTATGCCTTAGAGAAGGTGAGATGATTTAGGAGAGGCTTCGTACAGCGCAGTCGCGTCAGAAGAGTTATGCCGACCGGAAGGTTCGAGATGTGTCCTACATGATCGGTAAGAAGGTCTTGCTGAAGGTTTCGCCCATGAAGGGTGTTATGAGGTTTGGGAAGAAAGGCAAGTTGAGTCCTCGGTTCGTTGGCCTTTTGAGGTGCTTCGGAGGATTGGGGAGGTGGCTTATGAGCTTGCTTTTGCCACCCAGCCTGTCGAGTGTGCATCCGGTATTTCATGTTTCTATGCTCCGGAAGTATATTGGGGATCCGTCTCATGTTTTGGACTTCAGCACGGTTCAGTTGGATGATGATTTGACCTTTGATGTGGAGCCAGTAGCTATTTTGGGTCGCCAGGTTTGGAAGTTGAGGTCAAAGGATATGGATTTAGTGAAAGTGCAGTGTAGAGGTCGGTCCGTGGAGGAGGCTACCTGGGAGACCGAGCAGGAGATACAGAGCAAATATCCTCATCTGTTTGAGGTTTCAGGTATGTTTCTTGACTCGTTCGAGGACAAACGTTTGTTTTAGTTAGGGAGGATGTGACGACCTGGCCAGTCATCTCATGAGTTACCGCTCCGTTTCCCCCATTTCAGCTTCTTTACGCTTCGTTATCCATGTTTTATGTGATCGAGTTGATTAGTTCGAGTTCGGAGAGGATTTGGTAAGAAATGAGACACTTAGTCTCTTTTAAGAAGGCTTAAGTTGGAAAAGTCAGCCGGGTGTTGACTTATGTGTTAGAAAGCTCGGAAGTGAGTTCTGATGGTTCGGTTAGCTTCGGGAGGTAATTTGTGACTTAGGAGCGCGATCGGAATGGGTTTTGGAGTTGTAGAGAAGATTTAGGCTTGAATTGGCGAAATTGATATTTCGGCAAATTCGGGTTGATAGGCGAGATTTTGATATAGGGGTCGGAATGGAATTCCGAGAGTTGCAGTAGCTTCATTGTGTCATTTGGGATGTGTGTGCAAAATTTCAGGCCATTCGGACGAGATTTGATAGGCCTTTGGATCGAAAGCATAATTTAAGAGTTCTTGGAGTTCTTAGGCTTGAATTCTATGTTAAATTGGTGATTTGATGTTGTTGTGAGCGTTCCGAAGTTTTGAGCAAGTTTGAACGATGTCATGGGATGTGTCGGTACAATTGGTTTGAAGTTCCGGGAGTTCTGGGTAGGTTCCGGGATGTTTTAGTGCAAAAATCATAGTTGTAGCAGGTCTACAGGGGTTGCAGGCCCCGGAACTCACTCACGTGGTCCACACAAAAATAAGTGCGCCCGCGGTGAGTGCTGTGCTGACCGCACAAAAGCGGCCGCGGCCGCGGTAGGTGTCGCACGGACCGCACAAAAGTGGGCAAGGCCGCGGTGAAGAACCTTCTCGCTGGTCCAACTTCAGAAGCTCATATCTTTTGATCTACAAGGAATTTTGAGTTGATTCAAAAACAAAAGTTGTAGCACTTTGTATCTAGTTTCCAAAAACATAAATATATCGCAATTTGGACATCTATAACAAAGGTTATGGCCAAAATACTAAAGCCTGTCACTGCAGAGGAGGGCCTGTGAGGCCGTGGTTGCGTTTGCGCGGACCGCACTGGCTTGTGCGGACCGCGGTCGTTTTGGTGTGGCCCGCGATAGCTGAAACCTAAGGGGTACCTTTAAATATGAGGTTTTGGATTTTATTTAATATTTTAACCTAGAGAGCTCGGATTTTGGCAATTTTTCGAAGGTTTTTCAAGAAATTCATCGGGGTAAGTGATTTTAACTCAGATTTGGCTAGAATACATGAATCTATCACTGAATTCATCATTTAATTCATGATTTGAGATGGAATTTGGGAAGAAAATTGTGAAACCTTTCAAAAAATGTAAAATGATGATTTGAAGGACCAAATGATATCGGAATTGAATAATTTTGGTATGGTTAGACTCGTGGGGGTATGAGGATTGGAAAAATGTAAATTTTACCCGATTCCGAGATGTGGGCCGGGGCTCGGGTTTTGCTAATTTAGGGATTTTTGATATTTTTCGAATATTTTCGCTTGGGCTTTATTCCCTTAGCATATTGTGACGTATTCGTTTTGATTTTGGATAGATTCGACGCGTGTGGAGGCCAATTCGAGGGGCAAAGGTGTCGCGAGCTAGAGAATTAGCCAGTTCGAGGTGAGTAATGGTTGTAAATGATGTCTTGAGGGTTTTAAACCCCGGATTGCACATAGTAGTGCTATATTGAGACAAGATACGCGCTGGATGATGAGCGTGGGGTCTTTCACTACTGGGGATTGTGACTTCGTCCATCCCGATTGATAATTTTACCGAATATTTGACTGAAATTCAATTGTTATCATCATGATTTGGGTTGATTGTCATATTTGGGCTTCGTACCAACTATTTGAAACCTTCGGGGATTTTTATCACTGTTTGCTCATTGCTTGGCTTATTATTTGAACTCAGTCCTGTTGATATCTACTATTTTACAAACTAAGCCACTTTTTTTGAAACTTAAATGATATTCTACATCATATTTTGGGCTGAGAACTACTGTTTTACTAATGCCCAAGTGGGCTTGTGATGATTTTTGGACTGAGTGAGGCCGAGGGCCATATGTGAGGATATGCTGAGTGATATGAGGCCGAGGGCCTGAGATACCTTATATGCCACGAGGTGGCTTGAGTGATGTGAGGCCGAGTGCCGAGTGATGTGAGGCCGAGTGCCGAGTGATGTGAGGCCGAGTGCCGAGTGATGATGCCACGAGGTGGCTTGATATAGCGCTTGGGCTATAAGGGGCCCCTCCGAAGTCTGCACACCCATAGCGAGTGCGGGTACCCATTGTTCTAAGTGATTGATGTTATGCCTGAGGGGCTGATATGAGTGATTGTGAGGTAGCCCTAGGGGCTGATACTATTCGGAGAGTGAGCCCGAGAGGCTGATACTATACTGAGAGTGAGCCCGAGGGGCTGATACTATGCTGAGCGATTGATACTGTGCCCGAGGGGTGGATTTCTACTTGTTAATTACCTGTTAAATTACCGGTTTTATTTGTTTTAAAAGGAATATCATTGGATTTTTTCACTGATTTACTGCTTTAAGTGATTTTTACTGCTTGATATGGAATTGCTTTGTGCCTTTACGTGTTTTCATACTTTCAGCCATTATTTATAATTATTACTCACTGAGCCGGAGTACTCACATTACTCCCTGCACCGTGTGTGCCGATTCAGGCATAGCAGAGTCCGCACCTGAGCGCTGATTCCATCCAGTCTAGGCGGTGATTTGGAGTTACGAGGTAGCTGTTGACGTCCGCAGCCCCTTGTCTCTCTTATCCTCTATCATTTATGTTTTCTTCAGACTGTTATATCGGATTCCGTACTTTGTAGACCTATAGCAGATTCTGTAGTAGCTCATGACTTGTGACACCCCGGTTTGGGTTGTGTCGGGATGGTTCTTGCTATTGTTAACGTTAAAATTCTGCAATTTATGAGTATTATATTATATGTTATTACTGTTTATGATGATTAGCTATTTAAAAAAGGTGTTCCGTTTTAGTCTGGCTGGCCTTGTCTTCACGAGAGGCGCTATCATGACCAGGTTCGGTGATTTTAGGTCATGACAGTTCCAGAGCCCGGTACAAACTTGTTATAGTATTTGAATGATAACTGTGAAATTTGGTGAAAACGGAGTTTATTTGACGTGAGTTGGACTTCCGGTTGAAGAGTTATGAACTTTGAGTGTTCTTGATAAAAATATTGAGTTTTGAGGTTTAATGCATGGTTTTACATGTTATTTCGATGATTTGATGACACGAGTAGGTCCATATGATGTTTTTGAGTTATTATGCACATTTGGTTTGAAGTCCCGAGGGCTCGGGTGAGTTTCGGGTAGGTTACGGGATGTTTTAGGCTTAACATACCTGTTGCAGGTTCAGAGAAGTTGCAGATCTCTGAACCCACCAGTGCAGTCCGCAATGATTTTGGGCTACTGCGGAGGGGCCTTTGCGGCCGCAAAGGATTTTGTGCTGACGCGGTGGGGGCTTTGCGGCCGCACTCGATTTTGTGCGGTCCGCAGTGAGGAAGAATCTGCAGGTTCACTGGTCTGACTTCGGAAGCCTATATCTTTTTATCTACAAGGAATTTTGAGATACTTCAAAAACGAAAGTTGTAGCCCTTCGTGTCTAGTTTCCAGAAAATTAAAGAAATCACAATTTAGACATATGTAGAGAAAGTCATGGCCAAAATACTAAAGCATATTACTGCAGTTAACATTGTGAGCTCCGTGGCCGCACTCCTTTTTGTGCGGTCCGCACAGGGGGTCTGAGAGGGGTATATTTAAACGGCAATTTCAGTTATTTTTCATTTTTCAAAACCCCAAAAACATAAGAGGCAATTTTTCAAACAACCTTTCTTCTCCAAAACATTAGTAAGTGATTTCTAACTCATTTTCTTTACTCCTTAACTTCTTTTTACAAGATTTCATCCTAAAATCAATGGTTTTCATGGGGGAAATTGGGTGTTTTAGGTAAAACCTAGGTTTTTCAAATTTTGTGGATTTGGACCTCGATTTGAGGTCCGATTTTAAAACAAATTATATATTTGGGTTCGTGGGGGAATGGGTAATCGGGTTTTGGTTTGAACCTCGGGTTTTGACCATGTGGGCCCGGGGGCGTTTTTTGACTTTTGGAAAAAAACTTTAGAAAACTTATTTTCATGCATTAGAATTGATTCATTTAGCATTTATTGATGTAATTAAGTAACTTGTGGCTAGATACGAGCGAATTGGTGGTGGAATCAAGAGGTAAAGCGATAGTTGAGACTTGAATTGTGTTCGTGGCATTGAGGTAAGTGTTTGGTCTAACATTAGCTTGAGGGATTAAGATTTGTTTCCTTTTATAGGCATGGTGACGAGTATCTATACGTTGGTGTAAAGCATGCCCGTGAGTCTTATACTATGATTAATGTGACTCTATTTTGTATTGTTCATGCTCTATATGATAATTTCTATTGAGGAATATGACTTGTGGAAGTATTATTATTAATTGAACATGTTAGAGCGTTGGATCAAGTTGAAAATTGAATTGTTGAACATTGTAGAGCGTTGGCTCAAGTTAAGAATTGAATTGTTGAACATTATAGAGAACTGGCTCAAGTCATGAATTGAGTTGTGAAGCAAATGTGAAAGAAGAAAGAAGAGAGAGGATTATGATATGGTCCCCCTTGCCAAGATGTTATTGTTTTAATGTTATCTCCCTTGCTGGGATGTTATTGTTTTGATATTGTTTCCCTTGCCGGGATTTGATTGTTGTACTATTGTTCCCTTGCCGGGATTTTATTATGATTTCATTTATTTCCTTGCCCTTATTTCTTGTGATTGTTGTTTGGGTGGGGAAGAGTGTTAAAGCACGAAGGGTTATGCTGCGTCGCACGATGTACAATTCCGTGCCGATTACATTGATTTTATGGTGAGGAAGAGAGTAAAAGCACAAAAGGTGATGCCATAAAGATTATATTGATTCTTATAGTGAGGATGAGAGTAAAAGCATGAAGGGTGATGTCGTGCACTTGTCCTTGATTTTCCTAATTCTTGTTGATAATCGAGTTATGTTGTCCTTTACGTTTATTTACTGATTTTTTGTTATTACTTGGTTTTTATTTGATGTTATAGATTCTCTTACCCTATTTGCTTTGTGATTGTTGCTTGGGTGAGGAAGAGTGTAAAGCACGAAGGGTAATGTCGTGTATTGTTTTGGTGAGAGAGTGTTGAAGCACGAAGGGTGATGTCATGCACTTGTCTTTGATTTCCTGATTTTTTATTGATAACTGAGTTACTGTTTCTCTACAATTAATTGTTGGTTTCTTGTTGATACTTGTTGTACCCCGCGGCATGATTCCCCTTCCTATATTCAATTGAACTATGGTGATCCTCATATTTATTTGTTGTTCTTTTGTTATTATTCGATGTCCCCACAACATGTTACCCCCTCCCATACTTAATTGTACATTACTGTTCTTTTATTCTGTTGTATATGATTTAACTGCACAGGTTTATTTGGTAGTTTGGTCCTAGCCTCGTCACTACTTTGTCGAGGTTAGGCTAGGCACTTACCAGCACATGGGGTCGGTTGTGTTGATACTACACTCGGCACTGTGTGCAGATCCCCGAGCGGCAGCATTCGAACCTTAGTTTGGGTGGCTGCCTTCAGTCCAGTTGGAGATTCCGAGGTAGTCCTGCAGGCGTCTGCAGGCCCTGGCATCTCCCTCTATTCCCTCATCTTATTTCATATACTATTTCAGAAACAGTGTATTAGCTATCTTTCAGACCTTGCTTGTAGTAAATTCTAGACTGTCTGTGAAGCATGACACCAGTTCTGGGTAGATTTTACTTAAGATGTGTGAGCACGTGATTTTTGCCCTATAAGAATTACTCTCATAAACTCTAAGAAAATAATTTTTTCCCATTATTTGCAATTTTTCATAGGATTTTTATTAATTGTTTGCATTTGTCTGTGCATGTTTATTTTATTTAAATCATGAAAAATACAAAATACCCTGCATTGCATTTGGGATTTATTTTACATTTTTAGGTTAATTAGTAAATTAGTTATTTTATAAAAAATGAAAATCACAAAAATGGCTCACTTTTGCATTTTTAGCCTTTTAATGTTAAATTAGTAATTTTCTCTCTCAATTTAGGAGTAATTAATTTTATAAATATTACAACAGATAATTAGCTTAATTTTACAACCTAGTTTAATTTAAGAATCTAATTTAGGTTTTCATTAATTGAAAAAGGAAAAGAAAACAATTTTAAAAGGAAACAAAAGAAAGAGAAAGTTGAGAGATTGATTTAAAGTCCCGAAATTGGGCCAATTCAGTGGGAAAACCCAAACAATTTCGACCTTATCCACCCAAGCCCAATCCATACCCGGTCCAAACCTTTTAGGCATTGAGACAGCTAAAACGAGGTAGTACTGAGTCAATACTATGTCGTTTTGAGTTCAAGGGTTTAAAAAAGATCTTGTCCCTTCATCTCATCTCATCTAACGGTTGTAAGGGCTCCGTCCCATTTAATTAAATGTGTCTGAATAACCTAAGACCCCTTAACTTCATCTCCTCACTCCAGTACGTCTCTAACCCTTGAACCCGCCGCCCTAAATCCCCATCGTCTCCAGTTGATGGCGCGACCCCAAACCACCTCCAATTTCACACCTTATAACCACCAAGCCTCCTCAAACTCGAAACCATTGATGTTTCTCCCAAATAGCTGTTGGAATTCGTTGAATCTCAAATCCAAATGTGCCCTAATTTCGGGGTTCAGAATATTTTTTAAGCTTCCGCTTGTCATGGCTCGAAGCTAGCCCTGGTAGACTATCCTTGACTAGAATAGTCATCATGGCCGGCTTCAAGCCTTGCCAAAGCATCCTAAGTTTGGTCATATAGGCCCTATTCTTCGAGTTTTGGTGAGTTTGTTCATCTCCTTCTTTATCTTTATTTTTGGGTCTTCATCTCCTTCTATTTCTTTCTTTTTCTTCCTTTCTTTTCTGTTTCAAACCATGTTCTACTTGCATGTAGGTTTAAATCATTTTTTTTGGCAATCCGCTAGGCAAGCGCCTAGGGCTAGTTTTTTATTAATAAAAGAAAGATAAAATACAACAATTAGGAAAAGTACAAATAAGGGGGATACTAGCACCGGTTTTATTACCCATATGCCTTGGCTATATAATCACTCCTCTGCGCCTCACATTGCCTCATGATTGCAGCCTCATGTAGAGGATTCATGGTGTAGCTGCGGGCAAAAGTCTCACGAGGGCATATAATCTCATAGCCGTGTGGATATTTTTCCAAAGGCATAGGTGCAAGGCAACACAAACCGGGCTAAACCTTACCTCACTAATCCTATTGAGGCAAAGAAAAAGCCTCATCTTCTAGCAAGCATGTAAAAAATAGGAACTTGAAAGTACTAAGTACTCTATGATCGCCATAGAGTTTATAACACACTCTATGACGCTAATACAAGTGATGATGCTTTGAAAATGATAAACTAAAACAACGTAAAAATTAGAGTCTTTCCCCTCATTTATCAAACTTGTAAGTTCTTCAATTTGAACTTTCTTAAAATCCTCTTTAATTGTCTTCAAATAATCTTCAAAATTCTTCATTTCTTCTTATCTATTGGACCTCGTAGATGTGGAGGTGGCAACCCCCTTTTGCTTTGCAGCTCTCATTGGTAGTTGCATGAGTGTTATTTCTTGAGTCACCTTCTTTTTTTCACTATTCTTTGGAGAGAAATCTCTGGTTGTAGCCGCCTCCTCCGGACAAGATTCAATCAATTCATTTTCTTTTGCTTCGTCGGTGCTCGCAACACGTAAGTTGGCCTCAAGTTTTTGATTAGCTTCTTCTTGTATAACCATCCACAATGGTTCATGCCTTTTCAATCTCTTTGCACTACTTGGTTCATGTCTCTTTGCCACTAAAAATTTTTGCTTCTGTGCAGTCGTTTTTGAGCCAGATGAAAATGCACTTTTGTGAGGTTTTGGACTGCCCAAAGCATCCAATAATGCACAGTCATGGTCTGAGATCAAAGCACTATTTGAAATGTCACCTGAGTGTTTAAAACTCTCCAATTTTGTTGCTGCGTTTTTCTGAAATTGTTGCTGCTCAGAAGGAAGAAACATTTCAGCCTGATCTGCCCAGCTGCTTTTGGATATTGCTGTAGACAGCATTGATTGATCCCGTAGAATGTTTGTTGGGTGCACTGAGTCTTCTGAAAAAGTGGTTGTATCATTGGAGGGAATATGTTTGTTAGATGTGTTGAGTCCGACGTTGTAAGTAGCAATGTTACCAAAATCTGCTTTGTCGAGTTGCACTATAGGAATTGGAGATCTATTTCCAGTGAAAGCTTGCATCGGATTCATGTTCTTCAAAATTTGTGCCCAAGAGTAGTTACATTTATAGCTGTTGGACTGGAGCCGCTGTTTTGATTCATGTTTTGTGTTGCATTACTCTCCACCAGCTGTAGATTCTCTTCATTGTTCATCTGAGCAATCTCATTCCCATTTTCTGAACATCGCTCAATTGATGGCCGAGTCTGGTCTCTCATTCTTTGATGTTTTGCATGTGGAGATGTATTTTGCCTTGAACTGGATAATCGCACTACAAAAGACTTCGAGTTTTGCTATTCTTTTACATTGCCTGGGGATTTTGGCTGCCTATTTGATGTTGCATCTCGATCAAACAGCTGCTTTCCCATCCCAACATCAATCAATACAGTTTCATTGTTCAAAACTCCAAAAGAGTTAGCCATTGTATTGTTCTTTAAACCATTATCCTTATTTTTATGCACTGGATGTGTATCAGCTTTACACAATTGTGCAGCTGCTGCTATTTTTTCCATATTGTCAACAGCATTAGCAACAGTAGGTTTCAAAATCTCAATAGTAGGTTGTTCAACTCCAGTTAAATGTTTAGAATAATTAGCCTTTATATTTGATGCTCTAAGACCTATAGTAGTTGCATACTCCACAACCATTACACTCACTTGATTTTTCCCCTTATCAGTCACTACAGTTTCAAGGAATGCTCTACGTTACCAGCTGATTCACCAACTACAGCAGAAGGTCGATCATCAACTATAGCTGAAGGAGTATATAGATCCAGTTGTGTAGTCAATGCACCAGTAAGGTGTCAAGGTTCCAGGTGTTGTCTGCTCAACTCCAGTTTGAACCATTGATTCATCTGGATCAGCAGTAGAAAGTTTAGCAACAGATGCAGCAGTAGCAATCTCAGATCGATCACCACTTGCCTTCAACGTAATAGCTACTGTTTTTTCTCCTGCTTTGCCCAGCCCTAACACTGTTACTGCTGATTTCTCAACTGGTTCACTAGCATCTTGATCACCAGATACCTCAGCCTAGTTTCCATGCAATTTATTAATACCTCAAACACACAAATTCTTCGCAGCATTAGCCACTTTTAAATTTTGTCCAGGATGTCGAACAACTGCACTACCCATAGCATCAACATTTTCAAATTGTTGCTCCTCAACTTGCTGTGCATTATGTTCTGCAACATTAGTTGGGATAATCCCAACAGCATTAGGGCGACTACCAGTTGTATTCAATGCAAACTTAGCCTCCAAATGTGAACCTACAGGACCTGGTTGTTTTACAACTTTGTCAACTGGCTTTTCCTCAGCTACTATTGCAATAGTTTTGGATAAAAAAGCGCGAACAGTTGCAGCTATTGAACTATCATCCATCATCAGCTGAGAATGCACAGATTCAATAACTGAAGCTTTAGAAACCCCAGCTAAACCTCGGTCAGCCTCAATATAATTAGCACCCTTCAAATCTTGGGAAACTCTAGCAATGGCTTCAGCAATTGAAAAAATTGCACCAGATACAGAGTTTCTTCCTGTAACAGCAACAGCAACCCTTTCAGTTACATTGGCAGCAGTTGATTGTGGACCATTAACAAGTGAGTTTCCTCCATTATTTTCTGCAAATTCCACTCCTCTTACACTTGCACCTTGCTGCACATTCATACGATCACCTCTAACATCAGTCCTTGATGAAGTAGGATCCACATGAGAGTTATTCCCTTGATCAGTCCCATGTATTATAGGTAAATTCTTCACAACTGTACTTAGTGCTCTGTCAACTGGAACTTCTTCAACTCGTTTTTGTAGCAATTTAGCATTCAAGTAATCTCTTGTATCACCTTGTAGTTTTTCAATATTACTTTGATCATTACTGTCCTCTCCAGCTACTGCTACCATGGTATTTTTCTTTTTAAGAACGCGACATGCCAAATCGACATGTCCTTGGTGCTTACAAACATTGCAATATCCTGGAAGATATTCATAGACAACTTCTTGAAAAACCTCAACGATCTTACCAGATTCATTGTCAATATGTTGTAATCAAATACGTTGTGGCAGCTTAGCAACTAAGTCGACAATAACTCTGACCCAAGCAGTGCATGGTCTAGATTTTTCCTGTGTTGCTTTGTCAATAGCTATTGGCTTTCCAACTGCCGATGCAATAGATAGTAAAGACTTTCTAGCAAACAATTCTGGAGATAAGTTTGGTAATGAAATCCACACCACAGCCATCGTTGTTTCTTCATTAGGATTGAAACCAATTGTCCAAGGAAAAATACGATATTGATGCTCTTCTCCTTCGAATGGAAAGTAGTTCATTGCTCTTGCTAGAGCAGTAACTAAATCGTCATGTTGATCCAAATGGATTAACAATTGTTTTGGAGCTAGTTGACCAACCACACAATGGCCTTTAATTCCCAGAACTAAAGGTCATTGGAGTTTAAATCATATTAGGTTATAGTATTTAGCTTAATAATACAGTTGACATTTTTGTCATAACATTTTGATTTCATGCTTTTTTTTTTTTCTCAATTCTTCTTTTGTTTCAATTTTTTGGAAATCTGATGTCAGGAGTTCAAAACTCCATTGGCTTGTCCTTCTTGTGGTTTGTTGGTTTTGGACTGGTAATTGGGCCTTGTAGTACAGAATCCCAAAGAAAAGAGGGTTTCAATTCTGGCTGTATGGCCCATTTGCTAGATTTGATAAGGTAAATAACAGACATTTGAGGGGTAGTTTAGGGAAATTGGATAGAGGGAATCTTGCCTAACTAACTGAGAAGTTTCCAAGAAGGTGGGATTGGGGTGGTTTAACAAACAAGATGTAATTTCAAGGTCTGAAATGAAAAAGGAAAATTGGGGAAGGGATAATGTTAAAATCAGTTCTGCTGCCCTAAGGTCTTTCTATATAAGGCATGCTTCCTTCATTGTCAAGGCGGAGATCAGAATACAAAAAGTTTAGCAAACGGCTGAAAAATATACATTAGCATAGTTTCAGAATTAGAAAAGAGGTACAAAATATAAAAAAAACTCTGCATTGTTTGATGAAAGGTTGAATTAACTTGCTTCTGGTTCTCTGAAGTAAAAAGAAAAACATTTTGAAATTTCCTTCTGGATTTCCTTGAATTTCTAATCCAAACATGGCTTGAGTTGGTAGCCGTGTGCTGTTGATTTGGTTGTTGTTGTTTGTCAACTAAAATCCTCACCCCATTTTGCTTTTTGTTCTTAATTTCTAGGTATTCTCTTGGACTGTAATGATTGCTGAAGTATAAAGTGTTTTTTGGAGTACTTATAACAAGAATTTCGTTGGGTGTAATATGAACTTTCAGTTTCCTTTTATGTGCTTCTCGAACTGATGTATTCATTTTAATTTGGTTTCTTTGAGTTTTATGGTTATTATGGGAGTAATGGAATGAATAATGGTTTAGGAAGGATTTCATACACTAAAGTCTAGACTAGTCTATTCCTTATGAATTGTTCAGATGGTTGAATTTGTAGTTGATGTTGTGTTTTCATTTCGTATGTGAAATTGATTTTGAAAATCTTGTTGAAGATTGGACACTGGATCTACATAGTTTAGGCTTTTTTTAAGTTCATGTATTCATAGAGCATTTTGTCAATATAAGGTTTAGTATATTTAGTAAGAAGTTTAAAATTCAGGTTCATGTAACATTGACTGTAGCAAATGATTAAGTTCATATGTACAATTGGTGTTTATATTTGGTATCCCTATTGCATGTTGTTTTAATTCTTAATAATATTGGGCCTAGTCTGGGCCTACGAGAGGCAGCCTGCTGAAACAGGCTCCTTGTGCTTATTTTGTTCTTATTGCTCTTGGGCTCAATCATGAGCCTCATCGTACCCAGTAGGTCATTAGTACCTTAATGTTTAGTATTTGGTCTAATGAAAAGGGTCTTCTCTGATATGTATTGGAGTAATATGACCGTTCTTGGTTCAATGTTGGGCTTCACGTTGAGCCCAGCCTTCCCCTGTATTCTATTCTAGGAGATCTCAAATGACATTGGGCCTACTGCTAGCCCAGGCCCTTTCAAGTAACCAAATACCTGATTTCGTCCAACGTGGGTCTATTAATCACTAGGTTTGGATTGAATATTAACTTGGAATAAATTCAAACTCCCTTAGACCACTTTAATTAATTATGACTCTTTTAATTAGTTTGAGGCGTGCCATATCGAACAAGACCTATAATTTATGGCTCTCAAAGACTAGATCAAGACATCACTTGAAGAAAGAGATTTGAGGCGTGCCATAAGCAAATTAAATCATCTATGGCTCTCACAAATGTTATAATTTAGATATTAAAAATGAACTTCGTAGTTTGATTTAGGCGTGTTAATTATATAATTATCACAGTTATTAAAATCTGGGAGTACATTTCATGTGACCCGGTTCTAATTTCTAACAAGGTTAAATAGAATGTGTCGTGAACCACGGGTGCATTTCATGTAGCGTGGATTGAGATGTGTTTTAAATAACTTTGAAATAATTCCTTAAATAAGTAAAGTGGTTTTAAAGTTAAAAATGCACATAGTTTTAAAAGTGTTTTAAAATCAGATAATTAGGCCAATAATAATAGTTGAGCGACCGTGCTAAAACCGCGAAACTCGAGAATGCCTAACACCTTCTCCCGGGTTAACAAAATTCCTTACCTGGATTTCTGTGCTCGCGGACTGTAAAACAGAGTCAATCTTTCCTCGATTCGGTATTTAAAACCAGTGCCTTGGGACACCAAAAATTCTCCCAAGTGGCGACTCTGAATAAAATAAATAAATCCCGTTTCGATTATCACTTAAATTGGAAAAAACTCCCTTATACCCTTTCGGAGGTAGGAAAAAGGAGGTGTGACAAGATGTTTTATTGGATATTTATCCAAATGTTTTATCATTTTCTTCCACTTGCTTTACATTTCCGTTGTTTATAATTGTTGATTCACACTTGTTAAAGAAATTAAAAATGGGGGAAAAGGTAAATTGTTCAAACGGTTGGCTTGCCTAGCTTTCACTAGTAGGCGTCATCACGACTCCCGAGGGTGGGAAATCTGGGTCGTGGCAAGTTGGTATCAGAGCTCTAGGTTACTTAGGTCTCACAATTCATAGACACGCTTAGGAGAGTCTGAGGGATCGGTACGGAGACGTCTGTATTTATCCCCCAGAGGCTATAGAGTTAGGAAAAGTTTCACTTCTATTCTTATCTGTCGTGCGATTTTGTTCTCTCACTGCTAAATTGAAACCTATACTCTTGTCCTTTTGCGAATGCCGAAGTCACGTACCACTTCCTTAGTCGAGCAGCAGCACAGACCGGTGATAGATCAACTACGTCTTCGGAGGCTTTGTGGAGGTTGGATAAGTTTCACCAAGCTCTTCACTACCACTTTCAGTGGTGCATCTTCTGAGGATCCCCAGGATTATTTAGGTAGCTGTCACAAGGTTCCCAGGAACATGGGGATAGTGGAGACCAATGGGGTCGACTTTGCTACTTTTCGCTCTTCTGGACACGCCAAGACCTGTTGGAGAGATTATTGTTTGGCTAGACCAGTTGGGTCATTAGCTTTGACTTGGGATCCATTTTCTCAGCTATTTCTGGAGAAGTCTCTTCCTGTCACTCAGAGAGAGATCTACCTGAGGCAGTTTGAGCATCTCCAGCAGAGTTCTATGACGATTACTCAGTACGAGACCAGGTTTAATAATTTGACTCGTTATGCTCTTCTTATATTTCCCACTGAGAGAGAGAGTGAGGAAGTTCATTGAGGGACTCGTTCAGCCTACTCAGTCAGCTAGAGGTGGAGATAAAGGTATTAGAGGTGGAGGTGGAGGTGCTAGAGGTGGAGGTAAAGGTATTAGAGGTAGAGGTAAAGGTACTGTTCTGGTTTGTAGTAGAGATGCTTCAGTTTTATTTGATCCAGGATCTACATACTCCTATGTGTCATCTTATTTTGCACCGTATTTGGTCATGCCTAGTGATTCTTTGAGTGCTCATGTTTATGTATCTACATCGGTGGGTGATTTTATTGTGGTAGATCGTGTCCATCGTTCATGTATAATTGTGATTGGGGGTCTTGAGACTCGTGTAGATTTGTTACTTTTGTACATGGTTGATTTCGATGTCATATTGGGGATGGACTGGTTATCACCTTACCACGCTATCTTGGAATGTCATGCCAAGACTCTAACCTTAGCATTGCCAGGTTTACCTCGTTTAGAGTGGAGAGGGACTCTTGGTCATTCTACTCATAGTGTTATCTCATAGATGGAGTCTCGGCGTATGGTCGAGAAGGGGTGTTTGGCCTATTTGGCGTATGTTCGTGGTTTTAGTGCCGAGGTTCCTTCTATTGATTTTGTGCCTATTGTTCGTGACTTTTCTGAGGTATTTCCTTCAGACCTGTCGGGTATGCCACCCGACAGGGATATTGACTTCTGCATTGATTTGGTTCTGGGTACTTAGCTCATTTCTATCCCGCCGTATAGTATGGCCCCGCCTTAGTTGAAAGAGTTGAAGGAGCAGTTGCAAGACTTGCTTGGAGCATATCCGAGATCGGCAATTTGATGATCCTCATTTGTGTGTCCTTAGGGACACAGTGCAGCATGGAGATGCCAAGCAGGTTACATTAGGAGATGATAGAGTTTTGAGGCTGCAGGGTCGAGTTTGCGTGCCTAATGTGGATGGACTTTGAGAGTTGATTTTAGAGGAGGCCCATAGTTCTCGGTACTCTATTCATCCGGGCACCGCTAAGATATATCAGGATTTGCGGAATTGGTGGAGAAGGATGAAGAAGGATATCGTTGCATATGTAACTCGGTGTTTGAATTGTCAGCAGGTTAAGTACGAGCATCAGAGGCCTGGTAGTTTGTTTCAAAGGATTGAGATTCCTGAGTGGAAGTAGGAGCGTATCGCTATGGACTTTGTTGTTGGACTCCCACGGACTCAGAGGAAGTTCAATGCAGTGTGGGTTATTGTTGATAGGCTGACCAAGTCAGCGCATTTCATTCGTGTGGCAGTTTCATATTCTTTCGAGAGGTTAGTGGAGATCTATATCCGAGAGATTATTCGTCTTCATGGTGTGCCCGTGTCTATCATTTCGGACCAAGGTACGCAGTTCACCTCACGTTTCTAGAGGGTAGTTCAGCGAGAGTTGGGCACATAAGTTGAGTTGAGCACAACATTTCATCCTCAGACGGACGGGCAGTCCGAGCGTACTATTTAGATTTTGGAGGATATGCTTCGAGCTTGTGTCATTGGCTTTGGAGGCTCGTGGGATCAGTTTTTGCCTTTAGCAGAGTTTGCCTACAACAACAACTACCAGTCGAGTATCCAGATGGCTTCTTATGAGACTTTGTATGATAGGCGGTGTCGGTCGTCGGTGGGATGGTTTGAGCCGGAAGAGGCTCGATTGTTGGGTATGGATCTAATACAGGATGCCTTGGACAAGGTCAGGATCATTCAGGATAGGCTTCGTACAGCTCAGTCCAGGCAAAAGAGTTATGTCGATCGTAAGGTTCGTGATTTGGCATTCATGGTCGGTGAGCGGGTATTACTTCTGGTGTCGCCTATGAAGGGCGTGATGAGATTTGGGAAGAGGGGAAAGCTTAGCCCTAGGTTCATTGGCCATTTGAGATTTTTGATCGATGGGGGGGAGGTGGGTTACAGGCTTGCATTGCTGCCAAGCTTATTAGTCGTGCATCCAGTGTTCCATGTATCCATGCTTCGGAAGTATCACGACGATCCATCCCACGTGTTAGACTTTAGCACTGTCTAGTTGGACAAGGACTTTGTCACACCTCTTTTTTCCTACCCCCGAAAGGGTTATAAGGAAGTTTTTTCCAATTTAAGTGACAATCGAAATGGGATTATTTATTTAAGTTCAGAGTCTCCACTTAGAATAATTTATGGTGTCCCAAGTCACGGGTTTAAAATCCTGAATCGAGGAAAGATTGACTCTATTTTATAGTTTGCGAACACAGAAATCCGGATAAGGAATTCTATTAACCCGGGAGAAGGTGTTAGGCATTCCCAGGTTCCGTGGTGCTAGCACGGTCGCTCAACTATTATTTTTGGTCTAATTATCTGATTTTAAAACACTTTTAAACCTATGTGCATTTTTTACTTTAAAACCGCTTTTAATTATTTTTAAGACGCTTTTAGGAAGATTCAACGTTATCTAAACCATGCCTTGAACCACGCCACACGAAATGCATCCGCAGTTCGCGACAAGTTCTATTTAACATTGTTAAGAATCTAAATTGGGTCACATGAAATGTGCACCCGAAGTTAATGATTAAAAGAAAGTCAATTTAAAGAACGCGCCTAAAGCAACTATGGAGGTTCAAATTAATAACAAAGTTTGTGAGGGGCATAAAAAATTTAATTGATGGCACACCTCGATTTTTAAAGAGTTAATATTAATTAAATGAGGTCCATGGGTTACTTGATCTTGCTTGTGGCACACCTCAAGTCTATTTGTTCAAATGATTTCTTGGTTTAGATTTATGAGGGCCATAAATTATTGGTTTTATTCGATATGGCACGCCTCAACCTCGTAAAAGAATTACTTTAAAACAAACGCAATTTGAAGCTATTGTTTGCACAACTATTGATTATAGGGTGTGTTGGGCCTTTAAGCGTTTGGGTCAGGCCAGTCGTATACATAATTCTGAGCAGCCCGTTAAATAGGGACCTGGGCTCGAACACAAACCCAAAGAAACTGTAAGGCCGCAAAGCTCCCCATTTCAAAGTGGCCTCAAGGTCCAGGCCCAAAGGGAACCCAAACCTCATGAAAAGCAAAGGCTGAGGAGCGTGAGACTCGAGATCGAGTCCTCACAAAACATGAGCAACATTTGAAACTCAATGATACTAACTGAGCCCAACTGACTTTCCTCAGTACACAGCAACATGACACAAGAGGAAAAAAAACTTTAAACGTTATCAAACCAAACTACATGCCTAAGAGCAACATTATTTTGAATTAAATTGCACTAGTGACATGAGAAACAAAGTTGTACATCATTCATATTTAATTCAGTCCCAAGCCAGCCTATAAACAATTGTATGAAATCTAAACCTCAATTAAACCCTTTTTGACACACACAATAGCAACAAAAACCCCATGAAATTGTCATGTAACAACCCTGAATTTAAACATCAAATCAACTTTAAACATACTTAAACACAGACCAAGAGTAATTCAACATATGGCACAACCCTTACTGTAGATGACCTGAAGCATTTTCCCTATCCATGGCAAGTTTAAACCAAACTACCAACCAATAAGAGACACAGAGAACTTAAATTTCAACTTAACAATATGACACCACATCCATAACATGAAACAGACTAACAAAATGCATATAAGATTAAAATATTACAGGCTATGAATGAGATTGAAGAATAAAGAAGTAAAATTCAACAAAAACATGGGTGTTCATCATATATCCACATTTGATTTGCATGTTTACATCTCATATGTTATCCATATCCCAAGAATACCTAAAGGTCAAAACAAAAGCAATGAGAGTGAGGAATCAGCAGCAGCAGTGAATCAGCTCATTAAAATCCGCAAATTCAGGTTCTTTCAAATCCAGATGAACACAGTTCTTGGAGCTTTTTTAGAAAATTCTGACTAACAATAGAAACAAGGAGCAAAACCAAGGAAGTTTCCACTACAAGATGCAAGTAATTTTCATTGTTTTCAGAGTCTAGAAGAGCTCAGCCGTTTCTGAAAAAAATTTAGGGTTCTAATGTCTAAAATCTCTCTTGACAATGAAGAAAAACAGGCCTCTTATAGAAGACCTTTAGGGCAGCAGAAATGACCCTAACATTTATCAATTACCCCTTCCCCAATTTTCATTTTTTCAACTTAGACCCTGATTTTTTAGTCTGTTTGTTAAGTCAGCCCCATTACCCACTTTCCTAGCAGCTTCCTAGTTAGTTAGGACAGATTTCTTTTATCCAAACTCCCTAAATTACCCTTTGAATTCCTAGTATTAACCTTCCTAACCCAAACCAATGCAGGCCACCTGATTCCTAAACCTGGGCCTAAACAAGTGGGCCTCTAATGCCCCAGGTCTGGACCGCCACGAATCCCAAAAATGGTCCCAAATCAGTAAAGCAATGAAACAAATCAAATAAAACCAAAGGGCTCAAATTAACCAATAGAACCTAAACGTGATGAACCCAAACCCCACTAATTAATTCAGCCTACGATTGGCTAAAGAATGAAAGAGAAGAGGAAAAAGAAGCACAGTAGAGCTGGGCATGCTAGTACCATTTAACAAACCAACAGAAATCTAATTTAAATAAAGAAAACAAAAGAAAGAAATCAACTGACTGACTTGAACAAAACATAGCAGAAATAATTGACAAACGAATGGTAAAAATGAAAATAGAATCAAGAATCAAGTCAAACAAGGTTAAAGAGGGACTAACGAGATATGGGAAAAGAAGAACGGACATGCAATCAAAATGAGAAACAAGTGTTGTTTTACCAGAAACACACGAGTGAGTCGATGAACAGCATCACTTGATAAACTTGCCGGCATCCTTTGATTTGAGATGAAATTGGTATCAATCGCATGTTCTGTTGAGAACAAACGAACAACACAAATTTTAACTTTAATCGCTCTTGGAAACCTGACAATTGGGAGATTTGGGGATTTTAGGGTTTGGGGTGATGACCTGAGATCTAAAATTCGAGGCGATGGAGAGGGATTTTAGGGGAATTCATTTGGGGTTTAGGAAGAGGAGTGGATGGGGGTTATGGGGTGTAACTTTGGAGGTAGTTTGAGGTGGCGCCGCCACCGGAGATGGTGAGGAATTTAGGGCGGCGTTAGGGTTTGGGTTCAGAGAGTCTAAGGATTGAAAGGTGAAGCCGATGGAACTAGGGGGTGAGGCTTATTACATTTAAATACTTAGGGACCCTTAGTTCTAGTCTGTTGGATCACTGTGATCCAACGACTGAGATGGGCTAAGGTAGGACAGTGTCATTTAGTTAAGCTAAAGACTGGACCGGGTTGGGACTTAATTTTGGGCCTGGGTTGGAAAACATTTGAGCGGGTCTTCAATTAAAATGGCCCAATTTCACAAGACAAATCATTTTTCCAATTCCTTTTTTTTATTTTCTAATTTTTCCTTTTCTTTTAATTAAAAATCCTAAATTATCCAAAAGTGTGAAATTAAACTAATTAGATAATTATAAAAATTATAAACAATACTTAATTCTAAATTAAAAGAGAAAAATCAATAAGCTAAAAATAAAAAGACAAAAATGTAAAACTGAGCTATTTTTTTGTGATTTTTCATTTTTAACAACTAGTTTACTAATTAACCTAAAAATGTAAAAATAAATCCGAAATGCAAATGCAGAGTATTTTTTGTATTTTCATGATTCTAAATAAAAATTAACATGCACAGAAAAATACAAATTATTAAGAAAATGCTACAAAAATTTCTAAAATGGCAAATAATAAAAAGAAAAATCTATTTCCTTGGGATTCTATAGGAGTATTTCATATAGAGCGAAAATCACGTGCTCACAGCTTTCCCTCTTTGCTCGAAGATACAAAGGGTTTTCGGGAAAAGATAAAATGAGCGATTATGAGGGATTTTTGCCCGTTTGAAACTCCATGGGAAGTACTTTTTGGAAAAAACCTGACCGAATCTTGCTTTAGAGGTTGCCTACATATCCTTGGCTATAAAGGAATCAGGTCAGTGTAGTTCTGGAAGTTTCAGTAGTTGGGACTACCAGGAAGCTGTGATTTCACTGTTACTGCTGCTGCTACTGCTTGCTGAACTCCTTATTACACCAAGACAAAAGAAGCTAGACTAAACTATGATCTATGAATTACAAGAATGCTATCTATATCTTCAAACTTAATCTTTCAGTTTCTGTTGCTTTGTTGACTTGTACTCTTCAGGTGAAATTTCTTTGTTGCTGACTTGAATTGTGTTCTGAGATGCCTTTCCTTTGCTCTCCAGGAGGGCACCCGATTGCTGAATTTATATCGTCTTCCTTCGAACATTGCTGCTTTCCCTTTTTTTCTCTAGGTGGGCGCCTGATTATCAACATTTGAATTATCTTCCTTTCCTTCCAAAACTCGACTTGTTTTCCCTTTGTTTTCCAGGTGGGTGCCTGATTGCCGACCTTGAATTGTATTCCTTTCCTCTGAAACTTGAATTGTTTTCCCTTTTTTCCGGGTAGGTTTCTGATGTACCAACATTTGCACTATTTTTCCTTGAGACTTGAACTATTTCCCTTTGTTCTCCAGGTGGGCTCCTGATTTTAACACTTGAACTGATCCCCCTTTGTTCTCTAGGTGGGCACCTGATTACCAACATTTGAATAGTTTTTCCTCGAAACTTGAACTGTTTTTCCCTTTGTTCTCCAGGTGGTCTCCTTATTACCAACACTTGAATTGTTTTTGTCACTCCCCAAGCTCGGGAGGCGCGACCGGTGCTCAATCGAGTGAACCCAACTAAGCAAGCCTTATCAAACACTTCCTACCTAACTCAATATGAATAAGGAAACCATGCTTTCTTTTATTTAGACGAGGAAAGATATTACATTCAATGTTGTTAGTTCATTTTATATCACAACGTTAAGCCGTAGTTAAGTTCCAAGATCCCATACAATTACACTTTAGAGAAGCGAGAGCTAGAATTACAAAATAGTTCGTAGACCCATCCAACACCCATACTTAACCCACGCATATGTCTACGGAGCCTCTAAAGATGTAAAAGACAAGTATGACAATGCCGGCAACAAGGCCCCGGCTATACCTCAAAAGTGGAAGTCCACAACAAAAGATGTGCAATATAACCCCTTGAAGGAGAAAGGGGCTCACCAAGACTTTGAGAAGTAGGTACTCCACTACGCGCGATCGACACTATCCGCAATGGATCCACCTACATTCATTTAAAATAATGTAGCGCCCCCGGCAAAAGGGACGTTAGTACCATGGAATAGTACTAGTATGTATAACTAAACACCATCTAGTTAGAAAGAACTTTCATACCAAACATAAGGAAAGCACAAGTACAACTAAAAAGCTTTAAGCGATCACAACATTATCAATGTAGAAGAATCATACAATTTTTGCATTATGTTTCCACAGCCTTTAGTTTGGGGCATTTCATACTGTTCATCATTGTTCGCTATACCACTGCTAGCTTGAGAGGAGTCTGATCTCGACCCGATCGGCTAGGTTGCCTCATTTGAGACATACACTTCAATCACAATCTCATTTTCCCCTTTTTATCCGAGGTTCAATATCAACACAATACCACCATGTGTGCAGCATGCCGTCCGATCTTGGCCCGATCGACTAGGCCGCCTTACCAAGGCATTTCCCTTTCCATCAATCATTTCAATTCAATCTTTGTATCACATATATCATTTCATAGGCACTTGGGGCCACAGCTATCACGTCATATATTTGGCACTAGGCCACATTTCACATCATTCTCAATTTCAATGTTAGATTGGTAATTTAGGATAATATGTGCACACAAGAGCAAATAAAGTTGTAAGTGTAGATGAGACTTCACATAGAGGACGTAACATATACAGCTTCAATCTCAAGTTAAGGTCTAAGCATTTCAGTACATGATTCATATTCCTGGCACCCTTTCAAGTTATCAAGAATAGCACATTTATAATATTGAGACATATCTTTCACGCATATAAAGTTGCAACCCCAAATTCATGTGAAACAACAATCCATAAAACAATTCAACTTTAATCTTACCATAATTACGCAAACACCGACAGAGCTCGATTTCTAAAAGACGGGGTTTTAGCCAGACATACCTCAACTGAGCTTTCCTTGATCCTATAACGTTCTGGAATGTTCGCACTTCAATCTATTTAAGAAATATAGCAAAATTGAACCCATAATCAAGAAAAGATTATAATCTAAGCTCACTTGAGCATTTTATCAAGCATTGAGTGTTCATTAAGGCCTTATGGCCCTTTTATGCAAGATTACACTTAGCCCATTCCCCATGCCTCTCTATTTATACTTTCCCCATATCTTCTAAGAACACATGCATGCAACTCAATCACCCTTATCCCCATGAATTTCCTCACTAATGACCTCTTATAGCTATGTATAAAATTAAGAGCTGGGGTGATGAAGTCTTACCTCCCGGAATGAAGTTTTTGGTGCTCCACTTGATTATCTTCAATGTTTTTAACAAGGATTTGTGGAGCAATTTTGATGAAAGGCACTTCCCTTATCTAAGACCCTCCCTCTCACTCTAAAAGCACCAGAAAATAGGCTCAAAATGAGCTATTACACAGAATCTAACGACAGGGGGTCGAGTTTAAAGTTTAGAAATCTGGAGCCCTGACTCAGATCTACGATCGCATATGCCATCGCAAATTGACATGCGGCCCGCAGAATGGACCGCAAAAATGCTCCCAAAAACCTGAATAATCTACCTGGGTATGCGACCAGAATGCGGTCCACATACCTGTTCTGCGGTCGCAAAATGCACCGTAGAACTGCTCCTCACAAATGTTCCAAGGGGATTATGCGACGACTATGCGGCCCGCATATCGACTATGCGATCGCATATTTGACCGCATAGTTGACCTCAAAATTAACCTTCACACTGCATGACTCTGCGGTCCGCATAGCTATATGCGACCGTAGAGTTGACTGCAGAATTGCACTTTTCTGGAAAATAGTATTCTTTAACTTTTTAATGCACAGATCAATCCAAAGGGTCCGAACCGCGGCGAGCTTGAATTTTATGAATTTCTAACACATGATCCTAACTTGGAACCACAAGACTCAGGTTTTTGAGTAGAAATTTCATGAGGCCTTACAGTGTTTCCCTTTGTTCTTCAGGTGGGCTCCTGATTACCTACACTTGAACCGTATTCCCTTTGTTCTCTAGGTGGGCTCCTGATTACCAACACTTGAATTACTTTTCCCTTTGTTCTCCAGGTAGGCTCCTAATTACTGACACTTGAATTGATTGCCCTTTTTTTTCCAGGTGGGCTCTTGATTACCAAAGCTTCAACTGCTCTTCCCTTTGTTCTCCAGGTGGGCTCCTAACTGTTAAACCTGAATTGTATTCCTTTCCTTTAAATCTTGAATTGCTTTCCCTTTGTTCTCCATGTGGGCTCCTGATTTCCAACACTTGTACTGTTTTTTCCTTGCCTCGTTTTCCTTTTGTTCTCTAGGTGGGCTCCTGATTGCTGGACTTGAACCGTTTTTCCTCGAAACTTGAATTGCTTCCCTTTGTTCTCCAGGTGGGCACCTGATTACCAACATTTGAATTACTTTCGCTTTGTTCTCCAAGTGGGATCTTGATTACCAACACTCTAACCGTATTCCCTTGCTCTCCAGGTGGGCGCCTGATTGACAAAACTCTAACCGCTTTTCCTCAAAACATTATTTGTTTCCCTTTGTTCTCTAAGTGGGCTCCTGATTGCTGAACTTGAACCGCTTTCCTTTGAAACTGCTTTCCCTTGAAACTTGAATTGTCTCCCCTTGTTTTCCAGGTGGGCGCCTGATTGCTGAACTTGACCTACTTTTCCCTTGAACTGCCTTCCGTTATTTCTATAGGTGGGTGCTTGATTACTCGAACCTTGGCCGCTTTCTATTCTCAAAACTCGTGTTGTTTTCCTTTGTTCTCCAGGTGGTCACCTGATTACAACAGAATGGACAAAACAAAGAAAATTTCCTGCCCCAGTTTGGTAGCTGGACATATCTGTGAGTGTTAATTGAGTCATATTACCAAATATCTCTAAGAATTTGAAAGCTAGATCTCATTATCCATGAGGGTCCTAAAAATTCCTAGTTAACTGACAGTTTTTAAGCTAAATGATATTTCCTAAAGGTATGACTTCCACTAAATCTTGTTATCTGTGAAGATCTGAAACTAAATCTCATTATCCAAGAGGGTCCTGAATCATTAAAATCAAATCTCATCTTAAGAGTGGCAACTTTAAGGCTAAATTATATTTCCCTACGGCAGAACTTACGCTAAATCTTGTTATCTAACGGAGGTCTTAAATCTAAGTCCCGTTATTCAGGAGGGTCCTGAAAATTTTGAATTGAATTCTATCCTAAGAATGAAACTTCAAAGCCAACATATATTTCCTCAAGGTAAAACTTATGCTAGATCTTGTTACACATGAATGTTTTGCATTTTAACTAGGTCCCATTGTCCAGGAGGGTCCTGAGGATTTACGGTTAAACGTGTCTGGTACTTTCTTTCTTTATGGAAGGCTTCTCCGAAACAAATGGGATTTCCGCCCCTGTTTCAAATCAAAGAAAAATCTTGTTAGTTTAAAATGTGGTGGTTAGTTTGTGGCATTCTTGCTGAAAGTGGCCTCCCCGTTGTCGTGCTTTGCTTTGACTGGTTGCCTTGAACCGGCCAAGAACCGTTTGACTTTCTGACTGACTCTCAATTGCGTGACCTTGGATGACTCGAGTGTTCTACACCCACACCGTTGTTTTACATTTCTGACATTTCTACCTGAACCTCTATATATCCCACAGGATTACTAAACCATTCGACCAATGGAACTTTCACTAATACCTTATTTCCCACTTTACATTATGCTATCTCTGGTATGCTTTGGCCGCACTCTGCTTTGTGCAATTGGAAGTTGGTAGTAAGCTTTGAAACCCTTTCCTAATTGCTTAAACAAGGCTGACATTGGAAAAACCTTAGAGAAATAAACCCAAAAGAAATGAAATGCAATGACTTTGAGAGTTAGGAATAAAAGAAAATCTAAAATTGGATGACTGTTTGAGAGGGGAAAAGGAAAAGAGACTTATCTGAGTGGAATAGCTGGCATCAATGATCATGACATGCATTTTGGATTAATCAGCCCAGCTTATTCAACCAATCACCTTTCAGTTGTCATACTATATGCCCCAAGATTTCCATAACCCGATTCTTCGCCGAATCACTGACATTGTTTGGTCCGTGGTGCCCTGAAGGGTTTTCACCAACAAACCTCTCTCATTTAATCATCTCTCAACTCACCATCACCTTACGGTGTCCGTGAGGGTTTTCACCAATAAAACTCTCTCATTTTTTATTTCTCTCAGCTTTCCATCGCCTTACGGTGCCCTTGAAGGTTTTCACCAATAAGACTCTCTCATTTTTTTTCATTTTTCCTGCTTAGACCGAAGTGTTGCCCCTGATATGAATCATCTCTACTTGCTCGACTTGGAATCTCTCGGAGACTAATCGGAAGGTCTTTCTTTGGACCGTAATGTGGGCTTTTGGATAGGGTTAGAAAGAAAGGATATCAAAAGGCTCAAAACGACTTGAATGGGATTAAAATTTAAAACTCTTGGAATCAGATTTCTTACAACAACCACAACTTTCTGCCCTAATTTCTTTTCTTGGGGACTTCTGGATTTCTATTTTGATGGGACCGAACCATGAGGCTGCCTACGTATCCTTAAACGGAATCAGGTCAAACGTAGTTCATGTCATAGGAATTGCTTTGTTGTTGTTACTCCTCTCCTTTCCTTTCTTTCTCTCTTTTTTTTTCTTTTTCTTTCCTTTCTTTTCTTTCTTTTTTCTTTTTTCTTCTCTTCTTTTTCCATTTTTTCTTTTCTTTTCTCTCTTCTTTCCCTTTTTACTTCTTTACTTACCTTTTGCGTTCGTATTTTTGGAATTTCGCTACTAATTCCAAACAAGGGGTATGAAAGGAAATAAATAAGGCTCAAAAGAGGTAAAAAGGGATAAAGTGTTTAGATAGCAGAACAAAATGCCTTCGTCATTCCAATCTTCAAAACATGCCAAGTACAAACAAACACAATTTAAACTATAGAAATCATACATAATATCTTTTGACTGCATTAGAATTGATAGCCATATCTACACATTTGCCTTCTATATCTGTTAAATACAAAGCCCCATTGGACAACGCTCTCGTTATAATGAACGGCCCTTGCCAATTTGGGGCGAACTTGCCTTTCGCTTCAACCTGATGTAGAAGGATGTGTTTCAATACTTGCTAGCCCACTTCAAATTTCCGGGGATGCACCTTCTTGTTGTATGATCTCGCCATGCTCTTTTGATACAAATGGTCATGACACACTGCTGCCAATCTTTTCTCATAAATCAAGCTCAATTGCTCCAGACAGGTTTTGACCCACTCATCATCATCAATCTCGGCTTTGGCAACAACCCGAAGAGATGGAATTTCAACTTCCGCGGGTATCACTGCTTCAGTGCCATACACCAACAAATAAGGAGTTGCACCTACTGAAGTGCGAACAGTAGTGCGATAACCTAGCAAAGCAAAAGATAACTTCTCATGCCATTGCATGGACCCTTGTACCATTTTTTGAAGTATCTTCTTTACATTCTTGTTGGCTACCTCGATTGCTCCATTCGCCTTAGGGCGATATAAAGTGGAATTGCGATGCGTAATCTTAAACTGTTGACACACTTCTTTCATCAGATAATTGTTAAGATTAGCCCCATTATCTGTGATGATCACCTTTGGGATTCCGAACCGATAAATGATACTTGAATGAACAAAATTGACCACTGCCTTCTAGGTCACAGATTTAAAAGTTTTAGCTTCAACCCACTTAGTGAAATAGTAATGGCGACCAGAATGAACCTGTGCCCGTTGGATGCCGCTGGCTCAATTGGTCCGATGACGACCATACCCTAAGCAACAAAAGGCCATGGTGCGAATATTGTGTGCAATTCAGATGGCGGAGAATGAATCAAATCTCCGTGTCCTTGACATTGATGACACTTGCGCACAAAACTAATACAACCTCGCTCCATGGTGAGCCAATAATAACCTACTCGGAGAATTTTCTTTGCTAGAACATACCCACTCATATGCGGTCTGCAGACTCCGGAATGCACTTCGGTCATGATAGTCGTGGCCTGTCTAGCATTTATGCATCTTAACAATCCAAGATCTTGAGTCCTTTTGTACAACACTCCTCCACTGAAGAAAAATCCACTTGCCAAATGACGAATTTTCCTTTTTTGATCACCTGTGGCTTGTACTGGATACACCCCCCTCCTGATATACTCCCTGATGTCATGGAACCATGGTTCACCATCAGGTTCCTCCTCAACCATATTGCAGTAAGCATGCTGATCATGGACCTGAATATGCAAAGGGTCAACGTAAGCTTTGTCTAGATGGTGTAACATTGACGCCAAGGTAGCCAAGGCATCATCGACCTCATTATGAATCCTTGGAATGTGCCTAAACTCTATAGATCGAAACTGTTGACACAGATCATGCAGACATTGTCAATATGGTATAAGCTTTAAATCTCGCGTCTCCCATTCTCCTTGAAACTGGTGCACCAGAAGATCCGAGTCTCCCAAGACCAAGACTTCCTGGATTCCCATACCTACAGCTAGCCTTAACCCAAAATGAATGCCTCGTACTCAGCCATGTTGTTGGTACAATAGAAGCGAAGCTGAGCCGTAACAGGGTAGTGATGCCCCATTTCAGAAATGAGTACAACTCTTATCCCAATGCCTTTTATGTTGGCAGCCCCATCAAAGAAGAGTTTTCAACCGGGCTTTTCCTCCTTCTCGACCTTGTCAATGTGCATTACCCCTTCATTTGGAAAATAAGTCTTCAAAGGTTCATATTTTTTGTCCACCGAGTTCTTGGCCAAATGATCGGCCAAAGCATGGGCTTTCATTGCCGTCTGAGTCAAATATATGATGTCAAACTCTGTGAGTAAGAACTGCCACTTTGCAAGCCTTCCTGTGGGCATAGGCTTCTGAAAGATATACTTTAGAGGATCCAGGCAAGAAATGAGGTAAGTAGTGTAGGATGACAAGAAATGCTTCAACTTCTGTGCTACCCAAGTCAGGACACAGCACGTCCTCTCAAGGGGAGTATACTTGACCTCATAAGATGTGAATTTCTTGCTGAGATAGTAGATGGATTGCTCTTTCCGGCCAGTGATGTCATGTTGACCCAATACACATCCAAATGAATTATCCAAGACTATCAAATAAAGAATAAAAGGTCTTCCTAGTTCTGGTGGGACCAACACAGGTGGGTTCGACAAATACCCCGTGATCTTATCGAAGGCTTCCTGGCACTCATCGGTCCATTTGACCACAGCATCCTTTCTTAGCAACTTGAAGATGGTCTCACAAGTTGTCGTGAGCTGAGCGATAAACCTGTTGATGTAGTTCAGCCTCCCTAACAGACTCATCACCTCGGTCTTGTTTTTTGGTGGGGGCAATTCCTGAATAGCTTTAATCTTTGACGGATCCAATTCAATGCCTCGCCGGCCGATTATGAATCCCAACAGTTTTCCGAATGGGACACCAAATGCACATTTTGCAGGGTTGAGTTTAAGATTCTGCGGAGCCTTTGGAAGAATTTTCTCAAATCTCTAACGTGGTCAGACTGCTTCCTGGACTTTATGATCACATCAGCCACGTAAACCTCAATCTCTTTATGTATCATGTCATGAAATACGGTTGTCATTGCCCTCATATAAGTTGCCCCGGCGTTTTTCAAACTAAAAGGCATGACCCGGTAGCAGTATGTTCCCCATGGCATGATGAATGTCGTCTTTTCCGCATCTTCCTCATCCATTAAAATCTAATGATAGCCCACATAGCAATCCACAAAAGACCCAATCTCATGCTTGGCACAATTATCAATAAAAATGTGGATATTTGGCAATGGGAAGTTGTCCTTTGGACTTGCCTTGTTGAGATCACGGTAATTAACACACACTCTGGTTTTACCATCTTTCTTTGGCACAGGCACAACATTGGCTAACCATGTGGGATACCACATGACCCGAATGATCATTGCATCAAGTTGCTTTGTGACCTCTTCTTTAATCTTCACACTCATGTTAGATTTGAATTTTCTCAACTTCTGCCTGACGAGCGAGAATGCTGGATCGATTGGCAATTTGTGGACCACCAAATCAGTACTCAAACCTAGTATATCATCATATGACCATGCAAAAATATCCTTATACTCAAACAATGCTTTAATTATTTCTTCCCTGATTTGTGGTTCAAGATGGACACTTATCTTAGTTTCTCTGACATTATCTGGGTCCCCTAAATTGATTGCTTATGTATCATTCAGGTTAGGCTTGGGTTTTTCTTCAAAATGACTTAGTTCCTTACTAATCTCTTCAAAGGCCTCATCCTCATCATATTTTGATTCATCATCACACTATATTTCTTGGATTATTATTTCAGAATTAGATTGACTTTTAAGACTGGGCCGAATATTCCTTATGCATGTCATATCATTGAAACCAGCATAAAAGGAACTCTACAGAGAAGAAAAAGAAAACAAAAATAAAACTATCAGGAGTGGTAAAAAAGGGAAATTGCATTTCATTAAAATAGAGGATAACGGGGTTTGTACATCAACAAGCGAAAAATAAAAGTCTGGGTCACAACCCTGGAATGACCCAAATAGAAAGGAAAACAAAACAAACTACCAAGACTCCTTCCGGGTAGGGAGAGGAGTAGCCTTCCAATTGTTAAGCTTTGCATTTGGCCCGACGAACTGCACGTCCGCTTTGCTAGAACCTTCTCCAACTTCCACCATGTTCACATCATCAAACAACCTCTGGAACCTTTCGATTAACTCCTCATCAATGTCAACCACAGAACTTAGAACTCACGTCACTGGGCGTTTCCTGGCGTCGGGCTTGACAAAAGACCTGAGAGATGCGGAATAGGCTTTGGAAGTACCCCAGGCCTTCTGTTTCAACCTTTTAGCCCTTTTTACATATGCCACTGTAGATTTGAATCCAAGACCGAACGTACCCAAATTTTTAGGGAGGGACACTGGCTGTATGATATCCTGTAGAGACGCGCCCAGACCTTTACTAGGCACAAAGCCATTTTTCAGCATTTCAAAGGCCACCATGACTGATGCGGAGGTTATCTTTGGAGTTGGAACATATTTCCCCTCTGGAACCTTCTCGACTGGCACTGTTTCAAAAACTTGATAGACCCAAGGCCCTTTATCATCTTCAACCTCAATTAACGGAACAGAGGCATCACGGTGAGCATACAAATTATCCTCGCCGTGCACGACGAAAATCTCTTGTCTATCCCATTCGAACTTGACCATCTGGTGCAGAGTGGATGGGACTGCTTTGGCGGTATGAATCCAAGGTCGACCCAACAGCAAATTGTAAGAGACGGCTACATCCAACACATGGTCCTATTGTTAATTTAAGCATTATATCCCTAACTGAGTCCTTCCATCCACCATCAAAACCTCGGACGCATATGTTATTCTTGTGAATTCTCTCATCATCCACTTTCAACTTGTTCAGAGTACAGAGAGGGCAGATATTTGCATTGGAACCACTGACAACTAATACCCTGGTAACCACATAATCTTCGCATTTTATCGTAAGATAGAGAGCTCTGTTGTGTTTAGTCCCTTCCATAGGCAACTCATCATTAGAGAAGGTGACCATATTCACCTCAAATATTTTGTTAGCGATCTTTTCCAGATGGTTTACTGAAATTTTGTTAGGAACATGAGCCTCGTTCAGAATTTTCATCAAGGCCCGACGATGCTTGTATGAGTGGATTAACAATGACAGCAATGAAATCTGAGCATGCGTCTTTCTCAACTGCTCCACAATGGAATAATTTTGTACCTTCATTTTTCTCAGAAACTCCTCCGCCTCTTCTTCAGTCACTGCTTTCTTCACTAGAACTGGGTTATCTCTGGATATTTTAGCTTTCCTTAACTCTTCCGGTGCAAAGCATCTCCCTGAACGAGTTAATCACCGGGCCTCATTGACTTCTTCTTTCACTTCCTTTCCTTTATAGGTCACTATCACCTGTTCATAGTTCCATGGGATTGGTGCTGATTACAAGCAACTGGGTTACAGTCTTAATGATGATAGAATCCGTGCGGGCACCCTCTACAATTATAATAGGCATGTTTGCTACTTATGGCACAACCACTTTTGATTGTCCTTACTTTGATACAACATCACTTGGGGTTCTTTTCTCAGCTACCACAGATGGTTCACCGTTTGTCCTGCTCACCTTGTTCACTGATCCTACAACTGTTGATTTTTTAACTGGCTTGACCTCACTGGACCAAATCATCATGACGGTCTGTGAAGGCTTATTGGGCTCCCCTCCCTTATGTACATCTCGATCATGTTTGTCTCCTGATGGGTTGGTAGTGGGTTCTGGTTGATGTTGGGTGCCTCTGGAGTCTGGACTTCAATTCGGTTTGTGTCAATGAGCTCCTGGATAGCATTTTTCAGGTGCCAGCACTTCTCCGTATCATGCCCCGGAGTACCAAAATAATACTCACAGCTCATAAAGTAATCAAGATTCTTTGGAGGAGGGTTTGGCAATTTCGATTCGATTGACCTCAGCATATCCAACTGCCTCAATCTATGGAATAAACTGGTATAAGATTCTCCCAATGGGGTAAAGGTTTTCTTTCGCTACAACCTCTCGTTTTTGAATGCTGGATTGGGTCAAAAACCTGGGCCAGTTGGGTTTCGGTAGGCTCGTGGGGGTAGGTAAGCATTTTGTGGAGCTGGGTAGGTGTTTTGTGGAGCTGGGTAGGTGTTTTGTGGGGCTGGGGCATGACATTGTGCATAAGCAGGAGGTTGAGTATATGTTTGGGCATGGTGGATAGATATATGAGGCTCTGGTGATGGGAAGTAGTGTTGGGGTGGATTATATGGGGGTTGGGTGTAGGTTCAGTAATGGGGTCCAGGCTGGGTATATTGGTGTGACGAGCCCCTAGGTCCAAACCATGATCCTGAATCAATTGTTGCCACATCTTCTTTCTTCTTCATTCCAATCACTCCCCTAGTACCGTTCTGAATGGCTTGGTTAGTTGCCTTGATAGCCGAGCAACTCATGATTTTGCTTAATTTAAGCCCTTCTTCCACCATACCACCCATCTTCACTACCTTATTGAACGATTTGCCTATGGTCGATATCAGATGGCCGAAGTAAGTGGGCTCCAGGGCCTGCAGAAAGTACTCCACCATTTCGCTCTCCTCCATCAGGGGGTTAACTCTTGCCACATGTTCTCTCCAGCGAAACCCATATTCTCTGAAACTTTCATTAGGCTTCTTCTCAATCTTAGTCAAAGACAAACGATCTGGCACAATCTCGATGATGTATTGGAAATGGCGAGCGAATGCTTGGGCCAAATCATCCCAGGTATACCATCTGTTGTGATCCTAATGAGTGTACCACTCCAATGCCGAGCCACTCAAACTCTAGCTAAAGTATGTCATCAATAGCTCATTTTTCCCGCCGGCTCCTCTCATTTTACTGCAGAATCCCCTCAAGTGGGCCACCGAGTCTCCGTGCCCATCATACAAATCAAGCTTTGGCATCATAAATCCCACCAGCAACTGAACATCAGGAAATAGACACAAATCTTTGTAGGCCACGCTCACCTGGCCTCCCAATCCCTGCATGCTTCTGAACGACTATTCCAGGCTTCTAACCTTCCTGAACATCTCCTCATGTTCTAAGTTTTAGGTGGTTTCTCAGTCTTAATAGGGAGGTCGAAATGAGGAGTGTAGGAGTAAGGTTCCGGGACCTTGAAAGTAGGCTCCAGGGGATAGTATTGGTTATCTTCAGTTTGGAATAAAGGCTCACTGGAGGATCGGTGGAGTGTAGCGGGTAGGGTGCCACGAAAATAGGGGTGGCTGGTGGAGGAGGGTATGGGACTGGTTGGATGGTGGTGCTTGTGGTGTTTGGGAAGTGGTGCCCTGGTAGTGGTGGTAAATGGGGAAGCCTGGAGATGAATCAATAGTAGGAGGTTCTTGGGATTGAGCTAGGGGTGGGACGAAAGCAGGGTTAGCGGGGTAGAATGGTGGTGGATGCCCTTTTACCCATGCCTGGTATATCTCTACCATCTGGTGTTTCAACTTATACAACTCCTCTTTCAGGTTAACATCAGACTCCTCCCCCTCTCTTAACGGGTCAATAACACTTGCATCCAGTTCTTGGTTAGCCATGATCAACTTGTCTTTGGACCTAGTGTTTTACGGATGAGTTGCCAGAATGCCAAACAAACTAACAATCTGCCTGGACTTTATGACAACAACAAACTTGTTAGCGATTAGGGCTTAACAAATAGGCAACCACACGTTGGGGATGCAATGCACCTAAGCAGTTAACCATTTCTATTATGCATTTGATCGGTTGCTTGCGTCATCCCGACTTTCCCTAATTTTCATTTTGCAACTTCACTCTCTTTTTTTCATTCCTGCTTTTCTTTGCTTGATTCTTGTTTTTCTTTTATTCCCTTATTTTCTCTCTTGTTTTGCTATTATTTCCCTCCCACAATTTTCTTGTTTTCTCTCTTTTTCTTTTTTTCTTTTTTTCATTTCACGGTTATGATCGAATCCTATGGGGATTGCCTACGTATCATGGCGCTGCATGAATTAGACCAAGCGTAGTTCTGGGAGATAAGTGTAAAAATAAATTAAAAAAAATATTTTGGGGTTTTCAAATTTTTTCATAAAATAAAAACATTTCAATTACAACGACTCATCCTATCATAAAAACTAATAGACTCGAAAAAAGGGGGACTAACAAACTCTAACAGAAATATGAAAATACAGACTTGAAAGCAGACTAACAGACTCCAACAAAGAAAAATAAAAATATAGACTTGAATGAAAATCATGAATACATCAATGCCTCAACTTCTCCAAAGGCCCACGGGACATCAGTCGGTCTCGCCACGGGCCTATGTGCAAGATCCCCTTGAAGGCGCTCCAGGTCATTCATTATTTGGCGAACAAAGGTCATTACCGCAGTAAAGAAGGTGGTTCTAGTCATGTCTTCACATTCATGACACTTCATGACGATGTAGTCAGCAATGGCCCTAACCCTCACCCTGATGATACCCTTTTCTTGGAGCAAACGCCTTATTTGCTGAGACCTAGCTTCTAGCACCTGGGCATCATGAAGGTTTTGACCCTGCAACTATTGCATATCTTCCTCTAACTGGGCCATTAGCGCATAGCAATGTTTCCTTTCTGCTTTAAAGTTCATAGCTTTTTTTGACATCTCATTTTCGAGGGTAGCTAGCCTTTTCTTCAAATTGGTGATTGTTCCCTCATATTTCTTTTTCAACTACCGGACAAACTCTGATCGTCCCTCTGCGTTCTTCGCTAACTATGACCATGCCTTTGCCAGATTAGCCTTGGATTTTTCCAGATCATCCTCACACTCAGCTAATTTCCTCTTGAGACAACATATGAGTCTTTCATCCTTTCGGCTCCTTTCCTGATTCTCAGTAGCTATTTTCATTTTTCGGATCTGTGCTCGAAGGGCCTTGTTTTATTGAGCCAATTTCTTCTTCTCCCCTTCATCGGCCGTGGCTTGTACACTTTTGTCAAATTTAAGATTCCGGATCTGTCCCTCCAATTTGCTTATGGTGGCTCTGTAGTTTGCCTCTTTCGCCAACCAATCCCATTGCTCCTGCGCTCCATCAGTGAATTGTTGGACATGGGGCCTTTTTGCGGGCCGTTCGGGGTCTTGATGGACTTGGGACCTTTTACCGTACCAATCTGTATAACTAGGCTCCAACTCGCCTCTGGATAGATCTCGTACCTGAGTCTTTGGCTCTAAGAACCTACATTGATGCCAAATTCGACGCACCCTTTCTTCTGGGAAAGCAACTTGTGGTTCCAATTCGATGACATGCCACATCATGTGGGATGGTCTGGTACCTGCCTAAATGGCGTAGAACTCTATGCGGGGCATAAGGCTGAATGCTCGGGGGACCCATCAATAGAAGAAAACACACCTCAACCGACATATAAATGACTTCACTAACCGAGAGCCACCCGAATGTCCATTCAATCTTGTTTGCAGTCAAGGAGCTCAAGTGTGCAAACCATGATTCCGTACCGTCTCGAAACTCATAGCCCTTCACTCGTTGTTCATGTTTTTCAATGCATTGAAGACCGGTCATACCTAGGTTCATGTACCGCGGGTGGTGACACAGGTGTTCCTCCATCCAGAGTTGTAGAAGCATATTGCATCCTTCAAAAAACTTTCCTCCTTCTCGGCAAACAGTTAGATCTCGGTAAATCTCCGCCAAGATCATCAGTACAATGGTGTCATTTGCCTTTTTAGTCATGAAGTCGGCTATCCCCACAAGCCCCAATTCTATGTTTCCATCTTTTCTTGGACAAATCAAAACACCAGGAATGCCACTATGAAAGCCAATCCTCGTTGAGCTTCCCACTTATCTTTGTTCCCCGAATGAGTAAGACCGGTATCTGGCATCTCAAAACCGCGGGGGTTCTCGTAGCGTCGGTACAAGAAGTAGAATGTGCAAAATTCCTTGGCCAAATTTGCATCTTGAACTTCCAGACTGATGCTTAGAAGGTCCAGAAATTTATGAGGAGTCACTGTTCTGGGTGCTACCGGGTATTGATTTCTGAGATTCCCACTAAAACCAGTGTAGCCCGCTCTTTCCTCAAGTGTAGGGGTTAGCTCAAAATCAACAAAATGGAATACATTATGTGTTGGGTCCCATAAGGGTATCAAAGCCTCAATTATATCCTTCCTCGGCTTGATCTTCAGAAGCCCAACAAGACCACCCAAAGCTTTTATCACAGTTTTTCTGTTGACTTCCCCCAAATCATGCCACCACATATGTAGTTCTGACGGGATTTCCTCGCGGACTGTGAAAGGTTCATTTTCAATTATTCTCATCCTGCACATTTGTTTAAGGTGATTGATTAAAAGACTGTGATTTACTTTGACTCAAGAGAAAAACTCTCATTTTCACAAAATTTAGAACAAAACATTCTTGCGAATACAACCCTTCAGCACCTCAAGAGAAAAAAAAACTTTTTAGGGCTATTTTTATTAATCAACCAAAATTTTTGAAAAAGAACCCTAGGTGGCTATTTTTGCAAAAACAGCCTTTCGGCGCCCTTTGGGGCATTTTTGGCTAATTTGGACAAGAATGGCGCCACCTAATTTATTTATGACAAAACAGCGACACTTCAATTTTCTGGGTTATTTTTGCAAAAGGAGTTGGACCCGATGAGGGTTGCCTACATATCCCACATCCGGTAAGAATCAAACTTGCGTAGTTCGATCAATTTTGATGTAACAGAAAACACAAACTTTTGAAGTAGATTTTTTTTTCTTTTTTTCGAAAATTTCGGCAGAGTTTTGGGGTATTTTGGACACCAGGTTTTTCATAGGCGGGTAATTTCCTCTCTCTCACCTCAATTTGGTTTTTCTCCATTTCTCCCTTATTCTAGAAGTCGGTCAACATGCAATCCGAGTCAAATAAATGTGCAAGTAGCAAGCAAAATGCATCAGGATGGTCTTTTGATTTCAGGTGCGCCTGTCCTAGACGACCTAACCCCTACGTTGAGTCCCTAAAGTCAGAATGCACATGAAGCAAGCAAGAGTTCCTACTAAGGATCCGGCATGAGGCTATGTTATACTAGGTTTGAAACCCTGTATTTATTTGTTCTAGACTTGGCTTACCCTAGCAGACAGCTCGAGACGAGGGGGGCAGCGTACCGGGAATACAGAAGCTTCACCGGCTTTGCAACTTATCCGAACCTCGTTCTAAAATTGGAAAATGACTCTAATAGAAAAGAAGTCACACGAAGTGCACACTTCCTAGATGATTTAGAAGACTCAGAGAGAGGAGGGTTTCGTAACAATTTATATACAGTCCAAACAATATCAAAACGGTAAAAAAAGGGCATTTAGCACATTAGGCTCAGACATATAAAAATCAGATAATAAATAAAGCCAAATATAACAATTATTCTAAGCTCGAATTTTTGAACCCTGAACCAGAGATTTTGGGTTCGTGTCACCAGCAGAGTCACCAGAGCTATCACACCTCCTTTTTCCTACCCCCGAAAGGGGTATAATGGAGTTTTTTCCAATTTAAGTGACAATCAAAACGGGATTATTTATTTAAGTTCAGAGTCGCCACTTGGGATAATTTATGGTGTCCCAAGTCACCGGTTTAAAATCCTGAATCGAGGAAAGATTGACTCTGTTTAATAGTCCGCGAACACAGAAATCCGGGTAAGGAATTCTGTTAATGTCACGACCCTAGTTCGCCCTCCGTGAACTGTCGTGATGGCACCTAGTCTCTACGACTAGGTAAGCCTAACAAATGTGAAACATAAACAAAACTTGCGGAACAAAATAACCAAAAACCAAAAGTAACTGAATGGAACAATAGTTATAATGTCGCTCGGCATATACAACACAACATTCTCAAAACCAAGTACACTATCCCAAAACCCGGAAACTCACGGAAACACAAGCCTTTGGAATATCTAACAGTCTAACTCCAGAATATCTAACAAGAAAGAAAAATACATAAGTGCAATGTTTAACAGCTAGAATAGAGAGGGACTTCTCGGTCTACGGACGCGGCAGATGTACCTCGAAGATTCTAGAGCAATCGTCTCCCTCAATGATGGTAGGCCTGAGTAGCGGTACCTGGATCTGCACATGAAAAACATGCATAGAAGGGGCATGAGTACACCACAGCGGTATTCAGTAAGTGACAAGCCTAACCTTGGTTGGGTAGTGACGAGGAAGGTCAGGGCCCTACAAAGGTTAAATAAAATATAAATATCAACAGTAAGGAACAGAACAATATAAATAAGTACGGCTCTAAAATAACACAAGATGTACATGACCAGGTAAACATCGAAAGGAAATACAGCTCAGCACTAATAATAACAATCGAGGATCTCCCAGGAAACCGTCCTATAATCCCATCTGTACATGTCCGATGGATCTCCCGGGATCTCGTCCCGTAGTCCAACTCATAGTGTGTGGGGATCTACTGGAATCCCGTTTCGTAGTCCCAAATGTAAATACCTAGTATTGGGGGAATCTACCGGGTGCATTCCCGTAGTTCCATATAACTGTGCATGGGGGATCTACCGGGATTCTAACCCGTAGTCCCAAAGTAAATAGACAAGGGGGAGCTACCGGAATCCCACATCCGTAGTCCCAAAATAAATACGCAACAGCAGCAGGAAGATATGTAGAAATGACAAAATTTCATATTAAGGCAATTAGTGATTCTAGCCTAGCATGCTGCACAGAATTCAAGTAAGGTAGGTTGAATCAACTAAAGCAATTAAGTCACTTAGACATGCTTTCCTAAGCTAACAACTGGCTTAATAGTGCAAGTAATAGAAATAGGAAAGGAAACATACTAGTAATTACTTAAAGAAAACCGAATTTCCAACAATTAGCACAAGTGCGCACTCGTCACCTCACGTACAAGGCATTTCAATTACCAAACATACCAATCCTAAGGGGAAGGTCCCCCCCGCCCCACAAGGTTAGACAAGCCACTTACCTCGAACCGGCTCAATAATCAATCTGAAACCACGCTCTTGCCATGAGTACTCGACTCCAAATGGCCTAAATCTGTTCAATTCAATTTCATAATGTAAATAACACTTCAAGTAACTCATTCTACAGTTACATTCTAAGCTAATACGCAAAATTATGTAAAATGACCAAAATGTCCTCGGGCCAACATCTTAGAATCAGGTGAAATTTACATTTTAAGAAATCTCGTACTCTCACGAGTCTATACATAGCAAGAACACTGAAATCAAAGTCCAAATGACCCCTCAAATCCTCATTCAAAGGTCTATAACTCAAGCCCTAATTACCCATTTTTTCCAAATTTTTCACCACTAATTAGGTCCATGAAAATGAGTTATGAAGTCAAGGATGTTACCTCCAAGTGATTCACCTTTGTTTTTCTCAAAAAGCTCTCTTAAAAGCTTCAAACCCAGATGAAAATGGTGAAAGAATCGTTCAAATTCGCGAAGGCAACTATTTATATGTTCTGCCCAGGGATTTCCGCATCTGCGGCCCTGGGACCGCATCTGCGGTCCCGCTTTTGCATACCAAAGGTCACACCTGCGACTTTCAGTTAAAGACCAGAAACCGCATCTGCGATTACCCTTTCGCAGATGCGCCACCGCTTATGCGGTATTCCTTCTGCATCTACGGAACCTGAAGACCCTCCCCAAATCCGTTTATGCGATGTCCCCGTCGCTTCTGCGGCTCTGCACCTGCGGAACCCAAACCGCAAGCGCGGTTATGACAGAAGACTAGCTGCTGCAGCAAAACTTCAAACTCCAAATCCTTCCGTCAACCATCCGAATTCACCCCGAGGCCCACGGGACCTCAACCAAAGGCATCAACAAGTCACAAACCACTATCCAAACGTGTACCAATCCTTAAAACACATAAAACAACATCGAAACGTCGAATTAACCATGGATTTAAGCCTAAGAACTCCAAATTTCTCAAAGTAAGCTTTCGATCAAAAAGTCTATCAAACCTCGTCCGAATGACCAGAAATTTTGCACACACGTCACATTCAACACTACGGAGCTACTCCAACTTCCGGAATTTCATTCCCACCTTCGGATCAAAATCTCACTATCAAATCAGAAACTTCAAAAATTCAACTTTCGGCATTTCAAGCCTAAATTAGCTACGGACCTCCAAAACATGATCCGAACACACTCCTAAGCCCAAAATCACCTAATGGAGCTAACGGAACCATCAAATTTCCATTTTGAGTCCGTCTTCACATTGTTCCAACTACGGTCAACTTTCCAACACTTAAGCTCTCATTTAGGGACTAAGTGTCTCAGAACTCTCCGAAACTCAAAACCGAACATCCCGGCAAATCAAAATAGCATAATTAAACTTGGGGAAAGCAGTTAATAGGGGATCGGGGCATAAATTCTTAATACGGACGGCCGGGTCGTCACATCCTCCTATACTTAAACATTTTTCGTCCTCGAACGAGCATAAAGGCATACTTGAAGTAGTGAAAAGATGATGGTAATGGCTACGCATATCCTACTTAGTCTCCCAGGTCGCCTCCTCGACCGGCTGGCCCCGCCACTGAACCTTTACTGATACAATGTTCTTTGACCTCAGCTTTCTGACCTGCCGACAGGCTCCTCAACATAAGATAGATCCTTGTACAACTGGACTAAACTGAAATCCAACACATGCGACGGCTCACCGTGATACCTCCGAAGTATCGAAACATGAAATACCGGATGAACTCCGGCCAAGCTAGGAGGTAAGGCAAGCTCATAAGCAACCTCCCCAACACGCCCCAATATCTCAAAAGGGCCAATAAATCTTGGACTCAACATTCCTTTCTTCCCGAATCTCATGACGCCCTTCATAGGCAAAACCCGAAGCAGAACCCACTCTCCAACCATATAATAAACATCACGAACCTTCCGGTCAGCGTAACTCTTCTGTCTGGACTGGGCTGTATGGAGTCTATCCTAAATCACCTTAACCTTCTCTAAAGAATCTTGTACCAAGTCTGTGCCCAATAGTCTAGCCTCACCCGGCTCAAACCAACCCACCTGGGATCTACACCGCCTCCTATATAAAGCCTCATACGGTGCCATCTGAATGCTGGACTGATATCTATTGTTATAAGCAAACTCCGCCAATGCCAAGAATTGATCCCAAGACCCTCCAAACTCAATCACACACGCACGGAGCATATCCTCAAGAATCTGAATAGTGCGCTCGGACTGTCCATTAGTCTGAAGGTGGAATGTTGTACTCAACTCCACCCGAGTACCCAACTCATGCTGAACGGCCCTCCAGAACCTTGATGTGAGCTGAGTACCCCTATCTGAGATGATGGACACTGGAATACCATGCAAACGAAAATCTCCCGGATATAAATCTCCGCCAACCTCTCCGAAGAATAAGTAGTACACACAGGAATAAAATGAGCAGACTTGGTCAGCTGATCCACAATCACCCAAATAGCATCAAACTTTCTCAAATTCCGTGGGAGCCCAACTACAAAGTTCATGGTAATCTGCTCCAACTTCCATTCCGGAATCTCTATCTGCTGAAGAAACCCACCCGGTCTCTGGTGCTCATACTTCACCTACTGACAATTGAGGCACCGAGCTACAAATCCAACTATATCCTTCTTTATCCGCCTCCACCAGTAGTACTGCCTCAAATACTGATACATCTTCGTGGCACTCAGATGAATGGAATACCGTGAGCTATGGGCCTCCTCCAGAATCAACTCCTGAAGCCCATCAACATTGGGTACACAAATCCGACCCTGCATCCTTAATACCCCATCATCACCAATAGTCACATCTCTGGCATCACCGTGCTGAACCTTGTCCTTGAGGACAAGCAAATGAGGGTCATCATACTACCGCTCCCTAATACGGTCAAATAAAGACAACCGACAAACCACGCAAGCTAGAACCCGACTGGGCTCCGAAAGATTTAATCTCACAAACTGGCTAGCTAAGGCCTGAACATCCATCTCCATAGGCCTCTCCGATGCTGGTAAATAAGCCAAACTCCCCAAACTCTCTACCCGGCGACTCAAAGCATCGGCCACCACATTGGCCTTGCCCAGGTGATACAAAATAGTGATATTATAGTCCTTTAGCAACTCTAACCGCCTCCTCTAGCGCAAATTTAGGTCCTTTTGCTTGAATAGGTGCTACAAGCTCCGATGGTCAGTATAAATCACATAGGGAACACCGTATAAGTAATGGCACCAAATCTTTAGGGCATGAACAATGGCAACTAACTCAAGGTCGTGAACAGGATAGTTCTTCTCATGTATCTTCAACTGTCTGGATGCATAGGCAATCACCATATCGTCCTGCATCAATACCGCACCGAGGCCAACACTCGAGGCATCACAATAGATCGTATAAGACCCCAAACCTGTAGGCAGTATCAAGATTGGGGTTGTGGTCAAAGCTATCTGGAGCTTCTGGAAGCTAGCCTTAAACTCCTTCGTCCACTGGAACGGAGCACCCTTCTGGGTCAACCTGGTCATAAGGGCTGCAATCGATGAAAATCCCTCCACAAAACGACGTTAGTAGCCCATCAGACCAAGGAAACTATGGATCTCGGTAGCTGAGGATGGTCTGGGCCAACTCTACACGGCCTCTATCTTTTTCGGATCCACCTGATTACCCTCACTCGATACCACGTAGCCTAGGAATACCACTAAATCCAACCAAAACTCACACTTCGAGAACTTAGCATATAACTTCTTCTCTCTTAGAGTCTAAAGCACAGTCCTCAGGTGCTGCTCATGATCTTCCTGACTCTGGGAATACACCAGAATATTATCAATAAAGACAATGACGAACGAGTCAAGATACGGCCAAAACACACTATGCATCAAATGCATAAAGGCTATTGGGGCATTGGTCAGCCCAAATGACATGACAAGGAACTCGTAATGACCATATCGAGTCCTGAAAGTAGTCTTTGGGATATCTGGCTCCCGAATCTTCAACTGATGGTAACCTGAGTGCAAATCAATATTAGAAAACACTTGGTGCCCTGAAGCTGGTCAAACAGATCATCAATACGAGGCAAAGGATAACAGTTCTTCACTGTAACCTTGTTCAACTAGCGATAATCAATACACATACGCATAGAACCATCCTTTTTCTTCACAAACAAGACAAGAGCACCCCAAGGTGATACACTAGGCCGAATAAAACCCTTATCAAGCAATTCTTGTAACTGATCCTTCAACTCCTTCAACTCAGGAAGAGTCATACGATACGAAGGAATAGAAATGGGATGAGTGCCCCGCAACAGATCAGTGCCAAAATCAATATTTCTATCAGGTAGCATGCCTGGGAGATCAGCTGGAAACATATCGGGAAAATCCCATACTACTGGAACTGAATCAACTAAAAGGGTATCAATACTGACATCTCTCACATAAGCTAAGTACGCGTCACACCCCTTCTCAACCATACGCTAAGCTTTAAGAAAAGAAATAACTCTACTGGGAGTGTGATCTAAAGTACCTCTCCACTCAACACGCGGTATACCTGGCATAGCCAGCATCACGGTTTTGGTGTGACAATCAAGAATAGCATAATGGGGCAACAACCAGTCCATGCCCAAGATAATGTCAAAATCTACCATGCTAAGCAACAATAAATCGGCTCTGGTCTCAAAACCACTAAGAGCAACCAAACACGACCGATAAATGCGGTCCACGACAAGAGAATCTCCCATAGGAGTAGAAACATAAACAGGGTAACTCAAAGAATCCCGAGATACACCAAATGCGGAAACAAATAAGAAGACACATAAGAATAAGTGGAGCCTGGATCGAATAGAACCGATGCATCTTTGTGACAAACCAGTATAATACCTATGATGATAGAATCGGAGGCAACAGCCTCGGTACGAGCAGGAAGGGCATAGTATCTGGCCTGGCCTCCCCCTCTAGACTGACTTCTACCTCCCTGTCCACCACCTCTAGCTAGCTGAGCAGGTGGGGTAGCAACTGGATCTGTAACCATAGCCTGAGAACTCTATGGGGCACGATGTGGCTGAGAAGTCTGTGGAGGTGCACCCCTCCCAAGTCTGGGGCAATCCCTCACTATATGGCATGTGTCGCCACACTCAAAACAAGCTTTGGGAGGACGTGGCGGTTGTGACTAGCTAGGGTCAGGTCTATTGGACTGACCTCTGAAAGCACCCCGCATAGGAGGCGTGGTAGATACCGGTAGTGCATAATAAGGCTCCTGAAGCCTAGGAGGAGCTGGAGCACTATTGGCTGCTGGAAGAGCTTAATGAATAGGGCGACTCATATAACCCCTACCATGACGTCCTGCAGCCGAGGCACGGGCACCAAAGAAGTGGCTCGACTCTCGAGACCTCTTGGCCTCCCTCTCCTCTCTCTCCCTAGCATGCATACCCTTAATCCTCCTAGCAATGCTTACTACCTGCTTATAAGAAATATCCATCTCCAACTCACGAGCCATGATTGGATTTGATGCTGGGAATAAAGCCCTCAATAAATCGGTGAACCCTCTCGCAAATAGTAGAAACCAAGGCTGGTGCATACATAGCCAAACTGGTGTAACGGACAACATACTCTGAGATAGTCATAGTACCCTAGCAAAAAAGCTCAAACTCTGCACGCCATGTGTCCCTAAGTCTCTGAGGAACATACTCTCTCAGGAATAGATCTAAAAACTGAGTCCAAGTCAATGAAGCAGCCTCATCCGGACTGTTTAACTCATAGGTGCACCACCACCCATAGGCGGCTCCTCGAAGCTGGAAAGTAGTGAAGGAAACCCTGTTTGATCCTGATATACCCATGGTACAAAGAATGCGGTAACACTCATCTAGAAATACCAGAGCATCGTCCGATGCTAGACCACTGAATACAGGGGGCTTGTACTTCTTGAACCTCTCAAGCCTCAACTACTCATCCTCGGAAGTTGTTGCCCTGTCCTTGGGCTGAACCGGCACTGCAGGCGGTACAGGAATAATCTCAAGGACCTGCTCAACATGCACTCGCTACTCAGGAGTGCGGGCGGCGGGAGTCTGTGCTCCTCCCTCGGCCTGAGATGTAGCTGCAGCAAGGGGAAGCAACCCTGCCTGAGCTAGAGTGGTGTACATGCTCATGAACTGTGCCAAAGTCTCCTGGAAAGCTGGAGTGGTAGTAGCAGTAGGCGTGTCAGGTGCCTGGACTCCGGCTAGAACTACTGGTGGTACCTCGGCAGCAGCTCGCGCAGGTGCTCTAGCTGCACCACGTGTGCGTCATTGGTCTCTACCCCGGCCCCTACCTCTGACAGTTGCAGTAAGGGGCGCGGGTGCCTGATCATCTCGGGTAGCACGTGTCCTCACCATCTATGAGAGAATAAAAGACAGAAGTTTAGAATTGTGATATCAAAATATCGCATGACAAGGAAATCAAATGAAGTGGAATTTCCTAACAGTTACATAGCCTCTTGTAGATAAGTACAGACATCTTTGTACCGATAGCGAGACTCTAATAAATCGGCTTGCGATCCATGACTCCTATGAACCGAGAGCTATGATACCAACTTGTCACGACCCCAGTTTGCCTTCCATGAATTGTCGTGACGGCACCTAGTCTCTACGACTAGGTAAGCCTAATAAATGCGGAACATAAACAAAACTAGCAGAAGAAAATAACCAAAAACCAAAAGTAACTAAACGGAACAATAGTTATAATGTCGTTCGGCATATACAACACAACATTCTCAAAACCAAGTACACTATCCCAAAACTCGGAATCTCACGGAAACACAAGCCTTTGGAATATCTAACAGTCTAACTCCAGAATATCTAACAAGAAAGAAAAATATAGAAGGGCAATGTCTAACAGCTAGAATAGAGAGGGACTTCTCGGTCTACGAACGCGGCAGATGTACCTCGAAGTTTCTAGAGCAGTCGCCTCCCTCAAGGATGGTAGGCCTCTGTAGCGGTACATGGATCTGCACATGAAAAACATGCACAAAAAGGGCATGAGTACACCACAGCGGTACTCGGTAAGTGCCAAGTCTAACCTCGGTTGGGTAGTGACGAGGAAGGTCAGGGCCCTACTAAGGTTAAATAAAATATAAAGATCAACAATATATAACAGAACAGTATAAATAAGTATGGCAGTAAAATAACACCGGATGTACAGGACAACAACAACTATACAGAAACCAGGTAAACATGGAAAGGAAATACAACTCAGCACCAATAATAACAATCGGGGATCTCCCAGGATACCGTCCTGTAGTCTCATCTGTACATGTCTAGTGGATCTCCCGGGATCCCGTCCCGTAGTCCAACCCATAGTGCGCGGGGATCTACCGAAATCCCGTTCCGTAGTCCCAAATGTAAATACCCAGTACTGGGAGAATCTACTGGGTGCATTCCCGTAGTTCCATATAACTGTGTAGGGGGATCTACTGTGAATCTAACCCATAGTCCCAAAGTAAATAGACAAGGGGGAGCTACCGGAATCCCACATCCGTAGTCCCAAAATAAATACACAGCAGCAGCAGGAAGATATACAGAAATGGCAAAATTTCATATTAAGGCAATAAGTGATTCTAGCCTAGCATGCTGCACAGAATTCAAGTAAGGCAGGTTGAATCAAATAAAGCAATTAAGTCACTTAGACATGCTTTCCTAAGCTAACAACAGGCTTAATAGTGCAAGTAATAGAAATAGGAAAGGAAACATACTAGTAAGTACTTAAAGAAAACCGGATTTTCAACAATAGCACAAGTACGAACTCGTCAACTCACGTACAAGGCATTTCAATTACCAAACATACCAATCCTAAGGGGGAGGTCCCCCACACAAGGTTAGACAAGACACTTACCTCGAACCGACTCAAAAATCAATCTGAAACCATGCTCTTGCCACGAGTACTCGACTCCAAATGGCCCAAATTTATTGAACTCAATTTCATAATGTAAATAACACTTCAAGTAACTGATTCTACAGTTAAATTTCAAAGGTAATACGCGAAATTATGTAAAATGACCAAAATGCCCATCGGTCCCATGTCTCGGAATCGGGTGAAATTTACATTTTCAAAAACCTCGTACTCTCACGAGTCTATACATAGCAAGAACATTGAAATCGGAGTCCAAATGGCTCATCAAATCCTTATTAAAAGGTCTCTTTAACTCAAGCCTTAATTACCCATTTTTTCCAAAGTTTTCGCCACTAATTAGGTTCAAACCCGGATGAAAATGGTGAAAGAATCGCTCAAATTCACGAAGAAAACTATTTATATGTTCTGCCCAGGTATTTTCGCATCTACGGCCCTGCTACTGCATCTGTGGTCCCGCTTTTGCGGACCAAAGGTCGCACCTGCGACTTTCACTTAAAGACCAGAAACCGCGTCTGCAATTACCCTTTCGCAGATACGCCACCGCTTCTGCGGTATTCCTTCCGCATCTGCAGAACCTGAAGACCCTCCCGAGATCCGCTTCTGTGATGGCTCCGTCGCTTCTGCAGCTCCGCACCTGTGGAACCCAAACCGCCGGTGCGGTTATGACAGAAGACCAGCTGCTGCAGCAAAACTTCAAACTCCAAATCCTTCCGTCAACCATCCGAATTCACCTCGAGGCCCCCGGGACCTCAACCAAAGGAATCAACAAGTCACAAACCACTATCCAAACTTATACCAATCCTTAAAATGCCTAAAACAACATCAAAACCTCGAATTAACCATGGATTTAAGCCTAAGAACTCCAAATTTCTCAAAATACACTTTCTATCAAAAGGTCTATCAAACCTCGTCCGAATGACATGAAATTTTGTACACACATCACATTCAACACTATGGAGCTACTCCAACTTCTGGAATGTCATTCCGACCCTCGGATCAAAATCTCACTATCAGACCGGAAACTTCAAAAATTCAACTTTCGGCATTTCAAGCCTAAATTAGCTACGGACCTCCAAAACACGATCCGAACACACCCCGAAGCCCAAAATCACCTAACGAAGCTAACAGAATCATTGGATTTCCATTCTGAGGCCGTCTTCATACTGTTCTGACTACGGTCAACTTTCCAACACTTAAGCTCTCATTTACGGACTAAGTGTCTCAGAACTCTCCGAAACTCAAAACCGAATATCCCGGCAAATCAAAATAGCATAATTAAACTTGGGGAAATCAATTAATATTGGATTGATGCGTAAATTCTTAAGACGACCGGCTGGGTCGTTACAGTTAACTCGGGAGAAGGTGTTAGGCATTCCCGGATTCCGTAGTTCTAGCACGGTCGCTCAACTATTATATTTGGCCTAATTATCTGATTTTAAAACACTTTGAAACATATGTGCATTTTTTACTTTAAAATGCTTTTAATTATTTTTAAGACGCTTTTAGAAAGATTCAACGTTATCTAAACCATGCCTTGAACCACGCCACATGAAATGCACCCACGGTTTGCGACACATTCTATTTAACGTTGTTAAGAATCGGAATTGGGTCACATGTAATGTGCACCCGAAGTTAATGATTAAAAGAAAGTCAATTTAAAGAACGCGCCTACAGCAACTATGGAGGTCAAATTAATAACAAAGTTTGCAAGGGCCATGGAAAATTTAATTGATAGCACACCTCGATTTTTAAAGAGTTAATATTAATTAAATGAGGGCCATGGGTTACTTGATCTTGCTTATGGCACACCTCAAGTCTATTTGTTCAAATGGTTTCTTGGTTTAGATTTATAAGGGCCATAAATTATTGGTTTTATTCGATATGGCATGCCTCAACCTCGTAAAAGAATTACTTTAAAACAAACGCAATTTGAAGCTATTATTTGCACAAGTATTGATTACAGGGTGTGTTGGGCCTTTAGGAGTTTGAGCCAGGCAAGATGTATACATAATTCTGAGCAGCCCATTAAATAGGGACCTGGGCTCGAACACAAACCCAAAGAAACTGTAAAGCCGCAAATCTCCCCATTTCAAAGTGGCCTCAAGGTCCAGGCTCAAAGGGAACCCAAACCTCATGAAAAGAAAAAGGCTAAGGAGCATGAGACTCGAGATCGAGTCCTCACAAAACATGAGCAACATTTGAAACTCAATCATACTAACTGAGCCCAATTGACTTTCATCAATACACAGCAACATGACACAAGAGGAAAAAAAACTTTAGATGTTATCAAACCATACTATATGCCTAAGAGCAACATTATTTTGAATTAAATTGCACTAGTGACATGAGAAACGAAGCTGTACAGCATTCATATTTAATTCAGTCCCAAGCCAGCCTATAAACACTTGTATGAAATCTAAACTTCAATTAAACCCTTTTTGACACACACAATAGCAACAAAAACCCCATGAGATTGTCATGTAACAACCCTGAATCTAAACATCAAATCAGCTTTAAACATGCTTAAACACAGACCAAGAGTAATTCAATATATGGCTTAACCCTTACTGTAGATGACCTGAAGCATTTTCCCCATCCATGGCAAGTTTAAACCAAACTACCAACCAATAAGAGACACAGATAACTTAAATTTCAACTTAGCAATATGACACCACATCCATAACATGAAATAGACTAACAAAATGCATATAAGATTAAAATATTATAGGCTATGAATGAGATTAAAGAATAAAGAAGAATTCAACAAAAACAATGGTGTTCATTAGATATCCACATTCAATTTGCATGTTTACATCTCATACGTTATCCATCGCCCAAAAAATACCTGAAGGTCAAAAGAAAAAGCAATGAGAGTGAGGAATCAGCAGCAGCAGTGAATCAGCTCATTAAACTCGGCAAATTCAGGTTCTTTCAAATCATTTTTGAACCCAGATGAACACAGTTCTTGGAGCTTTTTTAGAAAATTCTGACTAACAATGGAAGCAAGGAGCAAAACCAAGCAAGTTTCCACTACAAGATGCAAGTAATTTTCAGTGTTTTCAGAGTCTAGAGGAGCTCAGTCGTTTTTTGGAAAAAAAATTAAGGTTCTAATCTCTAAAATCTCTCTTGACAATGAAGGAAAATAAGCCTCTTATAGAAGACCTTTAGGGCAGTAGAAATGACCCTAACATTTATCAATTACCCCTTCCCCAATTTTCCATTTTTCAATTTAGACCCTGATTTTTTAGTCTGTTTGTTAAGTCAGCCCCATTACCCATTTTCGTAGCAGCTTCCTAGTTAGTTAGGGCAGATTTCTTTTATCCAAACTCCCTAAATTACCCTTTGAATTCCTAGTATTAACCTTCCTAACCCAAACCAATGCAGGCCATCTAATTCCCAAACCTGGGCCTAAACAAGTGGGCTTCTAATGCCCTAGGTGTGGACTGCCATGAACCCCAAAAATGGTCCCAAATCAGTAAAGTAAGGAAACAAATCAAATAAAACCAAAGGGCTCAAATTAACCAATAGAACCTAAACGTGATGAACCCAAACCCCCACTAATTAATTCAGCCTACGATTGGCTAAAGAATGAAAGAGAAGAGGAAAAAGAAGTATAGTAGAGCTGGGCATGTTGGTACTATTTAACAAACCAACGACAATCTAATTTAAACATAGAAAACAAAAGAAAGAAATCGACCGACTGACTTGAACAAGACATAGCATAAATAATTGACAAACGAATGGTAAAAAATGAAAACAGAATCAAGAATCAAGTCAAACAAGGTTAAAGAGGGACTGACGAGATATGGGAAAAGAAGAACGGACATGCGATCAAAATGAGAAGCAAGTGATGTTTTACCAAAAACACACGAGTGAGTCGATGAACAGCATCACTTGATAAACTTGCCGGCGTCCTTCGATTTGAGATGAAATTGGTATCAATCGCATGTTCTATTGAGAACAAGCGAATAACACAAATTTCAACTTTAATCGCTCTAGGAAACATGACGATTGGGAGATTTGGGGATTTTAAGGTTTGGGGTGATGACCTCATATCTAAAATTCGAGGCGATGGAAAGGGATTTGAGGGGAATTGTTTTGGGGTTTAGGAAGAGGAGGGGTTGGGGGTTATGGGGTGTAACTTTGGAGGTGGTTTGAGGTGGCGCCGCCACCGGAGATGGTGAGGAATTTAGGGCAGTGTTAGGGTTTGGGTTCAGAGAGTCTGAGGATTGAAAGGGGAAGCCGATGGAACTAGGGGGTGTGAGGCTTGTTCGGACATTTAAATACTTAGGGTCCCTTAGTTCTGGTCCGTTGGATCACTGTGATCCAGCGGCTGAGATGGGCTAAGGTAGGACAGTGTCGTTTAGTTAAGCTGAAGACTGGACCGGGTTGGGACTTAATTTTGGGCCTGGGTTGGGAAACATTTGAGCGGGTCTTCAATTAAAATGGTCTCACAAGACAAATCATTTTTCCAATTCCTTTTTTTTTATTTTCTAATTTTTCCTTTTCTTTTAATTAAAAATCCTACAAATTAAAAATCCTAAATTATCCAAAATTGTGAAATTAAACTAATTATCTAATTATAAAAATTATAAACAATACTTAATTCTAAATTAAAAGAGAAAAATCAATTAGCTAAATATTAAAAGACAAAAATGTAAAACTGAGTTTTTTTGTGATTTTTCATTTTTAACAACTGATTTACTAATTAACCTAAAAAATATAAAAATAAATCCTAAATGAAAATGCAGAGTATTTTTTGTATTTTCATGATTTTAAATAAAAATTAACATGCAAAGAAAAATGCAAATAATTATGAAAATGCTAAAACAATTTCTAAAATGGCAAATAATAAAAAGAAAAATCTATTTCCTTGGGATTCTGTAGGAGTATTTCATATAGGGCGAAAATCACGTGCTCACAGACTTGTCCTATGAGGAGGAGCCGGTAGCTATTCTAGACCGGCAGGTTCGTCAGTTGAGATCGAAGAGTTTCCCTTCTGTTCGTGTTCAGTGGAGATGTCAGCCTTCTAAGGCATCGACCTGGGAGTCCAAGTCCGATATGTGAAGCTGTTATCCCCATCTTTTTCCCGACTCATGTACTTCCTTCTTATGTCCGTTCGAGGGCGAACGGTTATTTTAGAGGTGGAGGATGTGATGACCCAAAAGGTCATCACTTGTTTTAAAAATAAATTCAGTGTTTTGAGGCCTAAAACATCCCTTTTACCTCACCTTGATTTGCATGTGTGGTCTGGACCTATATCCGGAAAACCTTCTATGTGAAAAGATGAGAAATAGAAAATTTCTAGAGTTAAAAATTTGATTTTGATTGACTTTGTTCAATATTTTGAGAAAACGGACCCGGATTCATGTTGCAATGATTCGGGGAGGTCCGCAATGAAATATGGGACTTGGGCGTATGCCCAGAAATGAATTTCGAGGTCCCAAGCCTTAGGAATCAATTTTTGAAAGAAATTGTTTTGCAGAATTATCTAAGAAATGAAGAAAAAATTAATGTTTGAAACCATTGGTATCGGGCCCGTATTTTGGTTCCGGAGCCCAGTACAAACTGTTATAGTATTTGAATGATAAATGTGAAATTTGATGAAAACGGAGTTTATTTGACATGAGTTGGACTTCCGGTTGAAGGGTTATGAACTTTGAGTGTTCTTGATGAAAATGTTGAGTTTTGAGATTTAATGCATGGTTTTACATGTTATTTCGATGATGTGATGGCACGAGTAGGTCCATATGATGTTTTTGAGTTAGTATGCACGTTTGGTTTGAAGTACCGAGGGCTCGCGTGAGTTTCGGGCAGGTTCCAGGATGTTTTAGGCTTAAAACATAACTGTTGCAGGTTAGAGAAGTTGCAGATCTCTGAACCCGCCAGTGCAGTCCGCAATTATTTTGTGCTACCATGGAGGGGCCTTTGCGGCCGCAAAGGATTTTGTGTTGACCGCGGTGGGGGCTTTGCGGCCGCACTCGATTTTGTGCGGTCCGCGGTAAGGAAGAATCTGCAGGTTCACTAGTCTGACTTCGAAAGCCTATATCTTTTGATCTACAAGGAATTTTGAGATGATTCAAAAACAAAAGTTGTAGCCCTTCGTGTCTAGTTTCCAGAAAAATAAAGAAATCACAATTTGGACATTTGTAAAGAATGTTATGGCCAAAATACTAAAGCATATCACCGCAATCAACATTGTGAGCTCCACGGCCGCACTCCTTTTTGTGCGGTCCGCACAGGGGGCCTGAGAGGGGTATATTTAAACGGGAATTTCAGTTATTTTTTATTTTTCAAAACCCCAAAAATATAAGATCTGACTTTTCAAACAACCTTTCTTCTCCAAAATATTAGTAAGTGATTTCTAACTCATTTTCTTTACTCCTTAACTTCTTTTTACAAGATTTCATCCTATACTCAATGGTTTTCATGGGGGAAATTGGGTGTTTTGGGTAGAACCTAGGTTTTTCAAATTTTTGAGATTTGGACCTCGATTTGAGGTCCGATTTCAAAACAAATTATATATTTAGGTTCGTGGGGGAATGGGTAATCGGGTTTTGGTTTGAACCTCGGGTTTTGACCGTGTGGGCCCGAGGGCGATTTTTGACTTTTTGGGAAAATATTTAGAAAACTTATTTTCATGCATTAGAATTGATTCATTTAGCATTTATTGATGTAATTAAGTAACTTGTGGCTAGATACGAGCGAATTGGTGGTGGAATCAAGAGGTAAAGCGATAGTTGAGACTTGAATTGTGTTCGTGGCATCGAGGTAAGTGTTTGGTCTAACCTTAGCTTGAGGGATTAGGAGTTGTGTCCTATTTGCTATATGTTATTTGTTGAGTATGACGTATAGGCATGGTGACGAGTATCTATACGTTAGTGTCAAGCATGCCCGTGAGTCTTATACTATGATTAATGTGACTTCGTTTCGTATTGTTCATGCTCTATATGATAATTTCTATTGAGGAATATGACTTGTGGAAGAGTTATTATTAATTGAACATGGTAGAGCGTTGGCTCAAGTTAAGAATTGAATTGTTGAACATTATAGAGCATTGCCTCAAGTTGTGAATTGAGTTGTGAAGTAAATTGTGAAAGAAGAAAGAAGAGAGAGGATTATGATATGATCCCCCTTGCCGGGATGTTATTGTTTTAATGTTATCTCCCTTGACGGGATGTTATTGTTTTGATATTGTTTCCCTTGCCATGATTTAATTGTTGTACTATTGTTCCCTTGCTGGGATTTTATTGTGATTTTATTTATTTCCTTTCCCTTATTTCTTGTGATTGTTGTTTGGGTGAGGAAGAGTGTTAAAGTACGAAGGGTGATGTTGTGTATGATTTTGTGAGGAAGAGTGTAAAATCACGAAGGGTGATGCCGTACCGCACGATGTACAATTCTGTGATGATTACATTGATTTTATGGTGAGGAAGAGAGTAAAAGCACGAAGGGTTATGCCATGTAGATTATGTTGATTCTTATGGTGAGGACGAGAGTAAAAGCATGAAGGACGATGTCGTGCACTTGTCCTTTATTTTCCTGATTCTTGCTGATAATTGAGTTATGTTGTCATTTACGTTTATTTACTGATTTTCTATTGTTACTTGATTTTATTTTGATGTTATAAATTCCCTTACCCTATTTGCTTTGTGATTGTTGCTTGGGTGAGGAAGAGTATAAAGCATGAAGGGTGATGCCGTGTATTGTTTGGTGAGAGAGTGTTAAAGCACGAAGGGTAATGTCGTGTATTGTTTTAGTGAGAGAGTGTTGAAGCACGAAGGGTGATGTCGTGCACTTGTCTTTGATTTCCTGATTTTTTATTGATAACTGAGTTACAGTTTCTCTACATTTAATTGTTGGTTTCGTGTTGATACTTGTTGTACCCCGCAACATGATTCCCCCTTCCTATTTTCAATTGAACTGTGGTGATCCTCATATTTATTTATTGTTCTTCTGTTATTATTCGATGTCCCCGCAACATGTTACCCCCTCCTATACTTAACTGTACATTATTGTTCTTCTTTTCCGCTGTATATGATTTTACTGCATATGTTTATTTGGTAGTTTGGTCCTAGCCTCGTCACTACTTCGCCGAGGTTAGGCTAGGCACTTACTAGCACATGGAGTCGGTTGTGTTGATACTACACTCTGCACTGTGTGCAGATCCCAGAGCAGCAGCATTCAGACCTTAGTTTGGGTGGCTGCCTTTAGTCCAGTTGGAGATTTTGATGTAATCCTGCAGGCGTCCGCAGGCCCTGGCATCTCCCTCTATTCCTTCATCCTGGTTCATATACTATTTCAGAAATAGTGTATTAGCTATCTTTCAGACCTTGTTTATAGTAAATTCTAGACTGTTTGTGAAGCGTGACATCAGTTCTGGGTAGATTTTACTTAAGATGTTGTATTGGATATTTATTCAAATGTTTTATCGTTTTCTTCTGCTTGCTTTAAATTTCTGTTGTTTATAACTGTTGATTCACACTTTTTAAAGAAATTAAAAATGGGGAAAAGGTAAATTGTTCTAACGGTTGGCTTGCCTAGCTTTCACTAGTATGTGCCACCACGACTCCCGAGGGTGAGAAATCTGGGTCGTGACAGGTAAAGCGGTGGTTGAGGCTTGATTGTGTTTGTGGCATTGAGGTAAGTGTTTGGTTCTGACCTTAGCTTGAGGGAATAGGAGTCTGGGTCTTATTTGCTATGTGTTAAATTGTTGAGTACGGCGTATAGGTATGGTAACGAGTATCTATACGTCGGTGTCAAGCATGTCCGTGAGTCTTATACTATGATTAATGTGACTCCGTTTTGTGTTGTCTATGCTTAATATGATGATTTCTAATGTTGAACAAGGCTTATGGAAGTATTCTTGGTAATTGAACATTGTAGAGTGTTGGCTCAAGTTGAGGATTGAGTTGTGAAGTAATTGTGGAGAAGAGAAGAGGTTTATCATATTGTCTCCCTTGCCGGGTTGTTATTGCTTTTGATATTATTTCCCTTGCTGGGATGTTATCGCTCATGATATTGTTTCCCTTGCCGGGATATTATTGTTATACTAGTGTTCCTTTGCCGGGATTATATTGTGATTTTATTGATTCCCTTGCCCGAATTGCTTTGTGATTGTTGCTTGGGTAAGGAAGAGTGTAAAAGCACGAAGGGTAATGTCGTGCGTGATATTTGTGAGTGAGTGTTAATACACTAAGGATGATATCGTGCCGATATTGTAAATGTAAAAACACGAAGGGTGATGTTGTGTCATGATATGAGCGATAATGTACGAAGTATAATGTCGTGCCATGATTATGTGAGGTAAAAGAACGAAGGGTGATGTCATTGTCATGACCCGGATTTCCCAACCTCGGGGGTTGTGATGGCGCCTACTAATGAGAGCTAGGCAAGCCAAACCTTAACTACTTGCTACGCTTCCATATTGCTTCATTTTAAAAAACACAAGGCGATAACATGATAACAACGAAACTTTAAATAATTAGCGGAAGTCAACAATTAAATATCTTAAGTCTACGTCTATTACAACTTTTAAAACCTCAAATACCCAAAACCTGATGTCACAGTGTCACAAACTATCTAAGATTTCTACATACAAGTTCTGAAGAGATAACAGTATGTTGTTTCTGAATAAAAGAAAATGACACAGGAAGTAGAGATAGAGGGAGACGCTAGGGCCTGCGGACGCCTGCAGTCTACCTTGGGTCTCCGGGTGGACTGAAGGAAGCACTCCAACTATTGTCCGAAAGCTGCTCCCGGATGTGCACATAGTACAGAGTGTAGTATCAGCACAACCGACCCCATATGTTGGTAAGTGTCTAGCCTAACCTCGGCGAAGTAGTGACGAGGCTAGGACCAGACCACCAAATAAACGTGTGCAGTTCATATATATATATAGCGGAAAAGAAATACAGAAATAACCAGTCAATGTAGGAGGGGGGAAACATGTTGTGGGGGAGGTAATAGTTACGAATAGCAAGGCATCAAGTAAGGAAAGAAACAACATAACTAGAATATCAATAAGGAAGCAGAAATCAACAATTGCACGGCATCACCTTTCGTGCTTTTACTCTCAGCCTCACCAAAGCAGTTATATAATAAAAATGTGCATGGCATCACTCTTCGTGCTTTTACTCTCTTCCTCACCAAACAATCATACAATCAAAATGTGCACGACATCACCCTTCGTGCTTTTACTCTCTTCCTTCACCATATAATCAATAAATTGGGCACGGAATGGTACGGCGTGCGGCACAGCATCACTCTTCGTGCTTTATACTATTTCTTCACAATAACAAACAATGCACGACATCACCCTTCATGCTTTAACACTCTTCCTCACCCAAACAACAATCACAAGCAAAGGGGCAAGAGAATAAACAAAATAGTAATAGAGATCCCGGCAAGGGAACAACAATTAAATCAACAATAACCCGGGAAGGGTGACAACATCATGATCTCTTCTCTTTCTCAATTTTACTTCACAATTCACTTCACAACGCGACAATGCTCTAAAAATTCAACTGTCACTTATACTTCCACAATTTTGCTATACAACTTGAGCCAGTTCTCCTCAATGTTCATAGGTCACAATTCTTTCCACAAACTTTATACAACAATTAGAAATCTTCACCAAGGCATGAATAATACAACGAAATCATGAAAATCACAATATAAGACTCATCACCATGCCTATACTTCGTACTCGACAAGAATTAAATAGCAAATAGGACGCAACTCCTAATCCCTCAAGCTAAGGTTAGACCAAACACTTACCTCGATACCACAAACACAATTCACGATTCAATTATAGCTTTACCCCTTGATTCCACCACTAATTCGCTCGTCGAATTGATTTGGAGAAGAAAGGTTGTTTGAATAATCGCCTCTTATATTTTTAGGGTTTTTGAAAAGTGCAAAATAACTGAAAATCTCGTCTATTTATACCAACTCAGATCCCCTGTGCGGACCGCACAAAATGGACTGCGGACGCACAGGTTTTCCTAAGGTACTGCGGTCCAGTGCCCTGTGCGGATGACACGAAATGGACTGCGGCCGCACAGACCTCTACCGCGGACCGCACAGGCCTCCACCGTGCACCGCATGAAGACCGCGGACCGCACTGGCCCCCCTTCCGCGGTCGCACACGTTTTTGTGTGAACCGCACTGACGGGTTTAGAGACCTGTAACTTTTGGTTTTAAGTCTAAAACATCCTGAACCTACCTGAAACTCACCCGAGCCCTCGGAACTCCAAACCAAGTGTGCATACTAACTCAAAAACATCATATGGACCTACTCGTGTAATCAAATCATCAAAATAACATCATGAACATCAAATTAAATCTCGAGATCAATAAAATTTTCTCAAAACTTCTTTAAACATAAATTTTGCAATTTAAGTCCGAATCACGTCATATGACATCCGTTTTTTACAAATTCCACAGAAATATCTTAAATCATATATAAGACCTGTACCGTGCGCCGAAACCAAAATACGGGCCCGATACATCATGTTCTAATCAAATTTCATTTCAAATTTCTTTAACATTTCCAGAAAACAATTTCCTTTAAAAATTCATTTCTCGGGCTTGGGACATCGAAAATCGATTCCGGGCATACGCCCAAGTCCATATTTTCCTGCGGACCCTCTGGGACCGTCAAATCACGGGTCCGAGTACGTTTACCCAAAACGTTGACCGAAGTCAAATTAGCTCATTTATAATCAAAACTTATCATTTTTCACAGATTATCATATTTAAGCTTTTCGGCTATGCAAATCGAGGTGACTCTAAATGAGGTTTTCAAGGCCTCGGAAACACAGAATTTAGTTTAAAAGCAAGTGATGACCCTTTGGGTCGTCACAGTCATGCTGATTATATTGATTCTTATGGTGAGAACGAGAGTAAAAGCACGAAGGGTGATGCTGTGCACTTGTGATTGTTCTCCTTATTCTTGCTTACAGTTGAATTTTGGTGCTCCGTATGCTTATTGTCACGACCCAAAATCCCTCTGAAGGAGTCTTGATGGCACATAGTCTCTAAACTAGGTAAGCCTAGCATTTACTGAAATAACATTAGCATTTACTACCTTCAAATTAAATAACTCTCAATAAATCACAATTCTCCAAAACTAGTGGTACAAGTCATAAGCTTTTCTAAGAGTAGCTATATAAAATAAATATAACATTGTTCCAAAACTAGAAGGAATCAATAGAACGTAAATACAAACGAAGGTGACTCTGAGGCCTGCGAATGTAGCAACAGGTTACCGTAAGTCACCTTCATTTGTATTTACATTCCATTGATTCCTTCTTGTTCTGGAACAATGTTGTATTTATTTTATATAACTACTCTTAGAAAGGCTTATAAATAGGTTACCGTGAGTCTCCACCGCGACCATCCGCACAGCTACTATTGATCAATACCTGGATCTGTACACAAAAATATACAGAAGTGTAGTATGAGCACACCACGGCGGTGACCAGTAAGTATCAAGGCCAACCTCGATGGGGTAGTGACGAGGAACAACCAAAACACCTACTGGTCAAATGAAATGAACAAGATATGATAGTGAAATATCAAGATAAAGATAACGAGATAATATCAACAGCGGAGAGAAATCAAAATACAAATAGCAGGAACAATAAAGGGAGAACACAGGTAGTAACGAACGATAACCAAGTAAATCAGATAACCAAGTAAATCAGATAACCAGGTAAATCAGATAACCAAGTAAGTCAGATAACCAAGTAAGTCAGATAACCAAGTAAATCAGATAACCAAGTAAATCAACACTGACTTAACAGGAATAGAGACAAATAAGAATGTATTTAAATAAAGAATGCAATACCAACTCAATCAATCACATCATGTCTAATAAATAATCTCGACCATCTCAATCCTCGATTTCTCATATCATAATTCCAACTTCCGAACCTTTAGCACACATGGTATCTTGTTCCCCCATAATTTCCATCTCATTTTTAACAACAAAATTCACATGCTATACAATACATAATGTCCGTACAAATGCACTCAAGATGTTCAAGAAGTCTCATTTACCTAATATAAGTAAATTACAATTTCTAAACTAATTAGGAAAACCAGCGCGAAAAGATGAAGTTGTTTTTTTTTTTGAAATCATTTCAGTAAAGAAGGTACCCTTTCAATTAAAATACAATATCGAATGGATTATTATCTTTAACATGGGAGTTAATAACTTAAAGCTTAGTAGAATTATTTTTTTTAAGTAAATACAACCTCAGGCGGTTTAAGGGGATATAATTGAGAAACTAATTAAATTAAAGATGTAACAATTATTGAAGCTTAAAGTATTGGAATATATATATACGGCGAGTTATTGAAAACACTGTAGGTTCCAACATAAAGGATCACAACAATAAAGGGATTTAAATAGTTAAAGCACTTGAATTAATAACAACAAATAAACACAGCAACAGAAAGTGCACGGCATCACCCTTCGTGCTTTTACTCTCATTCTCACCATAAAAATCAATATTCACTTTTAATCTTTCTTGTTTCAGTGTGCAACCTGATCCCAAATCATATAATACCGTTGCGGCATGCAACCCGATCCCATTTCACATAATACCATTGCAGTGTGCAACCCGATCTCATTTCACATAATATCGTTGCGGCGTGCAACCCGATCCCATTTCACATAATACCGTTGCGGCGTGCAACCCGATCCCATTTCACATAATACCATTGCGGCGTGCAACCCGATCCTATTTCATATAATACTGTTGCGGCGTGCAACCTGATCCCCAAATATAATTCTACATCTGGTATAAAAGAATCTGGCAAGGGAACAAGAGTATAACAACAACATCCCGGCAAGGGAGACAATATCATAAACAATAACATCCCGGCAAAGGAATCAAAAAGTACATCATAAGAGTCACGGAAAAGAAACCAAGAAGCACGATAACCTCAACAAAACAATAAGACATAATAAGCACGTGATACTACACCAGTAACCACAACAATTGGACATGTAACATATTTGCACGAAGTCATAGAAGAACTCACAATCAAGAAGTATCCAAAATAATAAGGGAGGCAATCACTTCAATTAAGGCAATTAAGGGTCACTGTAATACGTAGGAATTAGAGGAAAGTTAACAACATCATATGAAGAATATAGAGGCAATTCAAGCAATTATTAAACCCAATCATAACAGGATACTTTCCACATAATGGACATAAGGATTTAAGAACCCTATAGGCAAATTTCCCACAAATAAATCCGATCACACACTCGTCACCTCGCGTGCACAGACTACAATTAGCATAGAAGACTCAAATCCTAAGGGGAAGTCTCCCCCCCCCCACAAGGTTAGACAAGATATTTACCTCAATCCGGCAAATTCAATACTCAATTTAGATTTTCCTTTACCAATTCATCAACGCTCGGCTCAATCTAGCCAAAAACGACTCAAATACATCAAACAATGCAAGAGAAAACAATTTCAATTAACAAAACTATGATTCTTATACAATTTGCAAAAAGTCAACAAAAGTCAACTCTCCGAGCCCGCACCTCGGAACCCAACAAAATTTATAAAAATCGAACACCCATTCTGCTACGAGTTCATCCGTACAAAAATTTCTAATTCTGATACCATTTGGTTATTCAAATCATCATTTTATATTTTTGAATGATTTCACAATTTTCCCCAAATTTTCCTTTAGATTCTCATGAATTAGATGTTAAATCTAAGATATTGTCGCGCGCCATTTTTCTCGCGAAATCGGATTTATGACATTTGGGAGGACAACTCGTTCCCTTTCGGGAATTGGGTTTTGGAGTGAAGAGTCGCCACCTAATGATTTGAGTGCATTAGGACACTAGGGAAGGTTTGATTTGAACAGCCAGAGATTGGGTAAGGGCTTGAAATTATCTCAAGGGGAAGGTGTTAGGCACCCCTCAAGATCCACTAGTGTGGTTCCCGGCCAAGCTATTATTATGACTTTAGTGCAAATAACATATAGGCAAATAAAGGCTTCAAATAAGAAGGGATTTTCACGTAATGGTTACAAATAAACAAAAGTAAGAAAAGGTAACTAAAAGAGTTGATTTTCTTAAAAGAACTGGTTAAAATAATTTAGAAGAAATAAAGAAAACAAAGGAAAGGATGGGTCCTAGGTTTATAAATAATATGGATCGCTCCACACAACATTCGGTAAACACTCCTCAATGAGGGGATACACGTGATGTTATTGCGTGGTCATCATATCCATATCTACCCTTTCCCACCCTGTTAAGGTATTAAAGCGCAGAATGGTCTCGTTCACTTATTGCATGCGATTACCTGCCCCAATCTTATCAGTCCCGGAGGCATTTAGGGCTACTAATCCTAAAGGAGGAGGTATTGGGCTTATTTGTGGTTTCAAAAGGTAAAATACTAAGGCGATAAACAAAACACATATAGCAAGTTTTGGGAAAGCATATAAACAAATAAAAGGGCTCAAACAGACCTCCTTTAAACCAAAGAAAGCACATAATGTAGCATGAATTGCATGTACTGTTTAAGGTCTGATTAAAACTTAAAGGGTCGAGGCAGACTGATTTATTACATAGTTCAGATAAGAAGCTCGAATTAGGCCTGCCTGCTGGTTGTAGCATATAAAATCTGATTCAGTTTATAAACTTTCACCCTATGGCTTGCCTAGGTGTTAGACGAAAACCATATAGGCATGATATCTACCGATTCCAGAAACAATGAAGTAAACATGAATACATACTGGTTTAAGAAAAAAAATCATTTGTTATTAAAAAAGGGTGAGTTTTAGCAAAAGAGCATGCGTCATTATTACTGGTTTTAAACTTATAAGCAAATGAAGCGGTTCAGATTCGATTAAAGCACCTATAGGCATGCTTTCTATGTGTTGTCGATTTTGGACACTTTTACAAACATATCAAGAGTGCAGAAATCCTATAGGCATAGCATCTGAATGTTGTACTTCGTTTAAAGCCTATGAACATGATATCTAATTGCAGTTGATTATTTAAGACCTACGAACGTGTTTGCCTGATGAGGAATGCATATGCAAGATTCAGAAAGAACCTATAGGCAGGATATCTACATGATGTGCAGAAATTTAGATATTCCTATAGGCAGGGTATCTATATGCGAAATGCAAGATTCCTATAGACATGGTATCTATACATGAAAATGCAGAAATTCTTATAGACATGGTATCTAGACGTGAATGCAAGATTACTATGAACAGGATATCTACCTTTGTTTACATGCATGATTACCCCTCCCTTTTCACTAACCATCCCCAAAGGTTTATTACAAAGTTATTACAGTCCAAATAAAATAAAATAAAATACATGAGAAATTGAAAATTACAACCAAGGAGAGCCTGATTCAGTCTTCCTGTCTGAAATATGAAGTAAACTAACTCCAAAGATCATGTTTCAAAGCCTTTCTCCCATTTGGGTGTGTCAGAGTTCCCTAAGAGTTTTATAAGAACTCTGGGCAGTGCTTACACCCAAATGTATCACAATAGTGCAGTGTGGAAGGGCCAGCCCTCAAGTGTCCAAGTTCAGAGGGAACTCAAGGTCCCAAGGCAAGGCTCACAAGAGGGGGGCAAAACTTAGAGTCTAGGAGAGAGTGCAAGTGCAGAATTCTGAAAGGGAAAAAGGGGAAGGAAAACAGTACATATAGGGATATAGGGAATGGGGGATTGTGAGAGCACAAGAAGAGCAGGTTGATGGGCATACCCAGCAATAGGATGTGTTGGCACACCCATAAGCCTACTGGAACACATTGTTTAGAGGTTAGGATCCCCTAAGGAATCAAGTTCAAACCATAGACAATAACTTGCATATTGCCATCTTTTAAACTGTAACTCAAAGCACACAAAGGGAAATAGGGAATAGGGATTCATAGCAGAAACAAGCAAAAGGAAATCAACATGCTAGTTTAAGTATTTAACTCTGCAGAAGTAGTAAAGTAGACATAGAAGCAGCAAGCTGTAAGTAAACACATTATGGTGATGCTGAAGTTAAATTAGGACATACCAGTTTCAAAGAAACAAACCGGGAAAAGCAGTAGTCTTGTGAAAGTCAGAATGCAGACAAGAAGGAAGAATTCTATTATGTGAGAGTGAGAACTCATAAGAGATTGTGAATTGTGCCCTAAAGTCTGAAGTGTGTTTGTGAAAAGGGTCATGCCTTTTATAGTGTAGAAAGCATGCAGAAATAAGGTAAGAAAATAGTTTGAAAACTGATTGTCAATCAATTACACAAGGCTTCCCTTAATTAAGGGATTCAGATTCAAAACGAGTAAAACCATTTAAGGAAAGGAATTGAATAAACACTTTGTGTAAAGCATGCAATTGAGGGCAAATACATAAAGGTTATTTAAGGACAGGGTTTTGACAGTACACGGTTTGTGCAAATAAGGTAAGGGGTCAATTAACAGCCAGTAAATAACAAGGTCTGAGATTTGGTACGAATGAACCAAGTCAGAAAGATGAAGAAGGGTTTTACTTAAGTCGAGTAACAGAGGAAATCAATAAAAGATGGAAAGAAATCAATCAAGCTATATTCAGAAGGAAGTTTGCACTAATTGCAAATTTGAAAACCATTTAGAGGAAAATTCATCATATATAAGGAGCATGTTAGCATGAAAGAAGACTGTCGTGTAAATCAGTAGAAAAATCCAGTGTGGTAGAGTTTAGCAAAAAGTTCAGCATTGTATGAAAACTAAGATGTCCAAACTCAATTCAAAGACTCGAAGAGTTAGGGGTTCTAAAATAAAACCCTAGTTCAATCAAATATATGATCAAACCTGGCAGAACCCCCAAATTTTAGGGTTTCCACCTTGAATCAAGTACAAAGATGAGAAGACAAGTGGTCGAAGCAGGCTCAGAGGTTTCAGAGAAGAACTGAAACCTCTTGCATGCTTCTATCAACAGCAAAACTCATGAGAAAGCATAATATCAAGGTAACAGGCAGAACACAGTAGAAGCACTCAAAGAAAAAAATAGAGGAGAAACACTGATATGAACAGTGAACATGCTTAAGAAGTTTTTCAGAAGAAACTTAAATAGGGCTTAGTAGAAGGAAAGTAAAGAAGCTTAAGAACTTAGCAGGAAAGTACAGTAGGAGAAACATGTTGGAACATAGTAGAAGAAAAATACCAGAATATAATAGAAAAGCATATGAGAACACAATACGAAAAACATGGTAGAAAAACATACATGCATGGAGTATATAAACCACAGTAAAAAGAACATACAAGAACGGAGTATAAAAACTCAGTAGAAGAACATACAAGAATAGAACACGGTAGGAGAACATACGAGAACGTGGTAGATAAAAAACATAGGAGCACAGTAGAGGCAAATACACAAAAGAAAAGGGAAAGAAAGTCAGAGAAACACTTAGAAAAATTCAGAAACCCCTAAATCGTAAAAAAAAAGACTTTGAAAAGTAATTTTCGAAGGAAAAGTTACGGAGATCGTTTGAAAATGAAAAGAGAGCACAAATACACCACGGATCTAAAGAGATCGGAGAAAACCTTGAAGGGTTAGGGTTTCAGAAGAACCCTAGAAATGAGAAAGACTTTGAAAAGGTCACTGATCTGAGTCTAAGAGGTCAGAACCAGGTTCAAAACACCATGGTACACCGGACCAAGGCCAGCGATGATTCTGGAACCTTGAATCGGTAGAGGTCTGAGTGCAAACCTTTGAGGCCTGGCCTCGAATCTTCAGGTATCAGGTGTGTAAGAGCAAGGGGAGGTGAGTATTGGGTTTCCGTAGCCTTGGAAGCCATGGATTCCGGTGGTTTCCGGGGTGGAAGTGGTGGGAGGTGGCTAAGGTTTGAGAAGGTTCGAGAGAGTTTGAGATAATGGGGTGGGGGGTTCAGAGGTGGCTTGGTAGGTGGAAAATGATTTAAGTTTGGGGGGTTGGTAAATTAAAAAAGGAAAGGTAGAATCGTGGTCGTTGATCATTTTGATCAACGGCCTGGATCAAAAAGGGAGCCAGGCGGGTTGGATAAATGGTTCAGGGGTCGGGTAATTTAAAGTTGCAATTGGGTTTAATTAGGGGGTTGATTTGGGCTACAATTAAAATGAAATAGGGCTAGTATTTAAATAGCCACTTTTCCTCTTTTCATTTTATAAAAAATAGTAAATGATTTCTGGAAATAAATTAAAGGTACAAAACTAATTTATAATGTATAAATATTAAATAAAAAATACTGGAATCAATTTTGTAATTATAAACGCAATTAAATCTTACAATAGGCTGAAATTGCAATTATATGCAATTTAGCTTTAAAAATACTAAATAAAATTGTAAAAATGTGTAAAAATTACCTTAACTATATTTTGGTATAAATATGAGAATAAAATAAGTTAATCACCAAAATAATAATTTGAGGAATAATTATTGGTTTTTGTACTGCTAAAATAGGACAATAAATTGATTTAAAAATCTTTTAAAAAATTAGGAAAAATACTAAAACATTAGGACACACTTATATATGTATACATATGCTATTTTGAAAGTATTTTGCATTTATAAAAAAAGTATACCGGGAAAAATTAGGTATCAATAGCTGCCCATCTTTACTCGGGAAGGATGAAAGAGTTATCGGGTAAAGATATGATGGCCAATTTTGACCGAACGGAATGGTTTGAAGAATTGGACCGAGCTCTGTCTCCTAAACTGCCTACATATCCCTGGTCTTACAGGAATTAGACCATATGTAGTTCAGGATCTGTCGGTGGAGTATGCCGATGGAGGTTTTCCAAGAACGGACGCAATGTTTAGGTTGGGCTGGATGGTTAAGGCCTAATGGGGCTGCGGGAACTGGAGCGGGATCGCTCCTACTGAGACGGTTGTTGCTTGCCGGTTTACCTGCAAATAAACAATGTGTTGTGCGGAAATTCAAACATGATGCAAGTTCCCGTCGGACCATGAAATGTTGTCTTTGGACGGTAAGGATGACGTCCTCAGACCATGACGTCCTGGGCCATGAATCATATAATAAGGATTCGCAGGCCATGAAATGGTGCTCTCAGGCCATGAGAATCATGCCTCCAAACTATGACGCCTTTGAATAATGATATGCAAAAGATAAAAAAGGGTCCTCAGACCATGGCATGGCGTTCTCGGGCTATGAAAATGGTGCCTCCGAACAATGACGCCTTTGGATGATTTGGTGATCTTTCAGCCTATGAGATGAGTAGGTGGCGATCTTTCAGCCAATGCAAATGTAAATAAGGTGGCGATCTTTCAGCCAATGCAAATGTAAATAAGGTGGCGATCTTTCAGCCGATGCAAGGTATAAATGAAGTGGCGATCTTTCAACCTTGCAAGATGGAGGTAGAGCTTAACATCGGAAGGCAGAATGGTAGCCTTATGCAATGCAGAGAATGCAGATGGAGGTAGAGCTTAACTCCGGGAGGCAGAATGGTAGCCTTATGCAATGCAGAGAATGCAGATGGAGATAGAGCTTAGTCTCGGAAGGCAGAATGGTAGCCTTATGCAATGTAGAGAATACAGATAGAGACAAAGCTTAGTCTCGGAAGGCAGAATGGTAGCCTTATGCAATGCAGAGAATACAGATGGAGGTAGAGCTTAACCTCGGAAGGCAGAATGGTAGCCTTATGCAATGCAGAGAATGCAGATGGAGATAGAGCTTAGTCTCAGAAGGCAGAATGGTAGCCTTATGCAATGCAGAAATGCAGATGGAGACAGTGCTTAGTCTCGGAAGGCAGAATGATAGCCTTATGCAATGCAGAAAATGCAGATGGAGACAGAGCTTAGTCTCGGAAGGCAGAATGGTAGCCTTATGTAATGAATAAATGCAGATGGAGACAATGCTTAGTCTCAGAAGGCAGAATGGTAGCCTTATGCAATGCAGAGAACGCAGATGGAGACAGAGCTTAGTCTTGGAAGGCAGAATGGTAGCCTTATGCAATGCAGAAATGTAGATGGAGACAGTGCTTAGTCTCAGAAGGTAGAATGGTAGCCTTATGCAATGTAGAGAATGCAGATGGAGATAGAGCTTAGTCTCGGAAGGTTGAATGATAGCCTTATGTAGGAAGTAAAAAGGGCAAACGGCAATAGAGTTTTCTTAGTTGATAGCGGATTGCGGTATCGCGATTGCTGGGGGTATTGTGCATGTTGGGGATACTGTTGTGCAGATAGCAGTTTCGAGCAAGTGCAACAGTTCGGAGAGTTGTATTCCTGAACTTTGTGAGTGAATGTATAGTATAGTTGATGATTTTGCAACTCAAGTGCCTGCATCCAAAGAAAAATCGTGAGTTTGTAAAGGGGGAAAGGTTAGTTCGTATCCCCGCTGGTTTTGCTTGACCTGTTTGGCTTTGATCCGGCGATACCATATATATCACTGGGGTAGCGTTGCTAAACAAGGCAATTTTAGTAATAAACATGCATGATTTAGTAAAAAATATAGTATAGATACATAATTAAGAATAGTTTACTTTAGATGAACCGACAACTGCGACGTGGTTTAAGACATTGCAACTTCTCTTGCTCCGAAATTTTGAGGGTCCTCCTCAAAATTCTGCCCCAGTTTACTGGGTTGTTGCTTCTGACGGCTGTTAATGATAAATGGCTGGAATCGACTTCGGAATTTTGAGGGTCCTCCTAGAAATTCTGGCGCAGTTTCCAATAGCGGGGGAAATGGAAATTTTATTGAATTGTGACCGAACCCGTAGGGCTGCCTGCGTATCCCCTCTTAAACGGGAATCAGGTCAAGCGTAGTTCAAATTACATCATATAAGGAAAGCATAAAGATTACACATAGTATCGCTTGACTGCGTCTGAATTGATCGGCTTTGGCCAAACTTCTTCGTCCATTTCTGCAAGTATGAGGGCTCCTCTTGTCCCGGTGAACCATGCACGGACCTTTCCAGTTGGGAGAGAATTTCCCTTTGGCTTCATCTTGATGCGGAAAAATTTTCTTTAACACCAGCTGCCCCGGTGTGAATTGCCTCGGCTTGACTCTTTTGTTGAAGGCTCTGGACATTCTATTCTGATAGAGCTGACCGTGGCAAACTGCATTCATTCTCTTTCCGTCTATAAGAGCTAGTTGCTTGTAATGACTCTTCACCCATTTTGCGTCGTCGAGCTCTACTTCTAGTATGATCCTTAAGGAAGGAATTTCTACCTCAATGGGAATGACTGCCTCTGTACCATAGACCAGCATATAGGGGGTTGCTCCTATCGATGTGCGGACTGTGGTGCGGTATCCCAATAAAGCAAACGATAGCTTCTTGTGCCACTGCTTATGCTTCTCTATCATTTTCCTTAGTATCTTCTTGATATTTTTGTTGGCGACCTCTACAGCTCTGTTTATTTGAGGTCTGTAGGCTGTAGAATTCTTGTTTTTGATCTTGAAGGTTTCACACATGGATTTCATCAAATCACTGTTGAGGTTGGAGCTATTATCAGTAATGATTGACTCTGGAATTCCGAACCGACACACGATATGGTCGCGGATGAAATCTGCCACGACTTTCTTAGTCACTGCCTTGTAAGATGTTGCTTCAACCCATTTGGTGAAACAATCAATCGCTACAAGGATAAACCTGTGCCCGTTTGATGCGGTGGGTTCAATTGGTCCGATAACATCCATTCCCCAGGCGGCGAATGGCCACGGTGAGCTTGTTGCATTAAGCTCATTTGGAGGCACCTTTATCATGTCTGCATGTATCTGGCAGCGATGGCACTTTTGGACATACTGGATGCAGTCTGTTTCCATAGTTATCCAAAAGTAACCAACTCGGAGTATTTTCTTTGCTAGAACAAAGCCATTCATATGTGGACCATAGGTCCCTGCATGAATTTCCTCTAATAGCCTGGATGCTTCATTTACGTCGACACACCTTAGTAATCCCAAATCAGGAGTCGTCCTGTACAGGATTCCTCCGCTTTGAAAGAAATTGTTGGATAACCTCTGAAGCATGCGCTTCTGAGTAGCATTTGTGAGTTTTGAGTATTCTCCTTTTGCCAAGTATTCCTTAATATCATGACACCAAGGCTTTCCATCTGCTTCTTCTTCGACACGAGCACAATAAGCAGGATGATCATGGATCTTTACCGGAATGGGATTAATGAAATTCTTATCTGGATGTTGTATCATGGATGATAGGGTAGTCAGTGCATCGGCGAATTCATTCTAGACCCTGGGAACATGCTGGAATTCTGTCTTTGTGAACCTCTTTCTCAACTCATGTACATGATGCAGATAAGGGAGTATCTTGGCATTCTTGGTTGCCCATTCTTCTCGAACCTGATGTATAAGCAAGTCTGAATCCCCAATTACTAGCAACTCTTGGATGTTCATGTCAATGGCCATCTTGAGCCCTAAGATGCAGGCTTCATACTCAGCCATGTTGTTGGTGCACGGGAACCTAAATTATATCGGATAATGCTGACCGGTTTCTGATACTAGGACTGCTCCTATTCCAACTCCTTTGAAATTTGTTGCTCCATCGAAAAACATTCTCCAACCGTCAATGTCTTCTCCTATGAATGATACCTCTTCATCAGGAAAATATGTTTTTAGGGGTTCGTATTCTCCATCCACGGGGTTTTCAGCAAGGTGATATGCTAGTGCCTGTCCCTTGATTGCCTTCTAAGTTACGTAGACAATGTCAAATTCACTCAATAGGATTTGCCACTTGGCTAGCTTGCCAGTAGGCATGGGCTTCTGAAAGATGTACTTCAAAGGATCCATCTTTGATATGAGATATGTAGTGTAAGCACAGAAGTAGTGCCTCAGCTTCTGAGCTACCCAGTTAAAGCACAACAGGTGCACTCTAACAAAGAATACCGGGCCTCGTACGGGGTGAACTTCTTACTGAGGTAATAAATGGCATGTTCCTTCCTCCCCATTTCATCATGTTGCCCCAGAACACAACCGAATGCTCCATTCAATACTGCGAGGTAGAGTAATAGAGGTCTACTTGGCTCGGGCGGGACCGAGATTGGTGGTGTCGATAGGTATTCCTTGATTCTGTCGAAGGCTTTTTGGCAATCATCAGTCCATGTGGTAGCGGCATCCTTCTTCAACATCTTAAATTTCGGTTCACAGATGACCGTAGATTGTGCTATGAACCGGCTGATGTAGTTAAGTCTCCCCAGGAAGCTCATTACGTCCTTCTTGTTCTTTGGCAGTGGCAGTTCTTGAATGGCTTTGACCTTAGATGGATCCAGTTCTATCCCTCGGTGACTTACAATGAACACAAGTAGTTTTCTAGCAGAAACCTCGAATGCACACTTTGCAGGATTCAGCTTCAGGTTGTACCTTCGCAGTCTATTGAAGAATTTCCTCAAATATTCCATGTGATCAGTGGCTTTCTTGGAATTTATGATGACATCATCTACATACACCTCAATCTCCTTGTGTATCATATCGTGAAAAATAGTAGTCATGGCCCTCATGTAGGTGGCCCCTGCATTTTTTAACCTGAATGGTATCATCTTGTAGCAGTACATCCCCCGCGGCATAATGAAAGCCGTTTTCTCAGCATCTTCTTCATCCATCCAGATCTGATGATATCCAGCAAAACAATCTACAAATGATAGCAACTCATGCTTGGCGCAATTGTCGATCAGGATGTGTATGTTCGGCAACGGGAAGTCGTCCTTTGGACTGGCCCGATTGAGATCCCGGTAGTCGATACAGACTCTGACCTTCCCATCCTTCTTCGGCACCGGCACAATGTTGGCTAACCATGTCAGATATTCTACTACCCTGAGAACCTTAGCTTTGACCTGTTTAGTGACTTCTTCCTTGATTTTCAAACTCATGACGGGTTTAAACTTTCTGAGCTCCTGTTTTACCGGTGGACATGTAGGATCAGTTGGTAGTTTGTGCTCCATAATAGATGTACTCAAACCAGTCATGTCATCATATGACCAGGCGAATATGTCCTCATATTCCTTCAGAAATTCTATGTATTCTTCCTTTTCTGACGGTGACAAATGAGCGCTGATCCGAGTTTCTTTGACATTTTCGGCATCTCCCAGGTTAACAATCTCGGTCTCGTCCAGGTTGGACTTAGGTCTGTTCTCAAAATTTTCAACCTCTTTAACAATATCTTCCGGTATATCATCTTCTTCTGAATCTATATCCATTTGTTGCGTTGTCTCGTTGCATGTCACAGCCATTGGTTCATCAAGATAGGTAATAGTAATGTTGTATAAGTAAAGTAATGAGAGAAAATAAAAATAGTAAGATTTGTAAAGAAACTGAAATGCTTTGATAAATTTCATAACTGTTTTGAACATTGGAAGATCTTATTTCGAAAATTCAAAATGCGAAAGGAAAATTAACTAGTAAAAATAAAAGATAGTGCATGATGCTTTGTTCAGCCTTGCTACCCCGAGGCTTTCCGAGCTTTGGTGGTTCTGATGGTCCAATTATTAAGGCATGCTCCTCTGCTCACTGCCTGTATGGAAGGGCCTTCCTCCCCCTCCTCCTCGAAAATGATACAACAATCCATGTCATCTTCTTCTAGGAACAAATTCCTCACTGCTGCCAGTGCTTCCTCTTCTTCCGACCCATAGATAACATTGGTCGGCTGGAAAGTCTACTCTAAATGTGGTATTGGCTGTTCCAGCGGGTAGTATGGGTTGCGCCATGGTGGCGACCAGTTGTTGAATTCCTCCCAAGTATACTCGTATCCCAGACCGAAAGTGGTGCCATGTTTCTTCAGTTTGATCGGCTTGGAGAGATTCCTTGGAAGTTCTTGCCAAGTCCTTTTCCAGGCTCATATTCGCTCCAGTTCAATATGCTTTCGATTTTGTTGTCCCACCATTTGTCTTTGTTAACGGTGTTGACTCGTTCGATGTGGTGATAGGCTTCCCCGCCTATCTTTCTCCTTCCTCCAATTGTTGGGATGGTTTGGCGACTGTATATGGGATTGCTACCGTCGCCGTGAATGATCACCTCTTGGTGGTTCCACTCAAATTTCACCGCCCGATGCAGTGTTGATGCTACGGCCCCAGCGTCATGAATCCACGGCTGTCCCAACAGCAAATTGTAAGATGATGACACGTCTATAACCTGAAAATCAACGTCGAACCCAGTAGGCCCCATTTGCATACACAGGCTGATTTCCCCAATTGTGGATCTTTGGGAATCATCGAAAGCTTTGACGTTGATGGACCCATCCTTGATCTCATGCAGACCCTTTCCCAATGTTCTGAGTGTTACCAACGGACAAATATTGAGGTTGGACCCTCCATCAATCAGGACCCTAGTGATAAAATAATCTTCGCATTGCACGGTGATGTGCAATGCTTTGTTGTGACTCAACCTTTCTGGTGGCAGCTCATCTTCATGAAAAGTGATCTTGTGACTTTCTAATACTTGCCCTATCATGTTTGCCATTTCTCCTCCGGTGATGTTTCTTGGTACATATGCCTCACTCAGCACCTTCAACAAGGCATTCTTGTGTGCATCGAAACTCTGCAGTAAAGCTAGAATAGAAATATGTGCCGGTGTTTTATTCATCTGATCAATGACAGAGTATTCCTTGGCTTGTATCTTTCTCCAGAGATCATCAGGCCCGGTTTCAGTGATGGTCGGCCGACCAGAGGCCTGCTTACTCGGCGCAGCTAGATGCTCCGGAGTGTAAACCCTGTCAGTTCTTGTCATACCCTGTGCCGCAACTGTTTCCCTGAATTTAGCTTTCCCTTTCCATCTCTCGGCTGTGTAATCCCAAGGTATGGCATTTGTATGAAACAGTGTTACGGCCAACATTGTTACTGGGATGGGCACCTTTACTCCGAACGGAGCATGTATTTTGGAGGGTAAAACCGCAACTTCAAACTATGTGGATGCGTTTGCTGGAGACCCAAACTCGACCTCAATTGGTGTTGGCATCTTCGTGGGGGTGGTGCTTCAAACTCAAGTAGTACAGACATGTTTACCTCGGCATCCCCAGAAGGCTGAGTCTGGACTACAATCGAATTGAGGGTGACTATTGGCTTCTTTGGTTCATCACTTTCTTTGATTAAATCGATCGATCCTTTGGGATACCAATCATCCTCTATTTTAATCATGTGAACACCTCCACTCTTATGGTCTGACAGAGGGTTGTTGCGGACGTTCGGAGTAGGCTCCTTTGCTACAATGATCTTGTTATCGATTACAGTCTGGATCTTATCTTTCAGAGAGCAGCATTTATCAATGGTATGTCCCTTCATGCCGGAATGGTGTGCACAGGATTTATTTGGATTGACCCACTGATAAGGGTTTTCAAGGGTTATAGCAGGGATAGGGGTGACATAACCAGCAGCTTTGAGCCTTTCGTACAGCTGGTCGATCGGTTCAGCAATGGCGGTATACTGTTTGGGGGGTCTGCGATCGAAATTTGGTCGAGGTCTAGGAAAGTTTTGACGTGTGGGAGGTGATTGATAGTGGGATGGCTGAGCATTATAGGCTTGGTAGACATGTGCGGATTGGGAATATCTGGGTGTAGTTGGTTGATATGTGGGAGGTGGGGGTGATTGGTAAGTAGGTGGTGGAGTTTGGTAAGAGGGTGAGAGAGCTTGGTAATTCGGGGTAGGCTGATATGTGAGTGGAGGTATCGGATAGGCTTGGTATTTGATAGGGGATTTGGCTATTTGTGCAACCATTACGGCACCTACGTCCTTTTTCTTGGACGTACCACCATACTATAAAGCCTTATTGGTATCTTGCAAGGTTTTAAAGTTCGTAACCATACCACTTTTGATGCCCTCTTCAATCCTTTCACCCAGCTTGATAATGTCAGAAAATTTCTAGCTCTCAATCAACATCAGCCTTTCATAGTACTGCGGGTCTTGAGCCCAGACGAAAAACTTGTTCATTTGTTCTTCCTCTAAAGCAGGTCTGACCTTAGCAGCTTCTAATCTCCAGCGAGTGGCATACTCACGGAATGTTTCCCTAGGCTTCTTCTTTAAGTTCTGAATGTAGAACACATCTGGTGCATTTTCTGTGTTGAACCTGAATCTGTCCATAAATTCGGATGTCATACTCACCCAGTTCGACCATTTCTTCGGGTCTTGGCTGATGTACCAAGACAAAGCATCTCCTTTTAGACTCCTCATGAAAAGTTTCATGCGGATCCTCTTGTCTCTACCCACTCTGACCAGTTTGTCACAGTATGTTCTCAAATGAACTCTCGGATCCCCTGTACCATCAAACATCTCGAACTTAGGAGGTTTGTACCACTCGGGTAGTTCGACATCGGGTTGTATGCAAAGATCTTCGTAGTTCAACCCTTCAATCCCCTTACTTCCTTCGATGCCCTGAATTCGGCTAGTCAATTTCTTGAGTTCTGCAGCCAGGTTCCTAATGAGTGATTCTTTATCATTAGACTCGGGTGTGCTTGAGACAGCTTGGGTGGAGTGTGGCATGGTTTCCACATAGATGGGGGTGTTATGATGAGTGTGAAAGTGGTCATTTGTGGAGTTCAAAGGTTTCGGGATGAGCATTGAAGTACTGTTGGGAGTGTGGAAAGTATTGCAGTGGTGGTGAGGAGCGGGATGGTTTTGTGGTTTTAAGATATTTTGTGGAGGCGTAGGGTTCTGAGCGTTTGGAAAATTGATATATGGAGTGGTGATGGAAAATGACAAGTTTGCCAGATTCCGAACCTGATCAAGTTCTTCCTGAAATTTCAACAGTTTCTGCTCGAGTTGGGATGCACTTTCTTTGGAGACCTGAGCACCATGAGTGACATCTACCCATTCAGTTGAGTCTTCCTTTCTGGTGTTGTTCAAATTTCCATCTTTCCTTTGTTCTTGTTTCTGACGGGGCTAGGAGGAGGAGTGGGTGGAGGGCCCTTTGATCTTGTGGAATATGATGACGATGCCAGAGTGCACGAACTAACCTTTGGGGAGGGGAGTAAATAAACAAAAGGTAAAAACAAAAAGGTAACAAGTCAGTGGGGATTATAAGAAAGTGTTGCGATATTTAAACACATAGTGCAAGAATGTAAATCGCGTCCTAATTTGGGAACCTCATTGTGCCCGAGGTAGGCCTAGCGACAAATTGATTTAGAGAACTTAGAATGCTAAATGCCTCATTTTATTGATAAAAAGTAGACGAATCCCAAATCGACACTAAATAACAGGAAATAAAATATCACTAGTGGTCATCGACCTTATTACATTCATAAAACAAAAAAGATAAACTCCTATCTATTTGGTCCCAGAAGTACCTTCCTTAGGTTGAATGCTCTCGTTGATCAAATCCTCCAGTTCGTGTAGGTTCACCAGTAAAAATGCCTTGTCTAGGTGTTCTCCTTCGTTTCCCTCAGCGTTCTGGCAGTCGGCAACTCTCTTCCTCACTTTTCCTTGTAATTCCAGTAGACTGTATTCCAGATATTCCAACTTTTCGCAGCTCTGGCGGCCTTCTCTTTCCACTCATTGATTTGGTCATCTGACGGAAGACTCCCCCACCAGTCTAGCAAGAGTGGGGGTGTGCTAACTATACCGAAACTGGGGACCTCGTTCTTCATTTTCTGCAAAACAAAAGGGTTAGACCCTTACTCCCACCGGACTCGACTATTTAATATCAACAATTGGCATAAAAGCATTTAGCTCTCCAAATTAATGCACAGAACGTGGTAGTGTCCGTTTGGGTTTTAGGGAAACCCAATGGACTTTGGACAAGGCTATCTTAAAGAGTCATTATGCAGACAACATAACTGACTCGTCTAGGTTTGACCATGATGCATGCACAATTTAAACAGAGTAAGGTATCAGCAATGGGTTTTAGACTGGTACCCTTAAGCGGACAACTCAAGGGGGAAAGGCACAGAATCGTCGACTACACCGTTGATCGACTGGTTTTACCACAAATATGTCTTTTCCGGATTTAGGGGTGATAATATAGGAAGAGCGCAACCACTCATTATAAGCGTTACTATGGTATTTGTTTGGCACGAGTGGAATATGATGTTAAGCATGATTATGCAATAATTAAAGGCATATTGTCACGTATTTGCACGTTTAAGAAAGCAGTAAATACAACAGTTCTTCATAATTTAAAGCAGTAATAAGGGAAAGCAGTAAAGAAAAGAAATAAAGGAAAGAAACAAAAAGACAAGTCAGTTTTTGTAGTTGATGAGGGAATTAAATACTTAAAGGCATTAAACAAATAAAGACATATAAAGAAGTGTAAAGTCACAATAATAATCTGAAATGGTAAAAGCCTACAATATCCCTAGAAGAGTCACCACGCTGTCACATCCCCTTTTTCTCGCGAAATCGGGTTTATGACATTTGGGAGGACAACTCGTTCCCTTTTGGGAATTGGGTTTTGGAGTGAAGAGTCGCCACCTAATGATTTGAGTGCATTTGGACACTAGGGAAGGTTTGATTTGAACAACCAGAGATTGGGTAAGGGCTTGAAATTATCTCAAGGGAAAGGTGTTAGGCACCCCTCAAGATCCACTAGTGTGGTTCCCGGCCAAGCTATTATTATGACTTTAGTGCAAATAACACATAGGCAAATAAAGGCTTCAAATAAGAAGGGATTTTCACGTAATGGTTACAAATAAACAAAAATAAGAAAAAGGAACTAAAAGAGTTGATTTTCTTAAAAGAAATGGTTTAAAATAATTTAGAAGAAATAAAGAAAACAAAGGAAGGGGGGGGGTCCTAAGTTTATAAATAATATGGATCACCCCACACAACATCCGGTAATCACTCTTCAGTGAGGGGCTACACGTGATGTTATTGTGTGGTCATCATATCCATATCTACCCTTTCCCACCCTGTTAAGGTATTAAAGCACGGAATGGTCTCGTTCACTTATTGCATGCAATTACCCGCCCCAATCCTATCAGTCCTGGAGGCATTTAGGATTACTAATCCTAAAGGAGGAGGTATTGGGCTTATTTATGGTTTCAAAAGGTAAAATACTACGGCGACAAACAAAACACATATAGCAAGTTTTGGGAAAGCATATAATCAAACAAAAGGGCTCAAACAGACCTCCTTTAAACCAAAGAAAGCACATAATGTAGCATGACTTGCATGTACTGTTTAAGGTCTGATTAAAACTTAAAGGGTCGAGGCAGACTGATTTATTACATAGTTCAGATAAGAAGCTCGAATCAGGCCTGCTTGTTGGTTGTAGCATATAAAATCTGATTCAGTTTATAAACTTTCACCTTGGCTTGCCTAGGTGTTAGACGAAGATCCTATAGGCATGATATCTACCAATTCTAGAAATAATGAAGTAAACATGAATACATACTGGTTTAAGAAAAAAATAATTTGTTATTAAAAAGGGCGAGTTTTAGCAAAAGAGCATGCGTCATTATTACTGGTTTTAAACTTATAAGCAAATGAAGCGGTTCAGATTCGATTAAAGCTCCTATAGGCATGCTTTCTATGTGTTGTCTTGGACACTTTTACAGACATAGCAAGACTGCAGAAATCCTATAGGCATGGCATCTAAATGTTGTACTTCGTTTAAAGCCTATGAACATGGTATCTAATTACAGTTGATTATTTAAGACCTACGAACGTGTTTGCCTGATGAGGAATGCATATGCAAGATTCAGAAAGAACCTATAAGTAGGATATCTACATGATGTGCAGAAATTCAGAAATTCCTATAGGCAGAGTATCTATATGCGAAATGCAAGATTCCTATAGACATGGTATCTATACATAAAAATGCAGAAATTCTTATAGACATGGTATCTAGACGTGAATGCAAGATTCCTATGAGCAGTGTATCTATGTGATATGCAGAAATCAGAAATTCCCTATGAACAAGATATCTACCCTTGTTTACATGCATGATTACCCCTCCCTTTTCACTAACCATCCCCAAAAGTTTATTACAAAGTTATTACAGTCCAAATAACATAAAGAAAATACATCATAAATTGAAAATTATAATCAAGGAGAGTCTGATTTAGTCTTTCTGTCTGAAATATGAATTAAACCAACTCCAAAGATCATGTTTCAAAGCCTTTCTCCCATTTGGGTGTGTCAGAGTTCCCTAAGAGTTTCATAAGAACTCCGGGCAGTGCTTACACCCAAATGTATCACAATAGTGCAGTGTGGAAGGGCCAGCCCTCAAATGTCCAAGTTTAGAGGGAACTCAAGGTCCCAAGGCAAGGCTCACAAGAGGGGGGGGGCAGAACTTAGAGACTAGGAGAGAGTGCAAGTGTAGAATTCTGAAGGGGAAAAAGGGAAGGGAAACAGTACACATAGGGATATAGGGAATGGGGGATTGCGAGAGCACAAGAAGAGCAGGCTGATGGGCATACCCAGCAATGGGATGTGTTGGCACACCCATAAGCCTACTGGAACACATTGTTTTGAGGTTAGGATCCCTTAAGGGATCAAGTTCAAACCATAGACAATAACTTGCATAATGCCATCTTTTAAACTATAACTCAAAGCACATAAAGAGAAATAGGGAATAGGGATTCATAGCAGAAACAAGAAAAAGGAAATCAACATGCTAGTTTAAGTATTTAACTCTGCAGAAGTAGTAAAGTAGACATAGATGCAGAAAGCTGTAAGTAAACACATTGTGGTGATGCTGAAGTTAAATTAAGACATACCAGTTTCAAAGAAACAAACCGGGAAAATCAGTAGTCTTGTGAAAGTCAGAATGCAGACAAGAAGGAAGAATTCTATTATGTGAGAGTGAGAATTCAGAAGAGATTGTGAATTGTGCCCTGAAGTCTGAAGTGTGTTTGTGAAAAGGGTCATGCCTTTTATACTGTAGAAAGCAGGCAGAAATAAGGTAAGAAAATAGTTTGAAAACTGATTGTCAATCAATTACACAAGGCTTCCCTTAATTAAGGGATTCAGATTCAAAACAAGTAAAACCATTTAAGGAAAGGAATTGAATAAACACTTTGTGTAAAGCATGCAATTGAGGGCAAATACATAAAGGTTATTTAAGGATAGGGTTTTAACAGTACACGGTTTGTGCAAACAAGGTAAGGGAGTCAATTAACAGCCAGTAAATCACAAGATGTCCAAACTCAATTCAAAGACTCGAAGAGTTAGGGGTTCTAAAATAAAACCCAGTTCAATCAAATATATGATCAAACCTGGCAGAACCCCCAAATTTTAGGGTTTCCACCTTGAATCAAGTACAAAGATGAGAAGACAAGTGGTCGAAGCAGGCTCAGAGGTTTCAGAGAAGAACTAAAACCTCTTACATGCTTCTATCAACAGCAAAACTCATGAGAAAGCATGATATCAAGGTAACGAGCAGAACACAGTAGAAGCACTCAAAGAAAAAAATAGAGGAGAAACACTGATAGCAACAGTGAACATGCTTAAGAAGTTTTTCAGAAGAAACTTAACAGGGCTTAGTAGAAGGAAAGTAAAGAAGCTTAAGAACTTAGCATGAAAGTACAGTAGGAGAAACATGTTAGAACATAGTAGAAGAAAAATACCAGAACATAATAGAAAAGCATATGAGAACACAGTATGAAAAACATGGCAGAAGAACATACAGGCATGGAGTATATAAAACACGGTAAAAAGAACATACAAAAACGGAGTATAAAAACTCAGTAGAAGAACATACAAGAACAGAACACAGTAGGAGAACATACGAGAACGTGGTAGATAAAAAACATAGGAGCACAGTAGAGGCAAATACACAAAAGAAAAGGGAAAGAAAGTCAGAGAAACACTTAAACATTTTTTCAGAAAACCCTAAATCATAAAAAAAGACTTTGAAAAGTAATTTTCGAAGGAAAAGTTAGGGAGATCATTTGAAAACGAAAAGAGAGCATAGATACACCACAGATCTAAAGAGATTGGAGAAAACCTCGAAGGGTTAGGGTTTCAGAAGAACCCTAGAAATGAGAAAGGCTTTGAAAAGGTCACTGATCTGAGTCTGAGAGGTTAGAACCAGGCTCAAAACACCATGGTACGCTGGAGCAAGGTCGGCAATGACTCTGGAACCTTGAATCGGTAGAGGTCTGGGTGCAAACCTTCGAGGCCTGGCCTCGAATCTTCAGGTATCAGGTGGGTAAGAGCAAGGGGAGGTGAGTATAGGGTTTCCGTAGCCTTGAAAGCCATGGATTCTGGTAGTTTTCAGGGTGGAAGTGGCTAAGGTTTGAGAAGGTTCGAGAGAGTTTGAGAGAATCGGGGGGGGGGGGGGCAGAGGCGGCTTGGTAGGTGGAAAATGATTTAGGTTTGGGGCGTTGGTAAATTAAAAAAGGAAAGGTAGAATCGTGGCCATTGATCATTTTGATCAACGGCCTGGATCAAAAGGGGAGCCGGGCGGGTTGGATAAATGGGTCAGGGTTCGGGTAATTTAAAATTGCAATTGGGTTTAATTGGGGGGTTGATTTGGGCTACAATTGAAATGAAATAGGGCTAGTATTTAAATAGCCACTTTTTCCTTTTTCATTTTATAAAAAATAGTAAATGATTTCTGGAAATAAATTAAAGGTACCAAACTAATTAATAATGTATAAATATTAAATAAAAAATACTGGAATCAATTTTGTAATTATAAATGCAATTAATCTTACAATAGGCTGAAATTGCAATTATATGCAATTTAGCTTTAAAAATACTAAATAAATTTGTAAAAATGTGTAAAAATTACCTTAACTATATTTCGGTATAAATATGAGAATAAAATAAGTTAATCGCCAAAATGATATTTTGGGAAATAATTATTAGTTTTTGTACTACTAAAATAGGACAATAAATTGATTTACAAATGTTTTAAAAAATTAGGAAAAATACTAAAACATTTGGACACACTTAGATATGTATACATATGCTATTTTGAAAGTATTTTGCATTTATAAAAAAAAGTATACAGGGAAAAATGGGGTATCAACAGATATGATCACAAAATATAGTTGAAAATTGATTAGAGACACTTACCCAATGATTTGGAGAAGTTTGGGTCTTTGGAAAATCACTCATGGAGGTTTAGGGTTTGAGAAAATTGAAAAATGGGTGAAAATCTCATCAGAAACCTCACTTAACAGGCCTCAGATGTCACATTTGCGACCCAGGGTTCGCAATTACGAACCCTCGCAAATTGCGAACAACGCAGGACTGGCAGAAGTCGCATTTGCGAAAAAAAGTTCGCATTTGCGAACACACTAGAAACCATCAATTTTTCCCGACACGAAAATGAGCATAACTTCCTCATACGATGTCCAAATTCAATGATTCTTTTTCCTACGACTCTGTAGGTTCAAACAAAACTAAATTTGGATCTCATTTTCTCAATATGGTATTATTTTTGCTTGAAGAAACGACGATGAAGCATCCAAAAACAAGCGAAACATAACCTAAACCTATCCGAAACTCACCCAAGCCCTTGGTGCTCCAAACCAAACATGCACGCAAGTATAAAAACAACATACGGACTTGGTCGTGCGATTAAATCATCAAAATAGCATTAAAAACTATGAATTTAACTTCAAAACTCATGATTTTCTAACTTTTCAACCGGACGTCCAAATCACGTCAAATCAATTCTGATTCTCAGCAAATTTCACAGATAGGACTTAAATATCATAACAAACTTGTACCAGGTTCCGGAACCAAAATACGATCCCAATACCAACGAGTTCAAACCTTAACTCATTTCTTTATTTCTTTTTAAAACCAGCACAATAATTTTCTTCAAAAATTGCTTTCTAAGGCTAGGGACCTCGGAATTCAATTCCGGGCATACGCCCAAGTCTCATATTTTATCGTGACCTCCCGAGATTTTTGGAACACAGATCTGAGTCTGTTTACCAAAAATGTTGACCAAAGTCAACTAAAAACCAAATTTTAACTCTAGAAATTACTATATTTTTCATATTTTCACATAAAAGCTTTCTGGTTTCATGCCCGGACTGCGCATGCAAGTCGATACACATAATATGATGTTACTCGTGACCTCGAGCTGCCGAACCGGACGCAATTTCTCAAAACAACCAGTTGGGTCGTTGCACTTATTTACTGAATTCTTGTTTGTACATGATATTCCCCCGAGCATGTTTCCCTTCCCATCTTTAACTGCTAGTTTCTGTCGTTATTATTTGCTGTATATGATATAACTACACAAGTTTATTAGGTAGTCTTGTCCTAGTCTCGTCACTACTTCGCCGAGGTTAGGCTCGACACTTACCAGCATATGGGGTCGGTTGTACTGATACTACACTCTGCACTGTGTGCAGATCCCGGTACCGGAGCTTTTGGACCACAGTGAGGTTGCTGCCTTCAATCCATCAGGAGACCCAAGGTAGTCTTGCAAATGTCCGCAAGCCTTGACGTCCCCTTCTATCTCTTCCATTCTGTTTTAATGTAATTTAGAGACAGACTTGTATTATTTTCCTTCAAACCACTATTTGTAGTATTTGTAGATAGTCTGTGACATTGTGACAACAATTTTGGGTAGAATTGTATTTTGGATTTTCGTATTAGTATTTAGTGATATTATCAAATTTTGTCTTCCGCATTTATTTTATTATTATGGTAATTCCGTTGTTGATCGCATGTTATATTGAACTATTAAAAGGCTAAGTAAAAACAATAAAAACAACCCAGTAAAATCCCACTAGTGTGGTCTGGGGAGGGTAGTGGGTACGCAAACGTTACCTCTACCCCGAAGGAGTAGAGAGACTGTTTCCGAAAGACACTCCGCTCAAGAAGTCAAAAACACAAAAGGGGACAATATCAGTAACAACACAGAAATAATATGAAAAATAGTAACAACATGCAATCAAGAAGAAAGATACAAAGCGAAAGCGAAATAGTATACCTACCAAAACAGACTCACAAACTCATGACATAAGCCAAGACTCAACTACCTCCTACCCTACAACCCTAATACTCGACCTACACGTGTTCCTATCAAGTGTCATGTCCTCGAAAATCTGAAGCCTTGCCATATCTTGCCTAATCACCTCCCCCCGTCCTCTACCTCTTTTTGTGCCCTCCACAACCAGCCATTCGCACCTCCTTACCGGATCATCTAGGCTTCTCCTTTGAACATGCCCGAACCATCTGAGCCTTGCTTCCAGCATTTTGCCATCAATGGGAGCCACACACACTTTCTCCCGAATATCATCATTCCTAATCTTATCCATCATAGTATGCCCACACATCCACCTCAACATCCTCATTTTTGCTACCTGCATCTTCTGGATATGTGATTTCTTAACCGGTCAACACTCAGCCCCATACATCATGGTCGGTCTAACCACTGCTTTGTAGAACTTACCTTTGAGTATCGGTGGCACTCTCTTGTCATATAATACTCTAGATGCTAACCTCCACTTCATCCATCCTACCCCAATACGGTGTATGACATCCTCGTCGATCTCCCCTCCCCTTGGATAACCGACCCAAGGTACTTGAAGTTGCCTCTACTCTGGATGACCTATGATTCAAGCCTCACATCCACGCCCATTTACCCCTGCTTAGTGTTGAACTTACACTCCAGGTATTTCATCTTCATCCTGCTAAGCTTGAAACCCTTAGATTCAAGAGCATGTCTCCAAACCTCCAGCCTCGTGTTAATACCGGCTCGAGACTCATCAATCAGAACTATGTCATCGGCGAATAGCATGCACCATGGCACATCCCCTTGAATGTGGTGTGTTAACGCGTCCATCACTAGGGCGAATAAGAATGAATTAAGCACAAAACCTTGGTGTAACCCCATAATAACCGGAAAAGCCTCAGAGTCGCCTCCTACTGTCCTAACCCGAGTTTTTACCCCATAATACATGTCCTTAATCGCCATAATGTACGGAACCGACACGCCTTTTGCCTCCAAGCATCTCCAGAGAACTTCTGTAGGAACCTTGTCATACGCTTTCTCTAGGTCAATAAACACCATGTGCAGGTATTTATTCGTATCTCTGAACTGTTCAACCAACCTCCTAACAAGGTGTATAGCGTCTATAGTAGAACGCCCCGGCATGAACCCAAACTGCTTGTCGGAAACGGACACCATCATCCTCAACCTTGCTTCAACCACCCTCTCCTACACTTTTATAGTATGACTCAGTAGTTTGATACCCCTATAATTGTTACAACTCTGGATATCACCCTTGTTCTTATACAGTGGGACCATCGTACTCCACCTCCACTCATCTCATCCTCTTTTCCTTAAAAATAACATTCAACAACCTAGTCAACCACTCCAAACCTGCTTTCCTTATGCACTTCCAAAATTCTACCGGAATCTCGTCAGGCCCAGTCGCTCTGCCCCTACTTATCTTACTTATAGCTCCCACGACCTCCTCAACCTTTATGCGCCTGCAATACCCAGCATCACTGTAACTCTCGGAATGCTCCAAACCACCTAGCACAATATCCCGATCCCCTACTTCATTAAGAAGTTTTTGAAAGTAAGTCTGTCATCTCCTTTTAATCTGGGAATCTTCTATCAATACTCAGCCATCGTCGTCTTTGATGCATCTCAATTGGTCTAAATCTCGCGCTTTCCTCTCTCTCAGCTTGGCCAGCCTAAATAATTTCTTATCCCCGCCTTTTTCCCTAGTTCCTTGTACATACGGCCATAAGCCGCAGTCTTAGCCTCTGTGACTGCCAGCTTCACTTCTTTCCGAGATATCTTATACCTCTCCATGCACACTCGCCTATCCTCCTCACATATGTTCCCCACTAACATTTGATGTGCCTCCTTCTTTGCTTCTACTTTACCTTGTACCACTTCATTCCACCACCAGTCTCCTTTGTGCCTGTCAGAGATGCCCGTCGAGACCCCTAATACCTCTCTCGCAGCCTCCCTTATATAGTCTATTGTCGTTGACCACATAGTGCTCACATCACCACTGCTCATCCAAGCTCCCATAGCCGACAATCGTCGCTCCAACTCTTGGGCTTTATCCTTAGTTAAGGCTCCCCACCTGATTCTTAGTCTTTCTCGAGCAGACATTTTCCTTCTCTTCACTATAATACCAACGTCCATCACCAAGAGCCTATGTCGCGTCACGAGTATCTCACCTGGAATCACCTTGCAATCCTTGCACAACCCTCTGTCATGCCTCCCGAGGATGAGATAGTCAATCTAAGTCTTTGCCACCGCATTCTAACTCTCGGCTTGCCTAGCTTTCATGAGTAGGCGCCATCACGACTCCCGAGGGTAGGAAATCCGGGTCGTGACACACTTAATGGGTCTGTATGATTAAGATCTATAACAAAGACTTAATTTCATTAAGGTACTATCATCTACATTCATTACTAACTGCCGCCAATGCCTAACATTATCAACTACCACCAACACCATCCTCAACCATAGCCGCCACCACTACCACTACCCACCATCCCCACCCCAACCATCCTAAATCATAACCATACACTTGACCATATCAACTATCACAACCAACCACCCCATCACCATCAATAACCATTGCCGGCAATATCCATCATTATAAACTACCACCACCCACCATCACCTTCCTCAATCACAACCACAACCACAACCACAACCACCACTCACTATTATTAACTATCATCATCCACCACCACCATCCTCAATCATAATCACTATCACTACCAGTCACCACTAGCTACTACATAGAACACCACCATTAGATTAATTGGTATTTTATTTAAATTTTATGTTTATTAATTTTTAAATAAAGATAAATTTTATATATTCAGATGTTAAAAAAACAAACAGTCTTAATCATTTAGTATTCAGATCTTAATATTTCATTGTGTATTTATATTCAGATATCTTAATCTTAATACACATCTTCATATTCAGATATGTACTCAGATCCAAACATCTTAATCTTTGAAAAAAGAGGCCATATGAGATCTGAATGATTAAGATTCAGACCTTCATTAAGTCCAAAAAAATGAGGCCTACACATACTTTTTGTGATATACTTGAAGATCTTCATAACGACCATAAGAGGCTATATATTCCTTATGGATGTATAACAACATGCTCTCATAATATGTTGATCGCATGACCTTTTATCCCGTATGAATGATGCAGCAGAGATTTAAAGAAAAATATATTTTCCTTAACTTTGTGAAGCTTAAGCACTCTCTTATGTGTGAGTGAGTGTGACTACCCGGCCAGTCGTCTCATGAGTTACCACTTTGTTTCCCCCTATTTCTGCTTCTTATTGCTTTGTTTATCAGTTCTATATGTGATCGGGTTGGTTGGTTCGGGTTCAGAGAGGTTCTGAGAAGGTTTGAGACACTTAGTCTCTTTTGAGGAAGCTTAAGTTGGAAAAATCAACTGGATATTGACTTATGGGTTAGAGGGCTCGTATGGGAGTTCCGATGGTTCGGATAGCTTCGGGAGGTGAATTGGGACTTAGGAGCATGATCGGAATGTATTTTGGAGGTCCGAAATAGATTTAGGCTTGAATTGACGAAATTGGAATTTTGGCATTTTTCGGTTGATAGGTGAGATTTTGATATAGGGGTCGGAATGGAATTCCAGGAGTTGTAGCAGTTCTGTTATGCCATTTGGGATGTGTGTGCAAAATTTCAGGTCAGGTTTGGTAGACTTTTTGATCAAAAGTGTAATTTAGAAGATTTTGGAATTCTTAGACTTGAATCCGATGCGAATTTAGTGTTTTGATGTTGTTTTGAGCATTTCGAAGGTTGGAACAAGTTTTAATGATGTTATGGAATATGTTGGCATGTTTGGTTGAGGTCCCGGGGGCCTCAAGTGAGTTTCGGGAGGTCAGTCGGACCATTTTATGTTTTGGAAAGTTGTAGAAAATTGTTGTTCAATGTTGCAGACGTTTGGCCTTCGCGTTCACGAGTGGGGCCTCGTGTCGAAGGGTTGACAGGTGAGGCTGAGGATTTATCCTTCACGTTCCCGAGGAAGGTTCCGCGTTCGCGAAGGGCTGGGGTCGTTGTGCATCACGTTCGCGAGGTTATGCCGCATTCATGTAGAGGAAGTTGAGCAGCTGAGGTTCAGGTTGATTTGTTCTTCGCGTTCGCGAGCTAGGAGTCGCGATCGCGATGAAGGAATTTTGGTAAAAGTTAGTTTGTGCTTTGTGAACGTGAGGCATTGACCGCGTTCGCGAAGAAGGATTTGATGCCTGGGCAGAATGTTTAAATAACCATCTTATCCGCGATTTTTGGGGTTAACTTCCACCATTTTTGAGCGATTTTGGAGCTTTTTGAAGAGGGATTCAAGGGGAAACACTTAGAGGTAAGATTTATGGACTTAATACTCGATTCTTATGTGAATTTTACCTAATTAATCATGGAATTTAATCCTAATATTAAAGAACTAAGGCTTGTAATTGGAGACCTAGAATTTGGGATTTGAGGGGTCGTTTGTGGTTGGATTTTGGTGCTTTTGGTATGAATGAACTCGGGGAAAGATAAGGAGTTTATTGATGTAAATTTTATCGGAATCCGAGACATGGGCCCGAGGTCGGGTTTGGCCAATTTCGGGATTTGTATTGTAATTTGGTTTCTTTCGAGTGGGCTTTGTTTTCTTAGCATATTTTGATGGTTTTGCACTGATTTTGGTTAGATTTGGAGCATCTGAAGGCCGATTCGAATGACAAAGGCATCGCGAGCTAGAGATTTGGACCGGGTAGAGGTGAGTAATGATTGTAAATATTGTCTAGAGGGTATGAAACCCCGGATTTGTACATCGTTGTGCTATATTGAGGTGACGCACACGCTAGATGACGAGCGTTAGGTCGTGCACCGTTGGGGATTGTGACTTGGTCCATCCCGTATGACTGTTTTACCGCGTATTTGATTGAGAACTATTTGCTATCATCATGTTTTAGGTTGAATGCCATATTTGGGCCTCGTGCCAACTATTTGGACCCTTAGAGGATTTTTTTACTGATATTTCCTCACTATTTTGAATTTATACTTGTACTCGGTCATGTTATATTCTACTGTTTCATAACTCAGCCATGTTTACTCTTTTTTAATACATTAAATGATATTTTAAACAACAATTTGGGCTGAGCATCATGTTTTACTGTTACCTGAGTGTCTTATGAGATTCTGATTGAGTAAGGCCGAGGTCCTGTGTTGTGAGGATACACTGATTTATGATTTTAAGGCCGAGGGCCTAAGATTGTACGCCACGAGGTGGCTTGTTGATATGAGGCCGAGAGCCTACTGATTATGCCACGAGAGGGCTTGATATTGCGCTTGGGCCATAAGGGGGCCCTCCCGAAGTTTGTACACCCCCAGTGAGCGCAGATACCCATTGTGATATAAGATATAGCCCGAGGGGCTGGTATTGTTCCATGTGTTGCTCGAGGGGCGGATTCTGTTGACATTGTGCCCGATGGACGAATTTTTATGTGTTTTCTCTGTTCTAGCTACTTCTCATTTAATTGTTTCACTGTTAAAAAGGTGTTTTAAAGAAGCTTCTTCTGACTAAGTGTTTTTACATGTTTTCACTGTTTTCATTATTTTTACTGGTTTTATACTGCTTCTTTATAATATGTTGATGTGCTTTTACGTGATTTCTTATCGCTCAGTCTTTATTTATTATTATTACTCACTGAGTTGGAGTACTCACTTCACTCCCTGCACCTCGTGTGCAGATTCAAGCGCATCAGGTCCTGCTTGCGAGGGTTGAGAGTTTTCCAGCAGATTCCAGAGATTCACTAGGTAACTGCTCGGCGTTCGTAGCCCAGTGCTTCTCCGTCTATCTTGTTTTCTCCTGTTTTAGTTGTGTAGACTCTTTTCAGACTTGTAGTTTTTTATGATAGATGCTCATGACTGGTGACATCCCGATGTCGGGTTATGTCTATTTCACAAACTGTATTATTCACCTTATTTGGGGAATTTTTATTATTATGTTAAAGACTTAGTTTTATTATTTAATTGCTTAAAAATGAATTGGGAATGTGTCGGCTGGCCTTGTCTTCACGAGAGGCGCTATCACGATTGGGTCCGGGTTAGGGTCGTGACAATGAGAGATGTTAAAAAATTACTATTATGTTGGGTTTACCCATAAAGGTTATTAATTAGGTCGTTAACCTATTAGCTAGTCTTCCTCTTAAACTCGTAGTACTTATATATATAAATACCATTATGGGTGTCGAAGAAAACACACTTTTTATCGTAAAGAATGACTAAGGTTTTACATAATGTAAATTCAATCTCTACATCTAGAGACTGTGAAAAATGGGAGTTCACGATTGAATTGAGTATAATTATATGTGTAATAGCAACTACTATACCAGGAATATCAATAGACTCGATTTATTGCAACTGTTCAGGATATCCTTTTTAGCTTCTAGAGTTTATTTCTTAGTTCAAGATCTCTTGTACTAACTTGAATCAAAGAATTTAGTAGATTTGTTCTGCCCGAAAAGGGAATGAGCTAGGGTTATGAACTTATAATCTCATGATCGAGTCAATTCCATAATTATAAGTTCATTTCATATCTCGTTGAGCGGTAACACAAATTATGGTTATTGCAGATCCGCTTCCAATTGCTAATTATTGTAGGAATGGCTTTATCCCACACAAATTAAGTCCAAGCTTAATGCCCATTCGATTTCTTATCAATTCCAAACCAGTTTTGAGAATAAATGACTCACTATGATTATTTGTTTATATCTCTTGTCCTCTTGATGAGATGTGAATATACTACTATTCCTGATATCATAAACCACTATGTGAGGCAAAACTACTTCGATATCATTGAAAATTAAGAATAAATCGTAAGTTTCCTAACTAACTAAGTAGTATTACTGACACAACATCAGTTTCGCACAAATATCAAAAAGAGGGAATAAATATCACTTTTGTGCAAATCACCCTCAGGGGAGGCTCAAGCGTATGTATGACCTAAAGCCAAACTTTAATGTGATGCCTAAATTTTTAAAAGATTATTATAATATATATTCTTATTTGAAGTCTATTTTTATACCTTTTTTGAGATGCAAAGTTGTTAATAATTTTAATCTAATAATTTCTTTTCAATTAATAGTTGCCAACTTATTTAATCTTTTTGAGACATGACTGATCTTAGGTAAAATTTTATCAATTATAATTTAAAAAAACTTATTTTCTTTGAGGCAACTGTTATAAAAAAAATTCTACTTTTGTACTAAAAGTACTATTTTTTTAGATGCATATAAACCTATTATTTTTAAAAAATGAGCCCCTTCCCCCTACCCCCACCCCCTCCTTAAAAAAAATAAATTTGGGGGCCTCAGACACAAGCCTTACTTGCGATATTGTATTTTCCTAAGAGATTTTTTATCTATCTGTACTGCATGAGAAACTTATTTACCCTCATTGTTTATGTTTAAATTTAATTACAAGTTGATATACAATTTACTAGTTATATACAAATAAGTTTTAAATGACTATCCTTAATTGTATTATTTTAATACGGAAATCAAATTTCACATGTCTACTGCTTCCATAGATCTCTCTCCTCTCTCTCTCTCTCTTTTTTTTTTGCCTGACTTCTTCTTCTTTGGATCCCTACGATTCTCTTATCTTTTCTTATCTCCCTTTTCTTTCTTTTTCCCCCAGAGAATTCAATAATATATTTGATGCACTTGCTTATCACAATCGACCCAGTCATTGTCTGTTGCCCCGCTGACCATTGAAAGCCATCAAAAGCTTTGAAACTTTGATTTTGAATTCGATTTTTTTTAAATTATTGTTTATTTTGATTGGATGTTTTGCAAACGATCAAGAATATTTTTTGGAGTTGATATCTCAATTTTGATGGTATTTGGTAAGATTAGAGCTTATTTTGGATGAATTTTCAGATTCGAAACTTTGATTTTGAATTCGATTTTTTTTAAAATTATTATTTATTTTGATTGAGTGTTGTTGCAAATGATCGGGAATATTCTTGCAGTTTATATCTCATTTGAGGGTGTTTGGTGAATATTAGAGTTGGTTATGGATGAATTTTCAGATTGACACTACAAGATGAAGATGATGTATTAAAGTTGTATTATTATTATTATATGTAAATTGTATTTAAGTTATGCTCCGTTGTAATTATAATTTTTTTATTTGAATGTTGTATGAAAGTAAAAAAAAAAGTGATTGTATAAAATTTGTATTTAAGTTATAAATACTTTCTTTTTACATAAAGTTGTTGATATGTATCAAAATTGTATCAAGAGAGAACGTTGTGAAATTTCAGAGAAGAAGAAAGAACACACAACATACAAAATATATACAAAAAATATATTTATATAAAATTTGTATAAAAAATATATTTAAGTTTATGATGTTGTAGTTGTTTATCTAGGTAAAACTAATGTATGAAAGCTGAAGATAAATTATAAATAAGTTGTATACTACATAATTAGTTGTATAAAATTTATTTTAATTTATATATTGTTGTGGATATATCAAATTTGTATTGAGAAGAGTATTGATGCCATGCCTATGGTATAAGATTATAATGCATCTTGACATTTGAAATGTCATAAATTTTTGTCATTTAAGGAAGAATAATATTTTTGATTAGTCCACTTATCAAGCACCAAAGAATTATCTGAACTATTTTATCCAGTTCATCAATACAAATTAACTCTTACGTGCAATCCGATGAAGCACTACAGAACAAGTTCCTAAGGAAAAAGGAAAAGAGTGTGATTGAATCCCATAACTTGCACTAATAATGGATTGTATACGAAGAGAAAGAGAAAAAAGAAAAATGATGTAATTGTATCTGTAGTTTAAGGCAGTAATAATAGATTGTAAGAAATTTTATTTAGGACAGGTAGTATACAAAATTGGGACAGTTTTAGTGGGCGTTTGGACATAAGAATTGTAAAATTCTAATGAAATTATTTTTCAAGTGAAAATGATATTAATTTAGAGTTGTGTTTGGACATGAATATAATTTTGGGTTATTTTTGAAGTTTTGTGAGCGAAAATTTTGAAAAATAGGTTTTTGTAATTTTTAAATTTTTTGAAAATTTCCTAAATACATCTTTAACGAAAATTGAAATTTTTATAAACAAACCTCGTTTTGGAACAAAGTGAACATTTTTTGGGAAAAAGAAAAAAATTATATTTCCAAACGGGCTCTTATTAAATAAGTTTTAAATGTTGTATATGAATGAAAAATCCCTTTCCCTAATATTGAGAAGCCGAAGGAGCCGAATTCGGACAAGCAAATACAAATTCTAGCAGATACCACACTCTGACGTAAACCTCTCCGCAGGTCCGAGCGTATTTCCTTTCCTGATTCTTCCTCTATGATTGCTTTGTCGTCCGATTCGAATTTTATTTTCTTCTTGTTCAGCTATCATAAATCCACAGGTGTATTGTGATTAGTTCTTTGTATACGATTATAGTATTGTATCAAAGAAAAAAAGAAGAAGTGATGGCGTGGAGGCTGAGCAGGGGTGATATAGCCGGATTCAGAATACTGTTTAGTTTGGGGATATTGTACGGATTGATATCGGTGCTGGTATACTCCATCATTCACATGAAGTTCATCACACCACTTGGGATGGAGGCTCCTCTTGATCGCTTCTCTGAGGGCAGAGCTGTTGAGCATGTTCGCGTCTTGTCTAAAGATATCGGAGGTCGCCAGGTATACTGTATTTGCACTGTGCAGCCCTAATCAGTATTCAATTGCTTTGTTGTTGCTGCTGAGAATGCATGGAGTAGGGGGAGATGAAATTATATTCCTCAATCCTTGTCTGCTTAATTAATGCGATAGTCATGAGATATTAACATGAAACAAATGCAACACATGTTCAGTTGAAAAAAGCTTTTCTTTGTGAACACTATTTTTGGAAAAAAAGTTTGTGGAACTTGAGATGAGTTTGGATAGTTGCAGCTTTTTTTTTTAAAAAAAAAAAAAAATCTAAGATTTATGAGTGTTTTGTGGGTGGAAGAACAAAAAAATTCTTTGGAAACTACCCTCAAACCACAACTTAAAAAAATAGTTTTTGCGTGAAAAGAGGTTCAAAAAATTTGAGCAAACACCGGATTGAATTTTCTAATGAAAATTTTGAGGAAAAAAGGTTTCATGGACAATAACTTTTTGTGGCATTCTGTTGTTTACGACTGGGTTTTGTGAGGTGTGAATGTGTAATGAAGGGATGTTGTCCTATACGAAATAAAGAGAAGAATGTTGTTGGGCTTATATTGAAAAACACTTCTACACTCGCTTAAAAGGTTGGGAAGAAGGCAAGCCCTCACGTCGTCGCTCGGCTCAGCTTTTGATTTGGCTTCGCATTAGGATTTGGTCAAATGATCTGATTGATAGATTAATTTTTAGATTAATAAATTCTGTTTATTTTTTATTTCAGTGTGTGTTTGGTATGAAGTAAAACATTTTCCGGAAAATGTATTCCAATTTACCATGTTTGGTTGGCAAAAATGTTTTCCGTACCAAGAGGACCGTACCAAGAGGAGGGAAAACATTTTCCAAAACTCTTATTCAACCTTCTCCGTCCTATTTTCCATGTCCACCAACCCCCACAACCTACCCTACCCCCAAACCTTCCCAACCCCTATCCCTTCCCCCGACCACACCCCACGCACCCCAACCTCGTCCACTACCCACCCTAAATAGAACTATTATTAAGAGTACTTTTTTTTAAGACTTTCTTTTCATGGTGTAGATAGAGTTTTTTTTCCAACAAAATGAGTATATTCTTTTCATGATATAGTAAACGTATTTTCTTTCATTTCAACATAACGAGTACTTTTTTTGATGATGTGGAAAAAAGTATTTTCTTTCATTTCAACAAAACGAGTAATTTCTTTTCATTATGTAGAAAAGTATTTTCTTTTCCTAGAATAGAAAAAGTATTTTTTTCTAAAAAATGAGTACTTTCTTTTAATAATGTAGAAAAAATACTTTCTTTCATTTCAACGAAACGAGTACTTTCTTTTTATGATATAGAAAAAGTATTTTCTTTCAATTTAACAAACTAAGTATTTTCATTTCCTGGAATAGAAAAAGTATTTTGTTTCAAAAAATAAGTACTTTCTTTTCATGATGTAGAAAAAAGTAATTTCTTTCACTTTAACAAAACGAGTAAATTCCTTTCATGATGTAGAAAAAGTAATTTCTTTCATTTCAACAAACTAAATATTTTCTTTTTCTGAAATAGAAAAAGTATTTTTTTCCCAACAAAGCGAGTATTTTTCTTTTCATGATATAGAAAACGTATTTTCTTTTATTTCAACAAAAAAATATTTTCTTTTCATGATGTATAAAAAGTATTTTCTTTCATTTCAACAAACTAAGTATTTTCTGTCGTGATACAAAATGAGTACTTTCTTTTGATGATGTAGAAAAATATTACAAAATGGGTATTTTCTTTTCATTATGTAGAAAAATTATTTTCTTTCACTCAACAAAATGAGTAATTTCTTTTCATATTGTAGAAAAGATACTTTCTTTTTCAACAAAATAAAGTATTTTCTTTTTAGTTATCGAGCTCAAATTTTAACGTTGTTCTTGTATGAAAAAGTAAAGTAGCACATTAGTTCCTTTGGGTTTGTCTGAATTTTGAAAAGAATAATTAAATTCTTGAAGAAAATAGAGTCCGGAGGAGTGGGGAAAGAGTACAGGAAACATGAGGATTTTGGTGAAAGTGGGTTGAGGAGAGTAGCATAAAAAATTATTTTCGTAAAAATATTTTATGCTATCTAACCAAACACTAGAAAATATTTTCTGGAAAAAGTTTTCCACTCATTAACCAAACAAGAGAAAATAAGTGCTAAAACCACTCATTTTTCAGGAAAATATTTTCCAGGGAAAACATTTTCCAGTGTACCAAACACACCCTTAGTTTGTGACTTTTTCCATAAAAGTTAATTGGTTTTCCCGAAAAGGCACATGATTTTTCTGAAAAGACACCAAAAAAGGTTGCATTTGAAGTCCACCTTTTCACTTTGCATCCTTTTGTTTGCTATAAATACCGAGGCTGGCCTCATATTTCACTCACTAATTTTTGAAACTTCTACATTATTTTCCAAACACAGCATAAAGAGTGTGTGATTTGTTCCGGTCTTTGCGTTCGTAGTTTGTTGTAGTTTGAAGAATGGCTACTCTAACAAAGGTATATCCGTTGAATCCTGGGAGGAAATAATCCATCACCTCGGATACTGTGACGGGATTAAATTCCTTAAGGATACACAAGGAATTCTATAGGCTCAGAACAATTATTTCAAGTTTATGTTTATTCGTTTTTCCAGTTTATTTCGTTTATTCTAGTTTCTTTTCGAACATGGTAGTTAACAATGGCTAATGCTATATATTCTTGTTATTTTCTTGCTTTAGAATTTGAACTAGACGCTTGCATAGATTTGGGTTATCCTTTATTCTCTTTCTTTGTCTTCTTTAAGATATAATGCGTGCAGGTAAACTTTTTATGTATAGGAAGGGCGTCAAGGTTTGAAACAAGCAGCTCAATATATTAAGACGCAGTTGGAAATGATGAAGGAGCGAGCTCAGCCTGGTATTAGGTCGGTCTTACTGGGAAACTCCTTTTAACTTGTTGAAGTCATCTTCAGGTAATTCCTAATTGTTGAACTAACAATTTGAGATTCTTATTCTTGCAGAATAGAGATAGAGGAGACCATTGTTAATGGCTCCTTCAACATGATCTTTTTACGGCATGGCATTTCCCTGGCTTATAGAAATCATATAAATATTATTATGAGGTAAACCTCCATGAATGTGACATACAATCTTATATATTTGTACATTTCATTATCCACCAATACTTTTGTTGGTTTTTTTTCCTTTCTCTTTTCTTTTGTCTAATTTCTTAAAGCATAAAGATAAGTGAGTGTTAGTACCTAATTCTTTCCCTCATTTCATCAATTAAAGGATTTTCTTTTTGGTGGAGCTCATCTATAGGAGTCATGGATCTTTTGCTTTCGAAAGAAGTACCTTTCACTTGTTCCAATTATGAAAAGCCTGAAGAAGTTACAGACATCTTTTGGAAAGTAGTTGACAAATTGTTATTGATATTCGATTGTAACCTCTTATACCTAATAGAAGGGGATTTTAAGTTTTAATTCAAACCTGCAACACCTTAAATATGTTTAATAGATGAAACTGAAAGTAACAAAATCAATTTCAGAATCTCATCAGTAGATTCAGGAGAAAATGATACTGCAGTTTTGGTCAATGGCCATTTCGATACTCCACCTGGTTCTCCAGGAGCTGGTGATTGTGGTTCATGTGTTGGTATGTATATCTTATTTTCGATCTATGCTTTCCGGCTGTTTTCATAGTTGGTCATATCTATTTTGAATCTTAAACAGCATCGATGCTCGAGCTAGCAAGACTCTCTATAGATTCTGGCTGGATTCCACCTAGACCAGTTATATTTCTGTTTAATGGAGCTGAAGAACTGTTTATGCTGGTAAGATCTCCGTTATTAAGATTAATGGACTTAAAGAATCATGAACTATGCTTTTGTATTGTAGTTCTTGGAAGTAGGTGCTACTTTTCCATTTCGTCCCATTTTCCTAATGCATGATTCTTAGAAAATTATGTGATTCGGCAGTATTTCAACTATCCTTGAGTTTGTTCTCTCCAATCTCTGTCCTTTGTACTCTTTAGTCTTCTGAACTGTGAAAGATGCGATGAATATACATTCTCAGAGACACAGATTTGTATTCTTAAATAGTTTCTCTGAAGTATCTGGAATGCTTTTTTGGTACTATTCATTTCATACTTTTAAAGCATATGTTTAATATGAGATGTTCCTTATTGTTATATGGACAGGGTGCTAAATATGATGATTGCATGATGTTGATGCTAGGTTCTTTTGTCAATTTTGAGAGTCATATTAGATATGAGAGTTATATTTCTCCTGTGATTGATAAAGGGCTTTCCAAGTTCTACTAGTGCAACCCCATCTTTACCTCTGAGATATAAGGTTTTTCATAGAGCTTATGATAGGCCCTCTGGTTATGTTTAATGTCTCATGATCAAAATTCAAAAGTTCTAAAATTTAGAGAATGATAAGGTTCTGCCTCCTTCAATTTTTTAATTCTTCCTTCTGTTCCTTGATAAATGTGATCTTATTTGCACATCTTCTCTGATCAGTAGGACCAGATTTACAATCTTGGATTGTAGTTCAAGTAAACACTCACATGCATTTGATCATACTGTAAACACATTTTGTCTTTAGTTACTAATGTCTCATGGCTGCTTGGATTTTTGATATCTGAAGTTGTGCGAATCACTTCCACGAGATCAAGGAGTTGTGCTATCTCAATTATCATTGTTGGTGTTCAGAATGCTTCATGTAGATCAGTAGATGATTTGAAATATAAGCAAGTTAAACATAAGAGTTTGCTGATGAGTTTTTCAGGGTTCACACGGTTTCATAACTACACATAGATGGAACGAGACGGTTGGAGCATTTATAGATATTGAAGCATCTGGGACCGGAGGCTTTGGTAGGTGCCTGCATTCATACTATTGTGGCATGTTTATTACTTGCTTCCTGCTATTACAATCTTGTAAAGAGGGATAAATGAAAGCATAGGGATAAATATAAAGCATTATTTTTTTTTGTTGCCCAATGCTAAAGTAATTGATTGGTAAGGGAGAAGGATTGGTCTGGAATCATTTTATGGAGAATATTTTGTCATGACCCAAATTACCCATGCTGTGATTGGCACCCAACACCCCCATGTTGAGCGAACCATGAACATTTACCAGATATAAATTATAATATGGACAGTAATATAATAATCAGAATCTAATAAATCTGATACAACACATAAATCAACATAATACAGGACTGGGTTCCAACTAAGTCATGAGCCTGTAGAAGTAGAAAAGTACATCAACAGTTTGAATACAAACTACATAAAGATAAAAGAGAAGCCAAGCCACTGCAAACCCGGCAAGAAGCAAGAAGCTCACCACTGATACTGATATAAATGCTGGAATCTCAATCACGGGTCCCTCTAGTACTTGGATCCGAATATGCATATAGATTGCAGGGAAAAGAGGGCGAGTAATCATTGACCGCCTCCCACGAAGCATTGGCAAGAGTCAATTAAGAAAGTAGTCATTAAAACATAACTCGAGCCAGTATTATATTTGTGAGAATGCACGGGAGAAAAATCTTAGTATTGATATTTTATGTTAAATGAGCCCTATTCACAAACTTTGTAGCAATATCTCTCGAGAGTATCTTTTCTCTAACAAAGTGACAATCAATCTCAATATGTTTAGTTCTTTCATGGAACACTGGATTTGACGCAATATGAAGATCAACTTGATTATCACACACAAGTCCCAGGCCGATCTCTCCAAATTTCAACTCCTTGAGCAACTGTTTGATCCAGATTAGCTCACATGTCGCCATAGCCATTGCTCGATATTCTGCTTTCGCACTAGATCGAGCAACCACATTCTGTTTCTTGCTCTTCGAGGACACCAAATTTCCTCCTACTAAGACACAATATCCAGACATAGAACATCTATCAGAAGGTGATCCTGCCTAATCAGCATCTGAGTATCCAATGATCTGCTCATGGCCTCGATCCTCAAATAATAAACCTTTGCCTAAAGCTGATTTTATATACCGAAGAATGCGGACAATTGTATCCCAATGACTATTACAGGGAGAATCGATAAACTGACTCACAACACTCACAAGAAAGGAAATGTTAGGTCTAGTCACTGTGAGGTAATTTAATTTACCAATCAGCTGCCTATATCTTGCAGGATCACTAAGAGGCTCCCCTGCCCTGGTAGAAGTTTAGAATTCGGATCCATTGGAGTGTCAATAGGTCTACAACTCATCATTTTTGTCTCCTCAAGAATATCTAAGGCATACTTCCGTTGTGAGATCACAATACCTGAGCTAGACTGAGCTACCTCAATACCCAGAAAGTACTTTAATCTGCCCAGATCCTTAGTCTGAAAGTGCTGAAAGAGACGTTGCTTCAACTTACTAATACCATCCTGATCATTGTCGGTAATAACAATATCATCAACATAAACGACCAGATAAATACAAAGATTTGAAGTAGAATGCCGATAAAACATAGAGTGATCAACTTAACTACGAGTCATGCCAAACTCCTGAATAACTGTGCCGAACTTACTGAACCAGGCTCGAGGAGATTGCTTTAGACCATAGAGGGACCGACGCAACCGACATACAAGGCCATTAGACTCCCCCTGAGCAACAAAACCAAGAGGTTGCTCCATATAAACATCATCCTCAAGGTCACCGTGAAGAAAATTATTCTTAATGTCCAACTGATAGAGAGGCCAATGGCGAACAACAACCATGGATAGGAAAAGGCGAACTAATGCTATTTTAGCCACGGGAGAGAAAGTATCACTGTAATCTAGCCCAAATATCTGAGTATACCCTTTAGCAATAAGACGAGCCTTAAGTTGATCAACCTGGCCATCTGGACCAACTTTGACTGCATACACCCAACGACAACCAACAGTCGATTTACCTGAAGGAAGAGGAACAAGCTCCCAAGTACCACTCGTATGTAAAGCAGACATCTCGTCAATCATAGCTTGAACTGGACAAGTCCGCAATATTAGCAGGGTCAGGTGTAGGACGTGAATCAGCTGAGCCTGATACTGGGCGCGGACGACGATAATAAGTCAGGAGTGGTGGAGCTGTAGAAGGTTGAACTGGACTAGGTGGTGGAACTGGAGCTATAAGTGGTGGAACTGGAGCTATAGGTGGTGGAGCTGCAACTGGAACTATAGAGGAAGATGAATGGGAGATAGTGATTGAATCTCCAAAAGACGGAACTGGTAGCCTCTCAGAAATATCTAAGTTATTACTTGGACCTGTGAAGAATGATTGGGTTTCAAAGAAGGTAATATCAGCAGACATAAGATACCACCGGAGGTCAGGAGAATAGCATCGATATCCCTTTTGCGTTCTCGAGTAACCCAGAAATACGCACTTAAGAGCACGAGGAGCTAACTTATCTTTTCCTGAAGTAAGGTTATGAACAAAACATGTGCTCCCAAAGACACAGGGTGGAAGAGAACAAAGGTAAGTGGGGAAACAGGATAGAGATTGGAACTTGATTTTGGATAGCTGAAGATGGCATACGATTAATAAGATAGCAAGCTGTAAGAACTGCATCCCCCCAAAATGCAACGGAACATGAGGGTGGAAAAGTGAGATAAGCCATGTACCATTTTCTGAAGTTTTGACAAACTGGGATGTCCCAACCATTTATGTAATAAATCTGGTGGATCAGTAACAGGACAAGTTGTTGAAGAAAGACAGATGTGAGTCCATGTGATTTTGTAAAGATAAGGTAATAAAGTCTATCTGATTCACGTCCGGTACCAATGATCCGCCCCGTACTGCGTTCCTGTATAAAAACAAGGTCATCAAGAAATAAAACAACACATTTAAGTGATTTGGCTAAGCGACTAACGGCTATGAGATTAAAAGGACTACCGGGAACATAAAAAACTGAATCTAACGGTAAGGAAGGAAGTGGACTTGTGTGACCTATTGCTAGGGATGTTCGTCGGTCGGTACGGTATTTAGAGATTTCGGTTCGGTATTTTCGGTATTTGGTTTCTTAAAATCCTATACCAATACCGTACCTAATTAAATTCGGTATTATTCGATTTTTCTCCTTTCGGTTTCGCTTTATTCGATTCGGTAACTTCGGTTTATTCGGTTCGGTAACTTCGGTTTATTTGGTTTGAATACTAACTAGTGCATAGAGACATAAAATCTAATATTCTTAATTAAAGTACTCAAAAATACAAAACTGGAAATGTTTGTTGACAAAACTTTTGTCCAAAACTAGCAAATATCGACCCAAATAGAGAAAATTGTACATAAAAGGACATTTGATCATTAGAAATGTCTTGTTACTTGTTTAGAGTTAATTGATGAACTTAGAGAATAAAGGAAAGTAAAATTTTAGATTTTTATATTTATGTTATAATTGATAATATGTGTTTTGTGTAATATAATATATATTTCGGTATGATATCGGTATTTCGGTATTTTATTTTAAAATACCAAATACCATACCTAATACCAATTTTTTTAAAAACTTAAACCAAATACCATACCAAATACCAAAATACCGTATACCAAATACCAAAATTTTCGGTTTCGATACGGTAATTCGGTATTTACCAAATTATGCACAATCCTACCTATTGCAGTTGCCAGGGTTTGAGACCCATTGACCATTGTGACTGTTGGAAGTGATTGGGAATATGAAATACTACTCAAAAGAGATTTGTTACCAAAAATATGATCAGATGCACCTGAATCAATGACCCAAGAGTCGGAAGAAGAAGACGATTGAGAGACACAATTCATGCTATTACCTGTTTGAGCTATAGAAGCTATCTCAGAAGGTATCTGCTTACGTGCTTTATACTGAAGGAACTCGATATAATCTGATAAAGACATCATATGAACATTCGAAGTATATGATCCAACAGTGTTTGAGCCAAAAGCATCAGATCTGAGTGACATTATAATGAACTTAAGAGAGACCAAATATCTGATGAAGATTACCAATAGTGATGAGATACCCTCAAATCAAGCAATTAGAAATTGGAACCAAACTATTATAATGAACGGACATTGTTCTGATCACCAAACTAGAGTAAGTTGGTATGATATTATTAGTCGAGCTTGAGTGCTAAAAAATTTATGTTGAAGGCCTTTTGTTGACAGATGCAACTGCTCTGACTTCTCAGATTTTCGTCGGAAGCAAATTGAAGTCAACAAAATGGTGGAAATTAAATGATTGAGGTCGGAATCAACAGGCAACCTTAGTATGTGAACAAGGTGGCAGGAAAAGTGACCTAAACAGTGATAGACCATTGCTTTTGCCGGAAAAACCACAGCTCTTGTCGGAAAACACTTTTCCGGCAGCCAAGAAACCACAAAAATCTCGATGGGTCGAGTCGGAAGAGGCGTGCGACCAACCCAGTAGAAAAATCAGGCCCAGTAGAAAAATCAGACTTGAAAAATGTCGGAAAAATACCTCACGTGCCGGCACTCTCGCCGGAACCCTAACTGCCGGAGGCGCGTGACGGCGCGTGTGAAGTTTTCTGCCAGAGAACTTCATTGGGGTTTGGTCTCCGGTGACAGGAAAACCTTGTGTGGTGTTGGAATTTGCACAAACCCTACTGAAACTCAGATTGACGTAAACAACAGCTTAAGTCACCGGAAATTGCATGGTGACGATTGATTTCTTCCCGGATATCGTTGGAATGACACACAACGATAATTATCTCACCAATGCTCTGATACCATCTGAGAATGCACGGGGGAAAAATCTTATTATTGATATTCTATGTTACAATGAACCCTATTTATATGTATACATAACACATAACCTACTCCTATTACATAAGGGACTATGCCTAATTACATATATTCACATAACTATTCTAACAATATTCAACCGTAATAGGCACATAACTCATAAGAACAATATGCATAAGTCCAGCATTTATCAAAATGCACAATAAAAGTGGCATATTTTTTATGCATGATAAAAATTCTAATTTTACTCAAAATCGACATGTTTAATCACTCAAACCTACGCACACACCGTCTGTGGTTCATGAGTTCATCGAGACTAGTGACTCATGAGGGAGGATATAATACACATGCGATAACCATAATGTGAGTCCACATGGCCAAAACTAATATCTCAATAGCAGATACGAGTTCACATACCCATAACACATTCCCACCTATCCAATGTGAATCACATATGCAAATCAATATGCATACAGGCATGACAAAACAGTCCAAACCATTTAAATCAACATTCATGAACTCTATAATGTTATACTAGCATATAACAAATGCATATAAAATTATACTAGCATATATAACATGCATATTAATCATATCACAAATACAACAAGTCGTGCACAACAAAGTAACAAAAATATTTCCCATATATTTCCCATATATTTACTGCTCTTGGCAATGTGAATGATGATGATGGGAAGTTGACTGGAGAGAATTTACAGCTGGTTGAGAGTTATAAGGACCAGAAATTGGATCAAAATAGCTCATCGACTCCAGCGGCATTTAATAAAGCTCTTGTTACTATGAATCAGAATGAAGGTAAGACTACTGATCCAAATATGCAACTGCTGGCCCATGATCAAAATGAAGGGAAGGTAACTCCTACGATACATTTCTCCAGTCCACATGTAGAGAAAATTATCAAAGATTCACAGATTAAAATGATGTTGGATGCCAACCCTATGTTCAAGCAACCGTTGGTCACCTTGAACACATCGATGTATGATATTCCCTCTCAATCTTGTAAGTCAATTGGTGAGCATGGGGGTGAATCTGGGCAACCATCAATCTCCACTGGCAATAACAAAGGAATAATTCAAGCAAAGGTGAGGGAGATGGTTATTAACTCGAAACTGTGGAACGACCAACCAGAGTATGATAATGAGGAGGGCTGGGGTGACGGAATTGCTGGTTTTTCATCTGAAGATGATGACCAAGAGGATGATCAGGATAGTGCAGGAGAGGACATTGATGCTCCAGTCAAGCCAAAGTTTCAGGGGAAATCTGCAGCACCCAAGAACAATTTGAATTGTCATGCACTTGCGGCACCTGCAGCAAGTCCCAACAGCAAGTTGAACCATAATGCTCCAGCTTTTGTTCCAAGAATTTCTGCAAATGCAGAAGCAACAAACTTGGGTCAAAAGGCAACAGGAGATAATGTGCAACAACAACAATGCTCAGGCGAAAATTCTGCTGGTGATCGAAAAGCAACAGTAGTGCCAAAATCTGGGCAGAATCAAATTGTAACAACTGAGGCACTCATTTCATTGGAGGAGAGGAAACTTTTGGATGCAATGGTAGGTTCTACTCCTCTAAAATCCTTAAATCCTGCTACGCTTAGCACTAGTCCTGTAAGTAAGAGCAAGAAAAAAATGCAAAACATAGGACAACAACAAAGTAAGACAATCGTGACAACGACACAAGGAGGAGATGCCTTAGTGACACTCGATATCGTTCAAAGTTCTCCACAACCTGTTAATTTGGGGAGTGAATTTTTTGAACAAGGAGAAGAAGAAGCAATGTTACAAGAATGTCGTGCACAGGCATCAAGAAAAGGGGATCTATCACCAAGGCATAGCGGCAAAGGTAAAAAGACTCATACAAGGAAAAATAGTTGGGACGACAAGGTTAGTGATTTTTTTAAATGTTAGGCGACCTCCAATGAGAAATGCCAAACAAAAGCATGTCGCCCCAACTACATCAACAAGGTCCAATCGTTCTAAAAAGAAATCATGAATTTTGAATACTTCTTGAAGAATTGGGAGTGTGATGAAAAAGAATTACAAATTGAAGAAATTACAAGTTTGGACAAGAAGGGACAACATTTTAATTCCTTCATCATTTTATTCTACCATTATGTTAGTATTCTGATTTGTAATATCATCACAGAGTATGTTATAAACTCTGTGGTGATCACTGAATATTTGATTGTAGCTAGTTCTTTCCTTTTACATGCTTGCTAGTGAGGCTATTTTATTCCTCAATAGGATTAGTAAGGTAAGGTTTAGCCCGGTTTGTGTTATATGGGTAACAATACCGGTGCTATTGTCCCCCCTTATTTCTACTTTTCCTAATTGTTGTATTTTTCTTTTCTGTTATTAATAAAAAACTAGCCCTAGGCGCTTGCCTAGCGGATTGCCAAAAATAAAAAAATAAAAAATATCCACATATATACTTGTCACCTCATATATACGGTACCCTCATGTACGTAAAATAGTTCTAGTTTGGGAAAAATTTGCCCATTGAGGTCAAAGTATTAAATTACCTCGGTCTAAGGCTCTAAGCTCAGCTTAGCCTTCAAGAACAACATTTCCACGTTTGAAATCCACCAAACGATTCCAATCTATTCAAAACATTACTTAACGATGTTAAAAAAGTCTATTGCAACCAATTCCATAATTTAAGTCTCGGTCAAAGTCAAAGTCATGCCAAAAAGTCAACCCCGGGTCAACACGGTCGAGCCCTGAAACAAAAGTCAACTCTGGGTTGCCTATAACGGGTCCAAATCTATGCATAGATTATCATTTGGAGTTTGTTTAGATGCTCAAATTCTTAATTTAGTGTTTCTAGGATTTAGACCTAAAATCCCAATTCCTACCATTACATTTTAATGGTAAATCTTCAAGAAAAAACATGACATAAACTCAAGGAGATGATTAGAAGACTTACCCAACTCAGTTCGTAAATACCCAATTCAAATCTCCAATTCCCATAGCTTAGAACTCTAAAAATGGTTAAGAAATGGAGCTGGTTCGCGAAACTCAGCTATATATACCAGTCCAGGTTCTTCACTGAAGTTGCGATAAACTTCTGTAATCACAGACAATTCCCTAACGCTGGCCTATGCTATCTCACTCATAAACCACGCGACAACCGAGAGTGTCACGACCCAAATCTGGAAGACAGAGTACTCAAACGAGCCACTAACCGTTAGGCAAACCCTCTAAACTAAAACATGCTAAAAGCTTAGAAATAAAAAAGAAAGAATTCTACTAAAGTTGTCTGATAATAATAAAGTGCGACAACGAAGTACAACTATAATGTCAAAACATCACATAAAACCAACTAAAAGGCTAAATCATTGAGCACTAGGAATTGAATACAACTGATACGAGACGCAGCTCAATAAAGAAGTCATAACTGGAACAAAAAGAGCAGAGCTGAAGCTACATTCACGAAAAGTGGTGGCTCACGAAAAGAGGTTCCCCAATTACGATTAGTGACAAAGCATCATCTGCCTTCATCCCTTGTAAACCTTTCCCTTCTTCTTCTCTTGGCTCCTCGAGCATCAACATCTTTGCATGTGGTGAACTCCCCAAGTTTGCAACTACGTCTCCTTTGATGGTTTTCCTGGTTGGCTTCTTGTTCTCAATGCAAAACAACTTTCGTCTCTTGTAGAAAAGAGTCGAACCTTATGACCTCTGTGGGCTCAAGATATAATTAACTAATAATGACTTGGGCTACACAGTCAGGCTCAAGTGTGTTTTTAATACCTGGCCCATTGTTGGGCTCGGTGGACTGGCCCAAAAATAATGTTACTTCTCCCAAACCATCCTCCTGCATTGCACGTGCTTTCCCTTTATTTTTGGCATTAAACTCAGTACACCCCACGTGGCCCTCACCGTCCCATCTACAAAGAAAAGGCTATCTTGTACCCCTTCTACCTCGTAGGTCAACTTTGTCCGACGGTCCTTCAGAGGCTTCCATCTTGTGTTATCTCCGGCCCTAGTTAAAAGCGAGTTTGTCTTTCAGCCCATATTGGTATGAAGAATTTGACCCCCTCTCTCTCAATGACTACCTCATTCGGTATATTCAGGCCATCTCCTGCTACTTGAATTCTTGCCCACTTGAGATGGTTCTTGAGTTCTGTTTCTTCTTTCGTAGCTTTCCACCCACCACAAAGATCTCCTATTTCTTTGAATATCTTTTGTGACCACAGATGTAGGGGAACTCCCATGGCTCTGATCCAAGTAGTTTTGACAGATATGGAGTTGGAAAGACAACCAATGATGGAATTCCACCATTCGAGATACAGCTTGAATTTCTTCCAACTCCATTCTCCTTGGAGAATCTGCTCAGCATTTTTCTGTTGGGGAACTCAAACAGAAATAGATTCTCAGTCGTCTCATACATATTCACTACAAATGTTGTTTTCCACGTTATACAGGCCCATCTCCGAATGTCTGATATCGTCGGTCTCTTGGTTGTTTCGTTCCCAAAGTACCCAATGATACATCTTGTCAAAAGTCCGTTCTCCTTCAAAAGATCGTGATGTGTCTCCTTTATTAGAGCTGACAACTGCTTCACGAAGGTTGTTTGATTGCCATTTACTCTCTTGTACTACTGTGGCATAAGGGTAGTTTGCTTCAGAAGTCTGGGTGGCCCTTTGAAATTCAGTTGGGAGGAGCATTTAATAAACCTTTCTATCTTAAATGCAATGTCTCTCCTTCCTGCATTCAAAGCAAGTTCAAGGATTATAATGACCTCACTATTGTCTCTCTTCCGTGACAATATATCTCCCATGGTCATTGTACTAACTAGTACAGAAATATTCAGTTAGCCTGTCCTTATTCTTCCATCTCCCTACCACATTCTTCTGGTCATTTGAGGCTTCTTTGAGTACATTACAGACCCATTCCGTAGTCTTTTTGCTTAGCGTGGAGCGCCTCATCACATTGCAACTTCTCTCCACCCAATCGAACCATGTATCTCTGTTGGAGGTCCATCTGGTGATATCAAAAGGTTTGAAGCCAGCGTTAAAATAAATTCTGTTTACCCCTATAAGAAATAACTTCCGTTTAAGAAAAAATTAAAAGAAAAGTTGGTATATCAGTAATCACAGTGGGTGAAAACAGGGTATAGGAAGAAAAGAGGAATTTTCCGGTACTGAACGATGCCGGAAAAGGTTGTTCTGCAATCCTAGGAAGTAGGGATGGCAAGCGGTGCGGTGCGGGTTTTCTCTTAACCCGCAAAATTTCAACCCGCCCCGCATAGCAGTTGCACCCGCGTTCACCCGCCCCGCATCCACTCTCGCCCCGCCCCGCATAACTGTTTTTTTCTTCATTTTGTTGGTTTTAAGTGTTCTCTTTTTATTTTTGCTTTTTACAATACTTTATAAGTTTTATATTTTCTTTGAGGCCAAAGTGCAAAAATCAATCTGCCATCTATGGGGCCATATGCAATAATTGACAAATTATAAACACATGTACAGTTAGAGTAGCTCTACAGCTCAGTTGCCATAGATCTATATTATGGAATTCCACATTTGATTATTAAACTGTTCAATTTGAACATTGAGTTGTTTTTCTCATCTAAGAATATTCTTTTCAAATTGTATCACGAAGATTTGTGACTATAATGATTATTGATTAATTTGCTTTTATGTATATGCAAGAATGAAAGGGGAAAAAGTGAAAATAAGACATATTACTATAATTTACTAAGAGAAAGATCAAGTTAGTATACTATATTTACTAAGAGTAAGTAAGATCAAATCATGATCTTTAACATATCAAAATCTCGTGTTTCGATTTATCAATAAAATAGATCTATAATCAATTAATAATTATGTGTTAGATATTACATTATCATAACTTGTCATAAAAGAATGCGAACTTGACGTGCAAACATTGGGTTCAAAGTTCAAACAATATGAAACTTTATTTTACTTCAATATATTACATGGAATCAATTTCATCTTAGAAAGTCAAAAAATTGAGTTCACTGTTTTGATAAAGTTTTTAAACCCGCACCCGCATAGATTTAATTTTTGTTTATTTTGACCCGCCCTGCCCCGCACCCACATATGTTTAAACCCGCACCACACCGCATGTGTCTAAACTCGCACCCGCACCGCCCCATTGCCATCCCTGTAGGAAGTAGGAAAGAGAAGAGTCTCAGGGAAAATGCCCAAGAGTCTCAAATTTTTCCTTCTCTATGCCATTGATATCTTTAAAATTTCACTTGCTGTGCATTGTTGGATTGACAGATTTAGTTTGCCAATCTGGACCTGGGTCCTGGCCTTCATATGTTTATGCTCAATCAGCACTATATCCTATGGCGAATAGTGCAGCTCAGGTTCACAGAATATTATCTAGTACATAATTCATTTTCTTCTATGTACCAGTTCCTTTAAGCAGTGAGTGATTTATATGGAGTTGAAGGTTTCTCTTTTCCAATGTGATTGTAGGATATTTTTGGTATTATTCCTGGAGATACAGACTACAGGATGTTTGCCCAAGATTTTGGCGATATTCCTGGACTGGATATTATCTTCCTCCTTGGTGGTTATTTTTATCATACCGCATCTGATACTGTTGAAAGACTATTGTATGCATCATAATTGCTGTTTTGGTATAGATCACCAAATTGAAATTTTAAGACTATTGCGTCTACTTGGATGCTTCCTCTAATACATGAGAATTCTTTCTTACCTAGACCTGGAAGCATTCAAGCACGTGGAGACAATTTATTAAGAATAATCAAAGCCTTCACAAACTCATCTAACCTGCAAAATGCCCATGAGAGGAGATTAAGATCTGCTGTCAATAGATCTGACAATGAACGTGCAGTTTTCTTTGATTACTTGTCATGGTTCTTGGTAAGCCAACAATTTTCAAGTTGAAGATCTTATCTATTTATTATATGAAGTGGGTAATTATCTATGAGTACCTATTGTTCTTCTCATTGTAGATATACTATTCAAGAGAGCAAGCTATGCTACTTCATAGTTTTCCTCTTGTCATCTTTTTTCTTGCGCCACTTCTCTTACGCTTTCCGACTTGGGGACTGACCTGTTGTTTTGCAACCTTTAATGATTTTCTTAAAGGTAACAAGCATACTTCAATTCTCTCTTTGGTTAGAAGAGTGGTCTTAAAAGCTTGTTTCTCTTTCCTGCTAGTTTAAAATGGTTTTTTTTTTACTGTTATGCAGGAATGTTGTATCATACTTTTGCAATTTTGCTAGGAATTGTTTTTCCAGTTGCCTTTGCTGTCATAAGACTGCTGTTTTCTGGTCAGTCGATGAACTGGTATGTTTACTTACACATGAAATATCATTCTCCGGGTTTGTTGGAAAATTATTTTTTAAGGAAAAAGGTCATATTTGTCCTCCATTATACTTTGAAGTAAAAATACCCCTGATTTAATCCAAGTGGTTCAAATATAGGCCTCCTTCGTTGGGGCTGTCCAAGGTGGATACCCAATCGCATGTGGCACTGACATTTTGGTGAGATGGATGCCACATGACATGCCACCTCACCTTGCCCAACCCATTTTACCCCTCTCATTCTGCTGCTTCTTCCCCAGAAGAACAACTGAATAGGACTCTTTGGGAAAATATTTATCTTCAGATATATGAAAATGTATGTAACATTTCCATGGTTAAATTGAAGTACAAACTTCGTAGATCGAAAATGTGAGATCCATGGAGAACAAATGGAGAAAAGATGAAAAGTTTGAGTTCTCACAGATAAACAACACATACAAAGACATGGAGTAGCTGGACAAAGGAATGAAGAATGGAGAAAATCAATATATTTATTTGATGCAATGAGAAAATTCAGAAAGGAAAAATAATTCGTGACTGAAGATTCTGAGGTTCTTGACTGAAGATTTCAAGATTCTGTAGAAGACATAAAAGGAAAACAACACAGATAAAGCTCAGTAAGCGAAGATCTCACGAGGCGCAAATTATTACGAAGATTCAAAGCTAAAAGAAGGAGAAAGTTGTAGCTTATGCTTTGCTATGCTGCATATCGGGATAAATTGAAGGAGCAAATAAATATGTGTTGTCCTTTCTTTTCAATTCCAATAATAAAGCTCAAAAACCATAGATGATTGCTTGATAAAATTTACAAACAGAAATGTGGTTCTGATCTTTAATGCACCAAAAAATTCATGACCTTATGCTCTTTTCTGCATCCATATAACTAACTTGAATTGCATTCATTTCTCCCATCTTCGCATGACCATAAGTCCAAGTCTCCAGTCTTCAATACTTTTACGGAAGAAGTGAAGGTGAAGGGGTAAAGTGGGTTGGGGGCAGTGAGGTGGCATGCCACATAGCCTTCATCTCACCAAAATGTCAGTGCCAAATGGGATGGGGCGTTCGCCTTGGATAGTCCTAACGGAGGAGGGGTATATTTGAGCCATTTGGGTAATTTCAGGGGTATTTTTGCATCGAAAGTATAGCAGAGGGCAATGATTTTCTCCAGGTCAAATTTGGCCCTTTTCTTTTTAAAAAAATTGTGTTTGACTGTGGTAAAATTTTCCGTCACGAGTTCAAGCCGTGGAAACAAACTCTTGCAAAAATGAAGGTAAAACTGCATATGATAAACCTAATGTGTTTCAGCCCTTTTTAGGCCCCCCACGTAGCGGAAGCTTAGTGCATCAGGCTGTCCGTTTTATGTTTGACTGTCTGATTTTCTACTCCATGACAACGATATTTTGATTACTTTTACACTTATAGCTTGTTTGGCCAAGCTTCTTTTGAGGCAAAAGCGCTTTTTTCTGGTCAAAAGTGCTTTTTTTTTTCTTCTAAAATTAAGGTGTTTGGCCAAGCTTTTGAAAGAAGAAAAAGTGCTTTTGAGGAGAGGCAGAAGCAGTTTTGTAGAAGCAGAAAAAAGTAGCTTCTCTCCAAAAACACTTTTGAGAAAAATACACCTAGAAGCAGTTTTTTAAAGCTTGGCCAAACACTAATTGCTGCTCAGAAGTGCTTATCAAATTAATTAGCCATACACAAACTGCTTCTCACCAAAAGTACTTTTGAGAAAAACACTTTTAAGAAAAAGCACTTCTCACATTGTATTTATGAAAAATTCAGGTGCTAACCTGAAGGAAAATTTTTGTGGAAGCTGTGGCTATTATTTCTCTTATGCCCATTTCATTATAATATGAATATCTTATTTTATATATATATATAGAGAGAGAGAGAGAGCCAAGGGTCTACCGAAACAACCTCTCTACCTTCTTGTAGGTAGGGTAAGGTCTGCGTACATACTACCTCCCCAGACCCCATTACACCGGGTTTGTTGTTGTTGTTGTTCTGTATGCTCTCTATATATATAACTGGAGACATGTTTTATGTAACATAAAGACACCAGCCAAATAAATGTTGCATGAGTGGAATGCCTCAAGTTGCTTCTAATTGTTGGCCCTCAAATTCTCCTATCAAATTGTTATCATTTTCTTGCTTTATAAAGGACTTAGATGTGCCACATCCTCATCAAGCTGCTTGTACTTTTACACCAACAAACAGAAGTTTTCCGCTTGACCGACAAATCTTCTGAAATTGTTTTCATGACTAGGTTTTCTACACCATATTTGGCATTCATGATGTTCATGCCCTGTTCACTTGCTGGGATGTTGATTCCAAGAATGCTCTGGAAAAGCTTCCCTTTGACTCAAGATGTTTCTGTCGTGAAGTTGTCAAAAGAGGTACAACTTTAATCTTTTTAATATTGTTTTGGCAAAGATTTCTGCTTTTCATATATATGTTTTTTTGTTTCATCTTTTCCTTTTTTATAAATATGTACCCTGACAAAGATCTATCCTGTTCTTCATTTCACTCATTATTTCATTTTGCTCATTACACTGTGAACTGATTTTTATATAATTTTTTGGTAATTCTACTGCACTTTTTGACAGCCCTTAGAGAATACTTTGGATTTCAAAACGGTAAAACGAAGAAAGCAAGCTGATACATTCTGCTTATTTTAGAACTACTTGGATATATTGTGTCATGATTTTTAATTGGTGTCTAAAAACAGCTAATAGGGTGTTTGCCATTTAGCTATTCAATCTTATTTTGTGATGAGTATTAAGAATGCGAATGAGGGAGAGGGGAGATATGGGCAGAGTAGGTTAGGTAACACCTCATTTTCTTGTTAGTTAATGCTGGAGGGGATTTTCTTTTGCCCGTGCTCGCACCTGGGGGGGGGGGTTGTGGAGAAATTTAAGTGTTGCGTTAATTTCCAAATTCTGTTCCATAATAATTATATAAACTATGCATTTGTGATTTGATGACTCAACTATGCTTCTTCCATGAGTTATATAGAGATTTTATTGGCAAAATTCCATATATGTGGAGTTCACAAGATTTATGCTTATATTGCAGAGATCATGGCAATGATTGACTTTCTTTCATCTTTCTTTTTTTTTTTCCCTCTCTAGGAACTAGTTTTTGAAGCTAAATTTTGGGGAGCATTTGGGCTGTATTCCATTTTAACAGTGGTGCGTAATATTTTTTCCAGAAGTTATCTGCATTTAATACTCTTCTTTTGAGGTTGATTGACTTTGTCACCCAGTTTTTCCATACTTGGTGAAGTGTGTAAAGAGGGCCAAATTTAACCCTCTACGTTAGGATAGTCTATATTTAACATTCGTTATACTATCAGGCCAAATTTACTCCTACCATTAGCGAACTTTTTAAAAATTATCCCAGCCCTTATAGTAACCCACAATCTCCCAAATCCCTTTTATTTAAGGCACCCATTCTTCTCCTTCATCCACCGTTTTTAGAAATCACCATAAAAAAATACACCTATAGATGTACTTTCTTATTGCTAAGACATGAAGGAATGTGAAATCGAATGTTGGATGTTAAAGATTTATGGCATGTCTTGACAAAAATGCAATAACACTTATATATATGTCGGATAAGTTAAAATTCCGAAGACTATAATGCTAATTCCTACCCATGCATGAGTCAAGCTTAACTTGGATATGAGGAACAATGTATATTTGATGTACTTTCAAGGTTTTGCACCTCTCAAGCACAAAGAAGAGAGAAAAACAAAAGCACTCGGCTAAAGTTTTTCACAAAACTAGCGAAAGGGTTCTTCAAACTCATGTGAGAAGAATGTAAGATGAAAAGAACCTTACCCACTCGTTTCTCAATCCAGCAAGATTGCAAGAAGCGTCAAATAAAGAAAGAAGAATCAAACAAAAGAGAAATCACGTTTTTGAAGCAAAAACTTAGAAAAACTAATTCTTATTGAACTAGAATAAGAATAAGGTTAAGAAAAACCTATCGTAACTAAAATAGGAAAAAAGAATTCTAGTAGGTATGGAATTCCAACTAACAATCCTAGTTTGACTAGAACTGCAAATATAATCATACTAAAACAGAATCAAATTACTAGGAAATAAGAATTAAGGAATCCTAATCTTTATGGAAAAGAAATCCTAATCTTGAATTAATTCTTGAACTTATTGAATTTTGTAAATTCTTGGCCTTCTTGATCTTGTATCATTTTCCCTTGGTTGAAAAAGACTCGTACTACGTAGCAACTTCCGTAGATGGTGCAAGATTTGCTACAGTAAAAGAATGGAGACGCAATGTTCGCCAGGTTTCAAGTTACATTTTTTTAGCTTATCATAGAGGTTCTTCACGTTGTAAGAAAATTTAGAATTTAGTCGAACTAAATCTCACTTTCTAAGTTTCAACTTTTTACCCAACCTTCTCCATGTAATCTTTCTATGTTGACTATCAAACTTCAACTTACGATATAAAGTTATTGGTGTTAGAACTTCATGAAACTTAACCAACACGATGTCTGGCTTTGAATTAAACATGGAGATGGAATACATCGATTGCAACGCCTGTACACCAATAGTCACTCCAATAATAGCCATATATATTTATGACGGGAAGACATCTTGTTTCTCCAATGTACCTCAAACTCTCCATTATCCACTCCTTTTTAGGTAATCCTTGTTAGATAGTTATGTATAAATAATCCTAGTCTCATATGTAGTAGGAGTAGAATATGTCCTGGTCCCATATGTTGTAGGAGTAGAATATGTATTATATATAGGGCTCATTATATTATTCTTAATAAATAGATTTTTCTCTGGTGCATTCTCACATGGTACCAAAGCTTCAGTGAGAAAATTGTTGTTGTGCGTCATTCTGGCGACATCCAGGAAGAAAGATTTCGTCGCCGTTTAATTTTCCGGCAACTTTGTCTTGTTCCCAAGGTACATCACTGCTACAGTGGTACTGTGCATATAAACTCTTGTGCGACCAAACCCCAGGTATCCCAGTCACATCGGAAGGGAAAAGTTGGTCACTGTGTGTCTTTCCGGTTGACGACTCAAGATTGATTTGTGTTAGCTCCTCATCGGTAAATGTTGTGCGAAAACCAACACTATCATCTTGTTCGGAAAAGTCAGTCGACAAAACCTCAGTCAATCACTCTGACAGAAAGTCCCTCACGCGCCTCCATGCACCGCCAGAACTAGGGTTCCGGCGAGATCGTCTGACACACACGCTGGCGCGTGGAGCACTTTCTCGCCGGAATTTTCAAAAAGTTCTTTAGGATAGTTGTTTCGTGGTGTGATTCCGGGTCCATTAGTATAATTTTTTTACAGATTCCGAGAACTTTGGAATTTTCCGACAAGCTACAGTAACTTTTTCGGCACGTGTGAGCCATTCCGGCTACTGTTTGGCAAAACTTCTCCAAGACAACTTATTCATATAGTGATTCCGAGCCTACTCATATAAATTACATCAAATTTTGATAACTTTTATTTTTTCCAGCGTGAACAATGCACTTTTCCGGCATGAACAGTAATTTCCAGAAAAGTTTATGTTTTCTGGTGGTGTTTTAGAACCTATTTTGTAGTGTGAAATTCGGCTTAGTCTTACTATTTTCAAATTTCTCCGGCGACTTTTCGGCCAACTTTTGTTTATTAACAACCACTTGATTTTGTTGCTTAGGGAGAGTCTAGTGGCCTTGTATGTCACTTGCGCCGGACACTTTATGGTCTAGAGCAGTCTCCTCGAGTCTTGTATGGCAAGTTCAGCACAGTTGTCCAGGAGTTTGGCATGACTCATAGTGAAGTCGAATGATCAACTTGCAGATATTTTCACAATTCCTTCATTGGTCCTCGTATTAGTTACATATGTAACAAGCTCGGTACATATGATTTGTATATACCGGCTTGAAGGGGAGTGTTACATAGTTATGTGTAAATAATCCTAGTCTCATATGTCCTAGTCCCATATGTGTAAATAATCCTAGTCGTATATTTAGTTGGAGTAGAATGTTCTAGTCCCATATGTAGTAGGAGTAGAATATGTATTATATATAGGGCTTTGTATCATTGTTAATAAATATATTTTTCTCCCGTGCATTCTCACAATCCTTTCTCTTGTTCTTGCATATTTTATGCTCTTTAGGATTAATGTAATATGCTGCCTTGTTTGGAATGGTAGAGTCAACAATCAAGTCAATATTGTGTTGAGCATCTCTTAAAGGCGGACAATCCAATGGATTGTCATGAAAGTTTGGTGGTAAATCCTCAATTTGTGGATCCAATGCATGTTCCTCGTCTCTTTGATAATGGTCCTCGTTAGTTTCGTCCTCTTCACTCTCTTGATTATCTGAATGTTTATCATATTGGGCATGCTACCTTGGTATTATTATGTCTTGGTCAGCTTCAAGCTCTTTAGCTTGCTTAGTATATCTTGCGGTTGAATTGGTGGATATCGAAGTGGCAGAACTGGCAATAGCACTGGTATGTTATGTGGTGGTGGAGGTTGTGGTGGGGTAGGTTGTAAGCATTTTGATGGATTTGGTGGCTGATTTTGAAGCACCAAGCGTTCAACTAATTTGGTTAGATTCCCCATTGATTTCTTCAAGCCATGTGGCTGCACTTTAATTTCTTCATTGGCTCGTTCAAGGACTATAATTCTTGATTTCTGAAGTAAAGAAGCATAAACTAAAGAGTACTAATTAAAAAACCATGGCTCATAGGATTTTCTTCCTCTCTTCTCTGGTACCGATGCTGACAATCACTCGAGGTATCCATGCAGTCTATTATATCGTTACCAATAAGGCTGTGAACAGCCCTGGTATTGCCCGATTTGACTGCGGAATTGGCATCCAATATTGCCGATTCAACGACACAAATTTAATATGGAGGATCTTCCAATAGTTATCTCCCGAAGAACGTAAAAATTTTCTAAAAATGATTGATGAAGGAGAAGAATAAGTGTCTTAAATAAAAGAGATTTGAGAGATTGTGGGTTATTGTTAGGGCTGGGGGTACTTTTTAAAGTTTGCTAATGGTCAGTGTTTTAAAAGGCGTTTCTGGGGCGAGCTCTGGAGCGAGACACACACAAAAATGCCCCGAAGCGATAGTGGGAGACGAAAGTCTCAAAAGGCGTATGCCCAGTAATTTGAGGCATACGTCCGGGCATTAAGGCGCGTTTTATAGTGAGGAATAAGCCCAAGAGACTTCTTCAAATTAAAATAAAATTTGCTAAATAAATCCTTAATATAATACCCAAATTCTCAAAAGTCAGCTTGTAATTACTCAAAGGTTCTAAAAGGAACCGAAACATTAAATTAAATGTCAAGACCTTTATTGCTAGAAGCCCTAATTTATGGTCTTTCTTAATTCTTTATTTTATCCGCTAGTCTGCTACTATCTCCCAAAAGCAACGAATAGTCACTTTTTTTGCAAATACAAAGAAAACTCCATTCTCCTCCATAGCAGCAAGTTCAAAGTTCAAATTGCAGGTTAGTCATCCTTTTGTTCCTCCATGTAGAAAACTTTATTCTTTTCAATTCAAGTTACTGATAGTTCCTCCATAGCATTGACTGGTTTTTTGGAGCACATCTCTATATGTTTTTCCCTTATTTATGTTTTCTTCAAATTTTTATGCAGTTTTACCTATTTAAAAATATTTATTGTAATTATATTATTTTATGAAATATTAAAAATTAAACGCTTATGGGGCTTATGCCCCGTGCCTCAGGGCTTACGCTTCGCTTAGGCATATGTAAAATGTATCGCCTTGTTCCCACGCCTTTTAAAATACTGCTAATGGTAGGGGTAAATTTGGCCGGAGTATAACAGATATTAAGTGTGGACAATATCCGAAAGTAGAGGGTAAATTTGGCCCTTTCCCTTTTCTATTTGTTTCAAAAATGAAATGGCTAAATGGCTTCCTGCAAGCAGGCTTACCTTGTTGCAGGGCTGAGTGGAGGTTTCTTGACATTTGTAATGTCAGTATTCATGCTTCCTGCTTGGATTTCCTTTCGCCTGTCTATCAAGTCCTTTGGTCTAAGATCTTTCAGGTAAAGTTTATTAGTTATCTGGTTCTCTGCTAACTAACTTTTTGTTTGTACAACTCCAGAAAACTGTATTTTCTCGTTACTAGTTTATGCCTCTGAAGTTCCAGCCTGTTGCTCAGTAGTTAATAACATATTTTGCTGATCAAAAGCTGTTTTTGTCAGGTCAACTGCATGTTATGTGATCCCTCTCATTCCTTGCCTAATGTACACAGTGTATTTTGGTGGATTTCTTGTTGCTTTTGTTATCGAAAAAATGGGCATGACAGGCTCACTTCCCCCTCCTTTTGGTTAGTATCTCCGACATTGTTTCTGTAGTAGATATTGTTTGTACATACATGTCAAACAATTGACGATTAATTGATAAATCTCTACTCCTTTTTAGAGGATTGGCATTGGCAACGAGGGTATCTATGATGATTTTAGCACATGCTTGCCTTACGTTGTATGTAGATGTATTGGTACACAGATTGGAGTGCATAATAGTGGTCTTGATCAGTGTTTTAGAAGGCGTTCTTGGGACAAGTCATGGGGTGAGCCCCCCGGGTAGTAAAAAGGCAACGGGGCGATTTTGTGTTTGGGGGGGGGGGGGGTGGAGGGCAAAAGTATTGCAGGGTGTAAGCCCTATTGCTCTGGACGTATGCTTAGGCGTTGAACGAGCTTTTATTTTGGGGCGTAAGCCCATGAAACCTCTCCAAAATAGAATTAAAAGTTGCTAACAAGACCTTAATTTATTACAAAAAAACGTGTCAGTTGTTAAATTCTAAAAAGTCAAAAAACTTAAAAATCAAAAGATTTTTATTCTTAGCCCTTTGTTCTTTCTCTTCATCTTTTACCGGGTAAAAGGGAAAATGAAAATTTGCAAACAACAAAGCAAAATGCATCATCCTTCATAACTTGCTTTGGTTCGACGCTTCTGATTATAGTTCTTTCTTCACTTTTCCTACTTTTCAAGTTTTCTTGCTCTAGTTTATAAATTTTTACTCAGTTCTTTTTCAAAGTCGGATTATTTTTTCTTTTTTTAATTTTATAAAATTTAAGATGAAGCAATTCTGATTAGTTTTTAGTCAACCGCTGATTTTGAGTAGCGTTGTAAGATGAAGCAGTTCTGTATACATTTCAACTTATTTTGTATTCTCTTGAAGTTTTTATAATTTCATTGTAGTTTTTCCTTCTTTTAATATCTATTTCTATTACATTAATTTCTAAAATATTAAAATTAAAGATCCATGGGGCTTATGCCCAACGCCTCGAGGCTTATGCCTCGCCCGCTATCAGGTAAAATACTTTGCATCACGTCCGTGCCTTTAAAACACTGGTCTTGATTGTGCAGCCAATTAAACAATGAAATGAAAGGTTGTCTTACCATCCCCAAATCAAAAATCTTGTAATCAAATAGGTATTTTAGATCAAGTTGCAACATATGGAGTAGTCGAATACCTTACGACAGAAAGTGCAGATTGTTTATTACTTGATGCCAAAATGCTTCTTTATGCACGTACTCTTGATTAGACTAGATTTTTTCTTGTCCTTCTGTCATTTTGAAAGTCATCTCTCTTCATAGTGGCCAAAGTAGAGCATGTGATAAAAATTCTTAAAATTGCAGAATAACTTCTTTGGTACCAGAACATTTTTACGCTGCTCCTCCAAAACATAATGCTCTTGAATGCACAGAAATCTCAATCGACAAAATGGAAACCTGCAATTTGTTTTACTTGAAGCTCAGGCTGAATGAATCAAACATTTATGCAAAATAAAAGTATAAATACAGCGAAAATGTCAAGGTGAAAATGATCCAGAGATTCATTACACCGACTGTTGCAGCTTTCCTTTATGTGAACTTGTGAAGACCTTGATATCTGATGAAATTGCAATTGGATTTGAGCATTTAGTTATACAATATGATAAATAGGTAGCTCATTTGCTTTGCAGGGTATTTTGTTCCTGATGTTATAGTGGCAGCAATAATTGGACTGGTGACTAGTTGGTCCATTGGGCCTCTTTTGCCTGTTGTGAGCTACTGGTTAGCCAGGTCACCTATAATGCATTTTTTGCTACACAGCAGTGTTCTCGCTCTGGCCCTTTCATCACAATTCTTTCCATACAGTACTGACGCACCAAAAAGAGTTATATTCCAGCATACTATCAGGAGTGCAGGTATCAAAGAAGTAGCAATTCATTTTCCCTAATAAGAAGGAAAATAAAAAGGAAAAAAGAAGGGAAGAGATTAAAAAGTGAATTTTCCAGATTACAATTCGGTTCTAGTATATATTTCAGTTTTTGGCGCTTCTTAGATGCTATGGACCCCTCTGGACGAAAAGCTCTTTCCTTTCTGGAGTTACAGAACTAAGTGGGCAGAAGTTGTCAGAAGATATGCCCCATCGTTTCATGTCCTACTTAATTTGTATTGCTTCCTAGTTGCTTCTATGAAGGGGAGGGAACAGTGAATCAAAAAGAAACTCATTGTTTTTTCTTTTCGGGTATATAGTGATCATTTATAACCAGTTGTCTGATATGAATAGAACAAAAGGAGATATACTCTCTCCTTTTAGATTTTGTCCAATTCTGGAAACTGACAAGGAGTACCGGCCCCCCTGTTTCACTTCCAACTCCTTCTCTTCCCCTTTTAATCCTAACCAAACATATTGTACGATGGAAGCCAATAGTACGAGTATGCAACTTAATTTTTTGAGTTTAATCTGTGATTGCGTACACTTCCAGATGAATTCCTTTGTATCGTCTTACTAATTACTAATAAGTTAATGCTGGCTTGACAGGTGCCAGTCAAATTATGGAAACTACCTATGATTTTGCTGTTGTTGACTCCAATTCTCTGCCTTTCGTTTTCAAACATGCCCCTGAAGTGGCCAATGCACTGCACATTAATACAGAATTATCCTTTGCTGCTGTCAAACAGTCTCACCAAGCTGATTGGATGGTAGCTACTTTGAAGCTTGACTATGATTAGCCAAACATATTTTCATATGATATTTGTGTGCTTTTTCCCCATAGGACATAGGCCTGTCTTCTTTTATAAAGGTCTTGAATTGGTTAGATCTGCTCCTACATATACCAGCTTTTATCCAGTCCTTGCTTCCCTTAAGTAGTAACATGCTCAGGCTGCATACTTTCTGTATGTACTGTTTTTGCAGCACTTCCTGTGCTGGATTATAAAATCACCTTATCGGTTCTCCCCCCCCCCCCCCCCAAAAAAAAAAAAAAAAAGAGGGGAAAAAGGAAACTACTTTCATCCTGAATCCTATAGCTATTGGTTTTGAAATCTTGTTTACTCGGGAACTATTACCATGTGACTGTTCTTGTTTTCGAAAGATGTTCTTAAATTTGATGCGGTAGTAAACTGGGTTACAGCCGAGTATCGTGATGAAGTGCAACTTTTCTAAAGCTTTGCTGTTGTATTGAAGTGGCACTCTGATAATTTTTGTAAATTATGTCCTAGTGGGATTGTACTAGGTTTGTTGTTGTTGTTGTTGCATGTCCTAGTGGTAATTCAAATAATATATTTTGCTTTCATGTAATAATCTTTTCCCTTTTGCAGGGGATATTTCCAATATCTTCGTTGTTTTCAAGATGCATGACGTTTCCTGCGCAAAGTTCGGATGTCTTGGCTGAATACAATCATTTCCCACATTTGGTGATTAACAAGCCACAAGAGAGTTTGAGTGGGGGTTCCCGCAGGATCTACTTGGAGTTTTCCCTTGGGTAAATTGGATAAGTACAATTTATGTCTTTATTTCATATTGTCATTTTCAAAAGTGAATCTTAAAAATGAGTTCAGGAGTATTAATTCCAAGGGATCCAATACATTTTTGAAATGTTAAATTAATGGAGATCCATTTTCCTGCCTGGAGGTTACCAACTTTAGTGCTATGCCACTTTATGTGATCTCGTGGTGCACTGAAGTTCTTCATGTTCTGATGTAGATATAAATTATCTGCTGGCTGTATCAAAACTATTTAGTCAGGTTTTTAAAGAAGAACCCTCTGAATTATGCAGTTCATGGGATGATGTTTCTATTGAATGCTAAATATGATTTGTCCGTCATTTTGACAATATTTCTAAGGTTTAATGGAGTATAGGACTGTGGAACCATAGAAATGAGTTTTATGTTGTTTTGAACTCAGGAATATTTTGCTCACATGAAGTTTTCATTCTTTTTTTGCTTGAAATTGACACCAAAAATTTATCAGAATTCAGAACTGCTTACGGGATTAAAGTCTCTCTTCAACGGGGCATTTTCAAAAGTGAATCTTAAGAATGAGTTCAGAGATTCATGGTCCTTGGTTAAATAGAATGTATTTATAGTGTATCAAAGATGACCATGACCTCTCACATCCGAGGACCCAAACACTTATTTTACCTGTTTTAAGTTAATGAATACGGGTTACTAATATCTGTTATGGCACTTTATGTGATCTCATAGTAACCCGAATGTTCAATTCATGTTTTAATGTAGATTAATATTTTTTTTTTGCTAAACATGTTCTGATGTAGATTATCCGCTAGCTGTATCAAATTGTAGTAATCTGATTACAGAAAGATCCCTCTGAAATATGCAGTTCATGTCAACGTGATGCTGTTATTTATTGCTGGATACGACTCTCCCCAGTTTGACAGGCATTTCTTAGGTTTAATAGAGTATAGCATGTGAAATCACAAAGTTGATGTTTACCTTGTTTGAACTCGGGAAATATTGGTCCTCGGATTATTTTCAATCTCCATTGCTTGAAATTGGTGCCAAAAATCGATCATGAACTGCAAACGGGATAAAGTTAAATTCATAACTCAGATATGATAAGATTTCCTAGTATATTTTCTCCTAGTACTATTGTGTTAAAACTAGATTCTCTGTCCCTAGTAATTAATCAGCTTTTTCATAGTTTCTCTTGTCTGCTTTCAGTTCCTTGAAGGAAGTCTGGGTTGCAGTCCTTAATATTACTGGTTCATTATCCAGCTGGTCATTTGCAGATAACATTCTTCCAGGTAATCTATATGTTTTCCGCTTTCAGTATGGATCTTTTTCACCTATGGCAGCTTTGTTAATCTCAGTGGACATGTTATACAGCTCCTGAGAAGACTGGTAATGGTCCTCCATCATATATATGTAGATTAAGTGGTGCAGGCGATAAAAACTGGACCTTTTGGTTGGAGGTATGACTTCATGGCAGATGCTTTATTTCAGTCAGTTGTATCAACTTATTCAAAATACATATGCTCGTATACTATTGTGTCTAATCTGCCTGCATAAACTGTATGTTACTGTCAAAGTTTAGTACACAGCTGACAACACTTTGGTGGCTAGTTTTGATATCTTACCAGAAGAAAAATTTTGTCCTGACACAAAGAACAATTAGGCTTTGCCTTCAAGTCGTTTTTAAAGAATTTAAAATAAGCTTAAAGTGTTGAACCTATTGTGTTGATAATTTCATGTGTATCACGACCCAATTTGCCCAAGCCATGATGACACCTCACTTAACCAGCTAGGCGAACCAACGAAACTAAAAGCATGATCCAAAGGCGATAAATAGTAATAATAATTGTTACATAGTGAACAACATTCTGTTACTTAGTGAACGTAGACATACTCTTATGTAATGTACATAGCAATATTATAGGAATTCACAACAAATCTATAGGATTTTCTTTTTTGATTCTTTCTATAGTTAGGGTCATGTACTTGTATATATACTTGTTACTTCTTGACATAATAGACAATGAAATTGCTCAATCGTCTGTGTATCTTACATGGTCTCGAGGCTTTGAAAACTTGGTGTTACCAGAAGTTGTTTTTCTCAAGATGCTTAAGTGTTTTTAACCGATGTTTTTGCCGAGGGTAACCTTTTGGCAGATTTTGAATATTTATAAAGGCCTTACTTTGATTACGAGCTTCGGATGTCTTCAAGTCGTTTTTTGGGTGGCCGTAGCCTTTTGTTTTTGGGCACGGCCTAATAGGTTTGGTGCTCATTTAGTAGCCCGGTTTATCCGAAATTTTTTCGGACTATAGTCCCTGAGCAAGGGTAACCCCTGGGCTCGATAATCCCCGAGTAAGGGTAGCCCTTGGGCTCGATAGTCCCCGAATAGGGTAGCCTGTGGGCTCTTAGGATCCAGGTTTTAAGAAGTAAGAAACTGCGTAATAGCAAGGCAGAACTTTCTTTCATTTCAATGTGTAAAGTACATGATAAAAATTTTGTATCATGGCTAAGGTGGGCTATGTGGGCACAGTTCTTTCGACCGTTTAGCCCTTACAATGTATCCTAACCACCAAGCCTTAGCTACTCAAGTACGAAATGTCCTTTCCTTGCTAAGAACCTTAACCCGAGGGTGATGGCCCCCAATATTTGAGGTCGAGCTTGAGAGGGCTCGGATACTGTTGATGCGCCCATTGACTCCGGTTTGAGACCGGCCTTCGAATCTAAATTAGCACGATTTACTATTGCCTCGTTAAAAACCTTACCGAAAAATCTATTTTGGGACAAAACCGGTTCAAGGGAAAAAGAGTGTAACGCGTGCTTTCAGACCTAATAGTCATATTCTCCCTTGGCCGTTGCCTACAAGTGTTAGTCCAATTCATAATATTATTAAAGAGTAATTGAGATTGTACCTTAGCAGTAGTACCGCTTTAAGTGCGTCACATTCCAGTTGTTCAGTAGCTGTACACCGTTTCCTGCTTCAAGTTTGTACGAGCCTTTGTTGGTAATTCCAACGACTTGATATGGTCCTTCCCAATTCGGTCTCAGCTTTCCCTCGTTCAGGTTCCGGGTGTGCAATGTCATTTTTCTCAACACCAAGTCCTCGATCTTGAAGTGTCGGAGGTTGGCTATTCGGTTGTAGTAGACTGGGCATGAAGTTTAAGAAAAAATGAAGACTTTTGGAATTTGTGGTCCTAAACAAGTCAAAAAGGGGCCTAGAGTATTTGTTCGGCTATAAAAGCTTCTCATTAAGGGTAGAATTGTAAGTTTAAGCTAAATTATTTTCAAATTTAGAAAGGGGTTATTCTTTTTGGAACGGACCAAAAAGGAAATAGGTTCACATAAACTGGAACGGAGGGAGTATTGATTATCTAAAGTATTGTACAACACCCTATTTATGTACAATGATTACATAATAATATGTATCTACTTCCCGATGTTGGACACTATACATGACTAACTACTTAACACTCCCCCTCAAGCCTGTGCATACAAATTATATGTACCGAGCTTGTTACAGATGTAACCAATACGAGAACCAGTAAGAGACTTAGTGAAAATATCAGCTAGCTGATCATTCGACTTCACAAACATTTTAACAATATCTCCTGAGAGTATCTTTTCTCTTTCAAAGTGACAATCGATTTCAATGTGTTTAGTCCTCTCATGAAACACCGGATTTGACGCAATATGAAGCACAACTTGATTATCACACACTAGTTCTATCTTGGTAATTTTTCCAAACCTCAACTTCTTGAGCAACTGCTTGACCCAAACTAGCTCACACGTTGCCATAGCCATGGTCCGATATTCGGCTTCGCCGCTAGACGAGCAACTGCATTTTGTTTCTTGCGCTTCCAAGAGACCAAATTATCTCCTATTGGAACACAATATCCAGACGTAGAACCTCCATCAGAAGGTGATCCTGCCCAATCAGCATCTATGTACCCCAACAATCTGCTTGTGGCCTCGATCCTCGAATAATAATCCTTTGCCTGGAGCTGACTTTATATATCGAAGAATGCGAACAACCGCATCCCAGTGACTATCACATGGAGAATCCATAAACGGACTTACAACACTCATCAGAAAAAAAATGTTAGGTCTAGTCACTGTGAGGTAATTCAATTTGCCAACCAACCTCCTATATCTCGTAGGATCTCTAAGAGGCTCCCTCGTCCTGGCAGAAGCTTATCATTCAGATCCATAGGAGAGTCAATAGGTCTACAACCCATCATCCAGTCTCCTCAAGAATGTCTAAGGCATACTTCCGCTGTGAAATAACAATACCTGAGCTAGACTGAGCGACCTCAATACCTAGAAAATACTTTAGTCTGCCTAGATCCTTAGTCTGGAAGTGCTGAAAGAGATATTGCTTTAAATTAATAATACTATTCTGATCTTTGCCAGTAATAACAATATCATCAACATAAACCACCAGATAAATACATAGATTAGGAGCAGAATGCTGATAAAACACAGAGTGATCAACTTCACTACGAGTCATGTCCAACTCCTGAATAACTGTGCTGAACTTACCAAACCAAGCTCGAGGGGGTTGTTTCAAACTATATAGTGACTTGCGCAATCGGCATATAAGACCACTAGACTCCCCTGAGCAACAAAACCAGGTGGTTGCTCCAAATAAACTTTTTTCTCAAGATCATCGTGGAGAAAATCATTCTTAATGTCTAACTGATAAAGAGTCCAATGACGTACAACAACCATGGACAAAAAGAGACGAACGAATGCTACTTTAGCCACGGGAGAGAAAGTGTCACTATAATCAAGCCTAAAAATCTGAGTGTATTCTTTTGCAACAAGGCGAGCCTTAAGCCGATCAACTTGGCCATCCGGGCCGACTTTGATTGCATAAACCCAACGATAACCAACAGTAGACTTACCTGAAGGAAGAGGAACAAGCTTCCAAGTGCCACTCGCATGTAAAGCAGACATCTCGTCAATCATAGCATGTCGCCATCTTGGATGAGATAGTGCCTCACCCGTAGACTTATCGATAGAAACAGTGGACAAAGATGATATAAAAGCACAATGAGGTGATGATAGACAATGATAACTTAAACCGACATAACGAGGATTAGGATTAAGTGTGGATCATACACCTTTACGGAGTGCAATTGATTGTCTAAGAGGAGACAAGTCCGCAGTAGGTGCAGAATCTGATGCAGGACGTGAATCACCTAGGCCTGATGCTGGACGTTGATGACTATGATAAGTCAAGAGTGGTGGAGCTACAGAAGGTTGAATTGGACTAGGTGGTGGAGCTGGAGCTATATGTGGTGGATCTGCAATTGGAGTTGCAGGTGGTGAAGCTGGAGTTGTAGAGGAAGATGAATGGGAGATAGTGACTGAATCTCCAAAAGATGAAACTTGTAGCACCTCAGAAATATCTAAGTGATTACGTGGGCCTTTGAAGTATGATTGGGTTTCAAAGAAGGTAACATCAACAGACATAAGGTACCACTAGAGGTCTGGAGAATGGCATCGATACTCCTTTTGCGTTCTCGAGCAACCCAGAAATACGCACTTAAGAGCACGAGGAGCTAACTTATCTTTTCCTGGAGTAAGGTTATGAACAAAACACGTGCTTCCAAAGACACGGTGTGGAAGAGAGAATAAAGTTAAGTGGGGAAACAAGACAGAGAATGAAACTTGATTCTGGATAGTTGAAGATGGCATACGATTAATAAGATAGCAAGATGTATGAACTGTATCCTCCCAAAAATGTAACGGAACATGAGATTGTATGAGTAGGGTACGAGCAGTTTCAATAAGATGTCTCTTCTTTCTTTCAGCTACCCCATTTTGTTGAGATGTGTACTGACAAATTGCTTGATGAATAATCCCATGAGAGTTCATAAACTGCTGAAATGGGGAAGACATGCTCTAGGGCATTATCACTACAAAATGTGCGAATAGAAACCCCAAATTGATTTTGAATTTCAGCGTGGAAGGTCTGAAAATAGAAAACAAGTCAGATCGATTTTTCATCAAAAATATCCAAGTGCACCTGGAATAATCATCAATAAAACTAATAAAGTAGCGGAAACCTAAGGTAGAACTAACTCGACTAGGACCCCAAACGTCTGAATGGACTAAAGTAAAAGGTGACTCTACTCGATTATCAAGACGCCAAAGGAAATAGGTACGGGTATGCTTACCGAGCTGACAAGACTCACCCTCTAGAGTAGGCAAGTGAGATAAACCAGGTACCATTTTCTGAAGTTTTGACAAACTGGGATGTCCCAACCGTTTATGTAATAAATCTGGTGAATCAGTAACTGGACAAGTTGTTGAAGGAAGACATGATGTGAGTCCATGTGATTTTGCAAGGATAAGGTAATAAAGTTTATTTGATTCACGCCCGGTACCAATGATTCGCCCCGTAATGCAATCCTGTATAAAAACAAGGTCATCAAGAAATAAAACAATGCATTTAAGTGATTTGGCTAAGCGACTAACGGCTATGAGATTAAAAGGACTACTGAGAACATAAAGAACTGAATCTAAAGATAAGGAAGAAAGTGGGCTTGCTTGACCTATTGCAATTGCCATGGTTTGAGACTCATTGGCCATTGTGACTGTTGGAAGAGATTGAGAATACGAAATAGTAGTGAAAAGAGATTTGTTACCAGAAATGTGATCTGATGCACCTGAATCAATGACCCAAGACTCAGAGGATGAAGATTGGGAGACTCAAGTCACACTATTACCTATTTGAACAATAGAAGCTATCTTAGAAGATGTCTCCTTACATGCTTTGTACTGAAGGAACTCAATATAATCTGATAAAAAAACCATCTGGATCGGATTCAATGCATTGGATCCAACAGATTGCGAGTCAAAAGGCTTCTGATACGAATGACATTATAATTTTCACGCCGGAAAATCAACAAACCTTCTAAAATCACTGTTCACGCCAGAAAACTATTCATGCCGGAAAAATATAAAAGTGGTCGGAATTTGGTGTAACCTGGATAGGTGGCTCGGAATTCCCTTGCGGGCAATATGTCCCAAAGAAAATTTTCCAAAAAGTGACCCGAAAGGGCCCCATGCGCCGGTGCATGACGTCAGAACTTCGCCGAAAATTTTTCTTTCGACGGCGCGTGGGAGCGCGTGGATGATCTTTTGACGGAGATTTTTTTATGGGTTGGTCGCTAGAGGCCGATTTACTTCGTGGTGGTGTTGGTTTTTGCACAACACTGACGAAAAATGGCTTTTTACTTTGCAGCAGGCTTGTGTTTGCCGGAAAAAGACTTCCGGTTGACTGATTTCTCTTCCCCGAGTTGTTGGAATTTATGCACAGTGATAAATCTCTCACGATTGCTCTGATATCATGTGAGACAACACGGGAGAAAAATATTATTGATTATCTAAAATGTTGTACAACGCCCTATTTATTTACAACGATCACATAATAATAGGTATCTACTTCCCGATGTGGGACTCTATACATGACTAACTATTTAACACTTTCTATCCGCTGTTTCTAGGCGGCTAATCGGACTAGGGCGGCCTCACGCCCATCCAGTAGTTCCAAGCTCGTGATCATGGCCTTGCCATTCGACTCTTCGGTCGCATATCGGAACCTAAGGCTTGGTTCTCCCACTTCGACTAGTATTAAGGCTTCGGCAGCGTAGACCATTAAGAACAGGGTGTCCCCGGTACTAGACTTTGAGGTCGTACGATATGCCCAATGGACTTCAGGCAAAATTTCCTTCCATCTCCTTTTGGCATCGATCAACCTCTTTTTCAGGGTTTGGAGAATGGTCTTGTTCGTAGATTCTGCTTGTCCGCTTCCACTCGGGTGGTAGGGTGTTGATAGTATTTTCTTAATATTGTGATCCTCGAATAACTTATTCACCTTGCTGCCATGAACTATTTCCCATTATCGTAAACGATTTTGGACGGTATGCTGAATCAACATATTATGTAGTCCCAGATGAAGCCAATGACCTCTTTTTCCTGGACCTTTTCGAACCCTTAAGCTTCGACCCATTTGGAAAAATAATCGGTCAATTGTATGATTTGAGCCTTACCGGGTGCCCACGACGCGAGACCGACGATATATATTCCCATTTTCATAAACGGCCATGGGGACAGGATCGAATGAAGCAATTCTCCTAGTTGGTGGATCATCAGTACGTCTCTGGCAAGCGTCACATCTCCGTACAAAGTCCTTTGCATCTTTCTCCATTTTGGTCCAGTAATAGCCGGCCCTGATTAACTTCTGAACCAAAGATTCCGCCCCCGAATGGTTCCCGCAAGTGCCTTGGTGAACTTCCCTCAAGGCATATTCGGTGTCTCCCGGCCTCAAGCATATGGCTAGCGAGCCGTCAAATGTTCTTCTGAACAAAGTTCCTTCGCTCAAGCTAAAATCTGGCAGCCTTCGTATGCAGAACTCTCGATTCTTTGGGGCTCGAGGGCAATTTTCCAGTCTTCAAGTAATCTATGTACTTGTTTCTCCAATCCTAAGTTAAACTTGTTGAGTTTACTTCGGCGTGGCCTTTTTCTATCACCGACTTCATGAGTTGTACTACTGTTCCCGAGCTGAACTCATCGGTATTAACTAATGACCCTAAATTGGCCAGAGCATCGGCCTCACTGTTCTGATCTCGTGGCACGTGATGTAGAGTCCATTCTCTGAATTAATGCAGTGTTACCTGTAATTTGTCCAAGTACCTCTGCATCCGTTCCTTTTTTACTTCAGATGTTCCATTGACTTAATTTACTACGAGGAGGGAGTCACACTTGACTTTGATCACCTCGGCCCCAAGGCTTTTAGCTAGTTCGAGACCTGCAATCATAGCCTCACTCGGCTTCATTATTAGTCAATTTTACAGTTATAATAGATTCCCTAATTATAGCCCCCGTAGGTGGTCAACACAATGCCAATTCCAGACCTTTTTGCGTTCGAGGCGCCGTCTGTAAAAAGGGTCCAGATTCTCGAGGAAGTTCCCGAGGCTAACAATAATTCCTTTTCGACTTCGGGTATCAAGGCCGGTGTAAAGTTGGCTACGAATTCTACCAAAATTTGTGATTTGATGGAGAATTGAGGTTGATACTCGATATCGTACCTGCTAATTTCGATGACCTATTTGGCCAACCGGCCCGAGAGCTCGGGTTTGTGCATGATGTTCCTTAGTGGGTAAGAGGTTACGACACATATGGGGTAGTACTGAAAGTATGGTTTTAACTTTCTGGACGCGCTTAAAAAAGCTAGCGCCAATTTTTCCAGGTGAGGATACCTTGTTTCGGTCTCGGCTAGAGTTCTACTGACATAGTAAATAGGAAATTGCGTACCTTCCTCTTCTCGGACTAAGTCCACTTATCGCCACCTCGGATACCGCCAAGGAAAGGTACAATTGCTCATCCACCTTCGGAGTGTGGAGCAAGGGTGGACTCGAAAGGTACCGTTTGAGTTCTTCCAAAGCTTGTTGGCACTCCCAGGTCCAGGAAAAGTTATTCTTCTTCTTCAACAGTGAGAAGAACCGATGGCTTTTGTCTGAGGACCTCGATATGAACCAGCCCAAGGCGGTTATACACCCGTTCAACCTCTGAACGCCTTTGACGTTGTCCACCACGATGATGTTTTTTGTGGCTTTGATTTTGTCAGGATTAATCTCGATCCCTTGATTGGATACCACGAACCCGGGGAACTTTCCCGATCCAACCCGAAAGCGCACTTCTCCGGGTTCAGCCTCATATTGTATTTCTTCAATATGTCAAAGGTTTCCTGCAAATGTTTCAAATGGTCCTCTACTCGCAGGGGCTTACTAACATGTCATCAATATAAACTTCCATTGATTTTCCTATCAGTTCTTCGAACATCCGGTTTACTTGTCGTTGATATGTGGCACCGGCGTTCTTTAATCGAAATGGCATTAAGTTATAACAATATTTGCCGAATTTAGTGATAAAGGAAGTTTTTTCTTGATGACCCGAGTCCATCCGAATATGGTTGCACCCGGAATAGGCATCGAGAAAATTGAGTACCTCGTGACCAGCCATCGCGTCGATCATCCGATCGATGTTAGGCAAATGAAAGGAATCCTTAGGCATGCCTTGTTCAAGTCTTTGTAATCTGCACACATTATTAGCTTATTTCCTTTTTTAGGCACTACCACTACGTTAGCTAACCATTCCGGGTACTTAACATCCGGAATAAACCCTATTTTAAGGAGTTTAGATACCTTGTCTTTGCTGAATGCATGCTTGACCTCGGATTGAGGTCATCTCTTCTGTTTAACCTGGTGGAACTTCGGGTCCAAACTCAGCTCATGAGTTGTTACCTTCGGCGGGATCCCTGTCATGTCAAGATGGGACCAAGCGAAACAATCTATGTTAGCTTTAAGAAAATTAATGAGTTTTTTCCTAAGCTCGGGAGCTAACCCGATGCCCAAGTATACCTTTCAATCTGGTAGGTGCTCGATCAATATGGCTTGCTCCAATTCTTCGACCATTGACTTGGTGGGGTCGGTATCATCAGGAGTTATGAATGATCTCGGAACTCCGTAGTCATCCTCCTCATCGACTCCTCGTTCCTCCGATCTGACCGTGACCGCATCGGTGATTGCTATTTAACTTCGGCCTTTCTGGTCGGCACCACACTTTTTAATGTCGAAACGACGGGTACCGAGAGTGCTTCATCGATTGCGAACATCTCATTTGCATCAGGCTGTTCTCCGTATATTGTCTTGATCCCTTCTGGTGTAGGGAACTTCAATGCCTGGTGCAAGGTTGAAGGTACCGCCCTCATGTTGTGAACCCATGGTTTTCCGAATAGAGCATTATATCTCATATCCCCTTCAATCACATAGAACTTTGTTTCCTGGATGGTCCAGGCAGTGTTAACCTGTAGGGTTATCTCCTCTTTAGTGGTTTCACATGCCATGTTAAATTCGTTCAACATCCGGACTGCTGGCGCTATTTGGTCTTGTAAACCCAACTGCTTTACGATCCTCGATCTGATGATGTTGGCCGAGCTACCCGGATCAATCGACACACGCTTAACTCGAGATTTATTGATAAGTACAGAATTACCAGTGCATCATTATGAGATTGTATGATGCCTTCGGCATCCTTGTCGTTGAATGAAATGGTTCCCTCTAGGATATAATCTCGAATGCATTTCTCCCTCATGATAGATACTTTAGTGTGTTTTATCATTGGCCCTTGAGGGACATCAACCCCTCCAATGATCATGTTGATGACGTGATGAGGTTCTTCTTGTTTGGTCTGTTTGTTGGAGTTCCTCTTTCTTAAGTGATTTTTGGCTCGATAACGCACGAATTCCCGGAGATGCTCGTTATTGAACAATTGGGCCACTTCTTCTCTTAATTGTTGGCAGTCCTTGGTCCTGTGGCCATGAGTGCCATTGTACTGACACATCAAGTTAGGGTCTCTCTGGATAGGATCAGACTGCAATGGTCGAGGCCACTTGGTATCCTTGATGTGCTCGATGGCTGATAAGATGCTGGCAGCATCAACATTGAAGTTATATTCCGATAATCTTGGTGCCTCCCTGGCCCAGAGTGGCCTATCGAAACTATTTTTGCTCATCAGTCCCCGGCTACCGTGGCCTCGATTGCTCCTCTTTTTGTTCCCCATAAGGTGATGTTCTGATCCGTTACCCCTTCGATCTCCGCTATACGGTTGATACTGGTCTTTGCTCGGTCTCGATTCATGATCGACGAATCTCTTATACCTGTCATTGGTTCTGATGGGATAAACGGACCCAGAAGGGGCCCTGAGCTGATCGTCCTCAACTCTAATTTTTGACTGGTACCAGTTGTGGACGTTGGCCCAAGTTACAGCCAAGTACTCTACCAAATTTTATTTTAATTGGTGTGAAGCCAAGGAGCTTCGGGGTTAAGTCCTTGAGTGAACGCCTGAACGGCCCAATCATCCGTAACCGGAGGCAAGTCCATCCATTCCATTTGAAACCTTGATACGAACTCCCCGAGCATTTCGTTGTCTCTTTGCTTTACCTTGAAAAGGTCTGATTTTCTGGTCTCGACCTTGATGGCCCCGACATGCGCTTTCACAAAAGCATCTACATGCCTATCAAACAAATCCATAGAATTTGGGGGTAAGTTTTGAAACCATATCATTGCTCCTTTTGACAGAGTTTCTCCGAACTTCTTTAGCAAAACCGGCTCGATTTCATCATCTTCCAAGTCGTTCCCCTTGATGGCACATATGTAGGAGGTCACATGCTCATTTGGATCTGTGGTTCCGTTATATTTCAGAATATCGGGCATACGAAACTTCTTTGGGATTGGTTTCGGTGACGCGCTCGAAAGAAAAGGCTTTTGGACAAATCTCTTGGAATCCAGGCCTTTCAATATTGGGTGCTCCTGGGATTTGATCGACCTGGGAATTATATGTCTCGCCTACTTATCGTTTGCCTCAATTTTTTCTTTTCACCTGACTCCGCCTGTTTGGTTAGTGCTTCATGTATTTTCATTACTTCGGGGCTGACACCGGTCTCAGTTTCACCCGGCCTTTCGGTGGCCTGCTCATTTCTTCGGGTGTTTTATCGGGATTGTTCGGGTTCGACCTTACTGGGGCGCGGCTTTGATTTTGCAGCTGCACTTTCGCCGACTGTTGGCCCTGTAACATCTTGAAGATTGCTCTTCGCCTTCGGGCGTACCTCGAGCGTTGGTCGGGCTCCTCCATGAACGTTGTTCTCAGGGTCGGTAGGCAGGTTGGCATCGATGACCACATACGAGTTAGCATCGACTGGGTTCGCAACTAGGACTCCATTGGGATCAGTATGGGGCACCTCATTCCATATTGTTGTTTTCGCCATGATGGTTAGACTCAGCATCAACGTTCAAGTGAGCAGACTGAGAGTTTGACATTTTTAAGCCGACCTGAAATTAAAATCTTAAAGAACAAGTGTAAAATAGAGCGTGTTATGGAAATTTGTATCAAACCACCACTATTATCCTTAGTCCCACGGTTGGCACCAAACTGTTTACCCTTAAAATGGATAACAGTTGAATTTGTACGCGATTTTAAAGATATGTGAGTTGATTCAACACAGATGATCAAGAATGTTAGATAAGCGAATTAAAGATAAAATAAATAACCAAACCAATTGTGATGTTGGATCCAGGCTCGGACCCAAGATTAACAGTTGTTCTGCCCTCGGTCTAGAGCTAAGCGTATATGAAGAGCTACGGTTAAAATAAGAACCTTGCAATGACTAGAAAGCACGAAATTAGTTTGTATTGCCTTGATATGCGTGTTATACTGTCTATTAAATAAATATTACCCCTTTATATAGTAGGGGAGTTTCACCCCTAGTACAATTCTAAGAAAGGTAAAAATTCTCTTTTTCGTTAATCATTGATCCGCTGCCGATACGGACCGATATCTGCGCCGTGATATTCGATGGGTTGCGGATATCGCAGCCCTCTATTAGTCGTGTGCGACCGTTGTCGTGTTTTCCGAGGTATCAGAGCTTGTTCCGACATCAGAGAAGTATTGTCTTATCAAGCCAGGTGACGACCACTCCGTTCGGACCTTAGTACGAGGCGTTCCGGTTTCGATTCGACCCCATGTATTTGTGCTTTTGCTTTGTTTGACCCACCGGAAAATCGGGGTGTAGGGCACCCCGGTTTTGCCCGTTTGCAGTCTACTCAACCAACAAGTGGAACGTTCGTTATTATTCAGCCGAGCATGTCTAGAAATTCTTGAACATTTCCATGTTGATATCATCTGTTTTTATTAAAAAAAATAATAAAATATGTTGTTGCTTTCATTATCATGCAGGCAAGCAGTTCAGGTGCCATTAGGGTTGATGTGGCTGTAGTGGACCAGTATTTGACAGTGTCTGCTGCTAAATTGAAAGGTCTTTTTCCAGATTGGATGGATGTGACTGCATTCTCAAGTTTTATGTCCACCTATGTGTTGTAGACTTGTAGTTCGCATAACATTTTATGTTTAGTCCTTTTTTTATTTCCTTTTTGGGTGTATCATATAGCATAGCCTTGTTTTTACTTTTCTTATTACCTCATTATTCCTTTGAAATAAAAGAAGTAAAGTTTGTTTAGAGCTTGTAAACCCCTAGGTTTCTCTTTCAATAAAAGCTAATTGCTGGCGAATGACAATTTATTGGAATTTGTGAAGGGTAAAGTTGTCAATTTTTGTACCCATAATATTTAAAGTGCGTAAAGGAAAATTTAGTTTTAAAGGCTGAATATTGCCTTTCTGCTCAAACCTTAGTGTATTGGAGGAATTTGTATTGAAACATAAGAGATTAACGATATACAATCTTTAGGTTGACGAATAAAATGTATATATTAACGTGTAAACTGGTATACATATGCTAAATCCTAATAACACAAATATTGTTCGTTGGGACGTGCTCATTTACGCACGCATTACATCGGAACTCAAATATGATACAGGCTTGGGATTTCATAATTTTTCTGCTTCTTGTATGTGAGGGAGTATGAGTTAGGATTCCAGCATCATGGACCCCATGGGTAAAGAAATTAGTTTCGCCACATTAGCTTGCGGATGTAGTGGAAAATATGAAAAGGACCTCCCATTAAGGAAAGTATGGATAAAGAAAGTAGTCTTACCGTATCAGCATTCAAATGTGGTACAAATAAGAAACTGTTCCTGCCTTATGGACGGACGAGGGTAAGAAGCTAGATCAAGAGAGTCGAAAACGGGTAATTAGTTGGAAAATAGGATTTTTTATGGGATATTACATAATTTATCTCCCGAGGTTATCTCACTTTATTTGTTGCACCTTCATACTTCGTGGGATATCGTATAATCCTCCTGCATTTGTTTGAAGTGTAATAAGTATTACTGGTATAGACTTGGAGTAACCTGAAACAAATGATTGCAGACTCAAGGAACCAACACTGACTTGAATGATAACAAGATCAACGAAAGAGAAATAAGGAAAAAAAAATAGTAGAAAGAGGGAGGTTCTAGAGCTAACCAAATCTATGATAATGATAAAAGACAAGACTCATTTTCCATAAAACCTACATACTAGTCTCCTCCTCATTTATATAGTAGACCCCTCCTTATGTTCCTTTCTTTGCTGTTGCCTAATCTCTAACGAAAATTGCAGCCTTGTACTTTGTACGGACTACAAAGTTGTCTAGGTTTTTTGGTGGATGCACTATCATGTTGTTGCGCCTCTGCCCCGTCTGTCCTTTAGTGTAATTCGTTACATTGCCATTCCCTTGAAGTCGAACCTTGTCCCCAAGGTCATCTTAGGAAACTTGCATTAGATAGATAAAGTGTCTTCCCAGGTAGCCTCAATGGACGACAGTCCCGACCAACTGATTAAACATTAATCAACCTGATGGCCGCCTTTGGAGATTAGACGATGCTGCAAAACACTCTTGGGATACAAAATCTTGGAAGAGGAGTGATCCAACAAGTCAATTAGGGTGACTTATTGTGAAGGCTGACCAATGCATTTGCGTAGAACAGACATGAAAGACGTTGTGTATCCTTGATGAAGCAGAAAGGTCTAATTTACAAGATCCTTCTCCAATTCGCTGGATGATTTGAAATGGACCAAAGTAGCGTCTGCTTAGCTTGCTGTAGTGTTGAAGTCGGATGGAGCGTTGACGATATGGACGCAGCCTTATGTACACATAGTCACCTATTGCAAATGAAATATCATGCCTACCTTTGTCACCTAGGAGCTTCATTCTATCTTGGGCTACTACGAGATTGTCTCCGAGGATTGCTAATGTCTCATCGCATTGGCGAAAAAATTCCACCACAGCCGGATTACTAGAGGAATCAGCCACAAATCGGATAATAGCGGGTGGAGGTCTACCATACACGACCTCCAAAGGAGTCAATTTGGAGTTGTTTTGAAAGGAAGTGTTGTACCAAAATTCAGCCCAAGGAAGTAGTTTAGACCAAGTAGCAGGGGTATCGACAGGGAAGCAGGGAAGATACATTTCTAAACGCTTGTCTAGAGCTTCAGTTTGGCTGTCGGTTTGAGGGTGATGTGCCGAACTTTTCTCCAATTGAGTACCATGGAGTCTGTTGATTTCTTTCCAATAAATCAGATAAGAAAGTAGGGTCCCTATCAGTGATGATCTTGGAAGGAAACCCATGAAGTCTGATATATTCTTGGATGAAGAATTTAGCAACCTTCTACAAAGAAAACTTTGGAGGCAGAGCAACAAAGTGGCCATACTTAGAGAGTCTATCCACAATTACCAAAATTGCATTACAACCATTAGACGAGGGTAAGAAGTGATAATGTCCATTGAGATTTGCTCGAAGATTGATTCTGGTAGGGGAAGAGGCTGAAGCAACCCTGCTGGCTTCAAAGAAGAATCCTTCATTTGTTGGCAGACTTGAAGCATGAAATTCATGAAGCAACTTTGGCGAATATCCTATTCTAGTGGAATTACCAACCTATTGCGATAGAATAAGAGTCTCCGGTGGAAGGAGAAAAAGGAAAGAGAAGCAAGGTCATTCTCAAGTTGACGCCGAAGCTCCAATAATGTAAGATCAGACTTGTTTAAAGTTTGCAACCTATCCAGCAATGCAAATTCAGTGAAAGCAATGGAGAAAAATTGGGAAGTACGGATGCAGGAAAGGGCATCAACAGTAGAATTAAGTTTTTCTAGTCCAATAATGATATCAAAGTCATATCTAGTGAGTTGCAAAGCCATTGTTGTTGTTCCGAGGTCTGGATTACTTGATTGGTGTGGGACTTAAGAGGTTGCTGATCCGTCGTGAATTTGCGACCCGAAAATATTGACACCATTTTTGTACTGCCTGTGTGATTGTGAATATTGATGATATGTGGACGCAGCTTACATGTGAAGAGAGAGTTTCTGGCTAAAGAATGCAATTGGGTGACAATCTAGAGACAACACCGCTCCTATGTCGGTACTGGAAACATTAGTTTCCACCAAAAAAACGTTTTAAAAGTTCGGCAAACATAATACTAGGACAGTGCTCAAAGCATTTTTTTAATCAGAGAAAAGCGGTATTCTCGACCTCAGTCCACCGGAAAGCATATATTTTTAGAATATCCGTCAATGGAGATGCTAATTGAGCATAGCCTTTGACAAAGCGACGATAATAACCTGTAAGGACTAGAAATCCTCGTACCTCCTTGATAGAGGAAGGAGCAGGCCACTCATTGATGACTTCGATTTTTGAGGGATCGACCTGAGGCCTTCGCTGAGATGATGTGGCCAAGATAGTCAATGGAGGTTTGTACGAACTTGCACTTGGAGCGTTTGACAACTAAAGTGTGTTTGCGGAGCAAGTTAAACACCACTTCGAGGTGTCAAAGATGAGCAGACCATGAATTGATGTATATCAAAATATCGTCAAAGAAGACGAGTACGAATCGACAAAGAAATGGCTTAAAAATGGAATTTATAGTAGCTTGAATGGTAGATGATGTGTTGTACAGACCAAAAGGCATAACAATGAATTCATAGTATCCCTCGTATGTGCGAAAGGCTATTTTCTCAATATCATGTGGGAGAACTCTGATTTGATGATACCCGGCCAGTAAGTCCAATTTGGGAAAGAAATAAGCACCGTGTAACTCATCAAATAGTTCATAAATAGTAGAAATTGGAAACCGATCCTTTCTGGAGATGGAGTTCAATTCTCGGTAATCAACACAAAAAAGCCGAGTACCATCCTTCTTACGAACGAGCAAAATAGGAGATGAGTACGAACTTGAACTTGGCCGTATGATACCTGATTGTAACCTTTCGGCAGTGAGACGTTCTATTTGTGTTTTCTGGAAATGAGGGGAATGATATTGCCGCACATTAATGGGTGTTGAACCTTATAAGAGAGATATTTAGTGATCTTGTGGTCTAGAGGGAGGTGGGGATGCAGATTGAGTAAATATATCAGAATAAGCATCATGAACGTTATTGAGGTTAGGTGGTAGGTATAGGGCCGGGCCGGGCCGCTTTTTTTGACCCGTACGGGTTACGGTCCGGGCCGGTTCTGGGTTGATTCTTAACGGGTTTAACGGGTTCGGGTTCATCCGGGTAAAAATTGAATTGTACGGGTTACGGGTTGAGGGGCCGGGCCGGGCCGGGTTTAGTGTATTTTTTAATTTTTTTTTTGAATTTTGTATAACTATTGTAAGTTATATTAATATAAAGAATACAAGTAAGATGGAAAAAAATTGCACTTATAAATTTCAAGTGCTACATTTATTTCAAAATTCAAACTTACAAATTGAAGGGTTTACATTTAACAAGTAAATTAACCAAAAAAGAATAAATTCAAAGGTTTTGCATTGCCTTAGTAAGTTCTTCATAATCAATATGAACTGAGTGACCTTCTTCTGGAGTGTTAAATTCGGATGGGTTACCATGTGTTAATATATCTCCAAGTTCCTCGTCTTCTGGGCTATCAGCATCTTCACGTCCTTGATTTCTTCGTTCCGATCTAATCCAATCTCTGAAACATACTAAAACTTCCAAAGCATTGCTTCCCAATGAGTGACGGATGTCTCCAAGTTGTTGTCTTGCTTGGCTAAATGCACTCTCTGATGCAACAGTTGAAATTGGCACATTCAGCACGTCTCGAGCCATAGCGAAAAGAACAGGAAATTGCTTTCCATTCTCATGCCACCATCCCAAAGGTGAAAATTCCTTTGTGCGAGGCTCTTTTTGCTTCTGCAAGTAGAATTGAAGTTCATCAATGTTCCTGCTACTGGTTTGAGTGTTAGAAAATGTAGAAAAAATATTAAAACTATCAAGGCCTTCTTCATCATCCACAATAGTAGAAGTGGTACAATGCATAGTGGGATTAACATTGCCTACATTAAGAGCATCATCATCAATTACATTTGCATAATAATTGTATAATTGTTGTAAATATTCATTTAGCTTGTTCATATAAGTATATAAATCTGGAGTTTCAGTTGGTCCAATCTCCATATAAGTATATAAAACATTCATTAATTGGTGACAATCAGACATCTTAATAGAAGGATTTAAAACGGAACCAATTAAGTAAATCGGAGGAATTAGAAAGAAATATTTTTTGAATTTTGCTTACATTTTTTCAACAACATCCCTATATTTTTCTTTCTTCTTAAATTCAAAGAGTAGAAAAGAAATTTCAGCTATATGTACTAAAGCCATAGTAATAGTAGGGTAATATGCCCCGGAAAACTCAACAGTAGCTGTATAAAATTTATGTAAAAATTTAACAACATCATTAATGACCTCCCAAGTAGTAGTTGTTAACATACGGTTTGGATCAGTACAATGCGCATTAGCAACTTCAGTTATTGGGAATCTATATTTGTAGCAACATTTTAAAAATATATATGTATAATTCCATCTAGTAACAATTTCGTCTGGCATGAATCTGGGTTTAAGGTTATACTGGACACACTTATTCTTAAATTCCTTTATTCTAGATTGTCTATTATTTCCTTGAATAACCAACTGCTCTTCTAACATGAGTAATCTCAGTTGAAAATAAATCAAGGCCACTTTTAACAATTAAATTATAAACATGACATGCACACCTAACATGAAAAATTTCATCAAGAGGTGGTTGCAAATGCAGTTTAATATTGAAATTGCGGCATTATTGTTAGAGGCATTATAAAAAGACACACACAATACTTTTTGCTTGAGATTATAAAATTCAACAACTTCACAAATAGTACTACTTATAAACGTAGCAGTATGACTCTGATCTTCATCATATCTAAAAGAGATAATACGTTTTTGCATACAAGTACTATCATCTATCCAATGACATGTAATTGTCAAATAATCATTTCCATTAACAGCATGGCCAATATCAGAAGTTAGAGAAACTCTGCAAGGAAGGTGGCTAAACAAATAACGTATGTATGTTTGATATTGTCCATGAAGTCTAAAGATATCAACTCTACAAGTACTTCTAGGGATACTTTTAAATAAAAGATTGTAAATCTTTTGAATATACATAATAAGATATGATGAAGAAGCAAAAGAAAAAAGGTAGACAACCCAAAGCAATCATTTTTGCTAACTCCTCACGATCCTTCATTTTATTATATTTCACAAGACCACCAGTACTAGGGTTTAGAGTTGATTGATTTCCATCTCCATCAGATCCCCATTCTATAGGATGCTCAATTCTCATATGTCTACTAAGTGTCCCAGTCCCCCCTAATTGACCCCCAGCCTTATGTTTAAAGTATCATTACAAAGTTTACATTTAACTCTATCAGTACCTTCTATTTCCTCAAAGAATTTCCAAACCTTACTTCTTTTTCTACGATTACTAGTCGGGGCCACATGTAGTCTACTACTAGCAACACGACCACCACCCCTGCTAGCAGCTCCAACACTACTAGGTGTAAGTGGTATCTCATCTTCCATTTCTAATTCATTATCATCTATACCAAAATCTTCCTGCAATTGTTCATAGTTTATATTATTATCAGGTAATGTTTCAGGAATATTTGGAGAGGTATTTAAATTACTACCAGATGCTGAACCTGGAGTACTACCTCTTTTTTTATTTCCCCGATTAGTAACCTTGTTACAAACTCTTTTTGCAGCATTAAACATATTGTAAAAATTTAACTACTAGCAACAAAACAAATAAATATGCAAGTAAAATAGTAAATAAGAGAAAGAGTTGGAGGGAGTGCACCGAATTCGGCAATAAATTGAGCACTTGATGATTCCGCAATTCAAATGTTACCACGAAGAAACGTCAATTCTTCCAATTTTGAAGTTCAATTGTTCAAACTTCAAAAAATAAGTATTACGATAAATTAAATTCCAAAAAAATAGCCAAATAGTTGATTTCACTTTAATAGGTGAAGAATGAAGATTGAAGAATGAGAGAATATGAGAATTGAGATTGAGAATTGAGTGAAAAAATGAGGAAGAGGGGGGGGGTATTTATAGATTTTGAAAGGGAGGTTAATTTTTTTTAAAAAAAACCCAAAATTGGGCTATTTGTGCAATTCACCCGTTGGGCAACGACCATTTTCTGAAATGGACCGTTGCCAACGGTCATATCTGGCCCAAATTAAAAAAAAAATTATTTTTTTTTACCGTTAAATCGGGTCGGGCCGGTTAACCGGTTTACGGGTACTGTTCACCTAACAGGTTGGACCGGTCCGGGTAACCGGTATTTTAATGGTAAACGGATCAACCCGCATGTCCCCCCTAACCCAGCCCAACCCAACCCCCTTTAACCGGTCCGGGCCGATTCCGGTTTTAACCGGGCTAGGCCGGTCCGGAACCGGGTTGACCCGACCCGTTTAACACCCCTAGTGGTAGGTCAGTGGTAGAAGAAGATGTATATAGCACTAGGTTTAATTGGTAGAAACAAGAAACAAAGTTTGTGGATTGGAGCTGGCGAAGTGCCTGCAATTGGACTTGTTCCACAACGGGCCAGCATTGCCGGTCCAACTTCTTAACCTTGGGCCTGGAACTCAAAGACTCGAGTGACATAGTTAATAACAATGCTGCCCAAAGTTAGCGGCCAAAATACACCTAAAATAATATCATCACCTGCGAACTCAAAGAAGAAGAAGTCCTCTATAAGAGTGTAGTCTTGAATTGTTGAAAATAGGGCCTTGATGACGCCCAAACATTTCAAGCGACTTCGATTTCCAACCAAAATTGAAGATTTGAATGGATATTCAATTGGAATATTTAGAAATTTGGCTATTATAGGGTGTATGAAGTTGTGAGTACTGTCACATCTCCTTTTCCCTACACCCCGGTAAAGGGGTATAAGGGAGTTTTTCCAATTTAAAGTGACAATCGAAATAAGATCATTTTATTAAAAATTTAGAGTCGCCACTTGGGAAAATTTATGGTGTCCCAAGTCACCGATTCAAATCCCGAATCGAGGAAAAGGTTGACTCTGTTTTTCAGTCCGCAAACACAGAAATCCGGGTAAGGAATTCTGTTAACCCGGGGAAGGTGTTAGGCATCCCCGGATTCCGTTGTTCTGGCACGGTCGCTTAACTGTTCTCATTGGCCTAATTATCTAATTTTAAAATACTTTTAAACCTATGTGCATTTTTAACTTTTTAACCGCTTTTATTCATTTTTAGGAAGATTTCAACATTATACAAAACACGCCTTTGGATCACGCCACATGAAATGCACCCGCGATCCGCGACATATTTTATTTAACGTTGTTAGGATTTGGATTTGGGTCACATGAAATTCACACCCGAGTTTAGGAAAGTAATTTTTAAAATAGCGCGCCTAAAGCAACTACACATTTTAAATTTGCGAGGGCCATGGAAAATTCAACTAAATGGTGCTCCTCGATTTCTAAAGGATTAAAATTAATTAAGTGAGAGCCATGTGTTTGAGATTTTATTTGGCATGGCACGCCTCAAATTATTCCAAAGGGCTTTACTCGACTAAAACAAACTACGGATGTTCATAAGTTATTTTTTCTTAAACTACTTCAATTTTTTCTTTTTAAATCTAGTAGATGAAATAATATATATTTTTACATATAACATCAGATCATTAAACCTGTCCAAGAGACAAAAGCCCAAACAAAACGTATAAACTTATCCTGAACATATTCATGGTCTAAGAAACTCTATTCAACACATAATTACAGAGAATCAATATTCACGAATCAAAAAATGCTAACCCAAGAACCATTTCGTGCTTCTGTACCCGTTGTCCAATTAGCTCACAATTCAAACAATTTCAATGGACAAACTACCATGACAATCCATTAGAACTAACAACCAGTGCCTAACTCTACATTCACAAACCATGCTACTGAAGGCAAAATAAGGATCGAAGCTAGAGCCACTAATCTCTCACATGAATTTCGGAAATACGAAACAAACTTCAACCATATCAATATAATTACTAAAATCAATGGAAATGGAAGAACACGAAATCCTCTGAGATGTATTACTCAAATTCATAGCAGTGACAACTTGATACTAACAAGGGTACATTTAGAGCCAAAAAAGTAATATAACTGAAAAGTATTTAAGATCTAGCAAGCAATTTCTCAACAAAAAAAATAGCAAAATAACTCAACAAAACATTGAACTAACAGCATGCCGTGAATTTAATACTCCTCATTTTCAATAACAAATACAAACAATTAGAGATTCAGGGATATGTACCTAACTGCAGAGAGACCCGTAGGAACAATGACCCAAATAAAGGTCCAAATTGATGAATGAACTTGGGCAGCAGAAACGGCCAAACAAGGAGACAACAGTAGCAAAGAACCAAGCAATGGCTTATAGAGCTTCAGCAATAATCAACAACAAACAAACCGAAGACAGCCTCCAATTCCAGCTAAAATCAGCTTTATAAATAATTGAACTTGTATAAAAGTAATAGAGATATCAGGCAACTCTTGAAATCTCTTTAATGATTTTGATTTTTTTATTCAGCCGCTGATCTTCTTGGATGGGGGTGGTGGTGGTGGTGATGATTTTGGTCTATCTTCTCTTCTTTTAGAAATGAAGCGCAAGAAGCAGAAGGGAGGGCTCCGTGTTGGCCGTTTGTAATGGCAGGAGTCTAAAAAAAATCATCTCCTCCTTCTCTTGTCTAGGTTTTAGGGATTTAAGGGAAGGGAAATGGGTATTGGGCTTGGGTCAAGGAAAATTTTGGATCAGATCTGGGCTGGGTAAGAATTGGCCTAATTTCATAAGACAAACCTTTTTTTTCCAATTCTTTCTTTTATTTTCTAATTTTCCTTTTATTTTAATTAAAATCCAACAACTTAAATTCTAGATTATCTAAAAATGTGAAATTAAACTAATTAACTAATCATAAAAATTATAAAATTACTTAATCCTAAATCAAAAGAGAAAAATCAATAAAAGGAAAAAGTGTAAAAATGAAGTATTTTTTGTGATTTTCAATTTTTATAAAAAAAGTAACTACCAATTAATCCTTAAAAATATAAAAATAAAGCCTAAATGCCATGCATGATGTTTTTGGTATTTTTCATGATTTAAATAAAATAAATGTGCACAGACAAATGCAAGCAATTAACAAAAAATGCTACAAAAATCCACGAAATTGCAAACAATGGAAAAATTATTTTGTTTTGAATTTGTGGGAGTAATTCATATAGGGCAAAAATTACGTGCTCACAGCTGCCCCTCTTTGCCCTAAAACATGAAGAGTTTTCGTGAAAAGATAAAGTGAGCGGATACGAGCAATTTTTGCCCGTTCGAATACTCTGTGGGAAGCATTTTGAAAGACTTGACCGCACCCTGCTTCCGAGGTTGCCTACATATCCTTGGCTAAAAAAGAATCAGGTCAGTGTAGTTCAGGAATGTTTGGTAGCTGTGACTACCATGAAGCTGTGACTTCACTGTTGTTGTTGTTGCTGCTACTGCTTACTGAACCCCTTATTACACCAAAAATAAAAAGAAGCTAGACTAGACTATAATCTATGCATTTACAAATCCTATCTACATCTTCAAACTTGCTCTTGTGGTTCTTGTTGACTTGTTGACTTGTATTCTCCCGGTGGAACCCCTTGTTGTCGCCTTGAATTGTAATCCGAGATGTTTTCCCTTTCTCCAGGTGGACCCCGCTTGCTGAGACTTGAATGTATTCCCTTGTTCTCCAGGTGGGCTCCGGATTGCTAAACTTGAAAAATGTATTCCCGTGTTCTCCAGGTGGGCGCCTGATTACTGAACTTGAAAAATGTATTCCCTTGTTCTCTAGGTGGGCGCCTGATTGCTGAACTTGAAAAATGTATTCTCTTGTTCTCCAGGTAGGCGCCTGATTGCTGAACTTGAAAAATCTATTCCCTTGTTCTCCAGGTGGGCGCCTGATTAATGAAACTTAAAAAATTTATTCTCTTGTTCTCCAGGTGGGCGCCTAATTGCTGAACTTGAACCGTCTTCTCTTGTTACTTGACACTGTTTTCCCTTGCACCTTGAACCATTTTCCCTTGAAACTTGAACTGTCTTCCTTCGAAACTGCTTTCCCTTGAAACTTGAGTTGTCTTCCCTTGTTCTCCAGGTGGGCACCTGATTACAACAAAACAGACAAAACAAAAGAAATTTTTTTCTGCCCCAGTTTGCACTAGGAAGATTTGTGAGTTGTTAGCAAAATGTAAACCACTCGTACTATTGATGCAATGATGAGAGTAAACTAAAAAATAGACTAGGAAAACTATAAATCAAGCTTGACTAAAGTAAAAACTGACCCTATTCTCCAGGCGAGGCCCCCTGATTTCAAGAAAACTAAACATTGATAATCTTAAGAAAACTAAAAATTGACCCTTTTTTTTTCAAATCCAGATTTCCTTTTTTTCAAATTATCCTAGGAGAAAATTCGTCAGACTAGGTTTTCTATCTTAGGAGAAAGATTCATCAAACTAAGACGTTTATCCTAGGAGAAAATTCATCAGACTAGGACATCTATCCTAGGAGAAAGTTCATCAGACTAGGTCTTTTATCTTAGGAGAAAGATTCATCAGACTAAGATTTTAATCCTAGGAGAAAGTTCATCAAACTAAGATTTTGATCCTAGGAGAAAGTTCATCAGACTAGGTCTTCTATCTTAGGAGAAAAATTCATTAGACTAAGATTTTGATCCTAGGAGAAAATTCATAGACTAGGTTTTCTTATCTTAGGAGAAAAATTCATCAGACTAAGATTTTTATTGGGAGAAAAATCCATCAGACTAGGTCTTCTATCTTAGGAGAAAATTCATCAGACTAAGACGTTTATCCTAGGAGAAAGTTCATCAGACTAGGTCCTCTATCTTAGGAGAAAAATTCATTAGACTAAGATCGTGATCCTAGGAGAAAGTTCATCAGACTAGGTTCCCTTTTTTGTTATCTTAGGAGAAAGATTCATCAGACTAAGATTTATATCCTAGGAGAAAATTCATCAGACTAGGTTTTCTATCTTAGGAGAAAAATTCATTAGACTAAGATTTATATTGGGAGGAAAATCCATCAGACTAGGACTTTTATCATAGGAGGAAAATGTGAAGATCAATGGCAAGATTTTATGCACAATAGCAAGACAAATAAAGGCAAAGATTTGAGAAACTTCCCTTTGTCGGCTCCTCTCGTCTTTTCTTTTTCTTCTTTTTTTTTCTTTTTCATTTTTTTTCTCTTTTTGAATCACTTTCCTTGCACTGCTTTGTTCCTTTCATACAAAGAAAAATTTGTCAGTTTTGAAAATGGTGGTCGGTTTGTGGCCTTGAGTCTTGGGCAGCTTGGCTTCTGCTCAATCAGCTTGAGTCAGTCTCAAAAGACTTTTGTTCTGCACCAACTCTGATTGTTTCACACCCTGTACCATTTGTATTTGTGGCTCAATCAGCCTTATCCCAACTGGGGATCTTTTCTTAGGTGACTTTTCTGATATCTTGAAACGACTTTCTGCTTTTGAGCAATTTGTCCGTCAGAGAGAATCACGAGGTGTCTTTGCTTGTTCCAAGTAGGCTGACGAGAGTCTTTTGGGGGAGGCTTTGCATGAATCTTCAAGGCATGTTAATAGTAATAACCGAGTGTGCTAGCCAAATTTATTTTGTGCAATTGAAAAGCTGGTAGCAGATTTTGAAATCTTTTCTTGCTTGTTTTGACAAGGGCTGACTCAGAGTAAAGGACACAATGATGCAAAGAAACAAGTATTTACAAGAAATGCCCATGTCGAAAGGACAGAAGGAAGAGTTTTTTTTTCTTTTCTTCACCTTTTCTTCTTTCTTCTTTTTTTTCTTTTTTTTTCAATAACTAGCCTTAATGGTCATGACATGCATTTTGGACTCAACGGCCTGATCTATCAAACTAATCCAATTTTCCCTTTTGCCATTCTTATGACCTTTGAAGTTGGGCTTGTTCGTGCCAATTCTTTGCATCAGCTTCGCGACTCACTTTCGTCTAGTGGTGCCCCAAGGGATTTTCACCAACAAGTCTTTCTCATTTATTTATCTCTACTTACTGTCATCTTACAGTGCCCGTGGGGGTTTTAACTAATAAGACTCTCTCATTTTTCTTTTCTTTTTATTTCCCTTTTTGTGAGAAACTCAATGGTGTTCTACGTCATGTGACAACCGTTGCTCATTGCATGCTTCTCTTAGCATTCTTGAAGGTATATCGGGAGGTCTTTATTTGGAAGGATTTTGGATAAGGTTGGAAAGAAAAGACGTCATGAAGGCTCAAAATAAACTCAAAGTAAAGGGGTTTGTGGACTTACAACTCTTGGAATCGACTCTTTCAAAAGTGAAATAAAATCGCTGCCCTAGTTTCAGCTATTGGGGATTTTTTTTCTTTCTTTTTCTTTTTTTGAATTCTTATTTGGTTGGATCGAACCGTGAGGCTGCCTACGTATCCTTTTTTAAGGAATCAGGTCGAACGTAGTTCAAACATCTAACCTAAACTATTTTTCATCTTTCTTTCTGTTTCTCTTTTTTCTTTTTTCTTTTTTTTTCTCTTTTTTCCTTTTTCTTTTGCTTTCTTTTTTTTGTTTGCCCTAGATTCTATTTTTGAGGGCATGGACCTTTGATAATTCTTTTTTTTTCTCTGAACTTTCTAAGAATTGCCCCAGTTTGTACTCTTGGGACATGATTTTTTTTCTTTTCTTCTTTTTTTTTGACTCTAGACTTGATTCCAAAAGATGGTAGTCAAAGAAAAATAACACAGGCTCAAAAGGGGTAGTAAAGGATATAAAGTGTTTGGGTAGCAGAAAAAGGGCCTCCCAACCTCAAGAACGTCAAACATGGTATCTTTTCGCGATCACAGCATTGACGAACATGTCTGTCTTCTTGGTGTGTCATGGTCACAAGACATTTTTTCATCCCTTAGTGACAAACTTTCCAACAAACTTCAATTGATTAAACATCCTCAAGCCCGATCTTCACAATGATTTGAAGGTGAATTTTACTCGACCTTAGTTCCAAAGTATTCCAACTCTTTATTTATCCTCAAAAGTATTTTTTTAGTTATCGAATTCCAGATTAAATCAGTTCCTAAGATCTGGCCAAAATTTTCGCATGCATGTCATGTCATTAGAACTAGTGAGAAAAGAACTAGGAACAGAATGACACAAAAGGACAAACTGTATTTTATTGAGTAAAGGATGAAAGGGTTTTATAACTAAACAAGCAACCCAAAATACGAGTTACAACCCTAAAATAACCCGAATAATGAAAAATAGCAACAGAACAGACAGACAAGACTCACACAAACAGAATGGAGGGATAGAAGGGTTTGACTCAATAAAATAAATAAAATCTGGATCACAACCCTGAAATAACCCAGATAATAGAAAAAACATCAAAACAAGCTACCAATATTCCTTCCTAGTGAGGAGGGAATGACTTTTCAATTGCTAGGCTTGACATTTAGCCACAAATTTGCTCATCAGAATCGACAGAGCCTTCTCCAATTTCAACATCATTAACTTCAGTTAGCAAGTTCCCGAGAGGATTCTCATACTCCATGTCACCAGGAATCATCCCCACAAAGTGTGTATCATGATGTGCAGGTAAAGGATTCTGCGCGACATTCTGGGTGTCATTGTCTTGGATCACAATCAGGTTTTCCTGGATCATCCTTTCTATTTCTCTTTTCAAATCCCGACAGCTTTGAACATTGTGCCCCTAGGCATTGGAATGGTATTCACACCTTGTAGAAGGGTCAAAGCTTCTCGCACGTGAGTCTACATGATTTGGAGGAATAGGTGCAATTATGTCATAATGCTTTAACTTCTCAAATAAACTTGCATAGGACTCTCCTATTGGTGTAAAATTATCTTTCAACCTTTGTTCCCCTTTATACCTCTGGCTTGGATGTGGGTTATAGGGCACCTAAAAATTTTGTGGAGGCTGTTGGAGATTTCGTGATGCCCGTGCTCGCCTTCTGGGGTGTTTTGGTGGCTGGACAACATACTGAGGTGGAGCAACAGAGTATTGAGGGTTCTGGGGTGGATAATACTGCTCAGTGGAGTCATGAAAAACTTGGGGAGGCTGCTCATACCTTCGAGATATTCTCCTGGGACCTCTTCTCGACCTTGATGTCATCATGATTTCTTTAACCTTGTCATTTGTGTCGCTAAAATTATCAGATTCAACCCGGACAGCCTGAGTTGCGATTTTAAAAACTGCTTGACTTATAATTTTTCTTGTCTTAAGACCATTCTCTATCATTTCTCCCATTTTGATTGCTTCCGAGAAGGATTTGTCAACTGTGGACATCATGTTTTGAAAGTAATCTGGTTCTTGTGCTTGAAGGAAGACAGTGATTAGCTCGTGGTCATTCATGGGTGGCTTAACTTGAGCTGCTTGTTCTCTCCATTTAATGGCATATTCCCTGAAACTTTCACTTGGTTTCTTCTTCAGGTTTGAAAGGGAATTGCAATCTGGGGCAATGTCAATGTTGTATTGGAACTGTTTGACAAAGGCCTGTGCCATGTCATCCCAAACATACCAGCGAGATGTGTCTTGATCCAAAAACCATTCGGATGCTACTCTCGTAAGGCTTTCCCTAAAATAAGCCATTAACAATTCTTCGTTTCTTCCCGCTCCTCTCAGTTGATTGCAATACCTTTTCATGTGGGCTATGGGGTCTCCATGTCCATCATACTTTTCAAATTTGGGAGTCTTGAAACCAGGCGGCAAGTGGACATCGGGGAACATACATAGTTCTTTGAAGGCAACACTCTTTTGACCTGCCAACCCTTGTATGTTTTTCAACCGTTGTTCTAAGCTTTTCACTATTTGGCTCATTTTTTCCTGTACCATCTTTCGGGCAGGCTTCTCAATGTTTGCAGGAAGATCAAACAAGTACGAGTGGTACTCAGAAGAGTAGTACTGCTCTTGTTGTGTAGCAAATTGTGACTTATGACGAGGCTGTCCTTGACCACGGGCCCATGCTTGACACATTTTGGTCATTTGCTGTTTCAGTATTCTATTTTTCTCAAACACGGTAGACTCTTGTTGAACCCTCTGACCCTGAGTCTCTTGAGCACTTGTAACAGCTTCGATGTCAGTTATCATTTTTCCTTGGATCTTGTGTTTCCAGCTTACCACAAACCGACCACCTCAACTTTCTTCACAATTCAAAACAAAACATGTTAGAATGGACTTAGTCGGTCCTTATTATTATCAATATTTTTTCATTTCTTCATTTGTTTTTCATTTCTTTTTTTAATGGTGATCGAACTTGATTTAGGTTACCTACGTATCATGTGGGAACATGAATCAGATCTTGCGTAGTTCAGGAAGATCATGAATAAAGTAAATAAATTGATTTTTTTTTTGAATTTTTTATTTTATTTTTTCGAAAGAAAGACTTATAAAGAAGAAAGGGAATATTTTTGGATTTTGATTTTTCTTCAGCATTTTTACAAAGAAAGACTTCTAAAGAAGAAAGATTTTTTTTTTGGAATTTCGAAAGAAAAACTTCTAAAGAAGAAGGAAAATAGTTTTGGAATTTTATTTTGAATTTATGAAAGAAATGCTTCTAAAAAAAGAATTTTTTTTTGAATTTTGAATTTTCTTTTTCATTTTTGAAAGAAGAATGAAAGTATCTTTTGATTTTGAGAAGAAATTAAAAGAAAATATTTTGTATTTTTTTAAAATTGGGTTCAAAAGAAAGACTTTATAAATAAGTAATGGAAAATATTTTTGGATTTTTTTTAAAACAATTGTGGGCTGGAACCGATGAGGTTTGCCTACGTATCTCACATCCGGTGAGAATCAGACCCGCGTAGTTCGCCCAGTTTTGACGGAACAAAAGAAAATATGACTTATTTTGAAATGACTTTTCTTTTTTTTTTCTTCAAAATTTCAACAGAATTTCAGGGTAATTCAAATACCTACCTCTCACTCTCTTTTCTTTTCTTTTTTTTCGATTTTCATTTTTTTCATTTTCTTTCCCTATTCTAGAAGCCAGTCAGGTGCAAGCTGAAATAGACAGATACGCAAGTAGCACGTAAGATGTATCAGGATGGCCTTTTAATCTGGGTGCACCTGTCCTAGACAGACCCAACCCCTGTGTTGAGTCTCCAAAGTCAAATGCACATGATGCAAACAAACGTTCCTACTAGGGATACGACATGAGGCTAAGTTATTCTAGGTTCAAAAACCTGGGTATTTGTTCTAGACTTGTGCACTCGAGCGGACGACTCGAGCCGGGGGGGGGTGCAACGTACCGAGAATACAGAAGCTTCACCGGCTTTGCAACTTGTCTGAACCTCGTTCTAAAATTTGGGATATGACTCTAACAGAAGAGAAGTCACACGAAGTGCACACTCCTCCATGATTTAGAAGACTTAGAGAGAAGAAGGGTTTCATAGCAGTTTATATACAGTTCACTTAATATCAACGCGATAAAAGCAACACGTAGCACATTAGGCCCAAACATGTAATAAAACCAGATAATAAATAAATCCAAGTATAACAATTATTCTAAGCTCGAATTCTTGAACCCTGAACCGGAAGTTCTGGGTTCTTATCCCCAGCAGAGTCGCCAGAGCTGTCACACCTCCTTTTTCCTACACCCCCGTAAAGGGGTATAAGGGAGTTTTTCCAATTTAAAGTGACAATCGAAACGGGATCATTTTATTAAAAATTCAGAGTCCCCACTTAGGATAATTTATGGTGTCCCAAGTCACCGATTCGAATCCCGAATTGAGGAAAAGATTGACTCTGTTTTTCAGTCCGCGAACACAGAATCAGGGTAAGGAATTCTGTTAACCCGGGGGAAGGTATTAGGCATCCCCGAATTCCGTGGTTCTGGAACGGTCGCTTAACTGTTATCATTGGCCTAATTATCTAATTTTAAACACTTTTAAACCTATGTGCATTTTTAACTTTTTAACCGCTTTTATTCATTTTTAGGAAGATTTCAACGTTATACAAAACACACCTTTGGATCACGCCACATGAAATGCACCCGCGATCCGCGACATATTTTATTTAACGTTGTTAGGATTTGAATTTGGGTCATATGAAATGCACACCCGAGTTTAGGAAAGTAATTTTTAAAATAGCGCGCCTAAAGCAACTACACATTTTAAATTTGCGAGGGCCATGGAAAATTCAACTAAATGGTGCTCCTTGATTTCTAAAGGATTAAAATTAATTAAGTGAGGGCCATGCGTTTGAGATTTTATTTGGCATGGCACGCCTCAAATTATTCCAAAGGGCTTTACTTGACTAAAACAAACTACGGATGTTCATAAGTTATTTTTTCTTAAACTACTTCAATTTTTTCTTTTTAAATCTAGTAGATGAAATAATATATATTTCTACATATAGCATCAGATCATTAAACCTGTCCAGGAGACAAAAACCAAAACAAAACGTATAAACTTATCCTGAACATATTCATGGTCTAAGAAACTTTATTCAACACATAATTACAGAGATTCAATATTCACGAATCAAAAAATGCTAACCCAAGAACCCATTTCGTGCTTCTGTACCCGTTGTCCAATTAGCTCACAATTCAAAATATTTCAATGGATAAACTACCATGACAATCCATTAGAACTAACAACCAGTGCCTAACTCTACATTCACAAACCATGCTACTGAAGGCAAAATAAGGATCGAAGCTAGAGCCACTAATCTCTCACATGAATTTCGGAAATACGAAACAAACTTCAACCATATCAATATAATTACTAAAATCAATGGAAATGGAAGAACACGAAATCCTCTGAGATGTATTCCTCAAATTCATAGCAGTGACAACTTGATACTAACAAGGGTACGTTTAGAGCCAAAAAAGTAATATAACTGAAAAGCATTTAAGATCTAGCAAGCAATTTCTCAACAAAAAAAATAGCAAAATAACTCAACAAAACATTGAACTAACAGCATGCCGTGAATTGAGAACTTCCCATTTCCAGTAACAAATACAAACAATTAGAGATTCAGGGATATGTACCTAACTGCAGAGAGACCCGTAGGAACAATGACCCAAATAAAGGTCCAAATTGATGAATGAAATTGGGCAGCAGAAACGGCCAAACAAGGAGACAACAGTAGCAAAGAACCAAGCAATGGCTTATAGAGCTTCAGCAATAATCAACAACAAACAAACCGAAGACAGCCTCCAATCCCAGCTAAAATCAGCTTTATAAATAACTGAACTTGTATAAAAGCAACAAAGATATCAGGCAACTCTTGAAATCTCTTTAATGATTTTGATTTTTTGATTCAGCCGCTGATCTTCTTGGATGGGGCGAGGGTAATGATTTTGGTCTATCTTCTCTTCTTTTAGAAATGAAGCGCAAGAAGCAGAAGGGAGGGCTCCATGTTGGCCGTTTGTAATGGCAGGGGTCTAAAAAAATCATCTCCTCCCTCTCTTGTTTAGGTTTTAGGGATTTAAGGGAAGGGAAATGGGTATTGGGCTTGGGTCAAGGAAAGTTTTGGATCAGATCCGGGCTGGGTGAGAATTGACCCAATTTCATAAGACAAACCTTTTTTTCCAATTCTTTCTTTTATTTTCTAATTTTCCTTTTCTTTTAATCAAAATCCAACAACTTAAATTCTAGATTATCTAAAAATATGAAACTAAACTAATTAACTAATCATAAAAATTACTTAATCCTAAATCAAAAGAGAAAAATCAATAAAAGGAAAAAGTGTAAAAATGAAGGATTTTTTGTGATTTTCAATTTTTTTAAAACAAGTAACTACCAATTAATCCTAAAAAATATAAAAATAAATCCTAAATGCCATGCGTGATATTTTTTGGTATTTTTCATGATTTAAATAAAATAAATGTGCATAGACAAATGCAAGCAATTAACAAAAAATGCTACAAAAATCCACGAAATTGTAAACAATGGGAAAATTATTTTGTTTTGAATTTTTGGGAGTAATTCATATAGGGAAAAAATCACGTGCTCACAAGTACTACCCCCATCCAAAAGGACCTGCATTGCATTGCCATTTACAGAGCCGGTAAAATGCAATGTGGTCGGAATTTTGCCCCCGGATAAAGCCATGTAGCTGATAGATGCTATACGATCATCCTCAACCGGTGGTGGTTCTTCTATTGAGTCAGCAAAAGGATTATTAGGTGGGTCTAATATAGGGTCAGAAGTTCTTAATCACAGATGAGAAGAAACAATTACGGCGGTTAGGTACAACGGTGACCTTTGACCCATTTGCCATTACAATTGAAGCAAAGATTGAGGTTGCATTTGTGTTGGAGCTCCACTAGGGATAATTTTTTGTAGGGTACACAACCTAGCCCTGGGATCGAGGTTGTCAGCATTGTGGTTGGTGGCGGTGCAAAGGTGTTAGTCAGAGGTATAGTTGGTTTGGGGGGGAAAAAGGGCGGAGTTTGCTGAGAGAGTTGAACCGAACCTGGGAAAATATGTGACGTAAGAGTTGGCATTTGGCCGGAAGGAAGAACTAAGCTTGAGAAAGGCACTTTGGTTTGAAAAAGTGAGGTTGATAGATTCATTTAAATATTTGGGCCTAAAGGAAAGGACACTACTCTTAATATCAGGCCGGAGCCCAGAGGTGAAACAATGGAGCAACATGTGCGTGGCCACATTAGTGGTTTGATTAGCCAAATTCTCGTATTGAGTCAAATATTCTTTCACCATTGATGGCATCTGCATTGTTTCCAATAAACTTTCGGTGTCTCCAGCGATTTAGGGATAAAACAAACAAGCAAGGCTTTGGTGAATTGATCCCAGCTATAAATTTGACAATTCTTGTACGTCAAATGACACAATTCACAAGCTTCCCCTTCCAAATAAAATGGACAAACACTCAGGTATTGGTCCTTAAAGATGTTAAAATCAAAGTACTGATTTGCCTGAATACCCGACTCTTAGCATTCGAAAACCATCAAATTTAGGTATGCCAATCGTGTTCGATTTGGTATGGCGTAAAAGGGTCGAATGTGTTTTGTGAAAATGGTGGTAATCCGGGATTGGGTTTAAATGGTGGAGTAATTTAGGGGTAAGGCGGTGGTTGATAATAAGGTTGTGTCATAGATAATGGTTAGTGGCCATAGTGATTTTGTGGACCAAAGCAGGACTGTTTGTTGCATAAGGGTTGTTGATTAGAGTGAGGATGATGGTCATATATGGTTTGTTAGCTATTTTACGATTGGTGGTTGTATTGGCTTGGGTGACTATATTGGGGTTGGTGGTTGTATTGATGTTGTTGGCCATAGTGGGCCTGGTGGATGTATTGGGATTTTGGGGATGTGCAGGCATGTGTTGCTGGTAATGGGTTTGATATTGATGTTGTGCAGTATATTGTGGTTGAAGTGGCTTGGTAAGGGCAATAGAGGCAGAAGGTGGTGTTACGGTGGAAGACGAGGCGGAGATAATGGAAGAACTAGGGTGCTTTGTAGTGGTCGGACATCTGGAGGTTGTTGTTGGTTTTCCAGCGTCAAAATTTGTAGCCGACTCTGAATATTAGACAATGTCGTTAGTGTAGCATCGAAGTTGTGGGAATCTAAAACCAGCTGATCCTTAATCTGAGCAACTTTGATGTCCAATGATACCCCTACTACTACCGTTGTTGCTACTGTTCCTTGTGAAGACGTTTATCCTTCTAGTGGAAGAAGTAAGAAGTGGGTTTTGATTGAAGTCCCCAAAGGTACAAATTTACTGAAGAAACCCAACCGAGCTGAATCTCACACCTCTACCACTCTAATGAATGATGCTATTCATTCTACTCTTAAGGTACATTATTCTTCTCTTATCTCTTTCACTTCTCTTTTCTTTAAGTTTGTAACTCTTCCACCGTGCCTTTTTGCAGTTCAATTTAGCAGGTACAGAGCTGATGAGGAGGATAACTTAGACTGAGTATTAGGTCGGTTGAGTTGAACACAGAGGCTGACAACTGGAAAGAACAATTTGAAATCCTTTAACATGATAAAGAAGTCTTGGCTAGTGAGAAGGAAGCCCTAGAACAGCAGCTTAAAATCATCATTGTTGAGTTACTAGTAAACCCAACCGAGCTGAATCCCACACCTCCATCACTCTAATAAATGATGTTATTCATTATACTCTTAAGGTACATTATTCTTCTCTCATATCTTTCACTTCTCTTTTCTTTAATTTTTTAACTCTTCTACTTTGCCTTTTTGCAGATTAATTTAACAAATACAGAGCTGATGGGGAGGATAGCTTGGACTGAGCAATAGGTCATTGAGTTGAACACAGAGGCTGATACTAGGAGGATTGTCAACTTGTCTATCGGGATCTGTAGCCATGAAACACAACGTCCTCAGGCAAAAGGGATGTTAGTACAGATAAAGTATCGAGTATGTAAGGCATGAAAACCAATATATAAAGACATGAAAACATAAAGTAAAGGACTCAACCTGCAAGTCTGAATAGCTATGTGAATCATGAAACATTTATAGTATCATGTATATGCATATAAATGTCATATCATGCATAGGTTTATACGTGCATAACATCATCAAGCCTCTGAGGTCATCCCATCATATCATCTCGGCCTCTGTGGGTGAAATCATCAACGTATACCAGCTGATCAGGTGGTGGTGCATATATAACGCCATAACATTTTCCATACCCTATATACATATAATATATGTGTATATAACGTCATCTGGTCATGGGTCTATATACATGTATAAATGAATGAAATGCATAAGAAGTAAGTTAATAAGATCTCTTGGGATTGTCGCGCCCCCTTTTCCCCTTCCGTGGAGAGGAGTCCGGGTTTCGACATTCAAGGGGTGTAATGACTCATTTCCTTTTGGGAATTGGGTATTGCATTTTTGAAGAGTCGCCACCTAACGATTTTTAAGGTGTGTTAGGGCACCTACAAGGTTTATCTACAACTACGTTTGATAACCAAAGATAGGGTAAGGGCTTGAAATTATCCTAAGAAGAAGGTGTTAGGCACTCCTCAGGATCCACTAGTGTGGTTCCCGGCCAGACAGTTTTTTGTGAATTTGCGCAATTAACAAGTAGGGCTCAAATAATAGGGGATTTAAATACACAATTGTTTGAAAGCGATTAATGAAAGCAAGGTTTTGAAAAGAGTTACAATCTAAGCATGCTTATGAATGTGAAGGGGGTGTCCTAGGTTTGCTTGTAATATGGATCACATCAATGCAATACCCGGTATGACACTCCTCAAAAGAAGGGCTACACATGGTATTAGTGCACCGGTCATCATATCTATATCTGCCCTTTCTCGCGCCGTAAAGGTAATTAAGCGAAGATTGGTCTCGACTCTTATTGCATGTTGTTACCTGTCCCTTCCTATCAGTCCCCGAGTAATTTAGGACTCCTATCCTATAAGGAGGTTCTAGGCAGACCCTCAGGTTTAAAGCTAAAATACTAAGTTGACATATAAAACAAGTAGGACTGCATTTAAAAGAGGGACAACATAGAAAACAAGCAGAAGGCTCAGTTACCTCCACAAATAATGCACATAGACAACATGACTTATACACAGTTAAGGTCTAAATTCAAAATCCTAAGCAGGGTGTTTAAGTGGTAACATCAGAACCAGATTTATTACATGACTCAGAAAAGAAGTCCGAATCAGGTTTGCCTACTGATTTTGACAGTTGATAATTAAACAAAGGCAATTCCAGTTTTATTTAAGTCATTACCTAAGGATTGACTAGGCACAAAGCGAGATGCAGCGGTTGTTCCAAGTCATTAAGACAGTTTGGAGATTATTTTTATTACCTAAAACATGTTGTTCTAGTTGCAGAGATTGTTGCCAATTTTATTCAGAAAACATCACAATGTGAAAATTATTACTTTACTACCTTTTTTATGAATCAGTAGATAACGAGGCATTTTTTAAAACAAATGTGCAAACAGGATCCTAGAACATGGTATCTAATATGCATATGCAAATTTCAAGGTTGTTGAAAACAGAATCCCTAAGTCATGATTTCTAAGTGTACATAAGAGTTGCAGAATTTTTGCAATAACAACTTTTTATACCAGTGTTTTTATTGCCCTAGGAGCAGAATTTCTAAGTGATAGACATAAAGCATGGCCTAATGAATGAAGTGCTGAAGCAAGAAACATAGGTCTTAAGAACATGGTTTTCTAATACATGTATGAATCCTAAACATGGTTTTCTAATGCACAATTAAGAATATAAACCTAATAACTTGTTTTCTAACCTTTTAACAACTATAGCATGCATATTTCCCCATCCCTTTTCACTAGTCATCCCAATATTTGTTTACAAATTATTATAGACCATGATATAATTACATAAGAAATGAAAAGTAAGAAGTTACAACTTCAGGAAGCCTGATTCTGACTTCCTCTTTGAGTTATGTAATAAACCACCTCAAATTCCAATATCGTTCCAAAGCCTTTCTCATATCTGGGTGTGTCAGAGTTCCCTAAGGACCTCAAGGGGTTCCGAGCCGTACTCACACCCAAATTGCATAACCAAGAGTAAGTGCAATGTGGAAGGGCAAGCTCATATGTGTCCAGGTTCAGAGGGAGCTCAAGGGTCCCAAAGCAAGGCTCACACAAGAGGGGCAGAACCTAATGATCTAAGAGTGCGTGTGAGAGTGCTTGACATAGATTTAAGAGAGTTGAGTTGGAAAACAGTTTTGAAAATGATTGGTTTGAAATAAATTTGCAACAACAACAGAATAGTTGCTTAGGGAAAATAGTTTTGAAAGGGACAGGGGATAGGAGCAAGAATCAACACATACGGAATAAGTTCAGAGGGTAGTACAGCTTCGGCAGTTAAAAATAGGGAAGTAGGGGTTGGGGACATAGAGGACCCAAATTAGAAACACAATTAGTCATGAATCAAGTGCATTAGAAGACATGCTAGTTGAAGGACATAAATAGGAACAAGTAAACATGTTAATTACATTTGAACAAAGGAGGGCAGAATTTAAAGCATGCTGAGTAAAGCAGTAAACAAGAAGTACCATTTAATAGTATGAGCCATTAAGTTAGTGCAGAAAGAGACAAGGGTTGACAAACAAGGGAACACATAGAGTTGAGTTTCAGTATTTAAACTAAGAACATACCAATTGAAGAAGCAAAGTGCAAAAAAAAGGTAAAGCAATCAGAGCTCCACAGTCTAGCCTTAGCTTTCAGCCGGCTAGACAAACAGTAGCACAAGTAGTAGTAGAGAAAGAGAGAGTTGGGTGTGCAAGTGTGTGTTCTAAACTCAATTGTTCGTGTGCTTGAAGAAGAGAGGGTAGAGTATTTATAGCTTTAAAAACGAGTAGAAAACAAGGTAACAAGTAAAGGTTTAACACAAATATGGAAATAATCGCAATCAGAATCCCATTAATACAAGTACTTCTCTTTAATCAAGGAATTACTGCTCAAACAGATACTAATAGGAATGATTAAGGGACGAAAAATAAATTTGAGAGAGGTTGATTTTTTACCATATAAGGGATAGTAAAAGTATAGAGTATATAATTGAGTCCCGGTACAGAATATACTTAATTTGGGGAAAGGATTCAGCAGAGGTGAAACATCACAGCAAATAAAGGACGGGAATTAATCAACTTAAACAAACGAGTAAATTAGTGTTTATAAAAAAACCTTGAAATCAAACCGTAACTTAAGGAAATCAAGATCAATCAAGAAGGGGTTATGATTTTGCACTTCGGCTTATAAATAGAAAAGAATGAAATGGCGTATCAGACATGCAGGGTCAAACATATTGACAAAAAGGAGCAAACTAGATGAATATAAATATACAGAAGCGACATGAATAGGTTAAAGACTACTCGAAGCATGGTAATCAACAGAGTCAAGTAGTCATGGCTCACACATAGAACCAAAATGAAGAAACCAGTCTATCACATAGTAACGGGTAAAGGAGATCTTTTAAAAAAACTCTCAGTAATAAGTGAGGAAAACCTTTAAGACATTAGGTTTTAACAAAGTCGAGTAAAAAACGGTAAGAACCCAGAATCAGTCAACAAAGAATAGGATCCAAACACAAAGAACTTAATTGAAACAAGTATACATACAAAAAAAACAAAGATAGCTCCATAAACTCGGATAAAACCAAAGATACTTAGGGTTCTCAACACGATGAACCAGGTAGAAGAAAACATAAACAAGTTGTTAAACGTAGTAAAATCATAAGACAACACTGAAAAATCAGAGGAGAAGTCTTTTAAAAGAGGTTAAGAAAACCCTAATCGTTGAAGACGCAGAGTCATTTTGAAAGAAATCGGAAAAATATTTGAGAAAACACTAAGAAGTTCATAACATGCACAAATCTAAGACAGATCTGAAAGAAAATTGGAAAGCTTTAAAGCTGGGGTTTCAGAGAACCCGGAAAAAGTGAAAAAAACTTCGAAAAGTTACCGATCTAGCCGGAAAAGCCATGTATATGACTTGAACGGCCATGAATGGTCAAAAAAGACTATGGATAGAAGTTGAGCAAAGTCTGGACTAGATCTCTTTAAGATCTTTCCATGAAATTACGAAAACAGGCAACCAGGAGACATAGGAAACGGGTACACGTCTCAAACAGCCTTGGGAGTCCATGGATTAGGTGAGGATCGAAGGGGATTAGGTTGGTTGGAGGCGGCTAGGGTTTGAATGAGGTTGCAGAGAGAATTGGAGAGGAAGGGGATTCAAAGGCGGCAGGTTGGTGGGAAATGAGTTAGGTTAGGGGGTCGTTTGGGTTTAATTATGGCAGGTGGAACGGGGACCGTTGATCTAAATGATCAACGGTCTAGATTGAATAGGTAGGTGGGGATCCGATTTGGGCTTGGGTTAAAATTGGAATTGGGGGTTTGATTTGGGCTAGATTTGAAAACCAAATTTGCCATACAAGTTAAATAGCCACTTTCCCTTTTAATTTATAAAAATAGTAAATAGTTTCTAAAAATTAATTTAAAAAGGTTGAAATGATTTATAATACATAATTAACAATTAAAAAATACAGGATCCAATTTCATGAATATAAAGCCTAATTAAACCTTAAAAGGGCTAATATTGCAATTATGTGTAATTTAGCTTTAAAAATATTAAATAAAATTGTAAAAATTACTTTAGATATATTTTAGCATAAATATAAAAATTCAAAGAGGAATTATCAAAATAATAATTTTGAAAAATAATTACTGGGATTTTATGGATAAAAGGGGGAAATAAATCAATTAAAAAAACCTTTAAAAATTGTGGAAAAATAATAAAATCCTTGGACGTGCTTATATATGCATATATATGCTATTTTGAAATTATTTTGCATATTAAAAATATATTGGGAAAACTTGGGTATCAACAGCTGCCCCTATTTACCCGGAAAGGATGAAAGAGTTTTCGGGTAAAGAAATGATGGCCAATTTTGACCGAGCGAAATTGTTTGAAGTGGTTAGGCCGCACCTTGGCTTCTGAGCTGCCTACATATCCCTGGTTTTACAGGAATCAGGCCGTATGTAGTTCGGGATCCAACGGTGGAGTATACCGATGAGGCGATTTCTAGAACGGACGCAACATCTAGGGTTGGGTGAGTGAACGGTTTACGAGAATGGTTAGGTTTGATATGGATGCCGGCACTGGAGCGGGATCGCTCCTGCTGGGAGGTAGCCGTTTCTCGCCGGTTTACCCACAAATAAACAATACAAACATATATTGTGCGTAAATTTAAACATGATGCAAATTCCCGTCGGACCATGAAGGTTGTCTTCGGACGATGAGGATGGCATCCTTAGACCATGATGTCCTGGGCCATGAAGCATATGATAAAGGATTCGCAGGACATGAGATGATGTTCTCGGGCTATAAGGATGGTGCCTCCGAACCATGACGCCTTTGAATAATGATATGCAAAAGATTGAAAGGGATCCTCAGGCCATGACATGGTGTTCTTGGGCTATGAAAATGGTGCCTTCGAACGATGACGCCTTTGGATGAGTTGGCGATATTTCAGCCCATGAAAGATGCAGTAGTATGATACGGACAAGACAGAGCTTAATCTTGAATACCCTGGCTATCAGTGGCCTCTACCCGTTCGGCCATGTTCTCCTTCCTTATATTGCTTAAATCTTCCATTTAGCCTTTGTTCTTGCCTTTGATAGGACTAAGAGGAGGAGTGGGTGGAGGGCCCTTGTGAAATAAGATGATGATGTCAGAGTGCACGAACTAACCTTTGGGGAGGGGAATAATAAAAAACAAAAATAAAAATAAAAGGTAATCGAGTCAGTGAGGATTATAAAAAATATTGCAATATTTAAACATATAGTGCGGGAATGTAAAGCATGTCCAAATTTGGGAACCTCTTTATGCCCGAGATAGGCCTCGCGACAGATTGATTTGGAGAACTTTCTATGCTAAATGCCTCATTTTATTGATAAAAATAGACGAATCCCAAAACGACACTAAATAAGCAAGAAATAAAAGTCACTAATGGCCATTGGCCTTATTACATTCATAAAGCGAAAAAGATAAACTCCTATCTATTTGGTCCAAGAAGGACCTTCCCCAGACTAAGCATCCCTTGCTCCATCGAACAGCTTCCCTAATTCGCGAAGCCCCAGCAATAGGTATGCTCTTGCTAGATGTCCGCCTTCGGTCCCTTCAACCTTTTGACAATCTTCAACCCTTTTGAGAAATTTTCTCTCTAGTTTTACTATGTCTCGCTCCAAGTATCCTAGCCTTTTGTTGGCACTGATAGTCATATCCTTCCATTCCTCCATCAGTTTCTGGTTGGACTCTTGTATCTCGCGGTGTTTTCTCTCACACTTACATATCCTTTTGCGCAGCTGGTTGTACATGACTTGTGCTTTGGCCTTTTCATCTATAATTTTGTGACCTCGAACGAACCCTGGCTGGCCCAGGCCACCATGATTGTCTTCTAACTAACCTGAATAGAAAGGAGTGCAACTAGCATGATATCGGTCTGGCTCGATTGTGTCTCTCCCCATTACAATCTTGCAATGACATATGTGTTGGGCTTGGCACTTGCAAGGACTGTCATCATTTTGGAAGTTAGCTCGCAAATGGCCCATTTTGTCTACCCTGGGTATGACTTGCTTCCTACCTACTTGCCTCATAACTCGAAGAGGGACGTAAGGGTATGTTCCTCTTAGACCAATCAATATCAGAAAAGGTGCATCTCTGGATCAGGCGATGAATTCCTCTGTCGGAAACCACTCGAACATCCATTGAACCTTTTCTTCAGTCAGATTATCAAAGAGCTCAACCCTTCCTTTGGCTGTCTCAGACTCGACTATTTAACATCAACAATTAACATGAAGCATTTAGTTCTCCAAATAAATGCATAGAACGTGATGACGTCCGTTTGGGTTTAGGAAAACCCAGTGGACCTTTGGACAGGGCTATCTTAAAGGATCATTATGTAGACAACATAATTGGCCCGGCTAGGTTTGACCATGATGCATAATTTAAACAGAGTAAGTTTTCTATGAGGTTTTAGACTGGTACCCTCGAGCGAACAACTCAAGGGGGAAGGCACGAAACTATTGACTGCACCGCTGATCAACTAGTTTTACCGTAAATATGTCTTTCCAAATTTAGGGGTAATAATATAGGAAGAGCGCAACCACTCATCAAGCGTTGCTATAGTATTTGTTTGGCACGAGTGGAGTATGATGTTGAGCATGATTATGCAATAATTGAAAGCATGTTGACATGTATTTGTATGTTAAGAAAGCGATAAATACAACAGTTTTATAATTTAAAGCAACAGTAAAGGAAGGAAACAAGAAAGATATGTCAGTTTTGCTTTTGAAGAAGAAATTGAATTCTTAAATAAATTAAACAAGTAATTGCACATAGGGAGGGGTACAAATTCACAAAAACGGTATGAAATGGTAAAAGCCTAAATATCCCCAGCAGAGTCGCCATGGTGTCGCGCCCCCTTTTTCCCTTTCGCGGAGAGGAGTCCGGGTGTCGACATTCATAGGGTGTAATGACTCATTTCATTTTAGGAATTGGGTATTGCGTTTTTGAAGAGTCAACACCTAACAATTTTTAAGGTGCGTTAGGTCACCTACAAGGTTTATCTATAACTACATTTGATAACCAGAGATAGGGTAAGAGCTTGAAATTATCCTAAGGCGAAGGTGTTAGTCACCCCTCAGGATCCACTAGTGTGGTTCCCGGCTAGGCAATTTTTTGTGAACTTGCGCAATTAACAAGTAGGGCTCAAATAACAGGGGGATTTAAATACACAAGTATTTGAAAGCGATTAATGAAAGCAAGGTTTTTAAAAGAGTTGCAATCTAGGCATGCTTATGAATGTGCAGGGGGTGTCCTAGGTTTGCTTGTTATATGGATCACATTAATGCAATACCCGATATGACACTCCTCAAAAGAGGGGCTACACGTGGTATTAGCGCACCGATCATCATATCCATATCTACCATTTTTCCGCCCCGTAAAGGTAATTAAGCGAAGATTGGTCTCGACTTTTATTGCATGTTGTTACCCGTCCCTTCCTATCAGTCCCCAAGGAATTTAGGACTCCTATACTATAAGGAGGTTCTAGGCAGACCCTAAGGTTTAAAGGTAAAATACTAAGGCAACAAACAAAACAAGTAGGACTGCATTTAAAAGAGGGAAAACACAGATAACAAGCAGAAGGCTCAATTACCTCTACAAATAATGCACATAGACAGCATGACTTATACACAGTTAAGGTCTGAATTCAAAATCCTAAGCAGGGTTTTAAGTGGTAACATCAGAACCAAATTTATTACATGACTCAGAAAAGAAGTCCGAATCAGGTTTGCCTATTGATTTTGACAGTTGATAATTAAACAAAGGCAATTCCAGTTTTATTTAAGTCATTAACTAAGGCTTGCCTAGGCGCAAAGCGAGATGCAGTAGTTGTTCCAAGTCATTAAGACAGTTTGGAGATTATTTTTATTACATAAAACATGTTGTTCTAGTTGCAGAGATTGTTGCCAATTTTATTTAGAAAATATCACAATGAGAAAATTATTACTTTACTACCCTTTTTATGAATCAGTAGTTAACTAGACATTTTTTTAAAACAAATGTGCAAACAGGATCCTAGAACATGGTATCTAATATGCACATGCAAATTGCAAGGTTGTTGAAAACAGAATTCCTAAGGCATGATTTCTAAGTATACGCAAGAGTTGCAGAATTTTTGAAATAACAGCTTTTTATACCAGTGTTGTTATTGCCCTAAGAGCAGGATTTATAAGTGATAGACATAAAGCATGGACTAATGAATGAAGTGCTGAAGCAAGAAGCATAGGTCCTAAGAACATGGTTTTCTAATACATGTATGAATCCTAAACATGGTTTCTATTGCACTATTAAGAAAATAAACCTAATAACATGCTTTCAACTCTTTAACAACTATAGCATGTACATTTCCCCATCCCTTTTCACTAGCCACCCCAATACTTATTTAAAAATTATTACAGACCATGATAGAATTACATAATAAATGAAAAGTAAGAAGTTACAACTTCAGGAAGCCTGATTCTGACTTCCTCTTTGAGTTATGTAATAAACCACCTCAAATTCCAATATCGTTCCAAAGCCTTTCTCATAACTGGGTGTGTCAGAGTTCCCTAAGGACCTCAAGGGGTTCCGAGCCGTACTCACACCCAAATTGCATAACCAAGAGTAAGTGCAATGTGGAAGGGCAAGCTCATATGTGTCCAGGTTCAGAGGGAGCTCAAGGGTCCCAAAGCAAGGCTCACACAAGAGGGGCAGAACCTAATGATCTAAGAGTGCGTGTGAGAGTGCTTGACATAGATTTAAGAGAGTTGAGTTGGAAAACAGTTTTGAAAATGATTGGTTTGAAATAAATTTGCAACATCAACAGAAGAGTTGCTAAAGAAAAATAGTTTTGAAAGGGACAGGGGATAGGAGCAACAATCAACACATACAGTAAGTTCAGAAGGTAGTACAGCTTCGGTAGTTACAAACAGGGAAGTAGGGGTTGGGGACATAGAGGACCCAAATTAGGAACACATAATTATTCATGAATCATGTGCATTAGAAGACATGCTAGTTGAAGGACATAAACAGGAACAAGTAAACATGCTAATTACATTTGAACAAAGGAGGGCAGAATTTTAAGCATGCTGAGTAAAGCAGTAAAAAAGAAGTATCATTTAACAACATGAGCCATTAAGTTAGTGCAAAAAGAGACAAGGGTTGACAAACAAGGGAACACATAGAGTTGAGTTTCAGTATTAAAACTAAGAACATACCAGTTGAAGAAGCAAAGTCCAGAAAAAGGTAAAGCAATCAGAACTCCACAATCTAGCCTTGGCTTTCAGCCGGCTAGACAAAGTAGTAGCACAAGTAGTTGTAGAGAAAGAGAGAGTTTGAGTGTGCAAGTGTGTGTTCTGAACTCAATTGTTCGTGTTCTTGAAGAAGAGAGGGTAGAGTATTTATAGCTTTAAAAACGAGTAGAAAATAAGGTAACAAGTAAAGGTTTAACACAAATATGGAAATAATCGCAATCAGAATCCCGTTAATACAAGTATTTCCCTTTAATCAAGGAATTACTGCTCAAACGGGTACTAACAGGAATAATTAAGGGACAAAAAATCAATTTATGAAAGATTGATCTTTTTACCATATAGGGGATAGTAAAAGTATAGAGTATATAATTGAGTCTAGGTACAGAATATACTTAATTTGGGGAAAAGATTCAGCAGGGGTGAAACATCACAGTAAATAAAGGAAGGGAATCAATCAACTTAAACAAATGAGTAAAATTAGGGTTTATAAGAAAATCTTGCAATCAAACCGTAATTAAGGAAATCAAGATCAATCAGGAAGGGGTTATGATTCTGCACTTCAGCATATAAATAGAAAAGAATGAATTGGCGTATCAGACATGCAGGGTCAAACATATTGACAAAAATGAGCAAACTAGATGAACATAAATATACAGAAGCGACATGAATAGGTTAAAGACTACTCGAAGCATGGTAATCAACAGAGTCAAGTAGTCATGGCTCACACATAGAACCAAAACGAAGAAACCAGTCTATCACATAGTAACGGGTAAAGGAGATCTTTTAAAAAAACTCTCAATAATAAGTGAGGAAAACCTTTAAGACATTAGGTTTTAACAAAGTCGAATAAAAACGGTAAGAACTCAGAATCAGTCAACAAAGAAAAGGATCCAAACACAAAGAACTTAATTGAAACAAGTATACATACAAAACAAACAAAGACAGTTCCAGAAACCCGGATAAAACCAAAGATACTTAAGGTTCTCAACACGATGAACCAGGTAGAAGAAAACATAAATAAACCGTTTAAACGTAGTAAAATCATAAGACAACACTGAAAAATCAGAGGAGAAGTCTTTTAAAAGAGGTTAAGAAAACCCTAATCGTTGAAAATGAAGAGCCATTTTGAAAGAAATCGGAGAAACTTTTGATAAAACACTAAGAGGTTCATAACATGCACAGATCTAAGACAGATCTGAAAGAAAATCGGAAAGCTTTAATGCTAGGGTTTCAGAGAACCCAGAAAAAGTGAGAAAAACTTCGAAAAGTTACCAATCTAGCCGGAAACGCCATGGATCTGACTTGAACGGCCATGGATGGTCAGAAAAAGACCATGGATAGAAATTGAGCAAGGTCTGGACTAGATCTCTTCGAGATCTTTCCATGAAATCATGAAAATAGGCAACCAGGAGACATAGGAGATGAGTACACGTCTCAAACAGCCATGGGAGTCCATGGATTAGGTGAGGATCGAAGGGGATTAGGGTTGGTTTGGGTGGAAGCGGCTAGGGTTTGAATGAGGTTGCAGAGAGAATTGGAGAGGAAAGGGATTCAAGGGTGGAGGGTTTGTGGGAAATGAGTTAGGTTAGGGGATCGTTTGGGTTTAATTATGGCAGGTGGAACGGGGACCGTTGATCTGAATGATCAACGGTCCAGATCGAATAGGGTGGGTGGGGATCCGGTTTGGGCTTGGGTTAAAATTGGGATTGGGCCGGGGAATTGGGGGTTTGATTTGGGCTAGATTTGAAAACCAAATTTGGCTTACAAGTTAAATAGCCACTTTTCCCTTTTAATTTATAAAAATAGTAAATAATTTCTGAAAATTAATTTTAAAAGGATAAAATGATTTATAATACATAATTAATAATTTAAAAATACAGGATCCAATTTCATGAATATAAGCCTAATTAAACCTTAAAAGGACTAATATTGCAATTATGTGCAATTTAGTTTTAAAAATACTAAATAAAATTGTAAAAATATTTAAAAATTACTTTAGCCATATTTTGGCATAAATATAAAAATCCAATAGATGAATTATAAAAATAATAATTTTGGGAAATAATTATTGGGATTTTATGGATAAAATGGGGAAATAAATAAATTAAAAAAACCTTTAAAATTTGCGGAAAAATAATAAAACCCTTGGACGTGCTTATATATGCATATATATATATATATATATTGAAATTATTTTGCATATTAAAAATATATAGGGAAAAATTGGGTATCAATAGGGATGTCATAAGATCAATATGCCTTCTGTTAATATCATGAAATAAACTTTATCAACGTACGTATTTTATGAGACCCATGAACAGATGATATAATAATAGGACACATGGGAAATCAAGAACATAGGCACCCCTAGTACTTCTATGAATAGAGTCATTTATGAAACTTGTGCATTTGCTCGTTTCGTTTGTATCATATGGATCATGCCAAAATGAAAGAAGGGATAGACTTAACATACCTTATCATAGTCTGTCCAATAACCATGTTGAAATCGTCTTGTTTCTCTTTAATCTACGACAACAATAATAATACTATCATTAAGCTATGAATGATGCAACTATCGTACAACGAATGACAATCTTATTTTATATTAAAACGGACAGCATCTCCCCGGTTTTCCTTGCTTTCCACAAGTCCGTAAAACAACAAGAACACATAAACCCTTCAACTATATAACTTCAGCAGTAAAACACACACAACAGCCCAACAACACCAATCAATCTACATAACAACAAGTGCACAAACGTCACACACAAAACTACTATTTAACACGACGAGCGGCAAACTTGGATTGGAATCAAACCCCAACTCTTTTTCCCATCTCCCATGTACTTACAACACCACCAACAGGTTCATCATATAAACATATATATATTGACATGAAATTCCAACCTTATATTTATTATAGAAGTAACATCAAACAACCCAACAAGATATAAAAACAACATGGACAACTTCTAGGTATTGTGTGGTTACTTCTTCTCCTATTTACAACATACTCAACATATTTACAAGCATAACAAAAATAAGAAAATTATATCAAGCTATTCCCCATGATTTCCATCCAGAAGAAGTCATATAAACAACTCCAAAATAGTGCAATAAGAGATAACAACTTCTTATACAACTTTAAGTTCTATCTTGTAATTCTTCATCCAAATAACTTAACCAACACATAGATAAACTTAATCCCAAGAAATAGGGTGTTATAAATACCTTAAATAATAAGGAAAAACTTGATCCAAAGCTTTCTTTAACTTACAAGTGTCACGCCCCAAACTTGAAGAGGCGTGGCCGGCACCATGTGCCATACTCGGCCCGAGCGTACCACTCTGTAACTGTGAACTCTGGAGGAGTAACTATCAACTTAGGCCGATGAGGCCATATTCTGAATCGTCTGAAAATAATGCATCTCTCATCTGTGGGGTAAACATACCCAAACACTGATATATATAACTATGCAGGCCGACGAAGTCGCCATGAACATCTACTAATATACAAGACTCGTCTACAAGATTCTAGAGATAACTGAACTGTACCATGATCAGGATAGGGCCTCGACCTACCCATCAAACCTATATATATAAAATAGACTCCAAGGTCTAGACCTGGTAACTCCGAGGAAGTGGAGCTTACCAACTAAGATGATGTTTGACTTTATCTACTGTGAGGGTCTGTCCAACTATTTATCAGGACCTGCATGCATGAAATGCAGCGTCCCCGGCAAAAGGGATGTTAGTGCGAAATAATATACCAAGTATGTAAGGCAACAAAATAACTTAAAGCTTAAACTAAGCTGATAATATAATAACTGAAAGTAACTGGGCGTCAAAGATAATATAAAGATATGCTTGCCTGCTGATACTGACTCAACTCTCTCAATATAGTAAGTAAAATAGTTGTCTAGCCTTATAAGGCTCGGTATGTGTAACTGCTCTGCCGTAGTAGGCTCGCTCATAGGCGCTCGACCATACTAGGATCTGTATCTCAGCCAACTAGGCTCTCTCATAAGGCTATGCCAAAGTAGGCTCGGTATATAACTTACCATTTGATCAGAGGTTGCCTTGTAGGGGCTTGCCCTTCGATTATAGCTCGATGGTGGTGAAAATACTGAAATACTGTATATATATATATATATATAGACCCTCTGCTCTCTTGACTGGAAGAAGACAATACGCAATTGAATATAAAGTCCCGATAAGGGAGAATACTATAATTTATGAGACTAGGATAATGTATATAAATTCGGGAGTATGAACTTCTCTTTATGCCTCGTTATCAAACACATGTAATTACGAGATCATGCCAAAATGAAGAAAGGTTTAGCCTTAACATACCTGATCCGATGCTCTTGACAATCCTTCTAACACACGACAATCGCAATGAAACACATAACAGCGAGATCGAAATAGGGAACAATCCGTATGATATTCTTGCGAAAGATTGCACTGTACTCCCTTAGAATCGCAAATCCCACGTTGCTATAGTATTAAATAGTCTTCATATGAACGTTTGAAGCAATTACACTGCTATTGCAAATCAACATTTTTGTTGAAGCTTTCTCTCTTAATTTAGTAGAGATGAGCAAATCATTTTGGTGAATTAGAGAGATTATTTTTTATCCTTTAAGGGTGGGCCTCACTAGGATGACTCGTCTTTGCCTAAAAGCCCCTAATTAGGCCACCTTACCATAATAGCTTAGAAGTCATTAGGATGGGGTGGTTGGCTGCCCTGTTTGGAGGTGTTTAACCTTATCCAAAATATCTTAATTACTTAATTAATCTCCCATTAAAAATCCATAATTACCCAATTATCCACAAAATTAATAATTATCTTAATTTACTTAAAATACTATTTATTTTTAACACGCTTTATACACCTTACTATCATGGTCATGTAGTACTTGTATGATACTAGTCCATAAATACCGGATATTATAGCTCGGACCTTATTTTATTCCAAATTGTCAAACTTCAACGGGAACTCATTTTCTTCGATTCGCTTACCCTCTCACCTTCACGAATTTACTTATCACTTGTTTGAAATAGCATAATACTTATAATCCCAAAATAATCTCATTCCTAAGCTTATGTCGATTAACTTACGACGAAACTTTAACGTACGAAAATGCAGAATGTAACATCTCATTTCCGAGCTTTCATTAATTTACTTATGGCATACTTTCACGTATGAAAACATGGGGTGTAATATCATTCCCCCCCCCCCTTTGGAATATTCGTCCTCGAATGTTTATTGATGCACTTATCATTTTCATAACCCATAGCTCTTGCAAATACTTTAATACTCTCCTTTCCATTTTAGGCAACTGTTCTGTGAATAAATCCAAAGGCCAGGGCATTCCCCCCTTTAGGCATCTTTCCCACACCATAACTTAGGGCCAGAATTCTTCTACTCTCATAACTGTTGCTACCTTCTATCATGCAGTCTATACGACTTTTTCCTTGTATGTGCGCCTATGCGACTCTTCCTTCCAGCTTTTAGTCAATCTCTAGGCTTCACTTTGTGAACATATACAGAATTATAACAAGATGTCCCTTTGGGTGTCCATGGCTTTACTTCATCTATGTAGGTCATACTCTACTATAAGTCTTACTTCGGTTTATTGTTATTGAGGTCTGCTACCAAACTCCAACTTACTCTCGTTGTTTATCCCATGTGTATAAATCTAAGTCTTTTAATGCTTCCTCATTACTGTTCATCTTAAAGATGATCTCATACTTTGTAACTTTTATCCATCCATTGTTGATTCACCTCAATATTGATCTATAATCTACTATTGATAACTTGACCTCTTATGTAACATTGCCTCTAGGTCTTACATCTTATCAGGGAACATCTAAAATGATTAGACTAATATACCTGGGGGCGATACTATACGTCCATAACTATATTTCATAGCATCCCAATGTGATTCACTTACGTATGTATTTTAATGTTGTACAATTCTTGGAATCCTTTTTTTCAAATTATTACTCAATCAAAGGCCCAAATGTCATCCTTTATCTAACACGATTATACCTTGTTCTATTACCAGGGCATCATTCCATCTCTTCTAAATGTAGTTTGTCTTAGACTCCTTTAAGTTCATTTAGGCTATACTGAACTTTCTATAACTTAGAGAAACCATCAGCTCTTTTGTTTTCCTGGGCTTAATCCTGAGGACTTATCCATTCTCGTCACCTTCTCACTCGCCCTTCCTTATCCTTACTCCTGTCTTCCTAAAACCTTGTCGTTATACCATACTTTAGCTTGCGACCCACACATATCTATTTATATTATTCGCAACCTTTTGCACCTGAGTATCTCGTACGTTGTTCACCTTTACCTTACTTACCTTAAAATCTTGCATCACGTCTTTTGTATCTATCATGACCTTCCTTACACATAGGTATAATTCACATCCACAACTTGAAGCTCTATTATAATACATGTACCTCTGGTGCATACACAATCCGGTGGGAGATTCATACTGACTTCTTCTAATGCTGTTACTTCTTCTAATTGGCTTTATCGTAGGGCCGTTATAGAATATGGTTGGTGTACTATCTCTCTTGTATCTCTGATATTAGAGTAATTCTGCAATGTTCTAAATCATGATTTCTATAATTTTCTGGATCCAATAATTAGACTCCCGATTTACTTAGTTGATGTAACTCTTTAGTTTCATCTTCCTTCTGATCAACCTTTATGTAGGATTAAACCCATGGTATTAGTTATTACTTTAGCCTTTCATGGACTCTATGGAATACCCGTGATACCATCATCTAACAATTCAATCCTTTGTCTATGATCTAGACTCAATTCTCTTCTTTTATTTTAATTTATACCGGAGTCTTCTACGGCTGTATGATTGTCAACATATATGTTGCATGGATAATACTCAGAAATCTTAAGTGCGTTCATAACGCAACTAATTATGGATCATTGTTCGAATAATTCCTTTTGTTTCATCTTAGCTTTCTTTAAACGTAAGCTATTACTTTTTCTGGTTTTTCTACCCCCTTGTAGCGTGCATACTTAGCTTTTTTTAGTTCCCACACATGCCGGAATTTTTGTGCAACTCACATGATCTCGAATCTTACTTTCTTATAGAGTGCATACAATGTTGTAGTGAGACTATTGTTACAAGACCATTTCCTATTTAGGTCACTGTACTTAGGTTGAAGCCTTGTTCCTTATTTCCTTAGCTAGTCTTTTATTATAGTACTTAGGGAGGTTCCTCTGACTCTTGTAAAGTTGCAAGCTTTTACATTGTACACTCGATAGAAATTTTTCTTTGATGTCCTTCCTCGCCTATAATTATCCGTAGTTACTACCTCCACGCCCTTGTGCTTGTAGGGTTGCTTCTGAATTGATATTTTGATTGTCTTCCCAGTGGCACTCTCTTTTATTTCCAATACTCATACGGTATCTTTAACTATCCCAAATCCTATCTATAGACATGTGATTTTTGACCCTCCCCAAGATTTTTCATAATTTAACACGTAAATATTTAATTTAGGTCTAATATAGCTATTTCAACTCATTTTTACTCTTTTACTTTATTTTATTACAAGAAAATAAAAATTACATAAAATAGTTTCATTAATATTTTGTAGTCATTTTTAATTTTGAAAAATACGAAAAATAGTTTTGTTTTAACGGTCAGTCTTATTTCAATAGTTATTTTATTTAAGTAAAATTAATTAATAAATAGGGTAGCATTTTTAGTCTTATTTGCGGGGAAAGAATAAAACTTGGGCTCGAGCAACCCATTTTTAGGCCTAATTTTGGACCTAACCCATAATTCCTAGGCCCATACCCCTAATCTAATACCTACCCCTATATAATAGTACCTAACACCTAAATATAGAGATATACACTGAAAATCACAAGCAGTCGTTTCTTTACAATGGTGACCTAACGCCAAAATCCCCATCTGACCCACCGTTTTGGAAGAACAAATGAGCATCAGCGAAAATAATACAAAGAAAAGGATAAGGGGCAGCGCCGTCTTCTCTGAAAAAGCTAAAAAAAACGGCTGAACCTTTGATTCTCGAACCTAACGCCTCTGACCCATTTTCCATATTTGGACCTTTACCTTTATTCTTCTTTGAATACACAACATACACATAGATACAGTAGAGGTTAAAAAACAAAGAAAACAAATAAAATTCCATGTAAATCAAATCCAAAAAAAAACACATATAGAGATCTTGTTTTTTTTTCTTCTCGATTTTGGACTTTGGCTCTCTAAGAATGGATTTCAGTCTGAGTTGGGGTGTTGTTCGAGCTTTGCTCTTGGTTCGTGGATCCTGACCGCGAATTCAGTTGCGGATCGCTGACTCGCGGTTCCGATTTTTGTTCGTGTCGTCGGATCTGCTTGTAGCTTTTGGATCTTTCACTAATTTTAAGAAGCTCATCTGAGGTTTATTCTTCACCATCCTTTCACTATTTTTGTCTTTTGTGTGGTACAATAGTAAAATGTGCTATTAAATCCATGAAGCTATTTTTAGTTGTTGGGATTAATGTTAAGTTTATTCTTTGGCTCCTTTATTTCTCTTATGCTTTTCTTACCCTCTAATTATGTTGAGCTATGTTATCCGAACTTTCATCTAGTGTTTAATTTTCTTTTTAAAATGCTTTTCATGAGTAGTTTAAATTCTTATAGTTCTAAGCAAGAGGCTTTGTTGTTAAAGTTTTTTTTTCTTAAGTTTAGATTTTCTTTAATAAGAACGCCCTTCATCTTTTTCTTAAAAGTGTCCAGAATATATGAAAGGTTTTTGTTCTCTTATGTGAAAGAATTTTTCAATTAATAAAGCTTCTAAAGTCTAAGTCTACAAGGTCCATTGCGTCAAAACAAATGCATACTTCCCCATCCGTCTCAAGCTTTATGTACTACTACTAGTATTTTATCATTTAATTTTTGTGGGTCAGTAGAATCAGAATGGTCTCCTATTGTTAGAAATAAAAATCGAAACTTCAATGTTTGTTACTTTATTTACTTGAAATGTGTAGTTGCTTTAGGCGCGTAATTTAAATTACTTTCCTAAACTCGGGTGTGCATTTATGTGACCAAAATTCAAATCTCAACAACGTTAAATAAAATATGTCATGGACCGCAGGTGCATTTATATGACGTAGTTCAAGATGTGTTTTAGATGACGTTGAATCTTTCTAAAAAATATTTAAATAAAAGCGGTTATAAAGTTAAAATTGAGCCATAGGCTAAAACATGTATTAAAAATCAGATAATATGCCAATAATAACAGTTGAGCGACCGTGCTAGAACCACGGAACCCGGGAATGCCTAACACCTTCTCCCGGATTAATAGAATTCCTTACCAGGATTTCTGTGTTCGCGGACTATAAAATAGAGTCAATCTTTCCTCGATTCGGGATTTAAACCGGTGACTTGGGATACCATAAAATTATACCAAGTGACGACTCTGAATATTTAATAAAATAATCTCGTTTCGATTGTCACTTCAAGTTGGAAAAAACTATCTTATATCACCTTCGGGTATGTAAAAAAGGAGGTGTGACACTATCTGAATATTTATCAAGGATTACAATGTCATATCTGCGAGACTGAATTTCCCATGTTGGGGTTCACTATGTTTATCTTTCATGATCTGTTGATTTGTCTATATCCTCTTGTCTAGCCATAACTAGGTTTTTCCTGAATCAACTACTAACTACTCATTGGTCCATTCTCATATCAATATTCCGCGTAATCTTTCTTGGGTCATTTCATTTGTCTTAACTTACTTCTCGCACTGGCTCTTTATTTATCAATAACATCTTGGGCAGGAACCCGTACTTCCTCTCATTGACGTCGTGTTTGCATAATGTTCTGGAATCGTAGCATATCTATAGGCTTTGAATAAGTGCAATCTCATCCCTTTCTCATTTTTATCGCATTCTTCCTTTACCGTTCCATAGTTACTAGAACCACTTAATTCTGACTTAATGTCATATCACTCAATATCCCCCCTTTAGGGGAGTACTAAGAGTTGGAGCCACGAGGATCTACCTATAGATGTTTTACCTTTTCATCATTGGCGTCTTTTCACATTATCGATGACCCATACTCTCCTTGTGGTAATCTTTCTGTACCAAGGATAACAAAATTCCTTACTCGCGAGGGTAACACTTAGTATAACTGGCCCGTACAGTCCCTTAAGCTTAACTTTGCTCACATTGATTTCTTTAGGGAAGCGTATTCCTGAATGAGCATTCTCTGAATTTCTCATGAATCTTCTTCTATTTGTCCATTCTGTTATCGCCGGACGCAATCTGAAATTCTTATGATGCCGACTATTATCAAATTACTTGGTCCCTAATCCATGTTTAGTTTATCTTGTTCATCAGCTCATACTAATTTCTATTACTCTGGAGGTCTAACTCTTCCTTCTGGTAATCACGTTAGAGTCGCAAACTTATTTCTCGAAATGAGGATATGACCATATGGCCTATACTCTTATATTGTCTTAAGGCCTGTCATTTCTCGCCTATTCCCTCACTTGATTATAGATTCTGTAATACTCTACCCTTGTCATCCATGTATCACATCTTACTCATAATGCTTCACTATCTCTTTTCTTATTTTTCTACTAATATTTCTATTTATCACTTTATTCTGAAAACTTTAACAAGACATTCTTTTGCTTTTAGCTCCCCTTACTCCATCTACTGGCTCTTCGGGTTGCCTAACATTCTTTCTCTACTAGGGACAAGAGCCACACTAAGATAATATTTATCCCTTCAAGGCGTCCAATGCCTATATTTGTAGTACTCATATCTAGCTGTACTATTTTAGAGTGCACCATCTGGGTGTCTCACAAGGAGATCTATTGGCACATTTGCAATATCCTTCGGAAATATCAACTAACGCAAACAATCCATCTATAATTTTGGTTACTCTAACCCCAGTCGGGTCCTGATATCCCGTCCTTCTCTAAAACCATATATGTTAGCTCCCATAGGATATAACTGAGATGGATGTGGCCAATTATATATACCTCTATTATTGTTGAAGGTAACTCACAATGCTTAAATTTTTCTGCCTGAGTTGAAAATGCCAATAATCTTCATTACTTTGGTACCTCGTACCCTTCTCATCTTGCTCCTTTTACTTGTTGAAGCTTGTACCTACCTGCTGAATCTCTCATTGCCTTTCACCATAGGGGTGGATAGATATTCTTATTTAAGGCTCCTTATCGAGAGGTTTACACGTCTTAGTACACACATGATCTACTGAAGACCTTATATTTACTCATCATACGCATCATGAAAAATCGAGGTCCTCTGACTGAACTCTTCCACAGCCACATGCGATCTCTTACCAACTATCTTTTGGTTATAGGTATCGTCTCATTACGAGTAAAATAGAGTTTAAGAGTTCAAATTCTTATAATTGAGCTCTACCACACGATCTAGAGTAAGAAGAACAAGTGACAGTCCCAAATGCGCTGTAGCCTCCTGCTTATAAGTGTGGTGCACAACACACCCATAAACAAGACTCTACTAGACACGGCTTGTAGACTCTCTAGGACAGAACTGCTCTAATACCAAGTTTGTCACGCCCTAAACCTAAAGAGGTGTGGCCGGCACCTAGTGCCATACTCGGCCCGAGCATACCACTCTGTAACTGTGAACTCTGGAGGGGTAACCCTCAACTTAGGCCGATGAGGCCATATTCTGAATCGTCTGAAAATAACGCACCTCTCATCTGTGGGCAAATATACCCAAAAGCTTTGCCCATATATATATATATGGCCAAAGTTTTTGGGTATATTTGCCCACAGATGAGAGATGCGTTATTTTCAGACGATTCAGAATATGGCCTCAGACAAGCTTGTATATATACAGACGAGCTTGTGTATATATATATATATATATATATATATATATATATACAGATCGATGAAGTCTCCATGAACATCTACTGATATACAAAATATACAAGCTCGTCTACAAGCTTCTACAGATAACTAAATGGTACCATGGTCGGGATAAGGCCTCGACCTACCCATCAAACCTGTATATATATAATGGACTCCAAGGTCTAGACCTGGTAACTCCGAGGAAGTGGAGCTTACCAACCAAGCTGATGTTTGACTTTATCTATTGGGAGGGTCTGTCCAACTATCAATCAGGACCTGCAGGCATGAAATGCAGCATCCCTAGCAAAAGGGACGTCAGTATGAAATAATATATCGAGTATGTAAGGCAATAGAATAACTGAAAGCTTAAACTGAACTGATAATATAATAACTGAAAGTAGGCATCAAAGATAATCTAAATATATGCTTACCTACTGATATTGACTCAACTCTCTCAATATAGTAAGTAAAATAGTTGTCCGGCCTTATAAGGCTTGATATGTGTAACTGCTCTGCCGTAGTAGGCTCGTTCATAGGTGCTTGACCATACTAGGCTCTGTATCTCGTCCAACTGGGCTCGCTCGTAGGCGCTCGACTAAAGTAGGCTCGGTATATAACTTACCATCTGATTTGAGGTTTCCCAATAGGGGCCTGCCCATCGATTATAGCTCGATGGTGGTGAAAATACTATAATACTGTATATATATAGACCCTCTACTCTCTTGACTAGAAAAAGACGATACTCAATTGAATATGAAGTACCTATAAGGGGGAATACTGTAACTTATGAGACTAGGATAATGTATATAAATTCGGGAGTACGAACTTCTCTTTATGACTCGTTATCAAACACATGTAATTACGAGATCATGCCAAAATGAAGAAAGGTTTAGCCTTAACATACCTGAGCCGATTCTCTTGACAATGCTTCTAACACACGCCAATCGCGACAAAACACTTAACGACGAGATCAAAATAAGGAACAATCCATATGATATTCTTGAGAAAGATTGCACTGTACTCCCTTAGAATCGCAAATTCCACGTTGCTATAGTATTAAATAGTCTTCGTATGAACATTTGAAGCAATTACGTTGCTATTGCAAACCAACATTTTTGCTGAAGCTTTCTCTCTTAAATTAGTAGAGATGAGCAAATAATTTTGGTGAATTAGAGAGGTTTTTTTTTCCTTTAGGGGTGGGCCTTACTAGGATGACTCAGCTTTGCCTAAAATCCCCTAATTAGGCCACCTTACCATAATAACTTAGGAGTCATTAGGTTGGGGTGGTTGGCTGCCACGTTTGGGAGTGTTTAGCCTTTTCTAAAATATCTTAATTGGCTTAATTACTTAATTAATCTCCCACTAAAAATTTATAATTACCCAATTATCCACATTATTAAGAATTATATCAAATTACTTAAAATACTACTCGCTTTTAACACACTTTATACACTTTACTATCATGGTCATGTGGTACCTTGTATGATACTAGTCCATAAATATCGGGTATTATAGCTCAGACCATATTTTATCCCAAATTATCAAACTTCAATGAAACTCATTTTCTTCGATTCGCTTACCCTCTCACCTTCACAAATTTACTTATCACTTGTTTGAAATAGCATAATACTTATAATCCCAAAATAATCTCATTCCCGAACTTACGTCGATTAACTTACGACGAAACTTTAACGTACGAAAATGCGGAATGTAACATCTCATTTCCGAGATTTCATCAATTTACTTATGACGTACTTTCATATACGAAAATATGGAGTGTAACAACAAGCACCCTTAAATCCATCACAACACCATAAATACTCTCTCTTCACTTAGGCTAGTTTTGAGGTTATGTTTAGGTAAAAACCCCTTGGATTCAACTTGGAACCTTGGAGAACTGTTAGAGAGGTGTTCAGAGAGTTTGGGAACTGTCCTTGGTCGAAATGACCAAAAATAAGCCGTCCAAGCCCTTTAAAATGTTCAAGGTCGTCCACCGCCTAAGTGGGTCCCATTGGGAGCTGTTTGCGCTGTCTTACGAAAATGTGAATATCTCTCTACTCTAATTTTGTATTGATGAACGGTTTAATGCGTTAGAAACTAGACTCGGAGATCTTCAATATTTAGGTAGATCACACTGTAATTCCAAGTATATTTGGATAAAAGCTCTGCTACATTTGACCTAATCTTTAGCACATTTATGAATGTGACTTGTGATGACCTTTGCCAACTTTTGTTCCATAACTTGCTTAACTTCAAAACATAATACACGACTATCATACGACTAAAATAACTTATAACATAACCTCCTTATAATGTTAAACACCCTAGTCTCGTCCAAAAATTACATGTTCTAACATTCCAACTTGTTGACTTTCGTCGAAACTTATTTTCTTCAATTCGTTTAGCTTCTAAGACTTCCAACCCTCTTAGTACTTGGTATTCATAATCTTAAATTTTGGAACCTCCACGGTAACATGATTAACTTACTTTATAAACTTTTCAAAGATAATTTCATTTCTGAGCTTATCATCAATTAGCTTACAACATACTCTTACGTACGAAAACATGGGGTGTAACTATATTGTTGGGTTTGCTGTGTGACAGGTTGGTAGTAGTACCGTTATAGAGGAGACTCTACAAAATTTTTATAGATCTCTGGGAGTTTAACATTAGGGGACGAATATTTCCAAGAGGGAAAGATAGTTACACCCCGTGTGTCCCAAGGTGACGTATAATGAATAAAAACTTTTTAATCATGGTTTAAATTAGTTTAAAGTCATAATATGACTATACAATATAAAATATAATGTTTGGGAAAATCGGATTTAAATTGCGGAAAATCCGACTAAGGATTTGCATTGTAATAAAGCTTTTTGAGTAATACATTTTGTGTGTTATATGGGGTCTTTACCAAATTGAAGGTCTTGGAATATAGTTTTCAACGCTCTTAACCGTTTATTCATACAACATCCGGATAAATAGATATAAGCGTCAGAAGAAGGGCCAATGCTAGGGCGCCAAGCTAGCACCTCTTGACTTTTCAAAAGTTGATATATATATATATATATCCCTTATGTCGTCTCTTTCTTCATTTTTCCACAGACCACGACCAAAATAAGATCATAAACGTACACTTAATCTCTTTACAAGGGTTCAAAGAAGATTAACATCCCGGGTACGAAATCAAGAAGCGATAACATTAGAACGATCCCTACGACGTAAGTATCGTTATATCGCCTCTCTCTTTCTATGTAGTTTGAGTTTGGAAGGTACTTCATAGTTAAGAAAATACCTACTTGCTGTATTTAAGCTTTTATATATCCAGGAAAGTTGATAAATTTGTTTTCTAATAGTTAGAACTCATGGGACAGTGATCAGAAGCAGTGAGTTTGATTTATTCCACTTTTAGTGGATTGTTTTATAGTTCACTCATGTTGGCCTCTTGTGATGCTGATTTATGGAATTTTGGAGGATGCAGGGCATGGAGAAATGCCACATGTGGTAGGGTAGTGGATTGGTCACTCGTTGTTGCAGTTTTAAGCTACTTGATAACTTGTTGATTGGGTGTGTTATGGTATATTTGGGGTTTTTGTTATGTTAAAGGTCCCGAATTGTAATTAGGTTGTTTTAGAGTTGCTGATTGTATGTGTTATTGTCTTGCCTATAGTAGGCTTGAGGGCACAGTAAAATCAAGGGAAATGTTGCCCATTCTTTTTTTTACAGATTAGGTTATTTTCGTTATATAAATGAGAGTCATTCGTAACTTGACAAGAGCTTCACTGTCGTTGTTGTAGATTAAGGTGCAGGGAGCTGAGTTTAGCATTGTTATTGGACAGATTTCTATATGGTATGTTAAGGCTATCCCTTCTTTCCTTTTGGCATGATCCACATGATATAACGAAACGAGCAAGCATGCAACTTTCACAACTGATTCTATCCCTTCTTTCCTTTTGGCATGATCCACATGATATAACGAAACGAGCAAGCATGCAACTTTCACAACTGATTCTATTCTTGATTCCCCATATGTCCTACTATCATATCGCCTGTTCATGGGTCTCATGACATACCGAGAGATCTTATTGACTTACTTCATTATGCATTGAATTTATTTATACATGTATATTAACCCATGATCAGATAAAGTTATATAGGCATATAGTATTTGTATATGGGGTATATGGAAAGGTTATGTCATTATATATTCACCACCATCTTGATCAGCTGACATACTTTGATGATTTCACCCACTGAGGCCGAGATGATATGATGGGTTGCCCTTAAAAGCTTGATGATGTTATGTACGCATATACCTATGCATGATATGGCATTTATACCCATATGCATGACATTATAAATATTTCATGATTCACAAAGCTATTCAGACTTACAGGTCGAATCCTTTACTCCATGTTTCTTTCATGCTTTTATATACTGATTTTTATGCCTTACACACTCAATACATTATTCGTACTGACACCCTTATTGCCTAGGGGCCTGCGTTTCATGCCCGCAAGTGTAGGTAGATAGGCTGACGGTCTCCCTTCTTAGGATCCTTGCTCAGCGAGAGTTGGTGTGCTCCATTTGATCCAGAGCTTCTATTAGGTTTTGGTACTATACTTTTGTATACATATATAGGTATGACTGGGCTTAGTCCCGTCCTTTATACAGTTGTACACTCTATTAGAAGTTTGTAGTCAGTCATGTATAGTTGGATAGTATGTGGCCTTGTCGGCTCGCCCTATCGTATACTGTATACATATGTACATATCTCTTTTGGGCATGTTTTACCGCGTATATTATTCACATGAATCGGTAGTTTATTGTCAGACGTTATGCATGACCTACCCTTATTTCATGTTTATATCTTAGACGTATGCTTAGAGGTGTTCGGCAGGTAGAACTCGGGCACTTGTCATGGCCCATCGATTTGGGTCGTGACAGGTCTCAGTTACAATCTTGCGGATCCATGCTCCCCTTCGTTTTCTCATTGGGGAATCGGGGTAGACATTGCCCCCCCATTTTACCCATATACAATAATAAAAATTCTCACTCTATTATTTAACGGCTACAATTCAGTTGTTTTAGTGTAAACGCCGTGCTTGCGGATGAGTTTTTACCCCACATTATTAGTGAAGAGGCAGTTGAATTGTTGTAGTGATTCCTTAGGAAGAGAATTTTCTGATGAATTTTTGCTTGTTGGGGAAATTTCAAAGGGTGGAAATTCCAACGGAAAATGACGACAAGAATAGACAATTGGAGTTTCAGTGATTAAAGGATGTAGAAAAATCTAACTGGAATAAAAGCATTTGTAGCACGTCAATATGCAGTGTTTGCAGGTGGAGGCATCTATTCTAAGTATTTCTAACCAGGAACCAAAAGTTACCCCTTTTGGTTCATTGCTACCGTTGGTGGATTCTTTTATTCACTGATCAATAGAAGTTCCAACCATGTTGTCATCATCTGGATGTGGAGCAACATCGAAATCCAAAAATTCTATGATCACTATATTATTGAGTGGCATTTCCAAACGAGAATGATGGAAAGAATGTTGTGGGTCCTGGTAGACAGCCACTTTATTTTTTTATTTTTTAATGTTTGGAACTGAAAATGTTAAACTCCCTCCGTTTTAATTTATGTGAACCTATTTCCTGTTTATTCTAAACAAAATAATTTCTTTTTAAATTTGGTAATAATTTAGCTTAAATTTATCATTTTACCCTTAATGAGAAGCTTTTATAACCACACAAATACTCTGAGCCCCTTTTTGATTTGTTTAGGACCATAAATTTCAAAATTCTTCATTTTTTCTTAAACTTCGTGCCCAATCAAGCAGGTTCACATAAATTGAAAGGGAGTACGGCATTACACAAGCTTTTCAAAAACTAAAACCTATTTACGCATTTTTTAAAAGTAACCTGAATAGTTTTTTCCGGAAAAGAAAAAAGTCATTACTTTTAAAAACTTTTTCGTGAAACTGCTTTGTATAGATAGAGGTTAATTTCCTTATTCTTCACTTGTTCTCCGCCCCCTAGAGCTCTTAGGCATAAACAGGGCTTTGGTAAAGATGCGGATCTGTTGTCCCAAATTTTATTTATCAGATAAAAAACTATAGCTCCATACACTTAAGAATACATTCCCTTCCCTCGCTACCTCTAAGGGTCAAATTACATTTTAAGCTGCTGTGTGTCTACCAAGGCTGAATGTATTTATTCCATATTCTTTCTATATACCAAATTAAATTAACTAGTCATTCTTCCCAATTGTGACAAAACTCTTCTATTAGTCACATTCTCAAAGTAGTCTGCTAACTATGGCATTTCTATATACTTGTATTACTCTTCAGCAAGCGCCAAACATGTTTGTTTCAGGCATGAGAAAATTTCATGAGATCTTTGTTGCCAAAAAATTCATGCAAATAGGAGGATTAACTTTGGCTAAAGCAAGTATTGATGATGGAAGAATCCATAATCCGTCGCCACAAATCAACCCTGAAGCAACAGCAGGAACCATTAAACTGGCCTTGTTGCTGTTGACCTTGTGCCATAGGTATACAACCAAACTGCCCACACACATATCAATTGCAAAGCTCGCTCCAACGAGGAAAGGAACGGCCATAGCCATTGGGAGAGGAACCCATTTGCCAATGCTTTTAGGGGCGACGTCTCTCACTAAATTGGCAAGTATAGCAAAGGCGAAGAAACCATAACAGAGCTGCAAGCAATGTTGGGGCAGAGCAGAGAAGCCTTCAACACCTAAGATTGCCATGTTCCTGTAGATTAAGGCATAAGGAGCTTTGTACTCCCCATCAGGATTCCCTACATCAAAAGCTTTGTAGAAGAGGAAAAACGTGAGAGGTGCTACCACACAACCGATAGCAGTCCCGATTCCTTGGCTAAGAAGCATCGAACGAGGGGAAGTCAGGGTTAGGTGGCCTGTTTTGAAATCATGCATGAGGTCAGAGGATATAGATACAATGGACTTGATCAGTCCACATCCAATAAGTCCAGCGACTACACCATTGTCTTTACCAGATAATGCAGCAAGCACAAAGAGAGCCACTTTGCCATAATTGTATGCCATGTTCATGTCAGTTAGACCAGCACCATAGGCATTGCAGAAGCTCAAAGATGGTGCAAGAATGTATGCGACGAGCACATAGTACCACTTCAGTGCAGGGAACATAAGTGGGATTAAAATGATGGAGATAACAGAGAAAACCATGTACCCTACACAAGCTACCCATAAGGGAATGCTCTCTCTAATGAATATTTCGTTTCTCTGAAGGTCATCAACCGGCTGATTCTTGCTATCTGAAACTGCCGGAGAAAAGAAACAGACAGAAACGAAAAGAGTCAACTAATAAGAGAGAATAATTAGTTTCGCAATAAAAGTTTCAACTTACATGACACGGGGTTCTTTTTGTTCAGTGCAGCATATATTCTTCTACCAGTGAAAAAAAGTGTTTTGAGAAAATTGTAAAGGCCATCTCCCAGGATGAGAGCGATGGAGATAAAAACCTGAAAACATGGAGTAAAATGATAACAACTTATTCAACAATGCTTCAAGGTGTAATGAGCAAAAGTAGAGGTCCAAATTATCCACCTAGTCGTTAATTGCAGACTTTATACATATTTACAAACCTTGTATCCATTGAGGCTCCTCATGCTGTTCTCCGGTAAGGTGGCCGGGAACCAAGCTCCTTTGCGATCACTAATTAGAGGCCACATAATTCCCCAAGACAGAACAGCTCCAAGAAGCAAAGACAAGTTCACAAGGTGTGAACAAATCATTCCAGCTCCAACATAAGTCATGCTGAAATCAAAATAAAATCTGCAAAATTCAATTGGTTATATTAATTATGATGGAGAAATCATTCAGTTAAGCCTGAAAACTAGATGTCAAGCACATACGTACGTCTGTTTCCAAGCTTTCAATCCAAAGGTGGGGAAGTTCACAAATCCGCATTGATCTCCACCAGAGTAAAACCATTGAAAGAAACTCCAGATGAAACTTATTGAGAAGAATCTCAGGAATCCATTGACCTGTTTCCTGAAATTTTGAGGGAAAACTAGATTTTCATTTCTACATTTCAGCTGGAAAAACAAGTTCCTATTAAAGTCATTGCATACTTGGCCATTTTGTCCCCCTTAGGTGTATGAAATCCATTAATAAGAACAGCAGTTGCAGTTCCACTGGGATAAGGTAATTTATAGTCAAGTATCATAATCTACAGAAAATAAAAATGCTCAAGAATCAGTCAAGGCAGCAGCTAGCACAAACATCAAATCTTTTCACAAACATCTTTTTTCAAGGAAGGTAGAACATACCTTTCTAAGAGGAACTAAGGCTAACAGACCAACAAAGCTAACAACAAACAGGAAACCAATCATCCAATCAAGCTCGGGTTCCTTGTAGCTCCCTGGTATATTGCCTTCTGTTTCAGCCCCTGCCCGCTCATATGTCTTCTTGTTCAATCCCAAAAGATAAGATCCAAAACCACCTAAAGAAGAGGAAAATTTACATTAACCTACAGCTGGAAAACCTCAAGAAATGATATATATGTATAAGAAATTTCTAAACCTCCAACGGCAATACTATAGCATGCAACTGCACATGTCTGAATAATGGTATTTTCCTGTCTAGTGAACGGAGTTGAAACAATATTGGCCTTTTTAAGAAGCTTAGTCCATGTTTGAATGAATACATAAGCAAGAAGAGCAGCTGAGACATTGAGATTTGGGACTAGTCCAGTAGTGAGATTCAACTTCATTACTATCACACTGTAAATGATTCCAATCAACAAACTTGCTACAATTCCTCGAACTGTTATTTGTTTAGTCCATGGAGGAATTCTCTTCGCATTTTCTTCCTCACTTCTCACTTCTTCCATATTTTCTTCCCTTTCGATAACCTTTCCTTCTTCCTTTTCCTCTTTTCTCATTCTACCAGCTAATAATACAGTTTCAGTCTCAAGATTAACAATAATCCCAGAAACAGTAAACAACTGTATGGCTTAGAAAACCATGGGATTAGCTGAAATTCACCTGAGCTTGTGCTTTTTCTTGTTCAGGTCAGAGAGATATAGAGATGATAACAATCTCCTAAAGCTAAAAAAATTTATTACTCGCTTCTTGAATATTACTACTTTAAAACTTCTAAAAAAAAAAAGAGAGGGAGAAATAGTGAAATGCGAGTTAACGTGATCTGCAGAGGGAAATTCCACAGAAACAATAATTAAGAGCTTAAAAAGATCCAATCTTTACAACTTTTCTGCAGACCCAAAAAGGATATATCGTCATCCAAGATTCTCACTACAGGAATTTACCAAGAAAAAGCGGTACACAGGATTCTCAGCTATAGAGAGAGCTGAAGTTAGAAAAATTGTCACCAGACAATGTGGGGGATATTTGGAATAGTTGACTGAATAGATAAGACCATGGCATGTACTGCATGAGTAGTACAAACCACAATTAGCTTCGTGCAGTACAAAACTACCCTCAAATTCAACAACAGTGACCTCTATCTATATAGTGATTTTTGTAACAGATGGGGGATTAGAAATATTACTACTATTCTAGTTGATTTTGTTCCTTTTTGCTAACCTTTCTCTCTCTCTCTCATAATTGGTTGTCAATATATTAGTTTGCATTGGAGGATGATGTAATGGGAGAAAAAGTGGATTTTCTTTTGCTGGACCTATAATTTGGAATAGTAGATGTAGTACAAGCCGGATAAGAGAAAGCTTATCTTATAAAAGAAGTCTTACCTTCTCCACTTGGCTTGTGGTGTAAACATGGTGCTTTGAAATGTGGACTTTTTCTATCTTTGTCAATGCCCATTAAATGATTATAGATATGTAAGAATCGTTTCAAGGTACAGGGTGGCTTAGGTCCATTGACCCCAAATACTGGCAATTTACCCTTGCACTAAACGAATGAATAAATGTTATGTATATTTTACACACTTTCGCATTTAAAGAAGTATGTTTACCCGTAAAACACTATAGTTAAATTTGTAACGTGATTTATAGACAAGTGGATTAAATTAATTTGAGTAAATAAAATAATGAAGAACAGAAGCAAGTAAAATAAGAATAATTCAGGAAAAGACAAGCCTAGGCCTTGAATTGAACTTCTCTAAAAACAAAAATAATACCAAGACCTAAATATTAGCATAACAAAGTTTTGTAGAATAAGAGAGTAATATTAGCCTTTACTCATACGAGTATTTTGTGCACATCAACGACTACAAATTTCTCTATTTATAGGTAAATTAGGGGAGACAAGATCCTCAAATCAAGTTTTTCTTTAAAGTGTGTAGAACAAACAATTGTACAGTCTAGTAGTTAATTTAATATTGTGTAATTAGTTAGTTAGTGAATAGTATAAATAGAAGTTAGTTATGTGTACAGTAGCTTAGAGAATTAGTTGGAACAGTTGTCTTCCAATACAGAGAATGAAGCTCTCATTTCTTCTTCTTCTTCTTCTGCCATGGCTGCCTAGCTCAACATGGTAACAGAGCTTCAAGGCTAGATCGAGTAACTCAACAGATCAGGAGAGGAAGATCGCTGGTTAATAGCCTCCTTTTCTCTGTTCCTTTCAATTTTTCCAGCAATTTCCTTGAAGTCAGGGTTCGCTTGATTAGTGTCAATTTCTGTTGAAATTGAGTCATTTGCTATCTAAATCATCTCATTTAGAGGAGAGCGATACGATCTGTACTGTCTACAATGGCAATCGATGATGGAACCTCGACTTCAACTCCTCCTATGGTGACTACAACTCAGGCTCAAGTACTACTTCCTCCAGATCTGGTACATCATAATCATCCTCTGTATATTCATCCTTAGATACTCAAGGATCTGTTCTTATCTCAATTCAACTTCAAGGTTCTGAAAATTACTCAATTTGGAGTCGGTCAATGAAGATTGTTTTACATGGTAAAAACAAACTAGGTTTTGTTTTAGGAACCTGTAGAAGAGAAATGTATGATTCTACCTTATATGAACTCTGGGACAGATGCAACGCTATTGTTCTAGCCAGGATAATGAACACAGTATCTCCTAGTCTAATTAGTACTGTGATTTATGCATCTGATGCTCATAAGGTGTGGGAAGATCTCAAAGAAAGGTTTGATAAAGTGAATGCCTCTAGAGCTTGCTATCTACATAAAGAGATTACTGCATTAACCCAAGGCATATCTTCTGTATCTATGTATTTTTCGAAACTTAGGGAATTGTGGGATGAGTATGAAACTCTAGCCTCATCCCCCCCCCCCTTCGTGTGGATGTCCAGAGTCTGTCAAACATGCTGAACATTATCAATTGCAAAAGCTATATAAGTTCTTAACAAGACTGAATGATTCCTATGAGAATGCCAAGGATCAGATTCTTATGACAAGGCCTTTACCAAACATAAACCAAGCATATGCTATGATAGTAAATGTAGAAAGCCAAAGGAGAAGTGGCAGTGGTGGACTTAATGATAGCATCAGTATTGATGGCAGTGATGCAACTGCTCTACTAAGCAATAGAGGAAATAACAGTGGCAACAATTCTGATGGTGGTAACATCAATTACAAATCTAAGACAACCTATAGTTCTGGAAGGTCTGCACTTCAATGTGACTACTGCAAGTTTAAGGGTCACACAAGGGACAACTGCTACAAGCTGCATGTATATCCAGATGATTTCAAATACAGGAAGAAAGGAGGCACTCCAAACACTTATGCTAGCAATGTGTATGGTGCAGGAAATCAGGGATTTGAAGCTCAAGGATCATCTCAACAAACAGCACTACACCAGCTCCAGTTCAGTTCTTCACTTCAGAATAATACAATCAGATTCTGCAAATGCTAAGCAAGGGAAAAGAAGAAGAACCTGTGGCTAATGCAGCTCAAGTGGGAACAATAGGTATTCCTACTACTCTAATGTCTAGTCTAGGAAGCCATAATTGGATAGTAGACACAGGAGCTACAAATCACATGGTATATCAGTTAGGCTTGCTTCACAAATTCAAAGAATTACCTCAAATGGGTAAAAATAAGGTACATCTACCTACTGCAGAGCAAGTGAATACCACTAAGACAGGAAAATATCATATATTTCAAGACAAAAAAATTGGAGAAGTCTTATATATACCTGAATTCAAATACAATCTAGTATCAGTATCAAAGATCACCAAGGAATTACAATGCTTTGCATCATTCTTTCCTGACTTATGTGTGTTTTAGGAACTCTCAAGTGAGAAGGTGATAGGGATTAGTAGATAAGAGGATGGCTTGTACATTCTGAGGAACAGAGGAAACTTACAACAACTTTCTAAAATAAGGATCTCATCAGTCAATCATCTGTAAATACCATTTCAAGCTCAATAAGTGAAGCTAGTTTCAATAATAGAACTAAGACTGTTGATTTGTCTCTTTGGCATAGAAGACTAGGACATGCTCCTTTAAGAGTGTTGAGGAATATTGAAAGCTTGTGTAACTCTCCATTGAATAATCACATGTGCTCTATATGTCCTATTGCTAAACAGGCAAGACTACCTTTCAGTCTTAGTACTACATGTTCTGCTAAGTCTTTTGATCTTGTACATGCTGATGTATGGGGCCCTTATAAGGTTTTCACACATGATAGTAGGAGATATTTCTTGACTCTAGTAGATAATATTTCTAGATATACATGGCTCTTCCTAATGCCTACTAAGGCAGAGTCTGTTGAAGTGCTAAAGGACTTCCTCATATATGTGAGAACTCAATTTGACTATGGAGTGAAATATCTCAAAATAGACAATGTTATAGAATTTTTCAATGATCAGGTGAATACTTTGCTTAAGTAGTGTGGGACTGTACACCAAAGTTCTTGTATATATATACCACAACAAAATGGTGTTGTAGAGAGGAGACACAGATATATCCTAGACATGGCAAGAGCACTAAGATTTCAAGCCTTTGTACCCTTAAGTTTTTGGGGAAAGTGTGTCTCCACAGCAGTATACCTGCTCAACAGATTGCCTACTGTGTTGTTGCAAGGTAAGTCACCTTTCCAGAAATTGTTCAACAAGACTCCTTCCTTACAACATCGCAGAGTATTTGGTAGTCTGTGCTATGCTACCAATGTCAATAAGGGTGATAAGTTCAGTCCAAAGGCAATTCCAGCAATCCACCTTGGATACTCCACAACTCAGAAAGGGTATTATCTCTATGACTTAGCCTCCAAGGAGTTCTTTGTAAGCAGAGACACTGTCTTTCAAGAAGACATCTTCCCCTTCAAGCACAAAAATAATGGTCTTTCTCTTATATTTCTTGTGGTGCAACTGGTTGAACCTGATCCTCCTAAGTCTTCTACTATATCTACTCCATTACATTCTCCTCCAAATTCCACTTCTTATGATGCTACTCAGTCTCTTCCATCATTTTCTGCAAGGGATCCCTCTCCTCAGCCGGTATAACCTAGAAGATTGTCCAGGGAATCAAGGCCTCCTGTATGGCTGGGAGATTATATTGTTCCACAGAAACCCTCCTCTTGCACATATCTACTGTCAAACTATGTGACATATTACCATCTCACTCCTGCCTACAGGGCTTCTCTAACTGCTTATTCAGCAATTATAGAACCCAAGACCTATGCTGAAGCCAGTTCTGATCCATTATGGGTGGATGCAATAAAGTCTGAAATTTCAGCTCTTGAGAGCAATCACACCTGCACAATTGTAGATCTTCCTCCTGGCAAAGTTCCTATAGGGTGCAAGTGGGTATTCAAGGTCAAGTACAAGTCCACAATAGAAGTGGAAAGATATAAAGCTAGGCTGGTTGCCAAAGGCTACAACCAGCAGGAAGGGTTGAACTACATTGAAACATTTTCCTCAGTAGCTAAGATGGTCACAGTCAGGTCTATAGTGGCTCTTGCTGCTACTTCTCATTGGTCTGCGTTTCAAATGGATGTTCATAATACTTTTTTGCAGGGAGATCTATGTGAAAAAGTCTACATGCACATTCCTAATGGTTTTTCAAGCCAGGGGGAGTGTTAGAAGGTGTGCAGGTTAAATAAGTTCTTGTATGGACTTAAACGGGCTCCTAGAAAGTGGAACTTAAAGCTGACAGAAGCTTTAACAGTTTTAGGACTTGTACAGTCACACTATGACTATTCCTTGTTCACACACAAGAAGGGAGCATATTTGGTGATTGTTCTTGTTTATGTTGATGATCTGCTTGTGATTGGCAATAATCTAAACTTGATTGAGAAGGCTAGAAGGGACTTGCAGAACAAGTTTAAGATAAAAGACTTAGAAGAATTGAAGTATTTCCATGGCATAGAATTTTCAAAATCAGAGAATTGTGTCAGAGGAAATATGCACTTGAGCTGCTATCTGAGTCTGGTCTATCAGGAGGAAAACCAGCACTCACTCCACTAGAATTTAATCACAAGCTTACTTCAATAGAGTTTGATAAGTTGTTCAACAAGGAGGGCTTGTCTGATGACATGTTGCTTGAAGACAGAAGTAGATATCAAAGATTATTAGGAAGACTGTTGTATTTGACCATGACTAGATGTAACGACCCGATCGATCGTTTTGAGCTTTTGCACTTTGCTTGCCAGTTCTCGGGCATGACTAGCCCTGTATGATGTATTATAACTTATGTAAATCATCGGTTTTGGTTTTCAAGGTAATCGGAATGAGTTTGGAAGAACAGTTCTCAGTTTGAAGCTTAAAATTTGAAAGGTTTGACCAAGTTTAGACTTGTTAATATATGATCTGGATTGGAATTTTTATGATTTGGTTAGCTCCGTTAGGTGATTTGGGACTTAGGAGCGTGATCGTAATGTATCTTGGAGGTCCGTGGAAGGTTTAGGCTTGAATTGGCGAAATTGGAATTTTAGCATTTTCCGGTTGATAGGTGAGATTTTGATATAGGAGTCAGAATGGAATTCTGGAAGTTGGAGTAGGTCTGTTGTGTCATTTGTGACGTGTGTGCAAAATTTTAGGTCATTCGGACGAGGTTTGATAGATTTTTTGATCGAAAGCAAAATTTGAAAGTTTTTGGAATTCTTAGGCTTGAATCCGATGTAATTTTGGTGTTTTGATGTTGTCTTGAGCGCTCCGAAGGTTGGAAAAAGTTTGAATGATGTTATGGGATATGTTGCCATGTTTGGTTGAGGTCCTGAGGGCTTAGGGTGAGTTTCAGGTGGTTGAACGGATCATTTCATGTTGGAAAAAGTTGCAGAAAAACTGTTGTTGGTGTTGCAGGTTTTTGACCTTCGCGTTCGTGATGGATGTCCCGCGTTCGCGAAGGGTTTGCATATGAGTCAGTGGAGTTGGCCTCGGGTTCGTGAAGGTGGTCCCGCGTTCGCGAAGGGCTGAGGCTCGTGGTCATCATGTTTGTGAGGGTTTTGCCGTGTTCGTGTAGAGGAAGTGGAATAGCTGGGACCCCAAGGCATTTGTCCTACGCGTTCGCGAAGAGGTGAGCCAGTTGTGCATCGCGTTCGCGAGAGGGTCCTCGCGTTCGCGTAGAAGGAATTTTGGTCAGTGAAGCTTTGTCCTTCGCGAACGCGAGGGTGCTGCCGCATTTGCGATGAAGAAAATATCTGGGCATACAGTTTATATTTAAAAATTGAGGGTTTAAGCCCAATATCATAAAAGCCATTAGAGAGCTCGGGAGAAGGTGAAATTTGAGGAGATTTTCAGTGGAGCAATTGGGGTAAGTATTCTTCACTCGTATTTGGTTTAATTCCATGATTTAGTCTTGAATTCCATCATTTAATTTGAGAAATTAGAGTGGGAATTGGGGAAAAATGGAAGAAAAGTTTGAGAATTTTTTTGGGGATTTGAATGGGCAATTGAGGTCAGATTTTGATGAATTTGATATGGGTAGACTCATGAGAGGATAAGGATCCTATTGATGTAATTTTTATCGGGTTCCGAGACGTGGGCCCGGGGGTCGGGTTTGGCCAATTTTGGGATTTTTTATATAAATTAGTTATTTTCGAGTGGGTTTTGTTCCCTTAGTATATTTTGATGGTATGAATCTGCTTTTGGATAGATTTGGAGCATTCGGAGGCCGAGTTGAGAGGCAAAGGCATCGCGGGCTAGAGTTTGGACCGGATCGAGGTAAGTAATGATTGTAAATGTCTGTCTTGAGGGTATGAAACCTCGAACGTCACATCGTTGTGATACTTTGAGGTGACGCACGCGCTAGATGACCAGCGTGGGGTCGTGCACTGTTGGGGATTGTGACTTAGTCCGTCCCTATGACTGTTAAATCGCGTATTTGATTGTAACCTGTTTGATATCATTGTGTTTGGAAATTTTGCCATGTTTTGGGCTGAATGCCATATTTGGGCTTCGTGCCAATTATTTTGGACCCTTAGGGGATTTTTACTACTATTCCTCATTGTTTTACTTCATATCTGTACTCAGTCATGTTGTATTCTACTGTTTTCATAACTCAACCATATTTACTCCGTTTTTGATATTTTAAATGATATTTTGGGATGAGCATCATATTTTTTTATTGTTTTCCGAGTGGCATGAGAGATTTCTGACTGAGTGATGTTGAGGGCCTGTGTTGTGAGGATATTATGGGATCGGGTTGCGCGCCGCAGCAGTGTGGTACTGATTTATGATTATGAGGTCGAGGGCCTGATTTTTTACGCTATGAGGTGGCTTGATATAAGGCCAAGATCCTGTTTGATTATGCCACGAGATGGATTGATATTGCGCTTGGGCCATAAGGGGCCCCTCCTAGAGTCTGTACACCCCTAGTGAGCGTAAGTACCCAGTATGAGATGTGATAAAGCCCGAGGGACTGATGTTGTTCCATGTTATTGCCCGAGGGGCGGTTCTTGATTTATGTTGTGCCCGAGGGGCTGATTACGAGTGATTGTGAGATAGCCCGGCGGGCTGGTTCTGTTGATATTATGCCCGAGAGGCGGTTTATGATACATGTTTTGCCCGAGGGGCTGTTTACGTTTCTATCATGTTTACTCACTATTTTATCACTCGCTTGAAACTATTAAAATTGTTTTAAAAGGTTTTACTGAAACTGAGCATGATTTACGAAGTAAATGAGTTCTATACTAGGTTGGAAATATAAGAGAAATGGTTAATTTGGGAGTTGCGTCGGTTGGACTAGTTTCACGATAGGCGCCATCACGACCGGGTCAGTTTTAGGGTCGTGACACTAGGCCTGACATAGCATTTGTGGTATAGGTTCTAAGTTAGTTTATGCATGCTCCCAAGCAATCCCATTTAGATGCTGCTATGAGAGTTATCAGATACATTAAGAACAATCCTGGTCTTGGCCTATGTCTACTATCAACTGGCAGTCAAAAGTTGGTTGCCTTCTGTGATTCAGATTAGGGAGCTTGTGTAAAGACAAGAAAATCAGCTACAGGTTATGTTGTGAAGTTTGGAGATGCCTTAATCTCTTGGAAATCAAAGAAGCAAGGAACAGTTTCACGAAGCTCAGCTGAAGCAGAATTCAGAAGCATGGCTACTACTGTTGTAGAAATAAAGTGGTTGGTTGGATTATTTGAAGAAATGGGAGTATCAGTTGAGCTTCCAGTTCAACTTCACTGTGATAGCAAAGCTGCAATTCAAATTTCAGCTCATCCTATTTTCACGAAAGAAACAAACACATAGATATAGACGTCATTTTGTAAGGGAAAAGATTCAAGAAGGGATGATTCAAACTCAACATGTTGGTATAAGAGAGCAACTGGTAGATATCTTCACCAAAGGTCTATGCAGTCCACAACATGATTACTTACTCTGCAAGCTGGAAATGAAGAGTCTATTTTTATCCCTCAGCTTGTAGAAGAAATAGATGTACCATCTGGTAGTTAATTTAATACTGTGTAGTTAGTTAGTTAGTTAGTGAATAGTATAAATAGAAGTTAGTTATGTATATAGTAGCTTAGAGAATTAGTTGGAACAGTTGTCTTCCAATATAGAGAATGAAGCTCTCATTTCTTCTTCACCAACTTTCTTCTTCTTCTGCCATGGCTGCCTAGCTCAACAAAGTGAATAAAGACCACTCTGGATAGTTGCATAATGGCTAAGAGTAAATGATATGATTTTATAACGGCTGCTCCTTTAATGCTGCCTTCTTCAACCATTACCTTGCTTTCAAATTCTCCTCTCTAATTTTGATGTCTTCGAAGCTCATACAACACTCGTCACATGCTTGTATCTAGTGTCAGTTAGTTGCTGACTCATCTCCTACATGTCTTTACTGCTACGTTTCCACTCGACGAACATCCACCCGTCATATGTTAATTTTACTCTATACAGATAGTCCTCTTACTTTCTGGTGACGCAACTTAATGTGACTAGGAAGTTGATAATACCTTCTGTTTTCTTGGTGGGAAAGTTCTTGAATGATAACTGACACTTGAAAGGACATATGTCTCTTTGAATTTAATGGGACAAACACGTGTTGACCTGTGATTCGAAAAGTATTTTTGCTAGTTACCTAGGTAATGATGGCCTTGCATTGTGCTGCCTATAAACTTCTTCTGTGCTGCCTATAAACTTCTTCCTTTTTCACCACTTTCATCTTTTTACAAACTTTCTCCTACAACTTTTCTAACTCTCATTTTCTCTGTAAAATTTACAAATTTGAATCTTTCATTACCATGTCTTCTACTATTTCTTCCTCCAGTTACACATGACTTGCATTGATGGTGGCACATCAAAGAAAAACAAGTCTAGAAAACCTGATATCGGACCTCTTAGTACAAACACAATTATCCCTTCCCAATTGTCTTGCGAAAAGGATATTCATGTTCAAAAGGAATCTTCTGACCCTGATAACAACAGAAATAGAGTTGTTGGTGAATATCCTTCTTTTATTCGTCCGGCCAGAACCTATGTTGTAACAGAGCACTATGGATGAAAGAATATTAAGGTTTTAGCCTAGCGCACTAAGGTATATATACCCTTTTACTTTAAGGCTTCGCAGGAAAATAGACCTAATCATCTTGGAGTTTTTCCGGAATTGCGAAGTTTATTTGGATCAAGTGGAGCCAGAAATATGGCATACGGTAGCTTGCCTCCGATACCTGTGTTCCCGGGCTCAAGAAAACCTTACTCTTGCACATATGATCAAACGTTATGCCCCTTAAATTTTCCATGGAGGAGTGATCCAACTCAGAAAATGCGGTCACCATGCCATCGTTACCAGTGTTGTATGACGACAACGACCGTGGTTGGATGGAGAGGTTTGTTGTTGTGGCTTCGGGGGAAATTTTACCACGTCAACATCTCCTATTCCTGAATCTTGGAACTATACTCGTAACCTTTCTTAATATCCCACTTTTACTGTGTTAAAGGAATTCCCCTAATTTACTAAGCTTTCTTTATTCTATTTCAACCACCCATTAGGTTCCTCCAACAGTTGAGAACCTAACTCAATGGGTTCAGAAAATTCTGAATACTTCCACACCGAATTCTCGTGTGTGAAAGGAAATTTTGAATCAGGTTCAAGTGGAAGGGCAAGAACCATGGTGAAAATACTACTCCTTTCCTTTCTTAACTTTTATATCTATACAATAGATAATTCTTGACTTCTTACAACAACATGTTAGGCCTTCTGAAGGGATCTTCTGTATGTCCCACCGTCGTAGTTTCACATGATCTGAAAGTGGCACAACAACGGATTCAAGAAGCCCTTGAATGGAAGAGGGCTCATGATATTCTCTTGCTTCCGGTGAAGGCGCATCTTCCCCTAGTCCCCAGACCAAGGGGAAAATAGAAAAAAGAAAGCATACCTCTAAGGTTGAGGATAAAGAGAATCCCCCAGTCACAAAGAGATCCTGAAAGGACCGACCAATGTGGTCCTTAATGAAGATGAAATCGAGGACGATGATAAAATGATTTCTCTTTAGAGAAGAAGAAAAAGAAGAAATCCCACAACTCAACCAGAGGACATAGAAGGACTCTTTCAAGAGTTCGTATTGGTTGAGAATAATGAATCCCGCTTTTGGGTTCCACTTCTGATGCTCTTCTAACTTTTATTACAGCTTCAGCTCCTATCTCATCACAGCTTCTAGCTGAACAAGAGGAAGTTGTGCGTTCCCCCGATAACCCAATCATAGGTACATAGAAAATTCCTTCCCGGCATCCATCCGAAACCTTAACGGTAAACACAATGTTACCTTTTTGGTTTTGAATGAATGCCATTTGATTTCCAAGCCAGTGGGGGTATCCAACTACTTGAAGCCTTTGGCTTTGGATAAAGACTGGAGAAAAATGGTGTTACATCCCATGTTTTCGTACGTGAAAGTACGCCATAAGTAAATTGATAAAAGCTCGGATATGAGATGTTACAGCCCGCATTTTCGTACATTAAAGTTTCATTGTAAGTTAATCGACATAAGTTCTGGAAGAAAATTATTTTGAGATAATAAATATTATGCTATTTCAAACAACTGATAAGTAAATTCGTGAAGGTGAGAGGGTAAGCAAATCGAAGAAAATAAGTTTTGTCAAAGTTTGGCAATTTAAGATAAAATACTGTCCGAGCTATGATACCCGGTATTTATGGACTAGTGCCATACAAGGTAAAATATGACCATGATAGTATGATGTATAAAGTGTATTCAAAATGAGTAGTATTTAAGTAATTTGAGATAATTCTTAATTATGTGGGTAATTGATTAAATATTAGTTTAATGGAAAATTAACCATAAAATTAAGGATTTGTGGATAATTATAGGTAGGGACAACCCCCCCCCCCCCCCCCTCCCCCGTGGCGGCAAGTGGAGGATTTGATAATGACTTGGATTTGGACAATCAATTAAGAGGACACGTGGAATATTCTAAGACACTCCTTGCAAACACATAGAAAGAGAATTCATAATACTTATCCCTATACTTATCTTGAATTAACACCAAACTCCATTTGGTAATGGAAACATATGGATTGATAAATCCAAGAATGATACTCACTCTTCTTGAATTAATACCAAATTCCATTTGGTAATGGAGACATATGGAATGCAAAAGCCAAGAATAATACTCACTCCTCTTGAGTACCAAACTTCATTAGGTAATGGAGACATACGGAATGCTAAGCCAAAAATGATACTCACTTAATCTCAAATTTTCCTCATGATCTAAGATCCAAACAAAGGGCAATTAACACAAATCAAGTGTTGGGAATCTCGTGGCGCTAGTGAGTTTCTTGTTCTTCTTGTGATTGCTGAATTTGGTGCGGTTCCAGCTCATGGGGGTGTTTAAAGTTTTTTAAGTTCTATAAATTACTCTCCCAGGGTTTTCATATCAACCCTAGGTGATTTTAAGTCTTCCAAAGTGATTCTAGTGCCAAGAAATCCAAATTGATTGCTAGTTTCGCTTCCTTGTTCTTGTGACTGTGTTGGAAGGATATTTCATGAGTTTTTCTATCTGTTTAAAGGTAAGGAACCTCTTGCTCTACATATATTTACACTTATCTAAGTTGTGGCTAAGCCGTTGAAGCTAGAACTTGTGAGATATCTATTTAAAGGCTTGCTAGTGTTGTTGTTGATTGGTGTACTATTTTGGGAGGCTTAAGATAATTATTATCGATATTGTTTGGGATGTTTGGTGATTCTTGTAACTTGTGGGAAGTCATATACATAGGGGATGCGTTGTCCGTTTTCTTGTAGAATATTGGTTTCAAAATACGAGAGTTACAATGCTTATATGATGACGACGAAGTCGATTTACTCATTGTAGACGTAAGAAGATCATATTGAGCTTGGTTAAAGATTAGAGAGAAGATTGCAAAGGTATGTTAAGGAACTTCCTTATTTATTTTGGCATGATCTAAAGTGAAATGAACGTAAATGATACGCTATTTCGTAAATGATGTGCATGTTGTTTTTGCCTTATAAATTTATTATAAGCAAGTATATATGATACTTGAATCCGATTGAGGTTCATATTGATTGTATGGATGTCCATAATGTTAATCGAAGGTGTGATGACCTTACGTCACTCTGAAAGGTTTAGAACATGATTCCATGAGTCTAGCATGCATTATATATATATGTATCTACTATACTCTACCGAGCCGCACTATAGTTGGCTGGGTACGACACATATTGTTCAAGCACAAATCAGTTGGATTTTATCAAGATCCACGTGGCCGAGTACGATTCTACCAAGCCTTATGGTGGCCGGGCACATTTTTACCAAGTCCTTTTCGAGGCCGGGTGCGATATGATGATGATGATGATGCACACACATGCATATGTTTTTAAGAGTGTGTGTGTGTGTGTATATATATATATATATATGTGTGTGTGTGTGTGTGTGTGTGTGTGTATGAATGTATGTATGTATGTATCATGCATTTTATGTCAGTCGCCTTCAGAGGCACTCGGATGTTACAAGTTGTATCCTCTTTATATCTCTTTACCTTGTTGTTCTTATTTATGCTTTCATGCCTTACATACTCGATACTTTATTCATAATGACGTTCCTTTTGACCGGGACGCTATGTTTCATGCCCACAAATCCTGATAGATAGGTTGACAATCCCCCTAGTAGGCTATAAGCTTTGCGGAAGATGTGGGTGCACCCCACTTGCTCCGGAGTTGTCTATTTGATCAGTATACTTTGGAAATGTATTGATTGGTGTGTCGGGGCCCTATCCCTGCCTTTATGACGTTTATGTAATCTTAGAGGCTTATAGATAGATATCATATATATGAATGATTGTATGGCCTTGTCAGCCTATATTTTGAGTGTACAAATGATCATTTCAGCCTTATAGGCCCTTATGTCACATGTATAAGTTTGTATATCATGTTAGGTCATCCTATGTCGAGTATTCTATTAAGTGGTGGATTTGTCATTGAATATTAATGTTGACTATGATCAACCATATTTTACAATAAATTTTATTGTACAAAACTAAAATCTACTTTTTGGGTCATACAAATACCAAATATGATGTATAACTAATATTTGTATTAGTTATACATAGGTTGAAAATATATACCAAATAAGGGACTAGTAATGCGCAAAGTTAATACTTGCATTATTTCTTCATGTACCTCCTACCGAACGATCCTTAAGATATTTTGCATTACCATTTTCATTATATTTTTATTTTCTATTTTTCTTATTCAAGTTCGCATATGATTAATTGAATAGGTTGTTTTATTTAATTTCTGATGTTTATCGTATAACCTTTCTATTAAAGAACTTTAGAATGTAAAATCTATATTTATACTATATTAAAAATACGAAGGCCCTTAGCGAAATGTCGTTCGTCTTTTTTACCTTTTAAAACTAGCTTTCACGTTGGATGAAATAGTAATTTAAGTTATTTTCCTAAATTGTAGGAATAATTATTTAATTATTTTTCTAATATTTAGGAATAATCTCTTAATTATTTTTCTAATACGAAGACCCTTAATGAAATATCGTTCGTCTTTTTTACCCTTTAAAACTAGCTTTCATGTTGGATGAAATAGTAATTTAAGTTATTTTCCTAAATTGTAGAAATAGTCATTTAATTATTTTCCTAATATTTAGGAATAGTCTCATAATTATTTTTCTAATACTTAAGATTTTGATCTAGAGAATTATACAATTTAATTGGAGTCCTTCATATAAACTCTATCTAGATTTAAGGTATTGAATTCCAAGCACTTCACGAGTATTCTTTTTATATTAGGTTTAAAAGTATTGTTTTGTTATTAAAGTCTATGTTTAGTTGTCCTAATTTTTTTTCTTGGTTTAGTAGTCCGTATTTTCTTCCCTCCACCCCTCCCCCCCCCTACCCCACAAGTTTTGGGAGTCGTTTTCAAGGTTTACGAGTAAAATTTTTACATATGTAGTCATTTAATTATTTTTCTTCTATTTAAATTTTTTATATCAACTAAATATTTTGTTCTTAAATCATACATGGGAGCAAGGACAAATATCTAGCGATCACAAACGTAGTAATCTCAACAGTTCATGAATTATAATTTCTTTAAAATTCAAGTATCAAGCTTAATTAAAAAAAATATTTTAATTTTAAGAATACGAAAAAAAGAAAAGTGTTCGTAAGATTCAAAAATACTAATGGTTGTGCTAAAATAATAATTCAAAACTGATATGTCAAAGCGATAATTTTATTATTCTGAACATGACATTCTCATTAGATAAAACTTATAATTACAGTTAAATATTTATAACTTGGGATGATCTGATAATAAGATTTGAACAAATAAAAATAAATTATTCTGTTTAATATTAAGAGAAAATAATTAAGTCCTTAAATTAATCAACCAGACAAGTATTTGATTTAACTACGGAAAATCCAAGTCATATTTTTCGAAATTCATCATATAAATTGGTTATAATATAGTATTAAGAGTCAAATTATTAAAAAATACAAATGAGATAAAATATTAGAAGATAAAGTATATTTTAAGTGAGTTGTCATTAATTATTATTATTATTATTATTTGGTATTCATTTAAACCAATGAGAACTCCCTGTACTTTTTTATGTACTAAGTTATTTATTGTAAAATATTAACTTAATATAAATATTTTAAAACTTAACATTTGATAACTTGATTCACATGTTCTTTTGTACTTTAGCGAGTCATACGTGCAATGCACGAACATCAAAACTAGTTAATCATGAAAAGATGATAGAAGTTTGATTCATAAAGATTATTTTTTATTAGAATTATTATGTAGTGTAATATTTTTTTTTCTTCGCTCTGATAATTACAGTAATATTATTAATATCCAGTTTTCAATGGAAAAAAGGGATTTTTCCTTCCTATACAATATTTGAAACTTATTTACCACAATTGTCCTAGTTTTGTATATTACTCATCCTAAACAGGGATTACTTATAAATTATATACAATCCATTATTAGTGCCTTGAATTAGGGGATTTAGTTACATCCTTTTTTCTCTCCTCTCCTCTTTCCTCATTGTTGGATCTCTCATCAATTTTTCTTTCTTTCTTAATCTTTCTCTCTCTTAATAAGGTAAACCTAAAAATTATCTTCTGCCAATCAACCTATTGAAGTAACCTCCAAGTCGTAGGAATTGAAGATTCGAACACTAAACTATCATAGAGCTTTGAATTCGAATTTGGGTTTTCAAAAATTATTATTTGTTTGAATTGGGTATTATTGTAAATAATTGGGAATATTGTTTGGAGTTTATATCTCCGTTTTGAGGGTGCTTGGTGAATATTAGACTTAGTTCTGGCTGAATTTCAGATTGAAACTCAAAGAAGAAGAAGAGGAAGAAGAAGAAGATGTGGCATACAATATACTTACGAAATTGTAGTAAAATTGTTGGTAAATTATATTTTGTTGTAGTTAATATATTTTTTTATTTGATTGTTGGATGAAAGTTGAAAAATAGTTGTATGATGATAAAATCTAGTTGTCTCCCCATGTATAATTTGAGAAACTGGTGATATTTGACATAACAACACATCTTGGCATTTAACTCTAATATTCACACAATTAAGCATCACCAAATTCTTCTTTAGCAAATGTCTTTCAACAGATAATATTTATTTGATTATGCTATCAGCTTAACACAATTGATTTCCTTAAACATGCATTACCTTTTGTAACACGAAGGAAATCAAAACTACATCATAAGCACTCGAAAGCATGCAGGTCTATCACGTAACCAACTTGAAAATATGGCTCCTTATTACTTAGACAAATGGAAATACTCAATACAAGTACTGAGAATTGGCACAGAGACATTTTGAACTTATCGACATTTTTGACAATTATATTCACAAGTTATTTGGTCAATTACATAATCAAATTTTACCCTCAATAAAATTATAGTCAATTGCGACTTGGAATGTAATATTGAATTAGTCACATTGCATTTGATTTTGTAATATGGAATTACAACTAGCTGTCACACCTCCTTTTTCTACTACCAGAAGGGGTATAGGAGAGTTTTCCCAATTAAAGTGAGAATCGAAACGAGATTATTTATTTAAGATTCAAAGTCGCCACTTGGGATAATTTATGGTGTCCCAAGTCATCGGTTTGAATCCCGAATCGAGGAAGTTTGACTCTGTTTTACAGTCCGTGAAACACAAAAATCCGGGTAAGGAATTCTGTTAACTCGGGAGAAGGTGTTAGGCATTCCCGGGTTCCGTGGCTTTAGTACAGTCGCTCAATTATTATTATTGGCCTATTTATCTGGTTTTAGAATATTTTTTGAAACCTGTGTGCATTTGATCCCTTTTAAACCGCTTTTAATTATCCAATTGTCATACAAATAATTATCTAATTACACATTGTGAATCATGTCACGGGAACTGTATGCACGATCTACAACGTGTTTATTTATTTAACAAGATAAAATTGTGGCTGGGTCACATAAATGTACCCCCGTTTTTTTATAAATTAAGCGTCACAACTATGTCAAGGGAACCGTACCCATAGCTATGACAATTTATTTAATTAACACGCCTAAAACAAACTACAAGAGTTCAAGGCATTTCTCTATGCTAGTTAAGATCCCGATGTGAGGGCCATAAGCTAGGTGATTGGAGGGCATGCCTCAATTTTATTGAAGGAAAAACATTCGATTAAGCTCGATTCTTAAACAAGTGAGCAATTAAATTACGAAACACCTAATCTAAACACCTCCAATGCTTGAGCACAACATTAAAGAATCTGAGATTTAAATAATTCTTAGGGAGTGTCAATTTCGACTCGTTCTTTTTTACTCATCATCATGAAGAGACGTTGTTTTAATGCCACCAAATGGAGTAGGAAATCATAAAGGACTCAATCTAGTAATACATAAGGAATCCAGCGGAACTCATGAAATTCCCAAAGTAAAACGATAGCTTCATCTGTTAGGGATATAGTAGATATGCCCTAGATCCAATATCATATTTGATGATTTGAACATATTTTTGTGAACGTTATTTGATATAAAAATATATGGCATTCTTTTATCATAGTTATTATCAATTGTTTGATTAATTTGATAAGGTCCTTGATTAAATTTTGGGATTTGTCATCGTGATAGAGATCATGATAATGAGAGCAAAGTCTCTTATAATTTAATCCAAATTTGTTCTTGATCGTAGGATTATTAATTTGGACATTAGTAATCCGGTTAGATCAATATTTATGTAATCGTCTTTATGGGATAAAGATTAGTTGATCTCATTAACTAAATTACATAGATAGATGATGCATATAGAGATATGATCATTGAACCGACTCATTTGATAATTCCTAATGGTTAGAATTACCATAAACTGTCAATAGGATATTCTCTTGAAGGATGTGATGTAAAAGTTTCCTTTGACCTGAGATCGTCATAGTAATTGACAAGCTATTTATTGTGCTTTGATACCAGACACCTATGGCCCTAGGGCGATAGTTGAAAGGATATTGGGTATGATTAAATGCTTGTAGAATTAGTGATTGATCAAGATGGAATCTGTCAACTCTTGGTAATGAGTTTAAGCTCCATGTTGTCATGAATTATAAACGACCAAATTAAGACCTTGGCCAGGGCAATTGAATGAAAAGAAGAAAAGAGTTGATTAGGTCATTTAATGGTAGATTATATTTTACATGAACACATAGTTGGTCGCCTATTAGGATTTGACAGTTGAACCATATCCTAGGGTGATCCAGAGCTATAAGGACAGAAGAAATTACTACATTATTCTTCTACTGGTTCTTGAGAGTAAATTGTATACTTCATGTTATCCGGTCGTTAAGGAGTGTTGCTAGACGTCACCCTTGATTAGTATATTGATGTGGTCAATTTACTACTCGTTTAGTATTGAACCTATGGGGTCGCACACTAACGAGTGTTCCGATCTTTGCTAAAGGACTAATTACTTTATTATTTGTTAATTAAATTAAAGAATTTAATTAGTCAAATAAATTTAGTTAATTAGTCCAAATAAAATATTAATTATACTTTTTGCTAGCACAGAAGATATAATTAATATTGTGACAAGTTGAATTTTTCTATTTGGAATAGAAAATTAAATTATCTCTTGATCAAAATATATATGTGATATATATAGTTACTATTTATTTATTTATATGGGATGTATATAATATATTAATGATGAAGACTTACTTGGAAAAACCAATTTAGGGTTGGATTGCCAAAGAACATTGTGAGCTCGTTTCAATCTCATTAAGAATGGGATTGATATTCCTTTTTAATATAATGCATTAAATAATACTTCAATTCCAATTGGAATTGGATTTGAAATCGGCAGTCATGATGCCAATTAGATGGAATTACGAATTTCCATATAAAATATTCCATGAAGTTTATTTTTGGAATAAACTTTTATCCTAAGTAAATCATTACCTCAACCAAATAGGAAAAAGGTTTGTAGGTGATGCTATATAAAGGGTGATGGAGAAAATTTGTTGGATCACTCATTCTTGAGAAGAAAACCCACTTTGTGAAAGTGAGAGTACAATAAAAAGCCAAGAGAGAAAATACAATTGCAAGAAAAGTATTTCTTGTTCTTCTAACATTGAGTTGAGATTTTTGTAAAAACTTTCAACACAATATTTTGTTCAATTTGTTCGCGGATTTCATTGATCAAAGAGTTGATAGCAAGGATCAGTCTCGGTGTGGATACGCATAGAGTCTTCGCACTATCGAAGAAATTTTGAAACGAGACTCTTTTCACCAGGTATGTCTTAGATCTGATCTATTGACTTGTAAATAAATTTTAAACATAAAAAAATCTGCCTAGGATTGTTATTGTCTTCCGCTTCGTGTTACGGACACCTATAAGTAATCCTTCAGTGGTATCAGAGCCGTGGTTTATTGTGTCTAAAAGTTATTTACGAAATATTTTAATATTATATTTGAAGCGTTCAAACCATAATACATGTGTCTTGTGCTATAGTCAAATTGTTCGAATGCATATGGATTGATATTATTTTATTGTGAATAAAATACATATACATATAAGTTAAACTATTGAGATAGTTCGTAACTTACATTTAAAATTTTGTATTAGATACGATGGTAATCTATAATAGGTTATTGGATTCTACTGTTATTTTAATTGTTATTAATTCATGAGATGTTAATTAATAATAATATTCTGGCATGAATTCTTTTTATGTGATATATAAGATAAACATGTTAGAAGATGTTGAATTTCGTTTTTATGTCATGTGCTTGTTCATTACATAATTCTGAATTATTTATTACATGTGATGTAAATTAATTTAGGACTAAGCGTGTAGACAACTTGAACTAAATTCACACGCTATAAAAGATTTGATCTTCATGTTATTAAAAGTTATTTTAGTAACAATTCCCTCTTACTAAAATTTGAGTTCTTAAATAATAAAATATAAGATATTTTATTATGGAGCTATCCATCAAGGTAAACAATTTTACTTATTTCTTGTTTATAAGGAGCGGCCTGACTACCAGGAGACTTATAGTTTTAGAATATGTTAAAATTATTTATTGCATTAGATGTATGGATTGAAAGAATTATTCAATGTTACACTAGACGCCTGGACCACCCGGGGGAGTATAAAATTTAATAAGTTCTTTGCTATCATGATGGTTGAACTCAACTATGCCAATAGGATCAACCTGACTACCAGGGGACTATTTGACATAGAGCTATTTAAGGAAATTGTATGTGGATACAATTGGTAAGAGTATCTACCTTTAAAATATATGTGAGAAACGACTTGACTTCCAAGGGGCTCATACATATTGTTAAAGGATTCCTTTACTCCACTAATAGAAATAAAGATTTCGTAAACTATAATGAGGGTAAATAGTTTAAAATAATTAGTGGAAATATCATTTAGATAAAAGTCCATGTCTTTATGATATATGCAAATATGTTCTTATATTATTGCCTTTTCTTTTCTATATTTTAAATTTTTCAATATGTCTGTTATATCATTGCACGAAATACTTGAGACCAACAAGTTGGTAGGACCAAACTTTGATGACTGGTATAGAAATTTGAGAATTGTTCTCATGCATGAAAAGCTCATTGATATGATGGATAAGCCTGCAAAGATAATCCCACCAGAGAATGATGTTCAAGGCACCAAGGTTTATCAGAAATACTTGGAAGAATGCCTTGCTATTAAACACATCATTCTCGCTTCTATGAGTTCTGAACTCCAGAGGAAACATCAGAATATGGATCCAACTGCAATCATTGAATATCTTAAAAAGATGATTGATACACAGTTGGACATTGAAAACTCTCCAGTTGGACCCCTTGTCAATCATATGATCGTTCTTACTGAAGAACATGAGAAGTTGGGGTACAAGCTTGGTAAAGAGCTTTCTGAAGATTTGATCTTGCAGCCAGTATATGATGCTGAATATTTTCACTGTAAGAAGAAATGACATTGGAAGAGAAACTGCAAGGAGTATCTTGCAACACTAAAGGACAAGAAACAAGGTGAGACATTAATGAAAAATGTTTTCAAGGTTTCTTTAGCTACTACTAATTCTTCACTGTGGGTATTTGATACTGGCAGTGGTTATAACATCTGTAATATGTTGCAAGGGTTCAAGGTAAGTACGAGGCTAAAGAAAGGAGAAGTTAATCTACAAGTTAGAAATGGTGCAAAAGTTGCGGCCGTAACTGTAGGATCAATTTCTTTAATAATGCCTACGGGCAAAGTACTTATGTTGGATGATTGTTATTATGTTCCTAAATTTGTTTCGAACATAATTTCAGCTTTTATGTTAGACAAACGTGGTTTTCGCATAAATATAGGCAATGGTATTTGCTCTATTTATTATAGTGATAATTTATATGTGAATGACTATCTCCAACATGACGTTTATGTCTTACCTAATGTGAATGCTAATTCGATTATGCATGTTTCAAGTCTTAAGAGGAAAAGAGATGATCATGTAAATCAAACATACCTTTGGCATTGTAGGCTTGGTCATATTGGAGAGAAAAGAATTAACAAGTTGTACAAGGAAGGGTACCTTGACAAGTATGATTTTGAATCATATCCAACTTGTGAATCTTGTCTCAAAGGAAAAATGACCAAATCTTCATTTACTGGAAGTGGAGAAAGAGCTTCTGAATTATTGGGACCAATTCATACAGATGTTTGTGAGCCTATGAAAATTCAAGCTAGAGGTGGATATTCTTACTTCATCACCTTCACTGATGATATGTCAAGATATGGATTTGTGTATCTTATGAAACACAAGTTTGAATCTTTTGAAATGTTCAAAAGGTTCTGTAGTGAAGTTGAGAAGAAGACTGGTAAAAGTATCAAAGTACTAAGGTCTGATAGAGGTGGAGAATATCTTAGTGAAGATTTTACCAGATATCTCAAAGAGAATGGGATTCTCTCACAGTGGACACCTCCAGGAACACCACAACACAATGGTGTGTCTGAAAGGAGAAATCGAACCTTATTAGATATGGTGAGATCTTATGATGGGGTTCACTGATCTTCCAATAAATTTATGGGGATATGCTTTGGAAGCAGCAACATACTTACTTAATAAAGTTCCCACTAAGTCAGTCTCTACAACACCATATGAGATATGGAAAGGATGTAAGCCTAACCTTAAACATATTAAAGTTTGGGGTTGTCCAGCTTATGTTAAGAGACTATAGTCTGATAAACTTGACTCAAGATCAGATAAGTGTAGGTTCATTGGGTATCCCCAAGGAAACAATGGGATATTATTTCTATCACCCTTCTGACCATAAAGTGTTTGTGGCCAGATGAGCAACCTCTTTGGAAAGGGAATTTCTTTTAGAAGGAAATTATAATGGAGAAATAGAACTTGATAAAGTTCAAGAAACTAATGAATCAACACAATATAAAGATCATGTGACCCAAGTTGAAGAACCTTTATTGGATGTTTTGAAGTTGCCAAGGAAGTTACCATATTCAACGGTTGAAGTTCAAGAACTAACTGAAGTTCAAGAACAGGTTAATGAATCAGTTCTAAACCAAATTGAACAACAACCAAATCCAGCACAAGGTGAAGAGGTTGTACAAGTACCTCTTAGAAGGTCTACACGAGAACGGCATGTACCAACTAGATTAAATTTATTGGTACAAGATGATGTATCAAATGAGGTTGATCATAATGATGATGACCCTAAGACCTATGAAGAGGCTATACAAAGTTCTGATTATGAGAAGTGGCAAAAGGCCATGGAATCCGAAATGGAATCTATGAAGGAAAATAAAGTATGGACTTTAGTTGAACCTTCAAAGGATATAAAACCTATAGGTTGTAAATGGGTTTTTAAGAAAAAGATTGGAGCAGACGGAAAGGTGGAGACCTATAAAGCCCGTCTTGTTGCCAAGGGATATCGTCAGAAAGAAGGAGTCGACTATGACGAGACTTTCTCTCCCGTGGCAATGCTCAAATCAATTCGGATTTTGCTTGCTATAGCAGCATACTATGATTATGAAATATGGCAAATGGATATGAAAACAGCTTTCCTTAATGGTGAGCTAGAAGAGGATGTGTACATGACACAACCTGAAGGTTTCACATCTCCATCTGAGCATAATAAAATTTGTAAGCTACAAAGAACCATTTATGGATTAAAGCAAGCTTCTCGAAGTTGGAATATTCGATTTAAAAAGACAATTGAAAAGTTCAATTTTGTTAGATGCGAAGAAGAACCTTGTGTGTACAAAAAGGTTAGTGGGAGCACAATTATATTCTTAGTGTTGTATGTTGATGATATATTGCTCATAGGGAATGATATACCGGCATTGCAAAGTACCAAGATTTGGCTATCTGAGCAGTTCTCCATGAAAGACTTGGGAGAAGCAGCTTATATATTAGGAATAAAGATCTATAGAGATAGATCTAAGAAGCTGCTTGGACTTTCCCAGTCTTTGTACATTGATCCCATCTTAAAGAGGTATAATATGAAAAATTCCAAAAGAGGTTATCTACCGATAGGCACTGGAATTACTCTCAGTAGGGAGGATTGTCCTAAAACACCTGAAGAGAGAGAACGCATGAGTAGGATCCCATACGCTAGTGTAGTGGGAGCTATCATGTATACCATGACATGTACACGTCCTGATGTGGCTTATGCACTTGGAGTGACTAGCCGCTATCAGGCAAATCCTGGTGAGGAACATTGGAAGGTGGTGAAGACCATTCTTAAGTACTTAAGAAGGATTAAAGACCAATTCCTCATCTATGAAGATTCTGAGTTGAAACTTGAAGGTTATACTGATGCAAGTTGCTCTTCAGATAGAGATGATAGCAAATCTATTTCTGGTTATGTATTCACCTTAAATGGTGGTGCAATGAGTTGGAAAAGTTCCACACAAGCTACAGTAGTTGATTCAGTGACTGAAGCAGAATATATAGCAGCTAGTGAAGCTGCTAAGGAAGCTGTATGGATGAAAAAGTTCTTAACTGAACTTGGTGTGGTTCCTTCAATAGAAGGTGTGGTTCCACTGTTGTGTGACAATACTGGAGCCATTGCTCAAGCAAAAGAACCAAGATCACACCAAAAGTCCAAACACGTTCTGCGAAGGTATCACTTGATAAGAGAGATCACTGAACGTGGAGACGTCGAGATTCAAAAGGTTGATAGAAAAGAAAATGTTGCAGACCCATTCACTAAAGCTCTTGGCACAAAGGAGTTTGACAAGCACAAGTGGAAATTGGGAATGAAGTACAAGAGCGATTGGCTCTAGTGCAAGTGGGAGATTGTTAGGGATATAGTATATATGCCCTAGATCCAATATCATATTTGATGATTTGAACATATTTTTGTGAACGTTATTTGATATAAAAATATATGGCATTCTTTTATCATAGTTATTATCAATTGTTTGATTAATTTGATAAGGTCCTTGATTAAATTTTGAGATTTGTCATCGTGATAGAGATCATGATAATGAGAGCAAAGTCTCTTATAATTTAATCCAAATTTGTTCTTTATCGTAGGATTATTAATTTGGACATTAGTAATCCGGTTAGATCAATATTTATGTAATCGTCTTTATGGGATAAAGATTAGTTGATCTCATTAACTAAATTACATAGATAGATGATGCATATAGAGATATGATCATTGAACCGACTCATTTGATAATTCCTAATGGTTAGAATTACCATAAACTGTCAATAGGATATTCTCTTGAAGGATGTGATGTAAAAGTTTCCTTTGACCTGAGATCATCATAGTAATTGACAAGCTATTTATTGTGCTTTGATACCAGACACCTATGGCCCTAGGCGATAGTTGAAAGGATATTGGGTATGATTAAATGCTTGTAGAATTAGTGATTGATCAAGATGGAATCTGTCAACTCTTGGTAATGAGTTTAAGCTCCATGTTGTCAAGAATTCTAAACGACCAAATTAAGACCTTGGCCAGGGCAATTGAATGAAAAGAAGAAAAAAGTTTCTTAGGTCATTCAATGGTCGATTATATTTGACATGAACACATAGTTGGTCGCCTATTAGGATTTGACAGTTGAACCATATCCTAGGGTGATCCAGAGCTATAAGGACAGAAGGAATTACTACATTATTCTTCTACTGGTTCTTGAGAGTAAATTGTATACTTCATGCTATCCGGTTGTTAAGGAGTGTTGCTAGACGCCACGCTTGATTAGTATATTGATGTGGTCAATTTACTACCGGTTTAGTATTGAACCTATGTGGTTGCACACTAACGAGTGTTCCGATCTTTGCTAAAGGACTAATTACTTTATTATTTGTTAATTAAATTAAAGAATTTAATTAGTCAAATAAATTTAGTTAATTAGTCCAAATGAAATATTAATTATACTTTTTGCTAGCACAGAAGATATAATTAATATTGTGAACAAGTTGAATTTTTTTATTTGGAATAGAAAATTAAATTATCTCTTGGTCAAAATATATATGTGATATATATAGTTACTATTTATTTATTTATATGGGATGTATATAATATATTAATGATGAAGACTTACTTGGAAAAACCAATTTAGGATTGGATTGCCAAAGAACGTTGTGAGCTCGCTTCAATCTCATTAAGAATGGGATTGATATTCCTTTTTAATATAATGCATTAAATGATACTTCAATTCCAATTGGAATTGGATTTGAAATCGGCAGTCATGATGCCAATTAGATGGAATTACGAATTTCCATATAAAATATTCCATGAAGTTTATTTTTGAAATAAACTTTTACTCTAAGTAAATCATTACCTCAACCAAATAGGAAAAGGGTTTGTAGGTGATGCTATATAAAGGGTGATGGAGAAAATTTGCTGGATCACTCATTCTTGAGAAGAAAATCCACTTTGTGAAAGTGAGAGTGCAATACAAAGCCAAGAGAGAAAATACAATTGCAAGAAAAGTGTTTCTTGTTCTTCTAACATTGAGTTGAGATTTTTCTGAAAAATTTCAACACAATATTTTGTTCAATTTGTTCGCGGGTTTCATTGATCAAAGAGTTGATAGCAAGGATCAGTCTCGGTGTGGATACGCATAGAGTCTTCGCACTATCGAAGAAATTTTGAAACAAGACTCTCTTCACCAGGTACGTCTTAGATCTGATCTATTGACTTGTAAATAAATTTTAAACATAAAAAGATCTGCCTAGGATTGTTATTGTCTTCCACTGCGTGTTACGAACACCTATAAGCAATCCTTCATCATCAGTATACTAAAGAAACCATTAGTCCCATTCCCATACTAAAAAAACCAGCAAGAGCAGTAACGTTCCAATCTCTAACATGTTGGTTGAGCACGATTAACAGTCCTAAAATGAATACCCAAACTAGCTTAACATTCTATATTACAAACAAATTTAGTGAGCAAGATCATCTGAATGATGACAATACTACAAAATCCTCAGCGAAAATCAGAAATATTGAGCTCGACGCTATAGCTCACCATTTAAGTGAAACAAGAAGAATGTTAATGGACGTAAAAACTCAATAGCCTGTACAGTAATCCAAACCTCAATCAATTGTACAACTTCAGCCAACTAGATTAGAGCATACTCAAAACAACTCAGAACTAACACTTCAGTGAAATTATTGTTCAGCAACTTGCCTAGATCAAGCAACATATATCGAAATGCAACAAGAACCTTAAACTAAAAATCTATCACACACTACTCTAAGCTCAAGTATATTTGACACTTCTCCATTTCATTCTTGTGGATAAAAAGTCTCATTCATCTCAGGTACGAAGATGAAGAAGATTGTTTCTTTAAACCCTAGCCTTTCTGCAAAAAATCTCTCAAAAATCTCAGACCCCCCCCACCAAGAAAAGAAACCTTACCTTATATAGACCCTTAGATTTCTTGAACCTTCTCCCTAAAACTAAATTCGAAATTCCTTTTCAATCCCTTTTTGTGAACGATTTTGGGGACAAATGGAGGGCAAGGATTGATTTTCATTCATCCACGACCCCTATTCATCCAACAAATCGATAGAGAGGCTAAAAACGCACAAAAATCTGGAAGGAATCTTCTTATTGTCAGAGGCCGTTACACCATGTGGCAAGAGGAGAGAAGTGGTGGAGCACGTGATGTGAGTTTCAGTTCATTCGCCTGAATTTTGGCGAGTTTGGGAATGATTTTGGGTGAAGAAGACAATGAATAGTACCGACGCCGTTTGAGTCTCTAGGTTTATGGTTGGGAAAGGTTATAGTTAGGATTTTATATGGTAGTGGATAGGAATAGGGACCGTTGGATCTAATTGGATCAAGTGTTGAGATTTGAAAAGGGATTGGGGCGGGTTTTGGCTGGGGCGAGGGCAGGTAAGGGCTGGCCCAATGTGGAATTATGAGAGGGGTCTTGGGCTAAAGGCTGTCCGAAATTTGGGCCAAGTAGGGTGGGCTCAAAAATTGGGCTCCCTTTCTTTCTCTTCTTCTTGATCTTTAGCCTTACTAAATTTAATTAAAAATTCTCAAATAAAGTCTAATTTGTAGAATTACATTAATTGTTTATTTTTAATATAAGAATAACTAATTAACTTAAAGCTAATGAAAGAAAATTACTTAAAGATAAAATGTAATAATAACCAATATTTTGAATTTTTATTTAATAATGCAATGAATTAACAACTTAAATCTAAAATGCAAGTATCAACCTAAAAAAATGCAATGTATAAAATTTGACATTTTTAAGGTATTTCCAATGATTTATTTTAAATTTTAAATATGCCCTAAAATGTAACTAAATACAAACAATTACCAAATAATTACTATAAATTCATAAACACTCAAAAGAAAAGTCCATTTGTGACTTTTGTAGGAATATTATTATTCGGGTAAAAATTACGTGCTCACAGCTGCCCCTCTTTGCTCAGGAACACGAAGGGTTTTCGGACAAAGATAAAGTGAGCAAATATGAGCGATTTTTGCCCGTTTTGGATACTCCATGGGAAGCATTTTGAAAAGTTTGACCGAACCTTGCTTCTGAGGCTGCCTACATATACTTGGCTATAAGGAAATCAGGTCAGTGTAGTTCTGGATGTTTTGGGAGAATGAGTTGGAGAATCGAGTGAGATACCGTTCCGTCGAGGTTTCGGTCCGCGGTCCTGTTATTACCTCAAAAATGAAAAAGACTAACTAGGCCTGTCAACTATGAGTTACAAGATTCTTATCTATAAGTCTTCTGAAGCTTGATCTTGAGTCTTGAATGGTTCTTCATGTAGACTTTAGATTTGAACCTTGGCGCTTGTTAGCTGCATGTGCTAGCTCATTCTTCTTCAGCTTTTCGGATCAAGACCGGACATGTAGTGCTTGTGACCTCAGCCATGTCTTGAGTAGCTCACATCTTTCATCTACTTCTGCATTTGGATTCACCCCTTGTTTTTCTCTTCTTCTTTTTTTTTTTTAATTTTTTTTATATGATGGATTGTGACTAACTTCTGTTGATCATTTCAGACTGTTGACTCGCATTCTTGTCACGAACATCTGCTACTTCTAACTTAAATTGAATTCAGGAATGACTTCCCTTGTTCTCCAGATGGGCGCTTGATTGCCAAAACTCGAACTGTATTCCCTTGTTCTCCAGGTGGGCGCCTGATGCAAAACTTGAACTGTATTCCCTTGTTCTCTAGGTGGGCTCCTGATTGCCAAAACTTAAACTGTATTCCCTTTTTCTCCAGGTGGGCGCCTGATTACCAAAACTTGAACTGTATTCCCTTGTTCTCCAAGTGGGTGCCTGATTGCCAAAACTTGAACTGTATTCCCTTGTTCTCCAGGCGGGCGTCTGATTACCAAAATTTGAACTGTATTCCCTTGTTCTCCAGGTGGGCGCCTGATTGCTAAAACTTGAATTGTATTCCCTCGTTCTCCAAGTGGGAGCCTGATTACCAAAACTTGAATTGTATTCCCTTGTTCTCCAGGTGGGCGCCTGATTACCAAAACTTGAATTGTATTCCCTTATTCTCCAAGATGGCGCCTGATTGCCAAAACTTGAATTGTATTCTCTTGCTCTCCAAGCGGGTGCTTGATTGCAAAAACTTGAACTGTATTCCCTTGTTCTCCAGGTGGGCACCTGATTGCTAAAACTTGAACTGTATTCCCTTGTTCTTCAGGTGGACGCCTGATTGCCAAAACTTGAACTGTATTCCTTTGTTCTCCAGGCAGGCGCCTGATTGCAAAACTTGAATTTTATTCTCTTATCCAGGTGGATGCCTGATTGCTAAAACTTGAACTATATTCCCTTGTTCTCTAGGTGGGTGCTTGATTGCTGACAACCTGAATTGTATTCCCTTGTTCTCCAGGTGGGCGCCTGATTACAACAAAACAGACAAACAAAGAAACTTTTTCTGTCCCAGTTTGGTATCTAGGCACATCTGTGAATGTTAATCGAATCATGTTACCCAAAATCTCTAAGAATTTAAACTAAATCCCATTATCCAGGAGGGTCCTGTTCAAATTGAATCTTATCTTAAGAGTGAACTTTAAGGCCAACTTATATTTCCCCGAGGTAGAGCTTATGCTAGATCTTGTTACCCATGAATGTCTTGAAATTTAACCAAGCCCCATTGTCCAGGAGGGTCCTGAGAACTTTAAATTAAATCTCATTATCCAGGTGGTTCCTGAAGATTTACGGTCGAACCTGTCCGGTACATGCTTTCCTCACGGGGGGTTCCTCCGGAACAAATGAAATTTCCTGCCCCTGTTTCAATCAAAGAAAACTTTATCAGTTTGAAAAACGTGGTGGTTAGTCTACGGCATTCTTGCTGAAGGTGGCCTTTCCACTGTCGTGCTTCGTTCTAACTAACTGCTTTGAACTGGCCAAGAATTGTTTGACTTTCTAGCTAAATCTCACCCATGGGACCCTGAATGACCCGTGTGACCTGCACTCACCGGCTGTTTTACATTTCTGTCCTTCCCCTGTATTTCCCACAAAATTCACAAACCACTCGATCCCTTGAACTTTCACTAACACTTTATTTTCCATTTTTGCATCGCGCTATTTCTGGTATGTTTTGGCCACACATTGCTTTGTGCAATTTGAAAGTTGGTAATAAGCTTTGAAATCCTTTCTTTCTTGCTTAAACAAGGCTGATATGGGAAAAGCCTTAGAGAAATAAACCCAAAAGAAATGAAATTCAATGACTTCGAGAGTTAGAAATAAAGAAAAAGACTTGAAACAGGATGACTGTTTGAGGGAGAAAAGGAAGGAGACGTATCTGAGTGAGGCAGCTGGCACCACTAATCATGACATGCATTTCGGATTATTCAGCCCAGCCCGTTTAGCAAATCACCTTTCAGTTGTCACACTTTATGCCTCGGGATCTCCATAACTCAATCTCTTCGCCAAGTCATTGACCTTATTTGGCTTGCGGTGCCCTGAAGGGTTTTCACCAACAAACCTCTCTCATTTGTTCATCTCTCAACTCATTGTCGCCTTACGGTGCCCGTGAAGGTTTTTACCAATAAGACTCTCTCATTTTGATTTCTCTATTCTTTCCGTCGCCCTAGGGTGCCCGTAAAGGTTTTCACCAATAGGACTCTCTCATTTATTCATTTTCCCTTGTGCACCACGGAGTGTTGCCCCTGATGCGAATCATACCTCTATATCGCTCGACTTGGAACTCTCAAATATTGGTCGGAAGGTCTTTCTTTAGACCGTAATGTGGGCTTTTGGATGGGGTCAGAAAGAAAGGATAAAGGCTCAAAACAACTTGAGTGGGTTCACAATTACAACTTTTGGAATCAGATCTTTTACATAACCACAACTTCTACCCCAGTTTCTTTGCCTGGGGGCTTTTGAATTTTTATTTTGATGGGACCGAACCGTGAGGCTGCCTACGTATCCTTAAAAGGAATCAGGTCGAACGTAGTTCATGTCATATGAATTGCTTTGTTTTTGTTACTTTTCTCTTTTCTTTTTCTTTCTCTCTTTTTTTCTTTTCTTTTTCTTTCTCTCTTTTTTTCTTTTCTTTTCTTTTTTTTGTTCTTTTCCATTTTTTCTTTATCTTTTTCTCTTCTTTTTCCTCTTTTCTTGTTTATTTACCTTTTGGTGTCCGTATTTATGAACTTTGCTACTGATTCCAAAAGAGGGGTATGAAAGAAAATAAATAACGCTCAAAGGGTTAATTATAAATCCATATCTACACATTTGCCTTCTATATTTGTTAAATACAAAGCACCATTGGACAACACTCTCGTTACGATGAACGACCCCTGCCAATTTGGGGCGAACTTGCCTTTTGCTTCAGCTTGATATGAAAGGATGCGTTTCAATACTTGCTGACCCACTTCAAATTTTTGGGGACGCACTTTTTTGTTGTATGCTCTTGCCATTCTCTTTTGATACAACTGGCCATGACACACTGTTGCCAGTCTTTTCTCGTCAATCAGACTTAATTGCTCCAAACGGGTTTTGACCCACTCATCATCATCAATTTCGGCTTCAGTAACAATCCGAAGAGATGGAATTTCAACTTCTGCGGGTAACACTGCTTCAGTACCATATACCAACAAATAAGGAGTCGCAACTACTAAAGTGCGAATAGTAGTGCGATAACCTAGCAAAGCAAAAGGCAACTTCTCATGCCATTAACTGGAACCTTGTACCATTTTATGAAGTATCTTTTTTATGTTCTTGTTGGCCACCTCGACAGCTCCATTTGCCTTGGGGCGATACGGAGTGGACTTCCGATGCATAATCTTGAATTGTTGGCATACTTCTTTCATCAAATGACTGTTAAGATTAGCACCATTATCTATAATGATTACCTTTGGGATTCCAAACTAACAAATGATATTTGAATGAACAAAATCGACCACTGCCTTCTTGGTCACAGATTTGAAAGTCTTAGCTTCAACCCACTCAGTGAAATAATCGATTGCCACCAGAATGAACCTATGCCCATTTGATGCCGCTGGCTCAATTGGTCCAATGATATCCATGCCCCAAGCAACAAAGGGCCACAACGGACATTGTATACAACTCAGATGGCGGAGAATGGATCAAGTCTCCGTGTACCTAGCATTGATGACACTTGCGCACAAAGCTGATGCAATCTCATTCCATGGTGAGCCAGTAATACCCTGCTCGAAAAATTTTCTTTGCCATAACATACCCACTCATATGTGGCCCGCAAACTCCGGAATGTACTTTGGTCATGATAGTCGTGGCTTGCTTAGCATCTATGCACCTCAACAGCCCAAGATTTGGAGTTCTTTTGTACAAATTCCCTTGCTCAAGAAAAATAGACTAGCCAAATGTCGAATTGTTCTCTTTTGATCACATGTGGCTTGTATCGGATATACCCCTATCCTGATGTACTCCCTGATATCATGGAACCCCGGTTCACCATCAAGTTCTTCCTCAACCACATTATAGTAGGCTTGCTGATCACGAACTTGAATATGTAGAGGGTCGACATAAGCTTTGTTCGCATGGTGCAACATTGACGCCAAGGTAGCCAAAGCATCGGCAACCTCATTATGGATCCTTGGAATGTACCTGAATTCTATTGATCGAAACCATTGACAAAGATCATGCAAACATTGTCGATACAGTATGAGCTTTAAATCCCGAGTCTCCCATTCTCCTTGAATCTGGTATACAAAAGATCCGAGTCTCCCAAGACCAAGACTTCATGAACTCTCATATCTACAGCCAACCTCAATTCCAAAATGCATGCCTCGTACTCAGCCATATTGTTGGTACAATAGAAACGAAGCTGGGCCATAACAGGGTAGTGATATCCTGTTTCAGAAATAAGCACGACCCCTATTCCGACACCTTTCATGTTAGCGACTCCATCAAAGAAAAGTTTCCAACCTGGTTTTTCAACCTGATCCACCTCGTCAATATGCATTACCTCTTCATCCGGAAAATATGTTCTTAACGGTTCATACTCTTCATCCACTGAATTCTTGGCCAAATGACCGGCCAATGCTTGGGCTTTCATCGCGGTCCGAGTCACATAGATAATGTCAAACTCTATGAGCAAAATCTTCCACTTTGCAAGTCTTCCTGTGGTCATAGTCTTCTAAAAAATATGCTTTAGATGGTCCAGACGAGAAATGAGGTAAGTAGTGTAGGACGACAGATAATGCTTCAACTTTTGTGCCACCTAAGTCAGGGCGCAACATGTCCTTTCAAGGGGAGTATACTTAATCTCATATGATGTGAACTTTTTGCTGAGATAATAGATGGCTTGCTCTTTTCTGCCGGTGATGTCATGTTGACCTAGTATGCAACCGAACAAATTGTCTAGGACTGTCAAATAAAGAATTAAAGGCCTCCTGGGTACCAGCGAGACCAACACAGGTGGGTTTGACAAGTACCCTTTGATCTTATCAAATGCCTCCTGGCACTCATCAGTCCATTTGACTGTAGCATCCTTCTTCAGCAACTTAAAGATGGGCTCACAAGTTGTCGTCAGTTGAGCAATAAACCTTCTGATGTAGTTCAATTGCCCGAGCAAGCTCATCACCTCAGTCTTGTTCCTTGGAGGTGGCAATTCTTGGATAGCTTTGATCTTTGACGAATCCAACTCAATGCCTCGACGACTAACTATGAATCCCAACAGTTTTCCAGATGGAACACCAAATGCACACTTGGCAAGGTTGAGCTTAAGATTATACCTACGGAGCCTTTGGAAAAACTTCCTCAAATCTTTGACATGGTCGGCCTATTGCTTTGACTTTATGATCACATCATCCACATAAACCTCAATCTCCTTGTGTATCATGTCATTGAACATAGTAGTCATTTCCCTCATATAAGTTGCCCCAGTGTTTTTCAAACCAAATGGCATTACCCGATAACAATAAGTTCCCCACGGTGTGATGAATATTGTCTTTTCTGCATCCTCCCCATCCATCAAACTCTGGTGGTATCCCGCATAGCAATCCACAAAAGGACCGATCTCATGTTTGGCACAGTTGTCAATCAAAATGTGGATATTTGGCAATGGAAAATTATCCTTTGGACTTGCTTTGTTGATATCACGATAATCAACGCACACCCTGGTCTTGTCGTCCTTCTTTGGCACATGCACAACATTAGCTAACCAAGTGGGGTATCGCGTGACTTGAATGACCTTTGCATTCAAATGCTTTGTGATTTCCTCTTTGATCTTCATACTCATATCAGTTTTTAACTTTCTTAACTTTTGCTTGATGGGAGGGAATGCCGAGTCAGTGGGCAATTTGTGAACCACCAAGTCAGTACTTAGACCCGGCATGTCGTCATATGACCATGCAAAAATGTCTTTATATTCAAACAGTGCTTTGAATATTTCCTCCCTGATTTGTGGTTCCAAGTGTACACTTATATTGGTTTTCCTGATATTATCTGGATCTCCTAAATTGATTGCTTTAGTTTCATTCAAATTAGGCTTGGGTTTCTCTTCAAAGTGACTTAGCTCTTTACTAATTTCCTCAAGTGCTTCCTCTTCATCATATTCTATCATCATCACACTCTATTTCTTGGATTATTATTTTAGAATTAGATTGGCTTTTAAGACTTGACTGAAGATTCCTCATGCATGTCATGTTATTGAAACCAGCATAAAAAGAATTGTACAAAGAAAGAAGAGAAAATGACACTATTATGAGTAATGGAAAAGGAAAATTGCATTTCATTAAAATAAAGGATAGAAAGGTTTGTACATCAAAATAGACAGAAAATAAAAATTTGAATTACAATCCTAGAATAATCTAGATAAATTGAAAGGAAAACAAAGCAAACTACCAAAACTCCTTTCGGGTAAGGAGAGGAGTGGCATCCCAATTGTTAATCTTCACTTTTGGCCCAACAAACTACACATCCATTTTGCTGGAACCTTCCCCAGTTTCTACCATGTTCACCTCATCAAATAGACTCTGGAACCTTTTAACAAATTCCTCATCAAAATCAACCACAGGCTTTGGCATTGTTGTCACTGGACGCTTCACGGCCCTTGCCTTGATGAAAGACCTGGAGAGACGTGGGAGTGGCTTAGGGAGTGACCATGCCTTCTTTTTCAGCTTTCGAGCCTTCTTCACATCATCCCTTGTAGGCTTGAACCCCAGACCAAATGTGCCCAGATTTTCATGCAAGGATACTGGCTGCACGATACCTTGCAGAGATGTACCCAGACCCTTGCCCGGCATAAAACCATTTTTCAACATCTCGATTGCTACCATGATGATTGCATACGCTAACTTTGGACCCGAGATGTATTCCCCTTCCAGAACCTTTTCAACTGACATCGTCTCAGACACTTGATAGACCCACGGCCCCTTATCCTCTTTAGCCTCAATAAACGGGATGGAGGTATCATTGAAAGCACATAAATTCTCATAGCCATGCACGGCAATTTCTTGTCTATCCCATTTGAACTTCACCTTCTGGTGTAAAGAAGACGGGAACCGCCTTGGCAACATGTATCCAAGGCCTACCCAATAGCAAATTGTAAGAAACAGCCACATCCAGTACCTAGAACTCCATAGTGAATTCAACTGGCCCTATTGTCAACTCGAGCATGAAGTTGCCGATAGAGTCTTTTCCCCCTCCGTCAAAACCTCGAACGCATATGTTGTTCTTGCGAATCCTCTCATCATCAACTTTTAACTTTTTCAGAGTAGAGAGAGGGCAGATGTTTGCACTGGAACCATTGTCCACTAACACCCTTGTGACCATAGACTCTTCGCATTTCACTGTGAGATAGAGGGCTCGATTGTGTTCCGTACCCTCCAGAGGCAAATCATCATCAGAGAATGTGATCCGGTTAGACTCAAATATCTTATTGGCAATCTTCTCCAGATAGTTCACTGTGATTTTGTTGGGGACATGAGCTTCGTTCAGAATCTTCATCAGGGCCCGACGATGCTCATCTGAATGAATCAACAATGATAATAGGGAAATCTAAGCAGGAGTCTTTCTCAGTTGTTCTATGATGGAGTAATCTTGTACCTTCATTTTTCTCAAAAACTCATCCGCTTCTTCTTCAGTGACCGGTTTTTTCACTAGAATTGGATTGTCTCTGAGTGTTTTAGCTTTCCTTAACTCTTCCAGGGCAAAGCATCTCCTCGAACGAGTTAATCCCTGGGCCTTGTTAACTTCCTCTTTCTCTTCCTTCCCCTTATAGGTCACTATCACTCACTCATAGTTCTATAGGACAGTCTTAGTGTCAACTACCGGCAGCTGGGTCACAGGTTTGATAATGATAGGGTCCGTGCGAGCACCTTCCACAATTATGACTGGTTTACTTGCGACCCCCGGTACGATCACCTTTGGCTTTCATGCTTTGTTGCAACATCACTTGGGGACCTCTTTTCAACTACCATAACTGGCTTATCATTTGGCATGCTCAACTTGTCCACCGATCCTTCAGCTATCAAAGATGTTGCTTTTGTGACAACCGGGTCTTTGACCAACTTACTTTCACTAAACTTGATCATCATGACAAATTGTGAGGGCTTCTTGGGCTTCCCATCTTTGTGCACTATCTCAATCATGTGTGTTTCAGCATGGGCCGACAATGGGTTCTGATTGATGTTGGGTGCTTCTGGGCTCTGGACGACAATCTAGTTCGTATCAATGAGTTCTTGGATGGCGTTCTTCAAGTGCCAACACTTTTCTGTGTCGTGCCCCAGAGTATCATAACAGCACGCATATCTAAGAGAATAATCTAGGCTCTTTGGAAGGGGTTTGGCAGTTTTGACTCAATTGGCCTCAGGACATCCAGTTGTCTCAACCTTTGAAATAGGCTGGTATAAGATTCCCCAAGTGGGGTGAAAGTTTTCTTCCGCTGCAACCTTTCATTCCTGAATTCTGGCTTGGCTCGAAAATTTGGACCAGTAGGGTTTTGGTATGTTTGTGGTGGTGGGTAAGGGTTTCGTAGAGCTGGTGCACACCATTGTGGGTGAGGAGGGGGTTGAGCATATGACTGTGCATGATGGACATGATATTGGGGTGGCCTGACTGAGTATTGAGGCTCTAGTAGTGGGAAGTAGTGTTGGGGTGGACTATATGGAGTTGGGGTATAGGCTTGAAACTGGGGTCGAGGTTGGGTGTAGTGGGTAGGAGAATCCCCTGGTCCGTGCCATGATCCTGAAACGACCATAGCGACATCCTCTTTCTTCTTTTTCCCAAGCACGCCTCCGGTGCCATTCTGGATTGCCTGCATAGTTGCTTTAATGGCAGAGTAGCTCATGATCTTGCTTGACTTGAGCCCTTCCTCTACCATCCCTCCCATTTTTACTACTTCATTGAAAGACTTACCTATGGCTGAGATTAGATGACCAAAGTAAGTAGGCTCCAAGGCCTGAAGAAAGTATTCCACCATTTTGTTTTCCTCCATTGGAGGGTTAACCCTTGCTGCCTGTTCTCTCCAGCGAAAATTGTGTTCCTTGAAACTTTCACTAGGCTTCTTCTCAATCTTAGTCAAAGACAAACGATCTGGAACAATCTTGATATTGTATTGAAAATGACGAGCGAATGCTTGGGACAAATCATCCTAGGTATACCATCTGCTGTGATCCTGGCGAGTGTACCACTCCAATGCCGCACAACTTAGACTCTAGCTAAAGTATGCCATTAACAACTCATCATTTCTACCAGCTCCTCTCATTTTACTGCAGAATCCCCTTAGGTGGGCCACGGGGTCTCCGTGCCCGTCATACAAATCAAATTTGGGCATTTTGAACTCACCAGGTAGCTGTACATCAGGGAAAAAACATAGATCTTTGTAGGCTACACTTACTTGACCTCCCAACCCTTGCATGTTTCTGAGCGATTGTTCCAAGCTTCTCACCTTCTTAAACATCTCCTCCTATTCTGGGTTTTAGGTGGTTTCTCAGTCTCAACAGGGAGGTCGAAACTAGGAGTGTATGAGTAATGGTCTGGGGCCTTGAAAGTAGGCTATGGGGGATAGTACTGATTATTTTAGCTCTGGAATAATGACTCACTGGAAGATCGATGGAGTGTAGCTGGTAGAGGTGCTACAAAAACAGGGGTAACTGGTGGAGGGGGGTATGGGGTTATTTTGGTTGGTGGAGCTTGTATGGTTTGGGAAGTGGTGCCATGATAGTGGTGGTAAGGGGTGAAGTTTGGTGCATGCTGTGGGGATAAATCTGTAGTGGGAGGTTCTTGGGACTGAACTAGCGGTGGGATGAAATCAGGGTTGGCGGGGTATGATAGTTGGGGATGCCCTTTAATCCATGCCTGGACATCTCTGCCATCTGGTGTTTCAACTTATGTAACTCCTCTTTCAAACCAACCTCAGACTCTTCCATCTCTCTCGGTGGATCAATAATACTTGCGTCCAATTCTTGTCCAGCCATGATCAACTTATTTTTAGACCTGGTGTTGTACGGATGGGTTGCCACAATGCCAAACAAACTAACCACCTTCCTATACTCAATGACAACTACGAACTTGTTAGTTTTAAAGATTTAACAGATAGGCAACCGCACATTTGGGATGCAATGCACCTAGATAGTTAAAGTTTCTATCATGTATTTGAACGGCTGCATGCTTCATCCGGGCTTTTAACTAACTCTTTGCATTTTGTGCTTTCTCTTCTCTCTCTTTTCTCTTTTCACTCCAAACCCTTTTAAATCACTATTGCCCTTTTTCCACGTGTTTTTGCTGCCTCCTTTTTATGTTGCACTAGTTTTTTCTCTCTTGTTTTGCCATTATTTCTTTCCACTCGATTTTCTTTCTCTCTTCTTTTTCCTTCTTTTTTTTTCTTTTTCATTTTATGGTTATGATCGAATCCTATGGGGATTGCCTACGTATCATGGCACTGCATGAATCAGATCATTACGTAGTTTAGGAGATAAATGCAAAATAAAAGAAGATACATTTTTTGGGTTTTCAAATTTTCATAAAATAAAACAAAAACATCCTGATTATGACGACTTCTCCTACAGAATTAAACATAAAAACTAGCAGACTCGAAAGGTGGACTAACAGACTCCAAAAGAAAAAATGAAATACAGACTCGAAAGTGGACTAACGAACTCCAAAAGAAACTGAAAATACAGACTCGAACAATAAAATCAGAAATACATGAGTGCCTCAACTGCTGCTCCAGGGTCCCGCGGGACATCAATCGGTCTCGCCGCGGGCCTATGCGCCATATCTTCTTAGAGGCGAAATAGGTCATCCATGATCTGCCAGACAAAAATCATAACTGAAGCGAAGAACATGGACCTGGTCATGTCCTCGCATTCGTTGCACTTTATCACAATGTAGTCCGCAATCCTCCTAACCCTCTCCCTGATAATACCCTTCTCTTGTAGCAACCATCTGATATGCTGAGATCTGGCCCCCAAAACTTGTTCGGTTGTCTGCTTTTGCTCTTGAAGCTGCTGCAGGTCTTTCTCTAGCTGCGGCATCAGGGCATAGCAATGTTCTCTTTCTGCTTTGAAATCTCTTGCCTACTTGGTCATTTCGTTCTCAAGGACATTGACCCTTTTCTTCAGACCCATGATTCCTTTGTCGTACTTTTTCTTCAGCTGTCGAACAAAATTCGCCCGCCCATCTGCATTCTTAGCTAACTTTGCTCGAGCCTGTGCTAGTTCAGCTTCAGTCTTTCCCAAGTCAAATCCGTAGTCACCTACCTTCTGCCTAAGGTTGTCTATAAGTTTCTTATCTTTCTCACACCTGGCGGGGTTCTCAGTGGCTATCTTTATCTCTTAGATTTGGGCTCGGAGGGCGTCATTTTCTTTGGCTAGCCTTTTCTTTTCACCCTCATCCGCAGCGGCTTGCAAACCATTCTCAAATTGAAGATCTCTGACTTGCTTTTCCAGCTTGCTTATGGTGGCCCTATACTCATTTTCTTTGGCCAACCAGTCCTATTATTCTTGTGAAGCTTCGACAAATTCTTGAAGATGGGGTTTTTTGGCTGGTCTTCCAAACTCAACACTTCTTTTATACCAAGCAAGTTAACCAGACGAGACTTCACCCTTGGATAGATCACGCACTCGGGTGTTTGTTGTCATGTACTGGCATTCACTCCAGATCTGGCGAACCGCCACTTCATGAAATTGGCCATCAAAATGGATCTTGACTGCATGAGTGCTAAGGTCTTCATCCTTTGGAATTATTTGGCATCTTCCCAGCTGTCTCAAAACCCGGTACGGGGCATAAGGATGGATACTTCTGAGACCCATCAGGAGGAAGTGGGGACTGGTGGCAGGCATGTATATAATTTCATCAACAGGAAGCCAACCCAACGTCCACTCTATTTTATCAGCATATATGGAACGGAGGTAGGATATCCAATCTGCGACCCCTTCCGGCATCTTGAACCTGTTGACCCTTGTATAAAACTCCTCTATGCAATTTTTCCTTGTCGACCCATAGTTCATGTACTGAGGGCGATGACATAAATGCTCAATCATCTATATTTGTAGCAACAGATTGCACCCTTCAAAATAATCTACTCCATCTTTGTAGGCTGTGAGGGCTCGAAATATTTCAGACACTATCATAGGTGCGAGGGTGCTTTTAGCGTTAGTAATCAAAGTGTTGACAACTCCGGCTACCCGCAAATCAATATTCTCGTCCTTCTTGGGAAACACTAGAAGACCCAGAATTGCTACCATAAAGGCGAAACATCTATGCTCTTCCCATTTTGATCGATTCCCTTTACTGCAGATTCTGCTTTCCAGATTTTCAAACCGTCCTACATGTCCGTACCGCTGGTATATGAAGCTTAGAGTGGAAAACCCCGCTGCCAAATCTGCATACTGGACCCCCATGCTTATTTTCAACAAATCCAGAAACTTGTGAGGGGTAACGACCCTTGAAGCGACCAAGTACTTGTGTCTTTGACCCTCGGTACTCCCGGCATATCCCGCTATCTCCTACAAAGTGGATGTAAGTTCAAAGTCCGAAAAATGCAGAACATTGTGAGCTGGATCCCAGAATCTTACTAGTGCATTGATTATATCTCCCATGGTCCTGGTCTTTAGTAAACCGGTGAGCCCCCAAGTAATGGTTGACTGTATCTCGTCCTTGCCCACCTAAATATTCTTACCATATGTGTAGTTCCAACGGAATCTTGGTCATGACCTTCATTGGCAAATTTTAACTTGTGCTCATTCTGCACATTTAGATTAGGGTGATTGGTTTACACTCAAAGTGAATCTCATTTGAAAAACTGACAAAAAGGGTTATTTTTTGCAAAAATCAAGAAATCATGGCTACTTTTGCAAATACGGCCCTTAAGCTCTTTGAAATGGAAGTTTTTAGGGTTGTGTTCGCTAGGTGGCCAAATATTTGACAAAAACATAGTCAGCGGCTATTTTTGCAAAAACAGCCTTCCGGTGTCCCATTGGGACATTCAGCTATTTAGACAAGAACGGCGTCACCCACTTTATTTATGACAAAATGACGGCGCTTCATATCACGCCTCCTTTTACACCCCGAGAGGTATATAAAGGAGTTTTTTCACTTTAAGTGACATTATTCGAAATGGGATTATTTTATTTAATTTCTCAGAGTCGCCACTTGGAATATTTATTGGTGTCCCAAGTCACTGGTTTATTTTAAATCCCAAATCGAGGAAATTTCGACTTTCCTTTTGAAGTATAGGAACCAAAAATTCTGAATAAGGAATTTTGTTAACCCGAGGGAAGGTGTTAAGCACCCCCGGATTCCGTGTTCTAGCACGGTCGCTTAAACTATCACAATTGGCCTATTATCTGATTTTAATACATGTTTTAGCCTATGGTACATTTTTAACTTATTAGCCGCTTTTAATTAATTTTAGGAAGATTCAACGTTATTTAAAATACGCCTTGAACCACGCCACATGAAATGCACCCGCGGTCCACGATACATTCTACTTAACGTTGTTGAGAGCTGGAGTTGGGTCACATGAAATGCACACACGAGTTTAAGGAAATTAATTTAAATAGCGCGCCCAAAGCAACTACGCACTTTCAAGTTAATGACAAGATTTGCGAGGGCCATGAAAAATTCAACTAATGGCGCACCTCGATTTCTAAAGAGTTAAAATTAACTAAATGTGGGCCATGGGTCATTTAATGAAAATGGCACACCTCAAATTATTAAAGGAAAAGCATTTCAACTAAATGAACTACAGCTATTCATGTTTAAAACTAATTAGGTACCACAACTACGTCACGAGAACCGTATCCGTAATTGCGATGATCATATTGCATGCCTAAAGCAAACTACAAATGCTCATCAATATTAACAGCCTAGGCATACTCCGAACAATCGAAACAGTAGGATAATTACAACACAAATAAAAGAAAATTGAGTGACAATAAAATGCTGACTTCTTTAATTTACCCCATTTTTCCACAATCCAACAAACACACTTTAAGGCAGAAACAAACAAATGGCTTATAACTGGACATTCATCAAATGCTATCACGTTATAAATGAACCAAGCACCAATAAGTACATCAGGGGAATTAATTAAACTAAGGAATACAGTAATACCAAATTAGGAAAGGAAAGAGAAATGGACCCCAATTCACTATAAATACAGCAAATGAATAAGTAAATAAGTAACAGAGAGGGGGGAAATGTACCTGTTCCAGCGAATATCTCCTTGATAGAAGTAGAAATAGTCAGCCACTACTTTACATTTGACTCCCAAAATTCCGATGAGAACCAGCGGATCTCACGCAGTGATTTCGGGTTCTTCAGCAAATGCATTTGACTACACAGCTCCAAATGCAGTACACAACTCCAGTCATTTCCTTTTTCCGGCAGAAATTAATCAAATAAAGTATGAAATTAAAAACAAATGAAGCTCCATAGCAATAGAACAGCAACGAGAAACTGTGTAATGACAACGCAAATCAACGGACAACGAGCGGCAATTCCACGGCTCCAAAACAGCTTTTTATATATGAAAATTTCTGGACAGCAGTAGTAAGACTTTAAAATAGTCAAATAAAGGCCGAAAATAACTTCAAATGGGTGTTCAGCTACTAATTGCAGGAGAAACAACCGCAAACAGCTCCGACTTCTATTTGTAAGGAAGATCAACAACAATAGCAACTAGAGCACAAATCCACAGCTCTGAACCAGATAACCTAGCAGATTCGACAACTTCAACAGTAATGAGACTTCAACAAGTCCGAAACATCGACGGGCAGAAACTCGAACCCCGATGACACAATATACTTTAGACTCGACCTTTTCGAATTCCTTTTTAAATTCAGCTGAAGGAAACAACCATTTACCGATTTTTTGTGACTGTTTGGGGTTAATTTTAATGGCTGCTTTGACTGGTTTTGAGGTGGAGACAAAGAAACAAGGGGGATTAGGGTGTGTAAGGGTTGAAGAAGATAAAGACGTGACTGGGGGGTCTCTCTGGTTGTTGATTTGTGAAGAAGAAGACGAACGGGAGGGTCTCTTTTTCAAAAAGCTGCGTTGATTCTCTCATCTCCCCTTTTTAGTGTATTAGGCGTTACCTAATATAGGTCTAGGTTTAATGTGTTTTTTTGTGTATTTTGACAATTAGTCCCTAGGTCTTTTTATGTTAAGTCCTTAGGGCCTTTTTATTTATTTTCTGTTCCAAAGAAGAGTCTAGAAAGGTTCCTAGGATTAACTTAATGGGTATTGGATATTAAGCTTAAGGAATGGGCTAGAAACTTGGGCATTTATGACTAGCTATGTTTAAAATTAGCTTAATTAACTAAAAGTCTATCCATATAGCAATATTATCAAAAATATTAATTAAGCCTTCTTAAGTAAAAATAATTATTAAAATAAAGACTAATCGTTAAAACAAAATCTATTTTTTGGTATTTTTAGAGATTAAAAAAGACTACAAAACATTAATGAAACTATTTTTTTGTAATTTTCATTTTCTTGTAATAAAATAAAGTGAGAGAGTTAAAATAACGCTATTAGGCCTAAATTAAATATTTACATACTAAAATATAAAAAATCTTGGGGAGGGTCAAAAATCACATGTCTATAGTTGCCCCTCTTTGACTGGAAACGCGAAGAGTTTTCAGACAAAGAACGACTAGACAGGTTTTTTGACCTGACCCTTATTTGGAGAGACTAAAGCTAAGAGAAAAGGGGAATGTGACCGAGCCCTGGTATCTGAATTGCCTACATATCCTTGGCTATAAAGGAATCAGGCCACGTGTAGTTCAGAAGTGAGTGAGATGATGGAGTGTGCCGAGGTTGAGAGCCAGTCGAGGTGCCGTTTCGCTGAGGTTCCGGTCTGCGGTCCCGTTATTACATCAAAATAAAAAATGAAAAAGACCAACTAAGCCTATCAGTTACGAGTTACAAGATTCCTATCTATGAGTCTTCTGAAGCTTGATTTTGAGTATTGGTTGGTTCTTCATGCGGACCCTAATCTGAATTTTGATGCTTGTCAGCCGTAGGTATTGGTTCAATCTTCTTCAACTTTTCAAACCAAGACGGGACATGCAGAGCTTGTGACCTCAGCCTTGTCTTGAGCAGCTCACATCTTTCATTAACTTCTGCATTTGGATTCACTTCTTGTCTTTCTTTTTGTTGTTGTTGTTGTTGTTGTTGTTGTTTTTATTCTGGATTGTGACTAACTTCTGTTGATCATCTTGGAATGCTGACTCACATTCTTGATACGAGCTTCTTTTGTTGCTGACCTGAATTGCATTCTAAATTGAATTCCCCTTTTTTCCAGGTGGGCGCCTGATTGCTGAACTTGAATCGTCTTCTCTTGTTACTTGACACTGTTTTCCCTTGCACCTTGAACCATTTTCCCTTGAAACTTGAACTGTCTTTCTTCGAAACTGCTTTCCCTTAAAACTTGAGTTGTCTTCCCTTGTTCTCCAGGTGGGCGCCTGATTACAATAAAACAGACAAAACAAAAGAAATTTTTTCTGCCCTAGTTTGGACTAGGAAGATTTGTGAGTTGTTACAAAATTGTAAACCACGTGTACTATTGATGCAATGATGAGAGTAAACTAAAGAATAGACTATGAAAACTATAAACTAAGCTTGACTAAAGTAAAGACTAACCCTATTCTCCAGGCGGGGCCCCCTGATTTCAGGAAAACTAAACATTGATAATCTTAAGAAAACTAAAAATTGACCCTTTTTTTTTCAAATCCAGATTTCCTTTTTTTCAAATTATCCTAGGAGAAAATTCGTCAGACTAGGTTTTCTATCTTAGGAGAAAGATTCATCAAACTAAGACGTTTATCCTAGGAGAAAATTCATCAGACTAGGTCTTTTTTTATCTCTTTTTTTCTTTATTTTTTTGGTATCTTAGGAGAAAGATTCATCAGACTAAGATTTCTTTCCTAGGAGAAAGTTCATCAGACTAGGTTCTCTATCTTAGGAGAAAGATTCATCAAACAAGATTTTGATCCTAAGAGAAAATTCATCAGACTAGGTTTTCTATCTTAGGAGAAAGATTCATCAGACTAAGATTTAGATTGGGAGGAAAATCCATCAGACTAGGACTTTTTATCCTAGGAGGAAAAATGTGAAGATCAATGGCAAGAATTTATGCACAATAGTAAGTCAAATAAAGGCAAACATTTGAGAAACTTCCTTTTGTCGGCTCTTCTCGATTTTCCTTTTTCTTCTCTTTTTTTTTTTGTTGTTTTTGTTTTTTTTCATTTTTTTTCTTTTTGAATCACTTTCCTTGCACCGCTTTGTTCCCGTTTCATACAAAGAAAAATTTGTCAGTTTTGAAAATGGTGGTCGGTTTGTGGCCTTGAATCTTGGGCGGCTTGGCTTCTGCTCAATCAACTTCAGTCGGTCTCAAAAGACTTTTGTTCTACACCAACTTTGATTGTTTCACACCAGTACCATTTATATTTGCAGCTCCAACAGCCTTATCCCAATTGGAGATCTTTGTTTAGGTGACCTTTTCCGATATCTTGAATGACTTCCTGCTTTTGAGCAATTTGTCTGTCAGAGAGACTCACCATTTATCTTTGCTTGCACTAAGTAGGCTGACAAGAGTCTTCTGGGGAAGACTTTGCATGAAACCTCAAGTCATGTTGAAAGTAACAACTGAGTGTGCTGGCCAAATTTACTTTGTGCAACTGAAAAGCTGGTAGCAGATTTTGAAGTCTTTTCTTGCTTGTTTTGACAAGGACCGACTCAGAGTAAATGATACAATGATGCAAAGAAATAAGTATCAACAAGAAATGCCCATGTCGGAAGGACAGAAGGAGGAGTTCTTTTTTTTTTCAATAACTAGCCTTAATGATCATGACATGCATTTTAGACTCAACGGCCTGATCTATCAAACTAATCCAATATTCCTTTTTAACATTCTTATGACCTTTAAAGTCGGCCTTGTTTATGTCAATTCTTTGCATCAGCTTCACGACTCGCTTTTGAGTAGTGGTGCCCCGAGGGATTTTCACTAACAAGTCTCTCTCATTTATTTATCTCTTCTTACCATTGTCTTACAATGCCCGTAAAGGTTTTCACTAGTAAGACTCTCTCATTCATTTTTTCGTTTTCTTTTTTTTTTCACTTTTCTTGTGTGAGCATCTTGATAGTGTTCTATGTCGCGTGACAACCGTTGCTCATTGCATGCTCCTCTTGGCATTTTCGAAGGCATATCAGGAGGTCTTTATTTGAAAGTTTTTGGATAGTTGGACAGAAGGGTCGGCATGAAGGCTTAAAGTAGACTCAAAATGTGGTATATAAAGGAGTTTTTTCACTTTAAGTGACATTATTCAAAATGAGATTATTTTATTTAATTTCTCAGAGTTGCCACTTGGAATATTTATTAGTGTCCCAAGTCACCAGTTTATTTTAAATCCCAAATCGAGGAAATTTCGACTTTCCTTTTGAAGTATGTGAACCAGAAATTCTGAATAAGGAATTCTGTTAACCCGAGGGAAGGTATTAGGCACCCCTAGATTTCGTATTCTAGCGCGGTCGCTTAAACTATCACAATTGTCCTATTATCTGATTTTAATACATGTTTTAGCCTATGGTACATTTTTAACTTATTAGCCGCTTTTAATTAATTTTAGGAAGATTCAACGTTATTTAAAACACGCCTTGAACCACGCCACATGGAATGCACCTGCGGTCCATGACACATTCTATTTAACGTTGTTGAGAACTGGAGTTGGGTCACATGAAATGCACACCCGAGTTTAAGGAAATTAATTTAAATAGCGCGCCCAAAGCAACTACGCACTTTCAAGTTAATGACAAGATTTGCGAGGGCCATGGAAAATTCAATTAATGGCGCACCTCGATTTCTAAAGAGTTAAAATTAACTAAATGAGGGCCATGAGTTATTTAATGAAATGGCACACCTCAAATTATTAAAGGAAAAGCATTCCAACTAAATGAACTACAGAACAATCGAAACAGTAGGATAATTACAACACAAATAAAAGGAAATTGAGTGACAATAAAATGCTGACTTCTTTAATTTACCCCATTTTTCCACAATCCAACAAACACACTTTATGGCTGAAACAAACAAATGGCTTATAACTGGACATTCATCAAATTCTATCACATAATAAACGAACCAAGCACCAATAAGTACATCAGGTAAATTAATTAAACTAAGGAATACAATAGTACCAAATTAGGAAAGGAAAGAGAAATGGACCCCAATTCATCATAAATACAGAAAATGAATAAGTAAATAAGTAACAGAGAGGGGGAAATGTACCTGTTCCAGCGAATATCTCCTTGATAGCAGTAGAAATAGTCAGCCACTACTCTATATTTGACTCCAAAAATTTCGATGAGAACCAGCAAATCTCACGCAGTGATTTCGGGTTCTTCAGCAAATACATTTGACTACACAGCTCCAAATGCAGTACACAACTCCAGTCATTTCCTTTTTCCGGCAGAAATTAATCAAATAAAGTATGGAATTAAAAACAAATGAAGCTCCATAGCAATAGAACAACAACGAGAAACTGTGTAATGACAACGCAAATCAACGGACAACGAGCGGCAATTCCACGGCTCCAAAACAACTTTTTATATATGAAAATTTCTGGACAGCAGTAGTAAGACTTTAAAATAGCCAAATAAAGGCCGAAAATAACTTCAAATGGGTGTTCAGCTACTAATTGAAGGAGAAACAACCACAAACAACTCCGACTTCTATTTATAAGGAAGATCAACAGCAATAGCAACTAGAGCACAAATCCACAGCTCTGAACCAGATAACCCAGCAGATTCGACAACTTCAACAGTAATGAGACTTCAACACGTCCGAAACATCTACGGGTAGAAACTCGAACCCCGACGACACAATAGACTTTGGACTCGACCTTTTCGAATTCCTTTTTAAATTCAGCTGAAGGAAACAACCATTTACCGATTTTTGGTGACTGTTTGGGGTTAATTTTAATGGCTGATTTGACTGATTTTGGGGTGGAGACGAAGAAACAAGGGGGATTAGGGTATGTAAGGGTTGAAGAAGATGAAGACATGACCCGGGGGGGCTCTAGTTGTTGATTTGTGAAGAAGAAGAAGACGAACGGGAGGGTCTCTTTTTCAAAAAGTTGCGCTGATTCTCTCATCTGCCCTTTTTAGTGTATTAGGCATTACCTAATATAGGTCTAGGTTTAATGTGTATTTTTTGTGCATTTTGCCAATTAGTCCCTAGGTCTTTTTGTGTTAAGTCCTTAGGATCTTTTTATTTATTTTTTGTTCCAAAGAAGAGTCTAGAAGGGTCCTTAGGATTAGCCTAATGAGTATTGGATATTGAGCTTAAGGAATGGGCTAGAAACTTGGGCCTTTATGACTAGCTATGTTTAAAATTAGCCTAATTTAACTAAAAGTCTATCCATATAGCAATATTATCAAAAATATTAATTAGTCCTACTTAAGTAAAAATAATTATTAAAATAAAGACTGACCGTTAAAACAAAACTATTTTTTGGTATTTTTAGAGATTAAAATACTATTTTTTGTAGGGCTTTTGAAAGCCGATACACAAACTTTGAATTTTCTCATTTGAACACTGTGAGCACGTGATTTTTGTTTTCGCGACATTCACCCCAAAAGAAACAAAAATAATAGCAATTGGTCTTGCTGTATAATTTTTGGATTTTTACATGGCATGTTGTTAATTATTTATGATTTTTGCCCATTTTTTATTAAAACAAAATACAAAAAATGTGTGTCATGTGTAGTTTGAACCGTAACCCGGTTATTAAATGGAAAATCATAAAATATGCATTTTTTGTCCTGATTGTTGCCTTGTTTGATTTTACCTACTTTTAATATTTTAATATGCGTGTAATAATTACATTAAGTGTTAATGGTGTTTAATTTTTATTTAATTAGGTTTTGTGTTTAAGAAAAATTAGAAATAAAAGGAAAGGGAGCAATTTGTTTTAAATAAATTTGGGCTGGTTCCCCATTTCAAAATCTGAGGCCCAAACGAGCAGCCCAAGCCACCAGTCCAAACAGCCAATCTCCAGGCCACAAAACGACGTAGTTTGACACCAAAACTACGTCGTTTCAATGCCAATCCATCTCGACCATCAAACCAAACTGATCCAACGGTCCAGATCTCTCACCCATAACCCCATTACCCAACCCGTTACCCGAACCAACCCTGACCCTTACTAAGCCAAACGACACTGTTTCATTTAAGCCTTCAGATCCAAGTCGTTGATCTCGATTGATCCAACGGCTGAGATCAAGCCATCCACCCCATATATAAGCTTTCCACTCATACCCCACCCCCTTTCCGAATACCCCTCCTTCGTCCTCATCCTTTCCAACAAACCCAAAACCCCGGAACCCTAGCCGCCCCTTTTCCCCTCACCATTAATCCCGGCGGCATGGACGCCGGTGACCCCCACTTTAACACCATAGATGCACCTCACCACCCTGAACCCAAATCCATCAACCATTTAGCTCGAATCCCCTCCCACCTTCTCGAATCTTCATTTGAAGATTCGAGTCGGACCTCGACTTACCCCGATCTACCCCAGTTTCACACCAGACAGTCCCCGGACCTCCCTCGTGACCAAACCATGCTTGGTTTGGTCCGAATCTAACCAGGGAAACTTAGATCCCAAATCTACCCTTAGGAACCCTAGAAGTCCTGATGCTTGGTCTGTGGCCGTTTGAACTAAATAATTAGGGTCTAATGGACCTTAATCGAAGTGTTCTTAGTAGAGAACACTTCGATTAAAGTCCATTCATCCCCAAGAAGGATCGATTCAAATCCGAACTAGGGTTTGCTGATTTTTCAAGATTTCAGGTATTTGTGTCTTCCCTTTTATCAGTTCATGAGTTTTGCTGTAGTTAAACGTTTGTTTATTGCCCCAAAATGTTTAGTTGATTTTATTTTTGAATTATTTGTCGACTGTGTCCTGCCCACCTTGCCTGTACCTCTGTATATGGTCAAAGTCTTTCTTCATTCACTGATAATGTGTGTGTTTTGTAAACTGCATATTTGTTTGAATTTGTAATTGGTCATTTAATTAGTTCCCAAGGTCATTTCTGTATTGACATTACAACCCGAACCCCTTGTTCAATACTGTTAGATTTCTGATCATGGTCTTTGATTGTATAATTAGCATAGTCGATTCGATATGTGTCGTCGAATAGTTTTAGCTGTTTAAATGATAACAATTTGATCTGTTCTTGCTGAATATTGTTTGAATCAAAATTGAGAATCGACTATAGCTACTTATATTTGTTGATTTGAATCAGAAACTTAAGGATTTGGTTTGCAACCACAGTCCGAATTGGTGGCATGTGCATTTGTGCACAACATGTGTATAAAGGCCCTTTTTAGATTAAAATAGTTTTACAGCATATGCTGTCAGATTATATTCTTGCTGCCCATGTCTGCTTTTAGTTTAATAAAATGTTAAAGGGGACTGTCAGGGAATATCATGGGAGGAGTTTGTTAATTTTAAAAGATGAGTGGAAAAACCACAAACCACATGGGAGGGGACCTGAATGTGTTTAACAGACTGTAAAGGGTTGATTGCTAGGCTATAAAAAATAGGCAGAACTTCCATTAGAAGGACGGGGAATTTTGGAAAAGAAAAACACAGACAGATTTTAGACTAGAAAATTTAGACTGTGCCAGGAGATTGATTTTTAGAAGGCATAGATACAGAGAGATATCACAGAATAGGCATATACAGATATATACACAATAGAGAAAAACATACAAAAAATCAGAAACTGTTTCTTCCTACTGTTGTTTGGGTTTCATTTGTTCAATCTGTTCAATCAATCCTGATTTCTTCCAAGTCTCGACTAAGTCTATTGTTTGGTTTGCATTATTTGTTCTCCTGGACTTGGTTTTGTCTTGGAGCATTGTTTCTACTGCACTGTGTGCTGCTGTTGTGTTGTTACTACTTATTCTATCGGCTATAGTTGCACCTTGCTCTGGGATTTATCCTGTTGTTATCTGCTATTACTGCTGCTGCATTTGTTGCCATTGTTACTCTGCTGACTTCCCTTCTTCTTCAACTGTAAACACTTCCAGGTACACACTTCTGAAACCATGTGTCGTTAAAAGCTTGAAGTTTTGAAGCAGAAATAAAGAAATGAATGTTGTTTACTTCACAATGCTTGTGTTCAAAATATAGCCATAGTTTGAATAATAAGTTGGCCTGCATTTGTTTAACTTCAAACTGCAATTACTCTGTATGAATTAACATACATTCTGATTGAGATGAACTATTAGATAGCATTGTTTGTTAGATCAGACGTATTTTAATGCATATAACCATTGGGTCTTGATTTAGTTATGACATTATAACATAGAATCATGACAAACATCTGTATGTATTTTGTCTAGACCTCTGAACTGTCAAATCTGTTGTATTTGGTTCCATTTGACTTCAGGATAAATGTATCCCAAACAAATTCTCATGTGGTTACGTTAACAGTTTGGCCATGTACGCCAACTCTCTTGTTAGACTACTTGTTCCGATATAGGTTCGATATGGGCTTCGATATAGATTCACTGTTTCGAAATAATGTGATGACTTTTGAGGAAAACTAATAGGCATTTTTGAGTTCAATTAGTAGTAAGTTTTCCTAATAAACAGCCGATTTCATTAATCAAGCCCAAATAAGCAAGTTTTAAAATTCAAAATTGAAGGTCGTTTAATGTAAGTTTAGTATATGTTATTAGTTTGCTTGCAATCTCCCTTAGCAAATTAACAAGCGTATCCACTCGTTGAAGACAAGGCATGAGGTAACTCTCACCTCGCAAACAACCAATCAGGTAATCAAACAAAATTCGGATTCGGCAAACATAGTAAAGATTTAGCATGTAGTTGCTTAAAAAAGTAAATTTGGTATCTTCTTTCTTTTATTTTTTAGAGACAAACGTAATAGAAATGTAGTCACTTTAGGACGTCCTTTTTTTTAAAGTAATGAGACGAGCCTCGTCAAATAAAGATACACATTGCGGAGCCCTCAATAATTGATCCTAATAAACACATAGGTTTTGGGATGGACTGTCTAGAAAAGTTCACTCCTTCCCCAAAGATAATAACGCGTTAGGATCTTTAGGCGCGACTTAATTAAATTACATTCTTAAATTCGGGTGCACATTGATGTGACCCAAATCAAAATCTCAACAGGAGTCAAGATGTGTTAACAACTACGGGTGCATTGATTGCGACGTGGTTCAAGATGCATTTTCACGACATTGCAATTCTATAAAAAATGGTAATAATGAAAGCGGTCTAAACTTAATAAAAACACATAAGTCACAACATGTATTTAAATCAGATATTTAGCCATTATAACAATTTAAGCGACCGTGCTAGAACCACGGGATTCGAGGGTGCCTAACACCTTCCCTCGGGTCAAAAGAATTCCTTACTTAGAATTTCTGGTTCGCAGACTTCATTTGGAAAAGTCGAAAATTTCCTCGATTTGGGATTCAAGATAAACCGGTGACTTGGGACACCAAAAATCAAACCTTTCCCAAGTGGCGACTCTGAATTAAATAAATAATCTCATTTCGAATATTGTCACTTAAATTGGAAAAACTCCCTCGCGCATTTTTACCCTTCGGGGCCGGGCGCGGAAAAAGGTGGTGTGACAGCTCTGGCGACTCTGCTGGGGAAATTAGCGAACCCAGAACGTTGTTTAGGGTTCAGAATTCGAGCTTAGAATAATTGTTATATTTGGCTTTATTATCTGATCTTTATTACATGTTTTGGCATAACGTGCTAAATGTTGTCTTTTACCGCTTTGATATTATCTGAACTGTATATAAACTGTGCCGAAACCCTTCTCTTCTTACCTCCGGGGAGAAGCTCGCTGGTCGAGACTCCCTATTCTGTTAGTGTCAATACCTGAAATAAGAAAGAGGCCGGACAAGTTACAAAGCCGGACGATCTCGCGGGTCCCCGGTACGTAGCCCCCTCCTCGACTCGAGTTGTCCGCTCGGGTACACAGTCTAGAACATATACCCAGGTTATAAACCTAGTATAACAAAACCTCATGCCGGATCCCTAGTAGGAACGCTTATTTGCATCATGTTGCATTTGACATAGGGGACTCAACACAGGGGTTGGGTCCGTCTAGGACAGGCAACCTGAAATGAAAAGACCATCCTGCTGCATCCCGTTTGTTTTGCGCATTTATTTGCTTCGGATCTGCATGTTGACCGGTTTCTAAAAAAGGGAAAAATAGCAGCGTAGGGAGATAATTACTTATTTTGGAAAAATAAAACCAATGTCCAAGTAGTGTCAAAACCTCGCCGGAATTTTTTCTAAAAAAAAACACAAAAAGAATAAAAACAAAATTTGTCTTCTAGTTTGATTTATTTAAAAATATATATAAAAAAAATCCTTTTAATCACTTTCAAAATAAAAAAAAAAGAAAGAATTTATTTAAGAGTAAAAAGAAAAAAATGGAAAATTCATAATTCAAAAAAATGTGTTGTTTCCTTCGTAGTATCTCTTTTATAAGTTCAGACTAATAGTCCAAGTGCTTCCTTAAAAGATTTTCGAAATTTCAAAAAAAATGAAAAGAAGTTAAAATTCAAAGAAAAAATATTTTTAGTCATCGTCTCTTTTCAAAAATAATAAAAAACATATATAAAAAAAAGAAAAAATCTAGATTAAAAAAATAATAATATATTTTCTCCTTTCCTTTGTAAGTAGTTTATTAGAAAAAAGGGTTAGTTTATTACCTCTACGCCCGATCGACCGAACTACGCCGGTTTGATTCTCACACGGTGTGAGATACGTAGGCAACTCTCATCGGGTCCAACCTCCCATTTTGCAAAAAAATCTCTTAAAAAAAAGATCTAGATAATTTTTAAATTTTGAGTCTAATAAAGGTTTTTTTTTAATAATCACCCTAAATAAATGTGCAGGATGAGCACAATGCAAAATGAACACTTTTCGATAATGACTAAAATCCCTGTCAAGTTGCGGCTATGGTGGAATGATCTAGGTGTTGAAGGACAAGATGAAGTCAAGAAATATCTGAAAGGTCTCGTGGGTTTATTGGAAATCCAGCCTCGGGGAGATATCATAAGAGCTTTGGTTACCTACTGGGACCCGGCACACAATGTTTTCCACTTCTCCGATTTCGAACTCACCCCGACTCTGGAAGAAATGGCTGGGTACATCGGAAATGCTGAACTTCCTTTAAGGCAAAAATACCTGGTCGCCCTAAGAGCTGTCACGGTACATCGATTTCTGGACTCACTGAAAATACCCAGGATGGTCCGCAATTCAGATTTGGCCACCGGTTTTTGTAATCCATGCTTTATATACGACAGGTATGGTCATATAGGAGGATTCAACAATCCGATTAACAAGCTATGCAGCAAAGGTAGTCGTCAGAAGTGGGACAAGCACAGACGGGTGGCTTTCATGATAACATTCTTAGGCCTCCTAGTATTTCCAAGGAAAGATGGGAATATTGATCTGAAAATATCCGGGGTAGTCAGCACTTTGCTCACTCAAAACGATAGCACTCTCGCGCCTATGGTAGTATCTAATATTTTTCGAGCTCTCACAACTTGCAAATCAGGGGGGAATTTCTTCGAAGGTTGTAACTTGCTGCTACAAATGTGGATGACTAAACATCTCTGCCATCGCTCCGAGCTCTTGAGCCATGGTTCTTCAGAGAAAACTTGCATAGAAGAATTTTACACAAGAACCAAAGAGATCAGTCTGCCCAAAGGAGTTATGGCATGGACCTCATTCTTTCAAGCTCTTACCGCCAGCCAAATACAGTGGACACTGGGATGGCTGCCTGTTGATGAGGTCATATATATGCCAGCAACTGAAACTCATTTCCTGCTGATGGGACTTAAGAGAATTCAACCTTACGCGCCCTGCCGAGTCTTGAGACAGTTCGGAAGATACCAGATGATACCATACGAGGAGGATCTTAGTGTTCAAACGATTGAGATAAGTCCTAACGGACAATTTCCGGAAGCAAAAATCCGCCAGATATGGAATGAATGTCAATATTTGAAATCAGATACTTGTGTGCGGGATCGAGCCAAAGGTGAAACAGCGCCAGGTTACCTTGCGTGGTATATAAGGGAACTCGAGCATGAAAGGCTGGCTAAGAGACCCCACATCCTGAATTTTGCCGAATCGTCGCAAAGGCAGTGGGATTGGTTAGCAAAAGAAAGAAGCTACTGTGCCGAAATCAGCAGTTTAAAGCAACAAGTGGAAAGCCTGAAATATGAGCACAACGTGCAAGTTGCTACCGATATGGGAGGGCGGAACAGGTTGATTCAGGAAAATGCTCAGAGCCCAGATCAAATAGATAAGGATGGATGCGGATAAACAACCAAGGAGTCAATCCGACGGGCAGTTGATAAAAAGGCTAAAAAGTGAAGTCAGGTATTGGCAAGAGGGTTTAGAGAAATCTGAAACTGTCATAGCAGAGCTCAGGGCATAGTGGGATACAAGAGCAGATAAACATCGCCGATACTTGAATCAATTGAAAGGCGACCACGAGAAAACTGTTGCTAAAATGAAGAGAGAAATGGCTATACTTGAGATCAAAGCAGTTAATCAGGCCGAGGATTTCAGAGTTGAGAGCAGATACTGGTATGACTTGTTAGCCCAGATGAAGTTAGAAGTACGACGATTGAAGAATCAGCATATACATGATTCCCAGGTATTCAAGATGTGTAGCGATCAGGTAAAATGCCTACTCGTAGAGAAGAAGCAAACCAGAGATAGGATCAAGGCCATTGCCCATGCCATCACTAGGCGATGTCTACGATGTGAGAACATGACCAGCGTTACCGTCCTCTCGGCAGTGATGGGTTATGTCAAGCAGACCATGCATGAGCTGGAGCAACTTAAGAGGGATCTCACACCTAGGACCGCGACAAGGCCGAACGATGCCCCGCGGGCACCAATTTTAAAAACCATAATGTACTCATAAGTCGAGTCTGTATCTTAGCATCTTTTGCCTGTTTTTTCCATCATGGTGTTTTAGTCTATTTGAGTCTAGGTTTATATTTTTTTCAAAGTTTGCTTTTTCTTTTGCAAAATGTAGTTTGATAGACCGTTTCAACAATAAAGGGTGTGTTTCTTTTACACTCATTTGTGTATTTGAACTATGTAATGATCTGATTCACGTGGCATCGTGATACGTAGGCAATCCTCATCGGATCCGGTCGCAGTTTAACCAAAGAGAAAAATTGAAAAAAAAGGGAAAATAATAAAAGGAAAGCCTAAAAGAATGCCGGAATGACACATGCTTTCGTCGCAAACATGTAGGAATCCATTTAACTGTATAGGTGCATCATGCCCCAACGTGAGATTGCCTATCCGTTATTTGATTCGAATTAACCGTTCGTTTGTCGTTGAGTTCCTTCCAGGCTTTTGGAAAGGTGGTTGGTGTGGTGAAAGTCTGGCCTCGCACCCGTATTTCACGAGATCGAAAGGGAGTGTTCAATTACCTATTGTTAAGACAGGAGGCAGTGCTCACACTTACTTCACAAGGTCAAAAGGAAGTGTAGAAATGTCTTCAGAGATTCCGTTGCCAACAATCCCTGTTTCCGAGGAAAGTTCTATCTCGGCCGTCCTCACGCCCGAATCCGCAACTGCGGAGGAAAATAGAATCTTGCGGCTCCGCATGCTGGAAATGCTTGATGACTGGAATAATGGAAAAGAGCCACCAAGCATCGTCCCTGGATTTCCTGAGTTATTCTCCAGGACAAGCGGGACTTCTAATGTCCCCATAAGTTATCCTGCTACCCCATTCGGATACCCAGCCATTTCAGCCTTCTCTGCTGGATCGCCCTCTGAGTCTCATCCTCGAGTGTCAACGACGGATGTAAACACAAATATCTTTATTGCATCACCTTGCCCAATCACGGCACAACCTGCTGCATACAAGCCGACTTTTGACTCGTCCTCGTTTACATTCCAAGCCCCATCTTTCTCAATGGAACCAACTAGGTTTGCCACCAGCACTAATCCTCCACAGCCTCAGTGCGAGCTTGCACCTGGGCAGGATCAGAACCCCAGAATTGCTGAACAAAATGAGATGGCCAAAAGAATGAGAAGCCTTGAACAGAGTTTGAAGAACATGCAAGGTTTGAGCGGACAGAAAAGCGTCTCTTACACCGACCTATGCATGTTCCCTCACGTGCACCTACCAGTGGGTTTCAAGACCCCAAAGTTTGAGAAGTACGACGGGCACGGTGACCCCATTGCTCACCTCAAGAAATATTGCAACCAATTAAGGGGAGCCGGCGGAAAAGAGGAATTGCTAATGGCATATTTCGGGGAAAGTCTGGTAGGAATAGCCTCGGAATGGTACATGGACCAGTACATGTCCCGATGGCATGTCTGGGATGATCTCGCTAGAGATTTTGTCCCAGTATAACATCGACATCGCACCAGACCGAAATTCTCTGTCGAACTTGAAGAAGAAACCTTCAGAAAGCTTCAGAGAGTATGCTATTAAGTGGCGCGAGCAGGCTTCGAGGGTGAAGCCTCCCATGGATGAGGTGGAAATGGTCACTACTTTTCTCCAGGCTCAAGAGTCTGACTATTTCCAAAACATGATGTCAGCCATGGGAAAGCCGTTCGTAGAAGCGATTAAGATTGGAGAGATGGTGGAGAATGGGCTAAAAATGGGTAGGATTTTGATTCAAGAAGCCATAAGGGCAACCTCCCAAGCCGTCCAAAGCGGGTCTGGAGGAATGGCAAGAGGGAAGAAAAAAGAGGAAACGGTTATGGCAGCATCGGAAGCAAGGGAATATCGTAATCCCAGGCCCCGTTTTCCAGAGAGGACTCCACAACACTACTACCCCCACCAAAACATGACATATGCTCCTCAACCATACATGGTTATGAACACTCAGCCTTATGTCCATCCGCCACAACAAGCCAACCGAGGCCAAGCTCCACCTCCCAGAAATCAGCCTCCATACCGCAACCACTATAACCCACAGCCTCCGCAAAATAATTTCCGTCCTCAGGAACCACCTAGAAGGCGGACTTTCACGCCTATAGGTGAGCCATACTCTACTTTGTTCCCGAAGCTAGTCCAGTGGGGTTTCCTGCAGCCAGTCCCTCAGACAAGGCACAACCCGACATCACCTTCTTACAAAGCCGGTGTCAGATGCGCCTATCATTCAGGGGCCTAGGGGCACGATACAAATGACTGCTGGTCATTGAGAAGAGTGGTCGAGAATTTAATAGAGCAAGGGAAAATAGTGCTGAGGGACGAGGAGGTCCCAAATGTGACTAACAATCCATTACCTGCTCACAATAATGGGCCGTTGATCGGAATGATTTGCGAAGACAAAGAATTTGACCCTGCTTTGAAAGCTATAATCGCCATTGTCGACGCAGGGAAAGAGCCTGAAATGACCCAGAAACCAAAAAAAGGGGAAAAGGCCATTACTGTAAAGTGCTAGCCTGAAAAGAAGGTGGAGGAGAAGGCGTTGCCGGTGAAGAATGGAGTTCTTTACATCCCACGAGGTCGAGCAGAGAAGCAGCAGAGCTTCGAGGTCAAAAGGGCAAAATCTATGTACGTACCGAAAGGCGCCTATGTGGTCCGGGGGACGATTCAATCACCTCGGCTGAATGAGCCAGTGGTTATCGGACGCGTGCCACAAAAGCCGATGACCAACCCGTCCACTGTGCCGTGGAATTATCAAAGGACGTTGGTAACGTACAAAGGTAAAGAAGTCACAGGGGAACTTCCGGAAAGTACTTTCATTGGAAGGTATTCAAGCACCCAAGAGCTGAACAACGCCACACGGAGACGCTTCCCGCCAAAGAAGCCCATAAGCATCGAAGAAGCAGAATTTTTCTTCCAACAAATGAAAATGCCAGACTATGAAGTAATAGATCAACTGCGCAAGTGCCCTGAGCAAGTGTCCATGTTATCTCTGCTAATGAGGTCAACCGAGCATCAAAAGATCTTACTCAAGACCCTGAATGAAGCATACGTCCCAGCTGAAACCTCGGTTGAACAACTGGAACAGATGACGGAGAGGTTCTTTGCCATCAACCAAGTCTCTTTCAGCAAGAACGATTTACCCCCAGAGGGAGCGGCACACAACAAAGCCTTGCATCTAACAGTTAAATGCGAAGGCTACTACGTCAAACGGGTGATGTTGGATGAGGGTTCAGGTGTTGACATTTGTCCGCTCTCCACACTACAGAGAATGGAAATTGGGACCGGAAGAATCTGCCCCAATAATGTCTGCGTGAGGGATTTTGACGGCATCAAGAGAGACACCCTTGGAGAAATAGACTTGATATTGACCATAGGGCCAGTGGAGTTTGAGGTAACTTTCCAAGTGCTTGACATGGACACGTCCTACAATTTCCTCCTCGGAAGGCCCTGGATTCATGCGGCGGGAGCTGTGCCTTCCACTCTTCATCAGATGGTGAAGTTTGAGTACGAAGACCGAGAGATCGTGGTCCATGGAGAAGACGAGAATGCTATTTATCGGGACCCATCCATCCCATATCTCGAACCAAGAGAAGGGAGCGAACACACGGTCTATCAAGCTTTCGAGATTGTGTTAGCAGAGCAGCATGAAGAGGGAAAACCTTGCCCCCAACCTTTCTTGTCTAACGCATCGGTTATGGTGTCTAAAGAGATGATCCGGCACAGATTCAGGCCAGGAAAAGGGCTCAGACGAACATTGCAGGGAATAACGGAACCCATCACCCTGCCTTCCGCCAAAAAACTTTTTGGGATAGGTTTTCAACTGACCCCAGAAGATGAAGAATGGGCAAGGAAAAGGAAGAATAAGGGGTGGAAATTGCCTCGTCCACTGCCGACTTTATATGAAACTTTCGTCGGACCAAGATATACTGAAGAAGAAGACGACGAGGTTTTCACGGCTGAGGAAATCGAGGAGATATGTGGGGCAATGAGAGAAATGCTCTACGAGGCTCACATGGTTCAACTAGGAGAAGGCACCAGCACCGCCGAAATACTATATATGGGGCAAAACGCCAAACTCCGAAACTGGGAGGCCACGCCATTCTCGACTAGACGGAAGTCCGGGTAGACTTGTCCTGCCACCTTTCCTACATCACAAGTTATCTCCAGGATATAACTTGGATGTTTTCTTCTTTTAATTGTTGTTTTGAATTCCTGAGTTTGTAAACATTGTTGTCTTCCAAATTTCAAGAAGAAAAAAATAAAAAAATAAAAAAAAATCATCATGGTTTTCCCATTTTTCCTTTGTTCTGATTTTGTTATTTTTCCTTTATCTTTTCTTTCAGTTATAATAATGCGGCTTTAAATATGACATGCTCGCGGACTTCACGCCCAGATCACAGTGAGTTATTTAATTGTGAAATAATGAACCCAGAACCAGAATATGATGAAGAAGAGGCTTTTAGGGAAATAAACCGAGAGTTGGAACATTTTGAGAATAAACCTAAGCCAAATCTGAATGACACCGAACCGGTTAATTTAGGAACTCCTGAAGAAATCCGGGAGACCAAAATAAGCATTCACACGGACAAGAAAACGCGAGAGGCGATAATTCAACTTCTTTTTGAATTTAAAGACGTGTTTGCTTGGTCATATGATGACATGCCGGGTCTAGGTGTTGATCTAGTGGTTCATAAATTGCCGATTCATCCTGATTGTCCTCCAGTTCAACAAAAGCAACGAAAGTTCAAAACTGAGGTCAGTGACAAGATTAAAGAGGAGATCACCAAACAACTGAAAACGGGAGTGATTCGGGTAGTCCAGTATACAACATGGTTGGCAAATGTGGTTCCAGTACCGAAAAAAGACGGGAAGACTCGGGTATGTGTAGATTACCGAGATTTGAATATAGCAAGTCCCAAAGATAATTTCCCACTGCCCAACATCCACATCCTTGTTGATAATTGCGCCAAACACGAGATACAGTCTTTCGTAGATTGTTACGTTGGGTATCATCAGGTATTGATGGATGAAGAAGACGCTGAGAAAATTGCCTTCACCACGCCTTGGGGCACCTATTGTTATCGGGTCATGCCATTTGGTCTGAAGAATGCTGGGGCTACTTACATGAGGGCCATGACTGCCATTTTTCATGACATGATGCATCAGGAAATAGAGGTGTACGTGGACGACGTGATAGTCAAGTCCAGGACGCAGGATAATCACATCCAAGACTTGAGGAAATTCTTCGAGAGATTAAGGAAGTATGACTTGAAGCTGAACCCAGCCAAATGCGCTTTCGGAGTTCCGTCGGGCAAACTTTTGGGCTTCATCGTAAGCAGGAGAGGTATCGAGCTAGATCCAACTAAGATAAAATCCATCAGAGATCTGCCTCCCCCGAGAACAAAGAAAGACGTGATGAGTCTGTTGGGCAGGTTGAACTACATCAGTCGGTTTATTGCCCAGCTGACAAGCACGTGTGAGCCCATATTCAAGCTGTTAAGGAAAGATGCGGCGATTAAATGGACAACTGAGTGTCAAGAAGCCTTTGATAAAGTCAAAGAATACCTTTCGAATCCCCCAGTCTTGGTCCCTCCAGAACCAGGGAGGCCACTTTTCTTGTATCTGACAGTCTTGGAGAACTCTTTCGGTTGCGTCCTCGGGCAACACGACATAACCGGAAAGAAGGAGCAAGCAATCTACTACTTGAGCAAGAAATTCACCGGCTACGAGGCCAAATACACTCTGCTGGAAAGGACATGTTGCGCTCTGACGTGGGTTGCTCAAAAGCTGAGACATTATCTCCAAGCCCACACTACTTTCCTCATAAGCAGGCTGGATCCTTTGAAGTATATATTTCAGAAACCAATGCCTACTGGAAGACTGGCCAAGTGGCAAATCTTATTTACTGAATTCGACATAGTCTATGTCACTCGCACGGCAATGAAAACCCAGGCGCTAGCAGATCATTTGGCTGAAAATCCGGTCGATGAGGAATACCAGCCATTGAGCACCTACTTTCCAGATGAAGAAATAAATACTGTAGAAGTGGTCTCGGAGAATGCTCATATTTGGAAGATGTTCTTTGATGGAGCTGTAAACGCCAAAGGTGTAGGGATTGGGGCAATTTTGATCTCGCCCTCCGGTTAGCATTATCCAACCACAGCTAGACTACGTTTCTTTTGCACAAATAATACAGCTGAGTATGAAGCCTGCATCATGGGCATGCATATGGCGATCGATCAGGATGTCGAAGACTTACTAATCATGGGAGATTCTGACCTGATTATCCGGCAAGCCTAAGGTGAATGGGAAACTCGGGATGTCAAGCTTATTCCTTACCGACAGCACGTGGAGGACCTCAGCCAGCATTTTAAATCAATAGAGTTCAAGTATGTCCCGCGGTGTCACAATGAACTAGCAGATGCACTTGCTACTTTGGCTTCAATGCTACCTTACCCAGGCAACGCCCACGTCGATCCCTTGGAAATCCAAATCAGGGAGAGGCACGGTTACTGTAACGTAATCGAGGCAGAATCAAGTATACAACCATGGTACCATGATATCAAGAGGTTCTTGAAGACACAAGAATACCCCGAGCATGCTACTGGAGATCAAAAGAGAACCATTAGGCGGCATGCAAGTGGTTTCTTTTTGAGCGGTGAATTGTTGTACAAAAGGACCCCGGACCTCAACCTACTAAGATGTGTTGACGCCGAGGAGGCAAGAAAGATCATGCACGAAGTACACGCAGGAGTGTGCGGACCCCACATGAACGGGTACGTCTTGGCAAAGAAAATCCTTCGAGCAGGTTATTATTGGATAACCATGGAAAAGGACTGCTTTAGTTTTGTTCGGAAGTGTCACCAGTGTCAGGTGCACGGTGATTTGATTTATGCACCTTGGCCATTTGTCGCCTGGGGCATGGACGTCATTGGTCCGATCAAGCCGAAAGCCTCAAATGGACATAGATTTATACTGGTTGCCATCGACTACTTCACAAAATGGGTAGAGGCTGTAACTCTCAAGTCGGTCACCAAAAAAGCTGTAGTGGATTTTGTACATTCAAATCTTATTTGTTGTTTCGGTATTCCTGCAACTATCATCACAGATAACTCAGCAAACCTGAACAGTCACTTGATGGGAGATGTATGCGAGCAATTCAAAATAACGCATAAGAATTCTACTCTTTATTGGCCAAAGGCCAATGGCGCTATAGAAGCAGCAAACAAAAACATTAAGAAGATTTTGAGGAAAACGATCCAAAGTTCCCGACAGTGGCATGAGCAGTTGCCATTTGCATTGTTGGGGTATCGCACTATGGTACGCACGTCAGTAGGAGCAACTCCTTATCTTTTGGTTTATGGGACCAAGGCTGTAATACCGGCAGAGGTAGAAATTCCTTCACTTCGAACCATTGTCGAAGCAGAAATCGAAGACAGCGAGTGGGTCAAGACTCGATTAGAGCAATTGACTTTGATCGATGAGAAGCGAATGGCCGCGGTTTGTCACGGACAGTTGTACCAACGAAGAATGGCCCGTGCTTACAACAAGAAAGTCCGACCCAGGAATTTCGAAGTAGGTCAGCTGGTACTGAGGCGTATTCTGCCACATCACCAGGAAGCAAAAGGGAAATTTGCTCCAAATTGGAAAGGCCCATACATCATAAGGAAGATATTGCCGAGAGGAGCATTGTATCTAGGTGATATCGAAGGAATTGACCCCGAAACAGTAGTAAATGCAGATGCAGTCAAGAGATACTACGTCTGAATGACACCCCATCGGTCCTGACACATTTGAAATGCTGAAGATTTTATTCCCACTATCAACTCTCTCTACAAGCCTTTGAGCCGGTTACATTTAAAAAAAAACAAATAAAACAAAACATTGATTGAGGCCTGAACTACGTTTGACTTGATTCCGAAAGGATACGTAGGCAGCCTCTCCCTGAGGTTCAGTCACACCAATAATAAAATCTCATTTACCCTGAAATTGAAACCGGGGAACGTCAAGCGGTTTAGAAGTTAGTATCATTTACTTTTCTTTGCCAAGCACAAGCCTTTCAGATCAATTACCAAAGGTAACGGGATGCCAAAAAGCGCCACGAATGAAGACGGGTACACTGTAAATAGAGAGAAATAAAATGAGAGAGTCTCGTCGGTGAAAACCTCCGGGCACCGCGAGGCGACGGGAGTAGAGAAATCAAAAAGAGAGAGCTTGTGTAGTAAAAACTCGTAAAGAGTGCTATCAAGCGACAGCAAGGAGGGAAACGAGAGAGGTCAACTAGCGAAAACCCGCAAAGGGCGCTGTTGGCCGAAAAGATGACTCCACCCCAGGAAGTCTCGGCAAAGTTCCACCGGTTTGAAACACAAACCCATTTTGGTTCGAGAGGAAATGCAAGTTCATTGAAGGTCAGGCGTCCAGTCCAAAGAGCATGTCATGTCCATTTAAAGTCAGCATTGTTTTCCTCAGATAAGTCTTTTCGTCCCGAAAGGGACACTTCTTTTCTGAAGTTTGCTTTCTCCTTTCTTTGCTTTTCTTCGAATCCCTTTCATTTTTAACCTTGAGTTCCAGATATACCGGAAAGGATAGGTGGCAGGTTTGGTTTCACGAAATTCCGTTTTGAAGGAAAATACCTCGTTTCGGTTGCACGTTTGTCCGAACCTGATGAATCATGATGTTCGACTACATTTTAAAAAAAAAGGAGAAAAATTTCCCCAGCAAGTCCGCCTTGTAAAAATCCCCACAGAACTTCCCTTGTACAAATCCCCACAGAACTTCCCTTTGTACAATTCCCCCACAGCGCCATCCTTTTGTAAAATTCCCCAGCGAGCTTTCCCAACAAATCCCGGCAAGTCCGCTTTGCAACAAATCCCCGGCAAGACCGCCTTGTACAAATCCCCACAGAGTCTACCCATTAAAATCCCCATTGAAAATCCCCGAGCAAAACGGGACCAAAAAGAGCCTTACGAGGCAAATCATCCCAGAATCTGGGAATACAAGCCTAAGCAGTCTAAAGGGTTTCGCCGTTTGAATCCAATCAATGGTAGGACTCCTCAACAGAAATAAGGACGCGACAAGGCAACTGGAACAATCAAGGTTACCGAACCAACCGCCATTTCCGAACTAACAATTGTTCTTTGTTTGAGAAGTTGAAACAGGTATAATCCAAGACAACCGTGCAAGAAGCAGGTGTCACCCAAAGAAGAAGGTACATGGATACAAGAAACAGTTTAGCAATAAGGAATCCACTCGAAAGGTAAGTTTCCACAAGATTCCCTTTTATCTTCTACTAAACTGAGAAAATTCAAAAAAAAGAGGTCAGTTAGTATCCTCGAACTTTGTCCCCAGCCAGTCAGCATTAGGGTTTTAAACCCTAAACTGAACTTTTTTCCTTTAGTCAGCATTAGGGTTCTAAACCCTAAACTGAACTTTTTCCTTTAGTCAGCATTAGGGTTTTAAACCCTAAACTGAACTCTTTCCTTTAGTCAGCATTAGGGTTTTAAACCCTAAACTGAACTTTTTCCATTCAGTCAGTATTAGGGTTTTAAACCCTAAACTGAACTCTTTCCTTTAGTCAGTATTAGGGTTTTAAACCCTAAACTGAACTCTTTCCTTTAGTCAGCATTAGGGTTTTAAACCCTAAACTGAACTTTTTCCATTCAGTCAGCATTAGGGTTTTAAACCCTAAACTGAACTTTTTCCTTTAGTCAGCATTAGGGTTTTAAACCCTAAACTGAACTTTTTCCTTTAGTCAGCATTAGGGTTTTAAACCCTAAACTGAACTTTTCCTTTAGTTAGCATTAGGGTTTTAAACCCTAAACTGAACTTTTTCCTTCAGTCAGCATTAGGGTTTTAAACCCTAAACTGAACTTTTCCATTCAGTCAGCATTAGGATTTTAAACCCTAAACTGAACTTTTTCCATTCAATTAGCATTAGGGTTTTAAACCCTAAACTAAACTTTTCCATTCAGTCAGCATTAGGGTTTTAAACCCTAAACTGAACTTTTTCCATTCAGTCAGCATTAGGGTTTTAAACCCTAAACTGAACTTTTTCCTTTAGTCAGCATTAGGGTTTTAAACCCTAAACTGAACTTTTTCCATTCAGTCAGCATTAGGGGTTTAAACCCTAAACTAAACTTTTTCCATTCAGTCAGCATTAGGGTTTTAAACCCTAAACTGAACTTTTTCCTTTAGTCAACATTAGGGTTTTAAACCCTAAACTGAACTTCTTCCATTTAGTCAGCATTAGGGTTTTAAACCCTAAACTGAACTCTTTCCTTCAGCCAACATTAGGGTTTTAAACCCTAAACTGAACTTTTCCTTTAGTCAGCATTAGGGTTTTAAACACTAAACTGAACTCTTTCTTTTAGTCAGCAATAAGGATTTTAAACCCTAAACTGAACTTTTCCTTTAGTCAACATTAGGGTTTTAAACCCTAAACTTAACTTTTTCTTTTAGTCAGCATTAGGGTTTTAAGCCCTAAACTGAACTTCTTCCATTTAGTCAGCATTAAGGTTTTAAACCCTAAACTGAACTTTTTCCTTCAGTCAGCATTAGGGTTTTAAACCCCATACTGAACTTTTCCTTTATTCAGCATTAGGGTTTTAAACCCTAAACTGAACTTTTCCCTTCAGTCAGCATTAGGGTTTTAAACCCTAAACTGAACTTCTTCCATTTAGTCAGCATTAGGGTTTTAAACCCTAAACTAAACCCTAAACTGAACTTTTTCCTTTAGTCAGCATTAGGGTTTTAAACCCTAAACTGAACTTCTTCCATTTAGTCAGCATTAGGGTTTTAAACCCTAAACTGAACTCTTTCCTTCAGTCAGCATTAGGGTTTTAAACCCTAAACTGAACTTTTTCTTTAGTCAGCATTAGGGTTTTAAACCCTAAACTTAACTTTTTCTTTTAGTCAGCATTAGGGTTTTAAACCCTAAACTGAACTTCTTCCATTTAGTCAGCATTAGGGTTTTAAACCCTAAACTGAAATCTTTCCTTCAGTCATCATTAGGGTTTTAAACCCTTAAACTGAACTCTTTTCCTTTAGTCAGTATTAGGGTTTTAAACCTTAAACTGAACTCTTTTCCTTTAGTCAGCATTAGGGTTTTAAACCCTAAACTGAACTTTTTCCTTTAGTCAGCATTAGGGTTTTAAACCCTAAACTGAACTTTTCCTTTAGTCAGCATTAGGGTTTTAAACCCTAAACTGAACTTTCCCTTTCAGTCAGCATTAGGGTTTTAAACCCTAAACTGAACTTTTCCATTCAGTCAGCATTAGGGTTTTAAACCCTAAACTGAACTTTTTCCATTCAGTCAGCATTAGGGCTTTAAACCTAAACTGAACTTTTTCCTTTAGTCAGCATTAGGGTTTAAACCCTAAACTGTACTTTTTCCATTCAGTCAGCATTAGGGTTTTAAACCCTAAACTGAACTTTTTCCATTCAGTCAGCATTAGGGTTTTAAACCCTAAACTGAACTTTTAGGGTTTTAACATTAGGGTTTTAAACCCTAAACTGAACTTCTTCCGTTTAGTCAGCATTAGGGTTTTAAACCCTAAACTGAACTCTTTTCTTCAGTCAGCATTAGGGTTTTAAACCCTAAACTGAACTTTTCCTTTAATCAGTATTAGGGTTTTAAACCCTAAACTGAACTTTTTCTTTTAGTCAGCATTAGGGTTTTTAAACCCTAAACTGAACTCTTTCCTTCAGCCAACATTAGGGTTTTAAACCCTAAACTGAACTTTTCCTTTAGTCAACATTAGGGTTTTAAACACTAAACTGAACTCTTTCTTTTAGTCAGCAATAAGGATTTTAAACCCTAAACTGAACTTTTCCTTTAGTCAACATTAGGGTTTTAAACCCTAAACTTAACTTTTTCTTTTAGTCAGCATTAGGGTTTTAAACCCTAAACTGAACTTCTTCCATTTAGTCAGCATTAAGGTTTTAAACCCTAAACTGAACTTTTTCCTTCAGTCAGCATTAGGGTTTTAAACCCCATACTGAACTTTTCCTTTATTCAGCATTAGGGTTTTAAACCCTAAACTGAACTTTTCCCTTCAGTCAGCATTAGGGTTTTAAACCCTAAACTGAACTTCTTCCATTTAGTCAGCATTAGGGTTTTAAACCCTAAACTAAACCCTAAACTGAACTTTTCCTTTATTCAGCATTAGGGTTTTAAACCCTAAACTGAACTTTTTCCTTTAGTCAGCATTAGGGTTTTAAACCCTAAACTGAACTTCTTCCATTTAGTCAGCATTAGGGTTTTAAACCCTAAACTGAACTCTTTCCTTCAGTCAGCATTAGGGTTTTAAACCCTAAACTGAACTTTTTCTTTAGTCAGCATTAGGGTTTTAAACCCTAAACTTAACTTTTTCTTTTAGTCAGCATTAGGGTTTTAAACCCTAAACTGAACTTCTTCCATTTAGTCAGCATTAGGGTTTTAAACCCTAAACTGAACTCTTTCCTTTAGTCAGCATTAGGGTTTTAAACCCTAAACTGAACTCTTTCCTTTAGTCAGCATTAGGGTTTTAAACCCTAAACTGAACTTTTCCTTTAGTCAGCATTAGGGTTTTAAACCCTAAACTGAACTTTTTCCTTTAGTCAGCATTAGGGTTTTAAACCCTAAACTGAACTTTTCCTTTAGTCAGCATTAGGGTTTTAAACCCTAAACTGAACTTTCCCTTTCAGTCAGCATTAGGGTTTTAAACCCTAAACTGAACTTTTCCATTCAGTCAGCATTAGGGTTTTAAACCCTAAACTGAACTTTTTCCATTCAGTCAGTATTAGGGCTTTAAACCCTAAACTGAACTTTTTCCTTTAGTCAGCATTAGGGTTTAAACCCTAAACTGTACTTTTTCCATTCAGTCAGCATTAGGGTTTTAAACCCTAAACTGAACTTTTTCCATTCAGTCAGCATTAGGGTTTTAAACCCTAAACTGAACTTTTAGGGTTTTAACATTAGGGTTTTAAACCCTAAACTGAACTTCTTCCGTTTAGTCAGCATTAGGGTTTTAAACCCTAAACTGAACTCTTTTCTTCAGTCAGCATTAGGGTTTTAAACCCTAAACTGAACTTTTCCTTTAATCAGTATTAGGGTTTTAAACCCTAAACTGAACTTTTTCTTTTAGTCAGCATTAGGGTTTTTAAACCCTAAACTGAACTTTTCCTTTAGTCAACATTAGGGTTTTAAACGCTAAACTGAACTTTTTCTTTTAGTCAGCATTAGGGTTTTAAACCCTAAACTGAACTTCTTCCATTTAGTCAGCATTAGGGTTTTAAACCTTAAACTGAACTTTTTCCTTCAGTCAGCATTAAGGTTTTAAACCCCAAACTGAACTTTTCCTTTAGTCAGCATTAGAGTTTTAAACCCTAAACTGAAATTTTCCCTTCAGTCTGCATTAGGGTTTTAAACCCTAAACTGAACTTCTTCCATTTAGTCAGCATTAGGGTTTTAAACCCTAAACTGAACTCTTTCCTTTAGTCATCATTAGGGTTTTAAACCCTAAACTGAACTCTTTCCTTCAGTCAGCATTAGGGTTTTAAACCCTAAACTGAACTTTTCCTTTAGTCAGCATTTGGGTTTTAAACCCTAAACTGAATTTTTTCTTTTAGTCAGCATTAGGGTTTTAAACCTTAAACTGAACTTCTTCTATTTAGTCAGCATTAGGGTTTTAAATCCTAAACTGAACTCTTTCCTTCAGTCAGCATTAGGGTTTTAAACCCTTAAACTGAACTTTTTCCTTTAGTCAGCATTAGGGTTTTAAACCTTAAACTGAACTTTTTCTTTTAGTCAGCATTAGGGTTTTAAACCCTAAACTGAACTCTTTCCTTCAGTCAGCATTAGGGTTTTAAACCCTAAACTGAACTTTTCCTTTAGTCAGCATTAGGGTTTTAAACCCTAAACTGAACTTTTTCCATTTAGTCAGCATTAGGGTTTTAAACCCTAAACTGAACTCTTCCCTTTAGTCAGCATTAGGGTTTTAAACCCTAAACTGAACTTTTCCCTTTAATCAGGATTAGGGTTTTAAACCCTAAACTGAACTTTTTCTTAATCAGCATTAGGGCCCCGACCCTAAACTGAACTTTTCCCCAGTTGGTCGGCATTAGGGTTTCAACTCTAAACTGAACTTCTCCCCAGCTAGTCAACATTAGTGCTCCAACCCTGAACTGAACTATTTCCATTCCGCCAGCATTAGGGCTCCAACCCTTAACTGAGCATTTGTCTGTCAGCCAGCATTAGGGCTCCAACCCTGAACTGAACATTTTTACCTTATGGCAATATTAGGGATCCAATTCCGGAGTTGCATTTTGTAGTTCAATCCTTTCATCAACTCTATAAACTTCCTAGCAACTAACTCACGAAATTTTCCTAGTAGAACTGGGGCAGAAAATTTCGCTCGTTTGTTTTTCCTCGCAGGTCTGACCTATAGCCACATGGGTCGAAACGACCCACAAGATGAGTCTCAACTCAGAATCAAAGAAGAAAAAGATGAAAAGAAGATGAGTCGAGTTATTCGGAAAGGCGAGGGACGGATCGTTCAAAGGTTTGATCAAGGTCGCGAATTCTACCAACCCCGTCTTACCCAGTACCGGAAATAAATAGGCACCTACAACTTGCAAGCATCAAGAGTCCGATCGAAGTCTTCAAGCAGAATCGGCTAAGACCCAGGATCAAGTCGCAAAAGAATCATAGATAGGAATCTTGTAACTAGCGGTTGGTATGCATACGTAGTTAGTTCAGTTTCAATTTTCCTTTATTTGTAATAAGGGAGTCAGTAAGCAGCAACGGCAACAGCAGTAACGGCAAGCATTGCAGTCCTATGGTAGTCCCAGCTACCCAAAGTTTCCCGAACTACATTGACCTGATTCCTGTTTAGCCCAGGATATGTAGGAAATCTTCGAAGCAAAGATTCGGTCAAATTGTTCAAATCTTTCAAAAAAAAATGTGCTTCACACGGAATAGTCCAATAGGCAAAAAAAAATCGCTCATATCCGCTCACTTTTCTTTGCACGAAAACTCTTCGTGTTTCCGAACAAAGAGGGGCAGCTGTGAGCACGTGATTTTTGTTTTCGCGACATTCACCCCAAAAGAAACAAAAATAATAGCAATTGGTCTTGCTGTACAATTTTTGGATTTTTACATGGCATGTTGTTAATTATTTATGATTTTTGCCCATTTTTTATTAAAACAAAATACAAAAAATGTGTGTCATGTGTAGTTTGAACCGTAACCCGGTTATTAAATGGAAAATCATAAAATATGCATTTTTTGTCCTGATTGTTGCCTTGTTTGATTTTACCTACTTTTAATATTTTAATATGCATGTAATAATTACATTAAGTGTTAATGGTGTTTAATTTTTATTTAATTAGGTTTTGTGTTTAAGAAAAATTAGAAATAAAAGGAAAGGGTGCAATTTGTTTTAAATAAATTTGGGCTGGTTCCCCATTTCAAAATCTGAGGCCCAAACGAGCAGCCCAAGCTACCAGTCCAAACAGCCAATCTCCAGGCCACAAAACGACGTAGTTTGACACCAAAACTACGTCGTTTCAATGCCAATCCATCTCGACCATCAAACCAAACTGATCCAACGGTCCAGATCTCTCACCCGTAACCCCATTACCCGACCCGTTACCCGAACCAACCCTGACCCTTACTAAGCCAAACGACACCGTTTCATTTAAGCCTTCAGATCCAAGTCGTTGATCTCGATTGATCCAACGGCTGAGATCAAGCCATCCACCCCATATATAAGCTTTCCACTCATACCCCACCCCCTATCCGAATACCCCTCCTTCGTCCTCATCCTTTCCAACAAACCCAAAAACCCGGAACCCTAGCCGCCCCCTTTCCGCTCACCATTAATCCCGGCGGCATGGACGCCGGTGACCCCCACTTTAACACCATAGATGCACCTTACCACCCTGAACCCAATCCATCAACCATTTAGCTCGAATCCCCTCCCACCTTCTCGAATCTTCATTTGAAGATTTGAGTCGGACCTCGACTTACCCCGATCTACCCCAGTTTCACACCAGACAGTCCTCGGACCTCCCTCGTGACCAAACCATGCTTGGTTTGGTCCGAATCTAACCAGGGAAACTTAGATCCCAAATCTACCCTTAGGAACCCTAGAAGTCCTGATGCTTGGTCTGTGGCCGTTTGAACTAAATGATTAGGGTCTAATGGACCTTAATCGAAGTGTTCTCAGTAGAGAACACTTCGATTAAAGTCCATTCAGCCCCAAGAAGGATCGATTCAAATCCGAACTAGGGTTTGCTGATTTTTCAAGATTTCAGGTATTTGTGTCTTCCCTTTTATCAGTTCATGAGTTTTGCTGTAGTTAAACGTTTGTTTATTGCCCCAAAATGTTTAGTTGATTTTATTTTTGAATTGTTTGTCGACTGTGTCCTGTCCGCCTTGCCTGAACCTCTGTATATGGTCAAAGTCTTTCTTCATTCACTGATAATGTGTGTGTTTTGTAAACTGCATATTTGTTTGAATTTGTAATTGGTCATTTAATTAGTTCCCAAGGTCATTTCTGTATTGACATTACAACCTGAACCCCTTGTTCAATACTGTTAGATTTCTGATCATGGTCTTTGATTGTATAATTAGTATAGTCGATTCGATACGTGTCGTCGAATAGTTTCAGCTGTTTAAATGATAACAATTTGATCTGTTCTTGCTGAACATTGTTTGAATCAAAATTGAGAATCGACTATAACTACTTATATTTGTTGATTTGAATCAGAAACTTAAGGATTTGGTTTGCAACCACAGTCTGAATTGGTGGCATGTGCATTTGTGCACAACATGTGCATAAAGGCCCTTTTTAGATTAAAATAGTTTTACAGCATATGCTGTCAGATTATATTCTTGCTGCCCCTGTCTGCTTTTAGTTTAATAAAATGTTAAAGGGGACTGTCAGGGAATATCATGGGAGGAGTTTGTTAATTTTAAAAGATGAGTGGAAAAACCACAGACCACATGGGAGGGGACCTGAATGTGTTTAACAGACTGTAAAGGGTTGATTGCTAGGCTATAAAAAACAGGCAGAACTTCCATTAGAAGGACGGGGAATTTTGGAACAGAAAAACACAGACAGATTTTAGACTAGAAAATTTAGACTGTGCCAGGAGATTGATTTTTAGAAGGCATAGATACAGAGAGATATCACAGAATAGGCATATACAGATACATACACAATAGAGAAAAACATACAAAAAATCAGAAACTGTTTCTTCCTACTGTTGTTTGGGTTTCATTTGTTCAATCTGTTCAATCAATCCTGATTTCTTCCAAGTCTCGACTAAGTCTATTGTTTGGTTTGCATTGTTTGTTCTCCTGGACTTGGTTTTGTCTTGGAGCATTGTTTCTACTGCACTGTGTGCTGCTGTTGTGTTGTTACTACTTATTCTATCGGCTATAGTTGCACCTTGCTCTGGGATTTGTCCTGTTGTTATCTGCTATTACTGCTGCTGCATTTGTTGTCATTGTTACTCTGCTGACTTCCCTTCTTCTTCAACTGTAAACACTTCCAGGTACACACTTTTGAAACCATGTGTTGTTGAAAGCTTGAAGTTTTGAAGCAGAAATAAAGAAATGAATGTTGTTTACTTCACAATGTTTGTGTTCAAAATATAGCCATAGTTTGAATAATAAGTTGGCCTGCATTTGTTTAACTTCAAACTGCAATTGCTCTGTATGAATTAACATACATTCTGATTGAGATGAACTATTAGATAGCATTGTTTGTTAGATCAGACGTATTTTAATGCATATAACCATTGGGTCTTGATTTAGTTATGACATTATAACATAGAATCATGACAAGCATCTGTATGTATTTTGTCTAGACCTCTGAACTGTCAAATCTGTTGTATTTGGTTCCATTTGACTTCAGGATAAATGTATCCCAAACAAATTCTCATGTGGTTACATTAACAATTTGGCCATGTACGCCAACTCTCTTGTTAGACTACTTGTTCCGATATAGGTTCGATATGGGCTTCGATATAGATTCACTGTTTCGAAATAATGCGATGACTTTTGAGGTAAACTAATAGGCATTTTTGAGTTCAATTAGTAGTAAGTTTTCCTAATAAACAGCCGATTTCATTAATCAAGCCCAAATAAGCTAGTTTTAAAATTCAAATTTAAAGGTCGTTTAATGTAAGTTTAGTATATGATATTAGTTTGCTTGCAATCTCCCTTAGCAAATTAACAAGCGTATTCACTCGTTGAAGACAAGGCATGAGGTAACTCTCACCTCGCAAACAACCAATCAGGTAATCAAACAAAATTCGGATTCGGCAAACATAGTAAAGATTTAGCATGTAGTTGCTTAAACAAGTAAATTTGGTATCTTCTTTCTTTTATTTTTTAGAGACAAACGTAATAGAAATGTAGTCACTTTAGGACGTCTTTTTTTTAAAGTAATGAGACGAGCCTCGTCAAATAAAGATACACATTGCGGAGCCCTCAATAATTGATCCTAATAAACACATAGGTTTTGGGATGGACTGTCTAGAAAAGTTCACTCCTTCCCCAAAGATAATAACGCGTTAGGCTCTTTAGGCGCGACTTAATTAAATTACATTCTTAAATTCGGGTGCACATTGATGTGACCCAAATCAAAATCTCAACAGGAGTCAAGATGTGTTAACAACTACGGGTGCATTGATTGCGACGTGGTTCAAGATGCATTTTCACGACATTGCAATTCTATAAAAAATGGTAATAATGAAAGCGGTCTAAACTTAATAAAAGCACATAAGTCACAACATGCATTTAAATCAGATATTTAGCCATTATAACAATTTAAGCGACCGTGCTAGAACCACGGGATTCGAGGGTGCCTAACACCTTCCCTCGGGTCAACAGAATTCCTTACTTAGAATTTCTGGTTCGCAGACTTCATTTGGAAAAGTCAAAAATTTCCTCGATTTGGGATTCAAGATAAACCGGTGACTTGGGACACCCAAAACCAAACCTTTCCCAAGTGGCGACTCTAAATTAAATAAATAATCCCATTTCGAATATTGTCACTTAAATTGGAAAAACTCCCTCGCGCATTTTTACCCTTCGGGGCCGGGCGCGCAAAAAGGTGGTGTGACAAACACTCAAACTCATGATTCCCATAACTAATAAACATATTTGACCCTTGAGCCTATGCGCGTGTATTACACATACACATACGTGCCTATCCAGTCAGCAAATGACCAATCCAAAAGTAAGACCCTACCCAACTAATGATATGTGTAATTTTTAAATAAAAATTGTCACCTATATTTATATTTTAAAAATAAAATAAATACAATAAGAAAGAAAAAACTTAAACCCTTCGAGCTTCCTTTTCCCCGTTCCTTCCCATTATCTCCCCTCCCCACGCCTGCAACTCATTCGTCTACTTCCATATCAACACTTCCTTCCTAAGTTCTTCTTCGTCTCTCCAAATTTTTCTTATTCTTTTCTAGCTAGGTAGATTGCCGGAAATTTCTTTCGATCAGTACTGTCGCAGAATTGGTTTTCTTTAAAGTTGTGACAATTAATTCGTTGTAGTGGCCAATCGGCGTGACCTCCTCAGCAGCTTGCTCTTGGGCGATTTTGACCATTAGAACGCCATCTCCGACCAACTGGAGCCCGCCGGAGAGTTGCAGGTCATCAAAAGTGGCGATTCCTACAGTGAAATCTCCTGATTTTTGGTGGAGAGGTAGTTCTTAGTGTGGAGAACAATCTCTACGGCTTGGAATTGCAAGATTGAATGGTTAAAAATTGAAGAATAGTCCGACCCGATGGATTGAAGTGGCTTTTCTCTAAATTTGACCCGATGAATTTTTCTATTTTTTTAAATTAATTATTTTAATTTTTCTATTTTTGTAAATTAAATATTTATCATATTCGCGTGCTTAATACCGGTGATTAACACGCAATTGGCCACATCAGCTATAATATTGCCACCTAAGCATAATCAACGGTCAAAGATGTTTATTAGTAGACATTTTCTCAAGTAGAGGTGTTCAAATGGGAAAATCCAAAGTTCGTGTGTCGGCTTTCAAAAGTCCTACAAGTTTAAGTGGTCAGGAAGTCATTTTGCCTACAAAATATTAATGAAACTATTTTTTTGTAATTTTTATTTTCTTGTAATAAAATAAAGTGAGAGAGTCAAAATTAGTTAAAATAATGCTATTAGGCCTAAATTAAATATTTACATGCTAAAATATAAAAAATCTTGGGGAGGGTCAAAAATCACATGTCTACACTTCATATATATTTTTACCCAAAATTTTCAAAAAACGGGGCTGGACCCGATGAGGGTTGCCTACGTATCCCACATCCGGTGAGAATCAAACCTGCGTAGTTCGGCCAGTTTTGACACAACTGAAAAATATAAACACTTTGAAATGATTTTTCTACTGTTTTTCTCTCTTTTTTCAAAATTTTTCGGCAGAGTTTCGGGATGTTTTGGGTACCGGATTTTGGGCAACGGATGAAATTCTCTCTCATACTTCGCACTTGTTTTTTTTTAGTTTTCCTCACTTAATCTAGAAGCCGGTCAACATGTAGTCCGAAACAAATTAAATGCACAGGTAGCACATAAAGAGTGCATCAGGTTGGTCTTTTATTTTCGGGGACGCCTGTCCTAGACGGACTCAACCCCTGTGTTGAGTCCCCAAAGTCAAATGCATATGATGCAAACAAGCGTTCCTTCTAGGGATCTAACATGAGGCTGAGTTATTCTAAGTTCAAAACCTGGGTATGTTGTTCTAGACTTGTGCACCCGAGCGGTCAACTCGACCCACGGGGGGGGGGAGGCTACGTACTGGGAACCAAAAGGCCATCCGGCTTTGTACCTTGTTTGAGCCTCTTCCTAATTTAAGGTATGACACTAACAGAAGAGGAGTCACGCCAGCGTGCACATCCCCAAATATGAGAAGAGAAGGGTTTCGTAGCAGCTTATATACAGTTCAAATAGTATCAAAGCGGTAAAAAGCAGTATTTAGCACATTAGGCCCAAACATATAATAAAACCAGACAATAAATAAAAGCCAAATATAACAATTATTCTAAGCTTGAATTCTTGAACCCTGAACCAGAGATTCTGGGTTCTTATCCCCAGCAGAGTTGCCAGAGCTATCGCACCTCCTTTTTCTACTATCGGAAGGGGTATGGAGGAGTTTTTCCAATTAAAGTGACAATCGAAACAAGATTATTTATTTAAGATTCAGAGTCGTCACTTGGGATAATTTATGGTGTCCCAAGTAACCAATTTGAATCCCGAATCAAGGAAGTTTGACTCTGTTTTACAGTACGCGAAACACAAAAATCAGGGTAAGAAATTTTGTTAACCCGGAAGAAGGTGTTAGGCATTCCCGAGTTCCGTGATTTTAGCGCGGTCGCTCAACTATTATTATTAGCCTGTTTATCTGATTTTAAAACATTTTTTGAAACCTATGTGCATTTGATCCCTTTTAAACCGCTTTTAATAATCCAATTGTCATACAAAAAATTATCTAGTTACACATTGCAAATCATATAACGGGAACCGTACCCACAATTTACAAAGTGTTTATTTATTTAACAAGATTAAATTGTGACCAGGTCACATAAATGTACCCCGAATTTTTATAAATTAAGCGTCACAACTACGTCACGGAAACCGTACACGTAGCTATGACAATTTATTTAATTAACGCACCTAAAGCAAACTACGAGAGTTCAAGCCATTTCTCTACGCTAATTAAGATCTCGATGTCAGGGCCATAGGCTAAGTGATTGGAGGGAGGGTCCTCAATTTTATTGAAGGAAAAGCATTCGACTAAGTCCGATTCTTAAACAAGTGAGAAATTAAATTACGAAACACCTAATCTAAACACCTCTAATGCTTGAGCACAACACTAAAAAATCTAAGATTTAAAGAACTCTTAGGGAGTGTCAATTTCGACTCGTTCTGTTTTACTCATCATCATGAAGAGACGTTTTATGCCATCAAATGGAGTAGGAAATCATAAAGGACTCAATCTAGTAATGCATAAGGAATCCGACGGAACTCATGAAATTCCCAAAGTAAAACGATAGCTTCATCAGTATACTAAAGAAACCATTAGTCCCATTCCCATACTAAAAAAACCAGCAAGAGCAGTAACGTTCCAATCTCTAACATGTTGGTTGAGTACGATTAACAGTCCTAAAATGAATACCCAAACTAGCTTAACATTCTATATTATAAACAAATTTAGTAAGCAAGATCATCTCAATGATGACAACACTACAGAATCCCCGGCGAAAATTAGCAATATTGAGCTCGACGCTATAGCTCGCCATTTAAGTGAAACAGGAAGAATGGTAAATGGACATAAACACTCAATAGCCTGTACAGTAATCCAAACCTCAATCAATTGTACAACTTCAGCCAACTAGATTAGAGCATACTCAAAACAACTCAGAACTAACACTTTAGTGAAATTATTGTTCAGCAACTTGCCTAGATCAAGCAACATATAACAAAATGCAACAAGAACCTTAAACTGAAAATCTACCACACACTACTCTAAGCTCAAGTACATTTGACACTTCTCCATTTCATTCTTGTGTAAAAAGACTCATTCATCTACCCATAAGTTAAGTTATCAAGTGTCTTGCAATACGTATGATTTTTAATAAGAAAAACAGTACTACTCTGCCAAATGTTGTTATTAACAGATAAAAGATATAATTTTCAGGTTATGCAACCAATCAACTAGCCTTCAATCCAAAAAAAAACAGAGCTTCATGCACTCTTTCTAACTTAAGCTCAAATATTAAAAGACAAATTCAAGAACAAACATATTAAGCTTATTCGATAGCCTAGCGATGAAATAGAAGAGACCGAATCACATCCAAACATTCATGATCATGAAAATTAATTGTCAGGGAATCCATAAACTTATAACTATCATCACTGACTTGTATTAATGTTTTTTTAGACAATAACAGAAGAAGAAGATGAATCTGTTGAAGCAAGATTCCTTTGATAAGAACCGAAATAATAGATGATTATGAAATTTTTGATTCCAAACTCCGAATGAGAAAATCGCAACAGGAACCGAGCGGAATCGAGACTTTGGACAACAACAAACTCAGCAACTCTCAATCGAGCCCCATTTTATCAAACAACATCCACACCAGAAAGAAAGGACGGAATATATATTTTTCTGATTTTTTTTTGAAAAGTAATCGAAAATGAAAAAGATTCAAAGAACAATGAACATTTTTTTATATGTTTTTCTTGTTCTGGAACTAAACTAAAAATTAAAAACGAAGATGAAGAAGAATGTTTCTTTAAACCCTAGCCTTTCTGCAAAAAATCTCTCAAAAATCTCAGACCCCCCACCAAGAAAAGAAACCTTATCTTATATAGACCCTTAGATTTCTCGAACCTTCTCCCCAAAAGTAAATCCGAAATTCCTTTTCAATCCCTTTCTGTGAACGATTTTAGGGACAAATGGAGGTTCACTCGCCTGAATTTTGGCGAGATTGGGAATGATTTTGGGTGAAGAAGACAATGAATAGTCCCTGCGCCATTTGAGTCTCTAGGTTTAGGGTTGGAAAAGGTTATAGTTAGAGTTTTATATGGTAGTGAGAGGAATAGGGACCGTTGGATCCAATTGGATCAAGGGCTAAGATTTGAAGAGGGATTGGGGCGGGTCAGGTTGGGTTTTGGCTGGGGCGATGGCGGGTAAGGGCTGGCCCAATGTGGAATTGTGAGAGGGGTCTTGGGCTAAAGGCTGTCCGAAATTTGGGCCAAGTAGGGTGGACTCAATAATTGGGCTCCCTTTCCTTCTCTTCTTCTTGATTTTTAGCCTTACTAAATTTAATTAAAAACGCTCAAATAAAGTCTAATTTGTAGAATTACATTAATTGTTTATTTTTAATATAAGAATAACTAATTAATTTAAAGCTAATGAAAAGAAATTACTAAAAGCTAAAATGTAATAATAACCAATATTTTAAATTTTTATTTAATAATGCAATGAAGTAACAACTTAAATCTAAAATGCAAGTATCAACCTAAAAAAATGCAATGAATGAAATTTGACATTTTTAAGGTATTTCCCATGATTTTTTTAAAATTTTAAATATTCCCTAAAATGTAACTAAATGCAAACAATTACCAAACAATTACTGCAAATTCCTACAATAATAAACACTCAAAAGAAAAGTCCATTTGTGACTTTTGTAGGAATATTATTATTCGGGCAAAAATCACGTGCTCACACTAACTATACAATATACACTTATTTACAACTAATCTATAATTTATCTACAACTTTCATACATTATTTCTATCTAATTAAATACAACTACAATATCATACAACTTAAATATAATTATTATATAAACTTTATACAATATAACTTTTGTATGTTTTGTATCTGATTTGTATATATTTTATATGTGGTATGTGCTTCTTCCTCTCTAAAATTCCAATCAAAACTTACTCTCTTAATACAATTTTGATACATATCAACAATTTTATGTAAAAACATAGTATTGATAACTTAAATACAAATTTTATACAACGATTCATACATAATATAACTATTTTTCAACTTTCCAACAACATTTAAATTATATATATCTTCTTCTATTTTTCAACTTTCCAACAACATTTAAATTATATATATCTTCTTCTTCTTCTTCTTCTTCTTCTTCTTCTTCTTTTTATCGAGTCTAATCTTCACCAAAACACCCTCAAAATTGAGATATAAACTTCAAACAATATTCCCAATTGTTTGCAATAACACCCAATCCAAACAAATAATGAGTTTTCAAAACCCAAATGCAATTTTAAAGCTTCAAATTTTTTTAATGGCTGTCAGTGATGGAGAGTCAAACACATTCAAAATTTATTGATTGACAATTTTAATTTGAACACCAATTGTGCAACATGAAAAGAAATTACTAAGTTAAAACGATTGAAATCCATTGATAAATTCCATTAAAACCCCACACAACAAGAAATCCATTGATTAATTACTACAATATCTTCGTCTTGAATTTAGTAATTCTTTTCAATGTTTGTAATCCTCACTTTTGAGTTACAATCTTTGTTCTGTGAACTCTAAATTTTATAATAACCAATTAAGTGTGAAAGTTTCACTGCTAAAAATTATATTCTTTTATTAAGATCACACTACTAGAAAGAAAGCTAGACGATGGGTACACTAGCACATAGAGATACGGAGAGAGAACAAGTATAAAGGAATAAGAAAATAAATGATATTTCTTATTCAATTTCTAATATATAATTGGTAAATTGTATAAGATTGAAACGAAACTTGAGCAAAGGGTTAATAAAATTTCAGATAGTGCCGATTAATACAAAAGACCTTTGGCGTTATCGCCTAGCCCTAAAATCACATTCACCGAGCTCACCTGCAGTGCAGCAGCAACAGAGAAGCCGATAAGAAGTCCGAAATTCCCTCCCGTCATATTCATCGGATTCTCTACCGTATCAAACTGAAATCAAAGGTAATATCATTAGATTATTCTTCACATTCTGTTAATTTTTCCATCCACTTTGTCTCCTGAGAAAGGTAAATGGGGAAAACCCTAGTTACCCGAATCAGTGTGTCTGCAGTTCAAGAAAAAAAAGAACTTTGTACAGGTCTATTCTTTGCTTAGTTCATTTATGCCGTGAATTATTTGTGTATGGTTCATTTCGTTGGGTCCTAGGGTTTTCTACTGAGCGTTGTTATTCTACATTTATGGGCTATGAGGTGTGTCCCATTTTTTTTTTCACTAAACATCTTTTACATTGACCAATCATTTTCTGAACCATTTTTCTAGTGTATGGAGAAAAGGCCCAAAATAGTCCAGTATCTTTGGGTTTTAACTCAAATTAATCCTATTTCTTTCACATGGAGCACTAATAGTCCACATTCTTTAATAAAGTGGTACACTTATAGTCTCCATTCAAACTTCTACTATTAGTTTTTTTAACGGAAAGAACCTCACCTGCCATCATATGAGATTTAATTTCTTAGAAAACAAAAGTTACTCATTTTGTTGAGCAAGAACCCGATCAAACACATTCTTTCAAATAGTCAAAACCCTGTTGCATAAGTCAGGCTCAATCAATTTGTCTAATGCAATTTGGTAATGTGTGTAGTTGAAGTTCTGCACTTTTTCTTCCGCTCATGATAATAAATAAAGGTAGGGAACTTCCAGTGGTCTCAATGGATCCAGTAAGTATGGAATTGCATTTTATCTGATTCTTGTTATCTTTTGAAGTTGATAATTAAGAAGAAAATTTCCCAATAACTAAAAAGAATAACGAGGATTTTAGACACAATACCTGTAATAAACATAAAATCAAAACTGGACAGATAGCAGTTCCCAGCTTGCAAGTTGCAAAGCTCTCACGTGAAAGGGAAGGGGTATGATAGTGCATTCAAGGTAGCTTCTGATTACCATCTCCAAGATTTACCACGGTGTCTAACCATGATAAGGATTTATGGTTGTTAAAAGGCTACATACGCTAATGGAATTCTTGATAAAACAATTTAGGATTTTTACAGTTAAATGCCAGTTCAATAACATGGCATCTCATAATTATTAACGAGCAAAATAAGAGGAAGAGCACGAGACTCAAGAATGCAACACCCACTGAATTATCACTTGAAATCTCTTCGATCTGCTGCTACTGTACACTTTTTCAAACTAAAGAGTACCTCGATAAGATTAATAGTGTAGAAGTATTTGTTTTCTAAGGAAATAAATCTCGTATGCTGGCATGTGAGGTTCTTTCCATTAAAAAACTAACAGAAGTTTTGACGGAGACTAAAAGTGCACCAATTTTTTAAAGAATGTGGACTATTAGTGCTCCATGTGAAAGAAACACGATTATTTTGAGCCGAAGCCAAAGAAACTGGACTAGTTTGGGCCTTTCCTCGTAGAGTATGAAAGCAGGTGATATAATGTAACATTCAGTATGTACGTTGTTAAGATGATACAGTGTTAAGATGATGCTTTGTTAAGATGATGCTTTGGTGATATTTTTGAGCATTAAAGGATAACAAATATATCTAATTCTTGATTGAAGCAAAAATTATGTGGTAAGAGTTGGGATATTAGCAAACGAAGAAGCCATTTTGCCCCTTTTGGTGGGAAGTTATCTCCTTCAAGATAGCATATTCCACAATTCAAGCTAACAGACTATGGTAAAAAATGATTTAATCAAGGAAAACAATTTCTCATGCCAAACATACGTATATGAAAACTAGAATATGTGTAGGTCTTAAGGGTTATGCTTCTTTGACGTGCACTTTACTTCCATGCCTTCTCCACAGAGCAAACCCATTATTCCTCTTGATTTAGGTATGCATCGTATTCACCTTCGCTACAGTAGTGATGTTAGTTTCTCTAAAAAAATGAACTGGTGGAATAGAGTTGATATGGAGCGAAAATGTAACATTACTCCTTTTTGTGTATGTTGGCTGTAGCAGACTACGTGGCAGATAGTTGAGGTGGGCACAAGTTGGATTGGGCACCACCGTCATAAAGAATATCTCTCTTTTTTCTTTCTCGGGATAATTAAATTATGTTTGACTGTTAATGGTTGACTAGGGGTTACTTAAAGGCATGTTAGTCTTATGTCAGGGTTGAGAGAAAATGACATCATTTGTAATAAAATGGCATTATGCTACTTTAAATGGCTATGGACACATTGCATATCTTTTGGGATTAATTTTCTCAGTTTTGTTAAAAAGAAATCTGAGTATGATACTAACAAAAAATTAATGAAGGAAAGAAAGAAAAGAGATATGGGTAAGGTAAATGCATAAGTATATGGCTGTGTTACCTTATTGCATGACACAAATACTTTATTTATGATAGATTTCAAGCACTTGGGACAAAAATGAGCTATGGAACAATACATAGGGATGTATATGGGGAGTGGGAGAAGTCAGGGTGGCATTTTGTATTTATATATAGTGGGAGGTTGTTGCTCACTTTCAGGAGAGCTATCATCTGCAAAACTTATAAAGATGAGGAGACCCAAATATTAATTTCAAATAAATTATAGCTTTTGGAGCATCTTGGAGCATATGAGAAATGGAGCTTGTGGAGTACCACTCAACTCGAGGATTGCTCTCTTGGTTTGCTTCAAAGTTTTTCTACTTGAATCTGTTACTGTCGAATCAAATACAACATAATCAAAATGTATATCCAATTTATTTTTATAAGTATTGCTCAACAATGTTAATTGGAAGTTCTTGCACTGTTTATAAGTTACACTGACGTGCAACATTGCAGTGAATAATACCTCCATAGTTCAGAATGAGTGGCCGTTTTTCTCGCACAATCTATGTTGGCAACCTTCCCGCAGATATAAAAGAATGGGAAGTTGAAGATGTATTCTACAAGGTTTGTCTTCTCTTGCTTTAGCTTACCAATGTTGGCCAGATAAATTAAGGCCAGGATTGAAGACTTGATATATGGAATCTATTGCAAATACTCTAAAACAATTCACTTATTTATCTTTAACAAAAAGTACCATCAAGTGCATGTAGTAGTTGAGAACCTGAATTTGAAGTTCACATTTTGCTTTAGATAGTATTGCAGATAGTTATATACTTATTTGTTTCATTTTTAGCCTGTATTTCTGTAGTTTCTCATGTACATATACAAATACTAGTTGATTGTAATTTGGAAAATTATGTATCAGTGTTGGGGCGAGGACGAAGAGAAGCAAAGCAAAGAGACAAGGCCTCAATTCGCTTTAAGCGTGAAGTATGAAGCTAAGCGAAGCGAGCACTTCATATAAGTAAAACGAGATTTTCAAAAAAAGACCAAAACAAACCTTGCACAAATACAATATATATCAACACATATTCAATTTAACAAAATCCTCCATAAGACAAGCCCCCAGACCTCACTGTGTGGCATAATACTTGGTATGTTGTTGTTGCCCCCGTAAGACGAACAAAATCAACACTAAATGTAAATGGATCAAAGAAATAAAAGTTAGCTACTTCAATTGAAAATAATTCACTAAAAATGGACTGAAATGAAAACTAAAAAAATGGTAATGCTATACTTTTATAATTAGAAAATTCTACTGAAAAGAGCAAATTAAAAACTAATTGAAGAAGAAGAAAAAAAGAGAAGAATAAAAAACGATGCATCAACAGTTTGGGGATTTTTAGCAGATAAATAAGAAGAAAAAGGAAAGAAGGAAAAAAATTGACAGCCCTACTTCAATAAAGAAACGAAAAAGAAGGGAAGAAGAATGAGAAGAAGAGCAAGAAGAAATTGGCAGCATTTACATGCTTCAGCCGAGAAACGAAAAAGAAGACGAGGAATAAAATCATAGATGAGCCTTGAAGAAGTCTTCAAGCTTCTAAAACCTTAGTTTTGTCGAGTCATGCAACTTCTGTTGAGTCCCAGGTTCAATGGATAAAATTAATTTTGCAAGTTTTTTCCTTTAAATTTAAACCTGTTCAAACTTAAAAATTAATAAAGCGCATGATTCGCGTGCTTCTCGCTTTACCTTCGCTCACGCTTCATCGAAGCTGCATTGCTTCACCCCATTTGAAGCGCCAACGCTATCGTTTCGCTTCGCTTCTTGCTTTAAACGCAGAAGCGAGCGCCTCCCCAACCTTGGTATGGATAAGAAGCCAAACTCTTGCTAGCAAAGAAAATTTCAGTATTGATGCGAACTTATAATTGGAAAAGAAAGGGTGATAGTGATATAGGCTTTACAATGGTAACCATAAAAGAAGATGTAGGCTAGTTAACTTGTCTCCCTTCTAGGTTTTACTGAGATCAAAAGCAAGGTGGGGGAACGGTCACTTGTGCAGTTAAAGCGAGAAGCGAAGCGGTAAGGTTAGCGCTTCAGATGGGGTGAAACGATGCGGCTTCGATGAAGCATATGCTTCTGTCAGTGAAGCGTGAAACAAAGGTAAAGCTAGAATTGTGCGCCTTACTAAATTTTTAGTTTGGAAGGGTTTAATTTAAATAAAAAACTTTACAAAATGTTTAATTTTGTCGACTGAACCCGGGGCTGGATATTCAGAAGTTGTGTGGCTCAACAAAGTTAGGGTTTTCAGAAGCTTGAAGACTTGATCAAGGCGCAAGTATAAATTTTTTCCTTGTCCTTCTTTTTCTTCCCTTCTTTCGTTTCTCTGCAGAAGCAGGTAAAAGTTGCCATTTTTTTTCTTTCTTCTTCCCTTCTATTTTGTTTCTCTGCTGAAGCAGGTAAATGTTTCCAATTTTTTCCCTTCTTCTTCGTCGTCGTTGATTTCCTCAAAAAAATCCCCAATTATTGCTGCTTCAATTTTTTATTTCTCTTTTTTTTTCCTTTTCTGTTTCTTCGGTTGGTCTTTAATTATCTCTTTTCAGTAGATTTTTCTAATTATAATGGCTGATTATTTCCATTTTTAAAATTTTTTGTTCTGGTGTATTTTTTAAATTAAGGTTGCTATTTTTTTATTTCTTTGATCTATTTATATTTACTGTTGATTTTGCTTGTTTATTGTGCTATCTACAATTTAGTTTTATAATTGAATATGTGCTTATGTATATTGTCTTTGTGCAATGTTTATTTTGGTCTTTAAAAAAAAAATGAAGCGCTCGCTTTGCTTCACTCTTTAAGCAAATTGGGGCCTTGTCGCGTCGCTTCACGCTCGCCCCAACACTGGTCAAAAGGTTCCCTCCCATGCGATCATGAACTAAACAATCTGAAGACAGAGATAACCAGGGTCAGGAGTTCAGGACTACTTGTAACCAAATGAAGGGTTAAAGATGTTTGTTCTAAGAGTTTCTTCTATTCATGTCAATGGTTTTATTGTTGGTAAGAGATTGTCAAGAAAGGTGACAATGATTCTAGCTGAGTTTCAGTAAGTGTGTGAAAATCTTAATCATTTTAGATCCTGATGTATGAGCGTTTGAAGTAATGGCCATAAAATCTTGTTTTTGAGAAGTGTAGCTCATTTTTACTTATCTCTTGTTTACTCTTAATTCAAAACTAAATAGCTGCTTACTGATCTTTAGATCTCTCTTATTTTTGCAGTATGGGCGTATACTGGATATTGAGTTGAAGATTCCCCCGCATCCTCCTTGCTATTGCTTTGTAGAGGTTGGTTATGTGAACATATGTTTACTTGAACCTTCACTTTCTCCTTCTTTATTCGTTTCCTGATTGTCAATCAATCATTTTGAGTTATATTGTATACAGTTTGAAAATGCTCGTGATGCTGAAGATGCTATCAGGGGTAGAGACGGCTACAACTTTGATGGCTGTCGTCTGAGGGTAAGAAGAGCTCAGCTAAATTTCCTTGTATTGTGATAGATAGATTTTTCTGTATGCAAACTATCTTGGTAAACATTTTTACTGCTTGATATAGGTTGAGCTTGCTCATGGTGGTAGAGGGCCGCCATCTTCAAGTGATCGTCGTGGTGGCTATGGCCGCAGTGATGGTGGAGGGCGTCATGGTATTTCTCGCCATTCTGAGTATCGAGGTGCCACTGGAACTTTTGAAGGGATTATATAATGCCTTCCTATATTGAAGGCTGTGTTACAATATAATTTCTCTAATCGCTAAATTTATTTAATTCCCCTAACTAACTAAATTTTTAAAACTGGTTTCTGTGATAATCATACAGTTATTGTTCGTGGCCTCCCGTCTTCTGCTTCCTGGCAAGATTTGAAGGTGACAGAAGTTTACCTGGGGGTTCTGTTTGATGATTTGAATGTGTAGCTTGTTGCATTAACCCTCTGGAAAACATCTCAGGATCATATGCGAAGGGCTGGCGATGTTTGCTTTGCTGAAGTTTCCCGTGACAGTGAAGGTATGACCTAATATGTCCTATGCTTTTACTTGTAAATTTAGCACAATGTTCAAGACTTCAAGGAAACCATGTCGTTGCACTTGTACCTTTCTTCGTAATCCTGGGGAAACAATTGAATGTATATGAATGCTTAAGGAGTTAAAAATGTTAGGAAAAGTGTTAGCTGGGTAGCATCTATTGTGTTTTGTTTAGTTCCTGTGCTGCTCCAGTGACCAAACTAAATTATTTCTTTCATATCAGGAACCTTTGGCCTGGTCGACTATACAAACTGTGATGACATGAAATATGCTGTAAGTTTCTTATTTTGCTACATGGTATTATAAGTTTTGAATGGTTAGTTATCAAATGCTCCAATCTATTATCAAGGAGGTGTAGCCTTAGTTGCAAGGTTACCTTAAGGTCTTGGTTCAATTCTATTTGTGTTCATCATTAGAGTTTTTATAACCTTTCCCTGGATGAAAGTTATTTTGTTGACTTTTATTCCGTCGATAGTTGCTTATGGATATTTTAGCTCCTTTTTTCACTCTTTAGAAAGAGAAGTGCCACGTAGCTAACTTTTGTCTTGTTATTCAGATTCGCAAACTTGATGATACCGAGTTCAAGAATCCTTGGACAAGAACCTATATCCGGGTATTTGTTTATTTCTGTGCTGCATTTGGATTTCCTTTCTTCCCTATGCCCTCTGGGTCGCTTTTTATCTTTTAATTGTTTCTGGGGTCCCCTGTTTTTGGGATGGAGCGGTGGATTCCCTATTCAATGGAGTAGTAATGATTTAGGTTATCTTTTTGGGTGCTGTACCTAATGTATTCTTGACGTAGTACTATTTTTGACTTTATTTTACAGTCAGTTATATTTTTATTTTTAGGCTCACTCTCGTTGTCCCTATATATAGGTGAGAGAACACAAGCGAAGTCCATCCAGAAGCCGCAGCAGGAGCAGGAGCAGGAGCAGGAGTCCGAGGGGGAGCAGAAGTCCGAAGAGGAGTAGGAGGTATTCATGTTGTAAATTATGAATGGGTTGCATGTGCACACTCATTTTTCTCTTGTTTTCTAGCATAATTTTTCCTTGTGCAGCAAATCAGCTGGAAGATCTGTTTTGAGATCACCGCCGGCGAAGTCTAGATCTGCATCTCCCGTGAAGTCGACTAGGTACATGACAACTGAGTTTTTTTATTCATAATAAAGTCTGGGATGCCTCTTTTAACCCTTTTGGCGGTTTGGGCCCTTCTTTTTAAATGTAGACCCAGGTCCAGGTCCAAGTCCAGATCAAGGTCGGCGTCCCCTCGTCAGGTAAGGCTTTGTTTTTAATGTAGGATCATGATGACAATAAAGTATGTCACAGTGATATTTCATTTTTGTAATTGGAGGGTGCCTTTTCTTTATACCTTGCGGCAGACCAACATGGATGGATATTAGAATCATCGCTTCTGCTCATGCCTTTAATCATTCTGATGTTAGCTAACTTGATTGCTTTCAGGCACGATCAAACAGTGGCTGATTTCATGTGATTTTATTAGGTGTACCCCACTAAAACTATGCTTAGTTCGATTTTTGACTCAAACTGCAAAGTGTGTACCTAAAGCAGAACCATTTGAGGTCTTTCTGGTCCTACTTGAGAGTTGTGTTATCCTGCAAGCTAGGGTGTGTAACTATGCTTCTGGTTAAAGTAAATTGACTGAAAAATCAAGTTATTTCAAATTATTTCCTAAAATACTTTTTCTTTATTTATGCTTCCATAAAAAAGATAGCGCCGTTCTATCTGCATAAGGGTTACACGTGTTGACCCCATTTTTTGGTCAGTTATACGCAAGACGTATCTTACTATATATTCCATATTATTTGCCCCTAGATTAGCTCATTATTACAACAATTGCGATTAGACAATTTAATAGATAAAGAGTGAAAAAATAACATGGGATCAAATGAAAAGTTCCCCTTTGCGCTGCATGTACTACTTGCGTAGTCAATATATTTTTCATTGAGCCATACAAGCTGGTAATAGGGTGGATCAAATATTAATAAGTATTCATTAAAGACTAATCAGACACTTTCTTAACTTTAACATTGTAAATGGTCATGAAGGTCCATTTCCTCAGTAAGTTATTCTATGAGACCGGTAATAGCTTGAGATAATTATGGAGTTTTTCTAAAAAATTCAGCAATTATAATTGTCAAAAATTTAAAAAGAGATTCTTTAATGTGCTTGAATGGAATGCAAAGAGTGTTTAGAATCTTTCAAACCTCAATTGGGACTTGGAAGGTGTGGAAACTACTCCATTGTTAGAAATTTTAAAAATTACTATTTAACATTAAGAGTACCTAAAATCAAAGGTAAAGAAAAAATTAAAGTACAAGTGATAACTTAATACATAAAAGTTGAACCAATTAAGGTTTAAGTACATCCATCAAATGAGTAACAAGGAAAATACTTTTATTGAATAAATAGAAAAAATTATAGAATTGAAGTCAAAAAAGTTATAGAGCGAGAATCCATCTTCCCTCTCGCCAAAAGTTACCCTTTTATATCAGTTATCAAGACCAAAGTACTATTCTGACAACCGTATGCTTCTCGCGGTGGACCTGCTGGTCCCCCTGACCCACCACCGCCACCTCACCCTCCAAATCACCCTCCGACTATGCTCAATCCCTTACCAATTAATCAATTCCCATATCTCCCATGTGCTCAACAAGCTTTAAAATCCCAGCATTTAACCCCAACTTTGAACCCAACAACTTCCAATGACAAATCTAGCTCTGTTGGTGTCACGATCCCAATTTCCCATTTTAGGATGGCGTGATGACATCTAGTCTGTAAGACTAAGTAAGCCTATCAAACAAGAGAATATGACAAAAATAAAAACTAAAAAACATGATATAAACTAATAAGTCTCATAATAATCTCAATATTGAACCACAACTACAATACTTTCAAAACTTGGTGAAACTGAGTCAGAAGCTCTACAGATAGTACTAAAATCACAATATATCTCATTGTCTGAATAGAAGATAAACAGTAATTAGAGAATGACAGAAGGTGACTCCGAGGCCTGCAGACATTGAGTAGGTATACTTTGAATTCTCCGGAAATAACTGAATGATAACTAGCGTCCGGCACAGGCAACTGTACCTGGATCTGCACAAAAATGCGTAAAAACGTAGTATGAGTACACCACAACGGTACCCAGTAAATATCAAGCCTAACTTCGGTAAAATAGTGACGAAGCCAGGTCAAGACACCTACTATAATAAGAAAACTGAACAAAATATAACATAGACTAATAATGGGAAGGGAGGAAGTAAATGACAGATAACAACAACAACAACATACCTAGTATAATCCCGTAAGTGAGTTTGAGGAGGGTAATGTGTACGCAGACCTTATCCCTACTTGGGGAGGTAGAGAGGCTGTTTCTAATAGACCCTCGATTCAAGAGAAGGTGGAAAGGAAAAAAAGGGAAGAAGAAAAAGAAGAAAAAGAAGAAAGAGGGAGGGGGATGGGGGAGAAAGACAAATGAGGGAGACAAAAGACGACAAGGAAAAAGAGGAGAGAAAGTAAATGACAGATAAGCAGTTCAATAATGTAAGCTAACAACGAAAATTTAAGCAGTAAAGGCAACAAGTAGTGAACACATGATAAAACAACAAGTAGTCAAACACGGACAATTACAAGTAAGACAATGAAGGAAACAACAAGAAATGTTCAACTAACACGCCTTTTTTAGCATGAAATGTACAACAAGAATCACAACCGAGGTACCACGCCTCAAATTCACATTTCACAATTTCAATCGCAATCTTTCTTTATATTACCGCGTGAGCCTTGCATTTATTTTTGAATACATTTTCCCGAAATAACTACACAAGTTTTAGCCCCTTTATGGCACCGTGTGGCTTCAAGTAATTCTCTTACTAGCAACATGCGTATAAATCCCACCTTATCTCACCACATGCGTATCAACCACTATCCTTGTACCACTGCATGCGTATCAATCTCACAACACAATAATCAACTCGCACCACATGTGCCCATATGCCACAACAGTTGAGAAAATCAACAATACCAATATTACCACAATGTAGAGCCCATGGCTCAATCATAATGTGTACAAAAATCTCAATAACATCAAAATGAATGAGAAATACTCAACAATTAACAACTTCAACCTCAATGTGATAATGGCTTCTACAACTTCTACATCAATAACTCAACAAGAAGATATTCCATGAACTAAGAACTTCAAATAAGAGTAACTTAACAATAAAGGAGTAACAAGACAACAAGAGAGGTAGTAACTTCAACTAAAGCATACGAGAGAAAATACAACAACAAAAGATAGAACAAATACTAACAACATCAATTAGAGCATGCGAGATGAAATTTAACAATGAAAGATGTAACATATTATGACAAATTCAATTAAATGCATGAAAGAAGTCTAAAAGTTTAAACCGGTCAAAATACCATATATTGCCCATGTACACACTCGTCACCTTGTGTACATGTCTTTCACGCAGTACAATTAGCACAACCAACCCAAATCTTAAGGGGTAGCTCCCCCTCCCTCCCCCCCAAAAAAAAGTTAGGCAAGACACTTACCTCAACTAGGCCAAATCAACCCTCGAATATAATTCGCCTCCACACGGCTCAAATCTAATAAAAATGACTTATTATCATCAAACAATGCAAGGGAAACCAATTACGATAGATAAAGCTATAATCTTTACACATTTCTATAAAGTCAACAAAAGTCAACCCCATCGGTCAAAATCCGGGTCCAAGGGTAGATTTTGACTATCCATAACCCCACAAGTACATATATGTGTTTTGTTTTCAAATCCGAGTCTAATTCGACTCTCAAAACTCAAATCTTCATGTTTTAAAACTTTGACAAAAATCTCCAATTATCTCTTTTATTCTTATAAATTTGATGTTAAATCTAAGATAAAATCATGAAATATAGTTGCAAATTGATTAGAATCACTTACCCAATGTTTGTAAATGAAAATCCCCTCCCCAAATCGCCTCCTACAGAGTCTAGGATTCTAAAATATGAGAAAATGATATGAAATCCCGACTTTCTAACCTTTTGTTCAGTTGCATATGGCGCAACTGGGATAGAGGGTGAAAGATTTCTTGCAATTGCGGCTACTCACAACCTAAGTTGGAAGTCACAAATGTGACATAGGCTTCACAATTGCGAAACCTGCTCCCTTCGCAAATGCGACACTTTTGTCGCAAATGCGAGCCTACCATATTTCAAACCTTCTTTGATTTTGCGATTCAGGTATCGAAATTTGGACACCTGAGACCCCTTGCATGATTGGAATTGCGATGCTGGTGTTCGCAATTGGGACACCTGAGGTATCAGCACACCAGCGGTCCTGTTTTAGTTCAAAACTACTCTGAAGCACGTCTAAAACTCATCCGAGCCCTCAGGGATCCAAATCAAACATCCACACAAGTCTAAAAACCTCATACAAACTCGCTCGCATGATTAAACGTATGAATTTCAAAGAAAAGTTCAAGAAACTCTAGAATTGCAAACCAAGTGTCCGAATTCTATCAAATCAACTCCAAATGACACCAAATTTTGCAGACAAGTTCTAAATAGAATAATGGACCTATTCCAAGTCCCATAACCAAATTCCGAACCAAATATCCAAAAGTCTACGGTCAAACTTGGGAATTCTTCTAAACATCAAATTGCCAATTTTCGGAAAAACAACACAAATCAACCTACGACCCTCTGAATTCGATTTCGAGCATATGCCTAAGTCCATAATCATGATACAAACCTATTAGAGCCATCGAAATGCCGTTCCAGGGCCGTTTTTGCAAAAGTCAAACTTGGTCAATATTTCTAACTTAGGCTTTTAAGCCAAGAACCAAAGGGTCCAAATCTACCCAAAACCCCCCCCAGAACAAAACTAACCAACCCCGCAAGTCATCAAACCATAAATACACTTGTGTGAAGCATCAAAAGAAAAAATGGGGCGCAAATACACAAAATGACGATCGGGTCTTTATATTCTCCCTCTTAAATGAACGTTCATCCTCGAATGAGTATAGAGACATACTTGAAGTGATAAAAAGGTGAGGATAACGACTCCACATGTCATGCTTGGTCTCCCAGGTCTCCTCCTCGATCGGATGACCTCTCCATTGAACCTTCACTAAAGCAATATTCTTTGACCTCAAATTTCTGACATGGTTGTCCAAGATGGCCACCGGCTCCTCAATATAAGTCAAATCCTTGTCCAATTGGACTGATCTGAAATCTAATACATGGGACAAGTCACCATAATACTTCCGGATCATAGAAACATGAAACATTGGGTAAACTCCTGATAAGCTGGGTGACAATGCAAGCTTGTAGGCTACCTCACCATCTCTCTCAAGGATCTCAATAAGACCAATATACCTAGGTTTAAACTTTCCCTTCTTCCCGAACCTCATCAAACCCTTCATGGGTAAAACCCGCAGCAAAACCCTCTCTTCCACCATGAATGCTATATCACGAGCCCTCCGATCAGCGTAACTTTATGTCTAGACTGTGCTGTACGAAGCCGATCCTGAGTCAACTTGACTTTCTCCAAGGCATCCCAAACCAAATCAGTGCTCAACAACCTAGCCTCACCCGACTCAAACCAACCAATTGGAGATCGACACCGTCTCCCATATAGGGCCTCATAAGGTGACATCTAAATACTCGATTGGTAGCTGTTGTTTTATGCAAACTCTGCAAGCGGTAGGAACTGATCCCATGAACCCCCAAAATCCATAACACAAGTGCGTAACATATCCTCCAAGATCTGAATGGTGCGCTCGGACAGTCCGTCCGTCTGGGAGTGAAATGATGTACACAACTTAATCCGTGTGCCCAACTCACGCTGCACAACTCTCCAAAAATGCGATATGAACTGTGTGCCTCGATCGGAGATAATGGACACCGTCACGCCATGGAGAAGAAAAATCTCATGGATGCCTAGATATGAAGAATAGGTAGTCACCACCTGGATGAAATGTGCCAACTTGGTCAGCCAATCCACAATCACCCATATTGTGTCAAATTTCTTCAATGTTCATAGGAGCTCGACAACAAAATCTATCCCATTTCTATTTGGGAATCTCAAGTCTTCGAAGCAAACTGCCTGGCCTCTGATGCTTGTACTTCACCTACTGACAGTTTAAGCTCGAGCCACATACTCCACTATATCTTTCTTCATTCTTCTTTACTAATAATGCTACCTCAAATACTGATACATCTTAGTGACACCTGGATGAATGGAATACCATGAACTGTGGGCCTCCTCAAGAATCAACTCACGCAACCCATCTACATTTACATATCCGGCCCTGTATCTGCAACACCTCGTCTTCTCCAATAGAAACCTCCTTGGCATTGCCTTGCTGCACCGTGTCCTTAAAGACAAACAAATGAGGGTCGTCAGATTGACGCTCTCTGATGCACTCATACAAGGAAGATCTTGAAATTAGGCAAGCAAGAACCCCGCTGGGCTCCGAAACATCTAGTCTCACAAACTGATTGGCCAAAGCCTAAACATCCATGGCTAGTGGCCTCTCTACTGGTGGTAGATATGCCAAACTGCCCATACTCTCGGCATTTATACTTAAGGCATCGACCACCATATTGGACTTCCCGAGATGACACAAAATAGTGATATCATAGTCTTTCAGCAACTCTAACCATCTCCGCTGCCTCAAGCTAAGATCTTTCTGCTTGAATAGATGCTGGAGACTCTGATGGTCGATATAGACCTCACATGGAACACTGTACAAGTAGTGCCTCTATATAATGTATGAACAATAGCTGCCAATTCCAAGTCGTGCACCAGATAATTCTTCTCATGAACCTTCAGGTGATGAGACGCGTAGGCAATCACCCTACCATTTTGCATCAACACCGCGCCAAGCCCAAAACACGATGCGTCATAATACACAGTGTAAGACCCCGAATCCGTAGGAAACACCAATATTGGGATTGTATTCAAAGCAATCTTGAGCTTTTGAAAGATCGCCTCACACTCCTCAAACCATCTAAAAGGAGCACCCTTTTGGGCAAATTTAGTCAAAGGTGCAACAATGGATGAGAAATCCTCTATGAAATGGCGATAATATCTGGCCAAACTAAGGAAACTCCAAATATCAGTAGGTAAAGACCGTCTGGGCCAACTCTGAACTACCTCAATCTTCTTTGGATCTACCTTGATCCCTTCACTAGACAACACATGACCTAAAAATGCCACCGAATCAAACCAGAATTCACACATGGAGAATTTTGCATATAACTTTTTCTCCCTCAAGGTCTAGAGCACGATCCTCAAGTGATACTCATGATCCTCCCGACTGCGAGAATATACCAAGATGTCATCAATAAACACAATGATGAATGAGTCAAGATATGGCTAGAATACACTGTTCATCAGGTGCTTGAATGCTGCTGGGGAGTTGTTCAACCCAAATGACATCACGAGAAACTTGTATTGACCATACCGAGTCCTAAAGGCAGTCTTCACAATATCTGAATCCCGAATCTTTAGCTTATGATACCCTCACCGCAAATCAATCTTCGAGAACACTCTAGCACCTTGAAGTTGGTCGAATAAGTCATTAATGCGCGTTAATGGGTACATGTTCTTCACTGTAACCTTGTTCAACTACCTATAATCAATACACATCCACATCGAGCCATCCTTCGTCTTTACAAACAGAACCGGAGCACCCTAGGGGGACATACTAGGCCCAATAAAACCCATATCAAGCAACTCTTGTAGGTGTTTATTTAACTCTTTCAACTCCACTAGTGCCATACAATGTGGTGGAATATAAATGGGTTGACCAAAATCGATATCTCTATCGGGCAACATGCCTAGAAGGTCTGTTTGGAACACATCTGGAAATCCTTCACTATCGGAGCTGACTCAACGGCAGGAGTATCGACATTAACATCCCTCACAAAGGCTAGATATTCTTCACACCCCTTCTCAATTACCCGTTGTGCCTTAAGGAATGACATAACCCTGCTAGGAATATAATCCAATGTACCCCTCCACTCCAACCTAGCAAACTTGGCATAGCCAATGTCACAGTCTTGGCGTGACAATCCAGAGTAGCGTGATAGGGCGACAACCAGTCCATGACTAAGATCACACAAAAGTTTACCATCTTGAGTAGAAATTGATCAAGTCTGGTCTCAAAACCACCAATAACAACTAAACACGAGAATTCAAAGAATCATGAGATATATCCAAATACGGAGCAAAGTAAGATGACACATATGAATAAGTGGATCCCGAATAAAATAAGATTGATGCATCGCTATGACAAACCCGGAACCATACCTTTAATGACACCATCCGATGCAACTGCCTCTGTCCTACTAGGAAAAACATAGAAACGATCCTGTCCTCCCCCTCTAGGGAGACCTCTACCCGCCTAACCTCCAACTCTAGATAGCGGGGCAGGTGGAGCAGCAACCATGGCCTACGAACCCTGTGGGCCCTGTGGAATTCGTGGAGCCTGTGTAATATGTGGAGGTGCACCCCTCCTAAGTCTGAGGAGTCCCTCACCATATGTCTGGTATCACAACACTTAAAGCAAGCTCTTGGTAGGTATGGATAATGAAATTGACCCTGGTCTAGTCGACTAGACTGACCATTAAACGCACCCCATGCAAGAGGTGCACTAGAGGGCCACTAAGCAAAATGGGCAATATGAGACCTCAGAATAGCAGAAGCATCGCTAGTAGATGGAAGTGGTGAATAAACTGGGAGACTCACATAGCCTTACCATGACGGGATACAAGTAGAGCGTGGGCACCACTATATCCTCCCAAATCTCAAGGTCTTGGCCTCCCCGTCCTCTCTCTCACGACCCTAAATACCCTCCAACCTCCACACGATCTCTACCACATGCTGATACAGAGAATACATATATCTCCAACTCTTGAGACATGCTGAATCTAATACCAAAGTTGAGCCCCTCGATGAATTTGCATAGATTCTATCTGATTGTAGGAATCAAGGTAGGTTCATATCGAGACAACTCACTAAATCTAATACCATACTCTGACACTATCATAGTCCCTTGACGCAGCTAGTCAAACTCTGTGTGCCATGCATCCCGAAGGTTCTAGGGAACAAACTCTCTAAAACTAAGCCCAAGTGAGTGGGGCTGCATCAGCCAGCCTTCCCTCCTCGCAATCCTACCACCTGTGGTATGCTGCTCTTGACCGCTGAAATGTAGTAAAAGTAACTCCGCTCACCTCCACAATACCTATGATATGGAGAATACAATGGCACTTCTCTAGAAAGACATTTGGATCCTCGGTAGCTGCACCACCAAAAGTAGGAGGATCATACTTCTTGAACCTCTCAAGTCTTCTCTGCTCCTACTCAGATGTCGCTGGTCTGACCTCAGGCTGAATTGAAATAACTAGCTGTGCTGGCATGACACCCGCGACCTGGTCAATGTGGACCTGCTGCTCAGGAGTATGAGTCACGGGATTTTGAGCTCCTCCCCCAGCCTGAGATGTGGTTGGTGCAAGGGGAATCAATCCCTCCTGAGCTAGAGTGACGAATATGCTCAAGAAATGTGCTAGAGTCTTCAGAAGTCCAGGGGTAGTAACAGACGTCTCGGATGCTTGTCCCCCAACCAGAGCTACTGGTGGCTCTGAGGTCGCTGCTCGGGCAGGTGCTCTAGCTACAACACATGCCACTCCTCGATCTCTTCCCCGGCCCCAATGCGGCGCGGCTCTAGAAGGGGCGCAGGTGTCTGATCATCGTATCCAGCAGTGCGTTCCCTCACCATGTGTGATAGAATAGAAGACAAAGATTCAGATTTCGAAGACAACCAATTCACACAATAAGGAATCAAAGGAGTGGAATTTCCTAACTGTTCCATAGCTTCTCGAAGAAAAGTACAGACATCTCCGTAAACTTGTTTATGACTCGTAACACCAACTTGTCACGACACCAATTTTCCACCTTAGGATGTTGTGATGACACCTAGTCTCTAACACTAGGTAAGCCTATCAAACAAGAGAATATGACAAAAATAAAGACTGAAAAACATGATATAAACTAATAAGTCTCATAATAATCTCAATACTGAACCACATCTACAATACTCCCAAAACCCGGTGAAACTGAGTCATAAGCTCTACAGAAAGTACTAAAATCTCAATATATATCACTGTCTGCATAGAAGATAAATAATAAGAAGAGAATGGCGGAAGGTGACTTTGAGGCCCGCGGACGTCAAACATGTATTCTTTGAAGTCTTCAGAAATAACTGAATGATCACTGTTGATACCCAATTTTTCCCCTCATATATTTTAAAATATGCTTTCAAAATATTCTACATGCATTTACAAACATGCACAAGTATTTTTACAGTTTTGTTTATAATTTTTAATGGCCTTAAATCAATTTATTTATGCATTTTTTTAATTATATAAATATTCAATAATTATCCCTCATATTACTTTACGATTATTTAATCATTCATGCTCATATAAGTGTTCAAATATCTTATTTTCATCTTTTACAATTACATTTGCATTTTCAAGACTATAATTGCATATTTTGCAAAAATAGCCCATACATATGCATAACTACATTATCTACACAAAAAATGATTTTTTATATTTTTATAATGTTAAGGAATTATTTTAAATCATCTTCATGCGTGAAAATTATTTTTATCACTTAATTAACTATTTTTATAAATAAATTGGGTATTTAAAAAATAGCCCCTTTAATTATATCTAAATTCGGACCCCCAGCCCAATTCCAATTCAAACCCTAGCCCACTTAAACCTAACCCAAACTATAACCCAATATCCATCTAACCCAACCCAAACCTTCTCTAATCATGGTTGTTGATCTCTGAGATCAACGGTCCACATTCCACCTTTCCTTTTTTAAGCCAAGCGACCCCCCAAACCCTAACCATTCTCCAAAGACTGCCTCCCTTGAATCCCTCTTCTTCTCTGTTCTCTTTGAAACTATCCCTAACCCTAGCTCCGTCACCCCAAAATCTCCCAAACCCATTCGATCCCCGACCAGATATGGGGTTATTTGGTGTTTTGCTACCCTATCTAACCTATTACCTCTACTGGTTGTTCGATTCTTGCTGTTTTCTGAGGGAATCTCAAAGAGATTCGACTTAGAGTGGACTTAGGCTCTTCATTGCCTTATGAACTCACCTGTTGTTCATCAATGTTTGTGAGTATTATTGTCTCTGTGGCTATGGTTGGAGTTTTCCTCATCTCATCCCCTTTTCTCAAAACTTTCATCTCTTTCACTTTGAATCTGTTCAGATCCTTGTAGATCTGAAATGATTTTGAGTTTATACGGAAGTTTTTTTTAAAAATCTCTGTTCTCCTATCATTGATTGATTTTAATGCTCCTCCAAACTAGGGTTTCACTTCGTCTGTTTCTGCGAATCTTTTTTAAAAATTCCTATGTGTTTGATTATCTTTTTCCACTGATTCTTTCATGACTGTGTTCCAGTTTTTAGTTTGTTTAATTATTTCATTGCTCGCTTCAATATTTGCCCGTTATTCTTGAGTAATTGATTAATCACCTAAACTATCTAGGGTTTGAAATTTGCTTTGTTTACTGAGGTGATTACTTCCTGCAATTTTGTCTACCTTCCTTATTTTGGGACTCCTAATTGGCGCTACTTGCCTTAATTGTTCCTATTAAGTTTAATTTATGGCCTGATTGTCTTACCAACCCCATATTGGTCTCTAATTTACTGGTGTTACCTTATTTGTGTGACTAATCGCCCTATTACTTGCCGGATTTTTGGTGTCTTGACTCTAATTGGATATCAGACCTATCACTTACCTTATTTAAACCTTAATTCCGTGTTAATTTTGGATATAACCCCATGATTTTTGCCTATTGATTGGCCCTGTCAAGCCTAATTGATTGACTAATTGTTCTCTTTGCCTTATTGGTAAACTTTTAAACTGCTTCACCTTATTTACTTTACTCTGCTCAATGCTATATAAGTCTCACTCTTTTTTTAACACACACGCACACACACATAGAAAGCACACAAAAGTTCTTGCTCTTATCCCCCATTACAATCTTCCTGCTCTTTGTTTGTTGCACTGTCTAGCCGGCTACAAGCCAAGACTAGACCTTTGGACCCTGTTTGCTTCACTCTTCTATTGCTATCTCTTAACTGGTATGCCTCTACTTCTGCTATCAATTCAAAGTTATATGTAATCAAACCTATGTGTTTCCTGCTTTCAGCATGTTTACTTCTGTTTAATTAAAGCTATGTGTTTCCTATAATCAACATGTCTACTTCTATTTAATTAAACCTATGTGTCTTCTGTAATCAGCCTGTCTACTTCTGTTTAATTAAACCTATGTCTTTCCTGCTTTCAACGTGTTTACTTCTATTTTAACTAGATTTATGTGCTTCCTGCTTTCAGCATGTCTACATGTTTGCTTATATGTAAATTAGACCTATGTCTACTTATTTGTTAACTAGCATGTTCTTTTTGTCCTGTTTTATATATGCACCCCTAGCAGACTTCTGATTAATAATTCCCATGCTTCCAACCCCTGCTGCCCTTCATATATGATTGTCTGATTGGTAATCTGATCCCAGCATGCCATTTCTTTATTTAATACCTGTCCATGTACCCACCTAGTAATAACTAGTAAACTAAGTTGAATCTAAGCAATGTGAAACTTTGCTTGAAGTGATTGTGATCCTGTTGCTGCCTAATGTTTGATTGCTGGAATCTCTGTTTGAATCCCAAATGTTGTAATAACTTTGTCTGTTCTTATTTACCCCAGAAAATTCAAACTGTTTTCAACTCCTACTCTTAGAGAATCTAGGGTCCTGCCCCTCCAGTGTGAGCACTGCCTAGGAGTCCATGAGACTCCTCTAAACTTTGACACACTGGGGCTGGCTCTCCAAAACTTGCTCACAAAAAATATTTTTCTGAAAGTTTTCTTGTGTGAGCATTGCCCGGGGTCCCTGAGGCCCCTGGAAACTTTGACACACCAGAAGATCATTAGGTGCACTATGAGAATATTGGCATGTTCAGACTTTGTTGAAGGCCTGGCTTCCAGGATTACTTTTGGGCCTATCCAGGCTCCCTATAGTATAGCAGTTCCATTTTGTAGTTCATTTATATTTGGTGTGTAATAATAATTCCTTATAAAACAGATATTGGGGTTATTAGTAAAAATGGAAGGGATTCTTATATGAATTTTGTTGGGGAACAGGTAGAAATCATGCCTATAAGTTGCTGCAATGTTTGTTCACTTATGTACATTAGAAACTATGCCTATAAGACTCATCTACTTCCTTGAATCCTGAATTTTCATCATTAAAAAACCTGCTTCTAAGTCGTTACTCAATTTTGCATCGATAATCATGTCTTCAAACCTTCATGTGTGCATTAACAATCATGTTTCTAGGAATTTCCTTGTTGATGTCCGCTTGGTAATTGATTGATGCTTTACTCGCCTAGAAACTATGCCTATAATGTTTAAATCAGTTCCTGGATTTAGATACCATGCAAATAAGGTTTAAATCAGTTTCCGCATTTAGATACCATGCCTATAAGGTTTAAATCAGTTCCGGCAATTAGATACCATGCAAATAAGGTTTAAATCAGTTTCTGCATTTAGATACCATGCCTATAAGGTTTAAATCAATTCCTGCATTTAGATACCATGCAAATAAGGTTTAAATCAGTTCTTGTATTTAGATACCATGCCTATATGGTTTAAATCAGTTCCTGCATTTATATACCATGCAAATAAGGTTTAAATCAGTTCCTGCATTTAGATACCATGCCTATAAGGTTTAAATCAGTTCCTGCATTTAGATACCATGCAAATAAGGTTTAAATCAGTTTTTGCACTTAGAACTCATGCCTATAGGATTTCAACATATTTCAGCACTTAGAAATCATGCCTATAGGAGTTTAAGATAAAATTAGCCGCTAAAATCAGTAATTAGTTTACTGCTTAGGCATCTGATTTATAAAATCCTGTCCGTTTATCATTGAGGCAATTTTGTAGGCTGCTTGAGTTCTGGGTTTAAAACGGTTATTTTTCCTGCTGCTTGAAACTGCCCAGATTCAAGAAGTAATAAAATCAGTAGGCAAACTGATTAGGTATTTGCTGCCCCGCTTTAATAAAATTGCTACATATGTTGTGCTCATCTAGATATTCTGCTATAGGACTTTTAAATTGTTTAAAATTGTTTGTCTATTTGTGGAGGTAAATATGAGCATTTAATTACATCTTTATTTGATAGTCATATCTGACTTTTGTTTGTCGCTTAGTTTTCTCCTTTTAAACAATATAGGCGAGTCTAGAACTTTCTTAAATAGAGGTCCTGAATACCTCCAGGGCCACAAGTAAAGGATGGGTAATGCACGCATAAGGCACGTACTGGATACTATTAGAGCGCTTAGGTAACAATAATTAAGTGGAGGGTAATCGGGTAGTAAAGAATATGATGACTTGTGCGCTAATGCTATGTGTAGCACTCCAATTTGGGGATGATTACCAAGTATTGCACAGAAGTGATCCTATGGGCTAAAAAACCTAGGACTCCTTTTATCCCTTGTTTTAAACATAATATCTATTTGTCTAAATTGCTTTGCTTGCTTATAAGACTAATTCACCTAATTCGAGTTTGGCCGGGACCCACCGTTGTGGACCTCGAGGGGTGCCTAACACCTTCCCTTCAAGGTTATTTTGAGCTTTTACCCAATCTCTGGTAATGCAAATCAGTTTATGAGTTATTTTCTTTAGGTGCCCTAGCGCACCTTAAATACGTTAGGTGGCGACTCTTCAAATTCCATACCCAATTCCCAAAAGGAAATGAGTTGTCCCAAAGAAATATCGAAATCCGGACTCCCTGAGGAAAACGGTGGCGCGACAGCATGGCGATTTTGCTAGGGATTTTTGTAGGTTCTTACCATAACGAACTTGTTTTTGTGAATTAATCTTAAGCATGCTTTATTCTGTTAATACATATGCACCCTTTCCCCTTCCCCCTTATTTGGATTTAATTGCATATTTCTCAAACATTCATGATTTCCTTTATTTCCTGAAACTGACTTGTCTCCTTGTTTTCTTTCTTAACTATCTTTCAATTATTTTAATACTGCATTTATTATTTTTAGTGTGCAAATACGTGACGACATGCTATTTATTGTTGCATAAATCATGCTCAACATCATATTCCACTCGTGCGTAATCAATCCTATAGCAACGCTTGATGAGTGTTTGCGCTCTTCCTATATATCACCCTTTGAATTCGGAAAGGCGTATTTGCGGTAAAACTAGTCGATCAACGGTGCAATCGACGGTTCCGTGCCTTTCCCCCTCAAGTTGTCCGCTTGAGGGTACTAGTCTAGACCTCTATAGAAACCTTACTCTGATGAATTGTACATGCATCATGGTCAAATCTAGCCGGGTTAATATGTTTTCCACATAATAACCCTTTAAGGCAAGCCTCGTCCAAAAGTCCATCGGGTTTTTCATAATACCAATGGATGCAACCACGATTGTGTGCATTAATTTTGGAGAAATAAGTGCCAATGTGCTAATCATTGTTGTATAAATAAACAAACCTGGAGGGGGAAAGGGCCTAACCATATTTTGCTTTGCAAAAAATGAGGCATGAAATCCCCAGGTTCGGCATGGTCAGTAACATACCATCACTATTGCTAGATTGGTGGAGGGATCTTCGATCAAGTGACTAAAATCATGTGAAAGGGTCTTAGGAAATTTACCTTTTTTGTTGGACCTCCAGCCAAACAAAATGTTAATAGAAGTTGCTACAATGTTCTGGGACAAAGAAAGGGCTGTGTTCCGCTTTGGAGACATAGAAATGACCCCCCTCTTGGAAGAAATAGGGGGATTCGCTGGGTTGCCTTGGGATAGCCCTGGTTTATTGGTACCTGAAAATCACACCACTAAGGGATTTCTTAAGATGATAGGGTTAAAGAAGAATGATGACTTGGAGTGCCTGAAAAACTTCTACATACCCTTCGACTTCCTCTATGAACGACAAGTCAAAAAAGGTCTTAACGTATTTTCGATGATAAATTCTCCATCACCTCATTGGGTTAGATTCACCGCAGGGTCTTTGTGTTCATCGTGTGTTTCTTGGGTATGCTAGTGTTCCCGATCCAAAGAGACAAAATCCACTCCAGGCTGGTCATGGTGGCCAAAACGTTGATGGATGGGATCGAGGGGCAGACATATACCATTGTCCCTATGATCATTGTAGATATGTACCGGCCCTTGGAGAGCTGTCAGAAGGGGTACAAATACTTCGAGGGTTGCAATTTGTTGCTGCAAGTTTGGCTGTTAGAACATCTCCAAAAAGGTCAATACCGTCAGTAACTGCCGCGAAGGCCGTGGAATGATCATATAACCTTCCATCATCCTAAGAAAATGACCTATATCCCAGACATGTTTGCTCAACCAAAGGATTCTATAGGATGGGTGTATTTTTTCAACAATTTGATCGAGGACCGGGTTCAATGGATGTTCGAGTGGTTCCCTACCGACGAGTTCATCATCAGATCCAGGGATGTTCTACATTTGGTACTGATTGGGTTAAGGGTCATATACTCTTATGCTCCCCTCAGGGTTATGAGACAAGCAGGCAGGAAGCAGGTCATACCGCGAGTCGCTATAATGAGTCACTTTATAGCCGATTTTCAGGGTGACGCCATTCTATATAAAAATGAAGCACAACACATGTGACACTTGAAGATTATCATGGAAAAGGATACCATCGAGCCGGATCGGTATCACGCCGGTCACGTGTACTTTTACCCTTCATGGTTGGATGATAACATAAGGGGAATATTCGAGCCAAGGGTTGGTCAAGGAAACAGGGTCATAGACGAAGTTGCCGAAGCACATGTGAAGTATAACAAATTGCGCAAAAGAGTTCGCGAGTCTGAAGCCGAGCATATGGAGAAACATAAGGTCGATATGGAAATGATGAATGAGTGGAAAGAGAGGGCTATTAAAACCAGTGAAAGACTGGAATATCTGGAGTACAATTTAATGGAATTGGAAGGGAAAATGAGGAAGAGAGTTACCGATTTCCAGAACACTGAGGGAAACGAAGGAGGACATTTGGTAAAGGCATTCTTACTGCTGAACCTGCACGAAATGGGGGATCTATTCGATAAGAGCATCCACCTGGAGAAGGTCCTTCTGGGACCAAGTAGATTAGGTTTACTTGCTTTTTAAATGTAATAAGGCCAAGTGTCATTAGTGACTTATCTTATTTAGTGTCGTTATGGGTCGTCTATCTTTACATTAATGAAATGAGGCAATTATTGGCACTGAATTTCTCCAAATCTATTTGTTGCTAGGCCTACCTCAGGCAAAACGAGGCTCCCAAATTAGGACGCGAATTTACATTCCCGCAATATGTGTTTAAATATTGCAAACTTTTCAGAATCCTTACTAACTTGTTTACCTTTTGTTTTTCTTTTTATTATTATTCCCATCCCCTAGGGTTGGTTCGCATATACTGGCATCATCAGCATATCACACCAGATCTAGAGGCCCTCCACCTCCTCCTCCTCCAAGTAATACGAAAAGTAGAGGAAAAGCTAAGATGGATGACTTGAGTGGTATTCGAAAAGAAAACACTGAGAATGCGGAAACTTCAGATGGTCGGAGTACTCTGGCACAAAATGACTTGGTTTTACGATTGGAACAAAAGATTGGAGTTACAAGGAGAACTTGAGCATGTCCGTAACTTAGCAAACCTCTCCCTCACTCTAAACGTCCCAGACGTTAACCAACAAAATGCTCAAACCCCCAAAATACTCCAAACCAATGTCCACAAAATCCTCCCGCACCCCATCAATATGCAACTCTGCCTCAAAATCCCAATCCTTTACCGATATCAACTCCTCCACAACACCATCATCAACCAACCCAGTACCCACAAACCACTACCTATCACACTCCTCAGAATACACCAAAACCCATTCCCGATCCTCAAAACTCAACCAACGACCACCATTACACCCAAATCCCTAACACTCACCAAAATAACCCCATATACGTGGAAACCGTACCTCACTCCACTCAACTAATATCCTATATACCAGAATCTGCTGAGAAGGACCTGCTCATCAAGAACATGGTCGAAGAACTCAAGAATTGAAAAGTCGAGTTCTGGGTGTTGAAGTAGGTAAAGGGATAGAAGGTTTGGATTATGAGGATCTGTGCATACAACCAGACATGGAACTACCGGAGGGTTACAAACCTCCCAAGTTCAAATGTTTGATAGAACAGGTGATCCCAAGGTTCATTTGAGAACTTACTATGACAAGCTCGTGGGGGTTAGAAAAGATGAAAGGATCCGAATGAAGCTCTTCATGAGAAGTATTACCGGAGATGCACTCCCCTGATACATAAGCCAGAAACCTAAGAAGTGGGCCAATTGGGTGAGCATGGCATTAGAATTTATGGATCGTTTCAGGTTCAATATGGAGAATGCACCATATTTCTTCTATATCCAGAACCTAAAGAAGAAGCCAACTAAGACTTTCCGCGAATATGCTACTTGGTGGAGGTCGGAAGCAGCCAAGGTCAGACCAACATTAGAAGAAGAACAAATGAACAAGTTCTTTGTCAGGGCACAGGACCCACAGTATTATGAAAGGTTAATGGTCATTGAGAATCACAAATTCTCCGATATCATCAAACTTGGAGAAAGGATTGAAGAGGGTATCAAAAATGGGATGGTGACAAATTTCGAGGCACTGCAGGCCACGAACAAAGCATTACAATCAGGTGGCATATCAAAAAAGAAAGAAGTGGGGGCAGTAATGGTGGCCCAAGGCCCAAAATCTCCGCTCACATACCAAACACCTCCACCCACATACCAACCCTCGTCTCCCAGATATTCCCAACCCGCCACCGCCTATCACACTTATAACACCCAGCCATCATAATATCATTCACCTCCAACTCGTCCAAATTACCAGAAACCCCAACCTAACTTTGATCGCAAACCACCTAGACAATACATCGCTATTGCTGAACCCATCGACCAGCTGTACAATAGATTGAAGGCCGCTGGTTATGTCACCCCTATTCCTGTTGTAGTAATGGAGAACTCATCCCAATTGGTCAACCCAAACATAACCTGTGCATATCATTCCGGTATGAAGAGGCACACCATTGACAAGTGTTGAACATTGAAAGATAAAATTTAGACATTGATTGATAACAAGGTCATACATGCAAAGGAAGCTGCGCCCAACGTCCACAACAATCCTCTCTCGGATCATCGAGGTGATGGGATACATGTGATAGAAACGGATGAAGAATGGGATCCTAACAGGTCAATCAGGCTTATTCGGGAAGGTGATGACTTTAAACCCGTAGTCACACTCACTCCTATTATGGTACATATACAACCGTCAGTAAAAGTTGAGGTAACCACATCGGTTCCATTTGAGGTAGAGGTAGCTCCACCTGCAGCCACACCGGTTCCATTTGAGGTAGAAGTGGCCACACCTTTCACAGTGACGGTAGCAACCACACCTCTTTTCAACTCCAATGCCATACCTTGGGATTACGTTGCCAAAGCTAGGCGAAAGGGAAAAGCAAAGATGGAAGAATCTGATACCGCACAAGGAATGAACAGAACGGGAAGGATCTATACACCCGAACATTTGGGAGGATCGAACAAGGAGGCTGCTACTAAACAACCTGTCATTGAAACGGGACCAGATGATCTTTGGAGGAAAGTACAAGCGAGGGAACACTCCGTCATCCATAATTTAAACAAGACCCCTGCCTAGATATCCATCCTGCCACTATTAAAAATTCAGAGGCGCATAAGAATGCTTTGATAAAGATGTTAAATGAAGCTTATATGCCCAACAATATCACCTATGGTGAAATGGACAACATGGTAGGGCAAGTGCTGGAAAGTCATAAGATCACCTTCCACGAGGATGAATTACCGCCTGAAGGGTTAAGTCACAACCGGGCACTGCGTATCACGGTACAGTTTGAAGATAAATTCATTGCCAGGGCCTTAATATATGGGGGTTCAAGCCTCAACATTTGTCCGTTGACTACTCTGAAAAGATTGGGAAAAGATTTCCACAAGATACGGCTAGGAAGCATGAACGTGAAAGCCTTTGATGGGTCTCAAAGGGCCACGGTTGGGTAGATTAACCTTTGTTTGCAGATGGGGCCAACTTGGTTCGATGTTGAATTCCAAGTGCTTGACATATCAGCTACATACAATCTTCTGTTGGGTCGACCTTGGATATATGCTGCTCGGGCTGTGGCTTCCACGCTACACCAAGTCGTGAAGTTCGAATGGAATCATCAGGAGGTGATCATTCACGGAGATGGAAGTAACCCTATTTACACCAGTCAAACTATCCCGATCATCGAGAATAGAAGAAGGTTAGGAGGGGAAACTTATCACCACATTGAACATGTCAATGCAGTTGAGAAAGACAAATGGTGGAGTAACAAAAATAGAAAGCATACTAGCATGGTCCGGATATGAACCCGACAAAGGGCTTGGGAAGAATCTCCAAGGCATTGCCAAGCCGGTACAATTGAAACGTCATGGCACAACTTTCGGGCTGGGATACCTATACACCTGGCAGGAGTATAATGACTGGCCGCCACCATGGCCTGGTCCCTATTACCCTCTCGAGCAACCCGTGCCACATCTGGGTCAAACTTTTTATCAGGCCAATACAATATGGGGAACTGCAGAGGAAGAAGCTTTAGCTGGACTGAGAAAATTGTTCCGGGACAACGAGAATATGGATTGCAGTGCGATAATTGAGGAGGAGGATAAAGAAGGCCTCACCATTCAGACCATGGAGAAGGGAGCTATTCTCGAGAATTGGACTGCCACACCATCCCAGGCCCGCCGAGTCCCTAGGTAGCTTGGAATTTAGCCTAATTTATTTCTATAGCCATGCTAGGCATTTCAGATGTTTTTAGTAATTTTGTTTTAAAGATGCATTTTGTTTCAAAATAATTGTTCGATTCATCGAGCCGTACTTGTTTTGGATATTTTCAAAATTTAATCAATGCATTACTATTTATTATTCATTATTATCTTTCACATTTTCTTTCTACAATGTTATTATTACTTTTCCTGATGAACCGATGACTGTGACATATAATGAGACAACACAACATAAGGATAGTGACTCAGAAGAAAAGGATGAAATACCTGAGGAAATTGTCAGGGAGTTGAGAACTTTGAGAATAAACCTAAGTCCAACCTGGACGAGACCGAAGCAATAAATTTGGGAGACGGCGAAACCATCAAGGAAACTTGCGTAAGCATTCATTTATCACCGTCAGAGAAGGAAGAGTACATTTGTTTCCTGAAGGAATATGAGGATATCTTTACATGGTCATATGATGACATGACCGGTCTGAGCACATCCATAGTGGCTCACAAGTTACCTACCAATCCAATGTGTCCGCTAGTAAAGCAGAAACTAAGAAAGTTCAAACCAGGCATGAGCCTGAAAATCAAGAAGGAAGTCACTAAGCAAATCAAAGCTAAAGTCCTCAGGGTAGTTGAGTACCCAACCTGGCTAGCCAACATTGTACCAGTTCCGAAGAAAGATGGGAAAGTCAGAGTGTGTGTTGACTATCGAGATTTAAATAGATCAAGTCCCAAGGACGATTTTTCACTGCCAAATATACACATCCTGATCGACAATTGAGCCAAGCATGAACTCAAATCCTTTGTAGATTACTTCGCGGGTTATCATCAGATCTGGATGGATGAAGAAGACACAGAGAAAACAGCCTTCATCACACCATGAGGAGTATACTGCTACAAGATGATGCCATTCGGTCTAAAGAATGTTGGGCTACTTACATGAGAGCCATGACAACCATCTTTCATGATATGATACGCAAGTAAATAGAGGTGTATGTTGACGACGTCATCATCATGTACAAGAGGGCCGTATATCACATAGGATTTGAGAAAGTTCTTTGACAGGCTAAGGAGGTACAACCTAAAATTGAACCCTGCAAAATGTGTGTTCAAGGTTCCCATAGGAAAGTTACTGGGATTCATTGTCAGCTGCCGAGGAATCGAGTTGGACCCGTCCAAAGTTAAGGCTATCTAAGAGTTACCACCACCAAAGAACAAAAAGGATGTGATGAGCTTCCTAGGACGCCTTAACTACATCAACTGCTTCATAGCACAGTCCACGATTATATGTGAACCCATCTTCAAAATGTTGAGGAAAGATGCTGAAACGAGTTGGACCGAGGATTGTCAGAGGGCTTTTGACAAAATCAAGGAATACCTGTCCATACCACCAGTCCTAGTGCCGCCAGAACCTGAGAGACCTTTGCTACTCTATCTATCTATATTAGATGGAACTTTCGAATATGTTTTTGGACAACTTAACGAGACAGGAAGAAAGGAGCAAGCCATATACTACTTGAGTAAGAAGTTCACATCTTACGAAGCACGATACTCTCTGCTGGAATGCACTTGCTGTGCTTTGACCTGGAAACCCAGAAATTGAGGCATTACTTTTATGCCGACACCACGTACCTTATATCCAGGATGGACCCTCTAAAGTACATCTTTTAGAAGCCTATGCCAACTGGGAAGTTAGCTAAGTGGTAGATACTATTAAGTGAGTTCGATATCGTCTATGTAACTCAGAAGGCGGTCAAAAGACAAGCATTGGCAGACCATCTTGCTGAAAATCTTATGGGAGGAGAATACGGACCCTTGAAAACGTATTTTCTTGATGAAGAAGCATTATTCGTAGGAGAGGACATTGTTGAAGCTTATGACAGTTGGAGAATGTTCTTCGATGGAGCTACAAACTTCAAAGGAGTAGGCATTAGAGCATCTTTGGTATTAGAAACAGGTCAACATTACCCTGTATCCGCGAAGCTTAGATTTTCATGCACCAACAATTTGGCAGAATACGAAGCTTGCATCATGTGGCTCAATCTAGCCATCGATATAAAGATAGAAGAACTGCTGGTAATTGGTGATTCGGATCTTATGGTACACCAGGAGAATGGGCTACGAAGAACACCAAGATACCATCATACTTGTATCATGTGCAGGAGTTAATGAAGAGATTCACAAAGATAGAATTCAAACAAATGCCCAGAATTCAAAATGAGTTCGCAGACGCACTGGCCACCTAATCATCAATGATACAACATCCAGACAAGAATTTTATCGATCCCATCACGGTGAAAATCCATAACTATCCGGCTTACTGTGCTCATGTTGAAGAAGAAACAGATGGAAAACCTTGGTTCCACGATATCAAAGAATATTTGGTGAGAGGAGAATATCCGAACCAGGCAAACCATACTCAGAAATGCATGCTGCAGAGGCTGTCCAATCACTTCTTCCAAAGCAAAGGGACCTTGTATAGAAGAACTTCTGATCTGGGCCTGTTAAGGTGTGTTGACGCAAATGAAGCCTCCAGATTGGTCGAGGAGATACATGCCGGAACTTGTGGACCACAAATGAATGGTTTTGTTTTAGCCAAGAAGATACTCAGAGCTGGATATTTTTGGATGACTATGGAAATGGATTGCATCCGGTAAGTGCAGAAATGCCACCAGTGCTAGGTACATGCAGACATGATAAAAGTACCACCAAACGGGCTCAATGCAACAAGTGCACCTTGGCCTTTTGCTGCCTGAGGAATGGATGTCATCAGTCCGATTGAGCCCACTGCTTCAAACGGGCACCGGTTCATTTTAGTGGCCATCAACTATTTCACAAAATGGGTGGAGGCCGCATCTTACAAAGCTGTAACTAAGAAAGTTGTCGCGGACTTTCTCAAGGATCGTATTATTTGCCGATTAAGAGTTCCCGAGTCCATTATCACTGATAATGCCGCCAATCTCAACAGTGACCTGATGAAAGCCATGTGTGAAACCTTCAAAATCATGCACAAAAACTCTACAACATACGTGCCTCAAATGAATGGAGGTGTGGAGGTTTCCAATAAAACATCAAGAAGATACTAAGGAAGACTGTAGAAAATCACAAACAATGGCATGAGAAGTTTCCCTTTTCCCCTATTAGGGTAACGCACTACGGTCTGCACATTAACCGAGGCAACCCCCTATTTATTGGTTTATGGTACCGAAGCTGTCATTCCAGCCGAGGTAGAAATTCCCTCTTTAAGGATCATACAGGAAGCCAAAATCAGTGATGCAGAATAGATAAGGAGCCGCTATGAGCAACTGCCCTTATAGACAAAAAAAGAATGAATGCAGTATGTCACAGTCAGCTTTATCAGAACAGAATGTCCAGAGCTTTCAACAAAAGGGTCAAACCAAGATAATTCACACCGGGACAGTTGGTGCTGAAGAAGATCTTCCTACATCAAGATGAAGGCAAAGGAAAATTCTCTCCCAACTGGCAAGGTCCTTACATGGTTCACCCGGTGATAACAGGAGGAGCACTCATACTTGCAGAAATGGATGGAGAAGTCTGGCCAAAACCGATCAATTCAGATACAGTTAAGAGATACTATATTTAGATAGTTTACATTCCTTCATATGATGTAACTGAACTACGCTTGACCTGATTCCCATTTAAGAAGGGATATGTAGGCAGCCCTGTGGGTTCGATCATATCTTAATAAAATCTTCATGTCCCCCAGTACCAGAAAATTGGGGCAGAATTTTGAGGAGGACCCTCAAAATTCCAAAGCAAATCTAGCCAACGCCATCCTATACCAGACAATTAGAAATTGGTTAAGAAACTGGGGCAGAATTTTGAGAAGGATTTTCAAAATTTCGGAGAAGGTTCAACAAGTTTCACCGTAAGCAAAACGACAGTTTACCAAACTGGGGCAGAATTTTGAGGAGGACCCTCAAAATTCTAATACAAGAAAGCTGCAATGTCTTTGAAATGTGTTACAGTTATTAGTTTATCTAAAATTACTTGATATTTTACTATATTTTCTAAAATAACTCTATTTTCATCAATAAGTGCATATTTTCGAAAACTCTATTTCCGTGACAGCCAGGTGTTACCCAGGGCAACTCAAACAAGGCCTCCTGAACGGAGCAAAGCACAACCATCAGATAAAGGCACAAACCAATCTCCCTTTACAAAACTCACGACTTTTCTTTGGGTGCAGACATAATGGACATAATAGGAGCATTCGTAACTATACACGCAACAAAATCACTATCAATCGGGCCACCAGACACAAATATATCTCCAGCTAAGACACATTTTACTCCTATTTGCTACTTGTTCACTGCATAAGGCTAAGCACTGCCTTCTCTTTGCATGAGACTAAGCCTTGTCTCAAATCTTGCATGAGGCTAAGCCCTGTATCCACATTTGCATAAGGCTAAGCACTGCCTTCTCTTTGCATGAGACTAAGCCTTGTCTCAAATCTAGCATGAGGCTAAGCCCCGCCTCCCTTTTGCATAAGGCTAAGCACTGCCTTCTCTTTGCATGAGACTAAGCCCTGTCTCAAATCTTGCATGAGGCTAAGCCCTGCCCCCCTTTTGCATAAGGCTAAGCACTGCCTTCTCTTTGCATGAGACTAAGCCCTGTCTCAAATCTTGCATGAGGCTAAGCCCTGCCCCCCTTTTGCATAAGGCTAAGCACTGCCTTCTCTTTGCATGAGACTAAGCCCTGTCTCAAATCTTGCATGAGGCTAAGCCCTGCCCCCCTTTTGCATAAGGCTAAGCACTGCCTTCTCTTTGCATGAGACTAAGCCCTATCTCAAATCTTGCATGAGGCTAAGCCGTGCCTCCGTATTTGCATAAGGCTAAGCATTGCCTTCTCATGGGACTAAACATTGCCCCTCCCTGCATAAATGTTGCTCTATTCTAAACATGGCACTATCTTCTTCCCTCGGGCTAAGGTTTTCCCCCAAACTTCGCACAAGACTAAGCTTTGTCTTGCTATCACTTTCGGTATCATATCTCTGCACTTCATGGGCTGACATATAGCTAACCTGTCCAAAGACGTCATAGTCCGAAGGCATCATCCTCATATCCTGAAGACACCATGCCATGGCCTGATGATCCCTCAAACTTGCATATCATTATTCAAAGGCGTCATTGTTCAGAGGTACCATTCTCATGGCCCGAGAACATCATTTCATGACCTGCAAATCTCCTATCTCATAATTCATGGCCCAGGAGATCATAGTCTATGGACGTCATCTACACTATCCAAAGACAATCTCTCATGGTCCAAAGGGAATTTGCATCACGTTTAAATTCTCGCAGTAATCTATATACTTGCATGCATCGTATTTTGTGTTTTACAGGTAATCCAGGAGGTAACCGTTCTTCAAACAGGAGCAACCTTCGCTCCAGTTTTCGCTCATACCATTTTCACTTTGCCATTATAACCGATTCTCATCAATTACCCACCTTACTCTACGACCATTCAAATATCTGCCCTATAATACATTCGTTACACTCCAGACTCATAATCATAACTCCATCTGACATCACCCTTCACAAAAGAACCTTTGCTGAAACTGGCTACCATTCCTATAACAACTCCATCGGCTTCATTCACCGTTAGGTCCAGAACTACACATGGCCTGATTCTTGTACACCAGGGATATGTAGGTAACTCAGAGACCGAGGTTCGGCCTCTATTTTTTTCAAAACACCCATTAGGTCAAAATCGGTCATCATTTCTTTACCTGAAAATTCTTTCTTCCTTCCTGGGTAAAGAGGGGCAGCTATTGATACCCAATTTTCCCTCATATATTTTTAAATATGCTTTCAAAATATTGTACATGCATTTACAAACATGCACAAGTATTTTTACAATTTTTTTATAATTTTTAAAGGCCTTAACTCAATTTATTTCTGCATTTTTTAATTATATATATATTCAATAATTATCCCTCATATTACTTTACAATAATTTAATCATCTAAATTCATCATTCATGCTCATATAAGTGTTCAAATATCTTATTTGCATTTTTTACAATTACATTTGTATTTTTAAGACTATAATTTGCATATTTTGCAAAAATAGCCCATACATATGCATAATACATTATCTACACAGAAAATGACTTTTTTTTTAAAATATTTTTATAATGTTAAGTAATTATTTTAAATCATCTGCGTAAAAATTATTTTTATCACTTAATTAACTATTTTTACAAATTATTTTGTTAATAAATTGGGTATTTAACAAATAGCCCCTTTAATTATATCTAAATTCGGACCCCCCTGCCCAATTCCAATTCAAACCCCAGCCCACTTAATCCTAACCCAAACCATAACCCAATCTCCATCTAACCTGACCCAAACCTTCTTTAATCGTGGCCGTTGATATCTGAGATCAACGGTCCACATTTCCCCTTTCCTTTTTTTAACCCAAACGACCCCCTAAACGCTACCGATTCTCCAAAGACCACCGCCTTTGAATACCTCTTCTTCTCTGTTCTCTCTGAAACTATCCCTAACCCTAGCATCGTCACCCTAAACTCCCAAACCCCTTCGATCCCCGATTAGATATGTGGTTATTTGGTGTTTTGCTACCCTATCTAACCTATTACCTCTACTAGTTGTTCAATTCTTACTGTTTTCTGAGGGAATCTCGAAGAGATTCAACTCAGAGTCAACTTAGGCTCTTCATTTCCTTATGAACTCGCCTGTTGTTCATCAATGTTTGTGAGTATTGTTGTCTTTGTGGCTATGGTTGGATTTTTCCTCACCTCGTCCCCTTTTCTCAAAGCCTTCATCTTTTGCACTTTGAATATGTTCAGATCCTTGTAGATCTGAAATGGTTTTGAGTTTATACGAAAGTTTTCTTTTAATCTCCTGTTCTCCTATCATTGACTGATTTTAATGTTCCTCCAAACTAGGGTTTCACTTCGTCTGTACTGCGAAACTTTTCTAAAAATTCCTATGTGTTTGATTATCTTTTTCCACTGATTCTTTCATGACTATGTTCCAGTTTTTAGTTTGTTTGATTATTTCATTGCTCGCTTCAATATTTTCCCGTTATTCTTGAGTAATTGATTAAATACCTAAACTATCAAGGGTTTGAAATTTGCTTTATTTACTGAGGTGATTACTTCCTTTAATTTTGTCTACCTTCCTTATTTTGGGACTCCTAATTGTCACTACTTGCATTAATTGTTCCTATTAAGCTTAATTTATGGCCTGATTGTCTTACCAACCCAGATTGGTTTCTAATTTACTGGTGTTACCTTATTTGTATGACTAATTGCCCTGTTACTTGCCAGATTTTTGGTGTCCTGACTCTAATTGGCTATCAGACCTATCACTTACCTTATTTAAACCTCAATTCCGTGTTAATTTTTGACATTACCCCATGATTTTTGCCTATTGATTGGCCCTCTCAAGCCTAATTGATTGACTAATTATTCTCTTTACCTTATTGGTAAACTTTTAAATTGCTTTACCTTATATACTTTACTCTGCTCAATGTTATATAAGTCTCACTCTTTTTTTAACACACATGCACACATATATAGAAAGACACACAAAAGTTCTTGCTCTTATCCCCCATCACAATCTTCCTACTCTTTGTTTGTTGCACTGTCTAGCCGGCTGGAAGCCAAGGCTAGACCTTTGGACCTTATTTGTTTTACTCTTCTATTTCTATCTCTTAACTGGCATGCCTCCACTTCTGCTATCAATTTAAACTTCTATGTGATCAAACCTATGTGTTTCCTGCTTTCAACATGTTTACTTCTGTTTAATTAAACCTATGTGTTTCCTATAATTAACATGTCTACTTATGTTTAATTAAACCTATGTGTCTCTTGTAATCAACATGTCTACTTCTATTTAATTAAACCTATGTGTTTCCTACTTTCAACATGTTTACTTCTGTTTTAACTAGACTTATGTGCTTCCTGCTTTCAGCATGTCTACATGTTTGCTTATATATAAATTAGACCTATGTCTACTTATTTGTCAAATAGCATGTTCTTTCTGTCCTGTTTTAAGTATGCACCCCTAACAGACTTCTGATTAATGATTCCTATGCTCCCAACCCCTACTGCCCTTCATATATGATTGTCTAATTGGTAATCTGATCCCAACATGCCATTTCTTTGTTTAATACCTGTCCATGTACCCACCTAGTAATAACTAGTAAATTAAGTTGAATCTAGGCAATGTGAAACTTTGCTTGAAGTGATTGTGATCCTGTTGCTGCCTAATGTTTGATTGCTGGAATCTCTGTTTGAATCCCAAATGTTGCAATAACTCTGTCTGTTCTTATTTACCCCAGAAAATCCAAACTGTTTTCAACTCCTACTCTTAAAACATCTAGGGTCCTACCCCTCCAGTGTGAGCACTACCTAGGAGTCCATGAGACTCCTCTGAACTTTGACACACTGCGGTTGGCTCTCCAAAACTTGCTCACAAAAAATGTTTCTTTGAAAGTTTTCTGGTGTGAGCATTGCCCGGGGTCCCTGAGGCCCTTGGGAACTTTGACACACCAGAAGATCATTGGGTCCGCTATGAGAATATTGGCATGTTCAGACTTAGTTGAAGGAATGGCTTCTAGGATTACTTTTGGGCCTATCCAGGCTCCCTATATTATAGCAGTTCCATTCTGTAATTCATTTATATTTGGTTTGTAATAATAATTTCTTGTAAAACAGATATTGGGGTTATTAGTAAAAATAAGAGGGATTCTTATATGAATTTTGTTGGGGAACGGGTAGAAATCATACCTATAGGTTGCTACAATGTTTGTTCACTTATGTGCATTAGAAACTATGCCTATAGGACTCATCTAGTTCCTTGAATCCTGAATTTTCATCATTAGAAACCAGCTTCTAAGTCGTTACTCAATTTTGCATCAATAATCATGTCTTCAAACCTTCATGTGTGCATTAGCAATCATGTTTTTAGGAATTTCCTTGTTGATGTCTGCTTGGAAATTGATTGATGCTTTACTCGCCTAGAAAAAACTATGCCTATAAGGTTTAACTCAGTTCCTACATTTAGATACCATGCAAATAAGGTTTAAATCAGTTTTCACATTTTGATACCATGCCTATAAGATTTAAATCAATTCCTGCATTTAGATACCATGCAAATAAGGTTTAAATTAGTTTCTGCATTTAGATACCATGTCTATAAGTTTAAAATCAGTTTCTGCACTTAGAACTCATGCTTATAGGATTTCAACATGTTTCAGCACTTAGAAATCATGGCTACAAGGGTTTAAGATAAAATCAAGTTTACGGCTTAGGCACCTTGTTTATAAAATCTTGTCCGTTTATCATTGAGGCAATCTTGTAGGCTGCTTGAGTTCTAGGTTTAAAACGGTTATTTTCATGCTACTTGAAACTGCCAAGATTCAAGAAGTAATAAAATTAGTAGGCAAACTGATTAAGTATTTGCTGCCCCGCTTTAATAAAACTGCTACATATGTTGTGCTCGTCTAGATATCCTGCTATAGGACTTTTAAATTATTTAAAACTGTTTGTTTGACGCGTGCAAATTGTTTTTCTATTTGTGTAGGTAAATATGAGCCTTTAATTGCATCTTTATTTGATAGTCTTATCTGACTTTTGTTTGTCGCTTAGTTTTCTTCTTTTAAACAACATAGGCGAGTCTAGAACTTCCTTAAATAGAGGTCCTGAACACCTCCAAGGCCACAGGTAAGGGACGGGTAATGCACGCATAAGGCACGTATTGGATAATATTAGAGCGCTTAGGTAACAATAATTAAGGGGAGGGCAATCGGGTAGTAAATGATATGATGACCTGTGCTCTAAGGCTATGTGAAGCACCCTAATTTGGGGACGATTACCAAGTATTGCATAGAAGTGATCCTATAGGCTAAATGTCACGACCCCAGTTCGCCCTCCGTGAACCATCGTGACGACACCTAGTCTCTACGACTAGGTAAGCATAAAATGCAAAAGACAAACCAAATTTGCGGAAGAAAACAATTTAAAGTAGGAATAAAGTAATAAAATAGCATTTAAAAGTGCTGCTCGGCATATACAATATTTACTCTTAAAAACAAATACATTTTCCCCAAAACCCGGAAACCCATGAATCACAAGCTACGAATATAACAAAAATGCTCTAACTCTGGAATGTCTACATTAACAGCAGAAAATAGAAGGGCTATCACTACAAGATAGAATGGAAAGGGACTCCTCGGTCTGCAGACGCGGTAGATACTCCTCAAAGTATCTAGAGTAGTCGCCTCGCCTCAAGGGTAATAGGATTGAGTAAAAGTACCTGGATCTGCACATGAAAAACATGCGCAGAAAGGGCATGAGTACACCGCAGTGGTACTCAGTAAGTGCCGAGCCTAACCTTGGTTAGGTAGTGACGAGGAAGGTCAGGGCCCTACTGAGGTTAAATAAAATATAAAGTTCGATAGTGTAGAATAGAACAATATAAATAAGTACAACCGTAAAAGTAACACAAGATATAAAGGGCAACAACAACTATTACAGAGGCAAGGTAAACACATAAAGAAATACGGCTCAACACCAAAATAACAGTCGGGGATCTCCTAGGCTACCGTCCTGCAGTCCCAAATATACATATCTAATGGATCTCCCGGGATCCCGTCCCGTAGTCCAACTCATAGTGCGCGAGGATCTACCAGAATCCCGTTCCGTAGTCCCAAATGTAAATACCCAGTACTAGGGGAATCTACTGGGTTCAGTCCTGTAGTTCCATATAACTGTGTAGGGGGATCTACCGGAATCCCACATCTGTAGTCCCAAATGTAATTACACAGCAGCATCAGGAAAATATTCAAAAAATGTCAATTTCATATTAAGGCAAACAAGTAATCCTAGCCTAGCCTGCTACACAGAATTCAGGTAAGCAGTTGAGCAAATAAGGCAATTAAAACACTTAGACATGCTTTCCTAAGCTAACAACAGACTTTAAGTGTAGGTAATATAAATAGGAAAAGAAACATACTAGTAATTACTTAATGAAAACCGGATTTTCAATAATTAGCATAAATACGCACTCATCACCTAACGTACAAGGCATTTCAATTAACAGTAATACCAAATCCTAAGGGGAAGGTCCCACACACAAGGTTAGGCAAGCCACTTACCTCGAACCGGCTCAAAATCAACTCGAAAACACGTTCTTGCCATGAGTACTCGACTCCAAATGGCCCAAATCTATTCAATTCCATTGCATAATGTAAATAACACTTCAAGTAACTGATTCTACAATTAAATTCTAAGCTAATACGCAAAATTAGGTAAAATAACCAAAATGCCCCTCGAGACCACGTCTCGGAATCGGGTAAAATTTACATTCCCTTAATCCTCACACTCTCACGAGTTCAGTCATACCAAAAGTACCAAAATCGGGCCTCAAATGACCCCTCAAATCATCACTCAAAGGTCTCTAATTACTCAAGACCTAACCCCCAATTTACCACTTATTTTCCTTAATTTTTCATGCTTAAAATGATAAAAATCATTCCAATAACGAGTTTAGGGACCAAAGACCTTACCCCAATGAACTCCTCTGAAAATCCCTCTTGAAAATGCTCCCGAAGGCTTCTTCCCGTTTGAAAAGAGGTGAAAAATGGCTAAAATTCGCGAAGGCAAGAATTTATATGTTTCTGCCCAGCTAATTCGCATCTCCGGTCATGGGACCTCACCTGCGGTCCCATTTTTGCGGACCAACGGTCGTATCTGCGACAGTCACTAACCCAGCCTATTTTCGCACATGTGATTCCCCATTCGCAGATACGGTACCGCTTCTGCGGTAAATTTCCGCATCTGCAGACCCTGCTGCTCCTGCCCAATTCCTCTTCTGCGATGACAAATGCTGCTTCTGTGGCTATGCACATGCGGGACCCAACCGCAGGTGCGGTTATGACAGAAGATCAGCAGCTTCAGCTGCAACCCCAAACTCAAAATCCTTCCGTCAACCATCCAAAATCATCCCAAGGCCCTTGGGACCTCAACCAAAGGCACCAACAAGTCCAATACCCATGTCCAAACTTATACTAATCCTTAAAACACCTAAAACATCATCTAAACGACGAATCAACCACGAATTCAAGCCTAAGAACTTGAAAACTCTAAAAATACGCTTTCGATCAAAAAGTCTACCAACCCTTATCCGAATGACCTGAAATTTTGCACACACGTCACATTCAACACTATGGAGCTACTCCAACTTTCGGAATTCCATTCTGACCCTCAGATCAAAATCTAACTATCGAACTAACCGGAAACTTCACGACCTTTCAGCATTTCAAGACTAAATTAGCTACGGACCTCTAAAACACAATACGAACACGCCCCTATGCCCGAAATCACCCAACGCAGCTAACAGAACCATCAGAATTCCATTTTGAGGCTATCTTCACACTGTTCCGACTACGGTCATTTCCAACACTTAAGCTCTCATTTAGGGACCAAGTGTCCCAAAACTATCCGAAACTCAAAACCGAACATCCTGGCAAATCAAAATAGCAGAAATAAATATGGGGAAAGCAGTTACTAGGGGATCGAGGCGTTAATTCTTAAGACGACCGGCCAGGTCGTCACATCCTCCTACACTTAAATATTCGTTCGTCCTCGAACGAGCATAGAGACATACCAGAAGTAGTGAAAAAATAAGGGTAACAGCTGTACATATCCTGCTCGGTCTCCCAGGTCGCCTCCTCGACCGCCTAACCCCGCCACTGAACCTTCACTGATGCAATGTTCTTTGACCTCAGCTTTCTAACCTGGCTGTCCAATATTGCTACCGGCTAATCAACATAGGATAGATCTTTGTCCAACTGGACTGAACTGAAATCTAATACGTGCGACGGATCTCCGTGATACCTCCAGAGCATCGAAACATGAAATACCGGATGAACTCCTGCCAAGCTGGGAGATAAGGCAAGCTCAAAACAACCTCCCCAACACACCACAATATCTCAAAAGGACCAATAAACCTCGGACTCAACTTTCATTTCTTCCCAAATCTCATAACGCCCTTTATAGGCGAAACCCAAAGCAGAACCCGCTCTCCAACCATATAGGAAAAATCACGAACCTTCTGGTCTGCGTAGCTCTTTTGTCTAGACTAGGCTGTACGGAGTCTATCCTGAATCACGTTAACCTTCTCTAAAGCATCCTGTACCAAGTCCGTGCCCAATAATCTAGCCTCACCTGGCTCATACCAACCCACAGGGGACCTACACCGCCTACCATATAAGGCCTTATACAGTGCCATCTGAATGCTGGACTGATAGCTGTTGTTGTAAGTAAACTCCGCCAATGGCAAGAACTGATCCCAAGACACTCCGAACTCAATCACACACGCACAGAGCATATCCTCAAGAATCTGAATAGTGTGCTTAGACTATCCGTCTGTCTGAGGGTGAAATGCTGTACTCAACTCCACCCGAGTACCCAACTCATGCTTAACGGCCCTCTAGAACCGTGATATGAACTGAGTACCTCTATCTAAAATGATGGAAACTAGAATACCATGCAGACGAACAATCTCCCAAATATAAATCTCCGCTAGGCGCTCCGAAGAATAGGTAGTACACACAGGAATGAAGTGCGCGTACTTGGTCAGCCAATCCACAATTACCCAAATAACGTCGAATTTTCTCAAAGTCCATGGGAGCCCAACTACAAAGTCCATGGTGATCCGCTCCTACTTCCACTCCGGAATCTCTATCTGCTGAAGCAACCCACCCGATCTCTGGTGCTTATACTTTACCTGCTGACAGTTGAGGCACGAGCTACAAATTCAACTATATCCTTCTTCATCCGTCTCCACCAATAGTGCTGCCTCAAATGCTGATACATCTTTGCGACACCCGGATGGATGGAATACCGCAAACTGTGGGCATCATCTAGAATCAACTCCCGAAGCCCATCAACATTGGTACACAAATCTGACCCTGCATCCTCAATACCCCGTCATCATCGATAGTCACATCTCTGGCATCACCGTGCTGAACCTTGTCCTTAAGGACAAGCAAATGAGGGTCATCATATTGACGCTCCCTGATACGATCAAATAAGGACGACCAAGAAACCACGCAAGCTAGAACCCGACTGGGCTCTGAAAGATCCAATCTCACAAACTGACTGGCTAAGTCCTGAACATCCATCGCCATAGGTCTCTCTAATGCTGGTAAATAAGCCAAACTCCCCAAACTCTCTGCTCGGCGACTCAAGGCATCGACCACCACATTGGCCTTGCTCGGGTGATACAAAATAGTGATATCATAGTCCTTCAACAACTCTAACTATCTCCTTTGGCGCAAATTTAGATCCTTTTGCTTGAACAGGTGCTGCAAGCTCCGATGATCAGTATAAATCTCACAAGGAACCCTGTACAAATAATGACGCAAGATCTTTAGGGCATGAATAATGGCAGCTAACTCAAGGTCGTGGACTGGATAATTCTTCTCGTGAATCTTCAACTGTCTGGACGCGTAGGCAATCACCTTACCGTCCTGCATCACAACCGCTCCAAGGCCAATCCTCGAGGCATCACAATAAACTGTATAAGACCACAAACCTGTAGGCAATATCAACACTGGGGATGTAGTCAAAGTTGTCTTGAGCTTCTGAAAGGTCGCCTCACACTCTTCTGTCCACCGGAACAAAGCACCCTTCTGGGTCAGTCTGTTTATAGGGGTTGCAATCGATGAAAACCCCTCAACAAGACGACGGTAATAACCTGCCAAGCCAAAAAAAATACGGATCTCTATAGCTGAGGATGGTCTGGACCAACTCTGCATGGCCTCTTCTTTATTCGAATCCACCTAAATACCCTCACTCGACACCACGTGGCCTAATAATGCCACGGAATCCAACCAAAACTCACATTTTGAGAACTTAACATATAACTTCTTTTCTCTCAAGGTCTGAAGCACTGTCCTTAAGTGCTGCTCATGAACTTCTCGACTCCAGGAATACACCAGAATATCATCAATAAAGACAATGACGAACGAGTCAAGATACGGCTGGAACACACTATGCATCAAATGCATAAAGGTTGTTGGGCCATTGGTAAGCCCAAATGACATAACAAGGAACTCATAACGTCCATACCGAGTCCTGAAAGAAGTTTTTGGGATATCTGGCTCCCGAATCTTCAACTGATGGTAACTTGAGCGGAAGTCAATCTTAGAAAACACCTGTGCGCCCTGAAGCTGGTCAAACAGATCATCAATACGAGCCAAAAGATAACGATTCTTCACTGTAACCTTGTTCAACTGGCGATAATCAGTACACATACGCATAGAACTATCATTTTTCTTCACAAACAAGATAGGAGCACCCCAAGGTAATACACTGGGCCGAATTAAACCCTTATCAAGCAATTCCTGTAACTTATCCTTCAACTCCTTCAACTCAGGAGGAGCCATACGGTATGGAGGAATAGAAATGAGCTAAGTGACCGGCAATATATCAATGCCAAAATCAATATCTCTATCAGGCGGCATACCCGGAAGATCAGCTGGAAACACATCGGGAAAATCCCGTACTATTGGGACTGAATCAACTGAAGGGGTATCAACACTAACATCTCTCACATAAGATAAATGCGTGTCACACCCCTTCTCAACCATACGCTAAGCTTTAAGAAAAGAAATAACTCTACTGGGAGTGTGATCTAAAGTACTCCTCCACTCAACACGTGGTACACCTGGCATAGCCAGCGTCACGGTTTTGGCGTGAAAATCAAGAATAGCATAATGGGGCGACAACTAGTCCATGACCAAGATAATATCAGAATCTACCATGCTGAGCAACAATAAATCGGCTCTAGTCTCAAAACCACTAAGAGCAACTAAACACGACCGATAAATGCGGTTCACAACAAGAGAATCTCCCACAAGAGTAGAAACATAAATAGGGGAACTCAAAGAATCCCGAGGAACACCCAAATACGGAACAAAATAAGAAGACACATAAAAGTAAGTGGATCCTGTATCGAATAGAATCGATGCATCTATGTGAAAAACTAGTATAATACCTGTGATGACAAAATCGGAGGCAACAACCTCGGTACAGGTAGGGAGGGCATACTATTTGGCCTAGACTCCCCCTCTAAGGTGACCTCTACCTCCCCGACCTCCACCTCTAGCTGGCTAAGCAGGTGGGTTAGCAACTGGAACTGTAATCATAACCTGAGAACTTTGCGGGGCACGCTGTGGCTGAGAAGTATATAGAGGTGCACCCCTCCCAAGTCTGGGGAAATCCCTCACCATATGGCATGTGTCACCACACTCAAAACAAGCTCTGGGAGGACATGGCGGTTATGACTGGCTCAGGCTAGGTCTGTTGGACTGACCTCTGAAAGCACCCTGCGCTGGAGGCGCGCTAGAAATCAGAGTTGCATAATAAGGCTCCTGAGGCCTAGGATGGGCTGGAATACCACTGGCTGCTGGAAGAGTTGAATGAATAGGGCGACTCATATAACCCCTACCGTGATGACCTGCAGCTGGGGCACGAGCACAAGAATAATGGCCCGACTCTCGAGACCTCTAGGCCTCCCTCTCCTCTCTCTCCCTAGCATGCGTACCCTCAATCCTCCTAGCAATGCTCACCACCTACTGATAGGAAATATCCATATCTAACTCACGAGCCATGCTAGACCTGATGTTGGGAATAAGGCCCTCAATAAACCGGCGAACCCTCTCGCGAATAGTAGAAACCAAGGCTGGTGGATGTCTAGCCAAACTAGTGTAACAGACAACATACTCGGAGACAGTCATAGCACCTTGGTGAAAATGCTCAAACTCTACGCGCCATGCATCCCTGAGGCTCTGAGGAACATACTCTCTTAGGAACAGATCTGAAAATTGAGTCCAAGTTAGTGAAGCAGCCTCATCCAGACTATTTAACTCATAAGTACGCCACGACTCATAGGCAGCTCCTCGAAGCTGGAAGGTAGTGAAGGAAACTCCGCTCGACCCTGATATACCTATGGTACGGAGAATGCGGTAACACCAATCTGGAAATCCCAGAGCATTATCCGATGCTAGACTACTGAATACAGGAGGCTTGTACTTCTTGAACCTCTCAAGCCTTAGTTGCTCATCCTCGAAAATCGCTGCCCTGTCCTCGAGCTGATCTCGGACTGCAGGCTGTACAGGTATAATCTCAGGGACCTGCTCAACATGCACTTGCTGTTCAGGAGTGCGGGCAGCGGGAGTCTGTTCCCCTTCCCTGGCTTGAGATGTAGCTGCAGCAAGGGGAAGCAACCCTGCCTGAGCCAAAGTTGTGTACATGCTCATGAACTATGCCAGAGTCTCTTGAAGTGCTGGAGTAGTAGTAGCAGTAGGCGTATCAGGTGCCTGGACTCCGGCTGGAACTGCTGGTGGTACCTCGATGGCAGGTCACGCAGGTGCTCTGGCTGCACCACGTGCGCGTCCTCAACCTCTACCCTAGCCTCTGACAGCTACAGTAAGGGGCGCAAGTGCCTGATCATCTCGGGTAATAGGACTGAGTCAAAGTACTTGGATCTGCACATGAAAAACATGCGCAGAAAGGGAATGAGTACACCACAACAGTACTCAGTAAGTGCCAAGCCTAACCTCGGTCGAGTAGTGACGAGGAATGTCAGGGCCCTACTGAGGTTAAATAAAATATAAAGTTCGGCAGTGTAGAATAGAACAGTATAAATAAGTACAACCGTAAAAGTAACACAAGATATAAAGGGCAACAACAACTATTAGAGAGGCAAGGTAAACATAGAAAGAAATACAGCTAGCACCAAAATAACAAGCGGGGATCTCCCATGATATCGTCCTGTAGTCCCAAATATACATATCCAATGGATCTCCCAGGATCCCGTCCTGTAGTCTAACTCACAGTGAGCGGGGATCTAACCGGAATCCCATTCCGTAGTCCCAAATGTAAATACCCAGTACTGGGGGAATCTACCAGGTGCAGTCCCATAATTCCATATAATTGTGCAGGGGGATCTACCGGAATCACACATCCGTAGTCCCAAATAAACAGACAAGGGGAGCTACCGGAATACCACATCCGTAGTCCCAAATGTAATTACACAACAGCATCAGGAAAATATTCGAAAAATGTCAATATCATATTAAGGCAAACAAGTAATCCTAGCCTAGCAAGCTACACAGAATTCAGGCAAGCAGTTGAGCAAATAAGGCAATTAAAACACTTAGACATGCTTTCCTAAGCTAACAGTAGGCTTTAAGTGCAGGTAATATAAACATGAAAAGAAACATACTAGTAATTACTTAATGAAAACCGGATTTTCAAAAATTAGCACAAGTACGCACTCATCACCTCACGTACAAGGCATTTCAATTAACAGTAATACCAAATCCTAAGGGGAAGGTCCCCCCCACAAGGTTAGGCAAGCCACTTGCCTCGAACCGACTCAAAATCAACTCGAAACCACATTATTGCCACGGGTACTCGACTCCAAATGACCCAAATCTATTTAATTCAATTGCATAATGTAAATAACAGTTCAAGTAACTGATTCTACAATTAAATTCTAAGCTAATATGCGAAATTAGGAAAAATGACCAAAGCGACCCTCGGGCCACATCTCGGAATCGGGTAAAATTTACATTTCCAGAATACTCACACTCTCATGAGTTCAGTCATACCAAAAGTACCAAAATCGAGCCTCAAATGTCCCCTCAAATCATCACTCAAAGGTCTCTAATTAGTCAATCCATAACTCCCAATTTACCACTAATTTTCCTTTATTTTTCATGCTTAAAATGATAAAAATCATTCCAATAACAAGTTTAGGGACCAAAGACCTTACCCCAATGAACTCCTCTGAAAATCCCTCTTGAAAATGCTCCTCAAGGCTTCTTCCCGTTTGAAAAGAGGTGAAAAATGGCTAAAATTCGCGAAGGCAAGAATTTATATGTTTTTGCCCAGCTAATTCACTTCAGCGGCCATGGTACCGCACCTTCGGTCCCGCTTTTGCGGACCAACGGTCACATTTGTGACAATCATTAACCCAGCCTGTTTCCGCACCTGCGATTCCCCATTTGCAGATGTGGTACCGCTTCTACGGTTACGCACCTGCAGGACCCCACCGCTAATGCGGTTATGACAGAAGATCAGTAGCTTCAACTGCAATTCCAAACTCAAAATTCTTCCGTCAACCATCCGAAATCATCCCGAGGCCCCCGAGACCTCAACCAAAGGTACTAACAAGTCCAACACCCCTATCCAAACTTATGCCAATCCTTAAAACACCTAAAACAACATCGAAAAGATGAATCAACCACGAATTCAAGCCTAAGAACTCGAAAACTCTAAAATACGCTTTCGATCAAAAAGTCTACCAACCCTCATCCGAATGACCTGAAATTTTGCACACGCGTCACATTCAACACTATGGAGCTACTCCAACTTCCGGAATACCATTCCGACCCTCGGATCAAAATCTCACTATCAAACCGAAAACTTCAAAATTCGACCTTTCGGCATTTCAAGCCTAAATTAGCTACAGACCTCCAAAACACAATCCGAACATGCCCCTAGGCCCAAAATCACCCAACGGAGCTAACGAACCATCAGAATTCCATTTCGAGGCCATCTTCACACTATTCCAACTATTATCAAATTTCCAACACTTAAGCTCTCATTTAGGGACTAAGTGTCTCAAAACTCTCCGAAACTAAAAACGGAACATCCCGGCAAATCAAAATAGCAGAAATAAACATGAGGAAAGTAGTTAATAAGGGATCGGGGTGTTAATTCTTAAGACAACCGGCCGGGTCGTCGCACTAAAAAACCTAGGACCCCTTTTACCCCTTGTTTTAAATGTAATATCTATTTGTATAAATTGCTTTGCTTGCTTATAAGACTAATTCACCTAATTCGAGTTTGGCTGGGACCTACCGTTGTGGACCTCGAGGGGTGCTTAACATCGTTCCTTCAAGGTTATTTCGAGCCCTTACCCAATCTCTGGTAATGCAAATCAGTTTATGAGTTATTTGTTTTAGGTTCCCTAACGCACCTTAAATCCGGTAGGTGGCGACTCTTCAAATTCCATACCCAATTTCCAAAAGGAAATGAGTTGTCCTAAAGAAATGTCGAAACCAGGACTCCGCGAGGAAAAAGGGGGCGCAACAATCACTAGCATCCGACACGGGCAGATGTAGTATAAGTACACCACAATGACACCCAATAAGTATCAAGCCTAACCTCGGTAAAGTAGTGACGAGGCCATGTCAAGACACCTACTAGGATAAGAAAATTGAACAAAATATAGTATAGACTCATAATGGGAAGTGAGGAAGTTAATGACAGATAAGCAGTTCAATAATGTAAGCTAACAACAGAAATTTAAGTGGCAGAGGCAACAAGTAGTGAACACACGATGAAAGAACAAGTAGTTAGACATGGACAACAACAAGTAAGGCAATGAAGAAAACAACAAGAACTGTTCAACCAACACACCTCTTTTAGCATGGAATGTACAACAAGAATAAAAAACGAGGTACTACGCCTCTTAATCATATTTCACAAATTCAATCACAATCATTCATTATATCACCGCGTGAGCCTTGCAATTATTTTTAATATATTTTCCTGAAATAGCTACACTCGTTTTAGCCCCCTTATCTCACCGTGTGGCTACAAGTAATTTCCTCACTAGAAACACGCGTATAAATCTCACCTTACCTCACCGCATACGTATCAACCCCTATCTTTTTATCAGCGCATGCGTATCAATATCACAACACAATAATCAACTCGTACCACATGTACCCATATGCCACAACACTTGCCAAACTCAACAATACCAATGTTACCACAACGTAGAGCCCATAACTCAATTACAATGTGTACAAGAATCTCAATAACATCAAAATGAATGAGAAATACTCAACAATTAACAACTTCAACCTCAATGTGATAATGACTTCCACAAGTTCAATATAAATAACTCAACAAGAAGATATTCCATGAACTAATAACTTCAAATAAGAGTAACTTTGTTATAAATAAGTAATAAGACAATAGGAGAGGTAATAACTTCAACTAAAGTATATGAGAGTAAATATGACAACAAAGGATAGAACAAATACTAACAATGCCAACTAGAGCATGTGAGAGGAAATTTAACAATGAAAGATGTAACATATTATAACAAATTAAATCAAATGTATGGAAGAGTCTGAAAGTTTAAAACGGCCAGAATACCATATGTAGCATGTGTACACACTCGTCACCTTGTGTACCTATTTTTCACATAGTACAATTAGCACAAACAACCCAAATTTTAAGGGGTAGTTACCCCTCATAAAGTTAGGTAAGATAATTAGCTCAATTACGCTAAATTAGCCCTCGAATGTAGCATTTTCCCCAAAATTCGCCTCCACATGGCTCAAATCTAACCAAAAATGACTTATTTTCATCAAAAATGGCAAGGGAAATTTATTAAGATAGATAAAGCTATGATCTTTACACATTTCCCAAAAAATCAATAAAAGATAACCCCGGGCCCACCAGTCAAAACCCGGGTCCAAGGGTAGATTTTTACTACCCATAACCCTACGAGTACATATATGTGTTTTGTTTTTAAATCTGAGTCAAAATCGACTCTCAAAACTCAAATCTTTATTTTTCAAAACTTTGACAATAATCCCCAATTTTCCTCTTTGATTCTCATAAATTTGATGTTAAATAAGATAAAATCATGAAATATAGTTGGAAATTTATTAAAATCGCTTAGTCAATGTTTGTAAATAAAAACCCCCTCTCCAAATTGCCTCCTGCCGAGTCTAGGGATCTAAAATATTAGAAAATGATATGAAATCCCAACTTTCTAATCTTTTGTTCAGTTGCAGATGTTGCAATTGCGAATGATTTCTCGCAATTGAGGCTAATGACAACCTATGTGTGAAGTCATAAATGCGACAAAGACTTCGCAATTTGCGAAGCCTGCTCCCTTCACAAATGCGACACTTTTGTCGCAAATGCGAGCCTACCCTATTCCAGACCTTCTTCGCAATTGGGATCTACATATTGCAATTGCGACACCTGATATGCCCCTGATAAGATCAAAATTGCGATGATAGTATTCACAATAGCTACACTTGAGGCAACAACACACCAGCAATCATATTTTTGTTTAAAACCATTCAGAAGCACATTCAAAATTCATTTGAACCGTGGGGGCTCCAAGCCAAACATCACAAGTCTAAGAACAACATACAAAATTTCTCGTGCGATTAAAACATAAAAATAACATCTAGAACTACGAATCGAACATCAAAATGCACTAATTTCAAAGAAAAGTTCAAGAACCTCTAGAATGGCAACCAAGCGTCTAAATCCTATCATATAAACTCCAAATGATACGAAATTTGGCAGACAAGTTCTAAATAGCATAATGGACTTATTCCAAGACCAAACCAAATTCGTAACCTAATAGCCAAAAGTCAACCTACGGTCAAACTTGGGAATTCTTCTAAAACTCAAATTGCCAACTTTCGGCAAAACAATACAAATTAACCTACGTGCCTCTGAAGTTGATTTAGGCCATACGCCCAAGTACAAAATCATGATACGAACCTATCAGAGCTATCAAAATACCGTTCTGGTGTCGTTTTCACAAAATTCATACTTTGATCAAGATGTCTAACTTAGGCTTCTAAGCCAAGAACCAAAGGGTCCAAATCAACCCAAAACCTTTCCGAAAAGAAACTAATCAACCTCGTAAGTCATCAAACCACAAATACACATGTTTCAAGTATCAGAAGGGAAAACGGGGCGTAAACATCATCCTCTTATACTGTGCAATTCATGAAATCCCTTCTCTTTGAATTATTACACAATTGAAGGCCTAAACGTCATCCTCTTATCATTTGTCACAATTACACTTTTAATCTAATACCAGGGCAGCATTCGATCTCTTCTAAATGCTCCTAGTATTAAACTCCCCGAGTTCATTTAGGCTATGCTGATCTTTCTACAACTTACAGAAACCATGAACTCTCTTATTTTGATGGGCCTAATCCCGAGGCCTTACCTATTCTCGTCACCTCTTCACTAACCTTTTTTTATCCTTACTCATGTCTACCTAAAACCTTGTCTCTCTAACATACTTTAGCACTCGACCTACACGTATCTATTCACACTACTCATAACCTTCATTTAACTTGGTAGAACCATATGTTTTCGCTTATGTTGTTCTAGAACCTCAAGTGAGACATCACGTCGCCTCTAACTCTTCTTTAATCTCATACCTAGGCCTCTCGGTACATAGAAATCGTAGGCTAGATGATGTGCTACTAATGATACAATTATTATTTCTGGATACTAAATCACGACATTTCTAGCCTCTATCTAAAGTCTGGGCTATAAACAACCTTTTGTACTTGTGTATCTCATACCTCCTTTAACTTTACCTTACTTACCTTTAAATCTCGCATCGTATCTTTTGTCTCTTTCATAGCATCCCTTCCACATAGGTGGAATTTACATCCACGCCTTAAAGATATACTATAATAATTGCACCTCTAGTGCTTAGACAATCCGATGGAAGCTTCATACTAACTTTTTATGAATCAACTCTATGGCACGATATGGAAACGAAAGAAAGGTACATTTCCTTAATGCCCTGTAGCTTCCAAATTATAAGTGTGGCGCGCAACATACCCATAAGTGAGAATCTATTAAACATGGCCTTGTAGATTCCCTAGGCACGGTCTGCTCTGATACCCCTTTGTCATGCCTCAACCTGGGGATACCCGACTGGTACTGTATACGGTGAAAGCGGAGAGCCCAATTTCTCGACATCAAGGCGCCTCAGAAAACCATCTCGAAGTCTCGAGGCTACAAGGTTATGATCGAGTCTCCTCCCTCGAGGTTTGTCGAGGTCCGATCTTGGGACGACGTTAACCTCGACCATGATAGAAATGGGGAGTTTCCAAGGCACGTGGCTAGGACTGACATGACTACCCTAGCCCTTAATCAGGATGTCTCCTTGCTGTCCCATCTCTATTTCTTTGTAATTAATGCTTGTTGTACTATGATGGGATTCCCCTCCTATATAAAGGGGATCCTTTCCACTTTGTGGGGGGGGGGGGTTGTTGCTTCAGTCACTCCACACGAAATATATAAGAACAATCTATTTGCTCTCTAACATACTCTCTTGATATTATTACTTTCATTTATTATCTTCATATTTTGTTCATCATTTATTGCTTATCATTGGCCATAAAGAGCCTCCGTTAATTTACCATAGTTTTTAGTCACATTTTGACCCCCTTCGATAGCCCACAGGCGAGCTCCGAAATCAACCCCGAGGCCTCAAATTAGCAAGTTCGAGGCCCAGATATTTGACCCATTGGTTTGGTTATCACTTTGCTCCTTGCTCTTATCTCGTTTCTAAACTTCACACTTAGCATCAACTACTTAACAAAATAACATAAAAATAGATCACGTATATTTAGAGTCCCATCAACAAAATTAATTGTTATTACCATTTTCACGATAAACAGTTTGGCGCCCATTGTAGGGCTAAAAATAATAGTGATTATTTTCTTGCTGGTTTCGTCACACTACGCAAGTTATCTTTCACACTTTTTCTTGTCCAAGATCTTCGATTTTAGGTCAAAATGTCTAACTCAGTGAATGGAGGCGAAAACAACAACCTCGAGGACCATGGAGAAAACGGTGTGGACGTTCCAGGTGTTGGTGTACCACCACAAAACCCTGGGAATGAGCCAGAACCAATCCCCATAGACGCGGTCTCAAGTGACGCCGAACGGGTTGATATAAGCTCGCATATCGACACGAGCGTGCGTCAGGGAGATCTATAAGAAGCTCAAAAAACCCTGACCAAGGAAGAGCATGAGGTTAGCCTTCATGTTATTTTTGAAATGTTGCAGGCACAACATCTAGCTATTGCTCAGCTGCAAAGTCACCAGAAAACTTCCAGCACGATAGCACCCGGGGCAGCTCCTCTAGCCGAACAAGTACTGGAGAGACGAGCAATAGCGGGTCGATGACCGATCCCGACATTGTAAAAATGCTCGAGGACCTCACCAGAAGGATCAAATATGACGAGAAAATGATAGAAGCCAATGACAAGAAGGTCGAGACCTACAACTCCAGGGTCGACCAAATTTCGGGCGCACCCCAGTCCTGAAAGGTGTGGATTCGAAGAAGTTCATACAAAGGCCGTTCTCTAAGGAAGAGGCCCCAAAACCCATTCCAAAGAAGTTTAGAATGCCAGAACTCCCAAAGTACAACGGGACCTCGGACCCCAACGAACACGTTACTACCTACACTTGCGCAGTAAAGGGCAATGATATAAAGGATGACAAGATCGAGTCTGTCTTACTAAAGAAGTTCGGGTAAACGCTCTTAAAGGGGGCCATGATGTGGTACCACAACCTATCTCCTAACTCCATAGACTCATTCGCCATGCTGGTAGACTCCTTCATAAAGGCACATGTCGGTGCCATCAAAGTAGCAACGAGGAAATCTAACGTGTTCAAGATCAAGCAGAGGGAGAACGAAATGCTGCGAGAGTTCGTATCTCGCTTCCAAACGGAACGAATGGAACTACCGCAGGTCTCTAACGGCTGGGTGGTGCAGGCCTTCCCTCAAGGTCTGAACGAACGAAGCTCGGTGGCTTCGAAGCAACTGAAAGAGAATCTGGTCGAATATCCCGCCGTGACTTGGTCGGACGTCCACAACCGATACCAATCATAAATTAGGGTCGAGGACGACCAGCTAAGAGCCCCCTCAAGCTTAGTATACCCAATTAGGCTCTTGGCGAAGGAGCTAAAGCCGAACAAAGAAAGATATCAACCATACACCGATGACAGAAGGAAAGCCCCGAAGCGCAACCCACCTCGCAACGATCGAAGGATATATCGAGGATAGAATCCTTGGGGACTCATCAATAGAGCCGGATTCGATAGGAATGCGGGGTCAACAGAGGCGCCCCACTTATCAGAATACAACTTCAACGTCGATGTGTCAGACATCGTGTTCGCCATCAGCAAAATCAGAAACGGAAGATGGCCCAGACCTATACAATATGATCCTTCACAAAGGAACTATAATCTAGTATGCGAGTTTCACAACACGCACGGACACATGACCAAAGATTGCTGACAACTTCGGGAGGAAGTGGCTCGGTTACTCGACAATGGCCATCTTCGGAAATTCCTCAGCAACCGAGCCAAAAACCAGTTTCGAGAAAGGGAAACAACCAAAAAGAACAAAGTAGATAAGCCGCAACATGTCATCCACACAATCTTTTGAGACGGATACCACTAGCCGAAATGCCAAAGTCCCCTCCAGCAGAGAGACTAAGAAATAAATCGATGAAAAAATAGCAGCCACGAGACCATCTCCAAGGTTCGAAAACGCCATCGCCACTAAGGTATAACCATCTTCTTTTTATTTTATATTATATTTCATGATCCTTATGCAGGCGCCCGACCGAAGCAGTCAAAGCACTGACCTTGCTCAAAGACCTTAAGGTTTTAAAGCATCCGTTGCACTCTTTTCCTTAGACCGGGTTTCATCCCGAGAAGGGTTTTATCGGCAAGGTTTTTAATAAGGCAACATCCACATGCTACCTAAGGAAGGTTCAACAAGTATTCGAGGCTTCTTTTGCAATCAACCTCGAACACTGGGGGCCATCCCCCCGAGAGGCCATCCAGTCGGAAAAGCTAAGAAACGCCAAATGGGGTCCAATAGGAAATGATGTACCGGGCAAACGGTCGAACGAACCGTGTCCACATAGCTAAGCCTTCGACGGCGAAAACATGTACACCTGTACCGAATAATTGAAAAAGCATCTTCTATCAAAGCATCTCGTGCTCCAAAAGAAGCTCGGCACCTCCGCAAAAATGACTTCTCTGCCAAAACCGTCCCAAACACTCGGGGATTGGCGTCAATAATTCAACACCTGAACGACCTCCAGGTCGGGACTCCAAAATTATAAGCCCTCAGATGAGGTAACATGAAAATCGCGAAACATCTCCAATGCCGAAAGTACCCCGAATACTCAGGGACTAGTGTCAAAATCTCAAAAAACACATGACCTCAGGGTCGGGATCTCCAAAATTGTAAGCCCTCGACGAGGCAATACAAAGTTTGCAAATAATGGCTCCCGAGTCAAGAAACCCTCAACGACTCAGGGACTTCCATCAAGCTCCACCTCCATCGACTTATCAAAACCCGAGGCCATAAGACCCCGAGCGGGCAGACTCGGTCTCGTAAGACCTACAAAAGGCAACAACTATATCTGTAAGACCACAAGCAAGGCATGAACAATACTTGTACCAAGTATCCAACACTATAAGACCTTACTAAAGCCATTAACCCGATCTCAAAGCTTCGGCTAGATATTGAACTTGTAAGACCCCTAAAAAGGCATATTCTCGATATAGATGCCAAAACTACTTTATTTGGGACTCAAAGGCTCCAACCAAACACAAATGACTACAGTCACACGGCTGTACCATCTGAACAAATGCGACTCGGGGACGCCCAACTGTCGCGACAAAATCACAAGCCTTCAATTGCTTCAAATCTACTTCGAAAAGAACCAGTTAAATAGGCTACCCTTGATACATGCAAATGAGCTTCGACTGCGTCAGCTCCTATACATCAGGTTCAAGATACTCAACCTCCGAGCCAAAACCTCCCGAGGTGCTCGATCATCGCTGCATAATGATTCACAATCGAGGTTTTTTATTAAGCCGTCGAAGAGTCAGAAAAACACTATTTCAAATCCTTATCGAGGGAAAAATAAAGCCCACATAAATGGTTGCATTGACCAAAGTGTAAGATCAATTGTCGCTAGCCTAATGAGCCTCAGGGCCACACACATAAAAGGTCATTTCGACCCAAGGCGTAAGAGCCATTGTCACTAGCCCACACAAATACAAAACTTGAGGGTCGAATGAGCTCGAGTCGTAACCCGATTCGGAACCTAAACCCAAAATAGTTGAGTAAATATTCCTAAGAGCAAGGCGTAAGAGCCGTTGTCGCCAGCCCACACTAAAAAAGGCCGCGTTGGCCCAAGGCGTAATAGCCATTATTGCTAGCCTACATAAAAGGTCACATCGACCAAGCGCGTAAGAGCCTACGGGCCAGCCCAATGAGCCCCAGGTCTGTATCACGAATCTAGGGATTCCTACCAATTCAAAGGTCGATTGATCTGGCCGGAATCTTCGCAAAGAAGAACCCAGAAGATACAAAAATCGTGGGGTTTCCCCCTTGTACATACATGTAGAAAAATACAAGCTCTATTTACAGTGTGCTTTGAAAGAACTATATACAAAGACAAAGAAAGAAAATAGACATCCCCCTTGGGGACTATGGCCCGACGGCCCCGTCCTCGCCATCTTCGGCATTAGACAGAAGGAACTTGGCATCATACTCCTCCACCTTGGCTTGCCTGATCTCCTCCGAAAGATCGAAACCCCTGGAGTGAACTTCCTCGGGAGTTTCCCTCCGAGATTTGCACTTTGCGTACTCTTTATTGCTGCCCGCACGACCAAGAGTTCTCCTTAGCTTAGCTCTAGCACTAGCAACACTCTTTAAATAGGTCGCCGCTCTCTGATCCGCCCTAGTGCTGTTCATCACGGCCTCGACTCGGGCATTTACCACCTTGGCTTTCACCTTTGAGAGCTCAGACTCGAGACTTGCGATCATGTTCACCCCTGCAGAATCACTCATATGAACGGTCCGGATTTGCATCTCCAGGTGGAATCTTTAGTCAAAGCGCTCTCCTTGGCCGCAACTTGGGCATCTACATGGGCCTACAACTCGTCGAACTCACGTTTGACCTTGCCAACTTCACCCCAAAGTCGTTCCAGCTCCTTCGTTTTGCTCTCCAATTGGAATATCTAAACATTAACCTCCGAAAATGAAAGAAGGAGCATATGTCGACATGAAATACAAGATACCTATCTTCCGAGATAGCTCTCGTGGCTCCGGCTTCGATTCGCCTCACACCGCAGGGATACCAACTCGCTTTCTTTTTTCACACAAAGAAGCTTAAGGGATTTCTCCCTATCCGAAGCTTTATGCAACCGAGCCTCGTAGCGAAGCAACTCAGATTTGAGCCTGTCAAAGGCCTACGAAAGAAAATTCAACGAGAAAGGGAGAGTGTGAAGCCGGAATAGTCCTATGCCGATTACCAAACTTACCATTGTTTGAATAACTATGGAGTTGAGTTCTATGGAAATATTAAGAGCTTACTTTCTATGTATTATGTTTCCCTTGTACAGTTTATGTTAAGGATGTTCCTTTTGGTAATATAAGATTTATGACATCATGGTTGATATTGTTTTCATGTTGTGTTACATTTTTGTGTTGTGGTTATGCTGTTAGGAGTGATTTCTGGGATTCTCTAACAGGTGGATAAGCCCAATTATAGGGGAAAATCTACCAAAATTTCTGGAAATATAGGGAGTTAGTCAAATTTGGAACTGTTGGTGTGTGACTTAAGCACCGAGTCGCTTTGGATGCCGATGGTGTATTTGAACCCTCATTCGAGGATGAATGATCCTAAACGGGGGAAATTGTAAGGCCCCATAAAATTTTACCTAAAACCCAGGGTTTCGTGGCGCCGAGGTAGGCTAAAGTGTTTGAGGATTGTACGAACATTTTGGGTTGCACCGTGCGTCAGGGAGTTGAAAGAAATTTTTTGCAAAACATGGCATTTTTGCGGTCCACTATGCAACCGCAGAACCTCTTCACGGGCCGCAGATCGGCCGCAGAATGCAACTGAACTTGAGCCAATTTTTGAAGATCATTATGTGGTCTATTATGCGACCGCATAATCATTTTGCGGGCCGCACATTTCATCGCAGATTCAGCATGAAGAATTCCAGCGGGAGATTTTGCGGTACGTTATGTGACTGCATAACCGTTCTATGAGCCACATCACGGCCACAAACCTGACCAGACCTGCCTAGTTTTGGGACCATTTTTGCGGTCCCCTTTGCGGATCGCATATTCATTTTGCAGTCCGGTCTGCAACCATAGACTCGATTTCGTAGGCTTAAGTTTGGAATTTTTTTACTTGAACCCATTTTTATAAAACGACCTTGGAGGGCATTTGGGTTGGTTTAAACTACTATTTTACAGAGAGGGGAGTATCTTAGATAGAGAAGGAGGCCCAACCTCTTTTGCTCATCAATTCTCACCCCAATCTTGGAGATTCAAGGGAATCACTCACTAGTCCATCAACTATCCAGGTAAGACCTTGTTCTAAAACCTTTATGCAATTATTATGAGTTAATGTAAGTTGTAGAGTAGTACATAGGCCATGCATGTGCCATTAGGGGGTAGTATGTGGGGTTGTTGAACTATTCCAAGTAGATTCTTGTTGAAATTGGTTGAGGGAGGAATGGATCACCATTAAAGAAGCCTTGTATTCAATTTTCATGATAGGTGTTCGAAATTCCCTAAAGACTTATATCATGAGAATCCTTCTAATTTTGATTTGATTTTATCATCTTCCTATAGATTTAAGTTGCTAGGATTTTTGGAACATTATAGTAATTTAAGGAAAGCTCAAGTGAGGTACCTTGGCTAAAATATTCTTTTAGAATCAATTCCATGATGTCCTTGTACGTTAAAATTATGATTGGCCTAGTGTCTTATTCCTCAAGTTACGAGTCCTTCCTAATAAATTTGATTATTCTACATAAGTGTTGTGTTGAAAGAAGCACGTTCTCAAAATGTGTTCCAATTGATCTTATCTTATAATGATCTCCTTCGAGAATGTAACCAAGTACGACCAATGTATCAAAGGTGTTGTGATATAAAATTATGTTTTAATTGCAAGTTATTATGACTAATTGTGGAAGAAAAACTCAATTTGCTTAAGACCCTTATTGCTTATATATATATATATAATATGTCGATTGGGAATGCCCTTATTGTTGATAATCCATGATGATAATTGAAAATGAAAGGAGTGTGTATGAAATATGAAATACAACCGACGTGCCAAAAACAAAATTACACTTGTGGCCACTAGTGCCAATGAAATGAAAAGACGCATGTTAGATTATGAAATGAGCTGCAAATCCTTTTTCTAATAATTATTTTAGAAGTATCGTTTAGTCAATAAATAAGGGTAGGTTGAAATAGCCTAACCCCACAACTACACGTGCCAGTGTAGGAGTGATTGAATGGTATAAATATTGATGCGATGGGATTATTCCCCTTAAATGAGATGGGATTGATGTGTTGAGATTATTCCCCTAAATGGGATGAGATGATTTCTAGCAGAAAGTGATGTCGACCCACACGACATTATGGTGAGACGAATTAGCCGATCAGGTCGAGATCGGACGCCATATCGCGCACATAGTGGTGTTGTTATTGGATGTCTTTGGGTGAGATGACTTAGCCGATCGGGCCGTGATTGGACTCCGTGATAATAACACGGTGGTATATCGGTACTAAAGATCTCCTAACCTAAAGCATTGTTATTTGCTTGAAATTCATCTTTCTCTTAACTTGACATTGTTATATTATTTAAGGCTCTCATTGATTCCATATTCTTTCTCATTGTACTATTACTCGTTATATTGAGAAGGTGTTTAGTCTTACATACTAGTAATATTCCATATGTAATAATGTCCCTTTTGCCGGGGGCGCTGCATCTTTAATGGATGCAGGTGGTTCCACAGCAGGCAGCATCAATTAGTGATAGTGGTACACTCTCTCCTTAGCTAACATTGTAAACCCCACTTCATTTTGGGGTCTTGTATCTTTTGTTCCTTATGTATAGTGTTTTGAGGTATAGCCTTGGACTTATTGCCGGCACCATCATATTTCTCTCTTGTATCCATTAGAGACTTCGTAGACATAGTGTGGGTTGTATATTGTTGTTGGGAAAGTCAAACTAGCAATGTTGTATTTGTATCACATGTTTCACTTCAAACTATGAATATATAATGTATTTTAGGAATTATAAATGAAGTAGCTAATGGTAATGAAATTGGTGTCGTCCATGAAATTCTCTCATTGTATAATGAATGGTACATATCTTCACTTTATTCATGGGTAAGGTCTGGTAGAAAGCATCAAGTAAGCTTGCTTGATCGGGGTATCTCGGAGTGTCGGTCGCACTCCCCATTGTCAGGGTGTGACAACCCTACTCCTTGTATTTTGAGGTATAGCCGAGGCCTTGTCATCGGAACTTCCATATTTATACTCATGTTCACTTAGAGGCTCTGTAGACATATTGTGGGTTGTGTTTTGAATGGAAATAACAAATTAGAAATGTTGTGGTTGTCGGACATGTTTTGGCTTTTAAACTATGAACTTGTAATCTTTTGGTAATTATCAATATAGCTCCTTTATGTAATGGAAATTGGTGTTGTATATTTTATTCCCTCTTCTGTCAAACTCTTGATATTTATTCTCAAATTATTCATTGGGAAGGATGGATGGTAGGAACTAAGTAGGCGTGCTTGACTGGGGTAACTCGGTTGAGCGCCGGTCTCACTCCCCATGGTCAGGGCGTGACATTTGTGATTCTTACCATCATGCTTTATGTGCTGTATGACTAGATGACTTCGTGAAACAAGTTAGAGATCATGTGTAGGTTAATCTCCTGTTCAAACATGATAATCGCTATTTTCTAGTGTATCCACCTAATCTGAGTCGTAGTTGTACACTTCGCACATGCATACACTTTAGCATATTATTTTATTAGTCCATGAGTATGTGATTTGTTATCCATTTACTGTATACATGTATTCTTGTATAAGCTTTTAGTGTTCTAAATTGGTTTGACAACACGTGAGTTGTCCGTGCGGGTTGAGTTGATTTTAGCACATGAGTTGTCCGTGCGGTTGTTATAGAATGTGTGTTGTCCATACAGTGTGGATAAGGATCCTTCGCCCTAGGGTCATCCTCTCATGTTTCTCCTTGATGGCGTAACGAAGTAGTGGAAAAGCGATCAGTGTTGGGTCTTTGTATATCTCCTATATATGTGAATTCCTTGGGTATATCTCATACATGATACATGCCTTCTTATGCATATCTTCTCTATATGCTGCTTCTATTATTGAAATGGTATATCGACATATCTTCTCTATTTTTCTCCTCTATGTAATTTGACTTTCCTTTTTACGCATATCTCCTCTATATGCTAAACTGTTATCCTGTTTAATGTTCGTGTATTTATTCTTTATCTGCACCTTGAGACCTATGGTTATGATGGATTTTGGTATTGTTACAATGTATTCGTATGTATTTTACTTGTACAAATTTTATCACATGAGTATCATTGGTGATTCTTACGACTACCTCTATGAGGTTAGTCATGATACTTATGGAGTATATGAGGTCGGTTGTACTCATACTACATGCTACATTTAAATTTGATCAGATCCAGGTAAGAGACCTAGCTGAGAGGTGTACTGGATCACTATTGACTTGCCAAGAGATGAGGAAGAGTTGTTGTCACGACCTAGAATCCCAACCTGTTGTGAAGGTACCTAACACACTTGCTAGGCAAGCCGGAAAACATATATTAGCTAAGCATTTGAATAAAACATGATTTAATAAGCTCAACAGTTGAAAATATCATAAATATTTGATAAAAGTAATTGAAACTCTAATACAACCATCCCTAAACCTGGTGTCAACGAGTACATGAGCACTACTAAGTATCAACATAAACCAAAACTCTAGTATAAATGTCTGAATAATAGAATAGAACTGAAGAAAATAAAAGGATAGCCAAGGTCTGCGGATGCCATAACAGCTACCTTGAAGTATCTAAGCAAGTACTAGCAACAATCTAGCAATCACCGCACCCAGATATACCTGGATCTGCACACGAAGTGCAAAATGTAGTATGAGTACAACCAACCCAATGTACTCAATAACTAACATGGCTAACCTTGGGCTGGAAGCAATGATGAGCTCAGAAGGATATGACTAGAACCAATATAATGACAACGTAGGTAAGATAATGACAATAATAGTAAATAACTCAAAGAAACTTCCATATTGAGCTCGTTCACGGTATAGAATTTAGACATGATTTCAAGTTCACAATTAGAGACCAAAATTGATAATAACATGTCAAGTATAACTAGCATGAGGAATGGTACATCTCTATACCTACATGTCAAATATAAGGTATGATAGTGATCTTTACAGGTACTCACACTCTTAGAGTACTCACTCCGTCTATCTCAAATGCCCACTCATCACGCACACAATCACTCAATATTGTATGGGTGCCTGACGTCAATGCCCCTCACCAAAGCACGTGTATATATGTCACTGTGCATGCGCTTACTGCTGGTATGTTTGACTCCAGAGAGCGGGATCCTGCACAAGCGCTAATATAAAGCCTATAAGGCCTCCTGTGGCATACAACCCGATCCAAGGAGATATCTCAGGTAGATTTTAAAGGATGCCTAATCCCTTCACCTTAAAATAACTAGAACCCTTACCGAATCTCACTCCTTAGAAGACCATTAGGATAATAGTTCTTCACAGACTTATAGGTACCCTAATATACCTTAAAATATTAGGTGACAACTCTTTTTATCAACTTCAGAAGAACCACTAGTTTTATTTTATTTTGACCTGTCCAAAATACGGTGCAATAGAGTGCACCGACATATTCTGCTGAGCTGATAACCTACTAAGGAGGAGCATCAAATTGTCTATCTGGACCTACAACACGACATGCAACGTCCACAAATAAAGAGTCGTCAGCACGAATAAAGTGCTTACTTTGTAAGACATGAAAGCATAAATAAGAACATGAATGTAAAAAGGGATAGAAAATATACCATATGTAACATTTGAGTGCCTCTGAGTGTGACTGACATGAAATGCATGATACACACACATAAATATATATATATATATATATATATATATATATATATATATACACACACACACATACATACATACATACATATACTTTTAAAAACATACACCTCTGTGGGAATCATCACCATCATATCATACCCGGCCATAATAGGCTCGGTAAAAATGTACTCGGCCATCATAAGGCTCGGTAGAATTGTACTCGACCACGTGAAGCTTGGTAAAACCCAACTGATCAATGCTTTCACAGTGCATGCTATACCCGGCCGACTATAGTGCGGTTTGGTAGAGTAAAATAGGTACATATATATAATACATGCTAGACTCATGGAATCACATTTTGAACCTTTCGGAGTGACATGATGTCGATAACTTCCGTATACCTTATTAGAGCTAACTCGTCATCATGAATCTTATAAGAATAAAGAAATAGCAATGACATTTGATAACATAAGAATAAGAGAAGCAACATTAGCATCAACTATTCCTTAAGAAGGAAAACAATGTAAGTACTACTAGCTTCTAAGAGTGGAGTATCTTTGGAAGCTCGTTCGTTTACGTTACACACAATCTGAGTCGTGCAAAAAAGAAAAGGGATAGCCTCACATACATTTGTCATTTAATTAACGATTCAACATATAAATTTTACGTTACATACAATCTGAGTCGTGCGAAAAAGAAAAGGGATAGCCTCACATACATTTGTCATTTAATTAACGATTCAACATATAAATTCCCGTAGAACTTCAATATACACCAGGAAAACATAACCTATGGTTAATGCCATGGATGAACTTAAAACATATTTATAAGCTAGTAACTCTCTTATAGAAAATTGGGCAGCACTTTCCCTATATTTCCTTAATTTCACGAATTCAAAAAAACGCACAACAACAATACTAACAATAGCAATAACTAATCACATCCATTCAGTCCCTCAACAATATAAGAACAATTCCAACAACTCAAGCAATAGTACAACGAGCGGCAAACTCGGTTTACGATTAACAAAACTATGGCTTGAAACCCCTTTTCCTTCCAAAACTTGTTAAAAATGGCAAACGCAACATACTCTATTTATTCCATGAATTTCCAGCCAATAAATAACATAAGGGGGCTTACAAAATAGTTCACCATACCATGACAACAAAACTATGATTTCTAACTTTTTAACCTTATGGGTTTTCAATCATACGAGCTATCCATAAATCCTTACGAGTTTAAATATATGTAGAGTAAGAGGTTCCTTATCTTTAACCAGATAGAACAACTCTAATTTGAGATTACTTCACCACGAAGTATCCTTACAACACAGCCACAAGAACAAGGAAGATAAATTAACAAGCACTTCGAGTTTCTCGACACTGGAATCATTTTGAAATATTTGATGACTTAGGGTTGATATGAAACCCGTGGGAGAGTATTTTTCAGAACTTAAACCACTTAAAACAACCCCCCACAAGCTGGATCCACACAAAAATCAGCAACCACAAGAAGAACAAGAAGCTCACTAGTACCATGGGATTCCCGACACTTGATTTATGTTATTTTTCTTTTATTTGGGTCTTTCATCATGCGAGTACTTTTGGAGAAGGTTTGTAGGTGTCCAAGGTATGGATATTGTCACGTCCCAAATCGGAGGGCCATGACCCAGTGCCTACTTCAACCGAGCGCCACATACCTTATCCTTATTTACTATAAGAATCGTCATGGGCCATTTCAGGAAACATCGATATACATATATATATAAAAGTAACGTCATTAGAACTTAACTCGAATAACCAACTCATACATAATTTACACAAATCATAGGGACCGGCAAGTCCGTCATGATAGCCTAACTAAAACTATCCACATGATACTGTCTGCAAAGCCTCTATGGAAACATGAACCTAATCGATAAGTTAGGATAGGGCGACATTACCCAAAACTAGAATAAGATATACAAAACCCTAATTCGGCAATACTATAGGAAAAAGTGGAGCTCACCAACCAAAAGCTGATATTTGCAGGCAACCTATAGTGGAGGGTCCTCGCCTCGTCTATCTACACCTATGTGGCATGAAACACAACGTCCCCTGTCAAAGGTATGTCAATATGAAGAAGGTACCGAGTATGTAAGGCATGAATGAATCATAACAATAAGATACTATCACTAAGAGAGATAAGAGTCAATCTATGAATCTGACTTGCCACTAAGGGCCATAACATGTATATTAAGTTCGATCTCATGTATATGTGTGTGTATATATATATATATATATCTAAAATTACATAGTCCTGACTACATCATTATCGTGATGTTAACTGCCCAACTGATCGTAGCTCGGTAGTAAATGCATGACTGCCCGACCGGCCATAACACGGTAATAAATGCATGACTACTTGACCAGCTGTTGCATGGCGTTAAATGCATGACTTCCCGACCGACTGTAGCTAGATGGTAAATGAATAAGTATGACTGCCAACCGACCATAGCTCAATGGTAAATGCATGACTACTCGATCGGCCATAGCTCGGTGTTAAATATATGACTGCCCGACCGGCCATAGCTCGGTGGTAAATGCATGACTTCCCGATCGGCGTTAGCTCGGTGGTAAATGAAGATGCATGACTACCAAACTGGCCGTAGCTCGGTGGTAAATGCATGGCTGCCCGACCGGCTGTAGCTCGGTGGTAAATTAAGATGCATAACTGCCCAACCGACCATAGCTCGGTGGTAAATGAAGATGCATATAACACTACATTATGAACATTAACATCTTTATCATATGCCTCAATAGGGACTTAGGTAAATACTTAGACATGATTTGAATATCATTTGCAGGAATGAATAACGTAGACATCCTTTACTTCTAAGTGCAGAATTATTTATGGAATAATATTACATTTGTGTATCATTACTTGGATCATGCTAAAAGAAGGAAGGATTAGTCTTACATACATTAGTAGCTTATATGAGCTTGTAGAAGGTCGCCTTCTTTAAAGCTTCCCTACACCTTACTTCAATTGGGATAATTTGATAAAAAGGAACCTCCAATCAAGATTACTGTTCGTTTTCATTAAAATAAAAAGAAGAAACAACACTTTTGTTTGTACTTCATTGAATTGAAAATAAGAGGAATGTAAATTGCTATTTATTGATTTATAAAGAAGGTAACGAAAGGATATGATGAAACATTAATTGCCTTTAGCGGTGGAACATGACTAGTTAGATAATGATGCAACTTTTTAAGAAAGTTGGGCATGTGTCCACCACAAAGTTATACATATCATATTACTTTATGTAGAGGTAATGGAATATATATAAGTGTATGGTATAAATAACATAAAATATTATACTCTACATTATACACTAAATTAATAACTTTGACTCATTAATAAAATAATGCATGACTACTTATTGACACCTATGTAATTTTATCAAATCCAATTTTTGGCAACCCAATATCAGGAGCACATTTTTTTATACTATTAATTCTAAAAAGGGTAAAAAGATAACTCTTCTTATGAGAAAGTAATTTATTTTCTTAAAATACATAATATATTATTTAAAAGTTTCCTCATATCATGTGTTTAACTAATACTTATCAAAAAGTAATATACTAATAACTTTTGATAGTCATATTTATCCAACATTTACAAAAGAATGTTTCTCTTAAAATAAAGTGCCATATCAAGGCATTATATAATGTTTTCGAAATTCATTAAACTTACAGGGTCTTACATCTATAACTTCATGTACGACCTTAATCTAATCCATCTAACATGGTTTTTCCACAACGCATCCAAACACTAAGGTACGAGGTGTTATATCCTCCCCCCCTTAGGAACATTCGTCCTCGAATGTTAACTTTTAGAGACTTATAAATTTTTTGCTAGTGTCTCTCTGTATGCTGAACTAAAAACCATATGTTATTAGCCTATTGCCGTCCCCTTACTTCTACTTTGGTCCCTCCTTTATATTTTATAGTCACAGTCTATAGCTAATATAATAGCATTCACACTTATATAACAAGTAATAAGTTGCTTCCTGAGTTCATATGTATTTAAATCGGAGGGATTAATGTACCTCTAACCGTCCTGCCTTGGTCCTATCTGAGAGCCTCGATCAGACACAATTCGAAGCAGAATCCTTATATCCATATCAAATAACTTCCTCCTCTTGGCCCGACTACTCTCCTCTTCTTCCGCATATCCCATGACATATACAGACGAACCATGATTGACGGACTCCTAAGACTGTGGACTATTCGACACCTCAAAAGAGCTGGTGTCCATAAATAACCTGACATAATTTTGAGCCTGGGTGGAACCCGGTTGTACCAATCCCTGCACCACTTCCCTAATACCCTAATGAACGGACCTTGATGACGAAACTAAGGACCTTGGTGAGTCCAAAACCCCTCTCACCCCATCTGTTGCCAGCAAAATTGAAACTACTCGAATGGATGACTCATATGGATCCTCAGAAGGATCCTCCTCAATAGAACTCATGATCTCCGATGGGTCTGAATCCATAGTGTAACTTATATCTCCTTTTACCACTTTTGTAGCCTTTTGACCCGTACTAGCGATTGGCGCCTGCCTTCTAGTAGTAATAGGCATTGCTAAGAACATAAATAAATTAAAGATTAGAAGTGAATACTTGCGACTCAGCTCTATCGCACAATCTAGATTAGATTGAAAAGTAACCATCCTGAATATCCTGTAGCCTTTTGTCTATAAGTGTGGTGCACAACACACCCATATACAAGACTCTACTAAATAAGGCTTGCAGACAACCCTCGAACAATCCCGCTCTGATACCGAGTTTGTCACGACCCAAACCAGAGGGCCATGACTGGAACCCAGTGCTTACTTCAACCGAGCACCACGTACCTTATCCTTATTTACTATAAAACTCATCATGGGCTATTACAGGCCACATCAATATACATATATAAAATTAACAGCATTAGAACTTAACTCGCATAATCATAAATAATTTGCACAGATACATGGGGACCGGCAAGGCCGTCAAGATAAACTAACATGCCATAACTAAAACTATACATATGATATTAATTGTAAATCCCCTATGGAAACATGAACCTAGTTTATAAGCTAGGAAAGGGCCCCCGGTATTCCCATAAACTAGAATAATATATAAAAAACCATGAATCGGCAATACTCCAAGAAGAAGTGGAGTTCACCAACCAAAAGCTGATATACGGAGGCTGCCTATAGTGGAGGGTCCTTGCCTCATCTATTTACACCTGTGTGTCATGAAACACAACGTCCCCAGGCAAAGGGACGTCAGTACAAAGAACGTACCGGATATGTAAGGCATTAATGAATCATAACAATAAGATACTATCACTAAGAGGGATAAGAGTCAACCCATAAATCTGACTTGCCTCTAAGGGCCATAACATGTATAATAAGTTCAATATCATGTAAATGTGTGTGTGTTTGTATATATATATATATATATATATATATTATCGTGACTATATCATTATCGTGACGTTAACTGCCCAACTGATCGTAGCTTAGTAGTAAATGCATGACTGCCCGAATGGCTGTAGCATGGTGGTAAGTGCATGACTACCCGACCGGCCATAACACAATGGTAAATGCATGATTGCTTGACCGGCCATAGCTCGGTGGTAAATGAAGATGCATGACTACCCGACTAATCGTAGCATTGTAACGACCTGACTAGTTGTTTCATGAGTTACCACTCCATTTTCCCTTATTTTTGCTTCCTATTGTCTTGTTCAGCTGTATTATGTGTTATCGGGTTGGTTAGCTCAGGTTCAGAGAGGTTTTGGTAAGGTTTGAGATACTTAGTCTCTTTTGAGTAAGCTTAAGTTGAAAAAGTCAATAGTATGTTGACTTATGTGAATAAGGGATCGAATGTGAATTTCGATGGTTCAGGTAGCTTCGAGAGATGATTTGGGACTTAGAAGCATGATTAGAATGGGATTTGGAGGTCCGGAGTAGATTTAGGCTTGAATTGGCGAAAATGGAATTTTTGTATTTTCTGGTTGATAGGTGAGGTTTTGATATAGGGGTCAGAATGGAATTCCGGAAGTTGCAGTAGGTGCGTTGTGTTATTTGGGATGTGTGTGTAAAATTTTAGGTCATTCGGACGTGGTTTTGATATACGTTTTGATCAAAAGCGAAATTTGGAAGATTTTGGAACCTTAGGCTTGAATCCGATGTGTTTTGGTTGATTCCTTGTTTTTTGAGGTTTTTTGAAGATTCGTATATGTTTGGATATTGGTATATGACTAGTTCGTGCTTTTTGTTGAGGTCCCGGGGGCATCGGGTGATTTCGGAAGGTTGATGGGAGATTTTGGAGTTGAGCTTGGCAGCTGAAGTTTTATGGTTGCTGTCATAACCACATCTGCGGTTGGGAGGCCGCAGGTGCGACTCCCACAAATGCGGAAGCAAGCCGCAGAACCGACCAAGAGGCAAGTCAGGCGAAAGCACAAAAGCGGACTTATGGACGCATCTGCGATGGCACAGGTGCGAGAGATTGACCGCAAACGCAGTCCTGATGTTATTAGTCATTTCTGCAGGTGCGGTGGGTAGGACCGTAGAAGCGGTAGTGCAGAAGCGGAAAAAGGGATCGCATGTGCGAAATCCCTAGGTTAGAAGATATATAAGGTTTCCTTCGCAAATGTTTGCTAAGTTCTCCATTTTTGAAGATGGGAAGTGAGCTAGGGCAGTGAATTTCAAGGGGAAATCGAAGAGTATCAGTTGGGTAAGCTACCTAAGCTTCATTATTTGTGTTTATGACCATTTTTCCATTGTTTAATCATGTTATTAGTGGAAATTAAGGAAGAAAATTGAGGAATTAGGGCTTGATATTGGAGAGTTTTGAGTGGGGATTCGAGGGGCCATTTAAGGTCCGATTTCGATGCTTTTGGTATGAGTAGACTCGTGGGAGGATAAGTATTCTATTGATGTGGTTTTTATGGAATTTCGAGACATGGGTCTGGGGGTCGGGTTTGGTTAATTTCGGGATTTTTGGTATAATTTGATTATTTTCGCATGAGCTTCGTTCCCTTAGCGTATTCTAATGTTATGATTTTGATTTTGGGTAGATTCGGCGCAAGTTGAGGGCGAGGCGAGAGGCAAAGGTGTCACGAAGTAGTATTTCATATGGTTTGAGGTAAGTAACCATTGTAAATCTGGAACTGAGGGTATTAAACCCCAGTATTTTGTATTGTTTTGACAAATGAGGTGATGCACATACTAGGTGAAGAGCGTGTGGGCGTGCACCAGTAGGGATTGTGACTTGGTCCGTCCCATAGCGACTATTAATCTACGTACTTGATTTTAAATCTTATGATATCGCGTATTTTAGAGATTAACACTTTATTATGGGCTGTATGCCATGTTTGGGGCCTTGTGCCGACCTGTTGAGACCCTTAGGGGGAATTTTTACTGTTTTTCTCACTCTATTTGTTTGAAAGCATATCCTCAGTCACGTTTTACCTGTTTATTATTTAAACTTGGTTTTTAAAATGTGAAACCTATTTGATTATTACTCTACGCGCCGCAGTGATATGACCCTTGGGCTGTAGGAGCCCCTCCGGAGTCTGTACACCCCTAGTGAGCGTAGTCGACTATAAACTATGGATCGGGCTGCACGCCACAACAGTTATTATGATTATTACTATTATAAGATATTATGGAGCCTGCGTGCTTAGAGTGAGTACTGTGTGACGAGAGTTGAGTTATGAGTGACTGAGAGGCTTGCTCGAGAGGCTACATTTATGAGTGATACCTTGCCCGAGGGGCCCATTTATGATATTTTTGATAATTTCACTCTTCTTTCATAATGAGCCTCTGTTGAAAACTGCTAAGTAAATGATTTTAAAGTATTTCAATTAAAAACTGAAGTTTTTACAAAGTAACTGGCATTTAAACTATTGAGTTTGGTTTGATACTCTGTTGCCTACTCTTATATATGATTTTTAACTGCTCGTCACTGCACTCAGACCTTATTTACTTTAGTTACTTACTGAGTTGGCATACTCATGTTACTCCCTGCACCTAGTGTGCAGATCTAGGTGCCCGAGCGGCAGAGTGAGAGTCCCCAACATTTTTCAAAGCTTACCGGAGACTGCAAGGTAGTTGCACAACGTCTGCAGCCCTGCTTTCCTCCTTCCTATCCTTGTGTTCTGCATTTTTAGACTCATTATGTATTAGTCAGTCATACTGGTTGTATTTAGAGGCTCTAGGCTTGTGACATCAGATTGTTAGGCTGTGTTGGTTTGATGTTTTTACTATTTTTCCGCACATTTTAGTGATTTAGATATATCTTATGAAAAATTGAGACTTAATCAGTGTTAGAAAAATGGTTTTATAAAAGAATTACTGTGGTTAACTATTTGGGTTGGCTTGCATAGTATTGTGATAGGCGCCTTCATGACCGGGGTATTTGGGGTTGTGACAACCATGGTGGTAAATGCATGAATGTCAGACCGACTGTAACTCGATGATAAATAAATATGCATGATTGCCCAACTGGCTGTAGCATGGTAGTAAATGCATGACTGCCTGACTGGCCATAGCTCGGTAGTAAATGTATGATTGCCCGACCTGCTATTGTTCGGTGGTAAATGTATGACTACCCGACCGACCATAGCTCGGTGGTAAATGAAGATGCATGACTGCCCAACCGACCATAGCTCGATAGTAAATGCATGACTGCTCGACCGACCGTAGCTCGATGGTAAATGAAAATGCATGACTGCTCAACCGGCCGTAGCATGGTGGTAAATGAAGATGCATATAACACTACATTATGAACATTAAAATCTTTGTCGTATGCCTCAATAGGGACTTAGGAATATACTTAGACATGATTTGAATATCATTTTACAGGAATGAATAACATAGATATCCTTAACATCTAAGAGTAGAACCGTTTATGGAATAACATTACGTTTATGTATCGTTACTTGGATATTGCTAAAAGGAGGGATTAGCCTTAATATACATTAATTGCTTATACGAGCTCATAGAAGGTCGCCTTCCTTAAAGCTTCCCTACACTTTACTTCAATTGAGATAATTTGATAAAAGGAACCTCCAAATAAGATTACTGTTCTTCTTTATTAGTAGAAAGAAGAAACACGACTTTTATTTGTAGTTCATTAAATTGAAAAGAAGAGGAATGTAAATTTCTACTTATTGATTTATAAAGAAGGTAAAGAAAGGATATGATGCAACATTAATTGCCTTTAGCGGTGGAACATGACTAGTTATATAAAGATGCAACCTTTTAAGAAGTTTGGGCACATGTCCACCACAAAGTTATACATATCATATTGTTTCATGTAGAGGTAATGGAATATATAAAGACTCATTAATAAAATAATGCATGACTACTTATTGACACCTATGTAATTTTATCAAATCCAGTTTTTGGCAACCCAATATCAGGAGCACATTTTTCTGTACTATTAATTCTAAAAAGGGTAAAAAGATAACTTTTCTTATGAGAAAGTAATTACTTTTCTTATAATACATAAAATATTATTTAAATGTTTCCTCATATCATGTGTTTAACTAAAATTTATCAAAAAATAATATACTATTAACTTTTGATAATCATATTTATCCAATATTTACAAACGAATGTTTCTCTTAAAAGAAAGTACCATATCAAGGCAATATATAACGTTTTCGAAATTCATTAAACTTACGGGGTCTTACATCTATATCTTCATGTACGACCTTAAACTATTCCAACAACCATGGTTTTACTACTGTTGCACCCCTTTTTCTCGTGAAATCGGGTTTCGACATTTCTGAGACAACTGTTTTTTGAGAGGGTAGTGAATTGGAAGAGTCACCACCTAGAGCAAATAACTCATATAACCAGTTACATCACCAGAGATCGGGTAAGAGCTCGAAATTATCTTGAGGGGAAGGTGTTAGGCACCCTCGAGGTCCACAACGATGGGTCCCGACCGAACTTAAATTAAGCGAATTAGTCTAAAAGGAAGAGAAAACAATTTGGAAAAATACAATATTTAATTTATATTAAACAGGGGTATATGGGGTGCTCCTATGTTTTTTAACCTATAGGATCATTCCATGCAATACTTTATAACTCTCTCAAGTCGGGGTGTTACTCATAGCATTAGCGCACGGACTATAATCTCCTTACTACCCAATTACTATCTTTAAGTTGTTACTTAAGTGTTCTAGTAGTTTCTAACTCGTTCCTTATGCATGCACTACCCGTCCCTTTCCTATGGTCCCGGAGGTATTAGGACCTCTATTTGGGATGGCTCTAGACCAACCTATATTACTTAAAAATGTGAAATCTAGGCGACAAATAACACAAGTAGGACTTTCAAATAAAGAACAAATATGTGCTAACATTGACCTCCACACATAGGCAACAAAAGCATGCAATTGAATCAACAAACTTTATTAACTTGGAATCCTATAGGTAAGATATCCACATGAGAAAAATAGAGTATAAAGGCAGTTTTATTAAGGCCAACATTAAGACCTATTTGTTTGCCTACTAGTTTGATTCAGCATGAATCTAGGCACTTCAGGAAGTAATATGTCACAATGATAAACCCAAAATCATTATTACGGCCTACAGATACGTTGCCTAAGTGATTTTCAATAACGACTGAACTTAGAATCGATTAGCAGAATCCTATGGGCATGATTTCTATGAGCTTATTAATTACAGACCTATAGACACGATTTCTGGGTGCAGTACTGATTTTAACTCGTAAAAATATAGATTTTATTTCCTATAGGCATGCTTTCTAATTGCTGAATTGACTTAAGTCCTATAGGCATGATATCTATTGATTTAAATCCTATAGACATGATTTATAGGTTTAAAACTGATATAAATCCTATAGGCATGATATCTATTAACTGTATACGGGCAGAAATGAAACAAATTACCATGAAGGACAGTTAATTCAGACAACAAGATCCTATAGGCATGATTGCTAATGCACATTTACTAAAAACATGTATAGACCCTATGAGCAGGATTTCTAATGTACAGAATTGAACGAAAGTCCTATAAGCAGGATTTCTAGTATGCAAATATAAAATACAGAATCAAGATGATCATGAAAGTCCTATAGGCAGGATTTCTAAATACAGTATAGTACTCACAAAATTCAATCAGCATAATTAGATCCTATAGGAGTGATTTCTACCCAATTTTAACAAAAGATATAAGGAAAACCCCCCAGCTTTACTAAATATCCCTAAATCTGTTATTACATAGTTATTACAGACCAGAATAGCCGAATGAATTACATAGTGGAATCATTACACTTTAGGGAGCCTTTATAGGCCCAAATGAACCTAGGAACCAGGCCTTCCTACATAACAACTTTGGAACATAGTAGTGATTCATCCACAACACATTAAAACTAGGCTTTCAGTATGTCAAAGTTCCCAAAGAGCCTCAGGGACCCTGGGCAATGCTCACACCAGAACCACACATTCCGTAAAGAGTTCATAAAAGATTGGAAAACTAGCCCCCTAGTGAGTTAGAGTTCAAAGGAGACTCAAGGATCCTAGGCAGTGCTCGCACTAAGGTGGTTTATAACCTAAGGGACTAAGAGTATATAAAGAGAGAAGGGACCAGGTTTTTAAAAGATAGTTGGATTTCAGAAGAAACAGGATTCAGAACATAGAATTATAGGCAGAATTGCATCAAAATTCATGCTTAAACACATAGTTCAAATAGGTTGAAGTCTAGTTAAGATAAATACTCATTCTAGTAGTCAAGATAGTCATGGTTTAATCACAACAACAATTAGGCAGAAATACTTAAGTTAAACAAACAAGACATGTGAGTTAAGTAACAAGCTAACTGATTACATGTTTATAGTGCAAAGTTCAGAATAGGTAGAGGATTAACAAGTAATACATGAAACAAATTAAAGCTTAGGCTAAATAATGAAAAGGATTAATATTATTCAGAATAACTTAGGCTTAAGTTAACAGTGTTACTAAATGAGATCACACTATCATGTGAAGGACAAAATCATGTTGAGAATTGAAACAGGCTAGTCAAGCAAACATCGAGAATGTAATTTGCAAAGGTTAGGGCATACCAGTTAAGTGAGAAAGCAAGTAAGTATACCACAACAATGAGGTTCCAGAATAATTTTGGCCTTGGCTTTCAGCCGGCCAAAATCAAGAGATACTTAGCACAGAAATCAGAACGAGAGAGAGCAAGAGAGAGCTTAAGCTTTTTTAGTGAGAATCAGAGAGTTCGTTTCTTATCTAGAGGGAGTGAGGAAGGGGTTTAAATAGTTCTCAATGAAACAAACAAATAAGGTAATACGTCAATCATAGACAAATAAGGAATGAAAATAGAAGTAGAATCAATTCAAGGTCGGCTTCAATCAATTAACATAACATAATAACATAAAATCAGGCAAGTAACACTTAAAATAAAGAAGATATCAATTAACAAACAGTCTCATGGTAAATAAGGAAAGTATTAGTCACATATGAGGAAGGAAATATATCGAAAAATCAGTAAAAGATTTCGAACCTTAATTTTCAGTAAACCAAAAAATGTGCAGTAGAACAAGGTACATAATGTAGACAGGAGAATTCAAAAGGAGAACCAAAATTGAATAGATTTAGTTTGATTCTTGAAGAATCAAAACCCCAAATTTAGGGCAAGTTAAAAGCAGTAGTAAGAAAGAGTTGTAATAAAATGCATAGAGACACATAAACGACAGTATTAAAGAGAAGTAATTAAGAAATCAAAACCAAATTAGATCTAGAAAGATCTAAAACCCTAGTTTTGGGTAAAACACCAAATCAACCAGAATAAATGAGAATAACACAAATTCGTAACAAATAAACATATATAAGAGTTTATTAAAGGAAACCCATAATCGAATCAGTTTTAATTCAAGTAAAAGAAAGGGTTTGAAACCCTAGATTTAAGTAAATCACAGAATCGGTAAAAAATCAATAGATCTATGAATAACAGAGCAAATATAGACAAAGAAAATGCTTAAAAAAAAAGTTTGAACCAGATTTTGTTCAAATTAGAGAGGATCTGAACCCTAACCTTTAGGGCTTAGCTAATCAAGAGAGATATAAGAGAATCATTACAAATAACGTGCTTGGACTTGAGATTGTCCAGATTCAAAAGGCGAACACAGATTTAGACGGAACCAAATCGGGGTACTTGCCATATTTAGGCACGTACCTAAGTTATTCCAGAATCGGGTGCCAAATAAGGGAAAAACCGTAGAATGGTAAGGGAGTAATGGGAGAATCCCATTAGAATAGGAATTCTTGGGGTACTTGGGTGAGACAGCGACTTTAGGCTTTGATAGGGAGGGATATGAGAACGTTTAGGGGCGGCAGAGACGGAATAATAGGGATTAGGGTTGGGTTTGGTTAAGTTAAAAAGGACAGATATAATATGGACCGTTGATCGGTGTTTCTGGGTTGGGTGATTTAATTGGGTAGGGGTAATTGGGTATTAGGCTGGGGCGTATAATTGCGCTAGGGTAATTGGGTTAGGCTAGGTCTGAAATTGGGGTTTTAGGGGCTAGATTTTAAATACCCAATTAAATCAGTAAAATAATTTATCAAAATAATTAATAAATAATAATAGTATCATTTTTGCATGAAAATGATTTAAAATAATTACTTAACATTATAAAAATATAAAAAGCCATTTACTGTATAGATAATATAATTATGCGTATATATGGGCTATTATTGCAAAATGTGCAGTTCTAGCCTTAAAAATGCAAATGTAATTATAAAAAATATAATTAAAATATTTAAGTACTATATGGGCATAAATAATAAATTTAAATGATTAAATCATCATAAAATAATATGAGGGATAATTATTTGATATTTGTATAACAAAAAATTGCAGAAATAAATTGATTAAAAGTCTTTAAAATTATAGAAAAAAATATAAAAACACCTGTGCATGTTTGTAAATATAATAATAATGCATGTTCACTATTTTGATGATATATATGCATATTTAAAATATATGATGGAAAAATTGTGTATCAACAACTACGACGCATCCAAACACTAAGGTACGAGGTGTTATTGAGATAGTGAAAAATAACAAATGAAAATGAGATGTAGGCGTCATGCGCACACACACACACACACACATTCAATCGCCTAAGTGGGTCCCATAGGGAGCTGCTTGCACAGCCTCGCAAAATGCAAATATCTCTCTACTATGATGTCATATCGACAAACAGTTTAATGAGTTGGAAATTAGACTCCTAGATATTCAATTTGGGTGGATAACCCCGTAACTCCAAGTAAATTGAGAGAAAAGCTCAATAATATTACAATCAAATTTTATGTAAAATTATGAACGTAACTTGCGGCTACTTTTGTCAACTTTTGTAACACAACTCGCTTGACTTTAAAACTTATGATACAGATATTATAAGATTCAAATATGTTAAAACATGACCTTCTTAGTGTATTAATCACCCCTAGTTTTATCCCAAAAGTATACGTTATAACATTTTTGATTCGAAGAATTTATGTTGTTTGATGTTATTTTTGGCCTCGAGTAGGTCCTTTATATTATATAAATATAAATATAAATATCATACTATATTATAAGTCGGAAGACCTTGAGTATAAACCTGAATTCCATAAATGCCCATAAAAAATTGAATGATAATTTTACCCCTCATCTAATCACTATTTCTATATTATATTTGTGCCAAATAATGCATTTACCTTCCAATTAATCATTATCAATGATTCAATTATATGGGAAATCAACCGCCGAATTAACTCATTATTTTGTAACTACAGAGAATTTAAGGAGTTACAAAATAAAAATAAAAAGTTCATGTGGACCCGATTCATCAGATCCATTTGAATGGTCATTCTTCATTATATATTTAATGTGCATTAAAGAAAGAAATAGTAGAAGTCTGAAACGTATATGATTGATCTAGATAAATATAGCGTGAAGTTGGTAACAACTGTTACAACTTCTCCCTACTTTTATACATATTCAAAAATATAAAATAAAATACTTTCTACCCATTTGAGGAGCTAGATGAGTCAAGTTCCTCCTCAGAAATGGATTGAGTAGTGTTTCTCACGTGAGAACATGAAAAAGTAACTAATATTATGTGTCTTTATTTTAATCTAAAATCTATTCATGAAATATTAAAGTAGTTGTTTGTTTGTGTTGCATAAATGGATAATGCGTAAGCAACTTAATTGACAAGGGTTCATGTTGAGTTCTTAGAGAATTATTTCAAGCCTTTCTGACACATACATACATTTATAGATGGAATCAAGGTTACTCCAATGGTTTGTTATGTGAAAAGAGATTTCATCTCTTGATGTCACGTAAAAATGTACTATTACTTTATTGTTTTGATTCTCTTCCCGGGAAAGTTCTAGCCTTTAGGCTTTAGGTTTGCGAGACTCACTGCAGAGAAATTTAGAAGGGGTAAGCTAAGCAACAACATTTGTGTTTATATATTGATTCTCACTATACAAATTGGGAAATGCTATAATCGAAAAATTTCATCATTTGCTTTATCTTTGAGTAAAGCAAATGATTAAATTTGCTTCATCATTTGCCTTATCTTTGAGTAGTCATACCATGAAAGTATGGGAGAGGGCGGTGGAAATGAGGATAAGGAGGGTGGTGTCTATATCGGAAAATCAGTTCGGGTTCAAGTCGGGCCGTTCTACTACGGAAGCTATCCACCTTATCAGGAGGTTGGTGGAACTATACAGGGATAGGAAGAGGGATTTGCATATGGTGTTTATTGACCTAGAGAAGACATATGACAAGGTCCCTAGGGACGTCTTTTGGAGGTGTCTGGAGATAAAAGGTGTGTCGGTGACTTACATTAGGGCGATAAAGGATATGTATGATGGAGCTATGACTCGGGTTAGGACTGTGGGAGGTGACTCAAAGCCTTTTCTGGTGGTTATGGGATTACACCAAGGATCTGCGCTCAGCCCATTCTTATTTGCTCTGGCGATGGACGCACTGACCCACCATATCCAAGGAGAGGTGCCATGGTGTATGTTGTTCGCTGATGATATAGTTCTAATTGATGAGACGCGAGGCGGCGTTAATGGAAGACTAGAGGTATCGAGGCAGACTCTAGTGTCTAAAGGTTTCAAGTTGAGTAGGACTAAGACAAAATATGTAGAATGTAAGTTCAGCAACATGACGGGGGAAGCGGATGTGGAAGTTAGGCTTGACTCACAAGTCATCCTCAAGAGAGAACATTTTAAGTACTTAGGGTCTATTATCCAGGGAGATAGGGAGATCGATGGGGATGTTAGGGGTGGATGAAATGGAGGTTAGCGTCTGGAGTCCTGTGTGACAAGAATGTGCCACCGAAATTCAAAGGTAAGTTCTATAAAGCGATGGTTAGACCAGCCATGTTGTATGGAGCTGAGTGTTGGCCAGTCAAGAATTCACATATCTAGAAAATGAAAGTAGCAAAAATGAGGATGTTGAAATAGATATGTGGGTACACTAGGCTGGATAAGATTCAGAATGAAGATATTCGGGAGAGGGTGGGCGTGGCTCCCGTGGATGACAAGATGCGGGAAGCGCGGCTTAGATGGTTCGGACACGTGTGGAGGAGAAGCTTAGATGCACCGGTTAGGAGGTGTGAGCGGTTGACTTTGGTAGGTACGAGAAGAGGTAGAGGGCGGCCTAGGAAGTATTGGGGCGAGGTGATCAGGCAGGACTTGGCGCGACTTCAAATTTCCGAGGACATGGCTCTTGATAGTAATATGTGGAGGTCGAGCATTAGAGTAGTAGGCTAGGGGGTAGTCGAGAGTTCTTCCCTCTTTGTATCGGGTAGTCTGTTAGAGTTTTGTTAGGTTTGTTAGCGGTCTTTGTTGTATTCACATTGGTGTTTTGCATAGTTTTGTGTTATTGTCCTTTCACTTATTTGTTATGGTTATTTTCTTTCTGATATTTTTTATTGTTACATGTCTTTTCTCTTATTTCTTTTATGATATTACTGCCTTTCCTGTTGATCCGAGAATTTCCTGGAAATAGCCTCTCTGCCCTTTTCGGGTAGGGGTAAGGTCTGCGTACACTCTACTCTCCCGAAACCCCACTAGTAGAATTTTACTGGGTATGTTGTTGTTGTTTATTGTTGTTTGCTTTATCTTTGAGTAAAGAGTGAGGTAGCGAAAGCACTTTTTAAGTTAGTTTTTTTTAACATGCACTCTAAACCTATACCTATTAGCGTGTATTTTGCAACCTACTAATAATTTTTATTCCACTATACCTATTAATTAATGTGCAAAGTCTAATCCCACTACAGGTATGGTGTTCCTTGTCTTCTATCTTCTCTTTTACACGAATATTACACATTTACATTTTAATAATGACAACATTAGTTGGTGTAAAGAGGAGAAATGTCAGATACCCCGATTATATATAAGTGTAGAGGCGATATCATACATGGGGTAGAAATAAAGTCAATAATTTTCTTTTGTTTTGTTTATTTACGAATAAAAGAAACAAAAAATGACAAGGTGAAGGTCTGAAAAGAAAATGCCTAGCATGGGCAAGGAGGAAATTGGAAGACGTTGAATATAAGAAGTATACATGTGTATTTGTTAGTGTTTAGCTCGTGTGTCAGCTAATTATATATATGCAATCGCCTTTGAAGTGGAAAATTTTGAAAAAATCTTATGCATGATGATAATCAGCTCAAGACAATTATGAGTATGTGACTAACTTTTTGAACTTTTTTAGTCTATCCTTTTTATGTGTTAAAACATTCATTCGATAATATCTGGAATTAATATTTTGAAAAGATCATTTTGAGTTATGTACTCGAGAAATTTACAAAAAAGATATTTTATTAACGTTATGAACTTTCCTAAAGTCAAAAGTATTTCCATGAGTGATATAAAATTAATACTAAAAAAAATTTAAGATAATATTAGTAGAACTATTTGTCCAATCGCCTAAATAAGAAGTCTCCCATTTGCCTCGGAGATATCATTTACTTCTGAGAAGGGAAGATGTTCTATCTTAATTATATATTCAGTGTTAAGATATAATAGTCGAATTAGTGAATTTTAATATCGAATTATTATGTTAGAAGTTGTAGTTCATGCAACTATAGGAAGAAAGATTCATGTAGATGTGATGACCCAAAGGGTCATCACTTGTTTTTAAAATGAATTCTGCATTCTGAGGCCTTAAAAACCTCTTTTAGCATCGTTTCGATTTGCGTGCGCAGTCCGGGCGCGTAGCTGGAAAGCCAAAATGTGAAAGTCTGTGAAAAATGATAAATTTTGACTATAAAATGAATTAATTTGACTTTAGTCGACGTTTTTGATAAACGGATTCGTGATTTGACTGTCCCGTAGGGTCCGTAGGAAAATATGGGACTTGGGCATATATCCGGAATCGAATTCCGAGGTCCCAAGCCCGAGAAATGAATTTTCAAAGAAAATTGTTTTTCTGAAATGGATTAAAGGTTTTGGAAATGAATTTTGATTAGAACGTGTTGGTATCGGGCCCGTATCTTGGTTCCGGCACTCGGTACAGGTCTTATATATGATTTAAAATAATTCTGTGAAGTTTGATTAGAAACGGAATCCGTTTGACGTGATTCAGACCTTAAATGCAAATTTGATGTTTAAAGAAGTTTTAAGAAATTTCATCGATCTTGAGGTTTAATTCGATGTTCATGATGTTATTTTGGTGATATGAGTACACAAATCAGTCTGTAGGATGTTTTTGAGGTTGTGTATATATTTGATTTGGAGCCCCGAGTGCTCGGTGAGTTTTGGATAGGCCACGTGGTGCATTTTGAACTTAGAAAAAGTTGCAGATTTCAGCTGTGCATAGCAGGCCTGGCTCGCAAATGCGAGTGGATGATCGCAAATGTGAAGGAAGCCAGGCCAGATCAGTCTTGCAAATGCGAGATTTCTTTCGCAAATGCCAAAATCCCTGACCCAGCCTTGAGTCCCAAATGCGATGAAGTTGTCGCAATTCCCAAGTCGCAAATGCGACCAGTTGTTCGCAAATGTGAAGATCCTATTTTCCTTGCGAACCCTGTTTCGCATTTCCTAGCTTAGCAGAGTCGGGGTTCACAATTGCGAACCCCTATTCGCAATTCCCATACCTGCGACCTGCAACTTTTATACTTAGCCGATTTTAAACCCATTTTTCATATCCTCTCAAAACATAAACACATTAGGGTGATTTTTCAAAGGCTTCTTCTTCTCCAAATCAATTGTAAATTATTTTTAACTCATTTCCTTCAATCATTAACATCTTTTAACATGATTTCAACTTAAAATCAATGATTTTCATGGGGGAAATTGGGTGTTTTGGAAAGAACCTAGGTTTTTCAAAAATTGAGGATTTGGACCTCGATTTGAGGTCCAATTTCAAAACAAATTATATATTTGGGTTCGTGGGGGAATGAGTAATCGAGTTTTGGTTCTAACCTCAGGTTTTGGCCATGTGGTCCTGGGGGCGATTTTTGACTTTTTGGGTAAAACTTTGAAAAACTCATTTTTATGCATTCAAATTGATTCATTTGGTGTTTATTGATGTAATTAAGTAACTTGTGACTAGATACGAGCGAATTGGTGGTGGAATCAAGGAGTAAAGCTATAATTGAATTGTGAATTATATTTGTGGCATCGAGATAAGTGTTTGGTCTAACTTTAGCTTGAGGGATTAGGAGTTGTGTCCTATTTTCTATTTGCTTCTTGTTGAATACGACGATAGGCATGGTGACGAGTATCTATACGTTGGTGTCAAGCATGACCGTGTATCTTATATTGTGATTTTCATGACTTCATTGTATTATTCATGCCTTGGTGAAGATTTCTATTTGTTGTGTAAAATTGTGGAAAGAATTGTGACCTATGAACATCAAGGAGCGTTGGCTCAAGTAACGCAACCCAATTTCAAGCTTAAGCAATTATGAACTTTCGAATTCCAAAACCAACGCCAATTCATACCAAAATAACTCCGATTGACTTTATTAATTTTGAAATTATAAATATTTTAAAAAATTAACATAGAAGATATTGTCGGCCAAAAAAAGGTTATTACAGTTTTGTTCTTTCCCTATGAGTTCTTGTGTTTAATATTTTAGGCTTATTTTGGTCTATCAATGTTGTATTCATGCTTTTATAATAATAATAATAATAATAATAATAATAATAATAATAATAATAATAATAATAATATATAGGCTCTCCTTTGTTTAAATAGATTTACAATACATATATCTATCTATATTATTATAAAAACACAAATATGACATTATCTGTCTATATCTATCTATCTATCTATCTATCTATCTATCTATCTATCTATCTATCTATCTCTATATTATATTATAAAAGCACGAATGTTTAGAAGCTAAATGTTGAGTGACAAAAATATCCTTAAAATTTTGATGGACTATTTTGACCTTTTAAGTTTAATATGAATTCCATGAAATAATTCAATGTAGAATATAATTGTAATATTGGATAGAAACTAAATCCTTCTATTAAAAACGAATCTTATGCTACACAGGAAACAAATTATCACGATCCGGATTTTCCACCCTCGGGAGTCGTGATGGCGCCTACTAATGTGAGCTAGGCAAGCCAAAACTTTGATCTAATTACTTCATTAACCGATTATTTCTTTATAACAAATATAAGGCGATAACGTGATAACAGCGAAAATTCAAATTTAAGCGGAAGACAACAATAAAATATATGAAAAATGCATCTATTACAAATACTTAAGCCTTAACCACCCAAAACCTGGTGTCACAATGTCACAGACGGTCTAAGATTTACTACATACAAGATCTGAAGAAGTAATAATACACTGTTCCAGAATATATGGAAAATGAGACAGGAAAATAGGGATAGAGGGAGACGCGTGGACTGAAGGTAGCCTCCACACAACGGTCCAAAAGCTACTCCGAGATCTGCACATAGTACAGAGTGTAGTATCAGCACAACCGACCCCATGTGCTGGTAAGTATCTAGCCTAACCCTGGCGAAGTAGTGACGAGGCTAGGACCAGACTACCAAATAAACCTGTGTAGTTCAAATATATATACAACAGAAAAGAAATACATAAATAAACAAATAAAGATAGGAGGGGGAAACATGCTTCGGGGAATAACAGGTAAAACAGAATATCAAGAAAATTATAAAGGAATCAAAATCAACCACTAATAAGAATAAGAAAAACAAAGACAGATTTTACTTTCTTTTCACATCTTGTTGCAGGCGTGCAACCCGATCCCATTTCCTGTATTTCGTGGCAGGCGTGCCACCCGCTCCCATTTCATTTATCTCGTGGTAGGCGTACCACCCGCTCCAATTTCATGTATCTCGTGGTAGGCGTACCACCCGCTCCCATTTCATGTATCTCGTGGTAGGCATACCACCCGCTCCCATTTCATTTATCTCATGGCAGGCATACCACCCGCTCCCATTTCGTTATATCTTATGGTAGGCATACCACCCGCTCCCATTTTATTATATATTGTGGTAGGCGTACCACCCGTTCCCATTTCATTATATCTTGTGGTAGGCGTACCACCCGCTCCCATTTACAAGCCAACAATAATCACAAGGAATCTCGGGAAGGGAACAAGAGCAATATAACAACTTCTCGGCAAGGGAACAATACTATCAAAACAAATATCCTGGCAAGGGAACAATACTATCAAAACAAACATCCCGACAAAGGATCATTAATATCAAACAAACATCCCAGCAAGGGAACAATGGTGCTAATAACATATGAAGTGCAATAAACCACAACGGAGTGATAACAATTATAATACAAAACTCACGGGCATGCTTGAGACCAACATAAAGATACTCATCACCATGCCTATATGTCATACTCCACAATTAACATGTAGCAAATAAGACACAACTCCTAATCCCTCAAGCTAAGGTTAGACCAAACACTTACCTCGATGCCACGAACACAATTCACGTTTTAATTATAGCTTTACCCCTTGATTCCACCGCCAATTCACTCGTATCCGCTCACAAGTTACTTAATTACATCAATAAATGCTAAATGAATCAACCCCAATGCATGAAAGTGAGTTTTCCAAAATTTTACCCAAAAAGTCAAAAATCGCCCCCAAGCCCACATGGTCAAAACACCAAGGTTCGAACCAAAACCCGATTACTCATTCCCCCACGAACCTAAATATATAATTTATTTTGAAATCGGACCTAAAATCGAGGTCAAAATCCCTAATTTTTGAAAAACCTAGGTTCTATCCAAAACACCCAATTTCCCCCATGAAAATCATTGATTTTGAGTTGAAATCATGTTAAAATATGTTAATAATTGAAGGAAATGAGTAAAAATTAACTTACAATCGATTTGGAAGAAGAGTTGTTCTTGGAAAATCGCCCTAAGGAGTTTGTGTTTTGAAAAGATGTGAAAAATGGGTTGAAAATTGTCTAAGTATAAAAGTTGCAGGTTGCAGATATGGGAAATGCGAACAGGGGTTTGCAATTGCGAACCCCGACCTCTACTGGGTTAGAAAATGCAAAAGGGGCCTCGCAATTGCTAGAAGGGAAATGCGTACAATAGTTTGCAATTGCGATAACTGGCCCAAGAGGGGTGCTTCGCATTTGCGAGGAAGAGTGGCCTGGGCTATTTCGCATTTGCGACTCAGCCTTTGCAATTGCGAACTCGCATTTGCGAGCCATGCGAAGCCTGCAGGCCTGAACACACCAGTGAAAAACCTGCAATTTTTCTAAGTCCGAAATGCACCCGTGGCCTATCCAAAACTCACCCGAGCCTCGGGGCTCCAAACCAAATACACACAACCTCAAAAACATCCCACGGACTTTTTCGTGTACTCATATCACCAAAATAACATCAGAAACATCGAACTAAACCTCAATATCAATGAAATTTATCAAAACTTCTTAAACATCAAATTTTGCATTTAAGGTACGAATCACGTCAAACGGATTCCGTTTCTTACCAAACTTCACAGAACCATCTTAAATTATATATAAGACCTGTACCACGCGCCGGAACCAAATTATGGGCTCGATACCAACATGTTCTAATTAAAATTCATTTCCAAACTTCATAAATAATTTCAGAAAATAATTTCTTTCAAAAATTTATTTCTCGGGCTTGGGACCTCGGAATTCGATTCCGGGCATACGCCCAAGTCCCATATTTTCCTATGGACCCTCCGAGACCGCCCAATCACGGGTCCGGGTCCGTTTACTTAAAATGTTGAACGAAGTCGAATTAATTCATTTTATAGTCAAAATTTATCATTTTTCACAGATTTTCATATATAGGCTTTCCGGCTACACGCCTAGACTGCGCATGCAAATCGAGGTGATGCTAAAAGAGGTTTTTAAGGCCTCGGAATGTGGACAGACATTCATACTCTAAAACAACCGTTCATCCTCAAACGGACAGAAGAAGGAAGTACCTGAGTCGGGGAAAAGATGGGGACAACGACTCCGCATATCAGACTCGGACTCCAGGGGAGTTTGTGTTTTGAAAAGATGTGAAAAATGGGTTGAAAATTGTCTAAGTATAAAAGTTGCAGGCTGCAGATATGGGAAATGCGAACAGGAGTTTGCAATTGCGAACCCCGACCTCTACTGGGTTGGAAAATGCAAAAGGGGCCTCGCAATTGCTAGAAGGGAAATGCGTACAATAGTTTGCAATTGCGATAACTGGCCCAAGAGGGGTGCTTCGCATTTGCGAGGAAGAGTGGCCTGGGCTATTTCGCATTTGCGACTCAGCCTTCGCAATTGCGAACTCGCATTTGCGAGCCATGCGAAGCCTGCAGGCCTGAACACACCAGTGAAAAACCTGCAATTTTTCTAAGTCCGAAATGCACCCGTGGCCTATCCAAAACTCACCCGAGCCTCGGGGCTCCAAACCAAATACACACAACCTCAAAAACATCCCACGGACTTTTTCGTGTACTCATATCACCAAAATAACATCAGAAACATCGAACTAAACCTCAATATCAATGAAATTTATCAAAACTTCTTAAACATCAAATTTTGCATTTAAGGTACGAATCACGTCAAACGGATTCCGTTTCTTACCAAACTTCACAGAACCATCTTAAATTATATATAAGACCTGTACCAGGCACCGGAACCAAATTACGTGCTCGATACCAACATGTTCTAATTAAAATTCATTTCCAAACTTCATAAATAATTTCAGAAAATAATTTCTTTCAAAAATTTATTTCTCGGGCTTGGGACCTCGGAATCGATTCCGGGCATACGCCCAAGTCCCATATTTTCCTATGGACCCTCCGAGACCGCCCAATCACGGGTCCGGGTCCGTTTACTAAAAATGTTGAACGAAGTCAAATTAATTCATTTTATAGTCAAAATTTATCATTTTTCACAGATTTTCACATATAGGCTTTCCGGCTACACGCCTAGACTGCGCATGCAAATCGAGGTGATGCTAAAAGAGGTTTTAAGGCCTCAGAATGTGGACAGACATTCATACTCTAAAACAACCGTTCATTCTCAAACGGACAGAAGAAGGAAGTACCTGAGTCGGGGAAAAGATGGGGACAACGATTCCGCATATCAGACTCGGACTCCAGGGGAGTTTGTGTTTTGAAAAGATGTGAAAAATGGGTTGAAAATTGTCTAAGTATAAAAGTTGCAGGCTGCAGATATGGGAAATGCGAACAGGGGTTTGCAATTGCGAACCCCGACCTCTACTGGGTTGGAAAATGCAAAAGGGGCCTCGCAATTGCTAGAAGGGAAATGCGTACAATAGTTTGCAATTGCGATAACTGGCCCAAGAGGGGTGCTTCGCATTTGCGAGGAAGAGTGGCCTGGGCTATTTCGCATTTGCGACTCAGCCTTCGCAATTGCGAACTCGCATTTGCGAGCCATGCGAAGCCTGCAGGCCTGAACACACCAGTGAAAAACCTGCAATTTTTCTAAGTCCGAAATGCACCCGTGGCCTATCCAAAACTCACCCGAGCCTCGGGGCTCCAAACAAAATACACACAACCTCAAAAACATCCCACGGACTTTTTCGTGTACTCATATCACCAAAATAACATCAGAAACATCGAACTAAACCTCAATATCAATGAAATTTATCAAAACTTCTTAAACATCAAATTTTGCATTTAAGGTACGAATCACGTCAAACGGATTCCGTTTCTTACCAAACTTCACAGAACCATCTTAAATTATATATAAGACCTGTACCAGGCGCCGGAACCAAATTACGGGCTCGATACCAACATGTTCTAATTAAAATTCATTTCCAAACTTCATAAACAATTTCAGAAAATAATTTCTTTCAAAAATTCATTTCTCGGGCTTGGGACCTCGGAATTCGATTCCGGGCATACGCCCAAGTCCCATATTTTCCTATGGACCCTCCAAGACCGCCCAATCACGGGTCCGGGTCCGTTTACTGAAAATGTTGAACGAAGTTAAATTAATTCATTTTATAGTCAAAATTTATCATTTTTCACAAATTTTCACATATAGGCTTTCCGGCTACATGCCTAGACTGCGCATGCAAATCGAGGTGATGCTAAAAGAGGTTTTTAAGGCCTCGGAATGTGGACAGACATTCATACTATAAAACAACCGTTCATCCTCAAACGGACAGAAGAAGGAAGTACCTGAGTCGGGGAAAAGATGGGGACAACGACTCCGCATATCAGACTCGGACTCCAGGTGACCTCTCCACTGAACACGAACAGAAGGAAAACTCTTCGATCTCAACTGACGAACCTGCCGGTCTAGAATAGCTACTAGTTCCTCCTTATAAGACAAGTCCTTGTCCAACTTGACAGTGCTGAAATCTAACACGTGGGATAGATCGTCGTGATATTTCCGAAGCATGCACACATGAAACACTGGATGTACGACTGATAAGCTTAGCATCAATGCAAGTCTATAAGCCACCTTTCCCACTCGATCAAGAATCTCAAATGAACCAATGAACCTAGGGCTAAGCTTTCCCTTCTTCCCAAATCTCATCACGCCCTTCATAGGCGACACTCGAAGCAATACTTGCTCACCAACCATAAATGCTAAATCATGAACCTTGCGGTCGACATAACTCTTTTGCCTGGACTGCGCTGTACGAAGCCTATCCTGAATGATCCTGACCTTGTCCAAGGCATCCTGAACCAGATCCGTACCAAAAAACCGAGCCTCTCATGGCTCAAACTATCCAACCAGAGACTGACATCGCCTACCATATAAAGCCTCATAAGAAGCCATCTGCATACTCGACTGGTAACTGTTGTTGTAGGCAAACTCTGCTAAAGGCAAAAACTGATCCCACGAGCCTCCAAAGCCATGACACAAGCTCGGAGCATATCATCCAAAATCTGAATAGTCCGGTCGGTCTGCCCGTCCGTCTGAGGATGAAATATCGTGCTCAACGCAACCCGCGTGCCCAACTCTCGCTGAACTTCTCTCCAGAAACGTGAGGTAAATTGTGTACCTCGGTCCGAAATGATAGATTCGAGCACACCATGAAGACGAACAATCTCCCGGATATAGATCTCAGCTAACCTATCGGAAGAATATGAGACTGCTACAGGAATTAAATGCGCTGAATTGGTCAGCCTATCAACAATAACCCACACTGCATCAAACTTCCTCTGAGTTCGTGTGAGACCAACAACAGAGTCCATAGTGATATGCTCCCACTTCCACTCGGGAATCTCAATCCTCTGAAATAAACCACCAGGCCTCTGATGCTCGTACTTAACCTGCTGACAATTCAAACACCGAGCCACATATGAAATGATATCCTTATTCATTCTCAGCCACCAGTAAAGCTACCGCAAATCCTGATACATCTTCGCGGTGCCCGGATGAATAGAGTACCGGGAACTATGGGCCTCCTCTAAAATCAACTCTCGGAGCCCATCCACATTAGGCACACAAATTCGACCCTGTAATCTCAAAACTCCATCATTATCTAAGGTAACCTCCTTGTCACCTCCGTGCTGTACCGTGTCTCTGAAGACACACAAATGGGGATCATCATAATGTCGATCTTTGATACGCTCCAGTAATGATGAGCGAACAACTATGCAAGCTGACACACGGCTGGACTCAGAAACATACAACCTCACGAACTGATTGGCCAAAGCCTGAACATCCAAAGCAAGCAGTCTCTCACCGACCGGAATATAAGCAAGACTGCCCATACTGGCTGACTTCCTACTCAAAGCATCGGCCACCATATTAGCCTTTCCCGGGTGATATAAGATAGTGATATCATAATCTTTCAACAACTCCAACCACCTCCTCTGCCTCAAATTCAACTCCTTTTTACTTGAACAAATACTGAAGACTCTTGTGATCCGTGAACACCTCACATGCCACGCCATACAGATAATGCCTCCAAATCTTCAACGCGTGAACAATGGCTGCCAACTCCAAATCATGAACCGGATAGTTCTTCTGATGAATCTTCAACTACCGCGAAGCATAGGCAATGACCTTGCCATCCTGCATCAACACTGTACCAAGTCCAATATGAGATGCATCACAATAAACTGTATAAGGCCTTGAACCTGTGGGTAATACCAACACCGGTGTCGTAGTCAGAGCTGTCTTGAGCTTCTGAGAGCTCGCCTCACACTCATCCGACCATCTGAACTGGGCACCCTTTTGGTTCAACCTGGTCATCGGGGCTGCGATAGATGAAAACCCCTCCACGAACCGACGATAGTAGCCTGCCAATCTCAAGAAACTCCGAATCTCTGTAGCTGACGCTGGTCTAGGCCAGTTCTTGACTGCCTCAATCTTCTTCGGATCAACCTGAATACCCTCTGCTGATACAACATGACCCAAGAATGCAACTGAACCCAACCAGAACTCATACTTTGAGAACTTAGCATATAACTGACTATCCCTCAAGGTCTGAAGAACCACTCTAAGATGTTGCTCGTGCTCCTCCCGGCTGCGGGAATAAATCAAAATATCATCAATGAAGACTATCACAAACGAATCCAAATAAGACCTGAACACTCAGTTCATCAAATCCATAAAAGCTGCTGGGGCATTTGTCAATCCGAATGACATCACCAAGAACTCATAATGCCCGTACCGAGTACGGAAAGCTGTCTTAGGGACATCGGATGCCCTAATCCTGAACTGATAGTAGCCAGATCTCAAGTCAATCTTCGAAAATACCTTGGCACCCTGAAGCTGATCAAACAAATCATCAATCCTTGGTAATGGATAAATATTCTTGATTGTAACTTTGTTCAACTGCCGGTAATCAATACACATTCTCATCGACCCATCCTTCTTCTTAACAAACAACACCGGCGCACCCCAAGGTGAAACACTGAGTCTAATGAAACCCTTCTCAAGCAAGTCTTGCAACTGCCCCTTCAACTCTTTCAACTTAGGCGGGGCCATACGATATGGCAGGATAGAAATGGGCTGAGTGCCCGGATCCAAATCAATGCAAAAGTCAATATCTCTGTCGGGTGGCATACCCAACAGGTTTGAAGGAAATACCTCAGGAAACTCACAAACAACGGGCACAGAATTAATAGAAGGAACCTCAGCACTAGAATCACAAACATATGCCAAATAGGCCAAACACCCCTTCTCGACCATACGCCGGGCCTTCACATAAGAGATAACACTACGAGTAGAATGGCTAGGAGTTCCTCTCCATTCTAAATGAGGTAAACCCGGTAAGGCTAAGGTCACAGTCTTGGCATGACAGTCTAAGATAGCATGGTAAGGTGATAACCAGTCCATCCCTAATATGACATCAAAATCGCCCATGTCCAAAATAAGCAAATCTACACGAGTCTCAAGACCTCCAATCACAAATATACATAAACGATGGACTCGATCTACCACAATAGAATCACCCACCGGCGTAGACACATAAACAGGATCACTCAAAGAATCACTAGGCATGACCAGATATGGTGCAAAATAAGAGGACACATACGAGTACGTAGACCCTGGATCAAATAACATTGAAGCATCTCTATCACAAACCAGAACCGTACCTGTAATAACTACATCTGAAGCCTCAGCCTCGGGCCTAGCTGGAAGAGCATAACATCGGGGCTGGACCCCACCACCCTAAACTACATCCCTAGGACGGCCTGCTGCTGGCTGGCCTCCACCTCTAATACCTCCACCTCCACCTCTAGCACCTCTACTCCCACCTCTAGCTGGCTAGGCGGGCTGTGGAACACCTGGTGCCTGAACTATGGCACGGAACCCTGATGCTGAGAGCTACTCGGTGCTTGAGGGCAATAGCTAGCAATGTGCCTCATGTCACCACAAGTAAAACAAGCCCTCGGCTGCTGGGGATGATGACCCTAGAAACTCTAAGGCAACTGTGCACTAATAGGAGCTGGTGGTGCACTGTAGGATTGCTGATCAGAATACTACATCTGAGAACCACGGCCACCTGAAGTACCGTGAGAAACCTGAAGTGCTGACTGAAAAAGTCTGGGAAGATGGCCCCTACCTTAAGAATCCCTACCCCCAGATGAGGTACCGCTGAATCTACCTAAAGGACGAGGCCTCTTGTCCGACCTATGACCACCTCTCTGTGACAGAATCATCTCAACTCTCCGGGCAACATTGGCCGCATCCTAGAAAGATATCTCACTTCCAGTCTCCCTAGCCATCTGAAGACGAATCGACTGAATAAGTCCATCAATGAACCTCCTCACCCTCTCTCTCTCGGTGGGAAGTATGACAAGAGCATGATGAGCTAGGTCGATGAATCTAGTCTTATACTGGGTAACAGTCATAGAACCCTACTGGAGATGCTCAAACTGGCTCCGATAGGCCTCTCTCTGAGTGATGGGGAGAAACTTTTCCAGAAATATTTGAGTAAACTACTCCCAAGTCAAAGCTGGCGATCCGACTGGTCGAGCCAAACAGAAATCCCTCCATCAAGTCTTGGCGGATCCAGACAAGCGAAAAGTGGCAAAATCGACCCCATTGGTCTCAACTATCCCCATGTTCCCGAGAACCTCGTGACAACTATCTAGATAATCCTGGGGATCCTCAGTAAATGCACCATTGAAAGTGGTAGTGAAGAGCTTGGTGAACCTATCCAGCCTCCACAAAGCATCAGCAGACATAGCTGCTCCATCACCGGTCTGAGCTACCATACCTGGCTAAACTGCTCCAACTGGCTGAATCGCTGGAGTCTGAATCTGGGGAGCTACCTGCTCCAGAGTGGGCACGAGTAGCAGGAGTCTGGGCTCCTCATCCAGCCTGAGAGATGGTTGGTGCTACAGGAAGCAAGCCTGCTCGGGTGACACTCTCCATGAGGCCCACCAGACGGACCAGAGCATCATGAAGAACTGGGGTATCAATAAACCCCTCTGGGACCTGAGCTGGGCCCACCGGAACTGCTGGGGCCGGAACCTCATCATCAAAGCCAACCTGAGGCTCCGCCGCTGGTGGTGCTGCTCGGGGATGAGCTCTGCCCCTACCTCAGCCTCTAGTATGGCCTCGGCCTCGCCCTCTGCCCCTCGTGGGAGCTGCTGCTGGGGGATCGGGTTGCTGGTCAGTGGATGAGGAAGCGCGTGTTCTCGCCATCTGCTAAAGAACAGAGTGGAAATTCAATTAGCATTAAGAAACCAAACGCACGACAGGAAAGAATAAATGTGAAGTTTCTCCTAACTCTGTAGCCTCTGGGGGATAAATACAGATGTCTCCGTACCGATCCCTCAGACTCTACTAAGCTTGTTTGTGAATGTGAGACCCATGTAACCTAGAGCTCTGATACCAACTTGTCACGATCCGGATTTCCCACCCTCGAGATTCGTGATGGCGCCTACTAATGTGAGCTAGACAAGTCAAACCTTTGATCTAATTACTTCATTAACCGATTATTTCTTTATAACAAATATAAGGCGATAACGTGATAACAGCGGAAATCAAATTTAAGCGAAAGTCAACAATAAAATATATGAAAACTGCATCTATTACAATTACTTAAGCCTTAACCATCCAAAACCTGGTGTTATAGTGTCACAGACGGTCTAAGATTTACTATATACAAGATCTGAAGAAGTAATAATACACTATTTCGGAATATATGGAAAATGAAACAGGAAAATGAAACAGGAAAATAGGGATAGAGGGAGACGCCAGGGCCTGCGGACGCCTGTAGGTCTACCTTAGATCTCTGCGTGGACTGAAGGTAGCCTCCACACTACGGTCCAAAAGCTGCTTCGGGATCTAAACATAGTGCAGAGTGTAGTATCAGCACAACCGACCCATGTGCTGGTAAGTATCTAACCTAACCCCGACGAAGTAGTGACGAGGCTAGGACTAGACTACCAAATAAACCTGTGCAGTTCAAATATATATACAGCAAAAACAATTTTATATATATATATATATAGCGGAAAAGAAATACAGAAATAAACAAATAAAGATAGGAGGGGGAAACATGCTTCGGGTAATAGGTAAAACAAAATATTAAGAGAATTATAAAGGAATCAAAATCAACCACTAATAAGAATAAGGAAAACAAAGGCAGATTTCACTTTCTTTTCACATCTTGTTGCAGGCATTCAACCCGATCCCATTTCTTGTATCTCGTGGTAGGCGTGCCACCCGCTCCCATTTCATTTATCTCGTGGTAGGCATATCACCCGCTCCCATTTCATGTATCTCGTGGTAGGCGTACCACCCGCTCCCATTTCATTTATCTCGTGTTAGGCATACCGCCCGCTCCCATTTCATTATATCTTGTGGTAGGCGTACCACCCGCTCCCATTTCATTATATCTTGTGGTAGGCGTACCACCCGCTCCCATTTACAAGCCAACAATAATCACAAGAAATCCCGGCAAGGGAACAAGAGCAATATAACAACTTCCCGGCAAGGGAACAATAATATCAAAACAAACATCCCGGCAGGGGAACAATACTATCAAAACAAACATCCCGGCAAGGGATCATTAATATGAAACAAACATCCCGACAAGGGAACAATGGTGATAATAACATATGAAGCGCAACAAACCACAACGGAGTCATACCAATTATAATACAAGACTCACGGGCATGCTTGACACCATTGTATAGATACTCGTCACCATGCCTATACGTCATACTCCACAATTAACATGTAGCAAATAAGACACAACTCCTAATCCCTCAAGCTAAGGTTAGACCAAACACTTATCTCGATGCCACGAACACAATTCATGTTTTAATTATAGCTTTACCCCTTGATTCCACCGTCAATTTGCTCGTATCGAGTCATAAGTTACTTAATTACATCAATAAATGCTAAATGAATCAACCCCATTGCATGAAAGCGAGTTTTCCAAAGTTTTACCCAAAAAGTCAAAAATTGCCCGGGGCCCACATGGTCAAAACCCAAAGTTCGAACCAAAATCCGATTACCCATTCCCCCACGAACCCAAAGATATAATTTGTTTTGAAATCGGACCTCAAATCGAGGTCCAAATCCCCAATTTTTGGAAAACCTAGGTTCTACCCAAAACACCCAATTTCCCCATGAAAATCATTGATTTTGAGTCGAAATCATGTTAAAAGATGTTATTGATTGAAGGAAATGAGTAAAAATTAACTTACAATCGATTTGAAAGAAGAGTTGTTCTTGGAAAATCGCCCTAAGGAGTTTGTGTTTTGAAAAGATGTGAAGAATGGGTTGAAAATCGTCTAAGTATAAAAGTTGTAGGTTGCAGATATTGGTAATGCGAACAGGGGTTTGCAATTGCGAACCGCGACCTCTGCTGAGTTGGGAAATGCGAAAGGGGTCTCGCAATTGCGAGAAGGGAAATGCGAACAATAGTTCGCAATTGCGATAACTGACCCAATAGGGGTGTTTCGCATTTGCGAAGGAACACTCGCATTTGCGAGGAAGAGTGGCCTGGGCTATTTCGCATTTGCGACACAGCCTTCGCAATTGCGAACTCGCATTTGCGAGCTAGGCTTCACAAATGCGAAGCCTGCAGGCCTGAACACACCAGTGAAAAACCTGCAATTTTTCTAAGTCCGAAATGCACCCCGTGGCCTATCCAAAACTCACCTGAGCCCTCGGGGCTCCAAACCAAATATACACACAGCCTCAAAAACATCCCACGGACTTATTCGTGTACTCATATCACCAAAATAATATCAGAAACATCGAATTAAACCTCTATATCAATAAACTTTATCAAAACTTCTTAAACATCAAATTTTGCATTTAAGGTCCGAATCACGTCAAACGGATTCCGTTTCTTACCAAACTTCACAGAATCATCTTAAATCATATATAAGACCTGTACCGGGTGCCGAAACTAAATTATGGGCCCGATACCAACATGTTCTAATTAAAATTCATTTCCAAACTTCATAAACAATTTCAAAAAATAATTTCTTTCAAAAAAAATTTTCTCGGGCTTGGGACCTCGGAATTCGATTCCGGGCATACGCCCAAGTCCCATATTTTCCTACGGATTCTCCGGGACCGTCCAATCACGGGTCCCGGTCCGTTTACCTAAAACGTTGACCGAAGTCAAATTAATTCATTTTATAGTCAAAATTTATTATTTTTCATAGATTTTCACATATAAGCTTTCCGGCTACGCGCCCGAACTGCGCACGCAAATTAAGGTGATTCTAAAAGTGGGTTTCAAGGCCACGGAACGTGGAATTTCATTTTTAAACAAGTTCACCACACAAATTAACAGTAGTTGAATTCCAATAGTAACATATATCCTTTCAAATCATATCAGAATTCAGAACACCTCATATGTGACCTACAATTACAATTATGTCCTCGAACGTACTGAAGTTAGAAAATCACATCTGTTAATAATTACTCATTTGCACTAAGATGCGTTTGTCTAAAGAAATTTAAAACCAACTTTTGAAGTGTCTTCCATGATCTTCGGAAGCTATCAAGCAAAAATTCTATAATAATAAAATCATTACAATTACAATAGGATTTTTCTTATATATCCATAACGTCATATATTACATATCGAAATGAATCAAGAATTAAAAAGTTTAACACTTATTTATTAAAATAAGATAAGCCAAATATATATTAAAAGCTATATAATTATTTAATGAATTCTAAATCTATATCTATATTATATTAAAAGGAGAGTAGTTTGCAATGTGGTTAAGCGAAATGGCAAGCTAATATGAAGTCACTTGGCAATTTTAAGACAACATAAAAAATTTAGATTATAAATAGAAAAATATTTAATGAAAGTAGTAGTCCAAGATTTTTTGTAAATCGAATTTCATTCTATAATTAATCAAAATCAATTATTTTAACATTTAAATAAAAAATGTTCTCTTTTTGAGAATCTGTTGGACGTACACAAAGAGGGATGCAACTTTCATTAAACAAACAAATATATTATAGCTATAGGTATCTTTACTTAAATTTGTGTATAATTCAGTTATGGTACGTATTCTTTTTTGAGAAAAAATCAATTAAAATTTTATTTTGTATCTTACACATTAATTTTAAGTTGAGATAATAATTCGATATTTAGTATAAGCTTTGTATCTGACCTTATTTGCGAACAATATACATTAAAATATGTATCATATACATTGCTATAAGTATTTTTAATTAAATTTTGTGTATAATTTATTCTTTTTTAAACTAAAAATGTTCTCTTTTTGAGAATATGTTGGACGTACAAAAAGAGGGATGCAATTTTCATTAAGCAAATAAATATATTATAGCTATAGGTATCTTTACTTAAATTTGTGTATAATTCAATTATGGTAGGTATCCTTTTTTGAGAAAGGATCAATTAAAATTTCTTTTTTGTATCTTACACATTAATTATAAGTTGAAATAATAATTCTATATTTAGTACAAGCTTTGTATCTAACCTTATTTGCGAACAATATACATTAATAAAGGTATCATATACATTATTATAGGTATCTTTAATTAATTTTTGTGTATAATTCAAATATGGTAGGTATTCTTTTTAAGAAAGAAATAATTAAATGAACATTTTTTATTTATGAGTTTTGGTTTCTTTAATTAAATATTGTGTATAATTCAATTATGGTAGGTATTCTTTTTTGAGAAAGAATCAATTAAAATTTTGTTTTGTATCTTACACATTAATTTTAAGTTGAAATAATAATTTTATATTTAGTATAAGCTTTGTATCTGCCCTTATTTGTGAACAATATATATTATTATAGGTATCTTTAATTAAATTTTGTGTATAATTCAGTTATGGTAGGTATTCTTTTTTAAGAAATAAATAATTAAATAAATATTTGCATCTTACATTTATATTATATTAAAAGAAATAGTATTAAAAAAACGAACAAGAGGACAAAGGAAAAAGACAAGAAAAATTAAGGTTTGGTGGTTAACAAATTTTAAATAACCACAAAAAAAAACATTAAAAATTAAAAAATGCTAAAAGCTAAAAACTGAAAGATTCGTATCATTTCTTCAGAACTCACGCATACAAAATGATTTACCCATGCCTTTTTTTGTTGGGTCATCACTTGTTTTAAAATGAAATTCTGCGTTCTAAGACCTTAAAACCTCTTTTAGCATCACCTCGATTTGCGTGCGTAGCCGGACACGTAGCCGAAAAGCCTAAATGTGAAAATCTGTGAAAAATAATAAATTTTGATTATAAAATAAATTAATTTGACTTCGATCAACGTTTTGGGTAAACGGACCCGGACCCATGATTTGATGGTCCTAGAGGGTCCGTAGGAAAATATGGGACTTGAGCGTATGCCCGGAATCGAATTCCGAGGTCCCAAGCCAGAGAAATGAATTTTTGAAAGAAATTATTTTCGAAAAAATATAAAGATTTTTGAAAGTGAAATGTTATGTGAAGCAAGGTTCAATATGATTTATATGTGTTGTCAGAAAAGTTTGGTATGAAACGGAACCCGTTTGACGTGATTCAGACCTAAATTGCAAAAATTTATGTTTAAAGGAGTTTTGAGAAATTTCATTGATCTTGAGGTATAATTCGATGTTCATGATGTTGGTGATTTGAGTACATGAATAAGTCCGTAGGATGTTTTAGAGATGGTGTGTATATTCGGTTTGGAGCCCCGAGGGCTTGGGTGAGTTTTGGATAGACCACGGGGTGCATTTTGAACTTAGAAATTGCAGGTTTTTATTTGCGAAGCCTGTCTCGCAAATGCGAGCCTTGCATCGCAAATGCAATAGGTGGCCTGGGCAGCCTTCTTCGCAAATGCGACGCCCGCCTAAATCCTCTATGATCGCAAATGCGAGGATCCCCTTTGCAAATGCGATGTATGCTTGTCACGACCCGAATTTCCCACCTCTCAGGAGTCGTGATGCCGCCTACTAATGAGAGCTAGGCAAGCCAATCCTTAACTACTTACTTCATTATCAAATTACTTCTTTTTAACAAATATAAGTCGATAACATGAAAATAGCGAAACTTTAAATAATTAAGCGGAAGATAATAATTAAATATCTGAAATTTGCATCTATTACAACTCTTAAAACCTAAAGCACCCAAAACATGGTGTCACAGTGTCACAGACTGTATAAGATTTACTACATACAATGTCTGAAGAAAATGACAATACACTATTTCTGAATAAAAGGAAAATGAAACAGGAAATAGGAACAGAGGAGACGCCAGGGCCTGCAGACGCTTGCAGGTCTATCTTGGATCTCCGTGTGGATTGAAGGTAGCCTCCACACTACGGTCCAAAAGCTGCTCCGGAATCTGCACATAGTGTAGAGTGTAGTATCAACACTACCGACCCCATATGCTGGTAAGTGTCTAGCCTAACCTCGACGAAGTAGTGATGAGGCTAGGACCAGACTACCAAATAATCCTGTGCAGTTCAAACACATATACAGCGGAAAGAAATACAGAAATAACCAGTCAATATGGGAGGGGAGCATGTTGTAGGGGAGATAACAATTCCGAATAGAAAGACATCAAGTAATGAAAGAATAACATAACTCGGATATCAACAAAGAATCAGAAATCCACAAATGCATGGCATCACCCTTCGTGCTTTTACTCTCGTCCTCACCAAAGCAATTATATAATAAAAGTGTGCACGACATCACCCTTCGTGCTTTTACTCTCTTTTCTCACCATATAATCAATAAAATCGGCACGGAATGGTACATCGTGTGGCACGACATCACCCTTCGTGCTTTACTCTCTTTCCTCACAATCGTACACGGCATCACCCCTCGTGCTTTACACTCTTCCTCACAAAACAAACAATACACGACATCACCCTTCGTGCTTTAACACTCTTCCTCACCCAAACAACAATCACATACAATGGGGCAAGGGAATAAACAAGATTATAATAGGAATCCCAGCAAGGGAACAACAATTTAACAATTAAGTCCCGGCAAGGGAGCAACATCAATAATATCAACATCCCAACAAGGGAGATAACCAATAAAGCAACAATATCCCGACAAGGGTACAATTTTGTGACTTCTTTCTCTTATTCACTTTTACTTCACAACTCACTTTACCACTTGAGCCAATGCTCCAAAGGGTTCAATCAACTCATATACTTTCACAATTCGTAATATAACTTGAGCCAATGCTCCTCGATGTTCAAAGGTCACAATTCCTTCCACAAACTTCTCACAACAAATAGATATCAACTTTAAAGCATAGATAATACAACGAAGTCATGAAAATCACAATATAAGACTCACAGGTATGCTTGAAACCAACATATAGATACTCGTTACCATGCCTATACGTCGTACTCAACAATTATCACATAGCAAATAGGACTCGACTCCTAATCCGTCAAGCTAAGGTTAGACCAAACACTTACCTCAAACTTCCATGGACAACTCAAGCCTCAAACACCACCTTTCCTTTCGAATTTGGCTCCAAATCAATTGTATCTATACATAATCGACTTCATGACATCAATAAATGCTAAACAATCCAATTCCAATACTTAATTATAGCTTTCTAACCATTCTTCCCAAAAAGTCAAAAATTTGACCCCGGGCCCGCTTGGTCAAAACACGAGGTTCGAACCAAAACCCAATCACCCTTTCACCCATGATCTCGAATATATAATTTGTTTTCAAGTTCGACCCCAAAACAAGGTCTAAATCACAAATAATCAAAAAGCCCTAACTCTACCCAAATCCCTAATTTTCTACCCTTAATTACATGATTTAAGCCTAGAAATCTAATGGGTGTTAATGGAAATTGAAGAAAATGAGCCTAAGATTACATACCTATGAATTGGTGGTGGAATCCCCTTTCAAAAATCGCCCAATTTGGAGTTAAGATGAAGAAGTTATGAGTTTTGGTGTAAATCTCGTAATGGCTGCTGTTCTGGTCTTTTAAAATAACTGGGCGAAATTACTCATCGCGTTCACGATAAACTCAACGCATTCGCGATGGGTTAGGCCTGATAAGCCTTCGCGTTTGCGGAAGCCGGCTCGCATTCACGGAGAAGAAACTCCTTGAGCCTCACGTTCACATCCAATAAGTCGTGTTCGCGTAGGTAAAATGCCCCTCCCCCTGCCCAGGCTCACTAGCTATCGCGTTCGCGTGAGTTGTGTCGCGTTCACGTGAGCTGTGTCGCGTTCGCGAAGGGTATCCCTCCTTAGCCTCGCGTTCGTGACTCCAGCTTCATGTTCGCAAAGAAGAACTTTGGCTCCTGAGAAATTTGCCTTACGCGTTCGCGAGTGGACCCATGTGAACGCGAAGAACAAAATCCCTGGGCACTGAACAACAAAAACCTGCAACTTTTCATAAGTCCAAAACCTTCCGAAATACATCCGAAACACACCCGAGCCCTTGGGGCTCCTAACCAAACATATGTACTAACTCAACAACATCATACGAACTTATCCGTGCAATCAAATCACCAAAATAACCTCAATAACAACGAATTAAACCTCAAAACCAAAGAACTTCCTCAAACTTCTTAAAACATAATTTTTTTGTAATTTAGGTCTGAATCACGCCAAATGACATCCGTTTTTCACCAAATTCCTTAGAATCATCTTAAATCATATATAAGACTTGTACCGGGTGCCAGAACTAAAATACGGGTCTGATACCATCATGTTCTAATCAAATTTCATTTCAAATTCCTTTAAACAATTTCAGAAAATAATTTTCTTTAAACATTCATTTCTCGGGCTTGGGACCTCGGAATTCGATTCCGGACATACGCCCAAGTCCCATATTTTACTACGGACCCTCCGGGACAGTCAAATTACGGGTCCGGGTCCGTTTACCTAAAACGTTGACCGAAGTCAAATTAACTCATTTTATAGTCAAAATTTATCATTTTTCATAGATTTTCACATATAAGATTTCCGGCTACGCGCTCGGACTGTGCACACAAATCGAGGTGAGCCACATGAGGTTTTTAAGGCCTCAAAAACACACATTTTAATTTAAAAGCAAGTGATGACCTTTTGGGTCATCACAATGCTGGGAAGGCTTGAAGTCGCAAATGCGACTATTTGTTCGCAAATGCGAAAGTCCAGCTTTCCTGAAGGGTTCGCAAATGCGAACCCTGTTTTGCATTTCTCAACTCATAAAAGGTCGTAGTTCGCAATTGCGAACCCCTGTTCGTATTTCCCATACCTACGACCTGCAACTTTATACTTAGACGATTTTAAACCCATTTTTCACATCTTTTCAAAACACAAACTCCTTTGGGCGATTTTTCAAGAACAACTCTTCTTCCAAATCAATTGTAAGTTAATTTGAACTCATTTCCTTCAATTATTAACATCTTTTAACATGATTTCAACTTAAAATCAATGGTTTTCATGGGGGAAATTGGGTGTTTTGGGTAGAACCTAGGTTTTCCAAAAATTGGGGATTTGGAGCTTGATTTGAGGTCCGATTTCAAAACAAATTATATATTTGGGTTCATGGGGGAATGGGTAGTCGGATTTTGGGTCGAACTCGGGTTTTGACCATGTGGTCCCGGGGGCAATTTTTGACTTTTGGGCAAAACTTTGGAAAACTCATTATTATGCATTCAAATTGATTCATTTGGCTTTTATTGATGTAATCAAGTAACTTGTGACTAGATACGAGTGAATTGGTGGTGGAATCAAGGGGTAAAGCTATAATTGAATCGTGAATTGTGTTCGTGGAATCGAGGTAAGTGTTTGGTCTAATTTTAGCTTGAGGGATTAGGAGTTGAGTCTTATTTGCTATGTGGTAATTGTTGAGTACGACGTATATGCATGGTAACGAGTATCTATACGTTGGTTCCTAGCATGCCCGTGAGTATTTATATTGTGATTATCATGACTTCCTTTTATCTTTCATGTCTTAGCGGTGGTTTCTATTTGTGGTATAAAGTTTGTGGAAGGAATTGCGATCTATGAACCTTGAGGAGCATTGGCTCAAGTTGTATAGTGAATTGTGAAAGTATAAGTGATAATTGAACCTCTGGAGCATTGGCTCGAGTTGTGAAGTGAATAGTGAAGCAAAAGTGAGAAAGAGAAGAGATAATTATGTTGTCACCCTTGTCGGGCTATTGTTGATTTATTTGTTATCTCCCTTGCCAGGATGTTGATGTTATTGATGTTGTACCCTTGCCGGGATTAAATTGTTGAATTGTTGTTCCCTTGCCGGGATTTTTATTGCAATTTCATTTGTTCCATTGCCCTATTGTTTGTGATTGTTGTTTGGGTGAGGAAGAGAGTTAAAGCACGAAGGGTGATGCCGTGCATTGTTTGTTTTTGTGAGGAAAGAGTGTAAAGCACGAAGGATGATGCCGTGCATTGTTTGTTTTGTGAGGAAAGAGTGTAAAGCATGAAGCGTGATGTCGTGCCGCACAATGTACCATTCCGTGCCGATTATATTAATTATATGGTGAGGAAAGAGAGTAAAAGCACGAAGGGTGATGGCATGTACATTTTATTATATGATTGCTTTGGTGAGGACGAGAGTAAGAGCACGAAGGGTGATGTCGTGCATTTGTTGATTTTTGATTCTTTATTGATATCCGAGTTATATTATTTCTTTCATTACTTGATATCTTTCTATTCGAAATTATTATCTCCTCCACATCATGCTCCCCCTCCCATATTGACTGGTTATTTCTGTATTTCTTTCCGTTGTATATGTATTTGAACTGCACAGGTTTATTTGGTAGTCTGGTCCTAGCCTCATCACTACTTTGTCGAGGTTAGGCTAGACACTTACCAGCATATGGGATAGATTGTGCTGATACTACACTCTACACTTTGTGCAGATCCCGGAGCAGCTTTTGGACCATAGTGTGGAGGCTACCTATAGTCCATGTGAAGATCCAAGATAGACCTGCAGGCGTCAGCAGGCCCTGGCGTCTCCTCTATTCCTATTTCCTGTTTCATTTTCCTTTTATTCAGAAACAGTGTATTGTCATTTTCTTCAAACTTTGTATGTAGTAAATCTTAGACCGTCTGTGACACTGTAACACCAGGTTTTGGGTGCTTTAGGTTTTAAGAGTTGTAATAGATGCAGATTTCAGATATATAATTATTATCTTCCGCTTAATTATTTAAAGTTTCGCTATTTTCATGTTATCGTCTTATATTTGTTTTAAAGAAATAATTGAGTAATGAAATAAGTAGTTAAATGATTGGCTTGCCTAGCTCACTTTAGTAGGTGCCTTCACGACTCCCGAGGGTGGAAAATCCGGGTCGTGACAAGTTGGTATCAGAGCTCTAGGTTACATGGGTCTCACAGTTCACAGACAAGCTTAGTAGAGTCTGAGAGATCGGTACAGAGACGTCTGTATTTATCCCCCAGAGGCTACAGAGTTAGGAAAAACTTCACATTTATTCTTTCTTGTCGTGCGGTTTGGTTTCACAATGCTATTTGAATTTCCACTCTGTTCTTTTGCAGATGGCGAGAACATGCGCATCCTCATCTACTGACCAGCAGCCCGAGCTCCCAGCAGCAGCTCCCACGAGGGGCAGAGGGCGAGGTCGAGGCCATGCTAGAGGCCGAGGTAGGGGTAGAGCTCAGCCCCGAGCAGCAGCACCAGCGGCAGAGCCTTAGGTTGACTTTGATGATGAGGTTCTGGCCCCAGCAGTTTCAGTGGGCCCAGCTTAGGTCCCAGAGGGGTTTATTGCTACCCAGTTTTTCAGGATGCTCTGGTCAGTCTGGTGGGCCTCATGGAGAGCGTCACCCGAGCAGGCTTGCGTCCTGTAGCACCAGTCGTCTCTCAGGCTAGAGGAGGAGCCCAGACTCTTGCTACTCGCACTCCGGAGCAGGTAGCTCCCCAGTTTCTAACTCCAACGGTCTAGCCAGTTGGAGCAATTCAGCCGGGTGTGGTAGCTCATACCAGCGATGGAGCAGCTATGTCTGTCGATGCTTTGTGGAGGTTGGATAGGTTCACCAAGCTCTTTACTACTACTTTCAGCGGTACATCTACTCAGGACCCCCAGGATTGTCTAGATAGTTGTCATGAGGTTCTTAGGATCATGGGGATAGTTGAGACCAATGGGGTTGATTTTGCTACTTTTTGCTTATTTGGATCCACCAAGACTTGGTGGAGAGATTATTGCTTAGCTAGGCCAACCGGATCACCAGCCTTGACATGAGAGCAGTTTGCACAGATATTTCTGGAGAAGTTTCTCCCTATTACTCAAAGGGAGGCCTATCGGAGGCAGTTTGAGCACCTCCATGAGGGTTCTATGACTGTTACCCAGTATGAGACCAGATTCATCGACTTGGATCGTCATACTCTTATCGTACTTCCCACCGAGAGAGAGAGAGGATGAGGAGGTTCATTGATGGACTTATTTAGCCGATTCATCTTCAGATGGCTAGGGAGGTAGAGAGTGTGATCTCTTTCTAGGAGGCGGCCAATGTGGCTAGGAGAGTGGAGATGGTTCTGTCATAGGGAGGTGGTCATGGGTCGGACAAGAGGCCCCATCATTCAGGCCGATTCAGTGGTACCTCGTCTGGAGGTAGGGATTCATATGGTAAAGGCCATCTTTCTAAGACTTTTCAGTCAGCACTTTAGGTTTCTCATGGTACTTCATGTGGTCGTGGTCCTCAGATGTAGTATTCTGATCAGCAGTCCTACAGTGCACCACCTGCTCCTATCAATGTACCGCCACTTCAGAGTTTCCAGGGTGGTCATTCCAGTCGTTAGGGCTAGCAGTTTCAGCAGCCAGGGCTTATTACACTTGTGGTGATATGGGTCATATTGCTAGGTTTTGCCCTCGAGCACCAAGTATCTCTCAGCATCAGGGTTCCCGTGCCATAGTTCAGGCACCAGGTGTCCCACAGCCCGCCCAACCAGCTAGAGGTGGGGGTAGAGGTGCTAGAGGTGGAGGTAGAGGTATTAGAGGTGGAGCTAATGCCGCTAGAGGTGGAGGCCAACCAGCAGCAGGCCGTCCCAGAGATGTAGTCCAAGGTGGTGGGGCCTAGCCCCGATGTTATGCTCTTCCATCTAGGCCCGAGGCTGAGGCTTCAGATGCGGTTATTATAGGTACAGTTATGGTCTGTGATAGAGATGCTTCAATGTTATTTGATTCAGGGTCTACATACTCGTATGTGTCATCTTATTTTGCACCGTATCTAGTCATGCCTAGTGATTCTTTGAGTGCTCTTGTTTATCACCGGTGGGTGATTCTATTGTGGTATATCGAGTCCATCGTTCATATATAGTTGTGATTGGGGTCTTGAGACTCGCGTAGATTTGCTTCTTCTGGACATGGTCGATTTTGATGTTATATTGGGGATAGACTAGTTATCACCTTACCACGCTATCTTGGACTGTCATGCCAAGACTGTGACCTTAGCTTTGCAAGGTTTGCCTCATTTAGAGTGGAGAGGGACTCCTAGTCATTCTACTCGTAGTGTTATCTCTTATGTGAAGGCTCGGCGTATAGTCGAGAATGGGTGTTTGGCCTATTTGGCATATGTACATGATTCTAGTGCTGAGGTTCCTTCCATTGATTATGTGCCCGTTGTTCGTGAGTTTCCTGAGGTTTTTCCTTCAGACCTGTTGGGTATGCCACCCGACATGGATATTAACTTTTGCATTGATTTGGCTCTAGGCACTTAACCCATTTTTTTCCGCCGTATCGCATGGCCCTACCGGAGTTGAAAGAGTTGAAGGAATAGTTGCAAGACTTGCTTGAGAAGGGTTTCATTAGGCCAAGTGTTTCACCTTGGGGTGCGCCAGTGTTGTTTGTTAAGAAGAAGGACGGATCGATGAAAATGTGTATTGATTACCGCCAGTTGAACAAAGTTACAATCAAGAATAAGTATCCATTACCGAGGATTGATGATTTGTTTGATCAGCTTCAGGGTGCCAAGGTATTTTGGAAGATTGACTTGAGATCTGGCTACCATCAGTTGAGGATTAGGGCATCGTATGTCCCTAAGACAGCTTTCCGCACTCGGTATGAGCATTATGAGTTCTTGGTGATATCATTTAGGTTGACAAATGACCCAACAACTTTCATGGATTTGATGAACTGAGTGTTCAGGCCTTATTTGGATTCATTCGTGATAGTCTTCATTGATGATATTTTGATTTATTCCCGCAGTCGGGAGGAGCACGAGCAGCATCTTAGAGTGGTTCTTCAAACCTTGAGGGATAGTTAGTTATATGCTAAGTTCTCAAAGTGTGAGTTCTAGTTAAGTTCAGTTGCATTCCTGGGTCATGTTGTATCAGTGGAGGGTATTCAGGTTGATCCGAAGAAGATTGAGGTAGTCAAGAACTGGCCTAGACCAGCGTCAGCTACAGAGATTCGGAGTTTCTTGAGATTGGCAGGCTACTATCATCGGTTCGTGGAGGGGTTTTCATCTATCGCAGCCCCGATTACCAGATTGACCCAAAAAGGTGTCCAGTTCAGATGGTCGGATGAGTGTGAAGCGAGCTTTCAGAAACTCAAGACACCTCTGACTACGACACCGGTGTTGGTATTGCCCACAGGTTCAAGGCCTTACACAGTTTATTGTGATGCATCTCGTATTGGACTTGGTACAGTGTTGATGCAGGATGGCAAGGTCATTGCCTATGCTTCATGGCAGTTGAAGATTCATGAGAAGAACTATCCGGTTCATGATTTGGAGTAGACAGCCATTGTTCATGCGTTGAAGATTTGGAGGTATTATCTGTATGGCGTGGCATGTGAGGTGTTCACGGATCACAAAAGTCTTTAGTATTTGTTCAAGCAAAAGGAGTTGAATTTGAGGCAGAGGAGGTGGTTAGAGTTGTTGAAAGATTATGATATCACTATCTTATATAACCCGGGAAAGGCCAATGTGGTGGCCGGTGCTTTGAGTAGGAAGTCAGCTAGTATGGGCAGTCTTGCTTGTCTTCTGGTCAGTGAGAGAGCGCTTTCTTTGGATGTTCAGGCTTTGGCCAATCAGTTCATGAGGTTGGATGTTTCTGAGCCCAGCCTTGTGTTAGCTTGCATAGTTGCTTGCTCTTCATTATTGGAGCGTATCCGAGATCGGCAGTATGATGATCCCCATTTGTGTGTCCTCAGAGATACGATGCAGCAGGGAGGTGCCAAGCAGGTTACCTTAGGTGATGATGGAGTTTTGAGATTGCAGGGTCAAGTTTGTGTGCCTAATATGGATGGGCTTCGAGAGTTTATTTTAGAGGAGGCCCATAGTTCCCGATACTCTATTCATCGGGGCACCGCGAAGATGTATCAGGATTTGCGGCAACATTATTGGTGGCGGAGAATGAAGAAGGATATCGTTGCATATGTGGCTCGGTGTTTTGAATTGTCAACAGGTTAAGTATCAGAGGCCCGTTGGTTCATTTCAAAAGTTTGAGATTCCTGAGTGGAAATGGGAGCGTATCACTATGGACTTTGTTGTTGGTCTCCCACAGACTCAGAGGAAGTTCGATGCAGTGTGGGTTATTGTTGATAGGCTGACCAAGTTAGCGCATTTTATTCCTGTGGCAGTCTCCTATTCTTCCGAGAGGTTAGCTGAGATCTATATCCGGGAGATTGTTCGTCTTCATGGTGTGCCCGAGTCTATCATTTCGGATCGAGGTACGCAGTTTACCTCACATTTCTAGGGGGTAGTTCATCAAGATTTGGGCACACGGTTTGAGTTGAGCACAACATTTCATCCTCAGACGGACGTACAGTCCGAGCGGACTATTCAGATTTTGGAGGATATGCTCCGAACTTGTGTCATTGACTTTGGAGGCTCGTGGGATCAGTTTTTGCCTTTAGTAGAGTTTGCCTACAACAACAGCTACCAGTCGAGTATTCAGATTGCCCCGTATAAGGCTTTGTATGATAGGCGATGTCGGTCTCTGATTGGATGGTTTGAGTCGGGAGAGGCTCGGTTGTTGGGTACATATCTAGTTCGGAATGCCTTGGATAAGGTCAGGATCATTCAGGATAGGCTTTGTATAGCTCACTCCAGGCAAACGAGTTATGCCGACCGTAAGGTTCGTGATTTGGCATTCATGGTCGGTGAGCGGGTATTGCTTTGAGTGTCGCCTATGAAGGGCGTGATGAGATTTGGGAAGAAGGGCAAGCTTAGCCCTAGGTTCATTGGCTCGTTTGAGATTCTTGATCGAGTGGGAGAGGTGGCTTATAGACTTGCATTGCCGCCGAGCTTGTCAGCCATGCATCCAGTGTTTCATGTGTGCATGCATCGAAAATATCATGGCGATCCATCCCACGTGTTAGATTTCAGCATTGTCCAGTTGGACAAGGACTTGTCTTATGAGGAGGAGCCGGTAGCTACTTTAGACCGGCAGGTTCGTCAGTTGAGATCGAAGAGTTTTTCTTCTGTTCATGTTCAGTGGAGAGGTCAGCCTCCAAAGGCATCGACCAGGGAGTCCAAGTCCGATATGTGGAGCCGTTATCCCCATTTTTTCCCCGACTCAAGTACTTCCTTCTTCTGTCCGTTCGAGGACGAACGATTGTTTTAGATGTGGAGAATGTGATGACCCAAAAGGTCACCACTTGTTTTAAAATGAAATTCTGCGTTCCGAGGCCTTAAAAACCTCTTTTAGCATCACGTTGATTTGTGTGCGCATTCCGGATGCATAGCCAGAAAGCCTAAATGTGAAAATCTGTGAAAAATGATAAATTTTGACTATAAAATGAATTAATTTGATTTCGGTCAATGTTTTGGGTAAACGGATCCGGACCCATGATTTGACGGTCCCGGAGGGTTCGTAGAAAAATATGGGACTTGGGCGTATACCCGGAATCGAATTCCGAGGTCCCAAGCCCGAGAAATGAATTTTTGAAAGAAATTGTTTTCTGAAAAATATAAAGGTTTTTGAAAGTGAAATGTTATGCAAAGCTTGTGGTATCGGGCCCGTATGTGACAACACAGCCAGTCGTCTTATGAGTTACCGCTCCATTTTCCCCATTGCTGCTTCTTTATGCTTCGTTATCTGTATTATATGGTATCGGGTTGGCCGGATCGAGTCCGAAAAAATTTTGGTAAGGTTTGAGACACTTAGTCTCTTTTAAGGAAGTTTGAGTTGGAAAAGTCAACCGGATATTGACTTATATGTTAGAGGGCTCGGATGCGAGTTCTGATGGTGCCGTTAGCTTCAGGAGGTGATTTATGGCTTAAGAGCGTGATCGGAATGAGTTTTGGAGGTGTGGAGTAGATTTAGGCTTGAATTGGCGAAGTTGATATTTTGATGATTTCCGGTTGATAGGCGAGATTTTGATATAGGGGTCATAATGGAATTCCGAGAGTTGCAGTAGTTTCGTTGGGTCATTTGGGATGTGTGTGCAAAATTTCAGGTTATTCGGATGTGGTCTTGTCGGGTTTTTGATCAAAAGTGGAATTTGGAAGATTTTAGAAACTTAGGCTTGAATCCGAGGTGTTTTAGATGATTTGATGTTATTTGAAGTGTTTTGATGATTGGAACAAGTTTGTATAAGGTATTGGGTTATGTTTGTGCTTTTGGTTGAGGTGTCGGGTTCCTCGGGGTGATTTCGGATGGTTAACGGAGAGGTTGGAATTTTGTAGCAGCAACTGATATTGCTGCTTCTGGTATTTTTGCACCTGCGGATTGGGGACTGCAGGTGGGGCGCCGCATATGCGTTGGATTGGCCGCAGAAGCGGACTAGGAGGATTTGTCAGGGATCGCAGAAGCAATCATAGCTGCATCTGCGGAGTCACAGATGCGGAAGGGGTATCGCAGATGCGACTATTGGGCTCTTAAGTGAATTCCGCAAAAGCGGAGGATTTACTGCAAATGCGGTACCGCAGAAGCGGCGATGGGGCTGCAGATGCGGAACAACTCGGTAGAAGAATTAAAAAGAGTCCTTCGCGAATTTTGGGTTATTTCACCATTTTTGGACTTCGGCTTGAGAGCTTTTGGATGATTTGGAAGGGAGATTTCAAAGGAACTTTGTTAAGGTATGGATTTTGGACCTAAAACACATTTCTATGGTAGTTTTTCATGGATTAAGGCTGTAATTAAAGGAATTAAAGGGATAAAAATGAAGGATTAGGGTTTGAGTTTAAGAGGCCTTTAAAGGAGGATTTGAGGGGCCATTTGGACTCCGATTTTAGCGTTCTTGGTATGCATAGACTCGTGGGGAGATGAGAAATCTATTGATGTAAAAATTTCTGACTTTCGAGATGTGACCCCGGGGGCAAAGGCATCGCGAACTAGAGATTTAGCTAGTTCGAGGTGAGTAATGATTGTAAATGATGTTCTGAGAGTTTGAAACCCCGGATTGCACATCATAGTGCTATATTGAGGTGAGACACACGCTTGATGACGAGAATGGGGTCATACACTATTGGGGATTGTGAATTGGTCCATCTTGATTGATGATTTTGCCGCGTATTTGAATGAAAACTATTTGCTATCATCATTATTTGGGCTGAATGTCATACTTGGGCCTAGTGCCAACTACTTGAACCCTTCAGGGATTTTTATTGATATTTTCTCACTGTTTTAACTTTATACTTGAACTCAGTCATATTATTTTCCATTGTTTTACTACTCAGCCATGTTTACTCAGTTTTAATACTTAAATGATATTTAAATGTTGTTTGTCCTGAGAAACACTGTTTTACTATTGCCGAGGGGATTGTGAGGATTTTTGACTGAGTAAGGCCGATGGACTATGTTGTGAGGAAACACTGATATTGATTTGAGGCTGAGGGCCTGAGATATGTACGCCACGAGGTGGCATTGTTGATATGAGGCCGAGGGCCTAGTTTTATTCCACGAGATGGCTTGTTATTGCGCTTGGTCCGTAAGAGGCCCCTCCAGGAGTCTGCATACCCAAAATAAGCGCAGGTACCCATTGTGATTATGAGATTGATCCCGAGGGGATGGTACCGTTATAAGATGTTGCCCGAGGGACGGATTTGTCGATACTGTGCCCGAGGGGTGAGCATTTATGTGTTTACTTTTCATAATTGACTGTCAATTACCTGCTTAATCATTGAAAAGGGCTTTTTCATGAAGTTAAATTTTGAGTTAAAGGATTTTACCTATCTTTCACTGTTTTACTGTTTTGAAATGGTTTTACTGCTTCATTATAGAATGCTTTGTGCCCGACGTGATTTCCTGCTTTTAGTCTTTTTTTACATTTATTACTCACTGAGTTGGAGTACTCACTTTACTCCCTGCATCTTTGTGTGAAGATTCAGGCGTAGCTGGTCCCGCTCACGAGTGTTGATTCATTCTAGCTTCAACCGGATCTCGAGGAGTCTTTAGGTAGTTGTTGGCGTTCGCAGCCTGGAGCTCCTCCCTATTTCTTTCCTTTATGTCCTTAGCTCAGTATTTAAAACTTTGTAGCTACATTTGAGGATTTCGTATTGTTAGATGCTCGTGACTTGTGACACCCCGGTTAGGGCTGTTTCGGGTTATACTTCCGTATTTTATTGATATTATCTGCTACTTCGTATTAGTAATCATGGCTTAGGCTATTTTATTGTTGCTTAACTGTTTAACGTCGAATTGGGAATAGTTGGCTGGCCTTGTCTTCACGAGAGGCGCCATTACAATCGAGTCCGGGTTAGGGTCGTGACAAGTTGGTATCAGAGCCTAGGTTACATAGGTCTCACGAGTCATGAGCAGGTTTAGTAGAGTCTCGCGGATCGGTACGGAGATGTCTATATTTATCCTCGAGAGGGTGCAGAACCTTTAGGAAAAACTTCATATTCTTGAAATTCTTGTCGTGCGAACTTGTTGATCTGAGTACTAAACTTTTGTTATTCTATTCTCTCACAGATGGTGAGGACACACGCTATCGGACAGGGTAGACGACCACCAGTGCCACCTGTTGAGGCCACCAGAGATCGTGGACGCGGTCGTGGTCATGGTAGAGGAAGAGCAGAACCTGTGGATCCACCAGCTGCCCTAGCTCAGGATCAAGCTTCAGCTATGGATGCTTCAGCAGCACCAGCTGTGCCCATCGTGATTCCGGGTCTTCATGAGGCATTGGCATAGATCTTATCTGTTTGCACTGGCCTGGCTAAGGCGGTTTCAGCCACTACAGCCGCAACTACTTCACAGGTTGGGGGAGGCAATCAGACTCCTACCGCTCGCACACCTGAGCAGGTCGTGCATGGACTTCAGACGCCGGGGGCGCATCCAGCCCAGCCGGTTACAGTTGCTCAAGTCAATATGGATCCTGTCATGTCGGAGGATGAGCTGCGTACGTTGGAGAGATTTTGTAGATTGCAGTCTACGACCTTCAGTGGCGCAGATGGTGAGAATGCCCAGGGCTTTTTAGATAAGTGTTAGAGGATGCTTCGTACTGCAGGTATTTTGGAGACCAGTGGGGTCACTTTTACCACCTATCAGTTTTCAGGAGTTGCTTTTACTTGGTGGGAGGATTTCGAGAGGTGTAGGCCTGTTGGTACAGCACCCCTTACCTGGCAACAGTTCTCCATTCTCTTTCTGGAGAAGTGTGTGCCACATTATCGCAGAGAGGAGCTGCGTAGGCAGTTTGAGTGGTTGCATCAAGGGGAGATGACCGTGTCACAGTATGAGTTGAGGTTCTCTGAGGTGGCTCGACATGCCATCTGGTTGGTCCCGACAAATAGAGCGAGGATCGGGAGGTTTGTTGATGGTTTTACTTATTACCTCCGTATTCTCATGACCAGGGAGAGGGTGACTGGTGCTACGTTCGAGGAGGTTGTTGATATCACCTGTGAGATTGAAGAGGCCTCGAGGATCTGGCAGCTATAGTGGTGCTCCTTCGAGGGGCCAGTTTTAGCACAGTAGAGGCCGTTCATTCAAGCCTGCTCAGTCAGCTCGCCCAGGTTATTGTAGGGCATCTTCGAGCCATGGTTATCATAGATCTCAGCAGGGCCAGTCATCACTCAGCGCCCTTCCAGCTCAGAGTTCACCTCGTGCTACATCATCTTAGAGCTTCTATGCCGAGTACATCTACTAGTCACTCCGGTGCGAGGGGTACCCTTCAGTCCCCTTCTCAGCACCTGAGAGTTATTATGAGTATGGCGAGATGGGTCACATGTGGAGGTAGTGTCCTCACCATTTTGCTAGTTCATCTCCATAGAGAGGTCAACTATCGGCTTCAGCGCCAGTTTCTTCACCACCACCCGCTCAGCCAGCTAGGGGTGGAGGTTAGTCAGCCAGGGGTCGCCCTAGAGGGGGAGGCCGATCAGGGGGCGGTCAGGCCCGTTTCTATGCACTCCCAAGCAGACCTGATGTTATCGCTTCAGATGCTGTTATTACAGGTATTGTTTCAGTCTGCCATAGAGATGCCTCTGTATTATTTGATCTAGGTTCCACCTTTTCTTATGTGTCATCATACTTTGCTCATTATTTGGATACGCCCTGTGAGTTTCTTGATTTACCTGTTCATGTATCTACCCCGGTGGGCGATACTGTTATTGTAGACCGTGTGTATCGGCCGTGTGTGGTGACTATTGGGGGTCTGGAGACCCGAATGGATCTATTACTATTGAGCTTGGTGGATTTTGATGTCATTTTAGGCATGGATTGGTTATCTCCATGTCGTGCTATTCTGGACTGTCATGCTAAGACAGTCACATTAGCTATGCCGGGTGTGCCACAGATCGAGTGGAGAGGTGTGACTGATTATGTTCCTAGTAGAGTGATCTCTTTCTTGAAGGCCCAGCGTATGGTTGGGAAGGGTCGTCTTTCGTATCTAGCCTTTGTGTGGGATATCAGAGCTGAGGCACCCTGTATTGATTTTGTTCCAGTTATAAGGGATTTTCCCGATGTGTTTCCTGCAGACCTGCCGGGCATGCCACCAGATAGGGATATTGATTTTGGTATTGACCTGGTGCCGGGCACTCAACCCATTTCTATGCTATTGCATATGGCACCAACGGAGTTGAAGGAGTCAAAGAACCAGCTTCAGGAACTCCTTGATAAAGGGTTCATTCGGCCTAGTGTGTCACCTTGGGGTGCGCCGGTTCTATTTGTGAAGAAGAAGGATGACACAATGAGAATGTGCATTGATTATAGGCAATTGAATAAGGTAACAATTAAGAACAAGTATCATTTGCTTCACATTGATGATTTATTCGACTAACTTTAGGGAGCGAGAGTGTTCTCCAAGATTGATCTTCGTTTGGGTTATCACCAGGTTAAGATCAGGGATTTGGATATTCTTAAGACAGCCTTCAGGACCCAATATGGTCATTATGAGTTCTTGGTGATGTCTTTTGGGCTGACCAATGCCCTAGCAGCTTTCATGCATTTGATGAACAGCATGTTCCGGCATTATCTCGATTTGTTTGCCATAGTCTTCATTGATGATATTTTGGTGTATTCGCGTAGTTAGAAGGAGCACACAGAGCATTTGAGAGTTGTGTTGCAGAGATTGAGGGAGGAGAAGCTTTATGCAAAATTCTCCAAGTATGAGTTTTAGCTTAGTTCAGTGGCTTTCTTGGGGCACATGGTGTCCAATGAGGGTATTCAGGTTGATCCGAAGAAGATATAGGCGGTTCAGAGTTGGCCCAGACCGTCCTCAGCCACAGAGATTCGCAGTTTTCTTGGTTTGGCGGGTTATTATAGCCGGTTTGTTCAGGGATTCTCATCTATCGCATTGCCCTTGACCAAGTTGACTCAAAAGGGTGCTTCATTTGTATGGTCAGACGAGTGTGAGGAGAGCTTTTAGAATCTCAAGATAGCTTTGACCACAGCTCCAGTGTTAGTTTTACCATTAGTTTCAGGTTCATATACCATGTATTGTGATGCTTCGAGAGTTGGCATTGGTTGTGTTTTGATGCAGGAGGGTAGAGTTATTATTTATGCTTCTCGTCAGTTGAAGCCCCATGAGAAGAACTACCCCGTTCATGATTTGGAGTTGGTTGTCATAGTTCACGCATTGAAGATTTGGAGCCATTTCTTGTATGGCGTATCTTGTGAGATGTTCACTGATCATCGCAGTCTTCAGCATTTATTCAAGCAAAAAGATCTTAATTTGAGGCAGATGGTTAGAGTTGCTTAAGGTTTATGATATCACTATATTGTACCATCCGAGAAAGGCCAATGTGGTGGCCGATACCTTGAGCCGAAAGGCAGTAAGTATGGGGAGTTTGGCATATATTCTAGTTAGGGAGATACCTCTTGCAGTTGATGTTCAGGCCATGGCCAATCGGTTCGTGAGGTTAGATATTTTGGAGCCCAGTCGGGTATTGGCTTGTGTGGTGTCTCGGTCTTCCTTATATGATCACATCAAAGAGCGCCAATATGATGATCCGCACTTGCTTGTCCTTAAGGATAGAGTTCAGCATGATGATGCTAGAGATTTGACCATTGGTGATGATGGGGTGTTGAGGATGCAGGGCCGAATTTGTGTGCCCAATATGGATGGGCTTCAGGAGTTGATTCTGGAGGAGGCCCATAGCTCGTGGTATTCCATTCATCCGGGTGCCGTGAAAATGTATCAGGATTTAAGGCAGCATTATTAGTGGAGAAGAATGAAGAAAGATATTGTAGGGTTCATAGCTCGGTGTCTCAATTGTCAGCAGGTGAAATATGAGCATCAGAGACCGGGTGGTTTGCTTCAGCAGATGAATATTCCTTAGTGGAAGTGGGAGAGGATCACTATGGACTTTGTTGTTGGGCTTCCACGGACTTTGAGAAAGTTTGATGCTATTTGGGTGATTATAGATCGGCTTTATTCCTCTGTATACTACCTATTCTTCAGAGCAGTTGACAGAAATCTATATCCGGGAGATTGTTCGTTTGCATGGTGTCCCAGTTTCCATCATTTCAGATAGGGCACTCAGTTTACTTCGTAGTTTTGGAGGTCTGTGCAGCGAGAGTTGGGTACTCAGGTGGACTTGAGCACAGCTTTTCATCCTCGGACGGACAGACTATCCGAATGTACTATTCAGATATTAGAGGACATGTTGCGTGCTTGTGTCATTGATTTCGGAGGGTCACGGGATCAGTTTCTACCGCTTGCAGAGTTTGCTTATAACAACAGCTACTAGTCGAGTATTCAGATGGCTCCATATGAGGCTTTGTATGGGAGGCGGTGTAGATCTCCAGTTGGTTGGTTCGAGCCCGGTGAGGCTAGGCTATTGGGGACTGATTTGGTGCAAGATGCTTTGGAGAAGGTGAAGGTGATTCAGGAGAGGCTTCGTACAGTGCAGTCGCGACAAAAGAGTTATGATGGCAGGAAGGTTTGAGATGTTTCCTACATGGTTGGTGAGAAGGCTCTGTTAAAGGTTTCACCTATGAAGGGGGTTTTGAGATTTGGAAAGAAAGGGAAATTGAGTCCGCAGTTCATTGGGCCTTTTGAGGTGCTTTGGAGGATTGGGGAGGTGGCTTATTTGCTTGCTTTGCCACCCAGCTTGTTGGGTGTGCATCCGGTATTTCATGTTTCTATGCTCCGGAAGTATATTGGGGATCCGTCTCATGTTCTGGATTTCAACACGGTTTAGCTGGATGATGATTTGACCTATGATGTGGAGCCAGTAGCTATTTTGGGTCGTCAGGTTCGGAAGTTGAGATCAAAGGACATAGCTTCAGTAAAAGTGCAGTGGAGAGGTCGGCCCATGGAGGAGGCTACCTCGGAGACCGAGCAGGAGATGCAGAGCAGATATCCTCACATGCTTGAGGCTTCAGGTATGTTTCTTGATTCATTCGCGAATGAACGTTTGTTTAAGTTGGGGAGGATGTGACGACCCGGGCAGTCGTCTCATGAGTTACCGCTGCGTTTCCCCTATTTCTGCTTCTTTATGCTTCGTTATCCATGTTTTATGGTATCGGGTTAGTCGGATCGAGTCCGAAATGATTTTGGTAAAGTTTGAGGCACTTAGTCTCTTTTAAGGAAACTTGAGTTGGAAAAGTCAACCGGATGTTAACATATGTGTTAGAGGGCTCGGATGCGAGTTCCGATGGTACGGTTAGCTTCGGGAGGTAATTTATGGCTTAAGTGCGTGATCGGAATGGATTTTGGAGAATTGGAGTAGATTTAGGCTTGAATTGGTGAAGTTTATATTTTGGTGATTTCCGGTTGATAGGTGAGATTTTGATATAGGGGTCGGAATGGAATTTTGAGAGTTGCAGTAGTTTCGTTGGGTCATTTGGGATGTGTGTGCAAAATTTTAGGTTATTCGGATGTGGTTTGGTCGGGTTTTTGATCAAAAGCGGAATTTGGAAGATTTTAGAAACTTAGGCTTGAATCCAAGGTGTTTAGTTGATTTGATGTTATTTGAAGTGTTTTGATGATTGGAACAAGTTTGTGTAAGGTATTGGGTTATGTTTGTGCTTTTGGTTGAGGTGTCGGGTTCCTCGGGGTGATTTCGGATGGTTAACGGTGAGGTTTGTATTTTTTAGCAGCAACTGATATTGCTGCTTCTGGTATTTTTGCACCTGCGGATTGGGGACCGCAGGTGGGGCGCCGCATATGCGTTGGATTGGCCGCAGAAGCGGACGAGGAGGATTTGTCAGGGACCGCAGAAGCACTCATGGCCGCATATGCAGAGTCGCAAATGTGGAAGGGGTATCGCAGATGCGATTGTTGGGCTCTTAAGTGAATTCCGCAGAAGAGGAGGATTTACCGCAAATGCGGTACCACAGAAGCGGCGATGGGGCCGCAGATGCGGAACAACTGGGCAGAAGAATTAAAAAGAGTCCTTCGCAAATTTTGGGTTATTTCACCATTTTTGGACTTCGACTTGAGAGCTTTTGGGCGTTTTGGAAGGGAGATTTCAAGAGAACTTCGCTAAGGTAAGGATTTTGGACCTAAAACACATTTCAATGGTAGTATTTCATGGATTAAGGCTATAATTAAAGGAATTAAAGGGCTAAAAATGGAGGATTAGGGTTTGAGTTTAAGTGGTCTTTAAAGGAGGATTTGAGGGGTCATTTGGACTCCGATTTTAGCATGCTTGGTATGCATAGACTCGTGGGGAGATGAGGAATCTATTGATGAAAAAATTTCTGACTTTCGAGACGTGAGCCCGGGGGTCGGGTTTTGGTAATTTCGGGATTTGTGCCCTTCATTGATTGTTTTCGCTTGGGCTTTATTCCCTTAGCATACTTTGACGTCCTCGTTCTTTTTTTTGATAGATTCGATGCGCGTGGAGGCTGATTTGAGGAGCAAAGGCATCGCGAACTAGAGATTTATCCGGTTCGAGGTGAGTAATGATTGTAAATGATGTTCTGAGGGTTTGAAACCCCAGATTGCACATCGTAGTGCTATATTGAGGTGAGGCACACACTTGATGACGAGCGTGAGGTCATGCACTATTGGGGATTGTGAATTGGTCCGTCCCGATTGATGATTTTACTGCGTATTTGATTGAAAACTATTTGCTATCATCATTATTTGGGTTGAATGCCATATATGGGCCTAGTGCCAACTACTTGAACCCTTCAGGGATTTTTATTGATATTTTCTCACTGTTTTGACTTTATACTTAAACTCGGTCATGTTATTTTCCACTGTTTTGCTACTCAGCTATGTTTACTCAGTTTTAATACTTAAATGATATTTTAAATGATGTTTGGGTTGAGAAACACTGTTTTACTATTGCCCGAGGGGATTGTGAGGATTTTTGACTGAGTAAGGCCGAGGGCCTATGTTGTGAGGAAACACTGATACTGATTTGAGGTCGAGGGCTTGAGATATGTATGCCACGAGGTGGCTTGGTTGACATGAGGCCGAGGGCCTAGTTTGATCCCACGAGATGGCTTGTTATTGCGCTTGGGCCGTAAGAGGCCCCTCTAGGAGTCTGCACACCCTCAGTGAGCGCGGGTACCCATTGTAATGTGAGATTGAGCCTGAGGGGCTGGTACCGTTTTGAGATGTTGCCCGAGGGGCAGATTTGTCGATACTATGCCCGAGGGGCGAGCCTTTATGTGTTTACTTTTCATAATTGATTGTCAATTACATGCTTAATCATTGAAAAGGGCTTTTTCATGAAGTTAAATTTTGAGTTAAAGGATTTTACCTATCTTTCACTATTTTACTGTTTTGAAATGGTTTTACTGCTTCATTATAGAATGCTTTGTGCCCTATATGATTTCCTGCTTTCAGTCTGTATTTACATTTGTTACTCACTGAGTTGGAGTACTCACTTTACTCCATGCACTCCTGTGTGCAGATTCAGGCATAGTTGGTCCCGCTCACGAGTGCTGATTCATTCTAGCTTCAGGCGGATCTCGAGGAGTCTTTAGGTAGCTATTGGCGTTCGCATCCCGGAGCTCCTCCCTATCTCTTTCCTTTATGTCCTTAGCTCAGTATTTAAAACTCTGTAGTTACATTTGAGGATTTCGTATTGTTAGATGCTCGTGACTTGTGACACTCTGGTTAGAGCTGTGTTGGGTTATACTTCCATATTTTATTGATATTATCTGCTACTTCGTATTATTAATCATGGCTTAGGCTATTTTATTATTGCTTAATTGTTTAACGTTAAATTGGGAATAGTTGGCTGGCCTTGTCTTCACAAGAGGCGCCATCACGATCGGGTCCGGGTTAGGGTCGTGCCAAGTTGGTATCAGAGCCTAGGTTACATAGGTCTCACGAGTCATGAGCAGGTTTAGTAGAGTTTCGCGCATTGGTAGTAGACGTCTGTATTTATCCTCGAGAGGCTGCAGAACCTTTAGGAAAAACTTCATATTCTTGAAATTCTTGTTGTGCGAACTTGTTGATCCGAGTACTAAACTTCTGTTATTCTATTCTCTCACAGATGGTGAGGACACGTGCTACCGGACAGGGTGGACGACCACCAGTGCCACTTGCTGTAGCCACTAGAGGCCGTGGACACAGTCGTGGTCATGGAAGAGGCAGAGCAGAGAGAGCAGCACCTGTGGATCCACCAGTTGCCCCAGCTCAGGATCAGGCTCCAGCTATGGATGCTTCAGCAGCACCAGCTCAGGCACCAGTTGTGCCCATCGTGATTCCGGGTCTTCAGGAGGCCTTGGCACAGATCTTATCAGTTTGCACTGGCCTGGCTCAGGCAGTTTTAGCCACTACAGACGCAACTACTTCACAGGCCTGGGGAGGCAATCAGACTCTCGCTCGCACACCTGAGTAGGTCGTGTAGGGACTTCAGACGCTGGGGGCGCATCCAACCCAGTCGGTTGCAGTTGCTCAGGACTATGTGGTTCTTGTCATGCCGGAGGATAAGCAGTGTAGGTTGGAAAGATTTGGTAGATTGCAGCCTCCGACCTTCAGTGGCACAGAGGGCGAGGATGCCCAGGGCTTTTTGGATAAGTGTTAGAGGATGCTTCGTACTGTAGGTATTCTGGAGACCAACAGGGTTGCTTTTACCACCTATCAGTTTCTACGAGTTGCTTTCACTTGGTGGGAGGATTTCGAGAGGCGTAGGCCTGTTGGTGCAGCACCCCTTAGTTAGAAGCAGTTCTCCGTTCTCTTTCTAGAGAAGTATGTGCCGCAGTTGCGCAAAGAGGAGCTGCGTAGGCAGTTTGAGTGGTTGCGTCAGGGGGAGATGACCATGTCGCAGTATGGGTTGAGGTTCTTTGAGTTAGATCGACATGCCATCTGGCTGGTCCCGACAGATAAAGCGAGGATTAGGAGGTTTGTTGATGGTCTTACTTATCAGCTCCGTATTCTCATGACCAAGGAGAGGGTGACTGGTGCTACGTTCGAGGAGATTGTTGATATCGCCCATGAGATTGAGTCTATTCGTCGTCAGGAGCGAGAGGAGAGGGAGGCCAAGAGGCCTCGAGGATCTAGCAGCTATAGTGGTGCTTCTTCGAGGGGCTAGTTTCAACACATCAGAGGCCGTTCATTCAGGTCTGCTCAGTCAGCTCACCCAGGTTATCGTGGGGCATCTTCGGGTCATGGTTATCATGGATCTTAGCAGGGCTAGTCATCACTCAGCACCCTTCCAGCTCAGAGTTTATCTCGTGCTCCATCAGCTCAAGGCTCTTCTATGCTGAGTGCATCTACTAGTCACTCCGGTGCGAGAGGTTCCCTTTAGTCTCCTTGTCCAGCACTTGAGAGTTGTTTTGAGTGTGGCGAGATGGGTTACATATGGAGGCAATGTCCTCGTCGTTTTGCTAGTTCATCTCAGCAGAGAGGTCAGTCATCGGCTTCAGTGCCAGTTTCTTCACCACTACCCTCTCAGCCAGCTAGGGGTAGAGGTCAGCCAACCAGGGGTCGTCCTAGAGGGGGAGGTCGATCAGGGGGCGGTCAGGCCTATTTCTATGCACTCCTAGGCAGACCCGATGCTATCGCTTCAGATGATGTTATTATAGGTATTATTTTAGTCTACCACAGAGATGCCTATGTATTATTTGATCCAGGTTCCACCTTTTCTTTTGTGTCATCATACTTTGCTAGTTATTTGGGTACACCACGTGAGTTTCTTGATTTACCTATTCATGTATCTACCCCAGTGGGCAATACTGTTGTTGTAGATCGTGTGTATCGGTCGTGTGTGGTAACTATTGGGGGTCTGGAGACCTGAGTGGATCTATTACTATTGAGCATGGTGGATTTTGATGTCATTTTAGGCATGGATTGGTTATTTCAGTGTCGTGCTATTCTGGACTGTCATGCTAAGATAGTCATATTAGCTATGCCGGGTGTGCCACGGATCAAGTGGCGAGGTGTAACTGGTTATGTTCCTAGTAGAGTGATATCTTTCTTGAAGGCCTAGCGTATGGTTGGGAAGGGTTGTCTTTCGTATCTAGCCTTTGTGCGGAATGTTGGAGCTGAGGCTCCCTGTATTGATTTTGTTCCAGTTGTGAGGGATTTTCCCGATGTGTTTCCTGCAGACCTGCCGGGCATGCCACCGGACAGGGACATTGATTTTGGTATTGACCTGGTGTCGGGCACTCAGCCCATTTCTATTCTGCCATATCGTATGGCACTAGTGGAGTTGAAAGAGTTAAAGGAGCAGCTTCAGGAACTCCTTGATAAAGGGTTCATTTGGCCTAGTCTGTCACCTTGGGGTGCGCCGGTTCTATTTGGGAAGAAGAAGGATGGCACAATGAGAATGTGCATTGATTATAGGCAATTGAACAAGGTAACAATTAAGAACAAGTATACTTTGCCTCGCATTGATAATTTATTTGACCAGCTTCAGGGAGCGAGAGTGTTCTCCAAGATTGATCTCCGTTTGGGTTATCACTAGTTGAAGATTAGGGATTCAGATATTCTTAAGACAGCCTTCAGGACCCGATATGGTCATTATGAGTTCTTGGTGATGTCTTTTGGGTTGACCAATGCCTCAGCAGTGTTCATGTATTTGATGAACACCGTGTTTTGGCCTTATCTTGATTCTTTGTCATAGTCTTCACTGATGATATTCTGGTGTAATCGCGTAGTCAGGAGGAGCACGCAGAGCATTTAAGAGTTGTGTTGCAGAGATTGAGGGAGGAGAAGCTTTATGCAAAATTCTCCAAGTGTGAGTTTTGGCTCAGTTCAGTGGCTTTCTTGGGGCACGTGATGTCCATTGAGGGTATTCAGGTTGATCTGAAGAAGATAGAGGCGGTTCAGAGTTGTCTAGACCGTCCTCAGCCACAGAGATTCGCAGTTTTCTTGGTTTGGCGGGTTATTATCTCCGGTTTGTTCAGGGATTCTCATTTATCGCATCGTCCTTGACCAAGTTGACTTAGAAGGGTGCTTTGTTTGTATGGTCGGACGAGTGTGCGGAGAGCTTTCAGAAGCTCAAGACAGCTTTGACTACAGCTCCAGTGTTAGTTTTTCCATTAGCGTTAGGTTCATATACCGTGTATTGTGATGCTTCGAGGTTGGCATTGGTTGTGTTTTGATGTAGGAGAGTAGAGTTATTGCTTATGCTTCTCGTCAATTAAAGCCCCATGAGAAGAACTACTTTGTTCATGATTTGGAGTTGCCTACCATAGTTCATGCATTGAAGATTTGGAGGCATTACTTGTATAGCGTATCTTGTATGGTGTTCACTGATCATTGCAGTTTTCAGCATTTGTTCAAGCAAAAGGATCTTAATTTGAGGCAACGGAGATGGTTGGAGTTGCTTAAGGATTATGATATCACTATATTGTACCATTCGAGAAAGGCCAATGTGGTGGCCGATGCCTTGAGCCGAAAGGCAATGAGTATGGGGAGTTTGGCATATGTTCCAGTTGGGGAGAGACCTCTTGCGGTTAATGTTTAGGCCTTGGACAATCGATTCGTAAGGTTAGATATTTCGCAGCCCATTCGGGTATTGGCTTGTGTGGTGTTTCGATCTTCCTTATATGATCGCATCAGAGAGTGTCAGTATGATGATCCACACTTGCTTGTCCTTAAGGACAGAGTTCAGCATGATGATGCTAGAGATGTGACCATTGGTGATGATGGGGTGTTGAGGATGCAGGGCCGGATTTGTGTGCCCAATGTGGATGGGCTTCAGGAGTGGTTTCTGGATGAGGCCCATAGCTCGCAGTATTCCATTCATCCGGGTGTCGCGAAGATGTATCAGGATTTGAGGCAGCACTATTGGTGGAGAAGAATAAAGAAAGATATTGTGGGATTTGTAGCTCGGTGTCTCAATTGTCAGTAGGTGAACTATGAGCATCAGAGACTAGGTGGCTTGCTTCAGTAGATGGTTATTCCTGAGTGGAAGTGGGAGAGGATCACTATGGACTTTGTTGTTGGACTTCCACGGACTTTGAGAAAGTTCGATGCTATTTGGATGATTGTGGATCGGCTTCATTCTTATGTGTACTACATATTCTTCAGAGCGGTTGGCAGAGATATATATCTGGGAGATTGTTCATTTTCATGGTGTTCCAGTTTCCATCATTTCAGATAGGGGCACTCAGTTTACTCTGCAGTTTTGGAGCTCTGTGCAGCGAGAGTTGGGTACTCAGGTGAAGTTGAGCACAACTTTTCATCCTCAGACACATGGACAGTCCGAGCGTACCATTCTGATATTAGAGGACATGTTGCGTGCTTGTGTCATTGATTTCGGAGGGTCATAGGATCAATTTCTACCACTTGCAGAGTTTGCTTATAACAACAGCTACCAACCGAGTATTCAGATGGCTCCATATGAGGCTTTGTATGCGAGGCAGTGTAGATCTCCAGTTGGTTGGTTTGAGCCCAGTGAGGCTAGGCTATTGGGGACTGATTTGGTGCAGGATGCTTTGGAGAAGGTGAAGGTAATTCAGGAGAGGCTTCGTACAGCGCAGTCGCGACAAAAGAGTTATGCTGACAGGAAGGTTCGAGATGTGTCCTACATGGTTGGCGAGAAGGTTTTGTTGAAGGTTTCGCCCATGAAGGGTGTTATGAGATTTGGAAAAAAAGGGAAATTGAGTCCGCGGTTCATTGGGCCTTTTGAGGTGCTTCGAAGGATTGGGGAGGTGGTTTATGAGCTTGCTTTGCCACCCAACTTGTCGAGTGTACATCCGGTATTTCATGTTTCTATGCTCCGGAAGTATATTGGGGATCCGTCTCATGTTCTGGATTTCAGCACGGTTTAGCTGGATGATGATTTGACCTATGATGTGGAGCCAGTAGCTATTTTGGGTTGTCAGGTTCGGAAGTTGAGGTCAAAGGATATAGATTCAGTGAAAGTGCAGTGGAGAGGTCGGCCAGTAGAGGAGGCTACTTGGGAGACCAAGCGGGAGATGCGGAGAAGATATCCTCACATGTTTGAGGCTTCAGGTATGTTTCTTGATTCGTTCACGGACGAATATTTGTTTATGTTGGGGAGGATGTGACGACCCGACCAGTCGTCTCGTGAGTTATCGCTCCGTTTCTCCCATTTCTACTTCTTTATGCTTCATTATCCGTATTTTATGGTATCGGTTTGGTTGGATCAAGTCCGGAATGATTTTGGTAAGGTTTGAGGCACTTAGTCTCTTTTAAAGAAGTTTGAGTCGGAAAAATCAACCGGATGTTGACTTATGTGTTAGAGGGCTCAGATGCGAGTTCCTATGGTATGGTTAGCTTCGGGAGGTGATTTATGGCTTAGGAGCGTGATAGGAATGGGTTTTGGAGGTTTGGAGTAGATTTAGGCTTGAATTGGCGAAGTTGATATTTTGGCGATTTTCGGTTGATAGGCGAGATTTTGATATAGGGGTCAGAATGGAATTCCGAGAGTTGCAGTAGTTTCGTTGGGTCATTTGGGATGTGTGTGCAAAATTTCAGGTTATTCGGATGTGGTTTTGTCGGGTTTTTGATCAAAAGCGAAATTTGGAAGATTTTAGAAACTTAGGCTTGAATCCGAGGTGTTTTAGATGATTTGATGTTATTTGAAGTGTTTTGATGATTGGAACAAGTTTGTATAAGGTATTGGGTTATGTTTGTGCTTTTGGTTGAGGTGTCGGGTTCCTCGGGGTGATTTCGGATGGTTAACGGCGAGGTTTGTATTTTTTAGCAGCAACTGATATTGCTGCTTCTGGTATTTTTGCACCTGCGGATTGGGGACCGCAGGTGGGACGCCGCATATGCGTTGGATTGGCTGCAGAAGCGGACTAGGAGGATTTGCCAGGGATCGCAGAAGCGGTGATGGCCGCATCTGCGGAGTCGCAGATGCGGAAGGGGTATCGCAGATGCGACTGTTCTGCTCTTAAGTGTATTCCATAGAAGCGGAAGATTTACCGCAAATGCAGTACCGCAGAAGCGGCGATGGGGACACATATGCGGAACAACTGGGCAGAAGAATTAAAAAGAGTCCTTCGCGAATTTTGGGTTATTTCACCATTTTTGGAATTCGGCTTGAGAGCTTTTGGACGATTTTGAAGGGAGATTTCAAGGGAACATCGCTAAGGTAAGGATTTTGGACCTAAAACACATTTCTATGGTAGTATTTCATGGATTAAGGTTGTAATTAAAGGACTAAAAATGTAGGATTAGGGCTTGAGTTTAAGAGGCCTTTAAAGGAGGATTTGAGGGATCATTTGGACTCCGATTTTAGTGTTCTTGATAAGCATAGACTCGTGGGGAGATGAGGAATCTATTGATGTAAAAATTTCTGACTTTCGAGGTGTGGACCCGGGGGTCGGGTTTTGGTAATTTCGGGATTTGTGCCCTTTATTGATTGTTTTCGCTTGGGCTTTGTTCCTCTAGCATACTTTGACATCCTCGTTCTGATTTTGGACAGATTCGATGCGCGTGGAGTCCAATTCGAGGGGCAAAGGTGTCGCGAGCTAGAAATTTAGTCGGTTCGAGGTGAGTAATGATTTTAAATGATGTTCTGAGGGTTTGAAACCCCGGATTGCACATTGTAGTGCTATATTGAAGTGAGGCACACGTTTGATGACGAGCGTGAGGTCGTGCACTATTGGGGATTGTGAATTAGTCCGTCCCGATTAATGATTTTACCACGTATTTGATTGAAAACTATTTGCTATCATCATTATTTGGGCTGAATGCCATATTTGGGCCTAGTGCTAACTACTTGAACCCTTCGAGGATTTTTTATTGATATTTTCTCACTGTTTTGACTTTAAATTTGAACTCAGTCATGTTATTTTCCACTATTTTACTATTCAGCCATGTTTACTCAGTTTTAATTCTTAAATGATATTTTAAATGATGTTTGGGCTGAGAAACACTGTTTTACTATTGCCCGAGAGGCTTGTGAGTATTTTTGACTGAGTAAGGCCGAGGGCCTATGTGGTGAGGAAACACTGATAATGATTTGAGGCCGAGGGCCTGAGATATGTAAACCACGAGGTGGCTTGGTTGATATGAGGCCGAGGGCTTAGTTTGATGTCACGGGATGGTTTGTTATTGTGCTTGGGCCGTAAGTATAGGTGTTTATCGGGCAGGCTGGGACAGGCTAAACGGGAAAACCCCCAGCCCGTTCGGTTAGCGGGCGGGCTGTTAGCGGGCTGGGGATAACGGGCTGTTATAGGGATGAGATTTTTGGGTTTTTGTGGGCCCGTACGGGTTAGGGCCCACACGGGCTCGGGCGGGCCGGGCTCCAATTTTTTTTCTTTTTTTAAAATTTAAATTTTATTTTTCTTATTCAATGTTATTGATTGTTAAGTATTTGCAAACTTTAAGGGTTAGAATTAAAATTTGAAGTTTAAAGTTTAAAGTTTTAAATTTGAAATTTGTATTTTAAAATTATAAAATTGAAATTAGAAAGTAAGTGGCTACAAAAAATTATTTAATAAAAGTATAAGACAAATAGGCAAATGTAAGGAACAAACTCCGAAGGCTTTCATTTACATTTTTAATACTTCAAATTAATTTGCAAGTTCTTTTTTGATTTTTTTATTTTTGAACTTGCAAATTAAAACTTAAAAGTTTACAATAATTATAAAAAAATAAGAAATAGTACATCACATGCTTTGCATCATTTTTGTAAGTTCTTCCATGTCAACATGAGGTTCTTGGTTTCCGGGATTGGTTGAATCGGAACTATAAACCATTATTTCTCCAATTTCTTTGTCCTCCTCTTCGTCTACCTCGTCACGCCCTTGATTTCGCCATTCTGATCTTATCCAATCTCTGAAGCACACTAGAATTTTCAAAGCGTTAATGCCCAATGAATGACGGGTATCTCCTAGTTGCTGCCTTGCTTGGCTAAATACGCTCTTTGATGCCACTGTTGAAATCGGCACATTTAGCACGTCTCGAGCCATGGCCGAAAGAACAGGAAATTGATTTGAGTTGCTCCTCCACCAACTCAGCGGTAGAAAATCCTTTGTGAGGGGCTCTGGTGACTTGCAAGTAGAATTGTAGTTCATCAATATTCCTGCTACTGGTTTGTTGATGCTCTCCTAGTGTAGACCAAATCTGATAATCTTGAACACAATCATCATCATCCATAGTTGTTCCAGATGTTGAAGGATTAGTTGAAGGAATATTTGCATCTACAACCGAAGAAGCATCAACAATGTTAGCATAATAATTATATAAAATTTGTAAATGTGTGTGTAGCTCAGAAATACAAGTGTCAATATCAGGAGTTTCAGTTGGGTCAATATCCATAGAAGTATATAAAGCTCTAATTAATTGGCGACACTTTATCATTTTGATAGTAGGGTTTAAAATAGCACCAATTAGGTAAATATAGGGAATTGGGTAGAAATACTTTTTAAACTTATCTAGCATAGATTTAACAACAGTAGCATATCCTTCTTTCTGCTTCAAATTATGTAGTAAAAGAGAAATTTCAGCAATGTGAACTAAACCATTTGAAATGGTAGGATAATAAGCTCCAGAAAACTCAAGTGTAGCCACATAAATTTTTGTAAAAATTGTATAACATCATGAATGACTTCCCAAGTTCTAGATGTTAACAAACGGTTAGGATCGGTATAATAAGAATTAGCAACTTCAGTTATAGGCATTCTATATTTATAATAACATCTTAAGAACAAATAAGTATAATTCTACCTAGTAACTATTCTTCAGGCATGAGTCTTGGTTTTAGTCCATAGTGTACACATTTTTCCTTAAATGCATTTAATCTAGCACTTCTATTATTTTCCTGAATTACACCAATAGCTCTCCTAACTAAAGTAATTTCATCTCTAAATAATTCAAGGCCACTCTTCACAATCAAGTTATAACTATGACATGCACATCTAACATGAAATATTTCAGGAATTGGTGGGTGTAGATGCAATTTTAGTATTGTAATAGCAGCAGTGTTGTTAGAAGCATTATCAAATGACATACACAAAACATTTTTTGCAAGATTATAAAATATAGCAACTTCATGTATAGTATTACTTATAAATGCACCGGTATGATTTTGATCTTCATCATATTTAAAAGCAATAATACGTTTTTGCATACAAAAATTATCATCTATCCAATGGCATGTAACAGTCAAATAATCATTTCCATTCACGGCACGACCAATATCAGAAGTAAGAGAAACTTTACAAGGAAGACTTGCGAACAAATAACGTATATATGTCTTATATTGTCCAAAAAGCCTAATGATATCAGCTCTACAAGTACTTCTAGAAAACCTTTAAGCATAGGATTATAAATTCTTTGAATATAAGTAACAAGATACGGTGAAGAAGCAAAACTAAAAGGTAAACAACCTAAAACAATCATTTTAGCTAATTCTTCCTGATCTTTCTTAATATCGTATTTCCCCAATAACCCCCCAGTACTCGGGTTAAGTTTTTGTTGTCCAGATTCCTCATCTACTCCCCAATCAAGAGGGTGTTTCTCTTCCATATGCCTACGAAGTTGACCCATTCCCCCTCCTTTACCGGGCTCATGTTTATAATGTTCACTACAAATTTTATATTTTACATAATTTTTTTGATCTTCTAGTCTTTCAAAAAGCATCCAACACTTACTTCTTAATCGTAGATTCTTCTTAATAGGGAGAGGAGGCCTACTTGTTTCACCCCTACCATTTTGAGTTTGACTAGCATTACCAGGTGTAGGTGGTGGTGTTTCAAGATTATCGGGTGATTGAATATCATCTAACAAAGCATCTAAATCATCATCTATACCAAATTTTTCTTGCATTCGATCATAATCTACATTTAAATTCTCAGGTGAACTTTCAGAAATATGTGTAAAGCTACTAGAAGAACCAACACCACCTCTTGTTCTTTTTGAAGTTTTCTTACTACCACCTCTACTAGTCCACATTTTTTGGCCGCTCTAAGTAAATCCATTATATAAATTAAAGTAAGTAATTAAAGCAAGAAATTAAATTAGGAAATTCAAGTAAGAAACTAAATTAAGAAACTAATTAATAAAATAAGTGTACACCAAATAAGAGAAAGAGATGGAACGAGTGTACCGGGATTCCTTATGCCGCACTAATTTTGAATTTTTGATATCAAAATTCAAACTTTAATTGATAGAGCGAAACTTGATAGTTGATAATACTTGAATACTTGATAATTGATACCACACTTCACTTGAATAATTGATATTTGATAATAATAATAATTTTGTAATGGCTAAACTAAATAATTGATGAAACTTGAAATAATAAATAATTGAGAATTTGAGATTTGAGAATTTAAGAACTATAATATCAAGAGAGAATTGAGAGTTTGATACTTGAGAGAGAATTAGAGTAGTAAGAGAGTGAATTTGTGAGAAAAAATGAAGAAGAAGAGGGGTATTTATAGATTTTGGGGTGGGAGGGCTATATTATTAATGGGGGCCGAAATTGGCCATTTCTGCAATTTCTGGCCGTTCCCCAACGGTCATTTCTGAATTTGACCGTTGGGAATGGTCCAATTTAATTAAAAGAAAAAATTCAAACGGTAACTGGGTTGCTAACGGGTTGCAGCCCGTGTTCAACCCGTTAAGCGATTTCGGGTTAAACGGGTTCAGTGCATCGTTAATCTAAACGTGAACATACACAACCCCGCCCCCTTAACAACCCATCCCAACCCGTCCTAATATGAATAGTAGCAGGCTGACCCGGGTTGAAGCGGGCTGAAAATAGGTCAGCCCGGCCCAATTAACACCCCTAGCCGTAAGGAGCCCCTCCAGGAGTCTGCACACCCCCAGTAAGCACGGGTACCCATTGTGATGTGCGATTGAGCCCGAAGGGCTAGTATTGTTCTATGTGATTGAGCTCGAGGGGCTGGTATTGTTCTATATGATTGCCCGAGGGGCTGGTACCATTCTGAGATGTTGCCCAAGGGGCGGATTTATTGATACTGTGCCCGAGGGGAGAGCATTTATGTGTTTACTTTTCATAATTGACTGTCAATTACTTGCTTAATCATTGAAAAAGGATTTTTCATGAAGTTAAATTTTGAGTTAAAGGATTTTACCTATCTTTCACTATTTTACTGTTTTGAAATGGTTTTACTGCTTCATTATAGAATGCTTTGTGCCCTACGTGATTTCCTGCTTTTAGTCTTTATTTACATTTGTTACTCACTAAATTAGAGTACTCACTTTACTCCCTACACCCTGTGTGCAGATTCAGGCGTAGTTGGTCCCGCTCACGAGTGTTGATTCATTCCAGCTTCAGGCGGATCTCGAGGAGTCTTTAGGTAATTGTTGGCGTTCGCAGCTCGGAGCTCCTCCCTATCTCTTTCCTTTATGTCCTTAGCTCAGTATTTAAAACTCGATAGTTACATTTGAGGATTTCGTATTGTTAGATGCTCGTGACTTGTGACACCCTGGTTAGGGCTGTGTTGGGTTGTACTTCCGTATTTTATTGATATTATCTGCTACTTCGTATTATTAATCATAGCTTAGGCTATTTTATTGTTTCTTAACTGTTTAACGTCGAATTGAGAATAGTTGGCTAGCCTTGTCTTCACTAGAGACGCCATCACGACCGGATCCGGGATAGGGTCATGACACTGTATTATGGTTTCGGAGCTCGGTACAGGTTCAATATGATTTATATGTATTGTCGGTAAAGTTTGGTAAGAAACAAAACCCGTTTGACGTGATTCAGACCTAAATTGCAAAATTGATGTTTAAAGGAGTTTTGAGAAATTTCATTGATCTTGAAGTTTAATTCAATGTACGTGATGTTATTTTGGTGATTTAAGAACACAAATAAGTCCGTAGGATGTTTTTGAGGTGGTGTTTATATTTGGTTTGGAGCCGCGAGGACTCTGGTGAGTTTTGGATAGGCCACGGGGTCCATTTTGAACTTAGAAATTGCAGGTTTTTATTGCTGGAGTTTTAGACCTGCAGTCTGTCTCGCAAATGCGAGCCTTTCATCGCAAATGCGAGAGGTGGCCTGGGCAACAATCTTCGAAAATGGGAAGTATATGTCGCAAATGCGACGCCCACCTAAATCCTCTATGATTGCAAATGCGAGGATCCCTTTCGCAAATGCGACGTATGATGGGAAGGCTTGAAGTCGCAAATACGACTATTTGTTTGCAAATGTGAAAGTCCAGCTTTCCTGAAGGGTTCGCAAATGCGAACCCTGTTTCGCATTTCCCAACTCAGCAGAGGTCGGGGTTCGCATTTCCCATACCTGCGACCTGCAGCTTTATACTTAGACGATTTTAAACCCATTTTTCACATCTTTTCAAAACATAAACTTCTTTGGGTGACTTTTCAAGAACAAATCTTCTTCCAAATCGATTGTAAGTTAATTTTAACTCATTTCCTTCAATCATTAACATCTTTTAACATGATTTCAACTTAAAATCAATGGTTTTCATGGGGGAAATTGGGTGTTTAGGGTAGAACCTAGGTTTTTCAAAAATTGGGGATTTGGACCTCAGTTTGAGGTCCGATTTCAAAACAAATTATATATTTGGGTCCGATTTCGAACCTCGGGTTTTTACCATGTGGTCCCGGGGCAATTTTTGACTTTTGGGCAAAACTTTGGAAACTCATTTTTATGCATTCAAATTGATTTATTTGGCGTTTACTGATTTAATTAACTTGTGACTAGATACGAGCGAATTGGTGGTGGAATCAAGGGGTAAAGCTATAATTGAATCGTGAATTGTGTTCGTGGAATCAAGGTAAGCGTTTGGTCTAACCTTAGCTTGAGAGATTAGGAGTTGAGTCCTATTTTCTATGTGGTAATTGTTGAGTACGACGTATAGGCATGGTGACGAGTATCTATACGCTGGTGTCTAGCATGCTCGTGGGTCTTTATATTGTGATTGTCATGACTTTGTTGTATCTTTCATGCCTTAGCGGTGGTTTATATTTGTGGTATAAAGTTTGTGGAAGGAATTGTGATCTATGAACCTTGAGGAGCGTTGGCTCAAGTTGTATAACGAATTGTGAAAGTATAAGTGATAATTGAACCTCTAGAGCATTGGCTCGAATTGTGAAGTGAATAGTGAAGTAAAAGTGAGAAAGAGAAGAGATCATTACGTTGTCACCCTTGACGGGCTATTGTTGATTTATTTGTTATCACCCTTGCCGGGATGTTGATGTTATTGATGTTGTTCCCTTCCTGGGATTAAATTGTTGAATTGTTGTTCTCTTGCCGGGATTTTTGTTGCAATTTCATTTGTTCCCTTGCCCTATTGTTTGCGATTGTTGTTTGGGTGAGGAAGAGAGTTAAAGCACGAAGGGTGATGCTGTGCATTGCTTGTTTTTGTGAGGAAAGAGTGTAAAGCACGAAGGGTGATGTCGTGCATTGTTTGTTTTGTGAGGAAAGAGTGTAAAGCATGAAGGGTGACGCCATGCCGCACGATGTACCATTCTGTGCCGATTAAATTGATTATATGGTGAGGAAATAGAGTAAAAGCACGAAGGGTGATGCCGTGTACATTTTATTATATGATTGTGTTGGTGAGGACGAGAGTAAGAGCACGAAGGGTGACGCCGTGCATTTGTTGATTTCTGATTCTTTGTTGATATCCGAGTTATATTGTTTCTTTCATTACTTGGCGTCTTTCTATTCGGAATTGTTATCTCCCCCACAGCATGCACCCCCTCCCATATTGACTGGTTATTTCTGTATTTTTTTCCGCTGTATATGTATTGAACTGCACAGGTTTATTTGGTAGTCTGGTCCTAGCCTCGTCACTACTTCGCCGAGGTTAGGCTAGACACTTACCAGCACATGGGGTCGGTTGTGCTGATACTACACTCTGCACTATATGCAGATCTCGGAACAGCTTTTGGACCATAGTGTGGAGGCTACCTTCAGTTCACGCAGAGATCCAAGGTAGACCTACAGGCATCCGCAGGCCCTGGCGTCTCCTTTATTCCTATTTCCTGTTTCATTTTCCTTTTATTCAGAAACAGTGTATTGTCATTTCTTCAGACTTTGTATGTAGTAAATCTTAGACCGTCTGTGACAATGTGACACCAGGTTTTGGGTGCTTTAGATTTTAAGAGTTGTAATAGATGCAAATTTCAGATATTTAATTGTTATCTTCCGCTTAATTATTTAAAGTTCCGTTGTTTTCATGTTATCGTCTTATATTTATTTTAAAGAAATAATTGAGTAATGAAATAAGTAGTTAAATGATTGTCTTGCCTAGCTCACATTAGTAGGCACCATCACGACTCCCGAGGGTGGAAAATCTGGGTCGTGACATTTTTAAATATTAGGATTTCAAATACATAAAAATTGATTTACTATGATAGTCATTCCTTACAAAAATTTTATTTAAGCAACTTTTCTTTAGGGTTGGCTTCTCTACATTGCTTAGGGTTTAGCTTCCACACAAACTTCTGCAAAGTATGGCTCCAAACTATAACTATATCAGCGAAATATCAACGTCCAAAATGAGTTGGAACTTGAAGGTTCGTGTTGTTAGATTATGGCACATTCCAGACCGCGAGAAACCAGAAAATTCTAATTCAATTGAATTAATTATTCAGGATGAAAAGGTGCATACTCTTTTACATATTGTTATTTTTTTCGAGTTGTGATGTATTTTTTCAACTTGTGTGCCTTACTAACTTAAATTTCTTTTCACATTTTTTATTTTAGGGAGATCGAATTCATGCAACTATTGGAAGAGATGTTATGCATATTTTCAAAATAAAAATACATGAAATAGGATTGTACGTTATTAAAAACTTTATGGTTGGACCAAACAATCTGAAAATCAAGACCAACAAGCATAAATTGAAATTGAAAATTACAGGGGGTTTCATCAATTTTTGATATTGGGAACAGATTGAGTTCCCAGTTGATATTCTATTGTTTATATCCATATGAAATATATTATTATTGTTGAAGTTCTCACCTCAGCATAACAACCCTTCCGCCGGCTTCATCTATGGTTTGAATAGCTAAATTTATCAGCTCTCCGCAGTTGACCTGTCCCTTTTCTACCTCAACTTTGGCTTTAGACAGTGTTAGGCTAATAGACAAAGCCTGTGGAATGGTAGAAAGAGTAAAAAGTTTCAATTACCACAAATGCCAGACAATAATAAAGAGAGAGCCTTAGCAGAAAATCAGTTTTTGCATATGCATTGCCGCATACATTTTGATTCTGAATAAGCTAATGTTGACATAATTCATGTTCCTTCATCATTGCCTCAATACAAAGGACAACTTTTGGAAAATGCACTGCAATATATCATGAGCATTTGCTACAAAAATATTCCTTTAAGCACATGCTTTATATCAAGTAAATTATATAGTATCATTGTTTTTCGTGGAATATTCATATCCAAAAAATTGTATAGTATCATTATTTTTTATGGAACATTTATTAGGATATGGAATGAAAGTTTTATTGGAGTCTTAAAATATTTTTAATGTTTGGTTGTAAAGATGTATTAACACTAACATAGTAAACTTTACGGTGTAGATCATATTTTTAATTATCCGCACCTCGTGCGAGTACTAATACTAGTCTATATTATATTAAAAGGAGAGTAGTGAAGCATGTGCTTAAGCCAAGTGGCAAGCTAAAATGAAGCCACTTGGCAATTTTAAGACAACATAAAAAATTTGAATTATAAATGGAAACATATTTAGTGAAAGTAGTAGTCCAAGATTTCTGTAAGTTGAATTTCATTCTTTAATTAATCAAAGCCAATTATTTTAAGATTTAAATTACAAATAAAAATATTCTTTTTTTAATGACCAAAGACGTACATAAAAAAAGGATGCAATTTTCATTAAGCAAACCAATATACTATAACTACAGATATCTTTAATTAAATTTGTGTATAATATAGATTTTGTGTATAATTCAATTATGGTATGTATCCTTTTTGAGAAAGAATCATTGTATATTACACGTTAATTTTAAGTTAAAATAATAATTCTTTATTTAGTACAAATTTTGTATTTGACCTTATTTGTGAACAATACACATTACTATAGGTATCATATACATTACTATAGGTATCTTTAATTAAATTTTGTGTATAATTCAGTTATGGTAAGTATCTTTTAAGAATTAATTAAAATTTCGTTAATTTCATTTTGTATCTTACACATTTATTTTAAGTTAAAATAATAATTATTTATTTAGTACAATCTTTGTATCTGACCTTATTTGTGAACAATATACATTAATATAGGTATCATATACATTACTATAGGTATCTTTAGTTAAATTTTGTGTATAATTTGGTAGATATCCTTTTTTAAGAAAGAATAAATTAAAATTTTGTTAATTTCATTTCGTATCTTACACATTAATTTTAAGTTGAAATAATAATTTTTATTTAGTGCAAACTTTGTATTTGACCTTATTTATGAACAATATACATTATTATATGTATCTTTAATTAACTTTTGTGTATAATTCAGTTATGGTAGGTATTTTTTTTAAGAAAGAATTAATTAAATAAATATTTTGTATCTTACATCTATATTAAGGAAATGATATTATTAACAAGAGGACAAAGGAAAAAGACAAGAAAAATTAAAGCTTGGTGGTTAACAAAAACAATAAACGAAGGTTGAAAATTCAAAAAGCCCAAGGCTAAAAACTGAAGATCTGTATCATTTCTTGAGCACATTCGCTCTTACACATTGATTTACACATACTTTTTTTAAAAATTAGGATTTCAGATGCCTTAAAAATTAATTTACTTCGATAGTCTTTCCTTAGAAATCTTTATTTAAGCAACTTTTTTTAGGTTTGGCTTCTCTACATAGCTTAGGGTTTAGCTTACGCACAAACTACTGCAAAGTATAGCTCCAAACTATAACTATATCAGCGAAATATCAACGTCCAAAATGAGTTGGAATTTGAAGGTTCGTGTTGTCAGATATGGCACGTTCCTGTGATGATCCAAAAGGGCACCACTTGTGTTGCAAGTGAATTTAGTGTTCCGAGACCTAAAAACCTCCTTGTACCCCACCCTAATTTACGTGCGTGGTCTGGACCTATATCCAGAAAGCCTTCTATGTGAAAATATGAGAAATAGAAATTTTAGAGTTAAAAACTTGATTATGGTTGACTTTGGTCAATATTTTAAACAAACTGACCCGGATCCGTGTTCCGACGATCCTGGGAGGTCCGCAGTAAAATATGGGACTTGGGCATATGCCCGAAAATGAATTCTGAGGTCCCAAGCCTTAGAAATTAATTGTTGAAAGAAATTATTTTACTGAATTATCTAAGAAATAAAGAAAAGAATTAATATTTGAAACCATAGTTATCGGGCCCGTATTTTGGTTCCAGATTCTGGTACAAACTTGTTATAGTATTTGAAAGATAACTGTGAAATTTGGTAAAAAAATGGAGTTTAATTGACGTGAGTTGGACTTACGATTGAAGAGTTATGAACTTTGAGAGTTCTTGATGAAAATGTTGAGTTTTGAGGTTATTCACGATTTTACATGTTATTTTGATGATGTGATCGCACGAGTAGGTCCATATGATATATTTGAGTTAGTATGCACATTTGGTTTGGAGTCCCCAGGGCTCGGGTGAGTTTCGGGTAGGTTCCGGGGTGTCTTAGGCTTAAAACATGGCTACTGAAGGTTCAGAGAAGTACAATTCTCTGAACCTGCTAGTGCGGTCCGCACTAGTTTTTGTGTTGTCTGCACTGGTGACTGTTCGGCCGCAGTTGATTTTGTACAGTCCGCACAGGTTCACTGGTCCGACTTAGGAAGCCTATATCTTTTGATCTACAAGGAATTGTGAGATAATTAAAAAATGCAAGTTGTAGCCCTTCGTGTCTAGTTTCTAGAAAGGTAAAGAAATCTCAATTTGAACATATGTTGAGAAAGTTATGGCCAAAATACTAAAGCATGTCACTGCAGTCCACACGGGGGCTGTGTGGCCGCAGTTGATTTTGTGCGGTCCGCACAAGGCATATGAGAGTAGTATATTTAGATGGAATTCTCAGTTATTTTTCATTTTTTAAAACCCCAAAACTATAAGAGGCAATTTTTCAAACAACCTTTCTTCTCCAAAACGTTGGTAAGTGATTTCTAACTCATTTTCGTCACTCCGGAACATCTTTTAACATGATTTTAACTCAAATCAATAATTTTCATGGGGAAAATTGGGTGTTTTGGGTAGAACCTAGGTTTTCCAAAAATTGGGGATTTGGACCTTGATTTGAGGTTTGATTTCAAAATAAATTATATATTTGAGTTCGTGGGGGAATGGGTAATCGGGTTTTGGTTCGAACCTCGGGTTTTGACCATGTGGGCCTGGGACTGATTTTTGACTTCTTGGGTAAAACTTTGGAAAATTCATTTTCGTGCATTCAAATTGAATCATTTAGCTTTTATTGATGTAATTAAGTAACTTGTGACTAGATACGAGCGAATTAGTGGTAGAATCAAGGGGTAAAGCTATAATTGAATCGTGAATTATGTTTGTGGCATCGAGGTAAGTGTTTGGTCTAACCTTAGCTTGAGGGATTAGGAGTCGAGTCTTATTTTCTATGTGGTAATTATTGAGTACGACGTATAGGCATGGTTATGAGTATTTATACGTTGGTGTCTAGCATGCTCGTGAGTCTTTATATTGTGATTATCATGACTTTGTTGTATCTTTCATGCCTTGGTGAAGGTTTCTAATTGTTGTATAAATTTTGTGGAAAGAATTGTGACCTATGAACCTTGAGGAGCGCTGGCTCAAGTTGTATAACGAATTGTGAAAGTATAAGTGACAATTGAACTTTTAGAGTATTGGCTCGAGTTGTGAAATGAATTGTGAAGGTATAAGTGATAATTGAACCTCTAGAGCATTGGCTCGAGTTGTGAAGTGAATTGTGAAGTAAAAGTGAGAAAGAGAAGAGATCATTATGTTGTCACCCTTGCGGGGCTATTGTTGATTTATTTGTTATCTCCCTTGCCGGGATGTGGATGTTATTGATGTTGTTCCCTTTCTGGGATTTAATTGTTGATTTGTTGCTCCCTTGTCGGGATTCTTATTGCAAATTTTCTTTATTTCCTTGCCCTATTGTTTGTGATTGTTGTTTGGGTGAGGAAGAGAGTTAAAGCACGAAGGGTGATGCCATGCATTGTTTGTTTTGTGAGGAACGAGTGTAAAGCACGAAGAGTGATGCCATGTATTATTGTGAGGAAAGAGTGTAAAGTACGAAGGGTGATGCCGTGCCGCACGATGTACCATTCCGTGCCGATTTTATTGATTATATGGCGAGGAAAGAGAGTAATAGCACGAAGGGTGATGCCATGCACATTTTTATTATATGATTGCTTTGGCGAGGACGAGAGTAAAAGCACGAAGGGTGATGCCGTGTGTTTATTGAATTCTGATTCTTTGTTGATATCCGAGTTATGTTGTTTCTTTCATTTATTTGATGTCTTTCTACTCAGAACTGTTATCTCCCCCCACACCATGCTCCCCCTCCCATTTTGTCTGGTTATTTCTGTACTTCTTTTCCACTGTATATATATTTGAACTACACATGTTTATTTGGTAGTCTGGTCCTAGCCTCATCACTACTTCGCCGAGGTTAGGCTAGACACTTACCAGCACATGGGGTCAGTTGTACTGATACTACACTCTGCACTATGTGTAGATCCCGGAGCAGCTTTTGGACCGTAGTGTGAAGGCTACCTTCAATCCTCGCGGAGATTCAAGGTAGACCTGCAGGCGTCCGCAGGCCCTGGCGTTTCCCTCTATCCCTATTTCCTATTTCATTTTCCTTTTATTCAGAAATAGTGTATTGTCATTTTCTTCAAACTTTGTATGTAGTAAATCTTAGACCGTCTGTGATACTGTGACACCAGGGTTTGGGTGCTTTAGGATTTAAGAGTTGTAATAGATGCAGATTTTAGATATTTAATTATTATCTTCCGCTTAATTATTTAAATTTTCGTTGTTTTCATGTTATCGTCTTATATTTGTTTTAAAGAAATAATTGAGTAATGAAATAAGTAGTTAAATGATTGGCTTTCCTAGCTCACATTAGTATGTGCCATCAAGACTCCCGAGGGTGGAAAATCCAGGTCGTGACAGTTCCAGACCGCGAGAAACCAGAAAATCCAAATTTAGTTGAATTAATTATTCAAGATGAAAGGTGCATACTCTTTTAGCTGTTGTTATTTTTCGAGTTGTGATGTATTTTCTTCAAGCTATGCGCCTTACTAACTTAACTTTGTTTTCAAATTTTTTGTTTTTGGGAGATCGAATTCATGCAACTATTAGAAGAGCTATTATTGAATGATTTATCATTTAATTATTGAGTATTGTAATTGTCTTATGATCCTTTGGTCTTATGTATCATTTTCTTTAGTTAATATTTTTAATTTGGTATAACTATGTTATGTGGCAGTTCATCAGAGATGACATTTTAGCTTTTTTTCCAGCGCCTCACTCCTAGAATCTTGAAGCCAATTAAGTATTTCTCTGTTTTCTTTATATATGATTTACTCTCTGTCATTATTGGTTACTGTTTGTGTATTTTATTATCATGTTGTTGTGATTAATCTGCCACAAGTTTTTATCATATTTGAGAGATATTGTCGTGTTAGAGCTTGCAGATTAGTGAGAAATGGAGAATACTAAAGGATTATACTAGCAATCCTCATCTGCTGCTGAGTGGACAGCAATAGTGACCAAAGAACCAGAAACTGGGGAATTCTATATTGAGGTAGTATGCAACTTTTTACTTTAATGCAAAGTTGGATAATTTATTGCAGAGAGCATAATATAAGCTAGATGCATTGAGAAAGTCTAAAAAGATATCACCTGTAGTGACATGGAGCAGTGGCATGTGACTATGTTATCTGTAGTCCAAGTGCATGAAGCTCATCTAGATTCTGATGTTGGCGTGATGAGATCTATTGACTTCCTAGAATCCAAGCTATTGATGTATTTGAATATATTTTATTCTACACTTAATCAAAATATCTGAAAGTGTGCAATAATTTTAGATGCCAACTAAGTTTCCTTCTAAAGATCATTCTGGCATGTCTTCTTCATTATCTCATTAGTAATACAATATATGTTGTCTCTCATTTCCGTCAAAAATCATCGCCCAAGGACCAAAAATTCTTGAATTTTTACCCATGCCCTTTTGTAGTGATATACCTCAATACAGAGGACAACTTCTTGAAAATTATGTCCATGAGCATTTGCTACAATAATGTTCCTTTAGGCACATGCTTCATATCAAGCAAATTGTATAGAATTATTATTTTTCGTGGAACATTCATATCAAGCAAATTGTATAGTATCATTATTTCTTATGGAACATTTATTAGAAGATGGAATGAAAGTTTTACCGGAGTCTTAATATGTTTTTAATGTTTGGTTGTAAAGATGGTATTAACACTAACATATTAAACTTTATTGTGTACATCGTTCTTTTTAATTATTCGCGCATCGCGCGGGTACTAATACTAGTTATATTAAAAGGAGGGTAGTATGCATTGTGGTTAAGCCAAGTGACAAGCTAAAATGAAGCCACTTGGAAATTTAAAGACAACATTAATAATTAGAAATTATAAATGGAAACATAATTAATGGAAGTAGTTGAATTAATCTTATACATAATCTAAATAGATCTTAGATAAATCTAATCTATCTATCTATATTTATATTTATATGTATATTAGTGTCTACATCTATATTTATATTTTATATCTATATATTGATCCACTCATAGATTTTCTTATATATTAACTAGAAATATGGAGGTGAAAAATTAATTAAAAAGCTATAACGAAAATAAAATAAAAAATATAAAAAGATGTAAATGGAAATAACATATGACTATTTATACTTTGGAGTGTGTTAAAATATAAAATAAAGTGGCGTCTTAAGAATAAGACACATAGCAAAGTAAGACAAAATAAATAAGAATTTAGGAAAGACTTAGGATAAAGGAAAAAAGAATAAGAAGAAAATATAATGTATTAATTTTGTATCACATTCGAAGATTTGAAAAATCTTCATTTTTAATTGGACTAATAAATGCCTAAAGTTATGGGATATTGTAAATCCTATTTGTAACTACTTTGCCGCTTAAAATTTAGGCATTTAAAAGGGTTATTTGCAAGAACTATATATGTGAAAGGGTAACGTCGAAAGAATTTTTTTTTGAAGCCTACGTGCTTTTTCCTAATTTGACGTTGAATTTTTGCAATATTGTTAACTTCTCAAAAAATCGAAAAATTTATAAACCAAATTCCAAGAAAATATGTATGTGCGTATTATATATATATATATATGAATAAAAATTTTATTGTGATTAAGCCAAGTGACAAATTATTATAAAGCCACTTGGCAATTTAGGATAATATTAATACTAATATTTAATTAAATTAAAATATATTTTTACGAACCTGAATGAAAAGAAAGTGAATATTTTTATAAAGATATTGTCCATCGTATCTTAGTTAATAAGATTTTAAAAAAAATTGTATTGAAAGATAAAAACAACGCCTCTATCTTAATTAATTATAAAGATAAAAATATAGGTATTATAAAAAATACAATAAATTTAAACATTAATATGATAAATAGAATTAAAAAAATTAAAAGAAAAAGATAATATATATATTAAAAGGAGGGTAGTATGCATTGTGGTTATATATATATATATATATATAATTCTTGTAGAAATATTTGGAAGGATAAGACTTATTTGATTTTTGAGAAAAGAAAGTATTTTAAATAATAACGAATAAAATTTGCATTGTGGTTAAGCCAAGTGACAAACTACTATAAAACCACTTGGAAATTTAGGATAATATTAATACTAATACTTAATATAAATTTAATTTTTTTTAATCTGAATGAAAAGACGGTGAATATTTTTGTAAAGATATTGTCTACCCTATCTTAATTAATAAAATTTTAAAAATAAATAAATTGACAGATAAAAACAACGCCTCTATCTTAATTAATTATAAAAATAAGAATATAGGTACTATAAAAAATATGATAAATTTAAACATTAATATGAACAATAGTATAAAAGAATAAAAGTAAATAAAAAAAATACTACAAGAAAAAAAAAACTATTTTTATTTATAATGTACTATAATGGAAGTAACGGACAAGAAGATGATAATTTTAAGTTATGGGTAATGCAATACGGACAAGAAATTGTGGGTAATTTTGAGAGATTTGAGAAATTTCTGCGGTTTTTTTAACATTTATTTAATGATTATATATAATTTTTATCTGAAAGATTAATATTTTAAAGTTATTTGCACATAAATCAAATAACCCAAATCACAGGTTTGTATCCACGCATCGCGCATGTACTAATACTAAATTATAGTAATAAGGAAAAAGTAGTACTGTTTTATGTACAAATTTCATAATGATTAGCAAGGGAATACGTAGTAAAAAAGCCATAGGTAGTTCATACGTTTCTTTTTTTGTTTATGTTAAAATCTGTTAGAAATATTTGAAGACAATTTCATTCCTTTTTTAAAAGATTGTCTTTTTTGCTTACGTTTAGGTATATATTTATTTGACTTTGTAATAATTAACACGTGTAAATATACTTTCTAATGGTAAAAAATATCAAACGACATTTTGTGTTGAAGGAAATATATGGGATATCTCTCAAGATAAGTTACTTTACGAACTAAGGTTTTAAGTTCTTTTGTTAAAGGAAATTTCAAAAGGAACTTTTAACTTCTTGCCATATCATTCTTTTAAGCTCTAAACCAACAACTTTGACAAGTTACCTATGAATTTCCCAAGTTATAACTCATGCTTTGGATGGATGGAATTTGTAATTGTGACACCGTAATAAAAGGCATGTTAAAAGAAAAACTAGCAGGATTATAGACTACGAGTAAGCATTTAAAGAAGTAGTGCACATCATACCTTGAAGTTTGTTTGGATAGTTGTTACATAGCAGTTCATATTATATTATATTATATTATTTTGATATATATATTTGGAACACCCAGTCAACCCCAGGCCCCCACCTAGAACCCGATAAAATTCATAAATTTAGAATACCCATTCTAATATGAGTCCAAATATATATGTTTTTCATCCAAATCTAATCTCAAATCGATTCTCAAATCATTAATTTTTACTCTCCAAATCATAATAAAAATCCCCAAATTTCACATTTAATTCATATAAACATTTCAATGGTGTAACGGCCAATTATCATGGAAGCAACTGCGAGTTGAAGACAAGTGTGAGCTTGATGATCTCATGTGGTATGACATTATTGATGATCTATTTCTACATGGAAAGGAATATTAACTTATACCTCAACTTGGTAAGGTTAAGAGTTTCAGTAAAAGTATAACTCAAATTGGGAATGAACATCGCATTGTTAATTACTCTTTTTATGTGAAAAAATTGCCACAATGTGATGAAAGTGAGGGACAAGAAATATTGACTACATTGAAGATTACACACACTTTGTTGAATGGAGTTAAAATTGAAGACTACCTATACTTTATTCAATGTAATCAATATTGAAGACTGCCCACACTTTTTCAATGTAGTCAATATTGAACTAAGGAAACATTAAGTAAAGATTCTAGAAACTAGATTAAATTAACACTAATTTGTGCCGCTGAAGTTGCTCTTTGTTGTGACTGATTTGGGCCTCATTCCACCTCTAGTCGACTCTAGTTTGGGCCTCCAAATAGTTGTAAGACTTTCCCAAAATATCTTCTTTAAGCTGGAACTCTTCCTTGACCATAACACGCTTCAATTGCTAATTGCAACCCATTAAGCTTGCCTTGAAATTCCATGGTCTTTAATGGAGTTAAGATTTCTTGAGTGTTATCATTCTCCGCTTCTCAAAGCAGATTTGTCCTCAAATCTTGACATTAACAATATTTGTTACTCCAATAGATTTGATTCTCCATTGTTGCTATCAGTAAGTATCATGGTTAACCTCCACTTGAGGAAACTATTTTCCAAATTGGACGTATGTGCTACATATTACATATTTAGAGATGACGTATATGCGAGGTGACAGGTGTATATGTGGACGACGAGGTTATACCGTGATTGGGATAAATTTTAGCCTTCTTTATGACTTGTTTTAATATATATATATATATATGTTAAGAAACTAAGTGTCCACCAGACTGTATAGAGAACCAGGTTCTCTATGATTTTCCACTGAGAATACTTATGAACCAAATTGTATATCGATCTGGTCCTATATTGGTTTGGTACAGTGCTAACTGCGGAACCAATATGTAGATGAGACACATAATAAGTTCTCACTGTATAGAGAACCAGATTCTCTAGCAGTTCCTACTTTAAGCAATAGACTGTGCAACCAACCAGTACAGGGAATTAGGTTCTCTAATTGTTACCACAGTAGCTTGGCAGTAAGTAAAGAACACAGAGAATTTTTACGTGGAAAAATCCCAACTCAAGAGGAAAAAAACCACGACCTACACTTGTAGGCTTTCAACTTCACTAATTTGTAAACACCTATTACAAGCCACTTTATAATACCTCTATTACAAAGGATTCAACTTAACTAACTTGTGGCACTCTCACCACAAGCCACTTTGTGACTCTCTAGTTACAAAGACTTTGACTAACTTGTGATACTCTCGCCACAAGCCACTTTGTCACTCTCTAGTGACAAAGACTTTAATCACTCTAACTTGTAATAATCTTATTACAAGCCACTTTGTAATAACTCTATTACAAAGGCTTTACAACTCGACTAACTCTAGCCAAGACAGAAACTTGGAGGGTTTGTGATTTTGGGTTTCCTAAAACACAGCTTTTAAGAAAGCAAGATAGGAGTTACAATTGAAGAACAAATAACAAAGACTCAACAAACCTAAGGACTTAAGATATCTTGAATCTTGGATCCGGTCCTTAAGGTTGCAGTAGCTTTGTTCTTGAGAGAGGTTGTTGCAAGCACTTGAGAGAGTATTTTCGTTTCTGATTTTTGCAAGTGTTGGAGGGGGATATTACAAAAGACATCACCTTAGTGATGTCAAATCTTGGTTAGTACATGCCTCTTCTCAATGGGAAGTGACTGCTACACTATTTGCAGAACTGTTGCGTGTACAGTTGCAGGAAATCACTTTTTGCAGTTGCTTTCCAGCTGTACAGTTGACTTTTACTTCTATCAGGGGAACACCAAGGTATCAGGTCCCTAATCTGGTTCTTGTGAATCTAAACACACACTATCCAGATTATCTTGAGTCGATTAACTTGAACGATTGTACCAGGCATGCTTCAGGTCTTTTATCTGGTTCTCTCATTAAGTAAATTGTTTTACCTTCCTTGATTGTATTTATACGTGTGTGACATCACTTACAATGATGTAAGCAAGGTAGGTTAAAAGCCTTCCATGGAAAGTTGACTGTTGTACTGTTTCTGTGCATTAACGTGTGTAGGCAGCAACTTTCTTACTGGAGAGTTGACTTCATACAGTCTCCTCGAGAACTGGTAGGGACCTATTTCATCAGTTGTTCCTTCCTCTCTGAAGAGTTGAGTTATATACCACGTTGGATCTAACCTGGAACTTTGTGATCTCAAGGTCTTGTAGATGTGTAACAAGTATTGTATCTGGTTCTGGATGGTAAGTTTGTTAGATCATCAAAACATAAAGTAAAGTACTTATGCCCAAGGTACTTGTAACCTATCAATTTCCCCTTTTTTGATGACGACAAACTTAGAATTGATATTCCCTCTGAGACCCAGATCTCCACATTGTTCCCCCTATGAATCAGCCTTATTTCCCATGAGAACCGAACCTAAGGAGCTTATCACAACTGGTTCCTCAAGACTGTTTGGCGAATCATCAAAACTCAGAGTACCATAACTTATTAATTTCCCCCCTTTTGATGAATGACAAACCCAGAATTATTCCCCCTGAGAAGCAGGTTCCTTATCTGCACTGATCACATCAGGTCCGTACCCAGTACGTTGAGAACGTTTGTCATCATCAAAACATGACATAGAGTAACTTAGATCAATTTTTCCCTTTTTGATGATGACAAACCCAAAATTATTATTCCTCTTGAGAACCAGATTCCTCATGTGTTTCCCTGCGGATCAGACCTATAATCAACATATTATCAGCATGTTCCCCCTGCAAAGCAGAGCCATCAACAATGTTCCCCCTACGAAGCAGATCTATCTTTCATGCACCTGTTCCTCCCCCATGTTGACACCTATATAACTTCCCCCTTTTGGCATCATCAAAAAGAATAACAGAAGAAGTACCACCAAAAAGAAGTTCAGCAACATTAACTCAGGCCACTTGGGCAACACAACATAAACAATAACAAGGACAACAAGTGAATGTTAGTGCACAAAATAGAGTGATTGCCCATAGTGTGTAATTATAATAAAAGTATAGTAGTTTCAACAATGCATAATATGACAATTTAAACAACTGAAGTACCAATGTCATCAAATATAAGGATCAAAAGAGGATAAGAATTCAAGGGAATTTGGAAGGAGTGAAGGATATGGATCACTGGGCAGGAAGAAAAGTAAGGGACTAAGGCTTTGATGAGCTTGTTCATTCGTTCATTTACTCTCCTTTGATCAATGATCATCTTCTCTCTCAGTTCCTCCACCTGTTTCCTCAATCTTTCATTCTCACCCTTCAACTTAGCATTCTATTCTACCGAGAGTCTACGAGGACCTGGTGCTCAACCTGTCTGAGTAAGTTGAACCATTAATCAGATCACCAAGAATCTCCCCAAGCTTCTTCTCATCAAGAACAAACTCAGTCCATGCACATATAGCATTAGAGTGTCACATAAAACATAGAACTTTTTACTTTTTCTTCATAAACGTTGGGTCTTGGAGGAACACAGAGGTGATTTTATTTGTCGAGCTCAACAATGTCAAGAAGTTCCTCCATTTTTGCAGCAATATCAGAGTCAACACTTTGCCTAACAGCACTTTTTGAGACTTCAACGTCTTCTCCCTCCAAACCTAATGGCTCAACCTTTTTGCTTTTGTATGGAAATAGGTTCCTCACTTACACTACCCTTTCTATTCCTTAGTTGCCATGTCTCCCTCTTTCTCTTCTCAATCTGTTCACCCTTATCATTTGTTGCATCTTTCTCAGCCAAATTTTTTTCTCCATTTTTTTTATTTAATTTTTTTTCACAAATGGAGATTCTTCCACTTCATCCTCTCTTCCACAATTACCACATCAGCAGGATACACCACTTCATCATCAATCATCCTGTTTTTCTCAATCCTTTTTACTGGATCAGAGGTTCATTTAAGCACAAAACCCAAGAGAAAAAGATCATCATTAGAATTATCATCCTAAGAAGGATTTTAAGGACCGGGTACCTCATTCAGATCCTCTCTTTTTTAGTATATTCACCAATTCCTCCATCCTTCAAGGCTTCTACAAACCCAGCAACAATTTCAGCCACACGCCCTAGAATATTAAATCTACCTTGTTCCCTTTTAGTTAAACTTCCATCAAAATCTATCACAGAATTCTTGGGGTTTTGATTCTGATGGAGTTAGGTTTTTGGAAAGTGAGAGAGTTGGGTTCACTTCTGGCATATTTGGAAAGAAGGATTGTTTTGAGACAAGGTTGATTTTGGTTTTGAAGAAAAGAATCGGTTTTATTTGGGTGTAAGATAGAGAAGTGCCTTTTTTGGGGCAACGAGTCAGTTGAGAAAAAGGCTTAACATTTTAGGCATCAAAAGTTAGGAGGAGAGGTAGGAGAAAGGTAGAAACAAATTAATGACATGACACTTCAGCAGCTTAAAAAGACAAATAAGTATTGAAGAGACTACTAACCTGAGTCATAGGAACCAGGTTCCGTGACTGTTTTTTGAAAATTTTGAGCAAAGACTCCTAGAAGTGCAATTTCACTCTTACTTATTTTTGACTTGAAACTGCCATATGTGTATACCTGTAACAGTATAGATTTGAGTTAGATGTTGCCAAAAAATAGTTTTTAGCATTGTACCTTTCCTTCTTAACATAGCCAATCAACGAGGAACCAGGTCCTTCGTTGAGCTTGATCAACCCCAACTCCAGAAGACTTTTTTCAAAATGTTCCCTTCTCAGTGCCTTGGTGAAGATGTATGCTACCTGATCCTTCATCTTCCAGAACTTCATACAAATCAGAGCCTTTTCAGCAATGTCCCAGAGAAAATGGTGTCTGACATTAATGTGCTTTGTCCTCTTATATTGTACTGGGTTCAAGCTGTAAATACACCAAAGTCTTCAAGATATTGCTTGATATATACTAGTTGAGCACAACAAGAAGCAGCAGCCACGTATTCAGTTTCAGCAGTAGGAAGAGCCACACAGTTTATCTCTTTGTACCCTATTAGATCAAGCATGACCTCAGAAAATGTGTCAGTCTAGATGTGTTGTTTCTATCCACCAGATATTCAACATAATCAGCATTCATATCCAACCAAGTCAAGGTTATCAACCGAGGGACAGTAGAGAACCAGGTCCTGCATCCCTCTGAGATATCTTAGGATTCTCTTGGTAGCTTTCAGATGAGATTCCTTTGGATTGGATGGAAACCCAGCAAACAGATCCACACTAAAAACAATATCTGGTCTGCTACAGAAGTGACCCTATGATACCTTTATACATGGTCTGATTTATAGGGGAACTAGGTTCATCCAGTTTAGACAAGTAGCTATGGCGATGGGAGTGTCAATGATTTTGATGTTTCCATATCAAATCTCTTCAGCATCTTCTTGCTTTACTTGTACATCTAAGAAGAAATTTAGTTCTCTCATCATACTCATTTCTAACTCACTTCCCATGAGTTATGCACATTCTTCACATTAGGAGTCAACTGTTGCTTCAAAGATGATTCCATCAGCATAGATCTGAACAATGAGAAGGTTCCTTCCTGATTTCTTTAGAAAAAGAGTGTTGTCAATTTTCCCTCTTGTAAAGCCATTTTCTAGAAGGAATTTTGACAACCTTTCACATTAAGCACGGGGAGCCTGGCTTCCATAATAGTTATGTCAGCTGGTCCTAGAACCAGGTTCCACATACTGTTCCTCCCAAGTTGACGGAGCTCTTCTTGCATAGCTGTAATCTAGTCAGCGTTTTCCAATGCTTCCTTGATATTCTTAGGCTTTATTTCAAAGAGAGAGGCTGAAAAGGCAAGTGAGTTTCTTGTTTTTGATCTGGTTTGAATTTCTCAGCAGTTGGAGTTCCATGTACAGCATCCACAACTTTGTTTTCTGCTTCAGATATTGTGATTGAGGGACCAGGTTCCTCTATGTCGGCTGGCATCTCATCTTCAGTTCTGAGGAACAAGGTCCATGTAAATCTAGAGTAATCATCCATACTTATGAGAATATGTACCTCTTTCATCCTCTACTTGGCATCCTCATATATCCACATAGATCCATATGGAGGAAATCACGTGGCCTTGAGATACTAACTTCCTTTTTGAGTTTGAAAGATGATCTTACTTGCATTTATTTTACACATGAATCACACACACTGCGATCCTTGAACCTTGATTTGAGTAGACCATGAACTAGGTCCTTCTTGACTAATTTGTTCAGCAGCGTGAAACTTGCATGACCGAGCCTTCTGTGCCATAGCTCAGCATTATCATTAATAGCACTCAGACAGCCAGGATCCCCTTGTCACAGATTTAGGAAATACCCAGCAGAATCTCTTAGAGGACCAGGTACTCTACTGTTCAATGGAATCATACTGTTCCCGATCCTTCCAATTCCCAGAATGTATCCCTACTTGCCATTTTCAAAGGATACACTCCCTCCTTGCAGGGCCTTCAGTGAAAGGAAATCATTTGTTCTTCTAGTTATGAGCTTCGAGCAGTCGCTATCCATATGCCACTGTTGACTGCTCCCTTTCACTATTCTCTGCACACTTAAGTCAATGATTAGACTTAGGAACCCAAGCCAGCTTGGGTCCCTTATAATGGTAGAACTGGCGGATCAAACTTCTTTTTGCCCATGCAGGCAGCACATATTTTCTTTTCAGGGAACCGGGTTCCTCATCAGTATGCCTTTTTTCAACAAAGACTTTGTTTTTCTACAAAGATTGATTTTTAACTTTACAAAAGTCCTTGTAATGACCGGTTTGACCACAGTGAGTGCACAACCTATTATCAGCCACAGTTACATACTTCCTATGGGGATTATAGGAGGTTTTAGCCTTTTGGAACCTGATGCCTTGCCTGTTTCCATCATTACTCCTGTACATAGATGTTATTACATCAGAGGATCGGGCCCATTTTAGTGACTTATCAAGATCATTTTTAACCCTTTTTAAAACCTCCTAAAGTTATCTATTCTTTTTAAGCTCAGCAACAAGACTTGTTTTAACTTTCTTCAGCTCACTCTCAAGCTCAAGTTGAGCCTTTCTAACCACTTCCTCTCCCTCAGTGTTGTCCATCCATTTTTTTGTTTGTTTTTTCAACAAGTTGTGTTCTCTAGTTACTTCTTCCACTTGTTTCCTTAAATATACAATGGAAAGTACCATATCATCCCTTTCTTGCTCAGTAGCTACAATTTTCTCTACTAGAGTATTCTTATCTTTGCTAAGGGTCTCTATGGTTTCCTTCAAGTCATCAACCACTACCATCAAATTATCTCTAGACTGTTCAGTATCTCCTAGCTCTATGATTAGGGCATCTTTATCATTAACAAAACTATAATATGTATCAATTAGAATATTTGCTAATGACATCAATTTTTTCGAAGAGTAGTACTTCAGATTTCTCTGAACATCCCCAAAAGTTACCTCATCATTGTCATCCTCTTCATCCTTATCGAACTGAGCTGTCAATGAAAACAATGAATCATATTCCTTTGCTTTATTTTCCACTGCCATCATGGAGCTGCTTCCTGCATCTGGTTCCTCTTCTCATTCACTGGAGGAGTCTCCTCATGCAGCAAGAGCTTGTTTCACCATATTTTCAGCAGCATCTCTTCTTTTGAGTTTCCTATCAGGGACAAGGTTCCTCTTAGCTGCTTTAACAGTGTTGTTTTTGTAATTCTCTTGTTTCAGAAGAGGGCAGTCTTTAATAAAGTATCCAGGCTTTCCACACTTATGAAAGCAATCATTTCCTTTGAAATTCCTGCTAGAACTTCCTTTCTTTGGGATCCCACCATTTTTGCAAACCATCTTCTGAAATCTTTGTGGTCTATTGGTTGATTAACTTTCCTCGAAGTTTGGTGGATCATCCATGTAGATCCTTTCTAGGTGTTAACCTTTTAAAAAGAGCCCGCTCTGATACCAATTGTAAAAAAACTAAGAGTCTACCAGACTATATAGAGAATCGGGTTCTCTATGAGTTTTCACTAAGAAAACTTATGAACCAGACTGTATATTGATCTGGTCTAATATTAGTTTGGTATAGTGCTAACTGCGGAACCAGTATGCAAATAAGACACAGGATAAGTTCCCACTGTATAGAGAACCAGATTCTCTAGCAGTTCCTACTTTAAGCAACAAACTGTGCAACCAACCAGTACAGGGAATCAGGTTCTCTAATTGTTACCATAGTAGCTCGGCAGTAAGTAAAGAACACAGAGGATTTTTACAAGGAAAAATCCAACTCAAGGGGACAAAAACTACGACCTACACTTGTAGGCTTTCAACTTCACTAACTTGTAAACACATATTATAAGCCACTTTGTAATACCTCTATTACAAAGGATTCAACTCAACTAACTTGTGGCACTCTCACCACAAGCCACTTTGTAACTCTCTAATTACAAAGACTTTGACTAACTTGTGATACTTTCGCCACAAGCCACTTTGCCACTCTCTAGTGATAAAGACTTTAATCACTCTAACTTGTAATAACCCTATTATAAGCCACTTTGTAATAACTCTATTACAAAGGCTTTACAACTCGACTAACTCTAGCCAAGACAGAAACTTGGAGGGTTTGTGATTTTGGGTTTCCTAAAATACAACTTCTAAGAAAGCAAGATAGGAGTTATAATTGAAGAACAAATAACAAAGACTCAACAAACCTAAAGACTTAAGATATCTTCAATCTTGGATCCGGTCCTTGAGGTTGCAGTAGCTTTGTTCTTGAGAGAGGTTGTTGCAAGCACTTGAGAGAGTATTTTCGTTTCTGATTCTTGCAAGTGTTGGAGGGGGATGACTTGTGTCTTGCACAAGGTTTTTATTACAAAAGACATCACCTTAGTAATGTCAAATCTTGGTTAGTACATACCTCTTCTCAATGGGAAGTGACTGCTACACTGTCTGCAGAACTGTTGCATGTACAGTTGCAGGTAGTCACTTTCCGTAGTTGCTTTTCAGCTGTACAATTGACTTATACTTCTGTCAGGGGAACACCAAGGTATCAGATCCTTAATCTGGTTCCTGTGAATCTAAACACACATTGCCCAAATTATATTGAGTCGATTAAGTTGAATGATTGTACCAGGCATGCTTCAGGTCCTTTATCTGGTTCTTACATGAAGTAAGTTGTGTCACACCTCCTTTTTTCGCCCCCGCGAGGGGCGTAGGGGAGTTTTTTCCAATTAAAGGACAATCGAAACGGGATTTATTTATTTGTTTCAGAGTCGCCACTTGAGAGATTTAGGGTGTCCCAAGTCACCAATTTTAATCCCGAATCGAGGAAAAGAATGACTCCATATTACAGTCTGGGTACCAGAAATTCGGATAAGGAATTCTGTTAACCCGGGAGAAGGTGTTAGGCATTCCCGAATTCCGTGGTTCTAGCACGGTCGCTCAACTGTTATATTCGGCTTGATTATCTAATTTTATACATATATGAACTTTTGTGCAAATTTTAACTTTTTACCGCTTTCATAATTATTATTATTATTTTTTACAAGGAATTGCAACGTTGTGAAAATGTATCTCGAACCGCGTTACAATCAATGTACACGTGGTCATCGACACACTTTGACTCCGTTGAGATTTGGATTTGAGTCACATCAATGTGCACCCGAGTTTAAGGAAATTAAATTATTAAAGGCGCGCCTAAAGCGACTAGCGTATCATTTACTTTGGGTAGGGCCGTGAAATTTTGCTAAACGGTCCATCCCGAAGTCTAAGCAATTTTAAAGCAAATATTTACCGAGGGCCCCGCAATTTTGTATTTTTATTCGGCGAGGCTCATCTCATTCTTATTTTTAAAAGGAATTTGCAACGTCATGGACATGCATCTCGGACCACGTCACAATCAATGTACCCGTGATTAGAGACACATTTCGACTCCGTTGAGATTTGGATTTGGGTCACATAAATGTGCACCCGAGTTTAAGAATGTAATTTAATTAAATCGCGTCTAAAGAGTCTAACGCATTATTATCTTTGGGGAAGGTAGTGAAATTCACTAAACAGTCCATCCCAAATTCTAAGTATTTATTATGACCAATTATTGAGGGCCCCACAATTTGCATTTTTAGATGGCGAGGCTCGTCTCATTATTTTAAAAAAAAGGATAATCTTAGCACGACTACATTTTTTATTTTTCATTTTTCTCTAAAATAAATGAAGAAAAGATCCTACTTTATTTACATACTTCGAGTTATTATAGTTAAGTTTCGAAAGTGAGTCGTTTAAAGAGTTTACATGGGCAGCGCATAGAATATTCTACATACAGACAGTAAAAGAAAGAAAAGACTACATTAAACTACAACTTCAAATCTTTCACATTTTTGCATTCATGCTTCGAGTGGCTTACAAGATGAACCAGTGTATCAGTTTGTGTACCTGGTATTTGGAAAGCAAGGAAAGAAGATGAAGATCAGTAGAAGCAACAGTAGTGTAAATACACAGCAACAACAGCAACCCCAGCAGCAATTCGACCCAGGTTCAAGGCCCAGAAAACTTTGAAAAAAACCGAACAACTCAATAGAACAAAACCAAAAGTATGTAAACAAACTAAACAACAATAACCCACGCGTGTATTAAACCCGAAACTTCTCACTTTGTTTTTGTTCTCTTTTTAAAGTCTACCACACTCTCTTCGGATTTTCAATTGTATTCCTCTCTCCCAAAATTCTCCCAAAAACCCTCTTTCTAAAAATTCTCCTCCTAAAATCTCTTAAAATTCCTCCTAAAATCTCTCCCAAAATTCCCCTCCTTCTCAAAATTCTTCTCCCAAAATTCCCCTTATATACAAAGCAAGACCCCCTTTTACCTCTTTCCCCTTTAACTTTTATTATTACCCACACTTTTACTTTAGTAAAAGTAGTCAACGTGCCCCCCCCCCCCCGTGTTCCCTCTTTTGAAAAGTAGTCAAAGTGGGCCCCCGTGTTCCCTCTTTTTGAAAAGAAGACATTATTACCCACCTTTTCCTTTTTGCTTTTATCATTATGTCTTGTCCCCACCATAATTAAATAATCTGCAATTTGTTAATTCCCGTATTACCCCTAAAACTACTGTTACTGCCCTGATTCAAAATCTGTTATAATTTCAAAAATCTGTCCAAATAACAATTATCGCACATTTAAATTGCAATTAACTATAAAAATCACACAATTTAGACGTTAAATGCTAAAAATGCAACGTACATTATTTTTATGATTTTGTAAAACAAACTTAAATAAATATTAAATGTAAATGCGACATATTTTTGTAATTTTTTTTATTAATTTAACCAATAAACACGCACAGACAGAAATACAAATAATTATCAAAAATGCCACAAAAATTTTAAAATTGCCCACAAAGTAAAATTATTTTATTTTGGATTTTTTGGGAGTAATTCTCTCATAGGGCAAAAATCACGTTCTTACAGCTGCCCCTCTTTGCCCGAAGTCACGAAGGGTTTTCGTGCAAAGATAAAGTGAGCGATTTTTGCCCATCCGAATACTCCGTGTGAAGCATTTTTTTTTGAAAAAGGTTTAACCGAACCTTTGCTTCAAAGGTTTCCTACATATCCTGGGCTAAACAGGAATCAAGTCAATGTAGTTCGGGAAGTTTTGGTAGCTGGGACTACCATGGGACTGCAATGTTACTGTTGTTGTATGTTATTACTACTGCTTACCGATCTCCTTGTTACACCGTGCTTAAAATAAAACAAGAAGCTAGGCTAGACTGAAATTTGTTCTTGTTGCCTTGCTTTCGTGTCGGCTTGTGTTTCCTCCGGTGCTTTTCTTCCGATGCTTTTCTTCCTTTTGACCCATGCACTTGAGTTTGTGCTGGGACCTCTTGTTGCAACCTTTTGCTTCCCGGTGCTGGGGATTTTTATGGTTTCCTGCTGGGGATTCCAGTTGTAACCCTCTATTTTATTGTCTTCTGACTTGATCTTGAAATGTATTCCTCTGTTCTATGGGCGGGCTCCCAACTTCAACACTTGAAATGAAAAGACTGAAATGTATTCCTCTGTTCTATGGGCGGGCTCCCAACTTCAACACTTGAAATGAAAAGACTGAAATGTATTCCTCTGTTATATGGGCGGGCTCCCAACTTCAACACTTGAAATGAAAAGACTGAAATGTATTCCTCTGTTATATGGGCGGGCTCCCAACTTCAATGCTTGAAATGTAAAGACTGAAATGTATGCCTCTGTTATATAGGCGGGCTCCCAACTTCAATACTTGAAATATAAAGACTGAAATGTATGCCTCTGTTATATGGGCGGGCTCCCAACTTCAATACTTGAAATATAAAGGCTGAAATGTATTCCTCTGTTATATGGGCGGGCTCCCAACTTCAACGCTTGAAACGTAAAGACTGAAATGTATGCCTCTATTATCTGGGCAGGCTCCCAACTTCAACGCTTGAAATGTAAAGACTGAAATGTATTCCTCTGTTATTATGGAAGGGCTCCCAACTTCAACACTTGAAAAGTAAAGACAGAAATGTATGCCTCTGTTATATGGGCGGGCTCCCAATTTCAACACTTGAAATGAAAAGACTGAATGTATGCCTCTGTTATATGGGCGGGCTCCCAACTTCAACACTTAGAAAATAAACGCCATTCCTCTCTTCAGGCGGGCTCCTGATTTCAACAACTTTGAAAATAAACGCCATTCCTCTCTTTAGGCGGGCTCCTGATTTCGACAACTTTGAAAATAAAATGCCATTCCTTTCTTTAGGTTGGCGAGATTTCAATAACTTTTAAAATAAAACGTCATTCCTCTCTTCAGGCGGGCTCCTGATTTCAACAAACAACTTTAAAAATAAAATGTCATTCTTTTCTTTAGGTTGGCGAGATTTCAACAACTTTTAAAATAAACGCCTCTCCTCTCTTCAGGCGGGCTCCTGATTTCAACAACTCTTGATTAAAATAAATGTCATTCCTCTCTTCAGGCGGGCTCCTGATTTCAACAACAACTTTTTAAAATAAAATGTCATTCCCTTTTTAGGTTGGCGAGATTTAAACAACTTTTAAAAATAAACGTCATTCCTCTCTTCAGGCGGGCTCCTGATTTCAACAACAACTTAGGAGGAAATGCCTCTCCTATGGGTAAAAACTAAACTTAGGAGAAAATGCCTCTCCTATGAGTAAAATAAACTTAGGAGGAAATGCGTCTCCTATGGGTAAAACTAAACTTAGGAGGAAATGCATCTCCTATGGGTAAAACTAAACTTAGGAGGAAATGCGTCTCCTATGGGTAAAACTAAACTTATGAGGTGCGTCTCCTATTGGTAAAGGCGTGGAATATATTCCCTTGTTATACAGGTGGGCGCCTAAAATATGAAATGGACAGACAAAAAAGTATTCCTCTCGTTATTCAGGTGGGCGCATGTCTTCAACAACAACTTTGAAAATAAAATCCTATTCGAGGGCGGATGAACCCAAAATATCCTATTCGAGGGCGGATGAACCCAAAATATCCTATTCGAGGGCGGATGAACCCAAAATATCCTATTCGAGGGCGGATGAACCCAAAATATCCTATTCGAGGGCGGATGAACCCAAAATATCCTATTCGAGGGCGGATGAACCCAACATATCCTATTCGAGGGCGGATGAACCCAACATATCCTATTTGAGGGCGGATGAACCCAACATATCCTATTTAAGGGCGGATGAACCCAACATATCCTATTCGAGGGCGGATGAACCCAAAATATCCTATTCGAGGGCGGATGAACCCTTGAAAATGTCTTACCTCGAAAACTCGCTGTGGATTATTTTGCGGGGGATGAATTTTCACTTTTTTCCTTACCCACTCTGGGTTGCCCAAAACTCTGTCGAGGATGCTTCTACATCTCGATGATCCGCTGAGGATAACACTGCTAAGGATAACTATGCTGAGTAAATATGTTATCTTACTCCTTCCAGAACTACTTCCTTTTGAGTAGGATGTTTCATTCCCCTGCAAACTACTTCCCCCTTTTTTTCTTTTTTTTCTTTTTTTTTTTATTTTTTATTTTTTTGTAGCTTCTTCCTTCGAAGACTAACTCCCTTAAGACTCGTTTTGCCTTTCCCCGAAAAGAACCGCTGAGGATACCGATTTTCACCAAACTTGTGTTGGACTCCTCGAAACTGCTAGGGATAACACTTTTGGGGAATTATTTACTTACCTGTTGGGGGATAAAATGTTATCAGCTGGGGATAACGCTGTCGAAGATAACACTGCTGGGGGATTCTGACTCCTTCAGAACTAGTGCTTCCCTCTTCGGGAGGCTGTTGGGAATGATACTGGCCTTTTGCTCTTCTGAGCACAAGTTTCATCCCTTTGTTGGGGAACAGCTTCCTCCATCGAAACTTATTATGTTGGGGGAAACACTGGTTCTAAGACCACTTCCCTTGAGACTGGCGTTATCTTTATTCTTCCCCGAATGGGTACCTGACTTCCAGAAAATTTTCTAAATGGAAAGAAAATTTTCTGCCCCAGTTTGATAATATCCCTTGTGGCATGTATTTCTGGCATCATTGCCATTTCCTTTACCTGTTTCAAATCAAACAAAATTTGTTAGTTTAAAACATGGTGGTTGGTTGTGATACTCCTACTGGGATGGTTTTCCCTTTTTCCTTCCTTGCTCTGCGTTGCACAACTTGTTGGGGATGATATTATTTGCTGGGGATAATCCCTTTCTGCTGGGGATATCCCTCTTCTTTTGTGGCATAGCTCGGAAACTGGCATTTCCCCGACCTTTTAGTCTAGTATGAATTTCCCCAAATCATGCTCACTGCTCTCCTTGCTTTGTTCAACGGGCCTTGGCCTTGAGGTTTATAACCTTTGATTTCGGCAAGGGTATCCCTCTTGACACTTGTCAATCCTTTTGTCAATTCCCTTTTGCTGGGGATATCTTTTTTTGACACTGGCCTCGCGTTTGTTCCTCGCTGACTATACCACTTGGATGTACTAGTCAGATCTCATCTGGCATAATTGGAAAGCTGATGGCATATTTTGAAGTCAATTCTCACTTGTTCTGACCAAACAGACTCTATTGGGGAATTTTTTTTCTATGAAAGGAAAAGGATAAAAGGGAACAGAATAAAAAGACAAAGGAAAAGATGACTCTTTAACAAAAGAAACTATGAATAAAAACCTATCAAACGCAGATACCGACTCTAATGGTCATGACATGCACATGTGGCCTATCCTCCGTCGTCAATCGTCTTTCAAGACCTTCAATTGGCAATTCCCCATCTGATTCTCAATCTTATTCGACTTGTAGTGCCCGAAGGTTTTCACTATCAAGTCTCTCTCATTTTGGTTTTTCTCTCAGCTTTCATCGCTTTATGGTGTCCGTAAAGATTTTCACCGATAAGACTCTCTCATTTGTATCACTTTCCAGCTGGGGATTTAGCGTGTTGCCGGCATGACTCTTTCTGCTGGGGCTTAGAGTCCTTTCTGCTGTGGAACAGAGTGTTATGTACACCGGTAAGACTCTCATTTGTCTGACTTGACATCTTTTGAAGACTGATCAGAAGGCCTTTCTTTGGACCGTAATGTGGGTTTTGGATAGGCTAGAAAGAAAGGGTATTAAAGGCTCAAAAAATGCATTAATTTTGGGTTATTAGTTACAACCTTCGGAATTAGATTTATTTACAACAAACGCAACATTTGCCCCAGTTTCTTGCTTGGGGATATCTTAATTGATTTTTTTTTCATTTTTCAAAATTATGACCGAGCAGTGAAGCGCCTACGTATCCTCTTTGAGGAATCAGGTCAAACGTAGTTCCCAATTCCTCTTTTTTCATTTGACTTTCCTTTGTTTTTTTTTGTTATCATTTTTCTTTTCTTTTCTTTTTTTTCTTTTCTCTTTTTTCGTTTTGTTATTTTCTTTTCTTTCTTCTTTTTTTCTTCTTTTCTTTACCTGTCATGCTTGCGTTTTCTAGTCGTTTCTACTGATTCCGAACGAGGGGTATGAAAGAAAAATAAATAAGGCTCGAAAGGGGTAACGAAGGATAAAGTGTTTAGGTAGGAGAACAAAATGCCTTCGTCATTCCAGTCTTCAAAATATGCCAAATGCAAACAACACAATTAAATAAAGATTTGTAGCCTCTTCTGATGGTGCTGGACTTGACAATTATATTTAACATCTGCTTGTTCATTTGTCATTTCTAAAGCACCGTTGGGCGACACTCTCACTCTCATTATCATGAAAGGTGAATCTTGCTTTTAACGGTTTTCTTTGTGTTTTACTTGCCCTAGTTCTGTATGACTCGAGCTCCGAATAATCTCAACCGTCCTTATTTAATTTAAATGTTCTGATCACCTTTCTGGGGTTTTATGATTTACTTTTAAGACTAGGCCCAAACTGTGTGCGCATGTCATGTCACCAGAATCGGCGCTGAACAAAAATGATAAAAGGACTAAACAAAAAGATGACTGGAAATAATAAAAGACCGGATTTTGCTTTAGACTACCGGTGAAATGGTTTGAATAACAAAAACAAACAAAAACAAACCAAAATAAAATCCTAAAACAACCTGGACAAACTTAAACAAACCGCTATGACAAAACGGAAAGATAAGACGGTTTGACACAAGACAATATCCGAATTACAAACCTAAGAATAATCCGGACAACAGAAACGACAACAAAATAAGCCACCAAAAGCTTCTCTCTTGCTAACCAAGGAACAGAGCGTCCCCCCACTTCATCAAAACTGGCATCTTAGCCATTGAGCTTCGCATCAATATTGCCTAGACCATTACCAACTTCAATATCATCAACCTTAGTCAACAAGTCCCCAATAGGATTTGAGTGCTTCTGCTATCAGGCCTGATCCCCGCAAAGTGTGCATCATGATGTGCGGGTAAAGGATTCCGCGCGATGTTCTGGGTGTCATTGTCCGCTTACCACAAACCAACCACCTTAACCTTCCTTGCGATTCAAAACAAACAGGTTAGAATGGACTTAGTCGGTCCCCATTATTAACAACATCTTTTTTTCTTTTCTTTTTCTTTTTCTTTTTTTCGATTTTTTTTTCATTTTTTCAGTTTTTCATTTTTTCTTTTCATCATTTTTTCATTTTTTTTTTGTTGTGGTTGAATCTTATGGAGATTGCCTACGTATCATGACCCCGCATGAATCAGACCTTGCGTAGTTCGGACAAGTAAACTAACTGATTTTGAAAACAAACATATTTTCCTTTTTTTTTTTTGAAAACAAAGCAAACTAAAATAAAGGACTTTTTCCTACACACTTCCTGTTTTTTTTTTGGGTAAACAAATAATTTTAAAAGTAAATATATTTCGGCAGAGTTCCAACAGTACTTGGACACTGGGTTTTTCTAAAATAATCAATTAACTCCCTAACTGTTATTTCTCTCTTTTTCTCTTTTTTTTTCAATTTTCCAACGTTTCCGAGATTCAAAAACCGGTCAACATGCGGGTTCAGAATAAATGCACAGCACAAATAGGATGCAGCAGGATGGTCTTTTCATTTCAGGTTGCTAGTCCTAGACGGACCCAACCCCTGTGTTGAGTCCCCTAAGTCAAATGCAACATGATGCAAATAATCATTCCTACTAGGGATCCGTCATGAAGTCATGTTATTCTATGTTCAAAACCTGAGTCGGTGTTCTAGACTGTGTACCCGAGCAGACAACTCAAGTCGAGGAGGGGGCAACTTACCGGGAACCAAAAGGCCATCCGGCTTCATAACTTATCCGAGCCTCTTTTTTATTTCAGGGTATGACACTAACAGAATAGGGAGTCTCAACCAATAAGCACATCCCCGGAGGTGAAGAGAGAAGGATTCGGCACAGTTTATATATACAGTCAAATAATATCAAAGCGGTAAAAGCAGCATTTAGCATATTAGGCTCAAACATGTAAAAATCAGATAAAGCCAAATATAACAATTTATCTAAGCTCGAATTTCTAACCCTGAACCAGTGGTTCTGGGTTCAAATGTCCCCAGCAGAGTCGCCAAAGCTGTCACACCTCCTTTTTCGCCCCCGCGAGGGGCGTATGGGAGTTTTTTCCAATTAAAGGACAATCTAAACGGGATTTATTTATTTATTTCAGAGTCGCCACTTGGGAGATTTAGAGTGTCCCAAGTCACCAATTTTAATCCCGAATCGAGGAAAAGAATGACTCCATATTACAGTCTGCGTACCAGAAATCCGGATAAGGAATTCTGTTAACCCGGGAGAAGGTGTTAGGCATTCCCGAATTCCGTGGTTCTAGCACGGTCGCTCAACTGTTATATTCGGCTTGATTATCTGATTTTATACAAATATGAACTTATGTGCAAATTTTAACTTTTTACCGCTTTCATAATTATTATTATTATTTTTTACAAGGAATTGCAACGTTGTGAAAATGTATCTCGAACCGCGTTACAATCAATGTACCCGTGGTCGTCGACACACTTTGACTCCGTTGAGATTTGGATTTGGGTCACATCAATGTGCACCCGAGTTTAAGGAAATTAAATTATTAAAGGCGCGCCTAAAGCGACTAGCGTATCATTTACTTTGGGTAGGGCCGTGGAAATTTTGCTAAACGGTCCATCCCGAAGTCAAAGCAATTTTAAAGCAAATATTTACCGAGGGCCCCACAATTTTGTATTTTTATTCGGCGAGGCTCATCTCATCTCATTCTTATTTTTAAAAGGAATTTGCAACGTCATGGACATGCATCTCGGACCACGTCACAATCAATGTACCCGTGATTAGAGACACATTTCGACTCCGTTGAGATTTGGATTTGGGTCACATAAATGTGCACCCGAGTTTAAGAATGTAATTTAATTAAATCGCGTCTAAAGAGTCTAACGCATTATTATCTTTGGGGAAGGTAGTGAAATTCACTAAACAGTCCATCCCAAATTCTAAGTATTTATTATGACCAATTATTGAGGGCCCCGCAATTTGCATTTTTATTTGGCAAGACTCGTCTCATTATTTTTAAAAAAAGGATAATCTTAGCACGACTACATTTTTTATTTTTCGTTTTTCTCTAAAATAAATTAAGAAAAGATCCTACTTTATTTACATACTTCGAGTTATTATAGTTAAGTTTCGAAAGTAAGTCGTTTAAAGAGTTTACATGGGCAGCACATAGAATATTCTACATATAGACAGTAAAAGAAAGAAAAGACTACATTAAACTACAACTTCAAATCTTTCACATTTTTGCATTCATGCTTCGAGTGGCTTACAAGATGAACCAGTGTATCAGTTTGTGTACCTGGTATTTGGAAAGCAAGGAAAGAAGATGAAGATCAGTAGAAGCAACAGTAGTGTAAATACACAGCAACAACAGCAACCCCAGCAGCAATTCGACCCAGGTTCAAGGCCCAGAAAACTTTGAAGAAAACCGAACAACTCAATAGAACAAAACCAAAAGTATGTAAACAAACTACTTTTATTATTACCCTCTTTCTAAAAATTCTCCATTAAAACCCCTCTTTCTAAAAATTCTCCTCCTAAAATCTCTTAAAATTCCTCCCAAAATCTCTCCCAAAATTCCCCTCTTTCTCAAAATTCTTCTCCCAAAATTCCCCTTATATACAAAGCAAGACCCCCTTTTACCTCTTTCCCCTTTAACTTTTATTATTACCCACACTTTTACTTTAGTAAAAGTAGTCAACGTGGCCCCCCGTGTTCCCTCTTTTGAAAAGTAGTCAAAGTGGGCCCCCGTATTCCCTCTTTTTGAAAAGAAGACATTATTACCCACCTTTTCCTTTTTGCTTTTATCATTATGTCTTGTCCCCACCATAATTAAATAATCTGCAATTTGTTAATTCCCGTATTACCCCTAAAACTACTGTTACTGCCCTGATTCAAAATCTGTTATAATTTCAAAAATCTGTCCAAATAACAATTATCGCACATTTAAATTATAATTAACTATAAAAATCACACAATTTAGACGTTAAATGCTAAAAATGGAACGTACATTATTTGTATGATTTTGTAAAACAAACTTAAATAAATACTAAATGCAAATGCGACATATTTTTGTAATTTTTTTTATTAATTTAACCAATAAACACGCACAGACAAAAATACAAATAATTATCAAAAATGCCACAAAAATTTTAAAATTGCCCACAAAGGAAAATTGTTTTATTTTGGATTTTTTGGGAGTAATTCTCTCATAAGGCAAAAATTACGTGCTTACAAGTTGTTTTACCTTCCTTGATTGTATTTATATATGTGTGACATCACTTACGATTATGTAAGCAAGGTAGGTAAAAAGCTTTCCATAGAAAGTTGACTATTATACTGTTTCTGTGCATTAGCGTGTGCAGGCAGCACTTTTCTGCTGGAGAGTTGACTTCATACAGTCTCTCCGGGAACTGGTAGGGACTTGTTTTCTCAGATGTTCCTTCCTCTCTGAAGAGTTGAGTTATATTTCACACTGGATCCCAACCTGGAACTTTGTGATCTCAAGGTCTTGTAGATGTGTAACAGGTTTCGTATCTGGTTCTGAATGATAAGTTTGTTAGATCATCAAAACATAAAGTAAAGTACTTATGCGCAAGGTACTTGTAAAGTATATGATCATCAACATGCTATTTTGTATGTTGGATTGCATGTTATAACTATAGTCAAAGTTTGTACACATGCATACATCTCTGCATGTTTATCTCTCTATCCATCTGTATCATACATGTTTCTATCTTGTTCATATGCATACATCTCTACATATGATTTTCTGATATGGACCGAGGTTGGTATGATGGGACATTCTGTGCGGTTGTTATGATCATGGCATGAAAATTCATTATGTGTGGTTGATGACTAATTTCTGAGATGACATGATTGATTATGGAGCTATAATTCTCGGACGGATGAATTTTGATCCATCCCTCTAGAATCACGTGATCATCTATTTTACCTTGTGTCATCTATGTGCAGTGTTACTGGACACCAGGAAGGTCTTGGGCATGGGGAGGTATCGATTGAGATAAATTTGGAGTCTTTATCATGCATGGACCTTCCAGACTCATGTAGAAGTATTCATACACATGCTAACTATTACAAATCATCTTTATATGAAGATTTGTTGCCTTGATTATGCCTATGCTTTTGATTCCTTATTTGGACATAACAATCTAGGCTTTTAATTCCTTATTTGGACATAAGGTTCGCAGACGGGTCGGGCCTGGACCAAATGGGCCTTGTGGGTCGGTCATATATGGGCCCGAGCTTCGTGGGCCGGGCTTAAACGGTCCCGGGCTTCGTGGGCTTTTGGAGGTAACTAGACCAGGACCGGAACCACGAACTAATAGTCCCGGACTAAGTGGGCCAGTCCCGGGCCTATATGGGCCTAAGTGGGTTTGGCATATTATTTTTAAAAAAAAATTATCTAAGGCAATTTCTTGTAAATTATATAGCTTATATATATTATATATAACTATATCTATTATTATATATAACTATATCTATATATAATATATATCTATATATATAAGTAGGCCTAAGTGGGCTTGGTTTGTTTTAAAAAAAATTATCTAAGGCAATTTCTTGTAAATTATATTATATAGTTGTGACTTAAAAAAATTTAATTCAAATTTAAAAGACAAAATATTGTAAAATGATATTAAAAGGAATGCATTATAATTTTTATTATTATGACAGTAACAAAACATGGCCCAGTCTTTCTTAGTCTCCCCCCTCCCCCCAGTGGAATAAGCACAACCAAGGTGCTAATACCACAATTGAGAAGAAAAAGAAACTAATCAAGATGTGCCAAAATACAAGTTACATATTAATTTTACATGGTATCTCTTACAAATTTTATAAATCCATCAAGGTTCGGAGGAATTTCCGTTTGTGGTGGTGGAAAACCGCTTCCGGGCGAAGCTGCATCCTCTGCAAGTTTAGCTAATATTTCTTCGTAAGTTTCGTCTACCTCTGCTTGTGATTCAGCAAGTCCAAAATTTCTTCATTCCGAATGGATCCAATCTCTGAAAAGTACTGAGTTTTCCAAGCTCTCCCTCATAGATGCTCTATAATCACCGAGTTGAAGTCTTGTTTGACTGAAAGCGCTCTCTGATACCATTGTTGAAGCTTGAATGGTTAAAATGTCTCGGGTCATCCTTGAAAGGATCGGAAAGTGTTTTCCTTTGTCCTTCCACCATTCCAAAAGATTAAATGAGCCGTCGGGATTCACTTCCTCAAGTCCCTGTGACAAATAAACTTCAAGCTCATTTAGTTGTGAACAATCACTAGTGCTACAACCTTGAGAACTCCTGAACCCGGTCCAAGCAGTAAGTGCTCTTACTCCTGCAGTTCTTTTAGATGATTGAGAACTAGAAGAAGAAGGAGTTGGAATATTTGGTATATCATTATCTATTGCAATTTGATAAGCACTATAAATAGTTTGAGCATTTATTTTAATTGAGGCTTCTGCGTCCGAAAGTGTAGACAACTCCTCATCTTCAAGTGCTAAACCATTATAAATAGATTGATACCAATATTGAGGACCTCCTAATTTCATAGTAGGATTTAATAAGGCAGTAACACCATAAATAGGGGGAATAGGGAAAAAATATTTTTTAAATTTCTTTGTCATAGAATCAATAGCTTCTTCATAAATTTCTCCACCCTCTAAAAAATAAGCAAACAAATTTGCAAGTTCTGCAAGATAAACTAAACATTTTGAAATAGTAGGATAACATTGCCCAGAAAATTCATTTGTAGCTACATGAATTCTTTCTAAAAAAATCTACAAGCATTTTAACATTAGCTCAATCCGCATTTTTAAGGTGCTCATCATCATCACTTACATGAGCATTAAACATTGCGTTTATGGGGTTTCTATATTCATATGCAACAACTAAACTTCCATACATATAATTCCATCTAGTTGGACGAGGTTTAGGAACCTTTCTTTCTCTTAGGCTAAATTCATCACATCTTTTAAAATATTCTCTAAGTCTACTTCTACGGTTTGAATAAAAAAGCCAGTGAAGAGCCATTTTAACCTTTTTAATTTCAACATTTAATATTCTCATACCATCACCCATAATTAAATGGTAAATAGACACATACATCTAACATGAAAAATGTTACTAAATGCAGGATTTAGTGTAGTTGTAAGCATATGATTTTTGCCCTATGAGAGAAATACTCCCAAAAAATTTAAAATAAAATAATTTTCCTTTGTGTGCAATTTTGAGAATTTTTGTGGCATTTTTGATAATTATTTGTATTTTTGTCCATGCATGTTTATTGGTTAAATTAATTAAAAAAATACAAAAATATGTTGCATTTGTATTTAGGATTTAATTCTACAATTAGGAGCAATTAAGTTTGTTTTTACAAGAACAAAATATCATAAAAATATTGTACGTTGCATTTTTAGCATTTAATGCCCAAATTGTATGATTTTATCGTAATTGCTATTTAATTGTGTGTTAATTGTTATTGAGAGTTAATTTGCACTTTTATAAATTAATTTAGTTCTACATGATAATTTTGGATTTTTAGAATTTAGTTTTAGTTTAAGAAAAAATAAAAGAAGAAAAAGAAGCAATAAAAGAGGAAGAAAATCGGATTGGGCCACCTTCTAATTTAAATCAACCATGGCCCAAATCAAATAACCCCACAGGGTCGACCGACCCAGTCCGCCCCATAACCCAAACTAATCCCAACCCCCATTTTCATTTTTTTTACCCTAAAAAACCCTAAAAGCTACCCGCCCGCCCCTCTCTTCTTCTTCTTCTCCAAAACCACCCCACTTTCCCCTCGTCCCAAGCTCCTATGGCTGACCCCAACCCAGCAAACCACACCCTTGTCATCTCCATCCTCACGTCCAAATAGCCCCCTCTCCGTTCAACCAGTCCATCGCCACCAACGACCCTCCCCGTCCGCCATTGAAACCCAACGTCCAAACAACCATGGCTGCCTGCGTCGTCCACCCAAACCACCATCACTGCTGCTTCTTCTTCTTCGTCCCCATAGGTCCCAAACGACCATCTTCTAAACAGCATCATGTCCAAACGAACCCCATCGGCTTCTGCTTCGTCCAGTCGACGACCATAACACCATTACTGCTGCCTTTGTCAAGCTCCAACCAAACGTTGCTGCTTCTTCTGCTTCACCTCCCATGACTGCCTCGTCGACCTCCAGCAAAGAACACCCAAGAACCCACTGCTGCTGTTTCACCTCAAAACACACACATGCACAGCCTCACGTCCAAACACATAGATGATGCTGCTTCATCTCCTCTCTCGTCAAACATCTGCTCAACACACGCACACACAGCCCCACTGCTGCTGCTTCCACGACCACACGCACACATACAGAGGAAAAGCGAGGCAATCTGGTTAAAGTCCGGCGAAGTTCTGTCAAGGTCTCGTTTGGTTTTGTTTGAGTCCGTTGTTGTTCGTCGTTCGGTGAGGTCCAGTATGAGTTCGTCAAGGTTAAAAGAGAAGGTGGGTTTTCATTGAAGTCGAGATCCGTTAGGTCATTGGCAGTCTTGGTTCGAGTTTGCCATTTCCGTTCGAGTTCGTCGTTGGTCATTTCCGGTCAGTTGGTTTAAGTTTCATTTCTGTCCGTATTTTGTTTGATATTCTCGGATTTAAAATCAGTATATGTTTGATTTTTTTCTTGTTCGTTGTTATCATTTCTTGATTATTTCTTCAGTTTGTTTTATGTTCTTGTTTAGTTTTAATATAGAAGTGTTTAGTTTAATCATGTTGTTAGTTTTAATTTAAAGTTCAATTGATTATTGAGTTTAGTGATTTGAATCTACTTGTTTGTTATGTTCAATTTGTTACTGTTATTGAATCTAAAAGTATGTTTGTTGTTAAAAAATATTGTTTAGTCAAAAAATATTGAGTTTCTAGCCTAAATTTGTTCATGAAATTTGATTAGGAATTGGTTACAGCTGATGTATTTTGGTTAGAATTGATTAGGTGAATTGGTTATAGCTGATGGGGGTAGAATGATAAATTGCAGTATTTTCAGGGGTAGAATGGTAAATTGCAGTATTTTTAAGAGCATTTTCGAGATTTTAAATGAGTCTTAAAAATAATTACTGAGTGCTCTGTCCACTAAGTATTCAATAATATTAAAATAATACGTAGTGGGGGACAAGACATAATGGTGGGGAATTAATACATTGTTTAATATAGTGGGGGACAAAGCATGCGGTAGTGGGGCAATAAGGGAATTAAATAAGGAAAAGACATGTAGTAGTGGGATTACGGGGCTCAAGAAGATGGGACCTCTTCTTTATTTGATTAATTGTTTAAAGTGGTCTATTTTGAACATAAATAAGGGGAGTTTTGGCAGAATTAGAGAAGACTTTTAAAATCTTGGGGGATGGACACAAAGAAAAAAAAAAGGTTTTCCTGAATATTAAGGAGAAGAATTCCGAAAATATTGAAAAGGGGGATTCGAATAAGAAAAAGGGGATTGGCTGAGAGAGGGGAAGAATTCCGAAAATATTGAAAGGGAATAGGAGATTGGCTGAATATTGAGGAAAAATTTTGAAGGAGATTCGAAAGAGTATACACCCGATATACAATCTGCATACACTGGATATACAGAGGGGTCAGAATTTAATGGGTAAACATTAACTGGTCTTTCAATCTAAAAAAGATTCACTTTGTTTCTGCCCGTTGATTGTTGTTGGTGTTTCTGGATTTTCATTTGATTTGTTTCCTTGAGTTTGGTTGGTTATTTGCTACTACTTCACTGGTTATTGCTGGATTTTTGTTTGATTTTAAAATCTGTCACTGGTTTCTCGTTGATGGTTGTTACTGGTTGCGAGGTGTTGCTGTTGTTATATGCTACTGCATTTCTGCTGATCTTCCTCTTCTTTTACTTCCAATATCAGGTACACAAATTGATACACTGGTTCTTGTAGAATGGAAACTGAAGCATAAATATGAAATGAAGAGTTGAAGTTCTGAATTTATCTTAGTTATATTCTGAATTTTAGTTGTGTATATACATTATTTGGTTTCCTCTAATCAGAATCATGTAGTTGTTTAATATATAATGGAACATCTGACAGTAGCTTAGTGGACGAACTGCCTATGTATTGCTAAAAAAAATAAATGATGTAGTAACTTTGTTCAGATAGTTCGTTATTGTTTGATGATTATCATATCTCAAAAAGCATGTTAGCTGATTTAGACTATTCTTAAACATTCAACAGTTAGCTCATTAAACGAATAGACCGTTTCGGAACTTGTAGGAATATTGTTTAGCTAGATACTATTGGTTAATTTCAGCATGTTAATGGTTTAGGATTAAAATTAAATTGCCAAGTTTTTTTTAAATTTGACAAACTGTGAGCATGTGTAGTATAATGTAACTAGGTAGTAACATGTGAATGAGATGGCCCAAGTCCAGTTTTGTGCCATACACGTTAGGCCTGGGTCCACGTTCGCCAACGGGCTGTCCATATTGTGTTTACATTCTGATTTAACAAATTGCGTTCGAAACCCGACTATAACAATTCGTAAGCATGTAAATAAATTAGGATCTTTTCTCTTTCATTTTTAGAGACAAATTTAATAGAAAAAATGTAGGCACTTTAGGATTATCCTTTTTAAAACAAATGAGATGAGATGAGCCCAATAAAAAGTTGTGGGGCCCTCAATAATTGGTTAATAATTGTATAGGCTTCGGGATCGGTCGTTTAGCAAATTTCACGGCCTTACCAAAAAATAATGATACGCTAGTCGCTTTAGGCGTGCCTTTAACAATTTACTTTCTTAAATTCAGGTGCACATTTATATGATCCAAATCCAAATCTCAACAGAGTTGAAATGTATCGATAACCACGAGTACATTGATGTGACATGGTTTGAGATACATTTTTAAAAATATTGTAATTCTCTATTAAAATAATAATAATAATAATAAAAGCGGTAAAGAGTTTAAAGTTTGCACATAAGTTCATAATTGTATAAAGTCAGATAATCAAGCCGAATATGACAGTTGAGCGACCGTGCTAGAACCACGGAACTCGAGAATGCCTAACACCTTCTCCTGGGTTAATAGAATTCCTTATCCGAATTTCTGGTGCGCAGACTGTTAAACAGAATCATTCTTTTCCTCGATTCGGGATTCAACCGGTGACTTGGGACACCATAATCTCCCAAGTGGCGACTCTGAAATAAATAAATAAATCCCGTTTCGATTGTCCTTTAATTGAAAAAAAAACTCCCTTCCGCGCCGCTTCGCGGTGGCGCGGGCGAAAAAGGAGGTGTGACAGCTCTGGCGACTCTGCTGGGGACTTAACCCAGAACCACTGGTTCAGGGTTAGAAATTCGAGCTTAGATAAATTGTTATATTTGGAGTTATCTGATTTTGTTACATGTTTGGGCCCAATGTGCTAAATGGTGCTTTTACCGCTTTGATATTATCTGAATTGTATATAAACTATGCCGAAACCCTTCTCTTCTTACCTTCGGGGATGTGCTTACTGGTTGAGACTCCCTATTCTGTTAGTGTCATACCCTGAAATAAAAGAGGCTCGGAAAGTTTCTAAGCCGGCTAGCCTTTTGGTTCCCGGAAAGGAGCTCCTTCCTCAACTCGAGTTGTCCGCTCGGGTACACTGTCTAGAATATATACCCAGGTTGAACCTAGAATAACTTGACTTCATGTCGGATCCCTAGTAGGAACGTTTATTTGCATCATGTTGCATTTGACTTAGGGGACTGAATATCTACTGGGAGGTAACCCAGAATCTCTGGTTCAGGGTTCAAAAATTCGAGCTTAGAATAATTGTTATTATTTGGCTTTATTTATTATCTGATTTTATTACATGTTTTAGCCTAAATGTGCAAAATGTTTCTCTTACCGCTTTGATATTATCTGAACTGTATATATAAACTGCTACGAAATCCCTCTCTTCTCTCTCTTGAGTAGTGCACGCTGGTCGTGACTTCTTTCTGTTAGTGTCCTATTCCAAAATAGAACAAGGATTCGGAGGAGTTGCAAAATCGGATGATCTTTTGGTTACCGGTACGCAGTTCCCATCCTCAGCTCGAGTCCGCTCGGGTAAGCCAGGTCTAGAACAAACACCCAGGATAAACCTAGTATAACAAAACCTCATGCCGGATCCCTAGTAGGAACGCTTATTTGCATCATGTTGCATTTGACTTAGGGGACTCAACACAGGGGTTGGGTCCGTTTAGGACAAGCAACTTGAAATGAAAAAGACCATCCTACTGCATCCTGTTTGTTTTGCACATTTATTTGCTTCAGATCTGCATGCTGACCGGTTTCTGAAATCGGGAATTTTTGAAAAATTGTGAAAAAGGGAAAAAATAGCAGTGTAGAAAGATAATTCTGAGTTACCGGCGAACTCTCCAAAATTTTGTGAAAAGAAAAAAAATGTTTTTTTAGTGTAATTTGTTTAAACAAGTCTTGATGTCAGAATTAGTTTATTGTCGTGGCCCGAACTATGCGGGTCTGATTCTCACCGGATGTGAGATACGTAGACAAACCTCTTCAGTTCCGGCCCACCATATTCAAAAAATCCAAAAATATTTTCCATTACTCGCTTTTTTAGAAAGTCTTTCTTTTAAACCTCAATTTAAAAAAAATATAATACAAAAATATTTTCTTTTAATCTCTCTCAAAATCCAAAAATATTTGTTTAAAAATTCAAAAAAAAATTCAAAATTCAAAAATATTTTTCTTTTCTTTTGTAGTATTTCTTTCATAAATTTAGAGTAATAGTCCAAAAATATTTCCTTTCTTCTTTAGAAGTTTTTTCGAAATTTCCAAAAAAAAAAGGGAAAAGAAGTTAAAATTCAAAAAATATTTCTTTAGTCGTCGTTTCTTTTCAAAAAAAAAAAACAAATCGAAATCCAAAAATATTTTCTCTCTTCTTTGTAAGTATTTTATTCGGAAAAAAAAAGTTAGTTTATTTCCTTTATTCCTGATCGACCCGAACTACGCCGGTTTGATTCTCACAGGATGTGAGATACGTAGGCAACCCTCATCGGGTCCAACCTCCCCTTTGCAAAAATAGCCAAAAAAAATGTGTCAAAATTTTAATTTTTCATAGAGTTGGGTGATGCTGTTTTTGTCAGAAATAGCCGAACGGTCCCAAAAAAGGACGCCGGAAGGCTGACTTGGCATAAATTGCCACCTTTGGTCATGTTTTTTAGGATTTTGGTCGGTTAGCTAACGCCGCCTTAAAATCTTCGTCCCCGAGGTGCTGAAAGGCCGCGTCGGCAAAACCCGGTCTTTTATTTTATTTTTAATAAGAAAAAGAGTCAGTGGTCAAGAATACCGTTTAGATTTTTTAAGCCGAGCCAGCTTTGGCGGTGTCCTAAACCGTTCTTGCCGAGATAGCCTTAGAATATCTTTCAGTTGTCAAAAGGCTATTTTTGTAAAAGAACGGACAAGTTTGTGAAGTGTCATAAAATAATCTTCCCGGCCTCAAAATTCATGTGAAATTGGGAAGGGGCTACGTTTGCAAAAATAGCCATTTGGTTAAAATCGGCATATAGGGGAAGGAACATGTCATTTTATTTTTCTTGAGTTTGTATTTCTTTTGATTAGAGTATGTGGCCGTTTGACTTTCGAGTCTGTTGTTCGTCTTTAAGTGATTCCAAAAAATATTTTATTGTTGTTTACCTTTTATGTGGCAGAACTACGCCCGGTCTGATTCATACGGGGACATGATACGTAGGCAATCTACATAAGATTCGACCATCACTAAAAGAAAAAAGGGGCATTGTGAATAAAAGAAAGGAAAAAAGGACATAAAAAGAAAGAGTAAGCCGGGATGATGTATGCAATCAAAGCAAAAACATGTTAGAAATAGTTAAACTGCCTAGGAACATTGCATTCCCCAATGTGAAATTGCAATATGTGTTAAACTCTAACGCTAACAAGTTTTGTTGTTTATACCAGAAAAAGAGATTCAAAACAGTTAGCTCGTTAGAACGTTCTGGCAGATTACCATTACCACACAAGATCAAAAGGGCCCATTCCGGAAAGTATGTCTGGTTCAGACAAAAGTGTTGAGGAGGAAAAGACGGGGATGCAAATGATGAAGGAGGAAGTAGACAGGTTGAGACAAGAGATAGCTGGGATGCACCTAGCCTGGGCTAAGGGACAAATACCACCAATACTTCCCCCTACTCCTACCCTTTCACCAGCTCGGACTCCGGAACACGCTTCCACTGGTCCATCAACGAGCTTCCCCATTGCCCAATACTATTAAGGGGAAACTTCCTATAATCCCCAAGCTTCACCACCCAAACAAAACCCTCCTCCACCAGCTATTCCTGTTTTCGTGGCACCTCCACCCGCCACATTGCAAAAATCATCCGATGAACCAGTGTTTCAGGTTCACGACAATCAATACTATCCTCCTGAACTCACCTTCAAAACACCCGAGCCATACACTTACACCCCTCACCTTCAGCTCCTAGCAGAAACTGAGAGGCCAGCTAAGAATCCGGAGCAAGACGAAGTGCTTCGTAAAGTGAAAAGCCTGGAGCAATCCTTCAGGAATATGCATGGATTGGGTAGCCAAGTCAGTGTGTCCTATAAAGATCTGTGTCCCTTCCCCGATGTTCAATTTCCAGCAGGTTTTAAGATGCCAAAGTTTGATCTATATGAGGGACACGGTGATCCCATGGCGCATCTACGAGGTTTCTGTAGTAAGATGAGAGGGGCAGGTGGAAAGGATGAGCTGCTGATATCCTATTTCGGTCAAAGTTTAAGCGGGTCTGCATTAGAACGGTACACGAGGCAGGATCCTAGCAGGTGGTATACCTGGGATGATCTAGCACAAGTGTTTGTAGGTCATTTCCAGTATAACCTTGAGATCGTCCCCGACCGTCTCACACTATTAAAACTTGAGAAAAAGCCAGGAGAGAGCTTCAGGGAATTCGGATTCCGTTGGAAAGAACAAGCAGCAAGAGTCGATCCGCCAATGAGGGAAGGTGAAATGGTGGACTACTTCTCACAAACTTTGGAGCCAACTTACTTTGGTCACCTAGTGACATCAGTTGGTAAATCTTTCAATGAAGTAGTAAAAATGGGCGGCATGGTTGAAGAGGGACTCAGGTCCAACAAGATAATGAGTTATTCGGCAATCAAGGCCACAACTCAGGCTATCCAAAGCGGCACGGGAGGTGCGCTCGGGAAAAAGAAGAGAGGAGGTTGCAACAGTCGAAACAGGTACTTGGTCCAAATCCAGAGGTCCTTCCCCTCACTACCAGCCCAGACCCCATCACTCAAATTACCCACACATGCCATATGTCCTTCCACAACCCTACTACCCACCATCAGAGCCACTCTTTTTCGCCCATCACGCCCAAACCTGTTCCCGAGCTCCACACAATCCACTTCAGTATTATCCTCCGAACAATGTTCGGTCATATATCCAACCATCAGGTCACTCCCTATGGCGAGCGCCAGCACCACATAATGCATTCTTGCCTTCACAACATTTTCGAGCACCCAACGACCCTAGAAAACAGGGGCAGGGAGGGGAACAAAGGCAAAGAAATAGTTTCACGCCAATTGGGGAGTCCTACACAAGCTTGTTTGAAAAGTTAAAGCATTCTGGCCTGATTGAGCCATTCCTCGGCTATACTTCAGACCCATATGCAAAAGGCTTTGATCCTACTGTACGATGCATGTACCACTCTAATGTCCAAGGGCATAGCATTGAAGATTGTCGTTCTTTGAAAAGGGAAATAGAAAGAATGATTCAAGAAGGGGTAATTGTGATCAATGACAGTGACAAGGAGCATGCGAATCCTCTTGGGAATTTGCGGACTGAAGTTAATGATATTGAAGTTGTTAATAGTTTTGGCAATGTTGATGGGGAACCCAGTGGTTGAGATGCCGAGCTTGGCAGTTGGAAAGACGCTCCTTTCTTGGTTGGTCAGGGAGAAGTTTTGGTGGTTCATTTTGTTATCATTTCTGTTGTCCGGATTATTTGCAGGGTTATAATCCAGATATTGTCTTGTGTCAAACCCTTTTATCCTTCCATTTTGTCATAGTGGTTTGTTTAGTGTTGCCTAGGATTTGTTTTGGGGTTTGTTCCAAAGTCGTACCCCAGTTGTTTTGCTTGTTTCGTTATACGAACCGTTTCACCGCTTGTATAATGCAAATTCCGGTCTTATGTTACTTTCAGTCATCTTCTTTGTTTAATTCTTTTATCCTTTTTGTCCTTGTTCAAACGCTAATTCTAGTGACATGACATGCATGCAAAGTTTGGGCCTAATCTTAAGAGTTAATTATAAAGCCATTGGGGGATGATCGGAACACTTAAGGGAAATAGGAACAGCTTGAGATTCTTTGAAGCCCGAGCCACGTGAAACTGGGGCAAGCAAAACATAAAGAAAAACCATAAAAGCAAGTTAGAGTATTGCCCAACGGTGTTTTAAAAAATGACAAATGAAAAGGCAAATGTATGGATATGGTTATCAAGTCCGACACAATTAGAAGATGTGGCGAATATTTAATGGTGTTGTTTGTGTTTGGCATGTTTTAAAGATTGGAATGACGAAGGCATTTTATTCTGCTATCTAAACACTTTATCCTTCGTTAACCCTTTTTGAGCCTTATTGGTTTTCTTTCTTACCCCTCGTTCAGAATCAGTAGCAAAGACTAGAAAACACAAGCATGATAGATAAAAAAAAACAACAGAAATAACAAAACGACAAAAGAGAAAGAGAAAGAAAAGAAAATAAAATAATAAGTAAGTGAAAAGAAAACAAAAAAGGAATTGGGAACTACGTTTGACCTGATTCCTCAAAGAGGATACGTAGGTACCTCACGGCTCGGTCATAGTGTGCATGGTGTAACATAGTGTAACAAAATAAAAAAAATCCCCAAGCAAGAAACTGGGGCAGAAGTTGTGTTTGATGTAAAGAAATCTGGTTCCGAAGGTTGTAAATTTTGAACCCAAATTGATTCGTTTTGAGCCGCTAATACCCTTTCTTTCTAGCCCTATCCAAAACCCCACGTTACGGTCCAAAGAAAGACCTTTTGACCAATCTTCAAAAGATGCCAAGTCATGCAAATGGAAGTCGAGAATAACACTCTGATCCCCGACAGAAAGTAATAAAATGAGAGAGTCTTATCGGTGAAAACCTTCATGGGCACCTTGAGGCGGCTATAAGTTGAGAGAAAAATCAAAAGGATAGAGGCTTGATAGTGAAAACCCTTCGGGCACTACAAGTCGAATAAAGATTGAGAATCATACAGGAAAGCACCAGACAAAGATTGTGAAAGGCGATTAATAACGAAGGATATGCCACATGTGCATGTCATGCCCAATGGAGTTGGCATCCATATCTGATAGGTTTTACTTTGTAATTTTTTCTCGCTAGGAGTCATCTTTTCCTTTTGTCTTTTACTCTGTTCCTTTTACCTTTGTCATTTCCTCTTCTTGAGTCTCTTTGGTCAGAACAAGCGAGAAATGATTTCAAAATTTGCCATCAGCTTTCCAATCATGCAAGATGAGATCTGACTAGTACGTCAAAATGGTATAAGTCATGGAAAGAACAAGCGCAATAAGTTGGTGGTCAACGTGCTTTGAGGTTCGCACAAAATACCCAAGATTGGTCCATATCAATTCAAGGACAGTGCAACAAAAGGAGGGCCAGGGGGATTGAACCGAGGGTATATTCGATGATGAGATTGACAAAAGGATGGACCAGCATCAAGAAGGATATCCCCAGCAGAAATCAAGGGTTATAAGGCCAATGCCAGTGGAAAATCAAGAAAGAACAACGCGGAAAGCAATGGGCATAATTGGGAAATTCATAACAGACTCAAAGGTTGGGGAAATGCCAGTTCACGGACAGTACCGCAAAAGAAGATATTGGGTCTGCACCGTGAAAAGGTATTTCAATAACACACACGATGAAGGGAGTGGTTAATCAATGAACATGCAAGATCTTCAAGTGAAATCGGTTGTCATGAAAATACGTGAGATCAGATAAGGAGACTGGGAAAATGGTTAAAAGGTTTGTGAATAAGGAATCGTCAAGAAGGTCGGAAGGTATCAGCCCAGTTCAAGATGGTCAGACAACGCATAGATGGAAAATGGTTGATGGCATCCCCAGCAGGAGTATCACAACCAACCACCACATTTTAAACTGACCAAATTTTCTTTGTTTGAAACAGGAATGGAAGCTATGTTCATATCAAAGCTTGGAAGGTTGAAATTTTCAGGTGTAATGCCCCAATTCAACTTACGCAAAGGCTATTGAGAAGATCACACATCACCACCAGGAAAAGCATTTCCTAGTCTGGGTTTTCAAGTTATATTTTGTTGTAGGAGATGCACTTCCTAAATTGAGATTTTACCCTTAGGAGACGCACTTCCTAGTTTGGATCATCTGAGTTTTAGTCACTAAAATTCTCACTTCTAGGAGACGCACTTCCTAGTCTCGGTCATTTAAATTCATTCCTAGGAAACGCACTTCCTAGTCTGGTTCATCTAAGTGCATTCGTAGGAGACGCAATTCCTAGTTCGAATCATTGAAGTTTCACCCCTAGGAGACGCACTTCCTAGTCTGGGTCTTTTGGGTTATATTTTGCTTTAGGAGATGCACTTCCTAAATTGAGATTTTACCCATAGGAGATGCACTTCCCCCTAAGTTTATTTTACCCATAGGAGACACACTTCCCCCTAAGTTTATTTTACACATAGGAGACGCACTTCCCCTAAGTTTATTTTACCCATAGGAGACGCACTTCCCCCTAAGTTTATTTTACCCATAGGAGACGCACTTCATCCTAAGTTAATTTTACCCATAGGAGACGCACTTCCCCCTAAGTTTATTTTACCCATAGGAGACGCACTTCCTCCTAAATTTATTTTACCCATAGCATAGGAGACGCACTTCCTCCTAAGTTTATTTTACCCATAGGAGACGCACTTCCCCCTAAGTTTATTTTACCCATAGGAGACGCACTTCCCCCTAAGTTTATTTTACCCATAGGAGACGCACTTCCTCCTAAGTTTATTTTACCCATAGGAGACGTACTTCCTCCTAAGTTTATTTTATCCATAGGAGACGCATTTCCCCCTAAGTTTATTTTACCAATAGGAGACGCACTTCCTCCTAAGTTTATTTTACCCATAGGAGACGTACTTCCCCCTAAGTTTATTTTACCCATAGGAGACGCACTTCCTCCTAAGTTTATTTTACCCATAGGAGACGCACTTCCTCCTAAGTTTATTTCTACCCATAGGAGACGCACTTCCTCCTAAGTTTATTTCTACCCATAGGAGACGCACTTCCTCCTAAGTTTATTTCTACCCATAGGAGACGCACTTCCCCCTAAGTTTATTTTACCCATAGGAGACGCACTTCCCCCTAAGTTTATTTTACCTATAGGAGACGCACTTCCTCCTAAGTTTATTTTACCCATAGGAGACGCACTTCCCCCTAAGTTTATTTCTACCCATAGGAGACGCACTTTCCTCCTAAGTTTATTTTACCCATAGGAGACGCACTTCCTTCTAAGTTTATTTTCACCATAGGAGATGCACTTCCTAAATCAATAGTTCAGTCATAGGAGACGCACTTCCAGGTTGAGTCATTGAAGTTTGAAGTTTTGCAAAAGGTTGTTGAGGTCAGGAGCCCGCCTGGAGAATGGAGGTGTTAAAATTTAAGAAAGTTGTTGAGGTCAGGAGCCCCCCTGAAGAATAGAATGGCGATTTATTTTTCGAAGTTGTTGAAATCTCGCCCGCCTGAAGAAAGGAATGGCGATTTATTTTTGAAGTTGTTGTAGAGGTTGGGAGCCCGCCCATATAACAGAGGAATACATTTCAGTCTTTACATTTTAAGTTGAAGAAGTTGGGAGCCCGCCCATATAACAGAGGAATACATTTGAAGTCAGTAAAGCAGAAGAATACAATCGAAATCCCCAGCGGGAAACAACAAGAATCCCCAGCAGAGGAAGGAAGTCCAAGACTCGATGGAAAAATAATGCGAAGCTCCCGAGAAGGAAATAAGCAGTTTGAGATCGGTAGTCAAGGGAGAATACAAGACAAATCAGAAGTAAAGAAATACCCGAGGAGTCACCGAGACATCAAAGCAACAAGAGACACAAGAGTATGGCTGAAGATCTAGATAAGATTTTGTAATTCATAGACTATAGTTTAGTCTAGCTTCTTGTTTTCTTTCAGCATGGTGTAATAAGGAAGTCGGCAAGCAATAATAACAGCATGCAATAGCAGTAACAATAAAATTGCAGTCCCATGGTAGTCCCAGCTACCAAAACTTCCCGAACTACATTAACCTGATTCCCTTTTAGCCAGGGATATGTAGAAAACCTTTGAAGCAAAGGTTCGGTTAAATCTTTTATAAAAAATGCTTCACACGGAGTACTCGGATGGGCAAAAATCGCTCAATTTATCTTTGCACGAAAACTCTTCGTGTTTTCGGACAAAGAGGGGCAGCTGTAAGCACGTGATTTTTGTTCTATGAGAGAAATACTCCCAAAAAATTCAAAATAAAACAATTTTCCTTTGTGTGCAATTTTGAGAATTTTCGTGGCATTTTTTATAATTATTTGTATTTTTGTCCATGCATGTTTATTGGTTAAATTAATAAAAGATACAAAAATATGTCGCATTTGCATTTAGGATTTAATTCTACAATTAGGAGCAATTAAGTTTGTTTTTACAAGAACAAAAAATCATAAAAATATTGTACATTGCATTAGCATTTAATGTCCAAATTGTGTGATTTTATCGTAATTGCTATTTAATTATGTGTTAATTGTTATTGAGAGTTAATTTGCACTTTTATAAATTAATTTAGTTCTATATGATAATTTAGGATTTTTAGAATTTAGTATTAGTTTAAGAAAAAATAAAAGAAGAAAAAGAAGCAATAAAAGAGGAAAAAAATCGGATTGGGCCACCTTCTAATTTAAATCAATCATGGCCCAAATCAAATAACCCCACCAGGTCGACCCGACCCAGTCCGCCCCATAACCCAAACTAATCCCAACCCCCATTTTCATTTTTTTTACCCTAAAAACCCTAAAGGCTACCCTCCCCCCCTCTCTTCTTCTTCTTTTCCAAAACCACCCCCCCTTCCCCTCGTCCCAAGCTCCCATGGCTGACCCCAACCCAGCAAACCACCCCCTCGTCATCTCCATCCTCACGTCCAAACAGCCCCTCCTCCGTTCAACCAGTCCATCGCCACCAACGACCCTCCCCGTCCGCCATTGAAACCCAACGTCCAAACAACCATGGCTGCCTGTGTCGTCCACCCAAACCACCATCGCTGCTGCTTCTTCTTCTTCGTCCCCATAGGTCCCAAACGACCATCTGCTAAACAGCCTCACGTCCAAACGAACCACATCGGCTTCTGCTTCGTCCAGTCGACGACCATAACACCATTGTTGCTGCCTTCGTCAAGCTCCAACCAAACGTTGTTGCTTCTTCTTCTTCACCTCCCATGACTGCCTCGTCGACCTCCAGCAAAGAACACCCAAGAACCCACTGCTGCTGCTTGACATCAACACACACACACGCACAGCCTCACGTCCAAACACATAGATGATGCTGCTTCATCTCCTCTCTCGTCAAACATCTGCTCAACACACGTACACACAGCCCCACTCCTGCTGCTTCCACGACCACACGCACACACACGGAGGAAAAGTGAGGTAGTCCGGTTAAAGTCCGGCGAAGTTCTGTCAAGGTCTCGTTTGGTTTTGTTTGAGTCCGTTGTTGTTCGTCGTTTGGTGAGGTCCAGTCTGAGTTCGTCAAGGTTAAAAGAGAAGGTGGGTTTTCATTGAAGTCGAGATCCGTTAGGTCATTGGCAGTCTTGGTTCGAGTTTGCCATTTCCGTTCGATTTCGTCGTTGGTCATTTCCGGTCAGTTGGTTTTAGTTTCATTTCTGTCTGTATTTTGTTTGATATTCTCGGATTTAAAATCAGTATATGTTTGATTCTTTTCTTGTTTGTTGTTATCATTTCTTGATTATTTCTTCAGTTTGTTTTATGTTCTTGTTTAGTTTTAATATATAAGTATTTAGTTTAATCATGTTGTTAGTTTTAATTTAAAGTTCAATTGATTATTGAGTTTAGTGATTTGAATCTACTTGTTTGTTATGTTCAATTTGTTATTGTTATTTAATCTGAAAGTATGTTTGTTGTTAAAAATATTGTTTAGTCAAAAATATTGAGTTTCTAGCCTAAATTTGTTCATGAAATTTGATTAGGAATTGGTTATAGCTGCTGTATTTTGGTTAGAATTGATTAGGTGAATTGGTTATAGCTGATGGGGGTAGAATGGTAAATTGCAGTATTTTCAGGAATAGAATGGTAAATTGCTGTATTTTCAAGGGCATTTTCGGAATTTTAAATGAGTCTTAAAAATAATTACTGAGTGCTTTGTCCACTAAGTATTCAATAATATTAAAATAATACGTAGTGGGGGACAAGACATAATGGTTGGGGAATTAATACATTGTTTAATATAGTGGGGGACAAAGCATGCGGTAGTGGGGCAATAAGGGAATTAAATAAGGAAAAGACATGTAGTGTGGGATTACGGGGCTCAAGAAGATGGGACCTCTTCTTTATTTGATTAATTGTTTAAAGTGGTCTGTTTTGGACATAAATAAGGGGAGTTTGGGCAGAATTAGAGAAGACTTTTAAAATCTTGAGGGCTGGACACAAAGAAAAAAAAAAGGTTTTCCTGAATATTAAGGAGAAGAATTCCAAAAATATTGAAAAAGGGGATTCGAATAAGAAAAAGGGGATTGGCTGAGAGAGGGGAAGAATTCCGAAAATATTGAAAGGGGATAGGAGATTGGCTGAATATTGAGGAAAATTTTTGAAGGAGATTCGAAAGAGTATACACCCGATATACAATCTGCATACACTGGATATATAGAGGGGTCAGAATTTAATGGGTAAACATTAACTGGTCTTTCAATCTAAAAAAGATTCACTTTGTTTCTGCCCGTTGATTGTTGTTGGTGTTTCTGGATTTTCATTTGATTTGTTTCCTTGAGTTTGGTTGGTTATTTGCTACTACTTCACTGGTTATTGCTGGATTTTTGTTTGATTTTAAAATCTGTCACTGGTTTTTCGTTGCTGGTTGTGACTGGTTGCGGGGTGTTGCTATTATTATATGCTACTGCATTTGTACTGATCTTCCTCTTCTTTTACTTCCAATATCAGGTACACAAATTGATACACTGGTTCTTGTAGAATGGAAACTGAAGCATAAATATGAAATGAAGAGTTGAAGTTCTGAATTTATCTTAGTTATATTCTGAATTTTAGTTGTGTATATACATTATTTGGTTTCCTCTAATCAGAATCATGTAGTTGTTTAATATATAATGGAACATCTGACAGTAGCTTAGTGGACGAACTGCCTATGTATTGCTAAAAAAAATAAATGATGTAGTAACTTTGTTCAGATAGTTCGTTATTGTTTGATGATTATCATATCTCAAAAAGCATGTTAGCTGATTTAGACTATTCTTAAACATTCAACAGTTAGCTCATTAAACGAATAGACCGTTTCAGAACTTGTAGGAATATTGTTTAGCTAGATACTATTGGTTAATTTCAGCATGTAAATGGTTTAGGATTAAAATTAGATTGCCAAGTTTTTTTTTTAATTTGACAAACTGTGAGTATGCGTAGTATAATGTAACTAAGTAGTAACATGTGAATGAGATGGCCCAGGTCCAGTTTTGTGTCATACACGTTGGGCCTGGGTCCACGTTGGCCAACGGGCTGTCCATATCTTGTTTACATTCTGATTTAACAAATTGCGTTCGAAACCCGACTATAACAATTCGTAAGCATGTAAATAAATTAGGATCTTTTCTCTTTCATTTTTAGAGACAAATTTAATAGAAAAAATGTAGGCACTTTAGGATTATCCTTTTTAAAACAAATGAGATGAGCCTCGCCCAATAAAATGCACAAGTTGCGGGGCCCTCAATAATTGGTTAATAATTGTATAGACTTTGGGATCGGTCGTTTAGAAAATTTCACGGCCTTACCAAAAAATAATGATACGCTAGTCGCTTTAGGCGCGCCTTTAACAATTTACTTTCTTAAATTCGGGTGCACATTTATGTGACCCAAATCCAAATCTCAACAGAGTCGAAATGTGTCGATAACCACGGGTACATTGATGTGACGTGGTTCGAGATACATTTTTCACAATGTTGTAATTCTCTGTTAAAATAATAATAATAATAAAAGCGGTAAAGAGTTTAAAGTTTGCACATAAGTTCATAATTGTATAAAATCAGATAATCAAGCCGAATATGACAGTTGAGCGACCGTGCTAGAACCACGGAACTCGGGAATGCCTAACACCTTCTCCCAAGTTAACAGAATTCCTTATCCGGATTTCAGGTGCGCAAATTGTTAAACAGAGTCATTCTTTTCCTCGATTCAGGATTCAACCGGTGACTTGGGACACCATAAATCTCCCAAGTGGCGACTCTGAAATAAATAAATAAATCCCGTTTCGATTGTCCTTTAATTGAAAAAAAAACTCCCTTCCGCGCCCCTTCGCGGTGGCGCAGGTGAAAAAGGAGATATGACAGTAGTGGTAAGCAAGAATACAACATTAGTGTTACTAGTAGCATTATCCATTGAAATTGACGTTATTTTATCACTAATGCAAAAATATCTACAAATATCTGTAACCGTACTAGAAATAAACTGCCTTGTGTAGCGTGAATTAATTATTCTATAAGCAATAATGTGTTTTTGCATTATCCAGTCCTCATCAATCCAATGACTTGTAACAGTAAGATAATCACAATCATTACCACTTCTACTAATATCAGTAGTAATAGCAATACGATAATTAATATGAGTAAATAAATAGCGCAAATATTGTTCATATTCATGTTTATATTTATAAATATTGCTCTTTACGATTGTGCGAGGCAATCCTTTATAAGTAGGGTTAAAAATTCTTCTAATATAAATGCACAAAGTGAGGGTTAGAAGGAAAACTATAAGGTAAGCACATAACAGTAACCATTTTTGCTAATTCTTCTCTATCTTTTCTTGGATCATAATATAAAATACCACCGGTAATAGTGTTAATTCCTGGTTGAAATTGATTTGACCCCGTACTAGGGTCAGGCTGACTAGGTAGACTTTGTCCCCCCGGCCGCAGCTTTCATTTGATTATATTTAACTTTATCTTGAGGGTGTATCATTAAGTATCTCCTCAAACTTCATCCCCCCCCCCGAGTAACATAGTTAAAAGCTAACTCTTTGCCATAAGTTTTACATTTACGTTTATTTTTTCTCTTATTTGAATAAAAAATGGCCAAACAAGAGATGTTTCGGCCCGTTTAGAAGGTTGTCTAGAAAAAGTAGGTGTAGTAACTGGGGGGTCAACCGGGGCATCATTTGGATTGGTTGGGTTAACTTCAGCAACAGGACTAGTGGGTGTATCATCATCCGGTTGCGTTTCATCTAAATCTATTTCTTGCTCATCTTCTTCATCAATACTTAGATTACCATAAAGAGAATTCATATATTCATTATCTACGCGTTCACCACCACCAACATTATGCACATATTGACTCTCAATAAATTGTAATAAAGTATTATCACTATGAAGAATAGCAGTAGGTGGAGGGAAGGTATGGGGTTTGGTTAGGGGAGCCCGGGGAATTAGAGGAGGAATAGATTGGCCACTAGATTCACCACTCTTGAATTTTTCCTTATTTTTACTAAACATTTTTTAAGGAATAGGCCATCTTAATTATAATTATACAAAGTAAATAAAACAAACAAAACTATAATATTAAAACTAAAGAGTTGGAACGAGTTTACCGAATTGACAAACAACTTGTTGAAAATTAATTATCGTTGAAGACTTGAATACTTCAATTCACCAACTTCACAATTTTTCACACAAATTTCAACAATAAAGTAACCAATTATAGAAGAAAATTAGAGAGAAATTGATGATTTTGTGAGAAAAATGAAAGAATGGGGGGGGGGGTATTTATAGTTGAAAATAGGGAAAAAGTGTAATTATAAAAAGTTTGGGATTAAAATAAAGTTGGAGGGTTATGGCTATTATGCAAATCCCAAACGACTATTTTTGCAGGCCCAAAGGCCATATTTTAAATGAGCCAACCCCTAGTCTCGGTCCTATCCGTTTAGGCCCACTACCCTAATGGGATCGCGGGCCTGGGTCGGTCCCTGGCCTAACTGGCCCACTTGCCAGCCTTATTTGGACATAACAAGCTATTTTGTATGTTGGATTATATATTATAACCGTAGTCAAACTTTGTACACGTGCATACATCTTTGCATGTTTATCTCTCTATCCATATGCACCATACATGTTTCTATCTTGTTCAAATGCATACATCTCTGCATATGATTTTCTGATATGGACTGAGATTGGTATGATGGGACATTCTGTGTGGTTGTTATGATCATGGAACGATAATTCATTTTGTGTGATTGAAGACAAATTTCTGAGATGACATGATTGATTATAGAGCTATAATGCTCGAGCACATGGATTTGGATCCATCCCTCCGGAATCACGTGATCATCTATTTTACCTTGTGTCGTCTATGTGCAATGTTACTGGACACCAAGGAGGCGTTAGGTACAGGGAGGTATCAATTGAGGTAAAGTTTGAGTCTTTATCATATATGGACCTTCCAGACTCATGTGAAGCATTCATACACATGCTAACTATTGCATATCCACTTTATATGAAGATTTGGTGCCTTGATTATACCTAGGTTTTTGATTCCTTATTTGGGCATATCAACATAGGCTTTTGATTCCTTATTTGGACATAACAAGTTATTTTTGTATGTTGGCTTTTGATTCCTTATTTGTACTACTGGTTTGTGGGTTATTGTAGTACCTTTCGCACTTTGATGTTAATTTCAGAGTTATTACTGTTTTTACCTATTTTATGTCAGTTGAATATCCTTTATATTGTCTTGTTATGGTTGTTTACGTGTGTTGGTTCTTCTAGCATGTTGGCTTAGGTGTCATCCCGACCTTGATGGAATTTTGAGTCTAGACAACTGCTAAACAACTCGATCACTTCTACAAGACCTGCATATAACTGTGAGTTTAAAAGGCTCGGCAGGATCACTCACCCTCTCATCTTACCCCTAGGACATGTCTTTAGAAATCATTGGTAATACATAAAAGTAATATAAAGAATAACAGGTATAATAAAGCAATATACAAGTATGAAACTGAATAGATATCATAAACCCAGATAGACACCTAAAGTCTAGCTGCTACTGAAATCTGTAAAGCTATTGATAACTGCTATGGTGCATTGGGTCCGCTCCCCCATATACCTTACTCATCTTCGGAGTTTTGGTTGCATGTCAAATCCACCTCGCGTGGTGCATCAACCACCCATCTTACCCGTTACTAGCTAAGTAACATAGAAACATAGAGTTGTTAGCTAACAAGTGAGAAGGCGTGCCCAGACTATGTGTGCTAATAACTTAGTAATAAAGAATACCAAACAGTTAAATAATACCACGAATATGTCAAAAAGTATGTCTGGAGCTCTAACCTCAATCTCCACAAATAAACACCATTAATCACCAACATTATTATAAACAATGTATCAGCAATGTTATATATCGTATAGTAGTGTTTATGCACTTGTTATACATAATTACTATACAAACACCATTCAGCCACCATTAGATTCTCAACCCACCACCTATATCCACTTTAAAATGTTTTTGCTTACAAACACAATTAGGACTCAAAAGAGGAGGAGAAGAAGAGAGAAGAGGAAGAAGAAGAAGAAGAACAAAGCACATGTATAGAAACAAAAGAATCTAACAAAGAAACTTTTTGTCCAAGTTCAGCGCTGGCAAGGCTTTTCTAGCCGAAATATGATTGGTTTTTCAGTGAATTTTCTTAGTGGTTTAAAGACTCTACTCAAAGGTGGCTATAGTAGACAATTGGTGATGATAAGATGACTGTGAAAGTGGGAGGATGAAAGGAAAAAGATGAAGGGGGAAGGGGCACCGAAAGAGAAAGATAGAGAGGGAGGGGGGAGGGTGGGGGGGGGGGGGATTGTGGCCTAAAAGGGAGAGAGTGAAACAATTTTGGTCTTATGGTTTAGCTAGAATTTGATATTAAATTGCTCAAAATATTTAAACCAGATAATTTGAAGAAAATGACGCTATATTTTGTGTTCGAACTAAAAGGAGAAAACCAAATGAAGAAAGCTTGAATACGAAAATTTGGAAAAAAAACTATGCTTTTTAATTTTTAGAAATTTGAAAAAAATCTAAATTGAGTGATGAAAATTCATGGACTCACTTCAATTATCTTTGATTTGTCTTAGCTAAACAATAAGCAAATAGAAACCAAAAGGCGCTTCTAAGATGCAATTACTAGTGTTTGGAGCCAGAATGTGTAAATTCTATCTTTCAAGTCTAAATAATACTCGAAAATAAAATAGGAATCTCCAATTCAAAATGCATGGCATTTACAAGATAGCTGAAACTAATTTTTAACTATTAAATGCAAATTTCTACCTACTGGATATGTTCATTATACTTACCTTTTCCTATTTGTCCTCGGATCTTGAAACGAAATAGCAATAGATTTACCTCGCTAACCACCACATTTTCTGGAGACAAGCACATATTCAAGAGAAAAATTCACCATGCACCCAACAAACTCATTTTTTTCCTCTCCATTTGTTGCTTTAATTATTTCCCAAGAAACTTCCAGTTCTCTCGCTCCTTTTACACAGGTTCGGACAAATTAGTTCATATTGTCAGACTAAGCAGAAATAAGAGATCTGTCGGGCACACGAATCAAATTGATATAGAAGGTTGAGATATTCCTTGATTTTTATAAAATTTTCAGGCCTTCATTGATTAATTAAATGTAGTATTAAAATTCAAACCCGTTTGAGCACCACAATGCATGTACAAACTTGGAATGTAGCAATACATATATATTTAGCTTTCCACCAAGCACTGCTTTGCTGCATAATAGTAACAATTATAGAGAAAAAGGGTAGCAAACATTTGCCAAGAGCTGAAATGGCTAAGCTTTTCCCAGATATGATTGCTCTGACTGGTATGCAGTCCTTTCAACAGCCATCCACCACTCATCTTCTTCACATGTTCTATCCTGCTTTCAGTGACAAATTAAAAGAAGGTCGTAAGACTCATCTAGTTCGCGCAACAGAGGAAAAGACAGAAAATAAATTCTTGCTTCAGTAACAATGCACATCAGTTTTATTCCATTAGAGGCCAATTTTAACCGGCCAATTCAATCTCTAGAGTTGCATCACATATTGATAAATGCCCACTAACAAGTTAACTGGCAAAGTCTTAGTTCTGTTCTGACACAAGCACGACTAACATTTGCGAACTGAACACCACTATTAACTATTTATATAAATAAATTTAAAAAAATAAAAAGAGAAAGGGAACTAAAAAGAACGGGAGAAATTCCCAACCCTTTGGGTCGTTCAACTACTGAGCTTCAGTATCACCTAAAGTTTGGATTTTGCTCAATTAGATCCTACCGTATCAATTTTCCCTGAGATCTGAGATTCATTAGAACTGTTAGATATGTACATAATGTAGTCTTGTCCTACATTGGAATGGTAGTAGTATGTCCTTGTATAGTATAGCAATAAATAAGGACCTCTTGTATTGTATTGATCACACAATATCAATATATCATATTTTCTCCCGTGCCTTCTCACAAGGTATCAAAGCTATCGTGAGAGATTTATCGCTGTGCATAAATTTCAGCGATTCCGGGAAGTGAAATCAGTCACCAGAACCCTTTTTCCCGGCGACTTTTCAAAGTTGTTTTGCGTTTGCTTTGTCTCGGTTAGTGTTGTGCAAAATCCAACACTACCACAAGAGTAGTCACTGTCCGGCAACCAAACCCCAGTGAAAATCTCCGGCAGTAGTGTAGTGGTCGGAAAAAAAAATTCCGGCGAAGTTCTGACGTCGCGTGGGCCAACTTGCGGCCATTTTTTGGCGACAATTCTCCAGGACAGATTGTTCCCCTTGCAATTCCGAGCCTACCCATTCAGGTTACACCAAATTCCGACCACTTTTATATTTTTCCGGCGTGAACAGTAATTTCGGAAGTGGACTTCCGGCCATTTTTTGAAAAAGTTTCTTCAGAATAGTTGGGTCGTCTGGTAATTCCGATCCTACCCCTACTGTTTTTATTTCATTCCGACCACTTTGAATTTATCCGGCTGCTACAGTAATATTCATAGAGCTACAGTATTTCTGGTGTGAACAGTGTTTTCCGGCGCAGAACAGTGTTCTGTTTTCTTGTTGTAAACAGTGTTTTCTCGACGATTTCTTCAGTTTTTCCAAAGGAGTTACTAATTTTCACTATTTCAAGTTAACCCTACTACTATTAATTGTAGCGACATGGGAACCGATACTTCGAATAGTTGGATGGTTTCTTTAGTGGATGATTTTGAGTTTCTTCAGTACAAAGCAAGTAAGCAGACATCTTCTGAGATAGCTTCCGTTGTTCAAACAGGTAATAGCGTGACTTGTGTCTCCCAATCTCCATCCTCTGAGTCTTGGGTCATTGATTCAGGTGCATCGGATCACATTTTTTGTAGCAAATCTCTTTTCACTATTTCGTATTTCCAATCTCTTCCAAGAGTCACAATGGCCAATGGGTCTCAAACCATGGCAACTGCAATAGGTCAAGCAAGCCCAATTCCTTCCTTACCTTTAGATTCAGTTCTTTATGTCCCTAATAGTCCTTTTAATCTCATAGTTGTTAGTCGCCTAGCCAAATCACTTAAATGTGCCGTTTTATTTCTTGATGACCATGTTTTTATACAGGAACACAGTACAGGGCGGATCATTGGTACCGGGCGTGAATCAAATGGACTTTATTACCTTATCCTTGCTAAATCACATGTACTCACATCTTGTCTTCCTTCAACAACTTGTCCTATTACTGATTCACCAGATTTATTACATAAACGTTTGGGACATCCTAGTTTGTCAAAACTTTAGAAAATAGTACCTGGTTTATCTCACTTGTCAGCTCTAGAGTGTGAGTCTTGTCAGCTCGATAAGCATACTCGCTCTCATTTTCCTCGACGTATTGATAATCGAGCAAAGTCACCTTTTATTTTAGTACATTCAGATGTTTGGGGTCCTAGTCGGGTCAGTTCTACCTTAGGATTCCGCTACTTTGTTAGTTTCATTAATGACTATTCTAGGTGCGCCTGGATATTTTTGATAAAAATCGATCTGAATTGTTTTCTATTTTCCAAACCTTTCACGCTGAAATTCAAAATTAATTTTGGATTTCTATTCGCACATTTCGTAGTGATAATGCCCGAGAGTATTTGTCTTTCCCATTTCAGTAGTTTATGAAATCTCATGGGATTATTCATCAAATATCTTGTTCGTACACATCTCAACAAAATGGGGTAGCTGAAAGAAAGAATAGACATCTTATTGAAACTACTCGTACCCTACTCATACAATCTCATGCTCCGTTGCGTTTTTGGGGGAATGCAGTTCTTACATCTTGCTATCTTATTAATTGTATGTCATCTTCAGCTATCCAAAACCAAGTTCCATTCTCTGTTATGTTTTCCCACTTGCCTTTGTTCTCTCTTCCACCCCGTGCCTTTAGAAGCACTTGTTTTGTCCATAACCTTGCTCCAGGAACAGATAAGTTAGCTCCTCATACTCTTAAGTGCGTATTTCTTGTTTCTCGAGAACGCAAAGGGGGTATCGATGCTATTCTCCTGACCTTCAACGATACCTTATGTCCGCTGATGTTACCTTCTTGGAAACCCAATCATACTTCACAGGTCCAGGTAATCACTTAGATATTTCTGAGGTACTACCAGTCTCTTCTTTTGGAGATTCAGTCACTATCTATAGCTCCCGTTCCACCATCTATAGCTCCAGTTCCACCACCTATAGGTCCATTTCCTCCACATAATCCAGTTCAACCTTCTGCAGCTCCATCACTCTTGACTTATCATTGCCGTCCACATCCAGCATCAGGCCCAGGTGATTCACGTCCTGCATCAGATTCTGCACCTACTGCGGACTTGTCTCCTCTTAGTCAACCAATTGCACTCAACAAAGGTGTACGGTCCACACTTAATCCTAATCCCCACTATGTTGGTCTAAGTTATCATCGTCTGTCGTCACCTCATTATGCTTTTATATCTTCTTTGTCCACTGTTTCTATTCCTAAGTCTACAGGTGAGGCACTATCTCATCCTGGATGGCGACAGGCTATGATTGACGAGATGTCTGCTTTACATGCGAGTGGCACTTGGGAGCTTGTTCCTCTTCCTGCAGGTAAGTCTACTGTTGGTTATCGTTGGGTTTATGCAGTCAAAGTCGGCCCGGATGGCCAGTTTGATCGGCTTAAGGCTCATCTTGTTGCAAAAGAATATACTCAGATTTTTGGGCTTGATTATAGTGATACTTTCTCTCCCGTGGCTAAAGTAGCATTTGTTCGTCTTTTTTTGTCCATGGCTGATGTACGCCATTGGCCTCTTTATTAGTGAGACAATAAGAATGTTTTTCTCCACGGTGATCTTGACGAGGAAGTTTGTATGGAGCAACCACCTGTTTTTGTTGCTCAGGGGGAGTTTAGTGGTTGTGTATGCAGATTGCACAGGTCACTATATGGTTTGAAACAGTCCCCTCGAGCCTGGTTTGGTAAGTTCAGTACAATTATTCAGGAGTTCGGCATGACTCGTAGTGAGGCTGATCACTCTGTGTTTTATTAGCATTCTGCTCTGAATCTGTGTATTTATCTGGTGGTTTATGTTGATGATATTGTTATTACTGGCAACGATCAGGATGGTATTACTAATCTGAAGCAACATCTCTTTCAGCACTTCCAAACTGAGGATCTGGGCAGACTAAAGTATTTTCTAGGTATTGAGGTCGCTCAGTCTAGCTTAGGTATTGTTATTTCACAGCGGAAGTATGCCTTAGACATTCTTGAGGAGACTGGAATGATGGGTTGCAGACCTATTGACTCTCCTATGGATCCAAATGCTAAGCTTCTGCCTGGACAGGGGGAGCCTCTTAGAGACCCTATGAGATATAGGAGGTTGGTTGGAAAATTAAATTACCTCACAGTGACTAGACCTGATATTTCTTTTCCGGTAAGTGTTGTAAGTCAGTTTATGGATTCTCCCTGTGATAGTCACTGGGATGCAATTGTTCGTATTATTTGGTATATAAAGTCAGCTCCAGGCAAAGGATTACTATTTGAGGATCGAGGCCACGAGCAGATTGTTGGGTACACAGATGTTGATTGGGCAGGATCACCTTCTGATAGACGATCTACATCTGGATATTGTGTTCTAGTAGGAGGTAATTTGGTCTCGTGGAAGAGCAAGAAACAAAATGTAGTTGCTCGATCTAGCACCGAAGCGGAATATCGGGTCATGGCTATGGCAACGTGTGAGTTAGTTTGGGTCAAGCAGTTACTCAAGGAGTTAAAGTTCGAAGAAATCAGCAGGATGGAACTAGTGTGTGATAGCCAAGCTGCTCTTCATATTGCGTCAAATCCGATGTTCCATGAGAGGACTAAACGCATTGAGATCGACTGTCACTTTGTCAGAGAAAAAATACTTTCAGGAGATATTGTTACAAAGTTTGTAAAGTCGAATGATCAACTAGCAGATATTTTCACTAAGTCTCTTACTGGGTCTCGTATTAGTTACATGTGTAACAAGCTCGGTACATATGATGTGTATGCACCGGCTTGAGGGGGAGTGTTAAATATGTACAAAATGTAGTCTTGTCCCACATTGGAATGGGAGTAGTATGTCCTTGTATAGTATAGCTATAAATAAGGACCTCTTGTATTATATTGATCACACAATATCAATATATCATATTTTCTCCCGTGTCTTCTCACAAGAACCATGATGAGAAGTCACACATGTGGGAGCTACTATTCCGAGAATTAAAAAAAATGTATATCTATTAATAAAATCCACAACAAGAAGCTGGAAGGTGAAGATAAACAACCTCAGTAAGATCCAATGCTTTTTGTACGTTCTCAATGTTGTCTGCAACTCTTATGGCTTCAAGCCACCATTCTTTCTTGCAGCTGCTGAAAATGCTTTCGTCACTGTTTACAGTTGGCTTCCCCCAATCCAAATTATGTCCAGGCAGATTGACGGAAATGGATAAATGAGGTATAACATTATCTGGGACAGGTCGCAAGGGAGATCGGTAGCCTTTTAACATCAATAAAGGCGACTAGTCAGCCATTTTTTAGCCAAAAGGTTTAACTGATGAAGGAAACAAGAATATCATTTACCTCTGCAATCAGGATCGTGGCACTTCTGATAATAAACAGCCCTTCTCAGATCAACTACGTATATAACTGACACCACATGCATAAAGCAAAACAGAACCAAAAGGGGGAACAACATTAAAAAAAAATGCCAATGCATAGAATTTATCTAAACAAACATTGGTGTTGCTATTGTTTGTTTATTAATCCCTTTTCCGTTCCTGAGCCGAGGGTCTACCGGAAACAACCTCTCTACCCTCATAAGGTAGGGGTAAGGTCGGCGTACATACTACCCTCCTCAGACCCCACTTTTGGGATTTCACTGGGTTTATTGTTGTTGTTGTTGTTGCATAGAATCTATCTAAACTAATCTGTAAGAGATAACCAGAGGACAACTATATCCGATGTTACCAATAATGAAAACGAAAACATGTCCTGCAAGGTGCCCTTGGATGAGAAATAGAAATAGCAGAGAGTGACAGCTCAAACAGATGTGACTACTACCGAAAGTTCTTCCTTGCAAAAGTAAAGTTTGTGATGCATTACCATGATTGCTTTTATGTTGTCTGCCAATTCTTTCACAGTATCTATTTCTAGACATGCTGTAGACCATCAATGCATACTCAGAGAACCAATACCAACTTCGGATTTTTCCTGGAAAGAATGTAATAGAGAAAGTAAGCAGTACTCCGTAGTTTTGCACTTTAACACATGTGAACTGCTAAAGCTTTTAAGCACTGACAAATACAAAACTAGAACTACAACACTAGCTTTGACACCCAGACATCAAAACAATGAAGACAGTCATGGCCCAGTAAGGCCGCCAGGTAGTTCGCAGCAATTACTATGCCTCGATCTGAAGCTAGTTGGTGTCCGCTATATGAATCCTCACTCCACGTATTGCTCCTTTTGAACATGTCTCATTCTAATGTTCAATACTTTAGTTTCTCTAATACTAGAGGTTCTCTTTATTTTTGTGAGAAAGCACAGGACAAAAATCTAATTATTAACAATGATACAATGAGCCATATATATAATACATATTCTACTCTTACTACATATGGGACGACATATTCTACTCCTACTACATATGGGACTTGAAGTTTGAATGCCTAGTAGGGATGGCAAATGGGGCGGTGCGGGTGCGGGGCGGTGCGGGTTTAAGGCTATGCGGGGCGGGGTGGGTTTACAATTATGCGGGTGCGGTGCGGGGCGGGGCGGGTTGAAATACCTTTTCATAAAAATTGATGCGGAGCGGGTTGCGGATCATGCGGGTTTAAGTAAGTTTTCTTTCTTATTCTTTTTAAGTTCGATGATAACTTCAAGTTATAGTCTTTATAGACTTTTGTTTCGGAAAGACAAATATAATACTCCGTGCTTAATATTTTTTTGCTCAAAGCAGACTTTTTTTTAACTTTCCTGTTGAACTTCTTTTAGAGTCAAAAAATTTTAGCTTACTCAAACAAATTAGTTTTATTATTGGGTTATACACAAGTCATCAAGGAATATTAGAAATAATATTATAGGAATGTAAATACTATTTCATAATGAATACTAAATTAATACATAAGGGGTCATCTGCTTTTCACAATGAGCAACAGATTCTTTTTTTTTTTAATTGAAGAATTAGTACATAAGCAACAAAAAAACTTTCAAATTTTTGGTTGATTAAGCTGAAAATTTCAGCCAAAATATAAAATAGAAATAAGCAAATAAAATAAAATAAAAAACTTATGCGGGGCGGGGCGGGGCGAGTGGATGCCGGTGTGTGTGGGGCGGGTGAACGCGGGTGAAAATGTTACGCGGGCGGGGCGGATTAAAATCTTCGCGGGTTTATGTGGGTTCGCCCCGCAACCGCACCGCACCGCTTGCCATCCCTAATGCCTGGGCAATTGGGATGTCAACTGCACATTAGTTCTTATTTGCCTTGAGCTCGACAAGTGTCGTAAGCTTATTTGATCTAAGCCAACAGCGGGCACATGTGCTATAAATGTACAGCCATGGCCTTAAACGGTGAAAGACTTGTTATTTCACTACGGAACACTAGGAAGAAATGTGAGGGTTTCGAGAGAGTGTTGAAAGGCAGCAATCGACTTGTGATTGTGCCTAGTCGAAGTTGAGTTGTGGCCGATTGTGGTCATAACGAGTGAGGGGTCCTTTGTATATTGTGATATTAATGCAAAGGTTGTTTTGTTCTGCTAAAAATAATTAAGTCCCTAAAAAGTTTAAACATTGGCCAAGGTGAAGGCTGAGTCAAGTCTACACTTGACTGTCGCACAGTGGGCGAACCTCGGGCAGAAACTCGGGCATAGAAAATCGACCATGTGACAGCTAGTATTAGAGCGCACACGTTGAAGAAGGAATTAAAATCTCAATTCCTTCCAAGCAACTCGTCATGGGTTGCAAGGGAGGGCTGCGACAGTTGAAGCAAAGCGGCATTGCGAGGACATATGTCAACGAGTTTACTTCCTTGATGCTCAATATAGGCAACATGGCAGAAGAAGACAAGTTGCACTATTTCATGAGCGAGTTGATGTACTGGGCGCAAAGAGAGTTGAGAAAGCAGAATGTCCAAAATCTCTCCTCTGCTATCGCGATGGCAGATGGGTTGGCTGACTTCAATGAGGGTGACAACCCTAAAGAAAATTCACATTCCAAGTTTAAGGACAACGTGAAGGAATGGAAGAAAAACGGGAAGGGCCATATTGTCGTAGATGAAGGGAATACCGGGAAAGGAAGGCAAGCGAAGTCTTCCTATGGTACAGAGAAGGGCGGCAAGTCCAAATGCTGCTTTACATGCAGCGGGCCATACCTGAAGAGAAACTGCCCATTACAAACACGGGTGAATGCTCTACCTGCTGCAGAGTTGAACAAAGAGAAGAACGCAGGATCCGGGAGTAAATTCCACAACAGTGGTAGAAGAAGGGGAACCAGAAATTGGAGCATTTTATGCACCCAATCAAAATACTAGTCCCAAGGTGAATCTGTCCTCGACGAGGACGTCGAGTTTGTTTGTTAAGGGCTTGGCCCTTTGACTCGGCAGATGGCATGGTGGCGGCAAGGGGTTGGCATAATTGACCTTGTCATGGTCCTACGTGCGGGATGAATCAATCATGTAGGCAATGTAGGCGCCATTGCGTAAGTTGCAATACACAATGTGGGCAGACTGGTGCGCTATGGCATGGCATGGGCGCCGGGCGGCAAGGGTAGTGGGACACTAGCTTGTGGCATGTGCCAAGGTAGGACTAAGTGTAGGCAAATCAAGGCAGGCTAATGGAAAGGCTAGAAAGGAAAAGCAAAGGCAAGGCAAGATGAAAGCTAATGAATGGCGCAAGGGAAACAAGAGTTGGCACGACAAAGTGAAATATGGCCAAAACATGTACGAGTGGCAGTAGCGCCAGACGTGTGCGGCTAAATCATGGCATTGGGGCTGAGCAATGTTGAAGGACCAAGACTGGGTGCAATACCTGCCTTGGGCGGGCGCAACAGCTGAGCACAAAACGTACATACACTACACATGGAGCAGTTGGGCGGTTATAACTGCTTGTGACCAGATTCCTAAAGTCTTCCATCACCTTTGTAATTTGAAATTTGAATGCCTAGGCAGTTGGGGATGTCAATTGCACATCTTATGGGCCATGAGCCCGACAAGTGTCGTAAACCTATTTATTGTAAGCCAAAGGCTCGCACATGTGTTATAAATGTACTGCCTTTGCCTTAGACAAAATCGAATGGTGAAAGACTTGTAATTTCACTAAGGAACACTAGGAAGAAACGTGAGAGTTTCGAGAGTGTTGAAAGGCAGCAATAGACTTGTGATTGTGCCTAGTCGAAGTTGAAGATGAGTTGTGGCCGACTTGTGGTTATAACAAGTGAGGGGTCCTTTGTATATTTTGATATTATTGCAAAGGTCGGGAATTTTCCCATATCTGATTGTGTCCATACTTTGTTGTGCTAAAAATAATTTGTCCCTAAAAAGGTTAAGTGTTGAAGAAGGCTGAGTCAAGTCTACACTTGACTGCCTCACAGTGGGCAAACCTCGGGAAGAAACTCGGATATAAAAGATCGACCCTGTGACAGTAGGCCATTATCCTACCACCGAAAGTTGATAGGAAAAAATTTGAATGATGCGTCGCTGGCACGATAGTCGTGCGATACGTCGAGTTATCATGAACCATTGCAGCAACAGGAATCAGCGTAGCAACAGGCAGAGCCCGCGTCAACCTTTTATCTAATGAATGCATCCCTTCCAAAATTCGGGTTTTGTTGCATGTATTAACTCTAGAAACTACGGTTATTCGAGTAGTAGATACCATCAAACAAACTATAGCTGATATAATGAATCAATTCGGTGTTTCACTATCTGAATTAATTCATACTTACACAAGCATGACCTAATCATTGAGACAAGCATATGAACGTTATCAACTATCAAGTGGCTATAATCTTTGTATAACTTATCCATGAACCAAATGACCCATCAAAATACAGAACTTAAAAAAGCAACCAGTATTGTGATGACAGTCTAAATAAGTAGCCAACCAAAATATGGGTGGGTGCCTAGTAAACACCCAATGAATGCTCTCTTCCTATGTAGTAAGAAAAAAGACAAGAAAGGGAAGGAGGCCAAGTCAAAATTTGCTGGGTTTTTTTGCAAAATCTTCACATGAAGGGATGGGCAACTAAATACGTAATATACTAATGCATTTATAGAACTTCCTAGTATGAAGAAAATAGAGATAATTGCAATGGGTAATTACAATATGTACACATAGGATAACGTAAAACACAAGATATAAAAAGAAACAAACTATTCATGTGCAACACAATCATTTATTCAACAAAAGCATGCATGCTAATAGTAAAAAAGAAAAGGGGTAGAGGGAGAAAAGAAAATCAAGTCATCCATGTTTGTCTGCTCTAAAGAAGCTGAATATTTGGGTGTCACCTGGTATATTTCCGATTGAAGCAACAGACTCTACAAACATATCCAAAGATGGGAATGGTGATTTTCCCATCAAATAAGTTCTTGAAGGATCGCTTGTACAAGCATTTAGGTCAAAGTCCAGTGAAACACCAGAATGCAGTTGGAAACTCTTGGTACTCTGCATATGAGACAACATTGAGCCCTTTAGAGTGGAAGGAATCAGAGCTTTCCCCTAAATGATGGCAGCAGTTACAACTCAAGATCTGACTACTGCCTATGATGTCAGGATAGAGTTCATATTAGGTAGTTAATGAACTTATTTCTATATTTCAAAGAAAACAAAAATCCAGGAGGGGCTAAAATAAAGTCCACAACATGAAAAACATATTCTGAAGTGAGGAAAAACTAAGTGCTACTAGTGGAACGTAAGTGGAGTTACCTCCGTATCAAATTGAAGGGCCTTCACGCAATCTAGATCCATTTTGCAGATCAGTAGCTTCTCACAGTCAGCATCTATATTGCAAATCAAGGATGCCATAAACACTTCTTCCTTAGTCTGTCATAAATTGAAAAGTCTCTGGGTTAAACTACAAGCACATATCACATGTAAAGCATAGTACACGGTTTTCATAGATGGTTTTTAACAACCGTGGACATACTTCCCATTTACTTGTCTAGAATATTTTGCACCAACATATATTGAAATGTAACTCGCTGTAGAACTATAGGGAGCAGCAGATGCATAGTGTATCACATATTAATCATTTGTGTTTTGGTGATGGACACACTGACGTGCCACATTCAGGGGGAGGTTCCATAGTGTATATTATTCGCGGATGACATTGTACTGATTGACGAGGCGTGAGGCAGTGTTAACGCGAGACAGGAGGTTTAGAGACAGACTCTGGAGTCTAAAGGTTTCAAGTTGAGTAGGACCAAGACAGAATACTTGGAGTGCAAGTATAGTGACGGGACCAATGAAGCAGACATGGACGTGAGGCTTGATACACAAGGCATTCCTAAGAGAGATAGTTTCAAGTACCTTGGGTCTATTATCCAAGGGAATGGGGAGATTGAGGCTCGCATCCAGTATTTTTTGTAACTGTTGTTTTCTTTCATTGTTTATCACCTTACTATCTTGTTATTTTTATTCTGCTTTCATATGGCTTTTTGGTACTGCCTCTTCTTGTCTATATTTTCATTAATGTGGTTCTTATGCTTTCCTGAGTCGAGGGTCTATTGGAAACAGCCTCTCTATCCTCACAAGGTAGGGGTAAGGTTTGCGTACACACTATCTCCCCAGATCCCACGGTGTGGGATAATCCTGGGTATGTAGTTGTTGTTGTTGTTGCATCCAGTATTTTATGTGATAAGAATGTGCCACCTAAACTTAAAAGTAAGTACAGAGTGGTTGTTGATCGACTATATTGGACGGGGTAGAATGTTGGCCAGTCAAGAACTCCCATGTCCAGAAGATGGAAGTAGCAGAGATGAGGATGTTAAGATGGATGTGCGGGCATACCAAGATGGATAAATTAGGAATGAAGACATTAGGGCCAAGGTAGGAGTAGCCCAAGTGGAGGACAAGATGCAGGTAGCGAGGTTTAAATGGTTTGGGTATGTGAAAAGGAAAGGCACAGATGCCCCAGTAAGGAGGTGTGAGAGATAGGCCTTGGTGGGCTGAGAAGAGGTAAAGGTAGACCAAAGAAGTATCAGAGAGAGGTGATTAGGCAGGATATGGCGTTGCTTCAGCTTATCGAGGACATGACCCTTGACATGAAAGTCCGGATGACGAGAATTAAGGTAGAAGTCTAGTAAGTAGTCGAGAGTGTTTCTTTCCCATACCAGTAGTATTAGTGTTAGTCTTGTATTCTATTATTGTTAGATTCGATTACTACATGTTCCTTTTGCTTCGCTTTCTTATTATCTTGGCGTTGTTCTGCTTGTTACTACTGATTTCTTTTCATCTTTTCTTGAGTCGAGGGTCTACCGGAAACAGGCTTTCTACCTTCAAGGCAGGGGGTAAGGTCTGTGTACACACTACCCCCACCAGATCTCGCTTGTGGGACGACTATACTGGGTCTTTTGTTGTTGTTGTGCTTCTCGAATCATGAAAAACCACTTTTAGAAGCCAGCTTTAGGCTTAGCTGGCTATTAGAGCAAGTAATATACTATGCGTACAACTGGTTTAAGCAAGACTACACTCTATGAATTCACTTTAAAACTCCTACATTTCCAATTTATATGACACTCTTTTATTTTGGATGTTCCAACATTTTCGACACCATTCTTGTAATAATCTTGATCTACATAACTTTCACAATTTAAGACTTCAAATTCAATTAACTACTCAAATTTTAAAATTTGATCTCGTTTCACTACCATTAATATAAATATACAAGTTAAATTAACATCTTCTCATACCCTATCAAATATCACCATACAAATTGGATCATAGTAAAATTTAGCACTTTTAGAGGTAAAGAGGGCAACAACCTCCAGTATGTCATAACAAATAATAACCCTCCACCTAACTTTACACTGGTCTCCTCCCACCCCGATGCAGTATAGCAGAAGAAGATATTCCCCAAATAGAGGGAGGAATATACAGAATTAATCATTTATGTGGTGCTGTTTGAGTACACTACACTGTAATGTTAAAAAGTTTTATGTTCTTTCATTGATTTGTGTTCTCCTTTCATTTTTTATTTTTTATTTTGACTACCAGATATTATAGTACATATGAGACCAGTACTCACTGTATTGACATTCAGGTTCCTTTTTTTTTTTTTGATAAGTTAAATTGAAATGACTTTTAGGTATTCTTTTCCGATGACTTGACAGCTTATAATACATAATCTTTCTTATGTAAGGAACTTTCTGCAGGTTTCTCGTTCATCTATAAAGCGAAGGTTTGGCTTCTCCAATCATACATATCGCTTGGTAGAAAAATAAAAGTTCCATTTAGTCCTGGAACAAAGGCAGCTAAACTGAAGAGTTCAAAGGAAAATTGACTTTATTGTGAATATAAGTAGCAGCCACCCCTAAGAAAACTCAAGAAATCAGCCAACCTAGACGTAGTGGATGTCAGTAAAAAGTTCTATTCAATAAGAGATGACTCATTGGAGATCTCCACTGAAGTAGCTCGAGTCATATCCCTCTGAACTCTTCTCCATTATTCCAACAGATATCAGGTATAGATTATTACATATGCGAATACTTCAGGATCATTCAGTTAAACTGCTAACAAACACATCTTTATGGCAATCTTTTGCAATAGAAGCCAAAAAGATCAGTTCTCTTATATGATGTCCCATGCAATGAACCAAGCTGATCAACCATCTTATTCTGCAACCTATCCACCTTTACTGGTTAAAAGTTAAAACGGCAAAGACCTCATAACTTGTGTGCTCTCATGTACTTCATAGAAAAGCGGAGCTTGTTTTATTTGACAAATTTATTGGAAAATGGTCAGCAACTAAAGCTCCAGAAATAGACAGTGAGATGCAAAATTATTGAATTATGCTATTTCCGTTGAAGTTTAAAATCAGCTTGGTTAGAGAATTTCGATGATATGGCTTCTAATTAGATTCATAACTTTTGTTAAATTACCTGTAGAAAAATGTTAGTGGAATGCTTCTAAGCAGTAAGCAAGTGGAGCAATGACATGTACATGAAGCACAATATCAAAATAAGATGCTAATATGATCCTAGTAGTTATGCGGTTTAACTTTAACTGCATTTAGGTTTAAATGCTATAGATCTTTTCTCAACATCATTTAATACCAAAAATCTTTTTTGAAGCTAAAATCTAAGATTGATCTTACAGTACAAGCTACCACTCACCTGGTTAATTGACTAAGTCATACACACAGAAGACAAATAGTCCACCTAGTAACATAATCAACCTAGTAAGGAACACCATCAGAGTAAAGCGTTACCTACCATGTCCTTACATTTAAAACGTCCACTTGGCAGAAGCACAGAACTCTTCCCTGCTTTAGATGACAGGGCTAGGCGAAAGCAGCGATTTCTAGAGTAGACAGCTTTATCCACAAACAGTTGACATGGAATATCAATTGAGCTTGAATCCTTTGAGACAAAAAGGTTTCTAAATCTTCCATCAGTTTCACTTAAGCTACTGATCCTTGAGCATATCTGATAATAGGCCACAAGAACTGATAATTGATTCAGCATTCAAGAAGAGAGTAAGAAAAAAATTTAATGACCAATAATTTGTAGTAGTATTCTTTTGAAAAAGATATGAACAATGCAAATGCTGTTAGACATAAGAATTAATTAAAGAAAAAGTGGGATCCAAGTTGAGCACCTAAAGTTTGACCTGCACACAATGACAAATTGAAATTAAACAGGGCCAAAGCGGGATGAAGCCGATGAATATAGTACCTCTGTAACAAATGCACCTGCATGCAAGTTGTCCTTGAAAGCAGCATTTGGAAATCGAATAATTAAATGACGAGAAAACTTTTCTGCCAGCAAAGCGCTACGTCAATATCAGTTATGATAACATAGAAAATTCGTAGTACCATATTACTAATATGTCAACAAAGAAGTTTTCTGCATCAGATCCTGTGATAATTCTCCCATATACTACTATTTACTGCAGTGCAGTTCCTAACCACATCGTGTGCCCCATTTGATCCACCAAAGTAACTTCATCCACAAAACAATCAGATTTGTCTAAACCTGCTTCCTCTTTTAAATGCAGATTTTTATTAGTAATATGTTTGTGCATCAACTAGAAGATACTGGGATATAGAAATCAGCATGAGATCTAATGAAAATGTGATCCACAGAAAGAGAACATTTTCCTGTGGATATCATATCAAATTGGGAAATAAGCAAGGAAAGAGTTCCAAAGCTTCACAAGAGTAAGGTGTGCTGAAGACAGTTATTCTTCAATATTAACCATCTTAAAGCCCACTTCAGAGGTATTAGTCTATCACCAAATAGCGATGCAGGTATTAAAGCAAGTCAGAGTAAGGCGAAAGCAAGACCAGAATATTACAGTGACATATAGGTGCATCACAACCCATCCTGATGTTCCACTTTAGTCAAAAAAGTTCTCTTTGCAATATTGCCAAGTGGGATCCTAATTTCACATGCATAATAATGAGTTGAATTAATTGTTTATACACTTCACCAGGCTTTCATGCCAGATATTCTAGCTTATTACCACTGAAATGAGTGGAAAACATGTTTCCACCAAGCACTAAGCTATTGTCAGAAAAGTACTTTGCAACAGTGCGAGTCCATCAGCTGATCGTTCACCAATAAATTATACATATATACAAACACAAATATAAACATGCATACCTACATATTATGTCGACAACATACTGCACGCAGCTGAAATACTGGATACAGCAGTCCACTAACATGTAACATCCTACCTTCATTGGAGGAATCGAGCTCCACAACCCAGTCATCGTTTCCTTCAAGACAGTACTTTTCCTTGACTGCATCAAAAATGACCTGTATCAGAAGGTCAACCATTTCATCTCCATTTTTAGCTGCATTTTCTCTCTTGTTGAACTCCAGATCAAAATAGAGGTGGCATGGCAATCCCTGAAAATAGGACATACCAGTTGACAACAGCAGCATTCTTTTTTTATGGATCAGATTAAAAAAACAGAAGTGGCAGTAGAGGTGGCATGGCAATCCCTGAAAGTAAGACATAACAGTTGACAACAGCAGCAGTTCTTTCTTTATTGATCAGATAAAAAATAGAAGTGGCATGGCTCTCTCTCTCTCTCTCTCTCTCTCTCTCTCTCTCTCTCATAAAGAAAACAGAAGTGGCAGTAGAGGTGGCATGGCAACCCCTAAAAGTAGGACATAACAGTTGACAACAGCAGCAGTTCTTTCTTTATTGATAAGATAAAAAATAGAAGTGGCATCTCTCTCCCTCCCTCTCTCTCTCTCACATACAATCTAAGATATTGTGATCCAAGTTATATTTGAATATACAAGAGCTTGTAATTCCTCATGTGACAAAATCAAGGGAAGCTCAAAAGTTTCGGGGATGAATTTTCACTAAGCCATTCCACAGTGGAGATAAATTACAAAAGATTACCTCCTGGATTACTTCATAGTGGTGCCGAAATTTAGGATTCATAGTTTCGTACCTAATCAAAATTATAAACACAAATAAGTTTTAGAACATGGGGGAGGTATAATCTTTGGCCATATTTTAAAGCAGATACAGCTGAACAAACTTACCTTCTCCAGAACTCTTTATATGTGGAAACAAGGAATCTCCTTTGACCATTCACATGATCCTGATAACTGAAAACACGAGCATTTGATTGCTCTTTAGCATACTTCATCGCTTCATCTTGCCTCGGAAATGTGGACCATATATCTTGTCTAGTTAAACACAGGGGTTAATACAATTTTTTTTCTAAAAAAAAACTTTTTAGCAAAACGCTTACCATCACTAATGGGTAAAAGGGGTAAAAGAATCATTTGCAAGTACCTTAATTTATTTTGCTCGTTAAGATCTACACGGATTTCATTCAAGAGGCGCAATAGACGAGCTGGTCTTTTTGGAGGAACTCCATGAGGAGAACCATAAAATACAAGGGGAGAGAACTGCCGCCCCTTCTTAACACCCAACTACAAGAAGAATCATAAAATTTCAGTTAATAGTTCCCCCCCACCGTGTTATATGGCATAGGATGTGCTTGAAAACTAAAATACAATTTAAGGAAACTATGTGAAATAAGAAACTGAAGCTTATTATCAATGGGAAGGCCTTGAAAGTTAAGAAAAGAAAAAAGAAAAAAAAAACAGTATGTACATTCTGTAGGCAGAGCTCAACATCCGAAGGTGTTGATAACTTTTCCAATGTATCACTTTGCTTCACAGTCCGCTTTCCCTTTTTCCTTTCTCTTATCGCTGATTCTAAAATTTGCATAAGAAAAATTGACAACCACAAAATAGAGAAATATCAAAATTAGCATTCACTTAAAATGTGGTCAAAACAGCAAGGAAAGGCATAGTAGCATCTCACTTTCAGATATCCTAAATACCACAAGGAAACCAGAATATTTTTAAAAAATTAAGCTTTGATGATTTCATTATTTTTGCTGCTGAGTCGTGCAATTGTAAACCAAAAAAGATTAAATTTCACTACAATTTATTGCAAAAGAAAATGAAAAACCTTTTGACGAACTATGACAACGAAAATTTCAAAGCAGTCAAACCTTTTTTTTTTTTTGAATAAAAATAGCGATTCAGACCTCTGGATAAGGAAACAATACACTCCTAAGAGAAAAGAAAAGTTTGGAATAGTTGAAGTGTAATTGGCACCAAAATAAAAGGGAATAGAAGAGGGATTACGAGGGGGAGAGATGCCGCATTTGAAGCATTCAAATAAACGATCTACGTCGTCCATTCGATTATTTCACCGTAGGGCTGCGGCAGCCGAGAAACCATTCGTCTCAGGGGTGTCGGTATTTCCTTTGAGCGGGAATTGGCTACTTCAGAAGTTTAGTGTAAAAATGGGGTGTGGTAGACTTTTTATCCACTAATTTAGCTAAGCAAAAATAGTCATTATTCTATTAAAATTGTTTTGAAAAAATAGTTTTACCCTTTCTTTAATTCTTATATTCTTTTTTTTTACTAACAGCGATCATATTATTTATATATATATATATATATATATATATATCACATAATAGTAGAGTTAACATTGTTCATAGTGCCCTATAGGGCATTACCTACTTGGCTATTACATAAGAACAGCATGTCTTTAAGGACATTTTTATTTCCAAAAGCTACTAGTCTAGAGCAAACATCTTTGTTAACGTACTTAACTACATAAGTCAAACCTTCATAGTCTGATTTTAAGACATTGGTTACAAAATGAGGAGCATAGTAGATAATATTAAGATCCCTACCATTGTTGCCACTTAGTGCCTCCTTAGCCAACATGTGTGTCGGCTTGTTGGCCTCCCTGAAGGTGTGATGTATTCCCTGGACCTTCACCTACCTCATTAACAACCTGCACTCATGAATAATGTCATTTTGTATTACCATTCCATTATCCAAACAAGTAATAACATCGGTTGAGTCTTTTCCACTTCTAATTTTGTGAACCCTTGTCTTATGGCAATCTGGAGACCAGTTTTCAAGGCCATTAATTCTGCCTGAAGGGGTGTTGTTTCTGGAAGGTTCCCATGGAAGCCAACTATCCATTGGCCATTATTATCTCTGAAGACTCCACCAAATCCACAAAGAGATAGGGCTTCTTTGAAGGAACCATCAATATTGAGCTTAATATGGCCGCTAGGAGGTTTACTCCACTTAATACTTATTGAAATTTTTACCTTTGTAACATTTTCCTTTTCCGTTAGAAGCTTATATTCTAATGTTAGATTAATCGCACTTTTGAGGCTAGCCATGTGTGTATAGTTGTTGTATAAATTGTTATTCCTATTAATCCAAATCGTCCACATAATAAAGGGAAATAAATCTTGCCAAGTGATAGTGCCTTTTTTAAAAGTAGTGTTATGGTCACGTATATGTGTCAACCAACTATTGACACCATTCCAACTGTTAGCATCGATTCCTAAGAGGGACCACAACTATTTTACTGCCATACATTCCAAAAAGACATGCCTAATAGTTTCCCTATGAGTTTTGCAATAGGAACAGATTGGATCAATGTTTATGCCAATATGGTGTAAAAAGCTTCTTATTGGAAGCCTATCATGGTAGCATTTCCATAATAAAAAATTTAACTTGTTAGGGCAGTTCACCTCCCAAATCCACGTAAAATCCTTGTAGTACTCAGTTAGGTTGCCTAAGAGGGAGTAGCATAATTTGCTAGTAAAGAGACCATTAGTGTTTAATGACCAAACAGGTGTATCATAGGTTTTAGTAGTAGGATTTGTAGCCTTTATTTTATTAATAAGGCCTAGTTCGAGCACCACTGAGAGCTTTGATAACTTCCAAGTGTCATTCTTCCAGATATCCTTTGTGGTTAGGATGTCATCCTTTAGGGTAAGAGGAACCTGAATACAATGAGGAGGTGGAGGAGTTTGAGAGACCCAACGACTGTTCCACACGCTCAAGTTTGAAGACTTGTGAGGCAACCAAATAATCCCTTTGTTACAGACTTCCCAGCCTAGCATTATACTATTCCAGATAAAGGAGGAATTTTTGGTCGCTTTCCTAGTACTATAGAGGCCTAAGATCGTTTTAGCCCGGGGTGATTGAGTGTTATTAAGGAGTCTCCAAGTTAGACTAGGAAGGTTTACTAGGTTTTTCTTTTTGGCAGCATGTAAACCTAGCATACCCTCCTTCTTGTTTTGTATGATAATATCCCACTTTATGAGGTGAAGTTTTTTTGAGGTGTCATTAGTACCCCATATAAAATCTCATTGAATCTTATCTATTTTACTAAGGATCTTAGCCGGTAGAAGAGTGTACTGGATTATGTGATTAGGAAGGGAGTTTAAACAAGAGGTGGCCAAAGTACATCTACCTGCCATATTAAGGCAATTGGATTTCCAAGTAGTTAATCTTGAAATCATATTATCAAGGACAAATTAGAAGTCCTTGGCCATGGGTTTAGAGCTCGTAGTAGAAAAACCTAAGTATTTCCCCAAAGATTTACTAATCTTGATATTAAGGACTTGTGAGAGGTTAGCTTCAGTAATTTTAGGGCAGTATTTAGAGGTGATTATTTTGGACTTAGTCCTGTTGATGGATTGCCCTAATAGGTAATAGAAGGAGTCAAGGCAATCTTTAATGGCTCCTATAGATTTTTCATTAATTTGTGCCATTAAGGCTAGATCATCTGCAAAAAAGAGATGAGATACTTGGTGTTTATTATTGCCAATAGTAACGCAGTCCCAACGACCTAGATCAACTTTATGGTTAATTAGGGTGGAGAGCATCTCCATGCAGAGTATAAACAAATACGGAGACATAAGGTTGCCTTGTCTAATACCTCTGTTTGGGGTAAAATAACTAGTTCTAGTGCCATTAACCAAGATGGCTATTCTGCTAGATTAGATACAATTCATTATGAGCTTTGTAATATTCGGATAAAATTTGAAAAATCTCAAGGCTCTATAGACAAAGGACCATTCTAGACGATCGAAGCCTTTTCCAAATCAATTTTTAAAATCATGCTATGCTTCTTGCCATGATACTTGTTCATTTTAAGAATTAATTCCTGAATAATAATAGCATTGTCGCAAGATTTCTTATTTTTTAGGAAGCTAGTTTGGAATGGGCTAATAATGTTGTTCAAGAAGGGTTTCAACCTATTTGAAATGATCTTGGTAATAATTTTATAAATAGTGTTGCATAGGCCTATGGGTCTAAAGTTTTTTATATTATTGGCGTTAGGAATCTTAGGAATTAGGCAAAGCAAAGTATCATTGATATTTTTAGGAATAGTACTAGTGTTGAAGACCTCTTGACACATGTTTGTAACAGATTTACCAACGATATTCTAATATTTTTGGAAGAAAAAAGGGTGAAGTCCATCAGGCCCCAGTGCCTTATAAGGCTTAAAACAATAGGCTTTTATAATTTCAGAGTTTGTAACGGGGGCATCTAGGGAGGATAAATCTAGATTGATAAAACACTTAGGATCATCCTTAATATGTCTCCAGTTGCTAATTTTGTGAGAGATTGTGAAAGTATTTTCGTAGAAGTCTTTTGTATGATTAATAATATCCTCAGGGTTATCAATCCATATACCATGATCATTTTTGAAGAAAACAATTTTATTGATTCTTTTCCTGTTAGTGGCCATGATATGGAAGAATTTAGTATTTGCATCGCCCTCGTTTAACAAATGGATTCTAGAGCGTAGCTTCCAGTAATCTTCCTCAATTCTAGGAATATTATTAAAGTCTTATATTAGAGTGGATCCTAAAGATTGAAGAAAAGTACTATAATGATAGGAAGGTGAATTTTGAATACCGTTAAGTCTTGATAGGATACGCCTTTTATTTTTAAAAATGTCCCCAAAAGTATTGTCTTTCCAAGTAATGACAGTATCTTTAAACGTGGACATTGCTTGGTTATAAGAATTGTTACCCCAAGTGTTATTAACAATGGTTTTAAAGTGTGGGTGGTTGCACCAAAATGGTTCCAACCGAAATGGTTTGCCCAATGAATAACACTGTCTTGGAATAAGGTTAACGAGTAGTAGATTATGGTTAGAATGAGTATTAGGTAGATGAGTAATAGAAGCGTTTGGAAAAAACTGGATCCATTGATCGTTACCAAAAAATTTGTCTAAGCGCTCCATGATTAGGCTATTATTAGTAAACCTACGATTAGACCAAGTATACTTGCAGCCTTTGTAACTTAAATTTTCTAATTTACAGTAGTTTATATTATTCCAAAGCTTAAAGGTACGTCTACGGTTAAGGGGTCTCCCTCCTATTTTATCATTAGCACTAAACACATCATTAAAATCTCCGCCTACTAGCCATGGGACACTATGACAATCCGCTATATTTTTAAAATTATTCCACATATGATCTCTAACTACAGAATTAATACTAGCATATATAGAGGAGAATAGCCATTTAAAATTGGTAGGTCGTTCCTCAATTGTTGCATGAATTTCATGGTTCCTACGCACAAAGTTGTGGACGTTCACTTTGGTGTGATCCCAAAGAATCACCATGCCCCCAGCTTGTCCATAAGCTGGTACCTTAATTAGCTCAGAAAACCAAAGTCGTTCAACAAGGAAGCATGAGCTTGCATTCTAGTCTCGAGCAGGGTAACCATGCATGGCCTGTGGTGAGCCATAAGATCCCTAAAATTCCTTCTAAAATCCTCATTATTCCCTCCCCTAATGTTCCACATTATGAAATTAGTGGGTCTAAACATCTTAACATTTGGGGTTGGGTTGTGACCATTCTTCAAGCCTTCCCTGGTGGGGGTTGAGTTCCCCCTCAGAGATGGCACAAGGATCATTGCCCTGTTCCCCATAGTTGGATCCTGTGGTAGACGAATGTCCATTGCACACTTGTATAGACTCCGAGGACAAGAGAGAATGTGCCTCTTCTCTTGAGCTTCTTTGAATAAGAAAACCTTTACCTCGTTTAGGTTTCCCAATTCCACCACTGATTTCTCTATCAAATCTATTGGATCGATCATTTCCTCTTCCATAGGGTTTCCTGTGTTTGGAACTACTGGAGGATTGAGATTGATGTCTTCCATAGGGATTTGCATGTTGGGGTTCTGTGGGTGTTGATGGTGTTGTGGTACTTCCCACTGCATCAATATAAGATTCACATCAGTTAGGGCTTTTGGGGGAAAGAAAGGTAGGTCTAGGCCCAAGTTCTGGGGTAGAATTGGGACCAGATTGAAATGAGGAGGTAGATTCCATTGGGCTCTCATTTCTTGGACTAAATTTGGGTTCATTGCTGGTGCTAAGGGCTGTAAAATATTGTTCACCCAGACATGATTCATGTAGTTGTTCATAGCAAGGTGAAGACCCTCTGACACTAGTTGAGCTAAGTAGCGTGAGTTTTGGATCAATATCAAACTCTCCTGCCCATTGATTGTGGCATTGAACATAAGACCCCTCCCCATTAGACCTATCTCTATCCAGGACAGTGGGTGATGGTCTTGTGGTAGTGGGGGTTGAACATAGATTATTGGGTTGTTTGGAAGTTGATTTGGTAGTGGTGGAAGGTTTGTCATGTTCACTGGTCTTGGGGAACGAAGGAGTTGAATGAGTCTATATCTCCTCATGTTGTTCAATGGAAGCCTTGGCATTTTTTGAAGCTTGGTTCTCACTTAAATTGGAGGAGGTGGACGGGTAGGGTATAATTGCATCTATATGCATGCAATCTGAATTGGTTAGCATAGGAGATATAGAAGAAGATTTTGGAGCAGATTTTGCATGACAATGTTTGGCCACTTGTCGCATGCTTCCCTCCATTTGTTCATTCAGAGACGTTTCGGTGGACAAGTATGGGTTGGCATTTGTAGTTTTTTGTTTTGTTTTTAGTGGTTATATCATTAACATTAATATAATCAGTGTTAATAGGGTTACTAATTAGATTACTAGGATAATTGTTTCTAGAATACCAGTTAGGGACTAAGTTAATAGGATTTGTAGAGGTATTATTACTCTTCGTAGTAATTGACGTGTCCAAATTACAATTGGACTGCTGCATGTTGAGATTAGATCAATAAAGAATTATTTTTGGGAGGGTTAGAGTCCAAAACAATGTGCTCATTGCACAACTTGGAGAAGCGATTTTCCAGTTGAAAACCAGTTGTTTTAACATCCATTATGGCTTTGGTGGAATTGGCCATAGGATTATGGAGCATAATACCTTTGCTAGACGACAAGGAGTTGGGATCCTTATTGACAAATTTCAACTTTTGGGTGTTGATATACTTACCTGTTGAGGTATTGAATATTTTAACATCAATACCTGCCTCCATAGATGCCTCCTTCCCTGTATTTGGAATTTTTATTTCTGATCTTCTTGATTTCTGAAAAGATACGGTGTGCCAGTCATCCTCATTGCTTGATTTACCTATACTTTGAGTGCCTTGGATCTGGACTGATCTTTCTTTAATATTCTCCACCTGGGACTATGGGGTTAATATGATAGAGCATTGGCCTATTGTGTGTCCTAGTGAACCACATTTCTTGCACAAAATCTTGTCTCTTTCATATTCAATTATTTGTTTGTGTTCTTCGATAAATATGGATTTAGCCACTGGTTTGTTCATTGGCAGTTCCACACAAAGCCTAGCATATCGCCCTCTCAAAGTGGAGGATGTACAATCATCAATTTTTAGGAGTCTCCCAATAGAGTTACCAATTTTTTGAAGAATAATCCCATCGTAGAATTCAGTAGGCAAATTTGGGAGACGGATCCAAATAGCAGTGCATATTTGTTTTGCATCAGATGCTACAAAATTTGGTTCCCACCTTTGGCAAGATAGGAAGTGGCCAAAGATGAACCATGGTCCATTTTGTAGAACTAAGTTCATGCTCTCTTGTTTTTGAAATTTTGCAATATAGTAATCTAAGCCTAAATCAATTAGGGGAAAGTTTTCATTTACTTTCCATAGTTCCTGGACCTTTTTTAAAGGATTTGGTGAAGAGTTCATTTACCTTGTAATTTAATGATTATGGAATATTTCCAAGGCATATACATTCGGTCCCTATTCTCTTGTGAGAGGATGATTTTTCCTTTCATAGTTGTATTAACATCTGAATGCCTTGATGAGGAGGAAGTATGAGCAACATTGGATAGAAGGATGGTGGATTCAATTATGATATCCATCTCTTCCGTTCCCTTAATTAATTTGTCTTTAAAGGTAGTTTGTTGATTTACAGAATTTTTGCGGGTATCATCGATGGTAATGTCGGGTGGTTTAGGGGGGGGGGATAAGAACCATCTCTATATCAGTATTGGATTGGCTATGGCTACTGAATTTGGTAGAGGTAGTCTTAGGATTTTAGAAAGAAGAGGGAGCTTCTCTCTCTAGGAAGTAAACTCCTTCCTACTTCAATTCTTATATTCCCAAACCCTTATTTTATTTATTTAGAGGGAAAATTTGAGAGCGAAAATTTCAGAGGCAAGTTTTGCGTGCTCCTCAGTATTTGTATCGTCCTCGCATGCAAACCAGCTGCACTTAATCTTTATCCTTCTTCATCTTCTCTGCATCGAACGATCGAACTGGTATTTTTTTTGCTTTTATGCATTTTTGTTTTTGTATATGTGTAATCGCGATCAATGTTGTGTCAAGTATGTGTGAAATTTCAAAAATAATGATTATAAGTTGATTCAGTGTCAAATAAGTAGCGGATTTTTGTAAGGAAGTTATTCAAAAATATTTGGTATTGAAATGTATTTGTGGTTCAATCAATATATTTGATTATGTAAAGATATTTCATAAAAATAGTCATACGAATTCATAAGCTAACTGTGTTTATGAATTTTTAGTTAACCGTGTTCATAAAAGTTAAGGACCAAGTGACATTAACTTTTGAACTAGGAACTCAAAGTTAAGGACTGAGTGTCCTTAACTTTTGAACTTGAAACTTGAAGTTCAGGATCAAGTGTCCTTAACTTTGTAACTTGACACTTGAAGTTCAGGACCAAGTGTCCTTAACTTTTCAACTTGAAACTATAAGTTAAGGACTGCCTGTTCTTAACTTCTTAACTTGTAACTCTTTTACTTGAAACTATAAGTTAAGGACTGCATGTTCTTAACTTTTTAACTTGTAACTCTTTTACTTTTGAACTTGAAACTTGAAGTTCAGGACCAAGTGTCCTTAACTTTTCAACTTGAAACTATAAGTTAAGGACTGTCTATCACTTTTTACCTTGAAACTTGAAGTTAAGGACCAAGTGTCCATAACTTTTGAACTTGAAATTTGAAGTTCATGACCTATTGTCCTTAACTTTTCAACTTGAAACTTTAAGTTAAGGACTGCTTGTCCTTAACTTTTTTACTTGAAACTTGAATTTCAGGACCAAGTGCCTCGAACTTTTCAACTTGTAACTGTAAGTCCTAATCTTTTAGTGCTAATCTTTTATGTTCTTTTTCCTTCTTTGTAGTGTGCTAATGGAAGGAGATTGCGTGTTCGAGTTTGATGTTTGGCGTAATTTAATGATCTATTGGAAAGGAGATTTACAGTATAAGGAAACAATCAAATTTTTTTTGTCAAACAGGCAGTGGAAGAAGTTGAGGGATGGTATTTTCGGAAAATTTTCCGATTACAAAGTGTGAAGTTCTTTGGTAAACTTATTCATTGTGTATTGCTTTCAAAAATTGTAAATAATGACCTTGATTCGATGACATTCAAGGTTTTTGACCATGAAATTAAGTTTACACGTGAAGCATTTCATATAATTACTGGTTTGAAGTGTTATTCTTCACTGGACATCAAAGGTTTGCATGAAAAAGAGAATAGGCTTTCGAAAGTTTATTTCCCCGGAAAGGATAGAGTTGATTTGGGTGATTTGTTTAATTTTATTACTAGTCACCCAAATGGTACATCTGCATCATTTGTAGGTAGCGATGATGATGCTGTGAAGTTGGCAGTAATTTATTTTGTTGAATCTGTTTTGATGGGGAAGCGGAAGAATAGGAATGTGTCCGAGCAGATAATGAAAATTGTAGACGATGATGAACTCTGCTCTTCTTTCAACTAGGGCTCTCTTTCTTATGAAACGTTATTAAAATCATTGAAGAGTTGTTTGAAGCCTAATGAGAATGAGAATGAGAAAGAGAAAGACAAAGATAAAGACAAGGATAGCTACACTATACTTGGCTTCCCTTTTGCTTTTTGTGTTTGGATTATGAAAGTATTGCCTATTTTCCAGGAAAAACAATTTGTGAACTTTCGAGAATTTGGTTTTCCTTGGATGTTATGTTATTTGGAAATTAAATCTCCACAGTATGATTCTCTGTGTAAAAAATACTTCCATAATGAAAATGTAAGTTAATCTAATTACTAGCTATTTTTTTGTTTATTTATTTTAGTTCTGAAAACTTATGTTTTTTTGTTATATAATAGTTGTATAATTTGATTGAGGCGGCACCATTTATTCCTATTGAAGAAGATACAAAGCCTATTAGTGTGCATGAGACAATTTCTCAAGAGCAAAGCTCAGTGCCATCTTCCATACATTTTGATAAAGTCATGCTTAAGGAAATTGTTAAAGTAGGTTTTCTACCTTTGAATAGCATTAGTTTTTTATTTGATTATTTTTTGCTTAAGAGACTTTTTTGTTTTTATGGTTTTTTATTCAGAGATTATCAGAGAGTTTTAAAAAGGATCTGCATGCTGAAGTTACTAGAATAAATCAAAAAATATTTGTATCAGAAAAAAAGATTCAAAATGAAATCAAGGTAATATCATTAATTCAGTTAGTCTAAGTTCAGGACCTTGTGTCCTTAACTTTTGAACTTGTAACTCAAAGTTAAGGGCTGCCTGTCCTTAACTTTTTTACTTGTAAGTCTGTTGGGTCATCACTTGTTTTAAAATGAAATTCTGCATTCTGAGGCCTTACAAACCTCTTTTAACATCACCTCAATTTGCATGCACAGTCCGTACGCATAGTCGGAGAGCCTATATGTGAAAATCTGTGAAAATGATAAATTTTGACTATAAAATGAGTTAATTTGACTTCGGTTAACATTTTGGCTAAACGGACCTGAACCCGTGATTTGACGGTCCCGGAGGGTCCGTAGGAAAATATGGGACTTGGCGTATGTTCGGAATCGAATTCCGAGGTCCCAAGCACGAGAAATGATTTTTAAAGAAAATTATTTTCTGAAATTTTTTAAAGGATTTGGAAATGAAATTTGATTAGAACATGTTGGTATCAGGCCCGTATTTTGGTTCCGGCGCCCGGTACAGGTCTTATATATGATTTAAGATAATTCTGTGAAGTTTGGTAAGAAACGGAGTCCGTTTGACGTGATTCGGACCTTAATTGGAATGTTCGGTGTTTAAAGAAGTTTTGAGAAATTTCATTGATATTGAGGTTTAATTCGAGGTTTCTGATGTTATTTTGGTGATATGACTACATGAATAAGTCCGTGAGATATTTTTGAGGTTGTGTGTATATTTGGCCCGGAGCTCCGAGGGCTCGGGTGAGTTTTGGATAGGCCACGGAGTGCAATTTGAACTTAGAAAATTGTAGAATTTTAGTTGGTGTGCCCAGGCCTGTAGGCTTCGCATTTGCGAAGCCTGGCTCGCAAATGCGAAGGCTGGATCGCAAATGCGAAAAACAGCCTAGGCCTGCCTTGTTCGCAAATGCGAGTATTCTTCTGCAAATGCGAAAATCCCTGTTCAGCCTTGAGTTGCAAATGTGACATGTTGTTCGCAAATGCGAAGGTCCTATTTTCCTGAAGGGTTCGCAAATGCGAGCCCTGTTTCGCATTTCCCAACATAGCAGAGGTCGGGGTTCGCAATTGCGAACCCCTGTTCGCATTTCCCATACCTGCGACCTGCAACTTTTATACTTAACCGATTTTAAACCCATTTTTCATATCCTCTCAAAACATAAACACTCTAGGACGATTTTTCAAAGGCTTATTCTTCTCTAAATCAATTGTAAGTCATTTTTAATTAGTTTTCTTTGATCATTAACATCTTTTAATATGATTTTAACTCAAAATCAATGATTTTCATGAGGGAAATTGAGTGTTTTGGGTAGAACCAAGGTTTTTCAAAAATTGGGGATTTGGACCTCGATTTGAGGTCCGATTTCAAAACAAACCATATATTTGGGTTCGTGGGGGAATGGATAATCAGGTTTTGGTTTGAACCTCGTGTTTTGACCATGTGGCCCCGAGGGCGATTTTTTGGGTAAAACTTTAGAAAACTCATTTTTATGAATTGGGGTTGATTCATTTAGAGTTTATTGATGTAATTAAGTAACTTGTGACTAGATATGAGTGAATTGGTGGTGGAATCAAGGGGTAAAGCTATAGTTGAATCGTGAATTGTGTTCGTGACATCGAGGTAAGTGGCTTGTCTAACCTTGTGTGGGGGACCTTCCCCTTAGGATTGGTATATTTGGTAATTGAAATGCGTTGTACGTGAGGTGACAAGTGCGTACTTGTGCTAATTATTGGAAATCCGGTTTTCTTTAAGTACTTACTAGTATGTTTCCTTTCCTGTTTCTATTACTTGCACTATTAAGCCTATTGTTAGCTTAGGATAGCATGTCTAAGTGACTTAATTGCTTTATTTGATTTAAACCTGCCTTACTTGAATTATGTGCAGCATGCTAGGCTAGAATCACTTATTGCCTTAATATGAATTTTGCTATTTCTGTTTATCTTCCTGTTGCTACTGTGTATTTATTTTGGGACTACGGATGTGGGATTCCGGTAGCTCCCCCTTGTCTGTTTACTTTGGGACTACGTGTTAGATTCCCGGTAGATCCCCCTACACAGTTATATGGAACTACGAGAATGCACCCGGTAGATTCCCCCAGTACTAGGTATTTACATTTGGGACTACAGATCGGGATTTCGGTAGATCCCCGTGCATTGATAGTTGGATTACGGGACGGGATCCTGGGAGATCCTTCGAACATATATATGATGAACTACGGGACGGTATCCCGGGAGATCCATTGGACAGTTGTAATTGGGACTACAGGACGGTATCTTGGAAGGTGCCCCGGTTGTTATCTCTGTGTTGAGCTTTATTTCTTTCCGTGGCTTGTTTTGTCTCTATTCTAGTTGTTGTTGTCCTGTCAATTCTATGTTATTTCTTACTGTTGCACTTATTTATACTATTTTATTCCACACTGTTAACCCTTATATTGTATTTAACCTCAGTAGGGCCCTGACCTTCCTCGTCACTACCCGACCGAGGTTAGGCTTGGCACTTACTGAATACTGCTGTGGTGTACTCATGCCCCTTCTGCGCATGTTTTTCATGTGAAGATCCAGGTACTTCTACGCTGGCCTACCATCCTTGAGGGAGGCAACTACTTAGAGACTTCAAGGTACATTTGCTGCATCCGCAGACTGAGGAGTCCCTTTCTATTCCTGCCTTTTAGTATTTAGCCCTTATGTACTTTCTGTTCTTATTAGACAAATTCCGGAGTTAGAGCTATGTAGTGTTTCTTTTTCTTAGCTTGTGATTCGTGGGTTTTCGGGTCTTGGATTCAGATATTGATTTTGAGATCTATATAAATATGGCGTATGCCGAGCGGCACATTTAACACTGTTATTGCCTTAGTTCTGTTTTTAAATTATTTTACTTCCGCAAGTTTAGGCTTACCTAGTCGTAGAGACTAGGTGCCATCATGATGGTTCATGGAGGGCGAATCGGGGTCGTGACAAAGTCTAAGTTCAGGATCATCTGTCCTGAACTTTTGAACTTGAAACTGGAAGTTCAGGACCATTGTCCTTAACTTTTGAACTTGGATTCAAAGTTAAGCACTGCATGTCTTTAACTTGAAGTTAATGACCTATTGTCCTTAACTTTTGATCTTGTAACTATAAGTTAAGGACTGCTTGTCCTTAACTTTTGAACTTGAAACTTGAAGTTTAGGACCAAGTGTCCTTAATTTTTGAATTTGTAAGTCTAAGTTCAGGACCATCTGTCATGAACTTTTGAACTTGAAACTTGAAGTCCAGGACCAAGTGTCCTTAACTTTTCAATTTGAAACTTGAAGTTCAGGACCAAGTGTCCTTAATTTTTGAACTTGTTACTCTAAGTTAAGGACTGCATGTCCCTAACTTCTTTACTTGTAACTTGAAGTTTAGGACTACCTGTCCTTAACTTTCTAACTTAGTTTTTTTCACAGGATTTAAAGAAAAGTCTAGGATCAAAGATTGATACTTTGTTGAAGATTTATGTGAAACCTGATGAAAGGAACATAGAGAGAGAATCTAGTGTTCCAATTACTAAAGATGGAGTTGATGATCATTGTCATGGTACAGAACCTACTGTTACAATTAACAAAGATGCAGGTGGTGATGAATGTGATGATATGGATGTGCATGCAGAAGTTCAGCATGAAAGCGATTATAGAGATGGACATCTAGATGATGAAACTGATATCGACACTTAAATTGCGAAAGGTTAGATATAGATTTTGAATTTTTTTTCATTGAAATTTATATTCAATAGCGTAATACATATAAACTTTTTTGTGATTACAAATATTTGTAGAATCTATTGACGGAGTGGAAGTTCAAGATGTAGTAGAATGTCAAGACCAGGAAAATCCAAAAGAGACAGGAGTAACAGAAAAAAATTTGTAAATGTGGAGTGCAATCTCAGGATTTAGAAAGTCCATTGAGAACAAGTGTCAGTGAGATTGTATGCAAATATTTAGAAGGAACATATGATATGTCTACACCTCTCTTATAAAGAGAAATTTGGAGTTCAAAATTATACCAATCAAGGTTAGATGAAATTTTCATGATATGTTGAATGTTAGTTTTAGTGAACTATTAGAATGAGTATTAATTGTAAATGTTAAAGAATCTTTTGAAGTTGCAAGGGAAGAAGCTGGAGTGGAGTATCAAGAGAAAAGTGGAGTACAATCTCAAGACCTAGAAACTACCGAAGGAACAAGCATAAGTGAGATTGCTTCCAAATGCATAGATGGAACATGTGATCTCTCTACACCTCGCTCTCTTACCGACTATATTGGAAACCAAGAAAATGCTAGTAAAGATAATGATTTAACTGGGATGATCTTGACAATTACAAACAGTTAGATAGTATTTTTTTATTTTATACATGTTTGTTTTAATCAAAGATTAGTAACAAGTACTAATTGTGTTAGCTCTTATTAATATTTTGCAGAATCTTGTGAACTTGCAACTGAAGAACATGGAGAACAGTTGCAAGATAAAGAAAATATGCAGTTGGAAGATAAAGAAAATGCAACCAATATGTCAGCTCAATTGTCTGTTGAAAAAACACAAGAAGGCAGTGTGAACAAGACATGTATTGATTGTGTCCTAAATATTATATTCATAATTAAAAATGCTAGTACATTTAATAATGTTCTTAGTTTTTGTCTCTTCATTTGACGACTTGCAGCAAACTAATATATATATATATATATATATATATATATATATATATATATATATATATATATAGTGTTGTCTACAGAGCAAAACAAAGATGAAACTCTTAACCAAATATACTAGGAAAAGAAAGAGAGATAGTATTGGTTATGATGGTCCGTCATTTTCTATTCTTACTCCTACTCCTCCAAGTACACAAATGAGCATTGATGGGGTTTGTCTATAGAGGTTGAAGGAAATATTGAATAAGAGCTTGGTCGAGGTAAAAGGAATAAGAAGCTTAGTTGGTAGTTGAAATCTCCTTTTGATCAGGAAAGAAAAACAGGAACATGATGGCGCACAATGAAAATACTCCCAAGAGTTCGGGCTGGATAAAATCAACATATACTCGTAGATGTATTTTTTATTATGCCAAAGATGATGCAAAATTATTGAAGAAATTCACTGGGTAGTTGGGCAAGGAGAAAAGGAAAGGCTGCAAAAAACAGTAAGTCCCTTAATGTATTTCATTATTTGTTAATTGCTTAAATTCGTGTCCTTAACTTTTAATTTTAAATTTAGGACTAAGTGTATTGATATTGAAATTCCTAAAGTTAAGTGTCCTTAACTTCTGTGATTGTGAGTCTAAGTTTAGGACCAAATGTCCTTAACTTTTCAACTTGGAATTCAATGTTCAGGACCAAGTGTCCTGAACTTTTGAACTTGTAAGTCAAAGTTCAGGACCATGTGTCCTTAACTTTTGAACTTGTAAGTCTAAGTTTAGGACCAAGTGTCCTCAACTTTTGAAGTTGAAAGTCTAAGTTCAGGACCATGTGTGAACTTGAAACATGAAGTTCAGGACCAAGTGTCTTTAACTTTTGAAGTTGGAGCTATAAGTTAAGGACTGTATGTCCTTAACTTTTATACTTGTTAGTCTAAGTTAAGGACAAAGTGTCCTGAACTTTTGAACTTGTAAGTTAAGTTCAGGACCATGTGTCCTTAACTTTTGAACTTGAAACTCAAACTTCATGACCAAGTGTCCTTAACTTTTCAACTTGAAACTCTAAGTTCAGGACTAACTTCTAACTTTGATATTTTCAAAATTTTCAGAGGACAAACTGATATATATGCTGATGATAATGGTGTGAGAACGAATCCATATAAATTGTATCATCAAAAAATCAGTAGCAAAATGTTCTTCCTAGAGCTTTCAGATAGTAGCTTTGTACTTGATGATAAGGTTTGATAATTCGCAAGGCATTTATTTTCTTTATTCTTAATTTATTATTTTTAATTATTTTATGACTGATGGATTTGTTTTATTTTTTGCCTCTTTATGAAGCACATTGACATTGCCCTATATTATTTGAGAAAGAAGGAATGCTACCACCCTCGCGACCATCCTTTTCGTTGCACAACTACATATATACTTTTTGATAACTATATGGTGCTTATGTATAAGGATATCAATGAAGATGCTGCAGATGAGTTTTGTTGTGGTGATAATCAATTGTTTCTGACACCATATGTGTGGGGTGACAGTTGTAGATATGGAACTGCTTGGACAGAGGTTGACAAAATCTTTTTTCCATGTCGGCTTCCTTGAGAAGATGATAATGATGTGACACATTTTCTTTTGGGGGTATTGGACTTGAATGAGAAAAAGATTGATGTGTACGATTCCATATATAGTGAGTCATATAAGGCATGAATGAATCACATTGAAATGTATGCACACATGATCCCCCACTTGCTAAAGTTCTCATAGTTTTACAAACATCACAAGTCTTTTGGAAATGCATTCAACAAATTTGATATTTAGTGGCAAAGATCACCACACCAAACTGGATCGTACGTGTTGTTATTTGTTATATAATTTATATGTACTTTAGATTTATTATTTAATTGACTCCATATCTTACATTTTTCTTAGGATTGATTGTGGTGCATTCCTAATCAAGTATGTGGAGTTGTTGATGATGGGAAAGGATGTGGAGAAATTCCAACCTGAAGACATAAAGACTTATGAAAAGAACTTGCTGCAAATCTTTGGGCACATGGAGAGTGGAAAAGAAATTTTGGTTATGATACACCACCAGAAAATGTTGGCGACGACTATGATAGTGAAAATGAAACTTGCTGTCCGAAGGAGCTGTAGTTTAGTTGTAAAGAAAGTTAGTTGTGGTTGATTTTTTGTATAAAATTGCTGTAAAGAATCCATATGAATTCTGAAATATCCTGTAAATTCCTCAAAAGGCACTTTTATTTTGTTTGCATAGCATAATTTTTTATCACAACTATGCAAAATTACAATTTCAGAAGTAATATGAAGGCATCATGTTATTAATTTCTTTGTTTTTGTCAAGTATTGATTTGTCCATTGAGCATGTTAGTATTAGTTCAGCACCAAGTGTAATTGAACTTCAAATTCAAAGTTAAGGACCAAGTGTCCTTAACTTTTGAACTTGTAAGTCAAAGTTCAGGAGCATGTGTCCTTAACTTTTGAACTTGAAACTGAACTTCAGGACAAAGTGTTCTTAACTTTTGAACTTGAAACTCAAACTTCAGTTCACGACCCTAAACCCAAACCCGGTCGTGATGGAGCCTCTCATGAAGACAAGGCCAACCGACACATTCCAAATTCATTTTTAAGCAGTTAAGATAATGCAAGTAAGTCTTAAACATAATAAATATCCCAAATAGATAAGGTGAAACAGTACAGTTGCGGAAAATAAAACCAACACAGTCTGACATCGGTGTGTCACTAGTCATGAGCATCTATTAATATACTACAAGTCTGAAGCGTCTACAAAGCTATTACAAAATCACTAACAAGAGAAAGGAAATGAGATAAAGGGGGAGAAGCACGGGGCTGCGGACGCCGAGCAGCCACCTCGTGAACTCCAAAATCTGCCGGGAGCTCTCAACCCTCGCAAGCTGGATCAGCAACGCCTGAATCTGCACACGGGATGCAGGGAGTAAAGTGAGTACTCCAACTCAGTGAGTAATAATCATAAATAAAGGCTGAGAAATATGAAATCACGTAAGGCACATTACAGGCTCTAATGAAGCAGTAAAAGCCAGTAAAAACAGTGAATTAGTAAAGATATGTAAAGTCATTTTAGTTCAGTTTAAACTTTATGAAATGCCCTTTTAACATTTAAGTAGGTAAATGACAGGCAACTAGGAAAGATAAACATATAAAGGATCGCCTCTTGGGCAAAATGTCATTAAAATCCGCCCCTCGAGCAATATCATAGAACAACATTAGACCCTCGGGCTATATCTTACATCACAATGGATACCTGCGCTCACTGAGGGTGTACAGACTCCTAGAGGGGCCCCTTACGACCCAAGCACAATATCAAGCCATCTCGTGGCATCATCACTAAGTTCTTGGCCTCACATCAATAAGCCACTTCGTGGTGTACAAATCTCAGGCCCTCGGCCTCATAATCATAATCAATGTTTCCTCACAACATAGGCCCTCGGCCTTACTCTATCAAAATCTCACAAGCCACTCGGGCAACAGTAAAACATGATGCTCAAATCAGAATATCATTTAAGTGTTAAAACAAAGTAAACATGGCTGAGTTATGAAAACAGTAGAATATAGCATGACTGAGTTCAAGAATAAAGTCAAAATAGTGAGGAAATATCAGAAAAAATCCCCTAAGGTTTCAAATAGTTGGCATGAGGCCCAAATATGGCATTCAGCCCAAAACATAATGATAGTAAATAGTTTCAGTCAAATACGCGGTAAAATAGTCATTCGGGACGGACTAAGTCACAATCCCCAACAGTGCATGACCCCACGCTCGTCATCTACCATGTGTGTTACCTCAATATAGCACAACGATATACAATCCGGGGTTTCATACCCTCAAGACAACATTTACAATCATTACTCACCTCAATCCGGTCCAAACTCTAGCCCACAATGCCTTTGCCCCTCAAATCGGCCTCCACTCGCATTGAATCTAACCAAAATCAGAATCACGAGGTCAAAATATACTCAGGGAACGAAGCCCAAATGGAAATAATCAATTTATAGCATAAATCCCGAAATTACCAAAACCCGACCCCCGGGACCATGTCTCGGAATTCAATAAAATTCATATCAATAGATTCCTTATCTCACCACGAATTCATACATATCAAAAGTACCAAAATCCGACCACAAATGGTCCCTCTAATCCTCAAGTCTAGGTCTCCAATATCAAGCCCTAGTTTCCCCAATTTGTAACCCTTAAATTCCATTAATTACAACATTAATCCATGAAATAATACCATAGGAGCGAGTTTTAGGTCCAAAATCCTTACCTCAATGAACGCCCCTTGAAATCCTTCTTCAAATCGCCCAAAAAGCTCCAAAAACCGACTTAGAAATGGTGGAATAGCTCAAAAATTGTGAAGGAATGAATTTATATGTTCTGGCCCAGGTATTTCGCATCTACGGTCCTTTTACCGCTTTTTGCGGTCCAAGTCACCGCTTCTGCGGTTTTCACTTATTCCCCAGCTTCCGCATCTGCGATGCACCTTTTACACCTGCACCATTGCAGGTGCGGCTCCTCAGCCGCTTCTGTGGCTCCGGCCTTCCTAGCCCCTTTTCTGCTTCTGCGACTCCTAAATCGCTTCTGCGAGACAGCACCTGTGGTCCCCTATTCGCAGGTGCGGTTATGACAACAATTCCACACTTCAACCGCCAAACCAAATTTCCAAACTCTCCGTCAACCATTCGAAATCACCCCGAGGCCCCTGGTACCTCAACCAAAAGCACAAATATATACCATAACCTTATTCAAACTTGTACCAATCTTCAAAACACCCCAAACAACATCGAATCAACCAAAACACATCGGATTCAAGCCTAAGTTTCCAAAATCTTCCGAATTACGCTTTTGATCAAAAGGTATACCAAACCACGTCCGAATGACCTGAAATTTTGCAAACACATCTCAAATGACCCAACGGAACTACTGCAACTCCTGGAATTCCATTCCGACCCCTATATCAAAATCTCACCTACGAAACAGAAAAAGCCAAAAATCTAATTTCGCTAATTCAAGCCTAAATCTACTCCGGACCTCCAAAATACATTCCGATCACGCTCCTATGTCTCAAATCACCTCCCGAAGCTATCCGAACCGTCGGAACTCACATCCGAGCCCTCTAACTCATAAGTCAACATCCGGTTGACTTTTCCAATTTAAGCTTCCTCAAAAGAGACTAAATGTCTCAAACTTTACCAAATCCTTTACAAACCCGAGCCAACCAACCCGATCATATATAGAACTGATACACAAAGCAATAAGAAGCAGAAATGGGGAAAACGGAGTGGTAACTCATGAGACGGTTGGCGGGGTCGTCACATCCTTCCCCTTTTAAACAAACGTTTGTCCTCGAACGAGTCAAGAAACATACCTAACGCATCAAACAGGTGAGGATATCTACTCCGCATCTCCCGTTTGGTCTCCTAGGTAGCCTCCTCCACGGGCCGATCTCTCTATTGCACTTTCACTGAAGCTATATCTTTTGATCTCAACTTTCGAACCTGATGCACTAAAATAGCTACTGGATCCACATCATAGGTCAAATCATCATCCAACTGAACCGTGCTGAAATCCAAAACATGAGACGGATCGCCAATCCAAAACGTGTTGAAATCCACTCAGGTCTCTAAACCCCCAATAGTCACCACATATGACCGGTACACACGGTCTACAGCAACAGTATCGCCCACCAGGGTAGATATATGAGCAGGTGAAACGAGAGACTCACGGGGCATACCCAAATAACAAGCAAAGTATGACGACACATAAAAAAAGTGGATCCGAGATCAAATAATACAGAGGCATCTATGTGGAAGACTGAAACAATAACTGTAATGACAGCATCAGAAGCAATAGCATTAGGTCTAGTTGGAAATGCATAAAAACGGGCTTGACTGCCACCTGATTGACCTCCCCATTTGGGGCGACCCCTAGCTGACTGGCCTCTACCCCTAGCTGGGTGGGTGGGTGGTGATGAAGTAACTGGCGCTAAAGCCGATGACTGACTCCTCTGCTAAGATGAACCCGCAAGATGACGAGGACACTGCCTCCATATATGACCCATCTCTTCGTACTCATGGCAACTCCCGGGTGTTGGAGAAGGGGACTAAAGGGAACCCCTCACACCTAAATGACTAGCAGATGCATCTGGCATAGAAGAGCCCTGAACTGATGGAGCACGGGACGAACTTTGAGCTGGAAGGGCACTAAGAGATAACTGGACCTAATGAGAACTATGGGAACCATGACCCGAAGACGCCCCATGATGACCTGGGCGAGCTGGCCGAGCATGCCTGAAGGGACAGTCTCAGCCATGCCGAAATTGACCTATCAAAGGAGCACCACTATAACTACCAGATCCTCGAGGCCTCTTGGCCTCCCTCTCCTCTCGCTTTTGGCGATGAGCTGACTCAATCTCATGAGTAATGTCTACAACCTCCTTAAAAGTCGCACCAGTCACCCTCTCCCCAGTCATAAGAATACGAAGCTGACAAGTGAATCTCCTAATCCTCTCTCTATCTATTGGAACCAACCAAATAGCATGACGAGCTAACTCGGAGAACCTCATCTCATACTGCGTTACAGTCATCTCTCCCTGATGCAACCACTCGAACTGCCTGCGCAGCTCCTCTTTGCGACACTGCGACACATACTTCTTTAGAAAGAGAACGGAGAAGTGCTACTAGGTAAGGGGTGCTGCACCAACAGTCCTACACCTCTCAAAAGTCTCCCACCAAGTGAAGGCAGCTCCAAAAAACTAATAAGTAGTGAAAGCGACCCCGTTGGTCTCCAGAATACCCGTTGTACGAAGCATCCTCTAACACTTATCCAAGAAACCCTGGGCATCCTCGCCCTCTGCACCATTAAAGGCCGGAGACTGAATTCCACCAAACCTCTCCAACCTACGTTGCTCGTCCTCTAGCATGACGGGAACTACATAGTCCTGAGTAGCTACAACCAGCTGGGATGGATGCGCCCCCATGTTTGAAGCCCCTTTACGACTTGCTCAGGTGTGCGAGCAGCGGGAGTCTGAGTGCCTCCCCCGGCCTGAGAAGTATCCGCGGCTGTGGTAACTGAAATCGTCTGAGCTAGACCAGTGCATACTAATAGAATCTAAGCCAAGGCCTCTTGAAGACTCGGAATCATAATGGGCATAGCTGGTGCCTGAGCTGGTGCTACTAGAGCGTCCACAACTGGGACCTGATCCTGAACTAGGGCGGCTGGTGGATCTGCAAATGCTGCCCTAGCTGCTGTGCGGGCCATACCCCTGCCCCTACCACTACTACGACTATGTCCTCGACCTCTAGTGGCCACAAATGGCGGTACTGGTGGTCGTCCATCCTGACCGGTAGCACATGTCCTCTCTATGAGAGAATAGAATGACAGAAGTTTGGTACTCGGATCAACCAATTCGCACGACAAGAATTTCAAGAATATGAAGTTTTTCCTTACGGTTCTGCAGTCTCTCGAGGATAAATACAGACATCTCCGTACTGATTCGCGAGACTCTACTAAACCTACTCACGACTCGTGAGACCTATGTAACCTAGGCTTTGATACCAACTTGTTACGACCCTAAACCCGAACCTAATTGTGTTGGCGCCTCTCGTGAAGACAAGGTCAATCGACACATTCCCAATTCATTTTTAAGCAGTTAAGATAATGCAAGTAAGTCTTAAACATAATAAATATCCCAAATAGATAAGGTGAAACAATACAGGCTCTAATGAAGCAGTAAAAGCCAGTAAAAATAGTTAATCAGTAAAGATATGTAAAGTCATTTTAGTTTAGTTTAAACTTCATGAAATGCCCTTTTAACAATTAAACAGGTAAATGACAGATAACTAGGAAAGACAAACACATAAAGGATCGTCCCTCGGGCACAATGTCAATAAAATCCACCCTTCAGGCAATATCATAGAACAATACCAGACTCTCGGGCTATATCTCACATCACAATGGGTACATGCGCTTACTGGGGGTGTGTAGACTCGTGGAGGGGCCCCTTACGGCCAAAGCGCAATATCAAGTTATCTCGTGGCATCATTACTAGGCTCTCGGCCTCAAATCAACAAGCCACCTCACGGCGTACAAATCTCAGGCCCTCGGCCTCATAATCATAATCAGTGTTTCCTCACAACATAGTCCCTCGTCCTTACTCAGTCAGAATCTCACAAGTCACTCGGGCAACAGTAAAACATGATGCTCACCCCAAAGTATCATTTAAAATATCATTTAAGTGTTAAAACAGAGTAAACCTGGCTGAGTTATAAAAATAGTAGAATATAGCATGACTGAGTTCAAATATAAAGTCAAAATAGTGAAGAAATATCAGTAAAAATCCCCTAAAGTTTTAAATAGTTGGCACGAGGCCCAAATATGGCATTCAGCCCAAAACATGATGATAACAAATAGTTTTTAGTCAAATACGTGGTAAAATAGTCATTTGGGATGGACTAAGTTACAATCCCCAACAGTTCACAACCTCACGCTCGTCATCTAGCATATGCATCACCTCAACATAGCACCACAATGTGCAATCCGGGGTTTCATACCCTCAGGACAACTTACAATCATTACTTACCTCAATCCGGTCCAAACTCTAGCCCGCGATGCCTTTGCCCCTCGAATCGGCCTCCACTCATGTCGAATCTATCCAAAATCAGAATCACAACGTCAAAATATGCTAAGGGAACGAAGCCCAAGCAAAAATAATCAATTTATAGCATAAATCCCGAAATTACCAAAACCCGACCCCAGGCCCACATCTCGGAATTCGATAAAATTCACATCAATAGATTTCTTATCTCCCCACGAGTTCATACATATCAAAAGTACCAAAATCCGACCACAAATGGTCCCTCAAATCCTCAAGTCTAGGCCTCAAATACCAAGCCCTAGTTTCCCCAATTTTTAACCCTTAAATTCCATTAATTACAGCTCTAATCTGTGAAATAATACCATAGGAACGAGTTTTAGGTCCAAAATCCTTACCTCAATGAAACCTCCTTGAAATCCTTCTTCAAATCGCCCCAAAAGCTCCAAAAGCCAGCTTAGAAATGGTGGAATAGCTCAAAAATCGCGAAGGAATGAATTTTTATGTTCTAGCCCAGGAATTTCGCATCTGCGGCCCTTTTACTGCTTCTGTGGTACCACTTTTTGTGGTCCAAGTCGCCACTTCTGCGGTTTTCACTTATTCCCCAGCTTCCGCATCTGCGATGCACATTCCGCACGTGCGCCATCGCAGGTGCGACTCCTCGCTGCTTCTGTGGCTCCAGCCTTCCTAGACCCTTTTCCACTTTTGAGACTCCTAAATCACTTTTGCAAGACCGCATCTATTGTCCCCTAGCCGCAGGTGCGGTTATGACAGCAATTCCACACTTCAACGGCCAAACCAAATTTCCAAACTCTTCGTCAACCATCCGAAATTACCCCGAGGCCCCCGAGACCTCAACCAAAAGCACAAACATATCCCATAACCTTATTCAAACTCGTACCAATCTTCAAAACACCCCAAACAACATCGAATCAATCAAAACACCTCGTATTCAAGCCTAAGTTTCCAAAATCTTTCGAATTACACTTTTGATCAAAAAGTATATCAAACCACGTACGAATGACCTGAAATTTTGCACACACATCCCAAATGACCCAACGAAACTACTGCAACTTCCGGAATTCCATTCTGACCCCAATATCAAAATCTCACCTACCAACCAGAAAACGCCAAAAATTCAATTTCGCCAATTCAAGCCTAAATCTACTACGGACCTCCAAATCACATTCTGATCTCGCTCCTAAGCCTCAAATCACCTCCCAAAGCTATCCAAACCATATGAACTCACATATGAGCCCTCTAACTCATAAGTCAATATTCGGTTGACTTTTCTAACTTAAGCTTCCTCAAAAGAGACTAAGTGTCTCAAACCTTACCAAATCCTTTCCAAACCCAAGCCAACCAACCCGATCACACATAGAACCAATATACAAAGTAATAAGAAGCAGAAATGGGGAAAACAGAGTGGTAACTCATGAGATGACTAGCTGGGTCGTCACACTTCAGGAGCAAGTGTCCTTAACTTTTGAACTTGAAAGTCTAAGTTCAGGACCATGCGTCCTCCACTTTTGAAATTGAATCCTTAACTTTTGAACTTGGAACTCAAACTTCAGGACTAAGTGTCCTTATTTTTTATACTTGGAACTGTAAGTTAAGGACCAAGTGTCCTTAAATTTTCAACTTGTAAGTCAAAGTTAAGGACTGCCTGTCCTCAACTTTTGAACTTGTAAGTCAAAGTTAAGAACTGCCTGTCCTTAACTTTTGAACTTGAAACTCAAAGTTAAGGACTGTTTGTCTTTAAATTTTGAACTTGTAAGTCAAAATTAAGGATAGACAGTCCTTAACTTTTAAACTTTGAACTCAAAGTTAAGGACTGCCCGTCCTTAACTTTTGAACCTGTAAGTCAAACTTAAGGCCTGCCTGTCGTTAACTTTTGAACCTGTAAGTCAAACTTAAGGACTGTCTGTCCTTAACTTTTGAACTTTGAACTCAAAAGAAACAAAAAGAACGTAAGCAGAAAGAAATTTTGAAAATTCAGACATCTGCTCAAATAAGAATAATCTAAATGAATCCAATTTATAGCAAAAACTTAAAAGAGTCGATAAACATAAGTGGATATACCTACTATTCTCTATGCTTTCTTGAAAATGGATGGACTGCCGAAGAATATATAGAAGTTGTTCTATTATGACCAATTCTTCTGCAACGACCACATTTGAATGTTATTTTTGATGACTTGGTAGCTGGAATATGCCTTTTCTTCTGCCTTCTACCTGGTGGCACTTTGAAATCTGGAGGTTTAACAATTTGTGACTTAACACTCTCTGGTACAATCCAAGAATTAGTCTGTCCTACAAGATGTATTTGTCTTTCATATGTTTTTAGCCAAGATTCCTTTAAGTACCGGTGTGAGCAAAAGTTGGACTTCTTGATGTTTCTCTTCTCGATAGCTGCAATTGCATGTATGCATGGTAATACATCAAATTAAAACTGAAAACAATCACATGTTCTTTTGTTTAAGTCCACCAAGAAAGTTATTCCTTCTTCTTCAACTCTAGAATACCATGAATCAACAGGGAAGACCTTGAATGTTGAAAAACTATAAGTTAGTACATTATGTTAAATTATATTAAAATCATAACCTAAACATAGAACGTAATACATACAGTAAATGATAAATCTATCTTTTTCTTCAATTCCTCCTCTATCCAACAAGGAACATCATAAAAAATTCCTTCTGCTTCATTTCTTCTTTCATAAAACCAACGTTGTAGCTTCACTTGAATGAAATCCATCATTCTTAATATAGGCAGCTCCCTTGCTTCTAATAGGATAGAATTCATTGACTCAACTATGTTTGTTGTGAGCATGTCATATCTTCGTCATGGACTATAAGAACATGCCCACCTTTCCGGTGGTTCTTCCATCAAGTAGTCATAAGTCTTCTTATCTGCTTTTGCTATATCTGACATGTATAGATCAAATTCTTTGCTCCTGTATACTCTTGCAGCACTTTGGAAAAGTTTTATGACCTCACTTTTCACTTTCCTTCACTTTAGGTTTTGCTCCAAATGATAGATACAAATCCCATGATGGCTTTCAGGATATACCTTTGCAATGCCATATGCAATAGCTTGATGCATATTTGATAAAAAAATTAAATTCTCACAGCTCCCAATTGCATTGCAAAGCTGACTAAAGTACCACTCATAGGAATTGTTATTTTCATATTCTGCTATTCCAAAGGCTAGTGGGAAAATTTTAGTTATTTGCATCCTTTGAAATTGAAAATATTAAAACACCACGAAATTTTGACTTCAAAAAAGTTGCATTAATAGCAATCACTGGTCTACAATGATTCCAACCAGATATTGATGATCCATATGCATAAAACATATAAAGAAACCTGAAAATACAGTATAAAACAAGGTTAACAGAAGTTAAGGATAGGTAGTTCTGAACTTCAGGTTGCAAGGCCAAAAGTTAAGGACAAGTAGTCCTGAAGTTAGACTAACAAGGTCAAAAGTTAAGGACAGACAGTCCTTAACTTAGAGTTACAAGTTATAAAGTTAAGGACATACAGTCCTTAACTTTGAGTTCAAAGTTCAAAAAGTTAAGGATAGGCAGTCCTTAACTTTGACTTGCAAGTTCAAAAGTTAAGGACAACCAGTCCTGAACTTCAGGTTACAAGCTCAAAAGTTAACTGGTTAAAGACAACATGTCCTAAATTTTATAAAACGGACTAATAAACTTTTTTTTGATTATTTACCTGTTGTTGTCATCTATCTTTATGTTAGTATATGTTCCTAGGTTTTTAATTCTCATCATATACAAGTATGAAGACAATAATTCATAATTCTCTTCAGGATTTCCTCTTATTAAAGCGGAAGCAAGTTGAATAGCACGCCACGCCTTGTGATACCCAATGTCTAGTCCATGCAATTTTTGCATTTTTGCCATGACAAAAGCTGGTGTAACTTCAAACCTTAGGTCTCCAAGGTTGTTGATAATGTAACCACTAATCAACTTTGAAGATGCATGCCTTTGATCAGCTTTCATAGTGTTAACAGAGCAGTCATGATTTTTCTCAATCTTTACTATCTCGAACAATGTTGAATCTTTAATTCTGAAAGCATGCACATACCACCCACATCTATCAACATTACATTTCAATGAATATCTTGTTGATCTTGATCTAATAACCTTGAATTCAAAATATCCTTTAATTGCTATAATCGAAAAATACTTAATTATACTCTTCTTTTTGTCAAATATTGATCCCACTTTTATTTCATCTAACGAAGCATTTTCTCTTAATATCGTAGTTGGGGATTCTTTTTGTTTCAAATTTGACCTTCATCTAGTTAGTTGCGTAGAGTTTTTTTCAACAACTTCTTCGATTACCGGTGCACTCTTTAAGACTTGAATACCCAAAGCTTGTTCGTTGTCAATTTCTATAGTGCTTTGTCCTTCTACTTGAATAGAATCAAATGTTTGAAACACCTCTTCAGTTATTGGTTGAGCTTCAACCATATCTATTTCCATTATTTGTTGGTATTTGTTTTGATTGTCATATTGAGTTTCTCTGTTGACATATGTTTGAAGCACCTCTTCAGTTATTGGTTGAGCTTCAACTATATCTATTTCCATTATCTGTTGGCATTTGTTTTGATTTCTATGTTTAGTTTCTCTGTTGACATGTTTAAAGGTGCTTGTTAATCCAAAATCTCTTTCCGAAATATCAACAATGAAATGACATCCCTTGAAGAGTGAATGAGTTTTTAGTAACTCTATACATATGTGAAGATCTAAATCTTTGGATACAAGCATTCCCCTGCTTGTTCCAATGTTGATATCAAACCATATCACTGCTTCAAACTTGTCTCTATCCAATTCAATAACTTTAAAGATATGTTTAATGAAATCTTCAAACCGAATTGCCTCAGGTACTAGAACAAGCTTTGTTTGATGATCAAGATACTTATAGTTTTTAGTCCATCTACCATTAAAAGCAACTATAATGCATATTGTTTCTATCCTACAAGTCAAGAGAATGGGAAACTTAGGACATATTTTAAAGAGCAATCCTTGTATAATTAAGAACAAGTACTGTAAGTTCAAAACCAAGTGTCCTTAACTTTTGAACTTGGAATTCAAATTTTAGAACAAAGTGTCCTTAACTTATGAACTTGTAACTTAAAGTTCAGGACCAAGTGTCATTAAGTTATGAACTTGGAACTGTAAGTAAAGGAACAAGTGTCCTTAACTTTTGAACTTGAAATTCAAAGTTAAGGACCAAGTGTCCTTAACTTTTGAACTTGAAATTCAAAGTTAAGGACCAAGTGTCCTTAACTTTTGAACTTGAAACTTGAAGTTAAGGATTGCCTGTCCTTAACTTTTTAACTTGGAACTCTAAGTTAAGGACCAAGTGTCCTTAACTATTCAACATGCAAGTCAAAATTCAGGACGAAGTGTCCTTAACTATTGAACTTGAAACTTGAAGTTAAGGACTGTCTGTCCTTAACTATTGAACATGTAACTCTAAGTTCAGGACCAAGTGTCCTTAACTTTTGAACTTGACACTTGAAGTTAAGGACTGTTTGTCCTTAACTATTGAACATGTAAGTCAAAATTCAGGACCAAGTGTCATGAACTTTTCAACTTGAAACTCAAACTTCAGGACCAAGTGTCCTGAACTTTTCAACTTGAAACTCAAACTTTAGGACCAAGTGTCCTTAACTTTTCAACTTTAAACTCAAACTTCAGGACCAAGTGTCTTTTACTTCTCAATTTGAAACTCAAACTTCAGGACCAATTGTCCTTAACTTTTTCAAAACAATTTGCAAAACTATGACAATATGTCCTTAATATACAGAAGAACAACAAAAAAGTTAAGGACATTGTGTCCTTAACTTTTTCAATTCAATTTGCAAAATCAGGACACTATGTCCTTAATATTATGTGCTCAATTTTTATAGAATTATCACAGGACGCGATGTTCTTAACCTTATCAATCCTAAAATTCAAAAAACAAAAATCAAATTTCTAGCATCAAATTCCTAGTAACGAAATAAAAATCAATAGAAACACACAAAAGTATAACTTACTGTAAATTTATGTCGATTTTTGGACGAGAAAGTTGAATTATATAGTTTGAAATCGGAAGAGAAGCTTCTGCAATTCTATACTTTGAAATTCGACGATCACAGTGAAGTTAGTTAAGTGCGTTGCTGCTGCTGATCGTTAATAAAAGCGTAGATATAAGTTATTAAACCAGTGGCTAAAGACATTTAAAACACTGGCTTTAAAATAAAGATAGGTGCTCTTAGTGGCTATTTGTGCACATCGCCCTTATTTAGTGGGCGTTTGGACATAAGAATTGTAAAATTTCAAAACAGGGTGCAAAATTTTTTCGAAAGTAAAAATGATATTTGAAATTTAGAGTTTTGTTTGAACATGATAGAATTTTGGGCTATTTTCGAAGTTTTATGAGTGAAAAATTTTGAAAAATAACTTTTTAGAGTTTTTCAAATTTTCGCAAAAATTTTCCAAAGCGAAAATTAAAATTTTTATGAACAAACACTAATTTCGAAAAAAGTAAAAAAAATTGAAAAAGGAAAATTTTCTTATGTCCAAATGGGCTCTTAGAAAGTATCATTGTCTCATTCTTTTTTTTTAGATTTTTATGCTACTGAAATCTTCTTCACAAGTTATTTAGAAAGTACTACATTCGCTAAGAATAAGTATATATTGATTTTTTCTAGAAACCGTAATTTCTACTTTCTTTAAAACAATAGTAGTTTTTTTAAAGAAACGGCAAATGGGAACGCCATTTTCGCCTATTTGCCCTAAAAATATCATCCTCCAAATTCGGCGCTTCAATCCCACAATTTTAGCTCCTCACCCACGAATTCTTCTTCACTGAATTCCAATAACATGATTTCACAGTGTTATCAAATCGGTTTTCTACTTTTACAGTATATGGTTCTATTCTTTCTCCCTCGTGTGCATATCAAACAACAATTCTAAACTACAAGAGCTGATTGATATGATTTGCATCTCATGAACAAACTTTATCCCAGTTGAGATTGTATTTTTGTAACAAACAATTTCTATGAAGTTTGTTGACGGTGTATGTTATATATAAAAGATCTGGTATCTATGGCAACTGTTGTTTACCAACCTTGGGATATATCACATATTTTTGCTCATGTGCCATAGTTGCCTTTCACATGCATTATTGTGATGACCCGAAAGGTCATCTCTTATTTTAGAAGTCAAAACTGTATTTCAAGGTCTTAAAAACCTCCTTTTGTTTCACTTCGATTTGTGTGCACAGTCTGGGCGTGTTTCCGGAAAGCTTCTATATGAAATTTAAGAAAAAGATTGATTTTGACCTTTAAAATTAATTAAAGTTAACTTTGGTCAACATTATTGGTAAATAGACTCGGACGCGTGATCTGATGATCCTACAGGCTCCGTAATAAAATATGGGACTTGGGCGTATGTCCGGAATCGCATTCCGAGGTCTCTAGCCCGAGAAAAGAATTTTTAAAGAAAATTGTTTGCTGGAAAAATAAAGACTTTTTGAAATAAAATGATGCGTGTTCTTGATGGTATCGGGCACGTATTTTGGTTCCGGAACCTGGTGCAAGTTTAAAATAATAATTAAGTTGAATCTGTGAAATTTGGTAAGAATTAGAGTTGATTTGGTATAAATCGGACCTTTAGTTGAGAAAATGAAAATTTCAATGTTCTTAAGGAATTTCATGAATTTGAGGTTAAATTCATAGTTATTGATGTTATTTTGATGATTTGGTCGTACGAGCAAGTCCGTATGATATTTTTAGACTTGTGTTCATGTTTGGTTTGGAGCCCCGAGGGCTTGGATGAGTTTTGGATAGGCCACAAGATGATTTGGACTTAGGAAATTGCAGTTGTGCATCTGGTGTTTTGCACAGGCCTCTGATCTCGCAATTGCGAGATCAGTCTTCGCAATTGCAAAGTGGTCAGGCTTGGGAAATGCGACCAAAGTGTCGCAATTGCGAACCAAGCCTGGGCAGGCCCTCATCGCAATTGTGAACACTGGGCTGGGAATTGCGAAGGCCCTTCATAGCAAATGCGATTTCCCCTTCGCAAATACGAAGATAGCAGGATTTCAAATTGTGATGACCTTTGTTTTAAAAACAAATTCATGTTTCCGAGGCCTAAAAAAAACCTCCCTTTTACCACACCTTGATTTGCGTGTGTGGTTCAAACTTATATCCGGAAAGCCTTCTTTGTGAAAAGATGAGAAATAGAAAATTTCTAGAGTTAAACATTTGATTATGGCTGACTTTAGTCAACATTTTGAGCAAACGGACCCGAATACGTGTTCCGACGATCCCAGGAGGTCCGCAGTAAAAAATGGGACTTGGGTGTATGCCCGGAAATGAGTTCCGAGGTCCCAAGCCTTAGAAATCAATTTTTGAAAGAAATTATTTTCTAAATTATCTAAGAAATGAAGAAAAGAATTAATGTTTTAAACCATTGGTATCGGGCCCGTATTTTGGTTTCGAAGCCCTGTACAAAGTTGTTATAGTATTTAAAAGATAACTGTGAAATTTGGTGAAAAACGGAGTTTATTTGACGTGAGTTGGACTTCCGGTTGAAGAGTTATGAACTTTGAGTGTTCTTGATAAAAATGTTGAGTTTTGAGGTTTAATTCATGGTTTTACCTGTTATTTTGATGATGTGATCACACGAGTAGGTCAATATGATGTTTTTGAGTTAGTATGCATGTTTGGTTTGAAGTCCCGAGGGCTCGGGTGAGTTTCGGGTAGGTTCCGGAATATTTTTGGCTTAAAACATAGCTGTTGCAGGTTCAGAGAAGTTGCAGATCTCTAAACCCGCCAGTGCGGTCCGCAAAGGATTTTGTGCTGACCGCGGTGGGGGCTTTGCGGCCGCACTCGATTTTGTGCAGTCCGCGGTGAGGAAGAATCCGTAGGTTTACTAGTCTGACTTCATAAGCCTATATATTTTGATCTACAAGGAATTTTAAGATGATTCAAAATAAAGGTTGTATCCCTTCGTGTCTATTTTCCAGAAAGGTAAAGAAAATACAATTTGGATATCTGTAGAGAAAGTTATGGCCAAATTACTAAAGCATGTCACTGCAATCAACATTGTGAGCTCCGCGGCCGCACTCCTTTTTGTGCGGTCCGCATAAGGGGTCTGAGAGGGGTATATTTAAACCGTATTTATAGTTATTTTTCATTTTTCAAAACCCCAAATACATAAGAGGCGATTTTTCAAACAACATTTCGTCTCCAAAACATTAGTAAGTGATTTCTAATTAATTTTCTTTACTCTTTAACTTCTTTTTACACGATTATCCTAGAATCAATGGTTTTCATGGAGGAAATTGGGTGTTTTGGGTAGAACCTAGGTTTTTTAAATTTTGGAGATTTGGACCTCGATTTGAGGTCCGATTTCAAAATAAATTATATATTTGGATTCGTGGGGGAATGGGTAATCAGGTTTTGGTTCGAACCTCGGGTTTTGACCATATGGGACCGGGGGCGATTTTTGACTTTTTGGGAAAAACTTTAGAAAACTTATTTTCATGCATTAGAATTGATTCATTTAGCATTTATTGATGTAATTAAGTAACTCGTGGCTAGATACGAGCGAATTAGTGGGGGAATCAAGAGGTAAAGCGATAGTTGAGACTCGAATTGTGTTTGTGGCATCGAGGTAAGTGTTTGGTCTAACCTTAGCTTGAGGGATTAGGAGTCGAGTCCTATGTTCTATATGATATTTGTTGAGTACGACGTATAGGCATGGTGACGAGTGTCTATGCGTTGGTGTCAAGCATGCCCATGAGTCTTGTATTATGATTATCATGATTGCGTTTGTATTATTCATGCCTTTTGTGATGATTTCTATTGTTGAGTAGAGTTTGTGGAGGAAATAGTGGTATTTGAGTATCGAAGAGCGTTGGCTCAAGTTGTACAATGAGTTTGTGGAAGTATAATTAGCATTTGAACTTTATAGAGCATTGGCTCAAGTTGTGAAGTGAGTTGTGAATTAAAAGTGAAAAAGAGAAGAGAATTATTATATTGTTTCCCTTGCCAGGATTTCATTTCAATCTTACTTATTTCCTTGCCTTATTGTTTGTGATTGTTGTTTGGGTGAGGAAAAGTATTAAAGCATGAAGGGTGATGCCTTGTATGATTTTGTGAGGAAGAGTATAAAAGCACGATGGGTGATGCCGTGCCGCACGATGTACAATTCCGTGCCGATTACATTAATTTTATGGTGAGGACGAGAGTAAAAACATGAAGGGTGATGCCATGCAAATTATATTGGTTCTTATGGTGAGGATGAGAGTAAAAGCACGAAGGGTAATGCCTGGCACTTGTCCTTGATTTTCCTGATTCTTGCTGATAATTGAGTTATGTTGTCCTTTACGTTTATTTACTGATTTTCTGTTGTTACTTGATTTTATTTTGATGTTATAGATTCCCTTACCCTATTTTCTTTGTGATTGTTGCGTGTGTGAGGAAGAGTGTAAAACACGAAGGGTAATGCCATGTATTATTTTGGTGAGAGAGTGTTAAAGCACGAAGGGTGATGCCGTGTATTGTTTTGGTGAGAGAGTGTTAAAGCACGAAGCGTGATGCCGTGCACTTGTCTTTGATTTCCTAACTTTTATTGATAACTGAGTTACGGTTTCTCTACCTTTAATTGCTGGTTTCCTGTTGACACTTGTTGTACCCCGCAGCATGATTCCCCCTTCCTATTTTTAATTGAAGTGTGGTGATCCTCATATTTATTTGTTGTTCTTTCGTTATTATTCGATGTCCCTGTAGCATGTTACCCCCTCCCATACTTAACTATACATTACTATTCTTATTTTCTGCTGTATATGACTTAACTCCTCAGGTTTATTTAGTAGTCTAGTCCTAGCCTCGTCACTACATTGCCGAGGTTAGGCTAGGAACTTACCAGCACATGGGATCGGTTGTGCTGATACTATACTCTGCATTGTGTGTAGATCCCGGAGAAACAACATTCGGACCTTAGCTTGGGTGGCTGCCTTCAGTCTAGTTGGAGATTCCGAGGTAGTACTATAGGCGTCCGCAGGCCCTAGCATCTCCCTCTATTCGTTCATCCTATTTCATATACTTATTTCAGAAACAGTGTATTAGATATCTTTCAGACCTTGTTTGTAGTAAATTCTTGACTGTCTGTGAAGCGTGACATCAGTTCTGGGTAGATTTTGCTTAAGATGTTGTATTGGATATTTATTCAAATGTTTTATCATTTTCTTCCGCTTGCTTTAAATTTTTGTTGTTTATAACTGTTGATTGACACTTGTTAAAGAAATTAAAAATGGGGAAAAGGTAATTGGTGTAAGTGGTCGGCTTGCCTAGCTTTCACTAGTAGGCGCCATCATGACTCCGGAGGGTGAGAAATATGGGTCGTGACAAGTTGGTATCGGTGCTCTAGGTTACATGGGTCTCATAATTCACAGATGAGCTTAGTAGAGTCTGAGGGATCAGTACAGAGACGTCTGTATTTATCCCCAGAGGCTACAAAGTTAGGAAAAAACTTCACATCTACTCTTTCCTATCGTGCGGTTTGGTTTCTCAATGCTAATTGAATTTCTACTCTGTTCTTTCGTAGATGGCGAGAACACGCGCTTCCTCTTCCACCGATCAGTAGAACGAGCCCCTAATAGCAGCTCCCATAAGGGGCAGAGGGCAAGGGCGAGGACGAGGTAGGGGCAGAGCTCAGCCTAGAGCAGCAGCACCAGCGGCGGAGCCTCAAGTTGACTTTGATGATGAGGTTCTAACCCAGGTAGTTTCGATGGGCCCAACTCAGGTCCTAGAGGGGTTTATTGCTACCCTAGTACTCCAGGATGCTCTGGTCTATCTAGTGGGCCTTATAGAGAGTGTCACCCGGGCATGCTTGCTTCCTGTAGCACCAGCCGTCTCTCAGGCTGGAGGAGGGGTCTAGACTCCTGCTACTCGTACTCTGGAGCAGGTGGTTCCCCAGTTTCAGACTCCAGCCGCTCAGCCAGTTGGAGCAGTTCAGCCGGGTGTGGTACCTCAGACCGATGATGGGGTAGCTATGTCTGCCGATGCTTTGTGGAGGTTGGAAAGGTTCACCAAGCTCTTTATTACTACTTTCAGCGGTGCATCCTCTGAGGATCTCCAGGATTATCTAGACAGCTGTCATGAGGTTCTCAGGAACATGGGGATAGTGGAGACCAATGGGGTCGATTTCGCTACTTTTCGCTTATGTGGATCGCCAAGACTTGGTGGAGAGATTATTGTTTGGCTAGACCAGCCAGATCACCAGCTTTGACTTGGGAGTAGTTTACTCAACTATTTCTGGAGAAGTTTCTCCCTATCACTCAGAGAAAGATCTATCGGAGGCAATTCGAGTGTCTCCAGCAAGGTTCTATGATTGTGACTCAGTACGAGACCAGATTTATCGACTAGGCCTGTCATGATCTTATCATACTCCCCACCGAGAGAAAGAGAGAGGGTAAGGAGGTTCATTGAGGGACTTATCCAGGCTATTCGACTTTATATGGCTAAGGATACAGGGAGTGAGATTTCTTTTCAGGAGGCGGCCAATGTGGCCAGGAGAGTTGAGATGGTTCTATCACAGGGGGTGGTCAGGGGTCTGACAAGAGGCCTCATCATTTAGGCAGATTTAGTGGCGCCTCGTTTGGAGGTAGGGATTCATATGGTAGAGGCCATCCTCCTAGGCCTTTTCAGTCAGCACTTTAGGTTTCTCACGATGCTTCAGGTGGTCATGGTTCTCATATGCAGTATTTTAATCAGCAGCCCTACAGTGCACCACCAACTCCTATCAGTGCACCGCCGCTCCAGAGTTTTTGGGGTGGTCATTCAGGTCGTTAGGGTCAACAATCTCAGCCGCCGAGGGCTTGTTATACTTGTGGTGATATGGGTCACATTGCTAGAGTTTGCCCTCGAGCATTGAGCAGCTCACAGCATCAGGGTTCCCGTGTCATGGTTCAGGCACCGAGTGTTCCACAGCCCGCTCAGCTAGCTAGAGGTGGAGGTAGAGGTGCTAGAGGTGGAGGTAGAGGTATTAGAGGTAGAGGTCAGGCTGCTAGAGGTGGAGGCCAGCCAGCAGTAGACCGTCCCTGAGATATAGTTCAGGGTGGTGGGGCCCAGCCCCAATGTTATGCTCTTCTAGCCAGGCCCGAGGCTGAGGTTTCCGATGTAGTTATCACATGTACTGTTCTGGTTTGTAGTAGAGATGCTTCGATTTTATTTGATCTAGGATCTACATACTCCTATGTGTCATCTTATTTTACACCATATCTGGTCATGCCTAGTGATTCTTTGAGTGCTCATGTTTATGTGTCTACACCAGTGGGTGATTCTATTGTGGTAGATCGTGTCCATCGTTCATGTATAGTTGTGATTGGGGGTCTTGAGACTCGAATAGATTTGTTACTTCTGGACATGGTTGATTTCGATGTCATATTGGGGATGGACTGGTAATCACTTTACCACGCTACCTTGGACTGTCATGCCAAGTCTGTGACCCTACCCTTGTCGGGTTTACCTCGTTTGGAGCGAAGAGGGACTCGTGGTCATTCTACCCGTAGGGTTATCTCATATATGAAGGCTCGACATATGGTCGAGAAGGGGTGTTTGGCCTAATTGGCATATGTTCGAGATTCTAGTGGCGAGGTTCCTTCTATTGATTCTATGCTTGTTGTTCATGAGTTTCCTGAGGTATTTCCTTCAGACTTGTAGGGTATGACACCCGATAGGGATATTGACTTCTATATTGATTTGGCTCAGGGCACTCAGCCCATTTCTATTCTGCCGTATCATATGGCCCTGCCTGAGTTGAAAGAGTTGAAGGAGGAGTTGCAAGACTTGCTTGATAAGGGCTTCATTAGGCCTAGTGTCTCGCCTTAGGGTGCGCGGGTGTTGTTTGTCAAGAAGAAGGACAGATCGATGTGAATGTGTATAGACTACTGATAGTTGAACAAGGTTACAATCAAGAATAAGTATCCATTGCCGAGGATCGATGATTTTTTTGACTATCTTCAGGGTGCCCAAGTGTTTTCTAAGTTCGACTTGAGATCTAGCTACCATCAGTTGAGGATTAGGGCATCCGATGTCCCTAAGATAGCTTTTCGCACTTGGTATGGGCATTTGAGTTCTTGGTGATGTCATTCGGATTGACAAATGCCCCAGCAACTTTCATGAATTTAATGAACCGAGTGTTCAGGCCTTAGTTGGATTCGTTCATGATAGTTTTCATTGATGATATTTTGATATATTCCTGCAGCCGGGAGGAGCACGAGCATCATCTTAGAGTGGTTCTCTAGACTTTGAGGGACAGTCAGTTGTATGCCATGTTTTCAAAGTGCGAGTTCTGGTTGAGTTCAGTTGCTTTCTTGGGTCATGTTGTATTAACAGAGGGTATTCAGGTTGATCCGAAGAAGATAAAGGCAGTTAAGAACTGGCCTAGACCAACATTAGCTACATAGATCCGGTGTTTCTTAGGATTGCAGGCTATCATCGTTGGTTTGTGGAGGGGTTTTCATCTATTGCAGCCCCGATGACCAGGTTGAACCAAAAGGGTGCCCAGTTCAGGTGGTCGGACGAGTGCGAGGTGAGCTTTCAGAAGCTCAAGACAGCTTTGACTACGGCGCCGGTGTTGGTTTTGCCCACAGGTTCAGGGCCTTATACGGTTTATTATGTTGCATCTCATATTGGACTTGGTGTCGTGTTGATGCAGGATGGCAAGGTCATTGCCTATGCTTTGCGATAGTTGAAGATCAATAAGAAGAATTATCTGGTTCATGATTTGGAGTTAGCAGCCATTGTTCATGCATTGAATATTTGGAGGCATTATCTGTATGGTATGACATGTGAGGTGTTCACGGATCACAAGAGTCTGCAGTATTTGTTCAAGCAGAAGGATCTAAATTTGAGGCAGAGAAGGTGGTTGGAGCTATTAAAGGACTATGATATCACCATCTTATATCATACGGGAAAGGCCAATGTGGTGGCCGATGCTTTGAGTAGGAAGTCAACCAGTATAGGCAGTCTTGCGTATATTCTGATCGGTGAGAGACCGCTTGCTTTGGATGTTCAGGCTTTGGCCAATCAATTTGTGAGGTTAGATATTTCTGAGCCCAGCCGTGTGTTAACTTGCACAGTCGCTCGTTCTTCATTGTTGGAGCGTATCCAAGATTGGTAGTATGATGATCCTCATTTGTGTGTCCTTAGGGGCACGATGCAATACAGAGGTGCCAAGCAAGTTACATTAGGAGATGATGGAGTTTTGAGGCTGCAGGGTCGAGTTTGTGTGCCTAATGTGGATGGGCTTCAAAAGTTGATTTTAGAGAATGCCCATAGTTCCCGGTACTCTATTCATCCGGGCACTACTAAGATGTATCAGGATTTGCGGCAACATTATTGGTGGAAGAGGATGAAGAAGGATATCGTTGCATATGTGGCTTGGTGTTTGAATTGTTAGCAAGTTAAGTACGAGCATCAGAGGCCTGGTGGTCTATTTAAGAGGATCAAGATTCCCGAGTGGAAGTGGGAGGGGATCACTATGGATTTCGTTGTTGGACTCCCACAGACTCGGAGGAGGGTTATTGTTGATAGGCTGACCAAGTTAGTGCATTTCATTCTTGTGGCAGTCCCCTATTCTTCCGAGAGGTTAGCTGAGATCTATATCCGAGAGATCGTTCGTCTTCATGGTGTGCTCGTGTCTATCATTTCGGACCGAGGTACGCAGTTTACCACATGTTTTTGGGGGGCGGTTCAGCGAGAGTTGGGCAAACAAGTTGAGTTGAGCATAACATTTCATCCTCAGACGGACGGGCAATTCGAGCATACTATTCAGATTTTTGGAGGATATGGTCCGAGCGTGTGTCATTGGCTTTGGAGGCTCGTGGGATCAGTTTTTGCCTTTAGTAGAGTTTGCCTACAACAACAGCTACTAGTCGAGTATCTAGATGGCTCATTATGAGGTTTTGTATGATAGGCGGTTTCGGTCTCCGGTTGGTTTGAGCCGGGAGAGGCTCGGTTGTTGGGTACGGATCTGGTGCAGGATGCCTTGGACAAGGTCAGGATCATTCAGGATAGGCTTCATACAACTCAGTCCAGGAAAAAGAGTTATGCCGACCGTAAGGCTCGTGATTTGGCATTCATGGTCGGTGAGCGGGATTGCTTCGGGTGTCACTTATGAAGGGTGTGACGAGATTTGGAAAGGGGGGCAAGCTTAGCCCTAGGTTCATTGGCCCGTTTGAGATTCTTGATCGAGTGGGGAAGGTGGCTTACAGACTTGCATTTCCGCCGAGTTTATCAACCATGCATCCAGTGTTTCACGTGTCCATGCTTCGGAAATATCACGGCGATCCATCCAACCTGTTAGACTTCAGCACTGTCCAGTTGGACAAGGACCTTTCATATAAGGTGGAGCCGGTAGCTAGACTGGCAGGTTCGTCGGTTGAGGCCGAAGAGTTTCCCTTCTATGCGTGTTCAGTGGAGAGGTCAGCCTTTTGAGGCATCAACCTGGGAATCCGAGTCCGATATGCGGAGCCGTTATCCCCATCTTTTTCCCGACTCAGGTACTTCCTTCTTATGTCCGTTCGAGGACGAACGATTATTTTAGAGGTGGAGGATGTGATGAACAAATTCATGGTTCTAAGGCCTTAAAAAATCTCCCTTTTACCTCACCTTGATTTGCGTGCATGGCCCAGACCTATATCCTGAAAGCCTTCTATGTGAAAAGATGAGAAACAAAAAATTTCTAGAGCTAAAAATTTGATTATGGTTGACTTTGGTCAACATTTTGAGCAAACAGACCCGGATCCGTGTTCCGACGATCCCGGGAGGTCCGCAGTAAAATATGGGACTTGGGCGTATGCCCGTAAATGAATTCGAGGTCCCAAGCCTTAGAAATCAATTTTGAAAGAAATTATTTTACTGAATTATCTAAGAAATGAAGAAAAGAATTAATTTTTGAAACTATTGGTATCAGGCTCGTATTTTGGTTTCGTAACCCAGTACAAACTTGTTATAGTATTTAAAAGATAATTGTGAAATTTGGTGAAAAACAGAGTTTATTTGACGTGAGTTGGACTTCCGGTTGAAGAGTTATGAACTTTGAGCGTTCTTGATGAAAATGTTGAGTTTTGAGGTTTAATTCATGGTTTGACATGTTATTTTGATGATGTGATCGCACGAGTAGGTCCATATGATGTTTTTTAGTTAGTATACACGTTTGGTTTGAAGTCCCGATGGCTCGAGTGAGTTTTGGGTAGGTTTCGGGATATTTTAGGCTTAAAACATAGCTGTTGCAGGTTCAAAGAAGTTACAGATCTCTAAACCCGCCAATGCGGTCCACAAAGGATTTTGTGTTGACCGCGGTGGGGGCTTTGTGACCGCACCCGATTTTGTGCGGTCCGCGGTGAGGAAGAATCCGTAGGTTTGCTGGTCTGACTTCGGAAGCCTATATCTTGTGTTCTTCAAGGAATTTTGAGATGATTCAAAAATGAAAGTTGTAGCCCTTCGTGTTTAGTTTCCAAAAAGGTAGAGAAATTATAATTTGGACATCTGTAGAGAAAGTTATGGCCAAAATACTAAAGCATGTCACTATAGTCAACATTGTGAGCTCCGCGACCGCACTCCTTTTTGTGCGGTTCGCACAGGGGGTCTGAGAAGGGTATATGTAAACGGGATTTTCAGTTATTGTTTATTTTTTAAAAACCCTAAAAACATAAGAGGCGATTTTTCAAACAACCTTTCTTCTCCAAAACATTAGTAAGTGATTTCTAACTTATTTTCTTTACTCCTTAACTTCTTTTTACAAGATTTCATCCTAAAGTCAATAGTTTTCACGGGAGAAATTGAGTGTTTTGGGTAGAACCTAGGTTTTTTAAATTTTGGGGATTTGGACCTCGATTTGAGGTCCAATTTCAAAACAAATTATATATTGGGGTTCGTGGGAAAATGTGTAATTGGGTTTTGGTTCAAACCTCGGGTTTTGACTATGTGGGCCCGGGGACGATTTTTGACTTTTTGGAAAAAACTTTAGAAAACTTATTTTCATGCATTAGAATTGATTCATTTAGCATTTATTGATGTAATTAAGTAACTTATGGCTAGATACGAGCGAATTGGTGGTGGAATCAAGAGGTAAAGCAATAATTGAGACTTGAATTGTGTTCGTGGCATCGAGGTAAGTGTTTGGTCTAACCTTAGCTTGAGAGATTAGGATTCGAGTCCTATGTGCTATGTGATATTTGTTGAGTACAACGTATAGGCATGGTGACGAGTGTCTATGCGTTGGTGTCAAGCATGTCCGTGAGTCTTGTATTATGATTGTCATGACTCCGTTTGTATTATTCACGTCTTTTGTGATGATTTCTATTGTTGAGTAGAGTTTGTGGAGTAAATAGTGGTATTTGAGTATCGAAAAGCGTTTGCTAAAGTTGTACAATGCGTTTGTGGAAGTATAATTGTCATTTGAACTTTATAGAGCACTGGCTCAAGTTGTGAAGTGAGTTGTGAATTAAAAGTGAAAAAGAGAAAAGAATTATTATATTGTTTCCCTTGACGGGATTTCGTTTCAATCTTACTTATTTCCTTGCCTTATTGTTTGTGATTGTTGTTTGGGTGAGGAAGAGTGTTAAAGCACGAAGGGTGATGCCGTGTATGATTCTGTGAGGAAGAGTGTGAAAGCATGAAGGGTGATGCCGTGCCGCACGATGTACAATTCCGTGCCGATTACATTGATTTTATGGTGAGGACGAGAGTAAAAGCATGAAGGGTGATGCCGTGCATATTATATTGGTTCTTATGGTGAGGACGTGAGTAAAAGCATGAAGGGTGATGCCATGCACTTGTCCTTGATTTTCCTGATTCTTGCTGATAATTGAGTTATGTTGTCCTTTACGTGTATTTACTCTTTTTCTGTTATTACTTGATTTTATTTTGATGTTATAGATTCCCTTACCTTATTTGCTTTGTGATTGTTGCGTGGGTGAGTAAGAGTATAAAGCACGAAGGGTAATGCCATGTATTGTTTTGGTGAGAGAGTGTTAAAGCATGAAGGGTGATGCCGTGTATTGTTTTGGTAAGAGAGTGTTAAAGCACGAAGGGTGATGCCATGCACTTGTATTTGATTTCCTGATTTTTATTGATAACTGAGTTATGGTTTTTCTACCTTTAATTGCTGGTTTCCTGTTGCCACTTGTTGTACCCCACAACATGATTCCCCCTTCTTATTTTCAAATGAATTGTGGTGATCCTCATATTTATTTGTTGTTCTTTTGTTATTATTCGATGTCCTCGCAGCATGTTACCCCCTCCCATACTTAACTGTACATTACTGCTTCTTTTTCGTTGTATATGATTTAACTGCACAGGTTTATTTGGTAATCTGGTTCTATCCTTATCACTACTTCGCCGAGATTAGGCTAGGCACTTACCAGCACATGGGGTCGGTTGTGCTGATACTATACTCTACACTGTGTGCAGATCCCGCAGTAGCAGCATTCGGACCTTAGCTTGGGTGGCTGCCTTCAGTCCAGTTGGAGATTCCGAGGTAGTCCTGCAGGCGTCCGCTGGCCCTGGCGTCTCCCTCTATCCCTTCATCCTGTTTCATATACTTATTTCAGAAACAGTGTATTGGCTATCTTTCAGACCTTGTTTGTAGTAAATTCTAGACTGTCTATGAAGCGTGACACCAGTTCTGGGTAGATTTTGCTTAAGATGTTGTATATGATATTTATTCAAATGTTTTATCATTTTCTTCTGCTTACTTTAAATTTCCACTGTTTATAACTGTTGATTCACACTTGTTAAAGAAATTAAAAATGGGGAAAAGGTAATTGGAGTAAGTGGTCGGCTTGCCTAGCTTTCACTAGTAGGTGCCATCATGACTCCCGAGGGTGGGAAATCCAGGTCGTGACACAAAGGGTTCGCAATTTCGAACCCTTGATTGCAATTGCGATAACTGCACCTATTAAGTGGGATTTCACACAGGATTTTTCATCATTTTACAACTTTCTTAAAACCTAAACACCCTTAGGCGATTTTTCAAAGACTCAAACTTCTCCAAATCATAAGTAAGTGATTTCTAACTCATCTTCCTCAATCTAATCCATCTTCTTACATAATTTCACTTCAAAATCTAGGGTTTTCATGCGAAAATTGGGTGTTTTTGGGTAGAAATTAGGATTTTCAAATTTTGGAGATTTGGACCTCATTTTGAGGTTCGATTTCAAAAGTAATTGCATATTTGAGTTCGTGGGTGAATGGATAATCGGGTTTTGATTCGAATTTCGAGTTTTGACCAAGCGATCCCGGGGTCGATTTTTGACTTTTTGGGAAAAACAATGAGAAATCTATTTTCATGCATTAGAATTGGGTTATTTAGCATTTATTGATGTCATTAAGTAAATTATGACTAGATACAAGCGAATTGGAAGTGGAACCGAGAGGTGAAGCGGTAATTGAGGCTTAATCTTGTCTGTGGAATTGAGGTAAGTGTTTAGCCTAACCTTAGCTTGAGGGAATAGGAGTTATGGTCTTATTTGCTATGTGTTAGTATGAGTACAATGTATAGGTATGGTGATGAGTATCTATACGTTGGTGTCAAGCATGCTTGTGAGTCTTATATCATGATTGTTGTGACTCTATTGTGTATCGATCATGCTCAAATTGATTATTATCAATGTTGAACAAAGATTATGAAGGTTTCTTGGTAATTGACTATTGTTGAGTATTGGCTCAAGTTGAGTTTCATTTTGTAAAGTAATTGCTGAAAACGAGATTGGTTATAGCTGAATCCCTTGCCAGGATGTTATTATTGATATTGTTGATTCCCTTGCCGGGACGTATTATTTCTATTGTTTGGGTGAGGAAGAGTGTAAAGCATGAAGGGTGATGTCGTGCATGATATCGTGAGTGAGTGTAATGAACGAAGGGTGATACAGTGCCGATATTATGAGTGTTAATGCACGAAAGGTGATGACGTACCGATATTGTGAGGAATAATGCATGAAGGGTGATGCCGTGCCATGATTATGAGAGGTAATGCACGAAGGGTGATGCCGTGATGTTTCTGTTATTTCATATGGTGAGGACGAGAGTAAAAGCATGAAGGATGATGCCGTGCACGTGTTACCATTTCATTATTTTGTTGATATAGATATGATTTTCATTATGCTTGTTTACTGATGCTTCTTTACTGGTTCATTATTAGAATCTCATATTCCCCGCAGCATGTCCCCTTCCCATCTTATTTTGTTGATTTCTATTATTATGAGTTTGTTTGTATATGTTTAACTGCACATGTTTATATGGTTGTCATATCCTAGCCTCGTCACTACTTCGCTGAGGTTAGGCTCGATACTGACTCAGTACATGGGGTCGGTTGTACTTATGCTACACTCTACACTCTTTTGTGAAAATTTTGGTACCAGACCCGATGAGTTACTGAGGTAGCTACCTTCAGTCCAGGGAGACCAAGGTATATCTGATGGCGTCCGCAGAGCCTAAAGTCCCCCTTCCCTGTTTTAGCTTTCTGCTGTCTCTTTTCATTCCAAGAACAATTGTACTTTCTTTTCAGACCAGTGCTTGTAGAAATTTGTAGATGTTCGTGAATTTGTGACACTAGATTTGTGGGTAGACATGTATTGGTTTATTTCAATTTGTTATATTTCTTCCGCACTTTTCATCTGTTTAACTGTAGTTATTGTTTATATCTGTTTAGGTTGATTGCTAATTGGTTAAAACCTTAATAGTTGGCTTGCCTAGCTTTCACGAGTAGGCGCCATCACGACTCCCGAAGGTAGGAAATTCGGGTCATGACAAGTTGGTATTAGAGCTCTAGGTTGCCTAGGTCTCACAATTCACGAACAAGCTAGGTAGAGTCTGAGAGATTGGTACAGAGACGTGTGTGCTTATCCCCCAGAGGCTACAAAGTTTAGGAATAGCTTCACATCTATTATTCTTTGTCGTGCAATTTTACTTTCAATGCTGATTGCAGCCCGAGCCCCCAGTGGCAGCTCCTACGAGGGGCAGAGGACGAGGCTGAGGCCGTGCTAGAGGCCGAGGTAGGGGCAGGGCTCAGCCCAGAGCAGCAACACCATCAGCGGAGCCTTAGGTAGAGTTTGAGGAGGAGGCTCCAGCCCAGACCGTTCCAGCAGGGCCAGCTCAGGTCCTAGAGGGGTTCATCGCTACCCCGGTACTCCAACATGCTCTGGTCCATCTAGTGAGCCTTATGGAGAGTGTCGCCCAATTAGGCTTACTTCCTGTAGCACCATCTGTCTCTCAAGTTGGGGAAGGAGCATAGACTCCCGCTACTCGCACTCCAAAGCAAATGGCTTCTCAGTTTCAGACTCCAGCAACTCAGCCAGTTGGAGTAGTTCAGCCGGGTGTGGTAGCTCAGACCGGTGATGGAGCAGCTATGTCTACTGATGCTTTGTGGAGATTGGACAGGTTCACCAAGCTCTTCACTACTACCTATGGTAGTACATTTTCAGAGGATCCCCAGGACTATTTCGACAGCTGTCATGAGGTTCTGCGGAACATGGGGATAGTGGAGACCAATGGGGTCGACTTTGCTGCTTTTCGTCTGTCTGATTCTGCCAAGACTTGGTGGAGAGATTTTTGTTTGGCTAGACTAGCTGGATCACTGGCTTTGACTTGGGATGAGTTCTCTCAGCTATTTCTGGAGAAGTTTCTACCTATCACTCAGAGGGAGGACTATCGAAGGCAGTTTGAGCGCCTCCAGCAAGGTTCTATGACCGTCACTTAGTACGAGACTAGATCTATTGCCTTGTCCCGCCATGCTCTTATTATACTTCCTACTGAGAAAGAGAGAGAGAGAAGGTGAGGAGGTTCATTGAGGGACTCACTCAGCCTATTCGACTGCAGATGGCTAAGGAGACGGGGAGCGAGATTTCTTTTCAGGATGCGGCCAATGTGGCCAGGAGAGTTGAGATGGTTCTAATATAGGGGAGTGATTAGGGGTCTGACAAGAGGCCCCGTCATTCTGGTAGGTTCAATGGTGTCTCGTCTGAAGGCAGGGATTTTTTGGTAGAGGTCATCCTCCCAGGCCGTTTCATTCAGCACTTCAGGCTTCTCATTGTGCTCCAGGTGGCCGTGGCTCTCATATGCAGTATTTAGATCAGTTACCTTACAGTGTGCCACCAGCTCCTATCAGTGCACCTCCACTCTAGAGCTTTCAGGGTGGTTACTTAGGTCGTCAGGGTCAGCAGTCCTAGCAGCCGAGAGCTTGTTATACTTGTGGAGATACGAGGCATATTGCTAGATTTTGCCCTCGAGCACCGAGCAGTTCTTAGCATCAGGGTTCCCGTACCATGGTTCAGGCACCGATTATTCCACTGCCCGCTCAACCAGTTAGAGGTAGGAGCCTAGGTGTTAGAGGTGGAGGTCGGGCCGTTATAGGTGGAGGTCAGGCAGCTAGATGTGGGGCCAGCCAGTAGGAGGCCGTCCTCGGGATGTAGTTTAGAGTGGTGGGGCCAAGCCCCGATGTTATGCTATTCCAGCCAGACCTGAGGTTGAGGCCTCCGATGCAATTATCACATGTACGGTTTCAATTTGCAGTAGACATGCTTCGATTCTAGTTGATCCGGGGTCTACATATTCCTATATGTCATCTTATTTTGCCCCTTATCTGGTTGTTCCTCGTGATTCTTTGAGTGCTCCTATATATGTGTCTACACTGGAGGGTGATTCTATTGTGGTAGATCGTGTTTATCATGCTTGCGTGGTCGTTATTGGGGGTCTGAGACCCTTGTAGATCTCCTACTTCTCGATATGGTAGACTTTGATATCATTTTGGGGATGGACTTGTTATCCCCTTATCATGCTGTATTGGACTGTCACACCAAGACATTGACCTTAGCATTGCCGGGGTTGTCTCGTTTGGAGTGGAGAGGGACTCCTGGTCATTCTACTAGCAGGGTTATCTCATATATGAAGTCTCAGTATATGGTTGATAAGGGATGTTTGGCATATATGGTGTATGTTCGTAATTCTAGTGCTGAGGTTCCTTCTATGGATTTTGTGCCCGTTGTTCCTGAGTTTCCAGAGGTATTTCTTTCAAACCTGTTGGGATGCCACCCGATAAGGATATTGACTTTTGCATTGATTTTGCTCCGGGCACTCAGCCCATTTTTATTCTGCCATATCGTATGGCCCCGCCAGAGTTGAAAGAATTTAAAGAACAGTTGCAGGACTTGCTTGATAAAGGCTTTATTAGACCTAGTGTCTCGCCTTGGGGTACGCTAGTGTTGTTTGTTAAGAAGAAGGATGGATCGATGAGGATGTGCAAAGATTATCGGTAGTTGAACAAGGTCACCATCAAGAACAAGTATCCTTTGTCAAGGATTGATGATTTGTTTGATCAGCTTTAGGGTGCCAAGGTATTTTTGAAGATTGATTTGAGGTCTGGCTACCATCAATTGAGGATTAGGGCATTCGATGTCCCTAAGATAGCTTTTCGCACTCGGTACGGGCATTATGAGTTCTTAGTGATGTCATTTGGGTTGACAAATGCCCCAACAGCTTTCATGGATTTGATGAACCGAGTGTTCAAGCCTTATTTGGATTCCTTCGTGATTGTCTTCATTGATGATATTTTGATCTATTCCCGCAGCCAGGAGGAGCATGAGCAGCATCTTCGAGTCGTTCTCTAGACTCTGAGGGACAGTTAGTTATATGCTAGTTTTCGAAATATGAGTTTTGGTTGAGTTCAGTTGCATTCTTGGGTCATGTTGTATCAGCAGAGGGTATTCAGGTGGATCCTAAGAAGATTGAGGCAGTCAAGGACTGGCCTAGACCCATATCAACCATAGAGATCCGGAGTTTCTTGGGTTTGGCGGGCTATTATCGTCGGTTTGTGGAGGGGCTTTCATCTATTGCAGCCCCAATGAACAGGTTGACCCAGAAGGGTGCTCCGTTCAGGTGGTCGGACGAGTGTGAGGTGAGCTTTCATAAGCTCAAGACAGCTTTGACTACGACGTTGGTGTTGGTATTGCCTACAGGTTTAGGGCCATATACAATGTATTGTGATGTATCTCGTATTGGACTTGGTTCAGTGTTGATGCAGAATGACAAGGTTATTGCATATGCTTCGCAGTAGTTGAAGATTCACGAGAAGAATTATTCAGTTCATGATTTAGAGCTAGCAACCATTGTTCATGCGCTGAAAATTTGGAGGCATTATTTATATGACGTGTCGTGTGAGGTGTTCACGGATCACAAGAGTTTGCAATACTTGTTCAAGTAGAAGGAGCTAAATTTGAGGTAGATGAGGTGGTTGGAGCTATTGAAAGACTATGATATCACCATCCTGTATCATTCGGGAAAGGCCAATGTAGTGGCCGATGCTTTGAGTAGGCAGTCAGCCAGTATGGGTAGCCTTGTGTATATTCTGGTCGGTAAGAGACTGCTTGCTTTGGATGTTCAGGCTTTAGCCAATCAGTTCATTAGGTTGGATTTCTTGAGCTCAGCCATGTTTTAGCTTGCACAGTCGCTCGTTCTTCATTCTTTGAGCGTATCCGAGATTGGCAGTATAATGATCCTTATTTGCTTGTCCTTAGGGACATAGTGTGGCAATGAGATGCCAAGTAGGTTACAGTCGGAGATGATGGAGTTTTGAGGATGTAGGATCATATTTGTGAATATGGATGGACTTCGTGAGTTGATTCTAGAGGAGGCCCATATTTTCTGATATTCTATTCATCCGGGCACCACTAAGATGTATCAGGACTTGCAGCAACAAAATTGGTGGAGGAGGATGAAGAAGGATATTGTTGCGTATGTAGCTCAGTGTTTGAATTGTCAGCAGGTAAAGTACGAGCATCAGAGACCTGGTGGTTTGTTTCAGAAGATTGAGATTCCTGAGTGGAAGTGGGAGCGTATCACTATGGACTTCGTTGTTGGACTCCCACGAACTTAGAGGAAGTTCGATGTAGTGTGGGTTATTATGGATAGGCTAATTAAGTCAGCGCATTTCATTCATGTGGCAGTTTCCTATTCTTCGGAGCGGTTGGCAGAGATCTATATCGTGAGATCGTTCATCTTTATGGTGCGCCCGTGTCTATCATTTCGTACCGTGGTACGCAGTTTACCTAACATTTCTGGAGAGCAGTCCAACATGAGTTGGGCACATGAGTCGAGTTGAGCATAACATTTCATCCTCAGATGGACGGACAATCTAAACGTACTATTCAAATTTTGGAGGATATGCTCCGAGCATGTGTTATTGACTTTGGAGGTTCGTGGGATCAGTTCTTGCCATTAGCAGAGTTTGCCTACAATAACAGTTACCAGTCGAGCATCTAGATGGCTCCCTATGAGGCATTATATGGTAAGTGGTGTCGGTCGCCGGTTGGATGGTTTGAGCCGGGAGAGGCTTGGTTGTTGGGTACAGATATAGTACAAGATGTCGTGGATAAGGTTAAGATCATTTAGGATAGGCTTCATATAGCTCAAGTCAGGCAAAAGAGTTATGCCGACCGTAAGGTTCGTGATGTGGCGTTCATGGTCAGGGAGCGAGTATTACTTCGGGTGTCGCCCATGAAGGGCGTTATGAGATTTGGGAAGAAGGGCAAGCTAAGCCCTAGATTCATCGGGCCTTTTGAGATTCTTGATCGAGTAGGAGAGGTGGCTTACAGACTTGCATTGCCACCGAGTTTATTAGCTGTGCACCCAGTGTTTCATGTGTCCATGCTTCGGAAGTATCACGGCAATCCATCCCACGTGTTAGACTTCAGCACTGTTCAGTTGGACAAGGACTTGACCTATGAGGAGGAGCCGATAACTATTCTAGACCGGCAGGTTCGTCAGTTGAGATCAAAGAATTTTCCTTCAGTTCGTGTGCAGTGGAGAGGTTAGCCTATTGAGGTAGCGACCTGGGAGTCCGAGTCCGATATGCGAAGCCGTTATCCTCATCTTTTTACCGACTCGTGTACTTTTCTATGTCCGTTCGAGGACGAGTTTTAGAGGTAGAGAATGTGATGACCCGAAAGGTGATCTCTTATTTAGAAGTCAAAACCGTGTCCCGAGGTCTTAAAACCCTCCTTTTGTTTCACCTCGAATTGTGTGCGCAGTCCGGATGCGTTTTCGAAAAGCTTCTATGTGAAATTTAAGAAAAAGATTGATTTTGACCTTTAAAATTGATTAAAATTGACTTTGGTCAACATTATTGGTAAACGAACCCACACTCGTGATCTGAAGTTCCTGTAGGGTCCGTAGTAAAATATGGGACTTAGGCGTATGCCCGGAATTACATTCCGAGGTCCCTAGCCCGAGAAAAGAATTTTTAAAGAAAATTATTTGCTGGAAAATATAAAGACTTTTTGAAATGAAATGATGCGTATTCTTGATGGTATCGAGCCCGTATTTTGGTTTCGGAGCCTGATACAGGTTTAAAATAATAATTAAGTCAAATTTGTGAAATTTGGTAAGAATCGGAGTTGATTTGGTATAAATCGGACCTTTAGTTGAGAAAATGGAAATTTCAATGTTCTTAAGGAATTTCATTTTGAGGTTAAATTCGTAGTTGTTGATGTTATTTTGATGATTTGGTCGCACGAGCAAGTCCGTATGATGTTTTAGTCTTGCGTGCATGTTTGTTTTGGAGCCCCGAGGGCTCGGGTGAGTTTTGGATAGGCCACGGGGTTATTTGGACTTAGGAAATTGTAGCTGTGCATCTGGTGTTTTGCACAGGCCTCTGATCTCACAATTGCGAGATCAGGCTTCGCAATTGCGAAGTGGTCAGGCTTGGGAAATGCAACAAAAGTGTCGCAATTGCGAACCAAGCCTAGGCAGGCCCTGTAGACATGTGATTTTTGACCCTCCCCAAGATTTTTCATATTTTAGCACGTAAATATTTAATCTAGGCCTAATATCACTATTTCAACTAATTTTGACTCTTTTACTTTTTTTTTATTAGAAGAAAATAAAAACTACAAAAAATAGTTTCATTAATGTTTTGTAGTCATTTTTAATCTTGAAAATACCAAAAATAGTTTTGTTTTAAGGGTGAGTCTTATTTTAATAGTTATTTTGCTTATGCAGGGAAAGAATAAAACTTGGGTTCGAACAACCCATTTTTAGGCCTAATTTTGGACCTAGCCCATAATTCCTAGGCCCATACCCCTAACCTAATCCCTACCCCGATATAATAGTACCTAACACCCTAGACCTAGGACCTAGGTAGAGCCGTTTTGGAAAATAAGAGACCCATCAGCTTTCGTCTTCTTTTTCATGTAAAAAAACCTAGAAAACCCTATGAAGCCTTCAGTTGTTCTTCTCTGGATATTGGACTAAAATGTACAAAAAAATAAAGATGAATTTCTAACCTAAGACAAAAAACAGTAGCGAGAGCAAAAACGACCCCCACCCCATCGACTCACCGGCTTCAACAACAACAACCACTGGACCTCACGACTCACCCCATCGTCGGAAACTCGCATACACCACCTGCATTCATCTCCCTCATGCCAAATACACACACACATAGAGTTGCAACTCCACTAAAGCAACCCCGTGAAGTTTCACCCATGGCCACATGTTTCCATCACCACCGCAGGTCTACTAGAGAACCACCATGAACGATCCTTGAAGTTTGAGTTCATCGGCTCAAGATCGGGTTTGAGGTCTGTTTGAGGCTCATTGTCGAAGCTTCGATCGAAGCTCTTGTTCGAGCTCTCTGTTCGATTTTCTGGTGGAGGTACCATTTTGTCATCGACGTTTTTAGTGTGCATTTGCTTTTGGATTCCTAATCAGAAAGATCTACCAAGGTCCATTTCTATTTCATCGTATTCCAATTTTTTCTTCTATCATTGATGTTATTGGAATTTTGTCACCTAAATAAGGCCTTTATTGGACTTTCCACTCTTCTTCTGATTTCACTTATATCTTGGCATGTGAAATCGAATGACGAGAGTGTTTAAATTTTGGAAAATTTAACAGAGAGTTTGTACGTCATTTTAATACCTCTGTCTCATTTAATACTTCATGTTATCTTCAATATTTTAAGAGTTAATTAAATAGGTTAAAATAATTTGTAAACAATGTGGTTTGCTGTGGGCAGTTAAGACAGAATTGACCTTCTAAATGCATCTCCTACTTTTGTGGCATTTTGTTGTTTTCAGAGATATAATCTGGAAATTTGCAATGTAGAACTTTAGATGCCTCCCTCAGTTGTAACTCTACCTTTAAGGATTAATAGTGTACCGAAACAATATTGACTGATTTTCTATATTGATAGCCCTCGACCATCGCTAGTGATATTTCATCTAAATAACAAGACGTGGTGGACTTTAATTGATAGAATGTTTATTTGTGTACCAAGTTAGCAGGATTAAAGTTTGAGTTCCCTTTTTTTATCGTAACTTACCTTGCTATGATTGAGAAATGAAGCATTTGATTCGTGTCCACCACATTTGAGATCGAGCTGTAACATCGTAACTTGCTTTAGGTACGGTTAATAATAAATTGTCATAGCTACGGGTACGGTTCCCGTGACGTGGTCATGACACCTAATTTCTAAAAAATCCGGGGTACATTTATGTGACTCGACTATAATTTAATTTTGTTAATAAAATAAACTATTGTGATTGTGGGTACGGTTCCCGTGACATAGTTACGATGCCTAATTTCCAAATTCGGGTGTGCATTTATGTGACCCAAATCCAAATCTCAATAACGTTAGATAAAATGTGTCGTGGGTCGCGGGTCCATTTATGTGACGTGGTTCAAGACGTGTTTTAGATGACGTTGAATCTTCCTAAAATTAATTAAAAGCGGTTAACAATTTAAAATTATACCATAGGCTAAAATATGTATTAAAATCAGATAATAGGCCAATTATAACAGTTGAGCAACCGTACTAGAACCACGGAACTCGGGAATGCCTAACATCTTCTCCCGGGTTAATAGAAATCCTTACCCGAATTTCTGTGTTCGCAGACTATAAAACAAAGTCAATCTTTCCTCGATTCGGGATTTGAACCGGTGATTTGGGACACCATAAATCATCCCAAGTGGCGACTCTGAATCTAATAAATAATCCCGTTTCGATTGTCACTTAAATTGGAAAAACTCCCTTATATACGCCTTCCGGGGTGTAGGTAAAAAGGAGGTGTGACAGCTCTGGCGACTCTGTTGGGACAAGAACCCAGAATCTCTGGTTTAGGGTTCAAGAATTCGAGCTTAGAATAATTGTTATATTTGGCTTTATTTATTGTCTGATTTTATCTACATGTTTGGGCCTAATATGCTCAATGTTGCTTTTTACCGCTTTGATATTATCTGAACTGTATATATAAACTGCTACGACCCCCTCTCTTCTATCTTCTGAGGAGTGCACGCTGGCGTGACTTCTTTCTTTTAGTGTCATATCCCAATTTAGAACGAGGTTCGGACAAGTTGCAAAGCCGGATGATCTTTTGGTTACCGGTATGCAGCCCCCCCTCGGCTCGAGTTGTCCACTCGGGTATGCCAGGTCTAGAATAATACACCCAGGTTTTAAACCTAGAATAGCGCAGCCTCATGCTGGATCCTTAGTAAGAACGTTTGTTTGCTTCATGTGCATTTGACTTTGTGGACCCAACATAGGGGTTGGGTCCGTCTAGGATAGGTGTACCCAAATTAAAAGACCATCATGATACATCTTACATGCTACTTGCGTATCTGTATGTTTCGGCTTGCATGTTGACTGGCTTCTAGAATAGGGAAAGAAAATGAAAAAAGAGAAAAAAGAAAATCAAAAAAAAAAGGAGAAAAAAGAAAAAAGAAAAGAGAGTGAGAGGTAGGTATTTGAAATATCCTGAAACTCTTCCGAAATTTTGAAAAAAGAAAAGTTATTTCAAAATAAGTCATATTTTTCTTGTTCCGTCAAACCGGGCAAACTACGCGGGTCTGATTCTCACCGGATGTGAGATACGTAGGCAAACCTCATCGGTTCCGGCCCATAATTTTCAAAAAATCCAAAAATATTTTCCTTTACTTCCTCTCTAGAAAAGTCTTTTTTTTGAGACCCCAATTTTTAAAATAACCAAAAATATTTTCCATTACTTGCTTCTTTAGAAAGCCTTTAGTTTAGACCTTAATTGTTTTTTTTTAAAACAAATATACAAAAATATTTTATTTTAATTTCTTCCAAAAATCCAAAAATATTTTCATTCTTCTTTCAAAATTGAAAAGAAAATTCAAAAATATTTTCTTTTTTTAGAAGAATTTCTTTCATAAATTCAAAATAGAATTCCAAAAATATTTTCCATCTTCTTTAGAAGTTTTTCTTTCGAAATTCCAGAAAAAAATTCAAAAAAAAAATCTTTCTTCTTTAGAAGTCTTTCTTTGCAAAAATGCTGAAGAAAAATCAAAATCCAAAAATATTCTCTTTCTTCTTTATAAGTCTTTCTTTTGAAAAAATAAATTAAAAAATTCAAAAAAAAGTTAGTTTATTTACTTTATTCATGATCTTCCCGAACTACGCAAGATCTGATTCATGTTCCCACATGATACGTAGGCAACCCACATCAGGTTCGATCACCATTAAAAAGAAATGAAAAAAAAATGGAAAAATGAAAAAATGTTGATAATAATAAGGACCGACTGAGTCTATTCTAACATGTTTTGTTTTGAATTGTGAAGAAAGTTGAGGTGGTCGGTTTGTGGTAAGCTGGAAACACAAGATCCAAGGAAAAATGATAACTGACATCGAAGCTGTTACAAGTGCTCAAGAGACTCAGGGTCAGAGGGTTCAACAAGAGTCTACTATGTTTGAGAAAAATAGAATACTGAAACAACAAATGACCGAAATGTGTCAAGCATGGGCCAATGGTCAAGGACAGCCTCGTCATGAGTCACAATTTGCTACATAGCAAGAGCAGTACCACTCGTATTCGTTTGATCTTCCTACAAACATTGAGAAGCCTGACCGTAAGATGGTACAGGAAGAAATGACCCAAAGAGTGAAAAACTTAGAACAACGGTTGAAAAGCATGCAAGGGTTGGCAGGTCAAAAGAGTGTTGCCTTCAAAGATCTATGTATGTTCCCCGATGTCCACTTTCCGCCTGGTTTCAAGACTCCCAAATTTGAAAAGTATGATGGACATGGAGATCCTATAGCCCACCTGAAAAGGTATTGCAATCAACTGAGAGGTGTGGGAAGAAATGAAGAATTGTTGATGACTTATTCTGGGGAAAGCCTTACGGGAGTAGCCTCCAAATGGTTTATGGATCAAGACACGTCTCGCTGGTATGTCTGGGATGACATGGCACAGGCCTTTGTCAAACAGTTCCAATACATTATTGACATTGCCCCAGACCACAATTCCCTTTCAAACATGAAGAAGAAACCAACTGAAAGTTTCAGGGAATATGCCGTTAAATGGAGAGAGCAAGCAGCTATAGTTAAACCACCCATGGACGACCACGAGCTAATCACTGTCTTCCTTCACGCTCAAGAGCCAGATTATTTTCAAAACATGATGTCCGCAGTGGGCAAATCCTTCTCGGAAGCAATCAAAATGGGAGAAATGGTAGAGAATGGTCTTAAGATAGGCAAAATTTATAAGTCAAGCAGTTCTTAAAGCCGCAACTCAGGCTGTCCAGGTTGAATTTGATAATTTTAGTGGCACGAATGAGAAGCACGAAGAAATCATGATGACATCAGGGTCGAGAAGAGGTCCTAGGAGAGCATCTCGAAGGTATGAGCAACCTCATCAGGTTTCCCATGATGCGCCTGAATACTATTATTATCCACTTCAGAACCCTCAATACTTTGTTGCTGCACCTCAGTTGTTGCCCGACCACCAAGACACCCCAGAAGGCGAGCACCAGCACTGCAAAATCTCCATCAGCCTCCACAAAAATTTTCGAATGCCCTATAACCCACATCCAAGCCAGGGGTATAGAAGGGACAAAGGCTGAAAGATAATTTTACACCAATAGGAGAGTCCTATGCAAGCTTGTTTGAGAAATTAAAGCAGTATGACATGATTGCACCTATTCCTCCAAATCATGTGGACCCGTGCAAGAAGCTTTGACCCTTCTAAAAGGTGTGAATACCATTCCAATGCCCAGGGGCACAATTTTGAAAGCTGTCGGGATTTGAAAAGAGAAAGAGAAAGGATGATCTAGGAAAACCTGATTGTGATCCAAGACAGTGACACCCAGAATATCGCGCAAAATCCTTTACCTGCACATGATGATGCATACTTTGTGGGGATGATGCATGGTGACAGGGAGTATGAGAATCCTCTCGGGAATTTGCTAACTGAAGTTAATGATTTTGAAATTGGAGAAGGCTCTACTGATCCTGATGGGCAAATTTGTGGCTAAATGTCAAACTTAGCAATTGAAAAGTCATTCCCTCCTCACTAGGAAGGAATCTTGGTAGTTTGTTTTGATGTTTTTTCTCTTATCTGGGTTATTTCAGGGTTATGATCCAGATTTTATTTGTTTCTTTGAGTCAAACCCTTCTATCCCTCTATTCTGTTTGTGTGAGTCTTGTCTTTATGTTCTGTTGTTATTTTCATTAGCCGGGATACTTAGGGTTGTAACTCGGATTTTAGGTTGTTTGTCTTATTGTTTACTTAATGAAATACAATTTATTTTTTTGTGTCGTTCCATGATTAGTTCTTTTCCCGCTAGTCTTAATGACATGACATGCATGCGGAATTTTTGGCCAGATTTTAGAAAATTGATTTAACTTTGAATTGGATAACTGAGGAAAAGGCATTTTTGAGGATGAATAAAGAGTTGAAATACTTTGGAATTAAGGTCGAGTAAAATTCACCTTCAAATCATTGTGAAGATCAGACTTGAGGATGTTTAATCAATTGAAGTTTGTTAGAAATTTCGACATTAAGGGATGGAAAGTGTCTTGTGACCATGACACACCAAGAGGTCAGACATGTTCGTCAATGCTGTGATCACGAAAGATACTATGTTTGGCATTCTCGAGGCTGGGAGGCCCTCTTTCTGCTATCCAAACACTTTATATCCTTCCGCTACCCCTTTTGAGTCTATGTTATTTTCTTTGACTAGCCTCTTTTGGAATCAAGTTTAGAGTCAAGAGTCAAAAAAAAAATGAAAAAAAAGTCCATGTCCCAAGAGTACAAACTGGGGCAGTTTTCAAATAAAAAAGAAATGAAGAAGAAAAGAACTGGCAAAGATCCATGCCCCCAGCTAAGCTGGGGCAACCTGTTTTGAAAACACAAAAAAAAAAGACAAAAGAAAAAATAGACAAAGGAAAAAAAACGAAAGATGAAATTATAGTTAGGTCAGATGTTTGAACTACGTTCGATCTGATTCCTTAAAAATAAGGATACGTAGGCAACCTCACGGTTCGGTCTAACCAAATAAGAATTAAAACAACAAATCCAAAAAAAAATCCCCAATAGCTGAAACTGGGACAGAGATTTTTATTTCACTTGTAAAAGAGTCGGTTCCAAGAGTTGTAAGTCCATAACCCCTCATTTTGAGTTTAATTTGAGCCTTCATGCGGACCTTTCTTTCCAACCCTATCCAAAAACTTTCCAAATAAAGACCTCCCGATATGCCTTCAAGAATGCCAAGAGAAGCATGCAATGAGCAATGGCTGTCACGCAACATAGAACATTACCAAGTTGCTCGCATAAGAAAGTAAAAGAAAAGAAAAATAAGGAAAATGAGAGAGAGTTACTAGTGAAAACCTTCACGGGCACTGTAAGCGATGGTAAGCAGAGAGAAATAAATGAGAGAGACTTGTTGGTGAAAACCCCTCGGGCACTACTTGTCGAAAGTGAGTCGTGAAGCTGATGCGAAGAATTGGCATAAACAAGCCTGACTTCAAAGGTCATAAGAATGGTAAAAGAGAAGATTGGATGAGTTTGGTAGATCGGTCGTTAAGTCCAAAATGCATGTCATGATCATTAAGACTAGTTATTAAAAAAAAAGAAAAAAAGAAAAAGAACTCTTCCTTCTATCCTTCCGACATGGGCATTTCTTGTTAATACTTGTTTCTTTGCATCATTGTGTCCTTCACTCCGAGTCGGTCCTTGTCAAAACAAGCAAGAAAAGATTTCAAAATCTGCTACCAGCTTTTCAATTGCATAAAGCAAATTTGGCCAGCACACTTAGTTGTTACTATCAACATGCCTTGAGGATTCACGCAAAGGCTCCCCCTAAAGACTCTTGTCAGCCTACTTGACGCAAGCAAAGATAACTGGTGATTCTCTCTGACTGACAAATTGCTCAAAAGCAGGAAGTCATTCAAGATATCGGAAAGGTCACCTAAGCAAAGATCTCCAATTGGGATAAGGCTGTTTGAGTTGCAAATACAAATGGTACTGGTGTGAACAATCAGAGTTGATGCAGAACAAAGGTCTTTTGAGACCGACTCAAGCTGATTGAGCATAAGCCAAGCTGGCCAAGACTCAGGGCAACAAACCGACCACCATTTTCAAAACTGACCAATTTTTCTTTGTGTGAAATAGGAATAAAGCAGTGCAAGGAAAGTGGTTAAAAAAAAAGAAAAAAAGAAGAAAAACAAAAAAACAAAAAACAAAAAAAAGAGAAGGAAAAGAAAAGAAGAGAAGAGACTACAAAGGGAAGTTTCTCAAATCTTTGCCTTTGTTTGTCTTGCTATTGTGCATAAAATCTTGCCATTGATCTTTACATTTTTCCTCCTAGGATAAAAAGTCCTAGTCTGATGAATTTTCTCCTAGGATTGAAATCTTAGTCTGATGAATCTTTCTCCTAATATAGAGAACCTAGTCTGATGAACTTTCTCCTAGGAAAGAAATCTTAGTCTGATGAATCTTTCTCCTAAGATAGAAGACCTAGTCTGATGAATTTTCTCCTAAGATAGGAAACCTAGTCTGATGAATCTTCTCCTAGGATCAAAATCTTAGTCTGATGAATTTTTCTCATAAGATAGAAGACCTAGTCTGATGAACTTCCTCCTAGGATAAAAATCTTAGTCTGATGAATTTTCTCTTAAGGTAAAACCTAGTCTGATGAATTTTCTCCTAGGATCAAAATCTTAGTCTGCTAAATTTTCTCCTAGGATAAACGTCTTAGTCGGATGAATCTTTCTCCTAAGATACCAAAAAAAAACAAAAACAGAAAAAAGGAGAGAAAAAGGACCTAGTCTGATGAATTTTCTCCTAGGATTAACGTCTTAGTCTGATGAATCTCTCCTAAGATAGAAAACCTAGTCTGACGAATTTTCTCCTAGGATATTTTGAAAAAAAAGGAAGTCTGAATTTGAAAAAAAGGGGGGTCATTTTTTTTAGTTTTCTTAAGATTATCAATGTTTAGTTTTCCTGAAATTAGAGGGCCTCGCCTGGAGAATAGGGTCAGTTTTTATTTTAGTCAAGCTTAGTTTATAGTTTTCCTAGTCTATTCTTTAGTTTACTCTCATCATTGCATCAATAGTACAAGTGGTTTACAATTTTGCTAACAACTCACAAATATTCCTAGTACAAACTGGGGCAGAAAAAATTTCTTTTGTTTTGTTTGTTTTGTTGTAATCAGGCACCCACCTGGAGAACAAGGGAAGACAACTCAAGTTTCAAGGGAAAGCAGTTTCGAAGGAAGACAACTCGAGTTTCAAGGGAAAGAAGTTTCGAAGGAAGACAGTTTAAGTTTCAAGGAAAAATGGTTCAAGGTGCAAGGGAAAACAGTGTCAAGTAACAAGAGAAGAGGGTTCAAGTTCAGCAATCAGGCGCCCACCTATAAAATAAGAGAATTCAATTCAGAATGCAATACAGGTCAGCAACAAAAGAAGCTCGCGTCAAGAATGCGAGTCAGCAGTCCAAGATGATCAACACAAGTTAGTCACAATCCAGAATAAAAAGAAAAAAAACAACAAAAAGAAAGACAAGAAGTGAATCCAAATGCAGAAGTTAATGAAAGATGTGAGCTGCTCAAGACAGGGCTGAGGTCACAAGCTCTGCATGTCCCATCTTGGTTTGAAAAGTTGAAGAAGATTGAACCAACACCTGCGGCTAACAAGCATCAAGATTCAGATCAGAATCCGTATGAAGAACCAACCAAGACTCAAGATCAAGCTTAAGAAGACTCATAGATAGGAATCTTGTAACTCATAGCTGATAGGCTTAGTTAGTCTTTTTTATTTTTGATTTTGATGTAATAACGGGACCGTGGACCGGAACCTCAGCGGAACGACACCTCGACCGGCTCTCCACCTCGGTACTCCATCACCTCATTCACTTCTAAACTACACGTGGCCTGATTCCTTTATAGCCAAGGATATGTAGGCAGCTCAAATACCAGGGTTCGGTCACATTCTCCTTTCTTTTGATCTCCTTAAATAAGGGTCGGGTAAAAAAACCTATCTAGTCATTCTTTGTCTGAAAACTCTTCGCGTTTCCAGTCAAAGAAGGGCAGTTGTAGACATGTGATTTTTGACCCTCCCCAAGATTTTTCATATTTTAGCACGTAAATATTTAATCTAGGCCTAATATCACCATTTCAACTAATTTTGACTCTTTTACTTTTTTTATTAGAAGAAAATAAAAACTACAAAAAATAGTTTCATTAATATTTTATAGTCATTTTTAATCTTGAAAATACCCAAAATAGTTTTGTTTTAAGGGCCAGTCTTATTTTAATAGTTATTTTGCTTACGCGGGGAAAGAATAAAACTAGGGTTCGAACAACCCATTTTAGGCCTAATTTTGGACCTAGCCCATAATTCTCAAGCCCATAATTCCTGGGCCTATACCCCTAACCTAATCCCTACCCCTATATAATAGTACCTAACACCCTAGACCTAGGCAGAGCCGTTTTGGAAAATCAGAGACCCATCAGCTTTCGTCTCCTTCTTCATGTAAAAAACCTAGGAAACCCTATGAAGCCTTCAGTTGTTCCTCTTTGGATCTTGGACTAACATGCACAAAAAAAATGAAGATGAATTTCTAACCTAAGGCAAAAAGCAGTAGCGAGAACAAAAATGAACCCCACCCCATCGACTCACCAGCTTCAACAACAACAATCACTGGACCTCACGACTCACCCCATTGCCGGAAACTCACATACACCACCTGCATCCATCTCCCTCATGCCAAATACACACACACACAAAGTTGCAACTCCACTAAATCAACCCCGTGAAGTTTCACCCATGGCCACATGTTTCCATCACCACCGTAGGTCTACTAGAGAACCACCATGAACGATCCTTGAAGTTTGAGTTCGTCGGCTCAAGATCAGGTTTCTCCAGCAACGTTTGAGGTCTGTTTGAGGCTCATCGTCGAAGCTTCGATCGAAGCTCTTATTTGAGCTCTCTGTTTGATTTTCTGGTCGAGGTGCCGTTTTGTCGTCGACGTTTCTTAGTGTGCATTTGCTGTTGGATTCCTAATCAGAAAGATCTACCAAGGTCCATTTCTATTTCATCGTATTCCAATTTTGTCTTCTATCATTGATGTTATTGGAATTTTGTCACCTAAATAAGGCCTTTACTGGAATTTCCACTCTTCTTCTGATTTCACTTATATCTTGGCATGTGAAATCCAATGACGAGAGTGTTTAAATATTGGAAAATTTAACAGAGAGTTTGTACGTCATTTTAATACCTCTGTCTTATTTAATACTACATGTTATCTTCAATATTTTAAGAGTTAATTAAATAGGTTAAAATAATTTATAAACAATGTGGTTTGCTGTGGGCAGTTAAGACAGGATTGACATTCTAAATTCATTTCCTACTTTTGTGGCATTTTGTTGCCTTCAGAGATATAATCTGGAGATTTGCAATGTAGAACTTTAGTTGCCTCCCTCAGTTGTAACTCTACCTTTAAGGATTAATAGTGTACCGAAATAATATTGACTGATTTTCTATATTGATAGCCCTCGACCATCGCTAGTGATATTTCATCTAAATAACAAGACGTGGTGGACTTTAATTGATAGAATGTTTATTTGTGTACCAAGTTAGCAGGATTAAAGTTTGAGTTCCCTTTTTTTATCGTAACTTACCTTGCTGTGATTGAGAAATGAAGCATTTGATTCGTGTCCACCACATTTGAGATCGAGCTCTGTGCGAAGCAATTCGTTAACATCGTAACTTGCTTTAGGTGCGGTTAATAATAAATTATCATAGCTACGGGTACGATTCCCGTGACGTGGTCATGACACCTAATTTCTAAAAGATCCGGGGTATATTTATGTGACCCGACTATAATTTAATTTTGTTAATAAAATAAACCATCATGATTGTGGGTACGATTCCTGTGACATAGTTACGATGCCTAATTTCCAAATTCGAGTGTACATTTATATGACCCAAATCCAAATCTCAACAACATTAGATAAAATGTGTTGTGGATCGCGGGTGCATTTATGTGACGTGGTTCAAGACGTGTTTTAGATGATGTTGAATCTTCCTAAAATTAATTAAAAGCGGTTAATAATTTAAATTATACCATAGGCTAAAACATGTATTAAAATCAGATAATAGGTCAATTATAACAATTGAGCGACGGTGCTAGAATCACGGAACTCAGGAATGCCTAACACCTTCTCCCGGGTTAACAGAATTCCTTACCCTGATTTCTGTGTTCGCGGACTGTAAAACAAAGTCAATCTTTCCTCGATTCGGGATTTGAACCGGTTACTTGGGACACCATAAATCATCCCAAGTGTCGACTCTGAATCTAATAAATAATTTCGTTTCGATTGTCACTTAAATTGGAAAAACTCCCTTATATACGCCTTCCAGGGTGTAGGTAAAAATGAGGTGTGACAGGCCCTCATCGCAATTGCGAACACTAGGCTGGGAATTGTGAAGGCCCTTCATCGCAAATGCGACGGCCCCTTCGCAAATGCGAAGATAGCAGGATTTCAAAGGGTTCGCAATTGCGAACCCCTGATCGCAATTGCGATAACTGCACCTGTTAAGTGGGATTTCAAACAGGATTTTTCATCATTTTACAACTTTATCAAAACCTAAACACCCTTAGGTGATTTTTCAAAGGCTCAAACTTCTCCAAATCATAGGTAAGTGATTTCTAACTCATCTTGCTCAATCTAATCCATTTTTTTTTTACATAATTTCATTTCAAAATCTAGGGTTTTCATGGGAAAATTGGGTATTTTTGGGCAGAAATTAGGATTTTCAAATTTTGGGGATTTGGACCTCTATTTGAGGTCCGATTTCAAAACTAATTGCATATTTGAGTTCGTGGGTGAATGGGTGATCGGGTTTTGGTTCGAACTTTGAGTGTTGACCAAGCGGGCCCGATGGTCAATTTTTGGCTTTTTGGGGAAAACAATGGGAAATCTATTTTCATGCATTAGAATTGGTTTATTTAGCATTTATTGATGTTGTTAAGTAAATTATGACTAGATACAAGCGAACTGGAAGAGGAACCGAGAGGTAAAGCGGTAATTGAGGCTTAATGTTGTCCTTGGAATTGAGGTAAGTGTTTGGCCTAACCTTAGCGTGAGGGAATATGAGTTGTGGTCTTATTTGCTATGTGTTAGTATGAGTACGACATATAGGTGCGGTGACGAGTATCTATACATTGGTGTCAAGCATGCCCGTGAGTCTTATATCATGATTGTTGTGACTGTATTATGTATCGATCATGCTCAAATTAATGATTATCAATATTGAACAAAGCTTATGAGGTTTTCTTGGTAATTGACTATTGGCTCAAGTTGAGTTTCATTTTGTAAAGTAATTGTTGAAAACGAGATTGGTTATAGCTGAATCCCTTGCCGAGATGTTATTGTTGATATTGTTGATTCCCTTGTCGGGATGTATTGTTTCTATTATTTGGGTGAGGAAGAGTGTAAAGCACGAAGGGTGATGCCGTGCATGATATCATGAGTGAGTGTAATGCACGAAGGGTGATACCGTGCCGATATTATGAGTGTTAATGCATGAAGAGTGATGCCGTGCCATGATTTGAGAGTTAATGCACGAAGGGTGATGCCGTGCCGATATTGTGAGGAATAATGCATGAAGGGTTATGCCGTGCCATGATTATGAGAGGTAATGAACGAAGGGTGATGCCGTGCCATTTTTTTTGTTTCATATGGTGAGGACGAGAGTAAAAGTATGATAGGTGATGCCGTGCACGTGTTACCATTTCATTATTTTGTTGATATAGATATGATGTTAATTTTGCTTCTTTACTGATGTTTCTTTATTAGTTCGTTGATTGAATTTGATATTCCCCGTAGCATGTCCCCTTCCCACCTTATTATGTTGATTCCTGTTATTATGATTTTGTTTGTATATGATTTAACTGCACAGGTTTATATGGTTGTCGTGTCCTAGCTCCATCACTACTTGTTGAGGTTAGGCTCGACACTTACTCAGTACATGGGGTCGATTATACTGATGTTACACTTTGCACTCTTTTGTACAGGTTTCGGTAACGGACCCGGTGAGTAGCTGAGGTAGTTGCCTTCAGTCCATGGAGACCAAGGCAGATCTGCTGGCGTCCGCAGAGCCTAAAGTCACCCTTCCCTGTTTTAGCTTTCTTATGTCTCTTTTCATTCCGAGAACAGTTGTACTTTTCTTTTCAGACCAGTGTTTGTAGAAATTCGTAGATGTTCGTGAATTTGTGACACCAGATTCGTGGGTAGACATGTATTGGTTTATTTGAATTTGTTATAACTCTTCCGCACTTTTCATTTGTTTAACTGTAGTTATTGTTTATATCTGTTTGGGTTGATTGCTAATGGGTTTTAACCTTAATAGTTGTCTTGCCTAACTTTCACAATTAGGCTCCATCACGTCTCCCGAGGGTGGAAAATCCGGGTCGTGACAATTATTTAGAGAATCATGAGCAAAAACTCAATTATTTCAGATGATTTATTGCCTCATATGTGTTTCTATAAGCATTTTGTTGGAGTTTCTACTTCTATTTATAAATACCTCTGTCTATTTCAGGATTTAATGACGGCTGAAATCAATTTCATTAGTAAAATTAACAACAAGTTAATGAATTGGAAATTAAAGGTTCGTATTGTCAGGCTTTGAAAAATTTCGGATCACGACATACCAAATAGCCCTTTTTCAATTCAGATTATTCAAATGGATGAAAATGTATTGTTTTAAACTTTACGATTACTTTCTATTTTGTATTGTTTACATATGCGTAAGTATATTACAGTCATATATGGAATAACTTAGTCATTTAAACTAATTGAGTATTTTTGTAGGGCGACCAGATTCGCGCAAGTATTGGCAGGCCTTCCATCCAATGGTTCAAACAAGAAATTAAGGAAATAGGGTTGTACATCATGAATAATTTCGTGGTTTGTCTATATTTTACTTAAAAGGAAAGAAGTTAACCCTAAGATTTTGCCAAGTGTTGCACGTATAAAATGCCATGTAGTAACTTTAGGACAAATTAGTTATTTTAGGTAAAATTAGTTTTTCTTTTTAAATTTTATTTTGAAAACAATTAAATAGGTATATATTATTTTTTTCAAGAAACTGTAGTTTCTACTTTTTTTAAAACAATAGTAGTTTTTTAAAGAAACAACAATTGGGAACGCCATTTTCGCCTATTTGCCCTAAAAATAACTTTCTCCAAATTCGGCGCTTCAATCCCACGATCTCTCACTGTGATTTTAGCTCCTCACCTACGAATTTTGCTGCACTGGATTCCAGTAACATGATTGTCACGATCCCGGTTCACCCTCCGTGAGCCATCGTGATGGCACCTAGTTCCCTATAACTAGGTAAGCCTAATAATAAGAAAAACAACCAATTTGCGGAATAAAACAATTTTAAACAGAAATAGAGTAATAAAACAACGTTTAAAAGTGCCGCTCGACATACACGACATTAACTCTAAAAAACTAATACATATTCCCAAAACCCAAAAACCTATGAATCCACAAGCCTTGGAATGTTTACCAGTGTCTAACTCCAGAATATCTAATAAGGAAAAGGAAATACATAAGGGCTAATACAATAGGGAGAGTAGAAAGGGACTCCTCAATCTGCGGACGTGGCAAATATACCTCGAAGTCTCTAGAACAGTCGCCTCGCCTCAAGGGTGATAGGACTGAGTCAAGGTACCTGGATCTGCATATGAAAAACATGCGCAGAAAGGGCATGAGTACACCACAGCAGTACTCAGTAAGTGTCAAGCCTAACCTCGATCGGGTAGTGACGAGGAAGGTCAGGGCCCTACTGAGGTTAAGTAAAATATAAAGTTCAATAGTGTAGAACAGAATAGTATAAATAAGTACAACAATAAAAGTAACACAAGATATAAAGGGCAACGACAACTATTACAGAGGCAAGGTAAACATAGAAGAAAATGCGATTCAACACCAAAATAACAATCGGGGATCTCCCAGGATACCGTCCTGTAATCCCAAATATACATATCCAATGGATCTCCCGCCATCCCTTCCTGTAGTCCAACTCATAGTGCGCGGGGATCTACCGGAATCCCATTCCGTAGTCCCAAATGTAAATACCCAGTGCTGTGGGAATCTACCGGGTACATTCCCGTAGTTCCATATAACTATGCAGGGGGATCTACCGGAATCCTACATCCGTAGTCCCAAAATAAACAGACAAGGGGGGAGCTACCGGAATCCCACATCCGTAGTCCCAATGTAAATACACAGCAGCAACAGGAAAAATATACAGAAATGGCAAATTTTACATTAAGGCAAACAAATGATTCTAGCCTAGCATGCTGCACAGAATTCAGGTAACGCAGTTTAAGCAAATAAGGTAATTAAATCACTTAGACATGCTTTCTTAAGCTAACAACATGCTTTAAGTGCAAGTAATTTAAACAGGAAAAGAAACATATTAGTAATTACTTAATGAAAATCGGATTTTCAATAATTAGAATAAGTACACACTCATCACCTCACGTACAAGGCATTTCAAATAACAGTAATACCAAATCCTAAGGGGAAGGTCCCCCATACATGGTTAGGTAAGACACTTACCTCGAACCGGCTCTAAATCAACCTGAAACCACGTTCTTGCCACGGGTACTCGACTCCAAATGGCCCGAATCTATTCAATTTAATTTCATAATGTAAATAACACTTCAAGTAACTAATTCTACAAAGAAATTCTAAGCTAATACGCAAAATTAGGTAAAATGACCAAAATACACCTCGGGCCCACATCTCAAAATCCGGTAAAATTTACATTTCCAGAATCCTCACACTCTCACGAGTTCAGTCATACCAAAAGTACCAAAATCGGACCTCAATTGGTCTCTCAAATACCTATTTAAGGTCTCTTAATCTCAAGCCCTAATTACTCCTTTTCCCCAAATTTTTCACTTCTTATTAGGTCTTTAATCACATATAAACGAGTTATGAAGTCAAAAATATTACCTCCAAATGATTCCCCTCGAATCCCTCTTCAATCCTCTCTAAAAAGCTCCAATAACGACCACCAATGGAAGAAATAAACCCCAAAATTGCGGACAAGACGACTATTTAAACCTTCTTCCCAGGCCTGAAATCCTTCTTCGCGAATGCGGTCAAAGCCTCGCGTTCCCAAAGTACAAAATAACTTTGGCCAAATTTCCTCTTTCGTGATCGCGACCTTCTAATCGTGAACGCGATGCTTTATTCAGACCACCCTTCGCGATCGCGTTCCCCCTCTCGCGAACGCAATGAATAAAATACCTCAAACCCAGCTGACCACTTTTCCTCTACGCGAACGCGATCCACCTCACACGAACGCGTAGCCTTTCTCGCGAACGTGAAGGCTTAAATTCCCAGCTTCATCAGCTGACCCTTTGCGAATGCGAGGACCCACTCGCGAATGCGAAGGTCATTTCTTTGCAGCACTGATTTGTAATTTTCTGCAACTTCAAACATCATGAAATTGTCCGATTGACCACCCGAAACTCACCCGAGGCCCCCCGGGACCTCAAGCAAACATACCCCATAACCTCATTCAAACTTGTTCCAACCTTCGGAATGCTCAAAACAACATCAAAACACCAAATTCGCACCGGATTCAAGCCTAAGAATTCCAAAATCTTCTAAATTACGCTTTTGATAAAAAACCCAACCAAACCACATCCGAATGACCTGAAATTTTGCACACATATCCCAAATGACACAGCGGAGCTACTGCAACTCTCAAAATTCCATTCCGACCCCTATATCAAAATCTCACCTACCAACCGGAAATCGCCAAAAATCCAATTTCGCCAATTCAAGCCTAAATCTACTCCGGACCTCCAAAACACAATCCGAACAAGCCCCTAAGCCCGAAATCACCCAACAAAGCTAACATAACCATCAAAATTCCATTCCAAAGCCATCTTCACAGTGATTGGACTACGGTCAAATTTCCAATACTTAAGTTCTCATTTAGGGACTAAGTGTTCCAAAACTCACTAACTCAAAACCGAACATCCCGGCAAATCAAAATAGTAGAAATAAACATGGGAAAAGTAGTTAATAGGGGATCGGGGCATAAATTCTTAAGATGACTGGTCGGGTCGTCATATACTCCTACACTTAAACATTCGTTCGTCCTCGAACGAGCATAAAGACATACCTGAAGTAGTGAAAAGATGAGGGTAACGACTGCGCATATCCTGCTCGGTCTTCCAGGTCGCCTCCTCGACCGGCTGACCCCGCCACTGAACCTTTACTGATGTAATGTTCTTTGACCTCAACTTTCTAACCTGCATGTCCAATATTTCCACTAGCTCCTCAACATAGGATAGATCCTTGTCCAACTGGACTGAACTAAAATTCAACACGTGCGACGGATCACCGTGATACCTCCGAAGCATCGAAACATGAAATACTGGATGAACTCCTGCCAAGTTGGGAGGTAAGGCAAGCTCATAAGCAACCTACCCAACACGCCTCAATATCTCAAAAGGGCCAATAAAACTCGGACTCAACTTTCCTTTCATCCCAAATCTCATAACGCCTTTCATAGGCGAAACTCGAAGCAGAACCCGCTCTCCAACCATATAGGAAACATCATGAACCTTTCGGTCCGCGTAACTCTTTTGTCTGGACTAGGCTATACGGAGTCTATCCTGAATCACCTTAACCTTCTCTTAAGCATCCTGAACTATGTCTGTGCCCAATAGTCTAGCCTCATCTGGCTTAAACCAACCCACCGGGGATCTACACCGCCTACCATATAAAGCCTCATATGGTGCCATCTAAATGCTGGACTGATAGTTGTTGTTGTAAGCAAACTCCGCCAATGGCAAGAACTGATCCCAAGACCCTCCAAACTCAATCACACACGTACAGAGCATATTTTCAAGAATTTGAATAGTGCACTCGGACTGTCCGTCCATCTACGGGTGAAATGTTGTACTCAACTCCACCCGAGTACCCAACTCATGCTAAACGGCTCTCCAGAACTGTGATGTGAAATGAGTACTTCTATCTAAAATGATGGAAACCGAAATACTATGTAGATGAAATCTCCGCCAACCGCTTCGAGGAATAAGTAGTACACACAAGAATAAAATGAGTGGACTTGGTCAGCCGATCCACAACCACCCAAATAGCATCGAACTTTCTCAAAGTCTGTGGGAGCCCAACTACAAAGTCCATAGTGATCCGCTCCCACTTCCACTCCGGAATCTCTATCTACTGAAGCAATCCACTCGGCCTCTGGTTCTCATACTTCACCTGCTGATAGTTGAGGCACCGAGCTACAAACCCAACTATATCTTTCTTCATTCGTCTCCACCAGTAGTGCTGCCTCAAATCCTGACACATCTTCGCGGCACCCGGATGGATGGAATACCGCGATCTATGGGTCTCCTCCAGAATCAACTCCCGAAGCCCATCAATATTAGGTACACAAATCCGACCCTGCATCCTCAATACACCGTCGTCAGCAATGGTCACATATCTGGCATCATCATACTGAACCTTGTCCTTGAGGACACGCAAATGAGGGTCATCATACTGATGCTCCCTGATACGATCAAGTAAGGAAGACCGGGAAACCACGCAAGCTAGAACCCGACTGGGCTCCGAAAGATCCAATCTCACAAATTGGCTGGCTAAGGCCTGAATATCCATTGCCATAGGCCTCTCCGATGCTGGTAAATAAGCCAAACTCCCCAAACTCTCTGCCCGGCGACTCAAAGCATCGACCACCATATTGTCCTTGCCCAGGTGATACAAAATAGTGATATCATAGTCCTTCAACAACTCTAACAACCTCCTCTAGCACAAATTTAAATCCTTTTGCTTGAACAGGTGCTGCAAGCTCCGATGGTCAGTATAAATCTCATAGGGAACCCCGTATAAATAATGGCGCCAAATCTTCAGGGCATAAATAATGGAAGCTAACTCAAGGTCGTGGACAAGGTAATTCTTCTCATGTATCTTCAACTATCTGGATGCGTAGGCAATCACCCTACCGTCCTACATCAACAACGCTCCAAGGCCAATCTTTGAGGCATCACAATAAACCGTATAAGACACCGAACCTATAGGCAGTATCAAAATTGGGGCAGTGGTCAAAGCTGTCTCGAGCTTCTAAAAGCTCGCCTCACACTCCTCCAACCACTGGAAGGAGCACCCTTCTGGGTCAGTCTGGTCATAGGGGCTACAATCGATGAAAACCCCTCAATAAAACGGTGGTAGTAACCTGCCAAGCCAAGGAAACTGTGGATATCTGTAGCTGAGGGTGGTCTGAGCAAACTCTGCACGACCTCTATTTTCTTCGGATCCACCTGAATACCCTCACTCGACACCACATGGCCTAGGAATGCCACGGAATCCAACCAACACTCACATTTCGAGAACTTGGCATATAACTTCTTCTCTCTCAGAGTCTGAAGCACAGTCCTCAGGTGCTGCTCATGATCTTCCCGGCTCCGAGAATACACTAGAATAACATCAATAAAGACAATGACAAATGAGTCAAGATACGGCCGGAACACACTGTGCATCAAATGCATAAAGGCCGCTGGGCCATTGGTCAGCCCAAATGACATAACAAGGAACTCGTAATGACCATATCGAGTCTTGAAAGCCATCTTCGGGATATCTGGCTCCCATATCTTCAACTGATGGTAACCTGAGGGCAAGTCAATCTTAGAAAGAACCCATGCGCCCTGAAGCTTGTCAAACAGATCATCAATACAAGGCAAAGGATAACAGTTCTTCACTGTAACATTGTTCAACTGGCGATAATCAATACACATACACATAGAACCATCCTTTTTCTTCACAAACAAGACTGGAGCACCCCAAGGTGATACACTGGGCCGAATAAAGCCCTTATCAAGCAATTCCTATAACTGATCCTTCAACTCCTTCAACTCAGGAGGAGCCATACGATATGGAGGAATAGAAATGTGTTGAGTGCCCGGCAACAGATCAATGCCAAAATCAATATCTCTATTAGGCGGCATGCCCAAAAGATCAGTTGGAAACACATCGGGAAAATCCCATACTACTGGAACTGAATCAACTGAAGGGGTATCAATATTGACATCTCTCACATAAGCTAAATACGCGTCAGACCCTTCTCAACCATACACTGAGCTTTAAGAAAAGAAATAACTCTACTGGGAGTGTGCTCTAAAGTACCCCTCCACTCAACACGCTATACACCTGGCATAATCAGCATCACGATTTTGGTGGTGACAATCAAGAATAACATAATGGGCCGACAACCAGTCCATGCCCAAGATAATGTCAAAATCTACCATGCTGAGCAACAATAAATCGGCTCTGGTCTCAAAACCACTAAGAGCAACCAAACACAACCGATAAATGTGGTCCATAACAAGAGAATCTCCCACAAGAGTAGATATATAAACAGGGGAACTCAAAGAATCTCGAGATACACCCAAATGCGGAGAAAAATAAGAAGACACATGAGAATAAGTGGAGCCTGGATCGAATAGAGCCGATACATCTTTGTGACAGACCAATATAATACTTGTGATGACAGAATCGGAGGCAACAACCTCAGTACGGGCAGGAAGGGAATAGTATCTGGCATAGCCTCCCCCTCTAGGGCAACCTCTACCTTCCCGACCTCCACCTCTAGCTGGCTGAGTAGGTGGGGTAGCAACTAGAGCTGTAACCATGGCCTGAGAACTCTGCGGGGCACGCTGTGACTCAGAAGTTTGTGGAGGTGCACCCCTCCCAAGTCTAGGGAAATCCCTCACCATATGGCGTGTGTCATCACACTCAAAACAAGCTTTGGGAGGATGTGGTAATTGTGACTAGCTCGGGCCAAATCTGCTGGACTGACCTCTGAAAGCACCCCGCGCAGGAGGCGCGCTAGATACCAGTGGTGCATAATAAGGCTACTAAGGCCTAGGAGCAACTAGAATACCAATGGCTGCTGGAAGAGCTGAATGAATAGGGCGACTCATATAACCCCTACCATGACAACCTGCTACTAGGGCACGAGCACTAGAGAAATGGCCCGACTCTCGAGACCTTTTGGCCTCCCTCTCCTCTCTCTCCCTAGCATGCATCCCCTCAATCCTCCAAGCAATGCTCACCACCTACTAATAAGAAATATCCATCTCCAACTCACGAGCCATGCTAGACCTAATGCTGGGAATAAGCCCCTCAATAAACCGGCGAACCCTCTCGAGAACAGTAGAAACCAAGGCTGGGGCATGTCTATCCAAACTAGTGTAACTGATAGCATACTCTAAGACAGTCATAGCACCCTAGCGCAAATGCTCAAACATTGCACGCTATGCATCCCTGAGGCTAGGAGGAACATACTCTCTCAGGAACAGATCTAAAAACTAAGTCCAAGTCAATGAAGCAGCCTCATCCGTACTGTCTAACTAATAGGTATGCCACCACTTATAGGCGGCTCCTCGAAGCTGGAAAGTAGTGAAGGAAACCCCGCTCGATCCTGATATACCCATGGTACGGAGAATGTGGTAACACTCATCTACAAATCCTAGAGCATCATACAATGCTATACCACTGAATACAGGAGGCTTGTACTTCTTGAAACTCTCAAGCCTTAACTATTCATCCTCAGAAGCCGCTACCCTGTCCTCGGGCTGATCTCGGACTGTAGCCTGTACAAGAATAATCTCAATGACCTGCTCAACATGCACTCGCTACTCAAAAGTGCGGGCGACAAGAGTTTGTGCTCCTCCCCCGGCCTGAGACGTAGCTGCAGTAAGGGGAAGCAACCCTGCCTGAGCCAAAGTGGTGTACATGCTTATGAACTGTGCCAGAGTCTCCTAAAGTGCTGGAGTAGTAGTAGCAGTAGGCGTATCAGGTGCCTGGACTTCGGCTAGGATTGCTGGTAGTACCTCGACGGCAGCTCGCATAGGTGCTCTAGCTACACCACGTGCGCGTCCTCGTCCTCTACCCCGGCCATGGCCTCTAACGGCTGCAGTAGGGGGTGCGGGTGCCTGATCATCTCGGGTAGCGCATGTCTTCACCATCTGTGAGAGAATGAAAGACAGAGGTTTAGGACTGTGATGTCAAAAATCTCGCACGACAGAGAAATCAAATGAAGTAGAATTTTCCTAATGGTTACATTGCCTCTCATAGATAAGTACAAACGCCTCTGTACCAATCAACGAGACTCTAATAAACCGGCTTGTGACTCATGACTCCTATGAACCTAGAGCTCTGATACCAACTTGTCACGACCCTGGTTCGCCCTCTATGAACCATCGTGATGACACCTAGTTCTCTACAACTAGGTAAGCCTAATAATGCGGAAAACAACCAATTTGCGAAATAAAACAATTTTAAACAGAAATAGAGTAATTAAACAACGTTAAAAAGGCCGCTCGGCATACACGACATTAACTCTCAAAAACTAATACATATTCCCAAAACCCGGAAACCCATGAATCCACAAGCCATGTAATGTCTACCAATGTCTAACTCCAGAATATCTAATAAGGAAAAGGAAATACAGAAGGACTAATACAATAGGGAGAGTAGAAAGGGACTCCTCGGTCTGCGGATGTGGCAGATATACCTCAAAGTCTCTGGAAACGTCACCTTGCCTCAAGGGTGATAGGACTGAGTTGAGGTACTTGGATCTGCACATGAAAAACATGCGTAGAAAGGGCATGAGTACACCACGGCGGTACTTAGTAAGTGCTAAGTCTAACCTCGGTCGGGTAGTGACGAGGAAGGTCAGGGCCCTACTGAGGTTAAGTAAAATATAAAGTTCAATAGTGTAGAATAGAACAGTATAAATAAGTACATCAATAAAAGTAACACAAGATATAAAGGGCAACAACAACTATTACAGAAACAAGGTAAACATAGAAGGACAAGCGGTTTAGCACCAAAATAACAATCGGGGATCTCCTAGGATACCGTCCTGTAGTCGCAAATATACATATCCAATGGATCTCCCGGGATCCCGTCCCGTAGTCCAACTCATAGTGCGTGAGGATCTACCGGAATCCCGTTCCGTAGTCCCAAATGTAAATACCCAGTGCTGGGGGAATCTACCGAGTGCATTCCCGTAGTTCCATATAACTGTGCAGGGGGATCTACCGGAATCCTACATCCATAGTACCAAAATAAACAGACAAGGGGGGAGCTACCAGAATCCCACATCCGTAGTCCCAATGTAAATACACAGCAGCAACAGGAAAAATATACAGAAATGACAAATTTCATATTAAGGCAAACAAATGATTCTAGCCTAGCATGCTGCACAGAATTCAGGTAACGCAATTTGAGAAAATAAGGCAATTAAATCACATAGACATGCATTCCTAAGCTAACAACAGGCTTTAAGTACAAGTAATTTAAACAGGAAAAGAAACATACTAGTAATTACTTAATGAAAACCGGATTTTCAATAATTAGCATAAGTACGCACTCCTCACCTCACGTACAAGGCATTTCAATTAACACTAATACCAAATCCTAAGGGGAAGGTCCCCCACACAAGGTTATGCAAGCCACTTACCTCGAATCGGCTCTAAATGAACCCGAAACCAAGTTCTTGCCACGAGTACTCGACTCCAAATGGCCCCAATCTATTCTATTCAATTTCATAATGTAAATAACACTTCAAGTAACTGATTCTACAAAGAAATTCTAAGCTAATATGCAAAATTAGGTAAAATGACCAAAATGCCCCTGGGGCCCACGTCTCAGAATTTGGTAAAATTTACATTTCCAAAATCCTCACACTCTTAAGAGTTCAGTAATACCAAAAGTATCAAAATCGGACCTCAATTGATCTCTCAAATACCCATTTTAAGGTCTCTTAATCTCAATCCCTAATTACCTCTTTTTCCCAAAATTTTCACCACTAATTAGGTATTTAATCACATATAAACGAGTTATGAAGTCAAAAATATTACCTCCAAATGATTCCCCTCGAATCCCTATTCAATCCTCTTCAAAAATCTCCAAAAACGATCACCAATGGAAGAAATAAACCCCAAAATTGCGGACAAGACAACTATTTAAACCTTCTGCCAAGGCCTGAAACCTTCTTCGCAAATGCGATCAAAACCTCGCGTTCACGAAGCATAAAATAACTTTGACCAAATTTCCTCTTTTGCGATCGCGACCTTCCAATCGCGAACGTGATGCTTTACTTAGACCACCCTTCGCGATCGCGTTCCCCCTCTCGCAAACGCGATGAATAAAATACCTCAAACCCAGCTGACCACTTTTCCTCTACGCGAACGCGATCCACCTCATGCGAATGCGATGACCGAATGCCCAACCCTTCACGAACGCGTAGCCTTCCTCATGAATGCGAAGGCTTGAATTCCCAACTTCATCAGTTGACCCTTCGCGAACGAGAGGACCCACTCGCGAACGCGAAGGTCATTTCTCTGCAGCACTGATCTGCAATTTTATGCATCTCCAAACATCATGAAATGGTCCGATTGACCACCCAAAACTCACCCGAGACCCTCGGGACCTCAACCAAACATACCAACATACCCCATAACCTCATTCAAACTTGTTCCAACCTTCGGAACTCTCAAAACAACATCAAAACACCAAATTTGAATCGGATTCAAGCTTAAGAATTCCAAAATCTTCTAAATTATGCTTTTGATAAAAAAACCCAACCAAACTACATCCGAATGACCTAAAATTTTGCACACATATCCCAATTGACACAATAGAACTACTACAACTCTCGGATTTTTATTCTGACCCATATATCAAAATCTCACCTACCAATTGGAAATCGTCAAAAATCCAATTTCGCCAATTCAATCCTAAATCTACTCCGGATCTCCAAAACACAATCCGAACAAGCCCCTAAGCCCGAAATCACCCAACGAAGCTAACAGAACCATCAAAATTCCATTCCGAGTCCATCATTATACTGATCCGACTACGGTCAAATTTTCAACATTTAAGTTCTCATTTAGGGACTAAATGTCCCAAAACTCACCGAAACTCAAAACCGAACATCCTGACAAATCAAAATAGCAAATATAAATATGGAGAAAGTAGTTAATAGGGGATCGAGGCGTAAATTCTTAAAATGACCGGCCGGGTCATCACAATGATTTCACAGTTTTATCAAATCAGTTTTCTACTTTTATAGCATATAATTCTATTCTTTCTCCCTCGTGTGCATATCAAACAACAATTCTGAACTACAAGAGCTAATTGGTATGATTTGTATCTCATGAACAATCATTATCCTAGTTGAGATTGTATTTTTGTAACAAATAATTTTCATGAAGTTTGTTGACGGCGTATGTTCTATATAAAAGATCTTGTATCTATGGCAACTGTTGTTTACCAACCTTGGGGACATACCATAGATTCTTGCTCATGTGCCATAGTTGCCTTTCACATGCATTATTTGGAGAATCATCAACAAAAAGTCTATTATTTCAGATGATTTATTGCCTCATATGTGTTTCTATAAGCATTTTGTTGGAGTTTCTACTTATATTCATAAATACATATGCCTATTTCAGGACTTAATGGTGGTTGAAATCAATTTCGTTAGCAAAATTAACAGCAAGTCAAAGAATTGAAAATTAAAGTTTCATATTGTCAGATTTGGAAAAATCCGAATCACCACAGATCTGATAGCCCCTTTTCAATTGAGTTTGTTCTAATGGATGAAAATGTATTGTTTTAAACTTTATGATTACTTTCTATTTTGCATTATTTACATATACGTAAGTATATTACAATCATATATGGAATAACTTAGTCATTTTAACTAATTGAGTATTTTTGTAGGGCGACCGGATTCACGCAAGTATTGGCAGGCCTTCCATCCAAAGGTTCAAACAAGAAATTAAGGAAATAGGGTTGTACATCATGAATAATTTCGTGGTTTGTCTATATTTTACTTAAAAGGAAAGAAGTCAACCCTAAGATTTTGCCAAGTATTGCACGTATAAAATGCCATGTAGTAACTTTAGGACAAATTAGTTATTTTAGGTAAAATTAGTTTTTTTAAGTTATATATATATATATATATATATGATAAAATATGTTTACATTAAATGATCGAATAAGGAAGTGATGCGTGGAGCCAAAGATAGAAGACAGTTGAATCCGAAGTCCGAAGGCGACAATCCTATTTGTTACCGGAGAGAGTAATACTCACAGAGGTGGAATAAATGCTAGCCACCCGATAGTATTAAATGAGGAATATTCTATAGCATTAAGTATATGGTCTGTTACAAGGAATATAACATTCATTGCCTGCCATTATACGTTCTTCAATGGCCCTCATAATTGACATTAAAGAGAGGCTTGAGCCTAGGAGTGCAACTATAAATAGTGAGTTGTATTATCATTGTAGAGGACACAAATTTTCCGGCAAACATATGCTACAGTCTATTATAAGCTTAATATAATCTTCTCTTCTTGATTTTTGATTTCATTGATGTTGTGCCCGGAAGTCTTGCTCCAGAACTATTATTTATGCTATTTTGTCTCTATCTCAAGGCTACGTACTGTATATTTATATAATTAATCTATTATTTCAGGATCAAATTAATTCACTAGTCTAGAAATCACGTATAAATTCAACTGTACCGTTTTATGGGTAAATAGTTTGGCGTCCACCATGGGGCCTAGACATTTGTGTAATTAAGTTGATCCTTGACTCTTTTACTAACGTGTTTGATTATTTGTTATTAGAAAAAAATCATAGAAAATGGCAGATAATGATGTTAACAACACACACAACCTTGAGGTCCAAGGAAACCAATGTCACGACCCAAGTTCACCCTCCGTGAACTGTAGTGAAGGCACCAAGTCTCTATGACTAAGTAAGCCTAACAATTGCAGAAAAGGAAACAAAATGCAGAAAACTACTAAAAACTGAAGATAAACAATATAAAGGCGTTTAAGATGCCGTTCGACATACACTAATACAAGATCTCAAAAACTAAACAACTTCCCAAAACCCGGAATCTCATGAAATCACAAGCTAACGATACTACATAGTGCTCTAACTCCAGAATGTCTAAAACAAAGTAAATACAGAAGGGCTGTAACTACAAGAGAGAATGGAGAGGGACTCCTCGGTCTGCGGACGCAGCAGATATACCTCGAAGTCTCTAAAGAATCGCCTCGCCTCAAGGATGGTAGGGCTGAGCGAAGAACCTGGATTTGCACATGAAAAACATGCGCAGAAAGGGTATGAGTACACCATAGTGGTACTCAGTAAGTGCCAAGCCAAACCTTGGTCGAGTAGTGACGAGGAAGGTTAGCGCCCTACTGATTATAGCTGAAAAACGAGGCAAAATAGTATAGAATACGACAATATAATTAAATGCTAACAATATGAAGTAACACAGGATAATAAGAATAACAACAAATACAACAGAGAAAAACATCATAGAAAGAATACAGATCAACACAAAGCTAGCAACCGAGGATCTACCGGGATACCGTCCTATAGTCCCAAATATAAATACTCGAGGATCTCTCAGTATCTCGAAGATCTCTTAGTATCCTCAATATGTGTGTTGGAGATCTCTCGGTATCCCGAGGATCTCATAATATCCTTAATATATGTGTTGGGGATCTCTTGGGCCCGAGGATCTCTTAGTATCCTCAATATATGTGTTGGGGATCTCTTGGTATCCCACACTACAATCCAAATCAATATATGTGCAGGGGGATCTACTGGAATACAAATCCGTATTCCCAAAGTAAACATGCAGGAGGATCTCCCGAGATACCGTCCCGTAGTCCCAAAGTAACCACACATCATCAACACGAAGAATATTCAATTAAATTCAAATTTCATACCAAGGTAAACGGGTATTTCTAACCTAGCATGTTGCACTGAGTTCAAATAAAGCAGTTTGAGCAAGTAAAGCAATTAGGTCAATTAGACATGCTTCCCTAAGCTAACAGTAGGCTTAAATTGCAAGTAGTATAAACAGGAAAGGAAACACAGTTATAGTTACTTAATAAAATGGATTTTCAACAATTAGCACAAGTACGCACTAGTCACCTCACGTACAAGGTATTTCAAATATCAACAATACCAAATCCTAAGGGGAGTTCCCCCACATAAGTTAGGCAAGCTACTTACCTCGAACCGGCTTAAAATCAACCCGAAACCACGCTCTTGCCACGAGTACTCAACTCTAAATGGCCCAAATCTATTCAAATCAATTGCATAATGTAAATGTAACTTCAAGTAATTGATTCCACTAATTAATTCTAAGCTAAAACACGAAATTAGGAAGAACGACCAAAACGCCCCCCGGGTCCACATCTCGGAATTAGGTAAAAGTTACGGATTATGAACCCACATTCACTCACAACTCTAACCATATCAGAATTATCCAAATCCGATGTCAAATCCCCAATCAAAACTCGAAAATTAGGTCTAAGAACTTTTCCAAATTTATTCCTAATTTCTCACCCCAAATCCGAAATTAGATGATGAATTCATATTTATTAATGGGTTGTAAGCAAAAAGGAGTTAGGAATCATTACTCAATTGATATCTCTGAAAATTCCTCAAAATCTCGCTCAAATCCGAGCTCCCAAGCTCTAGTTTTTATAAAAATGGCTAAACCCTCGACTTTGAAATTGTATATTCTACCCAGGAAAATCCTTCTTCGCGAATGCAGAAGGACCCTTGCATTCGCGAAGCACAACTTCGCTTGGTCCAGTTTTTCTTCAACGCTAATGCGATGCCCCTGTCGTGAACGCGGTGACCATCTTCCCCCTCCTACGCGAACGCAGGACCATCTTCGCGAACGCATAGGTATAAGACCTCACAGATTCGCGAATGCGGGACCACCTTCGCGAATGCAAAGCATTAAACTTCCACCAGCCCAGATCCTCTTCGCGAACGCGAAGAAGGAAACCGGAACTGGAGACCTGTTGCATTTTCTGCAATTCTCTAAGTCCAAAAATGACCCGTTGAGCATCCGAAACACACCCGAGGCCATTGGGACCTCAACCAAACATGCCAACCAATCCTAAAACATCATTCAAACTTGTTCCAACCTTCAAAACACTCAAAACAACATCAAAACACCAATTTAACATCGGATTCAAGCCTAAGAACTCCAAAAATTCTCGAATTACGCTTTTGATCAAAAAGTCTATCAAACCTCGTCCAAATGACCTGAAATTTTTCAAGCACGTCACATTCAACTCTACAGAGCTACTCCAACTTCCAGAATTCCATTCTAACCCCGATATCAAAATCTCACTATCGAACAGGAAACTTCAAAAATTCAACTTTCGGCATTTCAAGCCTAAATAAGCTACGGACCACCAAAACACAATCCGAACACGCCCCTAAGCCTGAAATCACCCAATGGAGCTAATGGAACTGACAAAATTCAATTCCCAGGTCGTCATCACACTACTCCAACTACGGTCCAAATTTTAAAGTTTAAGCTCTCTTTTAGGGATTAAGTGTCCCAAAACACTTCGAAACGCAAAACCAAACATCCCGACAAATCAGAATAGCAGCAACAAACACGAGGAAAGCAGTTAATTAGGGATGAGGGCGTTAATTCTTAAAACGACCGGACGAGTCGTTATAACCAACCTCAACACGAGGATTCAACCAGTGATACCTGCAGTGAGGGTAACGAAGCCACACCGATCCACAACAGGTGGTACCCACGACGTGTTCGGGAGGCGAGTCTTGATGATGCTGAAGATAAGCACATTGTTGAAGCGGTAAGGGTCTTGCATGAGCAACAAGAGGTCATTTTATGCTATCTCACACGATAGGATAAGGTTATGACAAAGATAAAGTAGGCATTATTGGGTGCTTCCAGTAACACGAACGGACGAGGTCCAGTTCCTCTTAGTGCTCTCACAAATCAAATAACATAGAGGGTGGACAACAACACCCCAAAGGGAGAGGTCGGCTTTGATAGGGCCGGGGGGAGCAGATCTAGTCACAACATGAGGGTGATCCCTTCAGAAGCGAACTCATATGGTTTATGAGGGAAGTGAATGCCCGCATGGAAAAAATCCCAGGCGCACCACTGGTGCTGAAAGGACCGAACTCAAAGAAGTACACTCAATTTTCGTACAAACTAAGCGCAATACTAGAATTGATCTCGAAGCGGTTTAAAATTCCCCACGTGCCGAAATATGCTGGGACTTCAGACCCTTATAAGCATATCACCACCTATACAACATCGGTGAAGGGGAATGAATTAGCTCCCGCCGAGATTGAATTAGTTTTGCTGAAAATAATTCGGAGAGACTCTCACGAGGGGAGCCTTAACATGGTATTCGCTTTTGCCCGAGCATTCTATAGATTCCTTCGAGATGCTCGCAGATTCTTTCATTAAGGCCCATGCCGGGGCCAGAAAGGTGCAGGACCAAAAGACCGACATATTCAAAATTGCACAAGGAGAGTCCGAGTTGCTGCAAGAATTCTTGACCCGGTTCCAGAAGGAAAGGATGTTTCTCCCAGTTGTTCTAGATGAATGGTGGTTGAAGCATTTACCAAGGCTTTGAATTCGAGAAGTTCCGATGCTTCCTGGAAGTTGAAGGAAAGCTTTCTCGAGTTCCAAGCGACGACTTGGGTGGATATTCATAGCCGGTATGAGTTAAAGATAAAGATTAAGGATGATCAGCTCGGCTTCCTGACGGTAGCTAAAAGTTGGGAAAAGAATAAAGAGAAATCAAAAGACGATTTTGACATAGATAGACGATCTTAGAGGGGTTGATTTTTGCCATATGAACAAGTCGAAGGATGCGGCAGAGGTTTTCAATCGACAGACAGGTTCGTTATCGATAGAAGAACTGATCACGGCTGAAACAACAGATCATTACAAGACAAGGAAATATCAAGTTCTCGAGATCCTTCCTACCCAAGGACTGCACCCCGAGCTCAGGTATGGTTTATTGAATTACTTAAATTTAATGCCAATTGTTTTGAATGGTTGCATGAGGATATGGCAGGTATCCCAATGGAAGTGGTCGTACAAAAGCTAAGCCTAAATCCCAACATTCTTCCTGTAATATAGAAAAAACATCCTATTGCCAATTTGTCAAAGAGGAGGTAACTTACTTACTTGATATCGGTTCAATTCGAGATGTAAAGTATCCGGACTGGCCAGCTAACGTAGTAGTAGTCTTAAGAAGAATAACAAATTTCGCATGTGCGTACACTATAAGAAATTGAATAATACGTGCCCAAAGGACTTGTTCCCTTTGCCAAACATCGATCAAATGATTGATGCAACAGACGGTCATGAGCTAATGAGTTTCCATGATGCTTACTCTGGGTACAACCAAATTAAGATGAACCTGGAGAATCCGGAAAAAACTTCGTTCATAATGCATTTGGCACATATTGCTATAATGTGATGCCATTCGGGCTAAAGAACATTGGAGCCACTTATCAACGGCTCACAAATAAGATATTTGAAAAATAAATAGGAAAAACCATGGAAGTTTATATAGATAATATGCTTGTAAAGTCTTTAAACTCATGTGATCATCTTAAACATTTGCAAGAAACTTTTGACATCATAAGGAAGCATAACATGAAGCTTAACCCCGAGAAGTGCATGTCCGGGGTCAGCTCCGGCAAGTTCTTAGGGTTTATGGTATCACAAAGGGGGATTGAGGCAAACCCCGATAAGATCAAATCTATCGAAGACATCCCAAACCAGCTATCACGCGTAAAAGAGGTTCAAAAGCTCACATGAAGATTAGCCATTTTGAGCGGGTTCATTTCCCGGTCTTCAGAGAAATACCATCGTTTATTCGCACTGCTTAAAAAGAAGAACAACTTCGTATATACCCCGGAATGCTAGCAGGCTTCGAGGGATTTGAAAAGGTATTTATCAAGTCCTCCATTACTATCAAAATCGGAGAAAGGCGAAAAATTGTTAATCTACCTAGCAGTTTCGGAGGTAGTGGTAACCATCATTTTAGTCCGTGAAGACGAAGGTATGCAATATCCAATTTATTATGTTAGTAGAATTTTAACGGGAGCAGAAAATCACTACCCATATTTGGAGAAGCTGGCCTTAGCTCTCGTAGTCGCCACTCGGAAGCTAAGGCCTTACTTCCAATATCACCCGATAGTGGTAGTGACCACCTTTTCCCTGCGGAATATCCTTCATAAGCCCGAAGTATCGGGTAGGCTAGCCAAATGGACCATCGAAATGAGTAAATTTGACATAGAATATAAACCTAGGACTGCGATTAAGTCACAAGATTTGGCCGACTTTGTGGTTGATTTTAGTTCTGGATTGCTTCCTCTAGCAACCAAAGAAGTAGTGATGGTGTCAGAATTGACATCAGAAGTTTAGACTCTATTTATGGATGGAGCTTCCAACGTAAAAGGGTCTGGGCTTGGCATATATTAATCATGCCTTCGAGAGAAACCCTAAGACATTCCACAAGAACAGTCCCATTGACTAACAACAAAGTAGAGCATGAAGCTTTGATTGCAGGACTCGAAAATAGTCAAGTGGAATCAACAAACAAAGTGATTATATAGAATCTCAAAAAGAGGTTGGTAGCAGCTAAAGGAAGATGATCCGAAGAACTGCCAGGATTACTATGGGCATACCGGACAACGGCCAAATTGAGCACACGAGAGACTCCTTTATCCCTTGTGTACAGAGCAAAAACCCTGACCCAGGTGGAAATAGGGGAACCTGCCCTGAGATACTTTCAGGCGAATAAAGAAACAATTAACGAAGCAATGTTGGTCAATTTGGAACTACTCGATGAATGCAGGGACTTGGCATATATAAGGATGGCAGCTCAAAAACAAATAATAGAAAGATATTACAACCGAAGAGCCAACCTCTATTATTTTAAAGTAGGAAACTTGGTTTTAAGGAAAGTAACTCAAAACACTCAGAAAGTCAATGTAGGAAAGCTAGGTCCAACTTGGGAAGGCCATACCGGGTTTCAGCTGTCACCGTGAAAGGATCGTACGAGTAGGAAAATCAAGAAGGAGAAAAGTTGCCAAGCAACTAGAATGTGGCACACCTCAAGAGATATTATTGCTGATGAACATCACCTGTACTGAAAGTATGTTCTGCACTCTTTTTCCCTTCATGCAGTTTTTGTCCCAATTGGGTTTTTCTAGCAAGGTTTTGAACGAGGCAACAACAGGAAACATACTACGAATGAAGTTTCAACAGTAGCAATAAGACCTTCTAATAACAAGGCACACAAGCAAAGAACCCCGTGGACGGTTAGATAATCTTTTGCTCGGTAGCAAAGTTCCTACTAGGAAGTTAAGTTTGCTATCAAACAGATTACCCGACCGTCACAAGTGCAAGGCACTAGGGGATTGCCAGATGGTCTTTGTGTCATGCCCCAACCTCGGGAGGCGCGACCTGTGCTCAATCGAGTTAATCCAACTAAGCAAGCCTTATCAAACATACTCTACCCAACTCAATATGATTAAGGAAACCATGCATACATTTATTTAGACGAGGGAAAGGTAGTACATTCAACATTGTTAGTTCATTTTATATCACAACATTAAACCGTAGTTAAGTTTCCAAGATTCCATACAATTATACTTTAGAGAAGCAAGAGTTAGAATTACAACATAGTTCATAGACCCATCCAACACCCGTACATAACCCACACATACGTCTACAGAGCCTCTAATGATACAAATGACAAGTATGACAATGCCGGCAACAAGGTTCCGGCTATACCTCAAAAGTGGGAGTCCACAACAAAAGATGTACAATATAACCCCTTGAAGGAGAAAGGGGCTCACCAAAACTTTGAGAAGTAGGTACTCCGCTATGCGCGATCGACACTATCCACAATGGAGCCACCTACATTCATTTAAAAAAATATAGCGCCCCCGGCAAAAAGGACGTTAGTACCATGGTATAGTACTAGTATGTGTAACTAAACACCATCCAGTTAGAAAGAACTTTCATACCAAACATAAGGAATTCACAAGTATAACTCAAAAGTTTTAAACGATCACACCATTATCAAGGTAAGAGAATCATAAAATTTTCACATTTGTTTCCATAACTTTTAGTTTGGGGCATTTCATACTGTTCATCATTGTTCACTATACCACCGCTAGCTTGAGCGGAGTCCGGTTTCGACCCGATCGGCTAGGTTGCCTCATTTGAGATATACACCTCAATCACAATCTCATTCTCACTTTCTGGAATTCAATATCAGCACAATACCACCATGTGTGCAGCATGGCGTCCGATCACGGCCCGATCAGCTAGGCCGCCTTACCAAGGCGTTTCCCTTTTCCATTACTCATCTCAATTTAATCTTTGTTTCACATATATCATTTCATAGGAACTTAGGGCCACAGCTATCACGTCATATATTTGGCATTAGGCCACATTTCACATCATTCCTAATTTCAATGTTAGATTTGTAATTTAGAGTAATAGGTGCACATTAGAGAAAATAACACTGTAAGAATAGAGGATATTTCACATAGATGGCACAACATATGCAGCTTCAATCTCAATTTAAGGTCTAAGCATTTCATTACATGATTCATATTCTTTGCCCCTTCTCAAGTTATCAAGAATAACACATGGATCATATCGATACACATATTTCACACATATAAGGTCGCAACCCCAAATTCATGTGAAACTACAATCAGTACAACAATTCAACTTTAATCTTATCGTATTTACAAAAACACCGATGGAGTTCAATTTCTAAAGGACGGGGTTTTAGCCATACATACCTCAATAGAGCTTCCCTTAAATGCTTATAATAAATTCCAGAATTTCCTAGCAACTTCAATCTATTTTATGAAAATTACAAGTTGAACCAAGAATTAGAGGCATGAATAAGATTCTAGCTTATTTAAATAAATTATCGAACACTAAGAGTGCACAGTGATTTTAGGGCCCTTTTGTGAGAGATTTTCATCATTTTATACCACAATTGTTATCTCTTTTGGTTCACAGCCTCCCCATACCCCATTATCTTTTACGCATGCAAGATTATCAGCCCATATACCCATGAACCCTACTTGCTAATCACTTAATTTAAAGGAAATTTCGAAATTATAGAAGAAGGTACAAGTTCTTACCTTTTAGAGTGAATACCTAGCAACTTCACTTGACAATCTTCAAAGATTTGGGGCAAGAATTAGGTAGAGACTTGATGAGATCACTCCCTCTCTCTCTAGAACCTCCTCTCTCACTCTAAATGCAATGAAATAGTAGAAACAATGGTCTAATAGGTGTTTTTAATGGGATGAGGTCCGGTTTTAAAAATTAGAAAATAGGAGCCCGACATGATTTGCGATCGCATAACGGACATGCAGCCCGCAAAATGGACTGCAAAGACGGCCCCAAGATCTGGACAAACTACCTAGGTATGCGATGGAAATGCGGTTCGCATACTTGTTCTACGGTCGCATAATGCACCGCAAAACTGCCCTTCACAACATTCTAGGGGGGGAGGGTATGCGATGACTTTGTGGCCCGCATATCGATTATGCGATCACATAAATGGCCGCATAGTTGACCTCAAATTGACAAGCACACTGACCGACTCTGCGGCAACTATGCGGTTTGCATACCCATTATGCGACCGCATAATGGACCACAAAAATGCACTTTTCTAGAAAATATAATTTCTTAACTTTCTAACGCACAGATCAATCCAAAAGGTCCAAACCGCGGCTCTCTAAGAATTTTATGAATTTTTAACACATGATCCTAACTTGGCACTACTAGATTTAGGTTTTTTTTTGAGTAGGAAATTCAGGAAGCCTTACACTTTGGCTCGATAGCATAAATTTTTAAGGGGAAGTGAAGTTTGTTACCAAACTGAAGATTATCTAGCAATTCATTGGTGGAATCCTCGAAGGTGCTACATTTCCAGCATTCTAATTCACATTCTTCGCATTCGAACACCAGAGGGGATGTTATGAGGATACAACAATAATGACTGCCACATCGACCGGAATACGAAAACCCAAAATATAGTTGTATCATCGGGACTAGGGACTACGCGTCCAGCCCCGTAGAAACAAGTTGTACAAGTTAACCACAAGAAATGGAAATTTCTTTTTAGCATCACGAATGCTTATGTACTTTTTGAAAATGGAAGGAATAAAGTAAAGTCTTTTTATTTCTACTTTTTTCTTGCCTGAACGATGAATTGATTCTGTCATTTGAAAGTTAAACAAGTACTTCAGATGTTAATGTCATAATGAACATGAGACGTCCTCTTCAAGAGCACCATAAATATAAGAGGGCTATCTCTTATGAAAACCCTCACGTTAAAGGATTCATTTTGGAAGTACTTATGCTCGGAATCCAAATACTTTCAGGGAAAAATTCTCCCGAAGCCTTGCACAAAAAGATGCAAAAAGCAAACTTGTGCAAATACCTAAACGAAAAAAGATGCAAGAAGCAAACTTGCGCAAATTCTTAAATAAAAAAGACGCAAAATTAAACTTGCATAATGTTTAAATGAAAGCACAGAAAAAGTAAAGTTCATGCATTAATTAAGGAAAAAGTGTTTTTGTTTACAACGAATGTGCCAAACAACACATGTACAAAAGATGGAAAAACAAGTAAAAAGCTAAGTTGCTGCATTTTCAGAACCTGGAGGAAGAGAAGCATCCGCGCCCCCAGAAGAAGAAGGTAGATCCGCCGTCGGCTTGATATCTTGGACTTCATCATTTTGGCCCTCAGAATCATCACCCTCCTATTCCTCTTCAGTTACCGAGAACTCAGAACCTGAACCAGAAGAATCGGTAGCATCAAGCCCAGCTAGAAGACCCTTTTTTGTAGCTAACTCCAACTTGAGGGCCTTAGCGATTTCGGCGTCAAAGTCTATGACATCCGCTTTGGCCATTTCCAAGGTTTTTCTCTTCATGCTAGACATAGAATGTGTTTTGTCAACAATGAGGGAAGCCACTCAATGCTGAAGTTCTTTTTTAAGGTGCTTAACCTCGACAGAAAGATTTTCCCATGCGGATCTAACGGATCGGAGGCTGACATCGAGGTCACAGACCGTAGAGCTACAAGTCTATTACGTTAAATGATCTTCTAATACTTCTCATCCAGCTAGGAATACTTAACCCCGATAGTAGCAAGATCTTCGGTTTTGGACTTCAAAGCCACCTCTAAATTATTTAATCTTTCAGTGGAGGCAGCTTCGTGATCAGATGCAGTAAGAACGAACTTTGGATTTCAGCCCATTTTGCCATAGCCTCTTCAAATTTAACCCTCAACGGGGTGATCTCTTGGCTAAGGGTCTCTACTTCTTGCTCACTTTGCTGCAACCAAGCTTCCAACAGAACTGCCTTAGCAACTTTAGCTTCTAATTCTGAAAGGCAAGCAACAGTTTGGTCCGGCTCAACCAAAAGTTGATCCCACTCATAGGTAAGTTCCTATTTATCTCTAATCAACCTTTGGAGGCCCTCAAAAGCAAGAAAATTGGCATGCGAAATAGGAAATGCAAACTCAGAGCAATGATGTATCAAAAGTAAACGAAATAATGAAGGATATACTACTGCGGCATTGTGCATGGCATTGTTCAACAAGCAATCTCTCGAGAGAGCTTGTATCTTTTCCTTATCTTTTTCTAAAGCTAAAGGCTTCAGATAGTTAGCAAGTTCTGTTCGTGTAAACTCCTCCTAAATCAGCCTCACCGCATCACTGGATCAGCCAAAATATCCTCCTCGGGGATGACAACCGAGCCCAGGGGTAGACCTGCTTTCAGCAAAGAGAGAAAGGATTAATCAATTTCCTCACATGAAAAACAAAGACGAGATGAGTCCAAGCTACCATGATTTTTGGCCTTCCACCTGTATTTAAGGGCCAGTTCTTTCCATGTGTGGCTCTCGGGCTTAGTGATGTGTAAGATTTTCTGGACCCACTTGTCCAAGCCTTCAACCCTAGGTGGTACCCATTGAGTGGCTGAAACAGGCGAAAGAAGGAGGGTCAATGATGATATGAGATGATCTCTAATGAAAGAAATATTAAACAAGGAACTTACGAGTACGATTCCATAATTCTGGAAAGGATGAAGCCGTTGCCGGAATGATATCATTGGTGGCAACTGCAACGAACCGTTCCATCCACCCATGGTTATTGTCATCATCCATGCTAGATAGTAGAGCATGGTGGCCAAGTTTGCTGAAATTTACCATTCCCCCATGGTAGATCATGGGGGAATAAAGGTTCATTACGTAATTTAGGGATAGCTCCTCTCCTGTTTCTTGGCACAAGCGCCGAAGACAAGCAATCGTCCTCCACACAGAAGGACGTTCTTGTGCCAAACACACATGGTAGCGGAGGCAGAACTTCACAATGATAAAGTCAAACTATCCACTCAGAGAAAATGCTCCCAAAGTGAAGGGATACGTATAGAGATACGTAAAACCCTTCTTTGCTAAGGTTACCCGCTTTTCAAGATCAGGAGCGATAATGATTAAATCATGGCAATGATAATCTTCCTTCACAACAGGAATACTAGAAGGACAGATGGAAGAAGCCTTGCTCCCGAAACTGTTATTTCTGCTATTTCGTCTCCATCTCAAGGATAAATACTATATATTTATATAATTTATCTATTATTTCAGGATTGAATTAATTCACTTGTCTAGAAACTATGTATAAATTCAACTGTACCATTTTATGGATAAATAATATTATACTTAAAAGGAAAGAAGTCAACCCTAAGATTTTGCCAAGTGTGCATGTATAAAATGCCATGTACAACTTTAGGACAAATTAGTTACTTTAGGTAAAATTAGTTTTTCCATTTAAATTTTATTTTGAAAATAATTAAATAGGTATATATTATTTTTTCAAAAAACCGTAGTTTCTACTTTTTTGAAACAATAGTAGTTTTTTAAAAGAAACGACAATTGAGAATGCCATTTTCGCCTATTTGCCCTAAAAATATCATCCTCCAAATTCGGCTCTTCAATCCAATTAACTCTCACCACGATTTCATCTCCTCACCTACGAATTCTTCTGCACTGGATTCCAGTAACATGATTTCACAGTTTTATCAAATTAGTTTTCTACTTTTACAGTATATGGTTCTATTCTTTCTCCCTCGTGTGCATATCAAACAACAATTCTGAACTACAGGAGGTGGTTGTTATGATTTGTATCTCATGAACAATCTTTATCCCAGTGGAGATTATATTGTTGTAACAGATAATTTTTGTAAAGTTTGTTGACGACGTATGTTATATATATAAGATCCGGTATCTATGACAACTGTTGTTTACCAACCTTGGGGACATACCATAGATTTTTGCTCATGTGCCGTAGTTTCCCTTCACATTCATTATTTGGAGAATCATCAGTAAAAAGTCAATTATTTCAGATGATCTGTTGCCTTATATGTGTTTCTATAGGCATTTTATTGGAGTTTGTACTCATATTTATAAATACCTTTGTCTATTTCAGGATTTAATGGCGGCTGAAATCAATTTCATTAGCGAAATTAACACCAAGCCAATGAATTTGAAATTAAAGGTTCATATTCTCTGGCTTTGGATGTGATGACCCGACCAATCATCTCGTGAGTTACCACTTCGTTTTCTCGATTTCTGCTTCTTATTACTTTTTCTATCGATTCTATATGTGATCGGGTTGGTTGCCTCGGGTTCGAAAAGGATTTGGTAAGGTTTGAGACACTTAGTCTCTTTTGAGGAAGCTTAAGTTGGAAAAGTCAATCGGATGTGATTTACAATGGTTTGGATAGATCCGAGAGGTGATTTGGGACTTAGGAGCGTGATCGAAATGAGTTTTGGAGGTTTGGAGTAGATTTAGGCTTGAATTGGCGAAATTGGATTTTTGGCGTTTTCCGGTTGATAGGTGAGATTTTGATATAGGGGTCGGAATGGAATTCTGAGAGTTGTAGTAGTTCCGTTGTGTCCTTTGGGATGTGTGTGCAAAACTTTAGGTCATTCAGACGTGGTTTGGCTAGGTTTTTGATCAAAAACGGAATTCGGAAGATTTTTGTAAACTTAGGCTTGAATCCGATGTGTTTTGGTTGATTCGATGTTGTTTGAGGTGTTTTGGAGGTTGGTATAAGTTTGAATAAGGTTATGGGGTATGTTTAAGTTTTTTGTTGAGGTCCTGGGGGCCTCGGGGTGATTTCCGATGGTTGACGGAGAAGTTTGAAATTTTGGCGAAGCTGCAGATTTGCTGCTTCTATTGTTTCCACACCTACGGATTGGGAACCGCAGGTGCTATGCCACATATGCGGATGATTGGTCGCAGAAGCAGAGATAGGTTGGAAAGGCTGTGACTGTAGAAGCGGTTGGTGAACCACACCTGCGATAACACAAGTGTGGCTGGTGCATCGCAGATGCGATATTGGTAACTTAAGTGAAAACCGCAGAAGCGGTTTGTTGACCACAAATGCGGTACCGCAGAAGCGGGAACTGGGTCGCAAATGTGAAATCCCTAGGCTAGAACATAAATTGTTCCCTTCGCAGAAGGGTTTCAAGGGAACTTCATTAAGGTAAGGATTTTGGACCTAAAACTCGTTCCTATGGTATTATTTCATGGATTAGAGCTATAGTTAATGGAATTTAAGTGTTAAAAATTGGGGAAACTAGGGCTTGATATTGGAGACTTAGACTTGAGGATTTGAGGGACCATTTATGGTCGGATTTTGGTACTTTTGATATGTATGAACTCGTGGGGAGATAAGGAACCTATTGATGTGAATTTTATCGAATTTTGAGACGTGGGCTCGGGGGTCGGATTTTGGTAATTTCGGGATTTATTTTGTAAATTGATTATTTTCGCTTGGGCTTCGTTCCCTTAGCATATTTTGATGTCGTGATTCTGATTTTTGATAGATTCAACGTGAGTGGAGGCCGATTCGAGGGGCAAAGGAGTAGCGGGCTAGAGATACTGGATTGAGGTAAGTAATGATTGTAACTGAAGTCCTGAGAGTGTGAAACCACGGATTGTAGATCGTTGTGCTATATTGAGGTAACACACACACTAGATGACGAGCATGGGGGTGTGCACTATTGGGGATTGTGACTTAGTCCATCCCGAATGATTGTTTTATCGCATATTTGACTAAAAACTATTTGCTATCATCATGTTTTGGGTTGAATGCCATATTTGGGCTTCGTGCCAACTATTTAAACCCTTAGAGGATTTTTATTGATATTTCCTCACTGTTTTGACTTTATACTTGAACTCATTCATGCTATATTCTCCTATTTTTCATGACTCAGTCATGTTTACTTTGCTTTAACACTTAAATGATGTTTTAAATGATGTTTTGGACTGAGCACTATGTTTTACTGTTGCCCAAGTGGCTGTGAGATTCTGACTGCCAAGGGCCTATGTTGTGAGGAAACACTAATTATGATTATGGGGCCGAGGGCCTGAGATTTCTATTCCACGAGGTGGCTTGTTGATATTAGGTTGAGAGCCTAGTGATGATGCCATGAGATGGCTTGATATTGCTCTTGGGCCGTAAGGGGGCCCTCCAGGAGTCTGCGCACCCCCAGTGAGCGCGGGTAGCCATTATGATGTAAGATATAGCCCGAAGGGCTGGTATTGTTCTAAGATATTACCTGAGGGGAGGATTTTGTTGATATTGTGCCCGAGGGGCGAACCTTTATGTGCTTCTCTTCCTTATTGCCTGTCATTTACCTGCTTAATTGTTAAAAAGGCCTTTTATGAAATTTAAACTGAACTGAAGTGATCTTTACATATCCTTATTGATTCACTGTTTCACTAGCTTTTTATTGCTTCATTATAGCCTGTAATGTGCCTTACGTGATTTCTTGCTTTCAGTCTTTATTTATGATTATTGCTCACTGAGTTGGAGTACTCATTTTACTCCCTATACCCCGTGTGCAGATTCAGGCGTTGCTGATCCTGCTAGCGAGAGTTAAGAGCTCTCGGCAGACTTCGAAGTTCACGAGGTAGCTGCTTGGAGTCCGCAGTCCCGTGTTTCTCCCCCCTTATCTCATTTCTTTTCCCTTATTAGTGGCTTTGTAATAGCTTTGTATACTTTTCAGACTTGTGTTATAATTGGTAGATGCTCGTGACTAGTGACACCCTGGTATCGGTCTTTGTTGGTTTTATTTTTTGCAAATTATTCAGTTAATTGCTTACTTTTTGATTATTTATTATGTTTTAAACTTAATTCTTATTGTTAATTATTTAAAACTGAAATGGGGAAGTGTCGGTTGGCCTTGTCTTCATGAGAGGCGCCATCACGACCGGGTCCCGGTTTAGGGTCGTGACAAGTTGGTATCAGAGCCTAGGTTACATAGGTCTCACGAGTCATGAGTAGGTTTAGTAGAGTCTCGTGGATCGGTACGAAGACGTCTGTATTTATCCTTGAGAGGCTGCAAAACCGTTAGGAAAAACTTCATATTCTTGAAATTCTTGTCGTGCGAATTGGTTGATCCGAGCACTAAACTTCTGTTATTCTATCCTCTTACAGATGGTGAGGGCACACGCTACCGGCCAGGATGGACAACCACCAGTACCACCAGCTGTGGACACTAGAGGCCGAGGACGCAGTCGTGGTCGTGGTAGGGGTAGAGGTGTGGCCCGCACAACAGCTAGGGCAGCACCTGCAGATCCACCAGCCGCCCCAATTTAGGATCAGGTCCCAGTTGTGGACACTCCAGCAGCACCAGCTCAGGCACCAGCTGTGCCCATTGTGATTGCGGGTCTTGAGGAGGCCTTGGCTCAGATTCTATCAGTTTGCACTGGCCTAGCTTATGCGGTTTCAGTCACTACAACTGCAACTACTTCTCAGGCCGGGGGAGGCAATCAAACTCCCGCCGCTTGCACACCTGAGTAGGTCGTGCGGGGACTTCAAATGCTAGGGGCATATCAAGCCCAGCCAGTTGCAGCCGCTCAGGACTATGTAGTTCCTGCCATGCCAGAGGATGAGCAGCATAGGTTGGAGAGGTTTGATATACTTTAGCCTCTGACCTTCAGTGGTGTAGAAGGCGATGATGCCCAGGGTTTCTTGGATAAGTGTTAGAGGATGCTTCATACAACGGGTATTCTGGAGACCAGCGGGGTCGCTTTCACTACTTATCAATTTTTTGGAGTTGCCTTCACTTGGTGGGAGACTTTTGAGAGGCATAGGCCTATTGGTGTAGCACCCCTTACCTGACAGCAGTTCTCCGTTCTCTTTTTGGAGAAGTATGTGCAGCAGTCTCGTAGAGAGGAGTTACGCAGGCAGTTTGAGTAGTTGTGTCAGGGAGAGATGACTGTGATGCAGTATGAGATGAGGTTCTCCGAGTTAGCTCGTCATGCTATTTGGTTGGTCTGACAGATAGAGAGAGTATTAGGAGGTTTGTTGATGGCCTCACTGTGAGCACGTGATTTTTGCCTTACGAAAACTACTCCAAAATAAATCAAAAAAAAATAAAATAAATTTCTTTTACTGTGTAATTCTTGAATTTGCGTGGAGTTAAATATTTGTATTATGTCCGTAAATATTTACTTTGTCATAATAAATTGAAAATTAAAATAAAATACATGTTGCATGCATATAGGATTTAATTATGTATTTAAAAGATAATTTAAACAAAATCACAAAAAATATGCAATAGTTCTATTTTAAATATTCCACTGTGTGATTGATGTTTTGTCTATGTGTTAAATAATTGTTATAGAATAATTAATATATTTTTGTGAAGTTAAAATCGTTTTATAATTAAAATTAGAAATTTAAATTAGAAAAAAGGAAAAAAATATATATATATATACAAAATCGGACCTGGATTAAAATCCAGGCCCAAATCGAATTAACTCCCCCCCCCCACAGCCCAATCCAAACAAACCTGTCCGATCCAATTCGGCTACGTCAAACGACGACGTTTCATCATCCTCCATCAAGGGCCGTTGGATTAAGTCCATCCAACGGCCAAGATTTCATCACCCTAACCCGAGACCCTTACCCGATCTAATACCCGGTTCAACCCGTCCCCCTAACTTAAACCAAACGACATCGTTTGGTTAAGTGAATAGATCTCAGCCGTCCATCCTGCCTAATCCAACGGACAATATCAATCCACCCCACCCCGATATAAGTCCCAAGCCCCTACCCCGGCCCCGAACTAAACACCCCCCTCCTCTCACTGTTCATCATCGTCCCCAAACCCCCACTCCTAACCCTAGCCGCCCTAGAATCCCACCGCCTGAAACCCGGCGACATCAACGCCGCCGGTCACCAAAATAACACCCTAGAATCCCCTGAACATCCTCTACACAGATCTAACCTTAGTTTTCTTCGAATCAGACCCCAACTCTTCGAATACTAAATCGAAGGTGGGTATGAAAACTCCAACCTTTCCAATGGCTTCCAAAATAACACCATAGCTTCCCCTAACCACCCTAGGTATGGATCTGTTGCTTGTTTGGCTCGAATCACTTCCGAGCTTCTCGAATCTTCTTTTGAAGATTCGGACCAAACAAGAACAAACTCAGACTTGTTCTAAAATGACACCAAATGACCCCTAGGCTCCCCTCACCCTTGTGTCATCTTTGGTTCCCTTCGAATCAGCCTGGAAATGTTTGGATTTAAGATCCAAGAACCTGAAACCCTAAAAATTTTCCAATCTTGGAAATTTTCTGATTCGAGTGAAGGATTGAGGTCTAATAGACTTTAATCGAGGTATTCTCAACTGAGAATACTTCGAATAAAGTCTGTTCAGCCTCAAAAATGTCCGAATTCAAGTTGAGTCTGTGCCTGAATAAATTTGAAGATTCAGAGGTATTTTTTCTATTTTTCTTTTGTGTATTTTACGTGTATTTTATGTTTGTTTCATTAGTCTGTAATTTTCCCATCTTTTGTTGTCATACTGTATCATACTCGTCTATATGATCAGAATATGAAACTGTTTCTGTTGGTTGTGATTATTCACAATGTAAGTAATCGACTCGATTAAGTTCGTCGATTAGTTATATTATGAATTCTCATTTATGATAATGCTGATTGAAACAGTCTGTTTTTTTGTTTTAGACTGATTATGGACAAATGTTGTAAATAGTCAACTGATTAATACTCGTCAATTAAATCATGTTTGTTTGCGAATCAGTGAATTCAAATGTATGCTGTATATGTTGTTTTCTGAACAGGGCATTGTCAGTATATTGACAATGCTCCTGTGTATGTTTGATCTTAGTTCAATGCTGAAATTCAGTTTGACTTGCTATGTTGAATTCAGTATAATTTGTTGTGATATTAGGTTTAATTTCAATTTCACAAATGTTGGTTAGATACCATTGTGTTAGAAAAGTGCATTCTCAGTCAAGATTCAGTCCAGAACTTGATAGGATTGGTTATAGCTGTTTAATTCAGAAGGATAATCGATTTTGAACAATTTTTAAAATCTATTTTTGTATCAGATTCTGATTTCCTTGAGGGCAGTAATAACAGTAAGCTTTCAGGGGTACTACTGGTAATGAAACAGTGAGGATAGTAGTGTGCTGATAGTGGAGTGTTAGTGGCTTTTAATTTAATGGGGTAATGGGAAACAAAGGGTAATGGGTTGCTGAAAATCAGGGAAAAGTTAGCTTAATGGGATTTAAAGTGGAAAAACAGATTTTTAATGGAAATTTTCTATTTTTTTAAAAGATAAAAGGGGTCTAGACAGACCTGTATAAGATAGAGGGGATTGGGACTGATTTGGAGGAGAGTTTGGAGGAGTTTTCAGAGAGATTTTGAAAGAGAGATCAGTTTTCAAAGAGAGCTGGAGAGACATTTTTGAAAGAGAAAAAAATCTGATAAGAGGCAGATTTTAAAACAGAAAGATTTTAAGAAGAAAAATCTGATTTTGAAAAGGAGAAGAAATCTGATTTAGGAGTTCTTTTAGAAAAAGAAATAGAAAAGAAAGTATTCGCACACACACACACAGTGAAGCTGAAACAGAAAAAATAGAAAAGAAAAAAAAATAAAATCCGAAACTTTGCTGTTCTTTTTGGAATCTGTCCGGGTCTGTGTACTGATACTATTTGGTTTTAAAATCTGAAGTTCTTTAAGAAGCTTTGCTCTTGTGAATCTGGGTTTCTCGGGTCTTGTTATTGCTCAAATCTGTGGAAATACTGATATTCTGCCAGTATTTTGGCACTGTTGTTAATGCTGAAATTTACTTCTTCTACCTTCATTTCCAGGTACTTATCTTTTGAATTTTATGTTGAAAAGAGATTCAATATGACAAATCCATGAAGCCTGAATTGCAATTCTGTTTCCAATTGTCCAAGTTCATTAGTTTAAATTTCATTTTTTCTGTTTTATGTTAGTTAACTAGTAGTGAATTCAATTTGATAGCTATGAGTTAATTGTCTTATTTTGAAATTCATATAAAGCTTTGTAATAATGTTAGCCATTCCGAAGTCTCATGGGTATAAGTATATGTGAATTGTCAAAACAGGGAGCAAGACATAAAAATGGGCCATTGATTACATCCCATAATACCATTAGCTAAATGTAAAGTAGAATGAAAATATTAAGAAGTTACATTAGTAGTATATCTTGTAACAAATATGATTTTGTTTAGATTAGTATAAGTTATTATATGGTATGATGACAGGTATAATCATATGAGTAAAGTAAGTTGGTATAGCTCGTCATGATGTTAAGAATATTATGAATGTTTAGGCGTACAACTATGTTGTATGTAATACAATTCGAATTGAATCAATTTGCATAATAACTCTATTCTCATCAATTTGATTATTTATCGTTATAAATAAACGGAGCAATTATAATTCTGGATCAAAAACAAGCATGTGAGAATGAGGTGATATGTATAAGAACAAATCACAACACTTTATATCAATGGTAAATAAAAGTAGAATTTGCATTAATTAAAATAAATAAAAAATTGTTCAAAAATACTTCTTCCCTTCATAAATTATTTTTGTGAGTTTCATATGGCATTCATCCTTTGGTATATGTATATGTTGTATTTGTGAAGGATAGTATTAATCATGTTCTTATTTTACTTTGAATTTGAATAGTCTTGGGATGAACATAATTAATACTCGGAAATTATAGTCAACGGGCAATACTTAATAAATTGTGAATTCTTTTAAGAATTTAAAGACATCCCCTAAAATGTGAATTTTTCAGGAATTTCATATAAAATGTGTAGATATAATAAACAATTTTGTGGAAAATCCATAATATTATTACAAAAATTTTGCGCAATTAAGGATGCGTTCGCGTACCCTGACTATATTTTTAAAAGCAAATTCGGATTATGCGTACGCGCAATTTCGAGCGAATATTTAAGAAAAGGATTTTTCCAAGGATGTTAAAATAATTTCATATAACCCGAGATGTGCAGTTCATTGTCTAAATACAAGGGTGATGATGTTCCTGCTTTTATTTTTCGAACATATGTTTTTTAAATAAAAACATAACAATTTTATTATGTACACGTATGCGTGGCACGATCCTCTGTAATTATAAAAGGTATATAATACGAATATACGTACGCGTAATTCGTCATAAACAATAAACAGAAGCGGTGACAAAATCCTGCAATATATATTTAAAAATCAAGATAAGCCAATAATAAAAACAGTTGAGCGACCGTGCTAGAACCACGAAATTCGGAAATGCCTAACACCTTCTTCTGGATTAACAGAATTCCTTACTAAGGATTTCTGGTTCGCAGAATAATAAACAGAGTCATATTCTCCTTGATTCAGGGATTTAAATCGGTGACTTGGGACGCCTTAAAATTCCCAGGTGGCAACTCTGAAATAATTAAATAAAATCCCGTTTCGACTGTCCTTCAATTGGAGAAAACTCCCCACGCGCCCCGCGGGCGCGGTGAAAAGGAGGTGCGACAGCTCTGGCGACTCTGCTGGGGATGAAAGTGTTACTGTAACCCAGAACCATTGGTTCAGGGTTTAAAGAATTCGAGCTTAAAATATTTGTGTTAATTGGCTTTATTTACTATATGATTTTCAACTGTTTATATGCTAATATGCTAAATGTTGCTTTTTACCGCTTTAATATTATTTAAATTGTGAATATATACAACTGCTACGAAACCCCCTTCTTTCTGAGTCTTCTGAATTTATGGTGTACACGTGCGCGTGACCCACCTTTCTGTTAAAGTCATACTAAATAAGACGAAGTTGGGACAAGTAACTAGGCCGGGCAGACTTTCGTGCTCCCGGTACGTTGCCCCCGCTTCGGCTCAAACTGTCCGTTTGGGTAAGCCAGGTTTAGAACAATCAACCTCAGGTTTTTCACTTAGAATAACTCAGCCATGTACCGGATCCCTAGTAGGAACGTATATTTGCATCATGTACATTTGGCCTTGGAGACTCAACACAGGGGTTGGGTCTGTCTAGGACAGGTGAACCCGAAATAAAAAGACCATCATGATGCATCCTACTTGCTACTTGTGCATTCATTTGCCTCGAACATGCTTGTTGACCAGCTTAAATGAAATCATGGTGAGAAGAGAGGAATAAAATGGGTTGTTGTAAAAAAAAAAATTCAAAAAAAAAAAAGAAAAATAGTTTTAAATCTTGAAATAAAGGTATTTAATAAATAAAAAATTTTCGAAAATTATTTTTTTTTAAAATTTTCAAAATGAATTTTGACTTTATTAAAATTAAATTTCAGATACAAAATGAGCACCACACAAAGCCCCTCATCCACGAGTACAGAAGAATTTCTATTTCAGCTTCAAATGTGGTGGTATGATTTAGGCGAAAATGGTCAAAAATGGGTCGTCAAGCATTTGGGAAATCTCACGGACATTATGAAAGTTAAACCCCGTGATGATCTGATTACGGCGTTAGTAACTTTTTGGGACCCTGTTCACAATGTCTTTCGTTTCTCTGACTTCGAGCTTACTCCTACATTAGAGGAGATAGCTGGATATGCTGGTTTTGACGGAAGTCTAAGAAATCAAAGCTTGATATTCACAAAGGCTCCTTCGGTACATCGATTCTTCGGTCTTCTGAACATCAGCAGTCAAATCAGGAAAAACAATGTCATCAATGGATGTTGTTCCTTCAACTTTTTGTATTCAAGGTTCGGAAAGTCAGATGGGTTCGAAATTCATGAGAAAGGCCTTACTAACAAGCAAAACAAAGACACTTGGCAGATTCACCGTCGCTTTGCCTTCATGGTGGCTTTTCTAGGAGTCATGGTCTTCCCAAACAAAGAGCGAACAATTGATATTCGCACCGCGAAAGTTGTGCAAATCCTCACGACCAAAGAAAATCACACCCTTGTCCCCATCATTCTATCAGATATTTATCGGGCTTTAACTTTATGTAAATCAGGAGCAAAGGTCTTCGAAGGATGCAAAATTTTGTTGCAAATGTGGGTGATGGAGCATCTCCAACAACAGCCCAAGATCATACAGTATGGGTCAAACAATGATAATTGCATCGAGAGCTATGAGGAAAGAACAAAAAATTATCAGGCTCCAGAAGGGATAGAAGCATGGGTATCTCATCTAAAGGCTTTAACGGCAAATCAAATTGAATGGACTCTGGGATGGCTCCCGATGAGGGAAGTAATACACATGTCAACCTCAAATAGTTATCTACTACTATTGGGATTGAGAAGCATTCAGCCGTATGCACCACTGAGAGTCCTAAGGCAATTAGGGAGATATCAAATAGTTCCTGATGATGAAGATTTGAGTGTGCAAGTAATCGAATTACACCCAGAAGCCACTATTCCCGAGGCTCTACTTCAGCAGATGTGGAATGGGTGCCGATACTTGAAAAGTGATACTCAAGTCCCAGACGCTACAAAGGGTGAGATAAATCCTGGATATGCAAGGTGGTTTGAAAAACGGTCTCGCGTGGATGATGTACCAGAGCCTGAGCTAAGAAGGCCAACAAAAAGACCCCATGTTCAAAACTTCAATGATAAAATCCAAGAGCGGTTGATCTGGGGAGAAAAGGAAAAAGGGTACAAAGCAACTATCCATGCCCTAAAAGAAAATCTGAGAAGCCTCAGTTTGGAGAAAGATTTGCAAGCACAAGAAGTCGAAGGCGAGAAGAAGAGTCTAGCTTGTGAGAATGAAAGTCTTCATGCTCGATTCCAAAAAATGAAAAGAGTTTCTGAAACGCCAAAGAGGAGCTGGAAGGATCAAAAAACCATCGCCAATCTCTTTGAAAGAATGCAAGATTATGATTCCATTCTTGCGGAAAACGAAAGGGCATTGAGCAAAGCAAAAGAAAGGATCCAACAATTAAACGAAGAAGCCAGATCTAACAAGGAACGCCAAGATAGGCAATCCGAAAAAGACAAGGCACAATTCAAGAAGGAAAAAGACTATTGGATGCGATCAGAAGACCAGCTTCGTGCACAACTAGAAGAGGCAAGAAGATGCAACAGAGAACATCAACAAGCAGACCTCGACAGGGAAAGATCGCAAGCAAGATTAGAGCAGGCCAGACTCCGAGCTCTGTTAGAATCAGCTCTAGATCGTGAAAACCGTGTCAGAGATATAGCCACCACTCGTCAGCAGCAATTGCAGAACCAAGACCAACGTCTCCAAGATTTCAGGGCACAAATCCACGACTTGGCAGTCTACACTTCTCAGAGTTACGTAAACTGTCAGGGCATGGACTATGAAAGGTTTACAGAACATGCATCCACTCTTGCCCGTCATCTAGCATTGGAATTGGAAAGGATGTATCGTACGCTGGGAGGTCATCCACGTCAAGCCCCACATTGAGCAAATAGTCTAATAATATACAACACAAGTGGAAAGTGGGGCACGTTGTGAGATGTTAAGAATTGTATCTTTTATTTTGATTTAAGTGTGTGTGTTTCAAGCCATTTTCTTAAAGTTTTCAAATGTAATTCCATCTTTGTGTAATGAATAAAAGTGATTGCCTTTAGTCCGAACTACGCAATGTCTGATTTATGTAAAGGCATGATACATAGGCAATCTCTAAGATTCGACCACCACGATAAAAAGATATATATAATAAATAAAAGTGAATAACAATAAAAATTTCAAGAAAGCTGGGACGACATAAGCATCCGAGCAAATGCATAATAGAAAGGGATTATTTGTCTAGGAGCATTGCATCTCAACATGTGATTATATATGTGTTAAACTCTCAAAACTAACAAGTTTGTTCATTTTCAGAATCCAAGCAGTTAGTTTCTCTAAAGAGTATACTGGCATATTATCACTATCACACAAGATCAAAAGGACCAATACCCGAAAGTATGTCTATCCTAGATGTTGACACAGGTATGGAGATAGAGGAGATGGATGTCGGGAAAATGAAAGAAGAGATGTTTAACTCAAGCAGCAAATGGCTGAGATGTACCAAGCCTGGTCTGCAGGACAGTTACCCCCATCTTACCCAAATAACCCTGCTCCATCAACGACCCAAACTCAGGATAATATTACCCCTGAATTATCCCCAAATTTCCCCATTTACCAGCACTACCGAGGCACCACCTCTCAGACACCGCAGTCTCCTCCTCCGAAACCCGTTCCATATTTTCCTCCACCTATGACTCCTGTTTTCGTAGCAACCCCCCTTGCTGCATTCCACAAATCTCCTAGTGAGCCTACATTCCAGGCCCAGGACAACCAATATTGCCCCCCGGAGCCCACCCTCAAAGCTTCCGAAATTCATTCAACTACTCCTCGTTTTGATCTCCCAACCGAAATTGACAAGCCAGCTAAAAATGTTGAACAAGAAGAGATATTCAGGAAGGTCAAGAGTCTAGAACAATCGTTCAGAGACATGCGAGGATTAGGCGGGCAAGTCAGTGTAGCATACAAAGATTTATGCTTATTCCCCAATGTACAATTGCCAGTTGGCTTCAAGATGCCCAAATTTGACCTATACAGCGGGCACGGCGACCCAGTAGCCCACTTAAGGGGTTTCTGTAGCAAGATGCGAGGAGCTGGGGGAAAGGATGAATTATTGATGGCTTACTTCAGTCAAAGTTTAAGCGGATCAGCTTTGGAGTGGTATACACGCCAGGACCATGGGAGATGGTACACCTGGGATGACCTGGCACAGGCATTCGCATACCATTTCCAATACAATCTGGAAATCATCCCAGATCGATTATCTTTGACAAAATTTGAGAAGAAACACAATGAAAGTTTCAGAGAGTATGGTTTTCGGTGGAGAGAACAGGCAGCAAGAGTGGATCCTCCTATGAAGGAGAGCGAAATGGTAGACTACTTCCTCCAAGCCTTGGAACCGACTTACTATGCCCATTTGGTTTCAGCAGTTGGGAAATCATTCAACGAAGTAGTAAAGATGGGAGGTATGGTGGAAGAAGGCCTCAAGACAAATAAAATCATGAGCTATTCAGCAATTAAGGCAACTACTCAAGCTATTCAAGGCGGGGTAGGAGGAATCGGAAGAAAGAAGAGGGAGGAAGCAGCAGTAGTTGATTCAGGAATTTGGCCGGGACCCAGAGGTTCACCGCTTTACTATAATCAACAACGACCTCGCCAATCAGCTTACCACCATGATTCATCCCAACACTACTATCACCCTTCAGAGCCTCATTTTTCCATTAACCATGCTCAAGCATACAATCAGCCACCTGTTCACACCAATTGGCGTGCTCCTGTCACACCAAATACTTACCCACGAGCCTATCCCGGACCAGGTTTCAGGCCTAGGCCAGCATTCAGGGGAGAAAGGGAACAGAAAAAGAAAACTTACACTCCATTGGGAGAGTCTTACACTAGTCTGTTCCACAGGCTGAGACAGCTAGACATGCTGAGACCAATACAATCCAAACTACCCAATCCTCCTCCAAAGAATCTGGATTACACCATTAGCTGTGAATATTGCTCCGGTGCACCAGGCCATGATACGGAGAAATGCTGGCATTTGAAAAATGCAATACAAGAGCTGATTGATACTAATAAAATCGAGGTTCAAACCCCCGAAGCCCCAAATATCAATAGAAATCCAATGCCAGCCCATCAAGAGGCTAATATGATAGAAATCATACAAGCTGATGGGGAGACAAAGAAGCCGTCACAAACTGTCATGATGATCAAGTCTCATGAAGCCAAATCAGATAAGCAGTTAACAGAGGAGAAGCCGGTACCTAAGCAGAACAGAAATGGTGATGGACCATCTATGATAATCGAGGAGGGATCATCGAGCAAAGTTGCCGCAAAACAAGAAAGGCCGAAAGTGATAGTACCAGGGGTTGCTAACAAACCCATTGTATTCGTGGAAGGAGCCCGTACAGATCGGGTTATTATTGCACCTGTAATCCAGCTGCCGGTCATCAACAACAAAGCCATCCCATGGAACTATGAACGGGTGACTGTAATGTACAAGGGAAAAGAAATCAAGGAAGAAGTGTGTGAGGTGCAAGGCTTGACTCGTTCGGGAAGATGTTTTACTCCCGAAGAGTTAAGAAAAACTAAAAATAATCCAACGCCAACAAAGAGAGCTGTGACGGAAGAAGAGGCGGAGGAGTTTTTAAGAAAAATGAAACTCCATGATTATTCTGTTGTGGATCAATTAAAGAAGACCCCCGCTCAAATTTCATTGTTGTCATTACTGATCCATTCAGAGGAGCACCGTCTGGCTTTGATGAAAATCCTGAATGAGGCTCATGTTCCTGAAAAGATCTCTGTAAATCATTTGGGAAAAATAGCCAACAGAATCTTTGAGACAAACAGAATTACATTTGCTGATGATGAATTACCTGTGGAAGGTACTGAGCACAACAGAGCTCTTTACCTCACCGTGAAATGTGAAAACTCCGTAGTAACCCGGGTATTGGTTGACAATGGGTCAAGTGCAAACATATGCCCTCTCTCCACTTTAAGCAAATTAAAAATTAAAGAGGAGAGGATCCAGAAGAATAGTATCTGCGTACGGGGGTTTGACGGTGGAAGCAGAGATTCATTTGGCGACATAGTGTTGGAACTAACTATAGGGCCAGTTGAATTCACAATGGAATTCCAAGTGTTGGACATAACTGTTTCTTACAACTTGTTGTTGGGTCGACCATGGATCCATGCTGCTAAAGCAGTCCCGTCAACACTACATCAGGCTGTCAAGTTTGAATGGGATCATCAAGAAGTAGTCGTGCATGGAGAAGAAAGTTTAAATGCTCACAGCAGTACCATTGTACCGGTCGAGGGAACAGAAAATGACCAGGGACCATGGGTATACCAAGTGACCGACACAGTGTCGATAGAGAAAATTCCAGAGGGGAAATACCTTCCAAATCCAAAGATATCCTCTGCATCAGTCATGGTAGCTTATGAAATGTTAAAGAATGGCTTTATACCCGGCAAAGGTCTGGGTTTATCTTTGCAAGGAATTATACAACCAGTATCTCTCCCCGAGAACTGGGGAACATTCGGTTTGGGGTTCATACCCACTGCCAATGACGTGATAAGGGCTAGGAAGCTGAAACACCAAGCATGGGTTCTTCCAAAACCAGTCCCACATCTGTCAAAGTCTTTTGTCAAGACCGGTGCTAAAAATCGCCCGATAACAACAATTCCTAAATCCCAGGTCAATCCTGAGGAGGAATTAATTGAAAGATTCGAGAAATTGTTTAGTGATGTGAATATGTTGGAAAGCGGAGAAGGGTGTAGCAACGCAGAAGTTCAATTCGTTGGGCCAGAAACAAATCTCAGTAATTGGAAAGCCACTCCTCTCCCAATTCGAAAGGAGTCTTGGTAGTTTATTTTGATTTTCTTTCAGTTTGTTTGGGTTACTTCAGGGTTGTAATCCCAAAGCTTATCTTACAGTTTGTTTGAAGTGTGCAAAACCTTGTTATCTTTCATCATCCAATAAAAAGCAGTTTCCCTTTTATTATTATCATTCCTGATAGTTTTCTTTTCTTTTTCTTCTTTCCTGTACAGTTCCTTTTACGCTGGCTCTAGTGATATGGCATGCATGAGGAATCCTCGGCCCAGTCTTAAAAATCAATCTGGTTCCGAAATATTAATTCAAGAAATATATTGTGATTATGAGTCAGAATATGATGAAGATGAGGTTTTTGAAGAGATTAGTAAAGAGTTAATTCACTTTGAGGAAAAAATCAAACCTAACTTGAGTGATACCGAGGACATCAATATAGGGGACACGAGTAATGTCCGGGAAACTAAAATAAGTGTCCATCTCGAACCAAAGATCCGAGAAGAGTTAATTAAAGCACTCATAGAATTCAAAGATGTTCTTGCATGGTCGTATGACGACATGCCGGGCCTGAGCACTGATTTAGTGGAACACAAATTGCCCACCGATCCAACGGTGCCTCCTGTCAAGCAGAGGCTAAGAAAATTCAAGCCTGACATGAGTGTGAGAATTAAGGAAGAAATCACCAAACAATTGGAAGCAAAGGTCATTCGAGTCACTCGATATCCTGTTTGGTTGGCTAATATCGTTCCTGTACCAAAGAAAGACGGCAAAATTAGAGTATGCGTCGACTATCGCAATCTCAACAAAGCAAGTCCAAAGGATAATTTCCCATTACCCAATATCCATATTTTGATCGACAATTGTGCCAAGCATGATATAGGGTCTTTTGTGGATTGTTATGCCGGGTATCATCAAATTCTAATGGATGAAGAAGATGCAGAAAAAACGGCATTCATCACACCATGGGGAACTTATTGCTACCGGGTAATGCCATTCGGTTTAAAAAATGCCGGAGCAACCTACATGAGAGCAATGACCACAGTGTTTCATGATATGATACACAAGGAGATTGAGGTATACGTGGATGATGTGATTATAAAATCAAAGCATCAGGCCGACCACGTTGGGGATTTGAGGAAGTTCTTCTTAAGACTTCGCAGGTACAACCTCAAGCTTAACCCTGCCAAATGTGAATTTGGAGTTCCATCTGGAAAGTTGCTAGGATTCATAGTCAGTCGACGAGGCATCGAGCTAGACCCATCAAAAATCAAAGCTATCCAAGAATTGCCACCTCCCAGGAACAAAACTGAAGTAATGAGTTTGTTGGGAAGGTTAAACTATATCAGCAGGTTTATTGCTCAGCTTACAACAACTTGTGAGCCAATTTTCAAATTGTTGAAAAAGGATGCTGCGGTCAAATGGACCGATGAGTGTCAAGAAGCATTCGATAAAATAAAAGGGTACTTGTCAAACCCGCCCGTGTTGGTCCCGCCAGAGCCAGGAAGACCTTTGATTCTTTACTTGACGGTTTTGGAAAATTCATTTGGTTGTGTATTGGGGCAACATGACCTCACTGGCAGAAAAGAACAAGCCATCTACTACCTTAGCAAGAAGTTCACAGCTTATGAGGTTAAGTATACTCATCTGGAAAAGACATGTTGCGCCCTAACATGGGTAGCTCAAAAATTGAAACACTATTTGTCATCCTACACTACTTACCTCATTTCTCGGTTGGATCCATTGAAATACATTTTTCAAAAGCCTATGCCAACGGGAAGACTTGCAAAGTGGCAGATATTGCTCACAGAATTTGACATCATCTATGTGACTCGAACTGCAATGAAGGCTCAAGCACTGGCCGATCATTTATCCGAAACCCCGGTCGACGAGGAATATGAGCCGTTGAAAACTTATTTTCCTGATGAAGAAACAATGCATATCGACGAGGTGGAGCGAATTGAAAAGCCTGGCTGGAAACTTTTCTTTGATGGAGCCGCTAACATGAAAGGAGTCGGGATAGGAGCTGTAATCATTTCTGAAATAGGGCATCACTATCCTGTTACGGCTCAATTGCGATTTTATTGCACCAATAATATGGCTGAATATGAAGCTTGCATTTTGGGGTTAAGGCTAGCCGCAGACATGGGTATCCGAGAAATCTTAGTCATGGGAGATTCAGATCTTTTGGTACATCAAATTCAAGGAGAATGGGAAACCCGAGACTTGAAGCTCATACCATACCGACAATGTCTACATGATCTTTGTCAGCGGTTTCAATCAGTGGAATTCCAACATATTCCAAGAATCCATAATGAGGTTGCCGATGCATTGGCTACCCTGGCATCAATGTTGCACCATCCGGACAAAGCTTATGTAGATCCAATACATATTCAAGTCCACGATCAGCACGCTTATTGCAATATGGTTGAAGAAGAATTTGATGGTGAACCATGGTTCCACGACATCAAGGAGTATATCAGAATGGGGATATATCCCGCACAAGCCACAGGAGATCAAAAGAGGACCATTAGGCGATTGGCAAATGGATTCTTCTTAAGCGGAGGAGTTTTGTATAAAAGAACACCAGATCTTGGATTATTAAGATGCATAGATGCCAGACAAGCTACAACTGTCATGTCTGAAGTACATTCAGGAGTTTGCGGACCCCACATGAGTGGATATGTGTTGGCAAAGAAAATCCTCCGAGCCGGTTACTATTGGCTTACCATGGAGCGAGATTGTATCAGTTTTGTGCGCAAGTGTCATCAATGCCAAATACACGGAGATTTGATTCATTCTCCACCATCCGAGTTGCACACAATGTCGGCACCATGGCCCTTCATTGCCTGGGGCATGGATGTGATTGGACCAATTGAGCCGGCAGCATCCAATGGGCACAGGTTCATTCTGGTAGCTATTGATTATTTTACCAAATGGGTTGAGGCCAAGACATTCAAATCAGTGACCAAGAAAGATGTGGTCGATTTTGTCCACTCAAATATCATATGTCGATTCAGAATCCCGAAGGTGATCATCACAGATAACGGTGCTAATCTTAACAGCAACTTAATGAAGGAAGTATGTCAACAGTTTAAGATTACACATCGTAACTCTACCCCATATCGGCCCAAGGCGAATGGAGCAGTAGAAGCAGCCAACAAAAACATAAAGAAGATACTTCGGAAAATGGTAGAAGGTTCAAAACAATGGCATGAAAAATTACCATTTGCATTATTGGGATACCGCACTACTGTTCGCACTTCAGTAGGAGCAACTCCTTATTTGTTGGTATATGGCACTGAAGCAGTAATTCCTGCAGAAGTTGAGATTCCTTCCCTTCGGATCATCGCCGAAGCAAAGATTGATGATGATGAATGGGTCAAAACCCGTCTAGAACAGTTAAACTTGATTGATGAAAAACGATTGGCCGCAGTATGTCATGGTCAATTATATCAAAGAAGAATAGAAAGAGCATACAACAAAAAGGTGCGTCCCCGGAAGTTTGAAGTAGGTCAGCATGTGCTGAAACGTATTCTTCCACATCAGGTCGAGGCAAAAGGCAAATTTGCCCCGAATTGGCAAGGACCATTCATTGTGACCAGAGTATTATCGAATGGTGCACTATGTTTAAAAGATATTGAAGGCAAATGCATAGATATGGCGATCAATTCTGATGCGGTAAAAAGATATTATGCATAAAAATTTTGAATGTTTGTATTTAGCATTATTTCGAAGATTGGAATGACAAAGGCAATTTATTCTGCTATCCAAACACTATACCCTTTGTTTCCCCCCTTTGAGCCATACTTGTTCCTACCCCCTCTCAAAAAAAGAAAAAAAGAAAAAAAACATCACTATTATTTAGTGAACTACGTTTGACCTGATTCCTCAAAGAATGATACGTAGGCGCCTCACGGCTCGGTCATAGGGTGCACAATATACATAATGTGCACAAAAAGTTATGTCAAGCAACCCCAATCAAAAACTGGGGCAAAGAAACTGTATTGCAAATAAGAGAAAGATTCCAAGAGTTGTAATTTTTAATCCATACCAAGAACTGTTTAGCTTTTAATACCTTTTCCATTTCTAACCCCATACCAAAAAGACCTTTCGATCAATCTTAGAAAAATGCTGAGACAAGCAAATGAAGATGGTTCATAACACTCTGGTACAAACAAGAAAAGAAAGTAAAAATGAGAGAGTCTTATAGGTGAAAACCCACACGGGCACCATAAGGCGACGGAAGTTGAGAGAAAAGTAAAATGAGAGAGTCTTATTGGTGAAAACCTTCGTAGGCACCATAAGGCGAAAAGGAAGTGAAAAAAATGAGGAAAGTTTGTCGGTGAAAACTCTTTGAGATATTGCAAGTCCAACAGGTCTGTGAAATGAAAAATGAAGATGGATTACGGAAATTTTGGGGAAAACAAAAATGAGACAATTAAAAGGAGATTGATTAAAAGACTGGGTTGATTAATCCAAAATTCATACCCTGATCATTGGCGCCAGTGATTCCAATCAGATAAGTCCTTTATTCTTTTTCCAACAGTCATCCAAATTTGGATTTTTCTTTTCATTCTATAATTGTCGAAATCAGCGTATTTCGTTACTAATAATCTTACTTTTCTAAAAGCTTTGGGATAAGTTTTATTCCAAACAAATAAGAAGGAATGTCAAGGTATACTACCAAGATTCAAGGTTACAAAATACAACCACGAAAGGTGGGAGATAAAAGATATGGGTGTAAGAAAGGTGAAATCAAAAGTGGATCAGTAAAGTCAGAAGGGACATATGATTACAGTTAAAAGGGTTTGAAGGAAAACATACAGAGGGGAATCCTATAGTCAAGGATCAATTACAAGGACAAAACAGTCTTTTCAACCATTCCAAGGCAATAAAGAGAAACGAAGAGAAGCATCACCATCGACAAGAATACCCCAGTCAACCACCCTGCTTTAAACTAACGAAGTTTTCTTTGATTTAAAACAGGGGCAAATACAATATTTGTGTCAGGAAATACCTGGTAAAGAAAAGAAGAAGTCAGGCGTCCACCTGGAGAATGAGGATGAAGAAAAGAAGAAGTCAGGCGCCCACCTGGAGAATGAGGATGAAGAAAAGAAGAAGTCAGGCGTCCACCTGGAGAATGAGGATAAGAATTAAAGAAGTCAGGCGTCCATCTGGAGAATGAGGATGAGAAAAGAAGAAGTCAGGTGTCCACCTGGAGAATGAGGATAAGAATTAAAGAAGTCAGACGTCCACCTGGAGAATGAGGATGAGAAAAGAAGAAGTCAGGCGTCCACCTGGAGAATAAGGATGAAGAAAAGAAGAAGTCAGGCGTCCACCTGGAGAATGAGGATGAAGAAAAGAAGAAGTCAGGCGTCCACCTGGAGAATGAGGATAAGAATTAAAGAAGTCAGGCGTCCACCTAGAGAATGAGGATGAGAATTAAAGAAGTCAGGCGTCCACCTGGAGAATGAGGATAAGAATTAAAGAAGTTAGGCGTCCACCTGGAGAATGAGGATGAGAAAAGAAGAAGTCAGGCGTCCACCTGGAGAATGAGGATAAGAATTAAAGAAGTCAGGCGTCCACCTGGAGAATGAGGATGAGAAAAGAAGAAGTCAGGCGTCCACCTGGAGAATGAGGATAAGAAGAAAGAAGTCAGGCGTCCACCTGGAGAATGAGGATGAAGAAAAGAAGAAGTCAGGCGTCCACCTGGAGAATGAGGATAAGAATTAAAGAAGTCAGGCGTCCACCTGGAGAATGAGGATGAGAATTAAAGAAGTCAGGCGTCCACCTGGAGAATGAGGATGAGAAAAAGAAGAAGTCAGGCGTCCACCTGGAGAATGAGGATAAGAAATTGAAGAAATCAGGCGTCCACCTGGAGAATGAGGATGAGAATTAAAGAAGTCAGGCGTCCACCTGGAGAATGAGGATGAGAAAAGAAGAAGTCAGGCGTCCACCTGGAGAATGAGGATGAAGAATTGAAGAAGTCAGGCGTCCACCTGGAGAATGAGGATGAGAAAGAAGAAGTCAGGCGTCCACCTGGAGAATGAGGATGAAGAATTAAAGAAGTCAGGCGTCCACCTGGAGAATGAGGATGAGAATTAAAGAAGTATGGCGTCCACCTGGAGAATGAGGATGAGAAAAGAAGAAGTCAGGCATCCACCTGGAGAATGAGGATGAAGAAAAAAAGAAGTTAGGCGTCCACCTGGAGAATGAGGATGAGAATTAAAGAAGTCAGGCGTCCACCTGGAGAATGAGGATGAAGAAAAAAAGAAGTCAGGCGTCCACCTGGAGAATGAGGATGAGAATTAAATAAGTCAGGCGTCCACCTGGGGAATGAGGATGAGAAAAGAAGAAGTCAGGCGTCCACCTGGAGAACGAGGATGAAGAAAGAAAAGAAGCAGTCAAGGCACCCACCTGGAGAACGAGGGAATACAATTGAAGTTTTGAAATCAAAAGCCCGCTCATATGATAAAGGAGCACATTTAGAATCAATAAAGCAGAGAAGTCCAACAAAATCCCCAGCAAGAAACAACAAGAGTCCCAAAAGAAAATACGGGACACAATGAAAAGGAATACGGAATAAGCCAAATGCCCAAGAGTCACCAAGATATCAAGACAACAAGAAACGCAAGGGCATGATCTAGATAAGATTTTTATAATTCATGTACCATAGTCTAGTTTAGCTTTTTGTATTTCCTTTAAAGTAAGGTGTAATAAGGAGGTCAGCAAGCAGTAAAAACAGCACGAAGCAGCAGTAACATCACAGTCCCACGGTAGTCCCAGCTACCCAAAACTTCCCGAACTACATTGACCTGATTCCTTTATAGCCAAGGATATGTAGGAAACCTTTGAAGCAGAGGTTCGGTCAAATCTTTCAAAAATGCTTCCCACGGAGTATTCGAACGGGCAAAAATCGCTCGTATCTGCTCACTTTATCTTTGCACGAAAACTCTTCGAGTTTCCGCACAAAGAGGGGCAGTTGTGAGCACGTGATTTTTGCCTTACGAAAACTACTCCAAAATAAATCAAAAAAATAAAATAAAATAAATTTCTTTTACTGTGTAATTCTTGAATTTGCGTGGAGTTAAATATTTGTATTATGTCCGTAAATATTTACTTTGTCATAATAAATTGAAAATTAAAATAAAATACATGTTGCATGCATATAGGATTTAATTATGTATTTAAAAGATAATTTAAACAAAATCACAGAAATATGCAATAGTTCTATTTTAAATATTCCACTGTGTGATTGATGTTTTGTCTATGTGTTAAATAATTGTTATAGGATAATTAATATATTTTTGTGAAGTTAAAATCGTTTTATAATTAAAATTAGAAATTTAAATGAGAAAAAATGAAAAAATATATATATATATATACAAAATCGGACCTGGATTAAAATCCAGGACCAAATCGAATTAACTCCCCCCCACAGCCCAATCCAAACAAACCTGTCCGATCCAATTCGGCTACGTCAAACGACGACGTTTCATCATCCTCCATCAAGGGCCGTTGGATTAAGTCCATCCAACGGCCAAGATTTCATCACCCTAACCCGAGACCCTTACCCGATCTAATACCCGGTTCAACCCGTCCCCTAACTTAAACCAAACGACATCGTTTGGTTAAGTGAATAGATCTCAGCCGTCCATCCTACCTAATCCAACGGACAATATCAATCCACCCCACCCCTATATAAGTCCCAAGCCCCTACCCCGGCCCCGAACTAAACACCCCCCCTCCTCTCATTGTTCATCATCGTCCCCAAACCCCCACTCCTAACCCTAGCCGCCCTAGAATCCAACCGCCTGAAACCCGGCGGCATCAACGCCGCCGGTCACCAAAATAACACCCTAGAATCCCCTGAACATCCTCTACACAGATCTAACCTTAGTTTTCTTCGAATCAGACCCCAACTCTTCGAATACTAAATCGAAGGTGGGTCTGAAAACTCCAACCTTTCCAATGGCTTCCAAAATAACATCATAGCTTCCCCTAACCACCCCAGGTATGGATCTGTTGCTTGTTTGGCTCGAATCACTTCCGAGCTTCTCGAATCTTCTTTTGAAGATTCGGACCAAACAAGAACAAAATCAGACTTGTTCTAAAATGACACCAAATGACCCCTAGGCTCCCCTCACCCTTGTGTCATCTTTGGTTCCCTTCGAATCAGCCTGGAAATGTTCGGATTTAAGATCCAAGGACCTGAAACCCTAAAAATTTTCCAATCTTGGAATTTTTCTGATTCGAGTGAAGGATTGAGGTCTAATAGACTTTAATTGAGGTATTCTCAACTGAGAATACTTCGAATAAAGTCTGTTCAGCCTCAAAAATGTCCGAATTCAAGTTGAGTCTGTGCCTGAATAAATTTGAAGATTCAGAGGTATTTTTTCTATTTTTCTTTTGTGTATTTTACGTGTATTTTATGTTTGTTTCATTAGTCTGTAATTTTCCCATCTTTTGTTGTCATACTGTATCATACTCGTCTATATGATCAGAATATGAAACTGTTTCTGTTGGTTGTGATTATTCACAATGTAAGTAATCGACTCGATTAACTTCGTCGATTAGTTATATTATGAATTCTCATTTATGATAATGCTGATTGAAACAGTCTGTTTTTTTGTTTTAGACTGATTATGGACAAATATTGTAAATAGTCAACTGATTAATACTCGTCAATTAAATCATGTTTGTTTGCGAATCAGTGAATTCAAATGTATGCTGTATATGTTGTTTTCTGAACAGGGCATTGTCAGTATATTGACAATGCTCCTGTATATGTTTGATCTTAGTTCAATGCTGAAATTCAGTTTGACTTGCTATGTTGAATTCAGTATAATTTGTTGTGATATTAGGTTTAATTTCAATTTCACAAATGTTGGTTAGATACCATTGTGTTAGAAAAGTGCATTCTCAGTCAAGATTCAGTCCAGAACTTGATAGGATTGGTTATAGCTGTTTAATTCAGAAGGATAATCGATTTTGAACAATTTTTAAAATCTATTTTTGTATCAGATTCTGATTTCCTTGAGGGCAGTAATAACAGTAAGCTTTCAGGGGTACTACTGGTAATGAAACAGTGAGGATAGTAGTGTGCTGATAGTGGAGTGTTAGTGGCTTTTAATTTAATGGGGTAATGGGAAACAAAGGGTAATGGGTTGCTGAAAATCAGGGAAAAGTTAGCTTAATGGGATTTAAAGTGGAAAAACAGATTTTTAATGGAAATTTTCTGTTTTTTAAAAGATAAAAGGGGTCTAGACAGACCTGTATAAGATAGATGGGATTGGGACTGATTTGGAGGAGAGTTTGGAGGAGTTTTCAGAGAGATTTTGAAAGAGAGATCAGTTTTCAAAGAGAGCTGGAGAGACATTTTTGAAAGAGAAAAAAATCTGATAAGAGGCAGATTTTAAAACAGAAAGATTTTAAGAAGAAAAATCTGATTTTGAAAAGGAGAAGAAATCTGATTTAGGAGCTCTTTTAGAAAAAGAAATAGAAAAGAAAGTATTCGCACACATGTCGCACCTCCTTTTTACCGCGCCCGCGGGGGCGCGTGGGGAGTTTTCTCCAATTGAAGGACAGTCGAAACGGGATTTATTTAATTATTTCAGAGTCGCCACCTGGGAATTTTAAGGCGTCCCAAGTCACCAATTTTAATCCCTGAATCGAGGAGAATATGACTCTGTTTATTATTCTGCGAACCAGAAATCCTGAGTAAGGAATTCTGTTAATCCGGAAGAAGGTGTTAGGCATTTCCGAATTCCGTGGTTCTAGCACGGTCGCTTAACTGTTTTTATTATTGGCTTAATTATCTTGATTTTTATTAAATACTTTTTGTTACGTGATTTTTCTATCGCTTTTACTTATTGTGATTAAGGACCCTTCTTTGAATCGAATTACGCGTACGTATATTCGTGTTATAAATTAAAAAAAATGCGGAATTGTGTCACGCGTACGTGTACACAATAACTTTTGACAATATATTTATTAAGCAATCATTTTTCGAGATTGTGTTGAACCAAGAATATTTGTTTTTCTTAAATATTGAACCGCACATCGCGAGTTTTTATGAAATTAATTTAACGCCTTTGAAAAAATCCTTTTATTAAATATTCGCTCGAAATTGCGCATACGCATAATCCGAATTTTGCTTTTAAAAATATAATCAGGGTACGCGAACGTATCCCTAATTGCGCAAAATATTTGTAATAATATTAGGGATTTTTCCACAAATTGTTTGTTGTATCTACACATTTTATATGAAAATACTGAGAAATTCATATTCAAGGGATGTCTTTAAATTCTTTTAAAAGAAATTCACAATTTTTTAAATATTGCCCGTTGACTATAATTTCCGAGTATTAATTATGTTCATCCCAAGACTATTCAAATTCTCAGTGAAAGGATAAAAATTTGATTTTTAGCAAATACAACATATATATGTATGCCAAAGAATAAATTGTATATGAAACTGAAAAGGAATGATTCATAAAGGAAGGAAATATTTTCCAAGAATTTTCATTATTTACTTAGTGCAAATTCTATTTCTAATTACCATTGATGTAAAGTATGGCAATTTATGCTTGTACATCTCGTTTCATTCTCATATACTCGCTTTTAATCTAATAGGCCTAATTACTTTTTAAGATGGTAAATAAGCATCAAATTGACAAGAAAGGGAATTATAAATCGATTAATAATATTGCCTTACATGTGACATAGTTTGTGTGTCTAAAACATTCATAACACTTTAACATCATAGTGAGCCATAACAACTCCACTTACCATCCACTAATGGTTCTATAGATACCTGTTATAACGCCACATAAGAGAACGTACAACTTATATCATTCCTTCCACAACTAAATCAGATTATCAGAATAAACTAGCTATATGGTTTTGACATTTTCACGCTATTCTTTATTCAACTAACAACGTCACAAGGCCTAGTTAATGGCCAATCTTTATGTCATGTTTCCTACCTTGACAGTTCAAACATGACTAAACTAATGAGATGAAGGGCTAACATTATTACAAAGCTTTATACGAATTTCAAAGTAAGACAATTAACTCATAGCTATAAAATTGAATTCACTACTAATTAACTAACATGAAAAAAATGAAATTTAAACTGATGAACGTGGACGAATGGAAAACAGAATTACAATTCGAACTTCATTGATTAGTCATGTTGAATCTCTTTCCAACATAAAATTTAAAAGACATGTACCTGAAAATGGAGGTAGAAGAAATAAGTTTCAGCAGTTGCAGCAGTAACAAAAACAGTAGAATGTACCGATAACACAGCAAATCCGAACAAGAATAGGATCCGAGGAGCCCAGATGCACAGTAACAGGATTTTTGGAAGAAAAAACTTTCAGATTTAAACCAAGTACTATCAAACAAACAGACCCGGACAGATCCAAAGAAAAGTATGTTTCTGAAAATATTCAATCTGCTTCTATATCTGTTTCTGTTTTTCTTTTTCCTCTTCCTCTTCAGATTCCAAGAAGAACCTGATTTTTCTGCTGGATTTTTCTCTTTTATCTCACTCTAGGTGTATTTTTCTTAAATTCTCTTTCAAAATCTGTTATGAAGTCTCTCTAAACTATCTTTCTTTGAAAACAGATTTTTCTTCTTTTCTGCCCTAAATCAGTCTCAATTCCCTCTCTGAAAAAAAGAACTCCCCCTTTCAGTCTGTCCAGCTCCTTGTATTTATACAGGGCTGGTCCTATACAGTTTAGTGCTGGATGGACCCTTTTCTCCTTTAAAAATCAGAAAGTTTTTCCATTAAAACTACTTTTGAATAATTTAAAACTAAGTGCTATTTATCCTGTTTTTCAGCAGCCCCATTATCCCTTGTTCCCCATTATTACTTAAATTATAGCCACTATCATATTATTGAAAGCACACTATCACATTACCCTACTGTTTCATTCTAAAATAAACCTGAAATCCTTCTGTAATTACAGCCCTTAAACTAAAATCAGAATATGTTGCAAAACAGATTTTAAAGTTTGTTCAGAATCGATTATCCTTCTGAATTAAACAGCTATAACCAATCCTATCAAGTTCTGGACTGAATCTTGACTGAGAATGCACTTTTCTAACACAATGGTATCTAACCAACATTTGTGAAATTGAAATTAAACCTAATATCATAACAACATTATACTGAATTCAGCCTAATAATTCAACTGAACTCAGCTTTTGAACTAAGATCAAACAAACAGGAGCATTGTCAATATATTGACAATGTTCTGAACTTAATGTTCAGAAAACAACACACATATAACGTCCATTTGATGGATTTATTAAACAAGAACCAACTGATTAACAATAACTAATTAACTGATTATAGCAAAATAATCCATCCAAAACAGGTTATTTCAGTCAACATTTTCAGAAGCAGGATTTATGATATAACTAATCGACGAACTTAGTCGAGTCGATTACACACATTGTACATAATCACAATCAACAGAAACAATTCACATTTAGAATCAAGTTGACGGGTAGGGGACAGTATAACAAAAATTTGACTAGAAAATTATGAAAAATTAAACAAACTAATGAAACGAACATAGAATACACATAGAATGCACATAAGAAACAGAAATTACCTCTGAACCTTTAAATTCAACTGAACTCAACTCGACTTGGATTTGGATTTTGTTTGAAATCAAACAGACCTTAGTCGAAGTATTTTCCACTGAAAATACTTCGACTAAGGTCGATTAAACCTCAATCTTTATTCAATCTGGACAGAATCCAAAAGTCTGGTATTTTTAGGGTTCTTGAAAGTTCGATTTGGGATTTACTCATTTCTGGTTAGATTCGAGGGAAACCAAAGATGTTCTAGGCACGAGGGAGGTCAGGGGGGTAACTGGTGTGAGTTTGAAGTAGGTTGGGATAAGGTCAGGTTGTACTCGAATCTTCAAATGAAGATTCGAGTAGTTCCAGTATGATTCGAACCATGCAACTAACAGATCCGTGATGAGGGTATCTAGGGGAAGTTGTGGTGTTATTTTGGAAGCCATCGGAGAAGATCAGGTTTTCAGGCCAACCTTCGATTTAAGATTCGAAGAGTTGGGGCCTGATTCGAAGGAAACTAAGGTCAGATTCGTGTAGAGGATGTTCAGGGGGTTCTAGGGTGTTATTTTGGTGACCGGCGGCGTTGATGCCGCCGGGTTTCAGGCGGTGGGATCCTAGGGCGGCTAGGGTTAGGAGTTGGGGTTTGGGGGACGATGATGAACAGTGTAAGAGAGGGGGGGTGCTTAGTTTAGGGCCGGGGTAGGGCTTGGGACTTATATAGGGGTGGGGTGGATTGATATTGTCCGTTGGATTAGATAGAATGAAGGGCCAGGATCAACTCACTTAACCAAACGACGTCGTTTGGTTTTAACGTTGGGGTCGGACTGAATCGGGTCAATGGGTCGGGTTACGGGTTGCGGGTAAGGGTAGGGGATATCAGCCGTTGGATTGATTTAATCCAACGGTCCTTGATGGAGTGTGACCAAACGTCGTCGTTTTGATTTACTCATGAGTTGGACCGGACAGGTTGGTTTAGATTGGGCTATGAGAGGGAAATTAATTCGATTTGGGCCTGGATTTTAATCCAGGTCCGATTTTGTGTATATGTATTATTATTTTTTTTCATTTTTTCTAATTTAAATTTTTAATTTTAAAATAAATCTAACTTCGCAAAAAATATATTAATTATTCTATAACAATTATTTAACACATAGACCAAACATCAATCACACAGTGGAATATTTAAAATAGAACTATTGCATATTTTTGTGATTTTATTTAAATTATCTTTTAAATGCATAATTAAATCCTATATGCATGCAACATGTATTTTATTTTATTTTTCATTTAATTTATGACAAAGTAAACATTTATGGTCATAACACAAATATTTAACACCATGCAAATTCAAAAATTACACAGTAAAAGAAATTTATTTTATTTTTTGATTTTATTTTGGAGTAGTTTTCGTAAGGCAAAAATCACGTGCTCACAGCTGCCCCTCTTTGTGCGGAAACTCGAAGAGTTTTCGTGCAAAGATAAAGTGAGCGGATACGAGCGATTTTTGCCCGTTCGAATACTCCGTGGGAAGCATTTTTAGAAAGATTTGACCGAACCTCTGCTTCAAAGGTTTCCTACATATCCTTGGCTATAAAGGAATCAGGTCAATGTAGTTCGGGAATTTTGGGTAGCTGGGACTACCATGGGACTGTGATGTTACTGCTGCTTTGTGTTGTTTTTACTGCTTGATGACCTCCTTATTACACCTTACTTTAAAGGAAATACAAAAATCTAAACTAGACTATGGTACATGAATTATAAAAATCTTATCTAGATCATGCCCTTGCGTTTCTTGTTGTCTTGATATTTTGGTGACTCTTGGGCATTTGGCTTATTCCGTATTCCTTTTGGAACTCTTGTTGTTTATTGCTGGGGATTCTGTTGGACTCCTCTGCTTTATTGATTCTAAGTGTGCTCCTTTTTCATATGAGCGGGCTTTTGATTTCAACACTTCAATTTCATTCCCTCGTTGTTCAGGTGGGTGCCTTGACTGCTTCTTTTTTTTCTTCATCCTCATTCTCCAGGTGGACGCCTGACTTCTTTTTTCTTCATCCTCATTCTCCAGGTGGACGCCTGACTTCTTTAATTCTTCATCCTCATTCTCCAGGTGGACGCCTGACTTCTTTTTCTCATCCTCATTCTCCAGGTTGACGCCTGACTTCTTTTTCTCATCCTCATTCTCCAGGTGGACGCCTGACTTCTTCTTTTCTCATCCTCATTATCCAGGTGGACGCCTGACTTCTTCAATTCTCATCCTCATTCTCCAGGTGGACGCCTGACTTCTTTAATTCTCATCCTCATTCTCCAGGTGGACGCCTGACTTCTTCTTTTCTTTGTCCTCATTCTCCAGGTGGACGCCTGACTTCTTCAATTCTCATCCTCATTCTCCAGGTGGACGCCTGACTTCTTTAATTCTTCATCCTCATTCTCCAGGTGGACGCCTGACTTCTTTAATTCTCATCCTCATTCTCCAGGTGGACGCCTGACTTCTTCTTTTCTTTGTCCTCATTCTCCAAGTGGACGCCTGACTTCTTCAATTCTCATCCTCATTCTCCAGGTGGACGCCTGACTTCTTTAATTCTTCATCCTCATTCTCCAGGTCGACGCCTGACTTCTTTAATTCTCATCCTCATTCTCCAGGTGGACGCCTGACTTCTTCTTTTCTTTGTCCTCATTTTCCAGGTGGACGCCTGACTTCTTCAATTCTCATCCTCATTCTCCAGGTGGACGCCTGACTTCTTTAAATCTTCATCCTCATTCTCCAGGTGGACGCCTGACTTCTTTTTCTCATCCTCATTCTTCAGGTGGACGCCTGACTTCTTTTTCTCATCCTCATTCTCCAGGTGGACGCCTGACTTCTTCTTTTCTCATCCTCATTATCCAGGTGGACGCCTGACTTCTTCAATTCTCATCCTCATTCTCCAGGTGGACGCCTGACTTCTTTAATTCTTCATCCTCATTCTCCAGGTGGACGCCTGACTTCTTTAATTCTCATCCTCATTCTCCAGGTGGACGCCTGACTTCTTCTTTTCTTTGTCCTCATTCTCCAGGTGGACGCCTGACTTCTTCAATTCTCATCCTCATTCTCCAGGTGGACGCCTGACTTCTTTAATTCTTCATCCTCATTCTCCAGGTGGACGCCTGACTTCTTTAATTCTCATCCTCATTCTCCAGGTGGACGCCTTACTTCTTCTTTTCTTTGTCCTCATTATCCAGGTGGACGCCTGACTTCTTCAATTCTCATCCTCATTCTCCAGGTGGACGCCTGACTTCTTCAATTCTTCATCATCATTCTCCAGGTGGACGCCTGACTTCTTTTTCTCATCCTCATTCTCCAGGTGGACGCCTGACTTCTTCTTTTCTCATCCTCATTATCCAGGTGGACGCCTGACTTCTTCAATTCTCATCCTCATTCTCCAGGTGGACGCCTGACTTCTTTAATTCTTCATCCTCATTTTCCAGGTGGACGCCTGACTTCTTTAATTCTCATCCTCATTCTCCAGGTGGACGCCTGACTTCTTCTTTTCTTTGTCCTCATTCTCCAGGTGGACGCCTGACTTCTTCAATTCTCATCCTCATTCTCCAGGTGGACGCCTGACTTCTTTAATTCTTCATCCTCATTCTCCAGGTGGACGCCTGACTTCTTTAATTCTCATCCTCATTCTCCAGGTGGACGCCTGACTTCTTCTTTTCTTTGTCCTCATTCTCCAGGTGGACGCCTGACTTCTTCAATTCTCATCCTCATTCTCCAGGTGGACGCCTGACTTCTTTAATTCTTCATCCTCATTCTCCAGGTGGACGCCTGACTTCTTTAATTCTCATCCTCATTCTCCAGGTGGATGCCTGACTTCTTTAATTCTCATCCTCATTCTCCAGGTGGACGCCTGACTTCTTTTTAACTTCTTCATCCTCATTCTCCAGGTGGACGCCTGACTTCTTTAATTCTCATCCTCATTCTCCAGGTGGACGCCTGACTTCTTTAATTCTTCATCCTCATTCTCCAGGTGGACGCCTGACTTCTTTAATTCTCATCCTCATTCTCCAGGTGGATGCCTGACTTCTTCAATTCTCATCCTCATTCTCCAGGTGGACGCCTGACTTCTTCAATTTCTCATCCTCATTCTCCAGGTGGACGCCTGACTTCTTTAATTCTCATCCTCATTCTCCAGGTGGACGCCTGACTTCTTTAATTCTTCATCCTCATTCTCCAGGTGGACGCCTGATTTCTTCTTTTCTTCATCCTCATTCTCCAGGTGGACGCCTGACTTCTTTTTCTTCATCCTCATTCTCCAGGTGGACGCCTGACTTTTTTTTTAATTCTCATCCTCATTCTCCAGGTGGACGCCTGACTTCTTCTTTTCTTTACCAGGTATTTCCTGACACAAATATTGTATTTGCCCCTGTTTTAAATCAAAGAAAACTTCGTCAGTTTAAAGCAGGGTGGTTAACTGGGGCATTCTTGCCGATGGTGAGGCTTCTCCTCATCTCTCTTTATTGCCTTGGAATGGTTGACAAGACTATTTTGTTCTTGTAATTGATCCTTGACTATAGGATTCCCCTCTGTATGTTTTCCTTCAAACCCTTTTAACTGTAATCATATGTCCCTTCTGACTATGCTGATCTACTTTCGATTTCACCTTTCTTACACCCATATCTTTTATCTCCCACCTTTCGTGGCCGTATTTTGTAACCTTGAATCTTGGTAGTATATCTTGACATTCCTTCTTATTTGTTTGGAAATAAACTTATCTCAAGACTTTTTAGAAAAGTAAGATTATTAGTAACGAAATACGCTGATTTCGACAATTTATAGAATGAAAAGAAAAATCCAAGTTTGGATGACTGTTGGAGAAAGAATAAAAACTTATCTGATTGGAGTTACTGGCACCAATAATCAAGGTATGCACTTCGGATTAATCAACCCAGTCTTTTAATCAATCTCCTTTCAATTGTCTCATTTTTGTTTTTGCCAAAATTTCCATAACCCCACTTCATTTTTCATTTCACAAACCTGTTGGACTTGCAACGTCTCAAAGAGTTTTCACCGATAAACCTTCCTCATTTGTTTATTTCTCACTTCCTTTTCGCCTTAGGGTGCCTATGAAGGTTTTCACCAATAAGACTCTCTCATTTTACTTTTCTCTCAACTTCTGTCGCCTTATGGTGCCCGTGTGGGTTTTCACCTATAAGACTCTCTCATTTTTACTTTCTTTTCTTGTTTGTATCAGAGTGTTATGAACCATCTTTATTTGCTTGACTCAGCATTTTTCTAAGATTGGTCGAAAGGTCTTTCTGGTGTGGGGTTAGAAATGGAAAAGGTATTAAAAGCTAAACAATTCTGGTATGGGTTTAAAATTACAACTCTTGGAATCTTTTCTTATTTCCAATACAATTTCTGCCCCAGTTTTTGATTGGGGTCGCTTGACATAACTTTTTGTGCACATCATGTATATTGTGCACCCTATGACTGAGCCGTGAGGCGCCTACGTATCCTTCTTTGAGGAATCAGGTCAAACGTAGTTCACCACAATAATAGTGGTTTGATTTTTTTTTCATATTTGATTTTCATTGATTCCAAGAGAGGGTAAGAAAGAAACAAGTATGGCTCAAAGGGGGAAAACAAAGGGTATAGTGTTTGGATAGCACAATAAATTGCCTTTGTCATTCCAATCTTCGAAATAATTCTAAATACAAACATTCAAGAATTTTATGCATAATATCTCTTTACCGCGTCAGAATTGATCGCCATGTCTATGCATTTGCCCTCAATGTCAGTTAAGCATAGTGCACGATTCGATAATACTCTGGTCAAAATGAATGGTCCTTGCCAATTCGGGGCAAATTTGCCTTTTGCTTCAACCTGATGTGGAAAAATACGTTTCAGCACATGCTGACCTACTTCAAACTTCCGGGGACGCACCTTTTTGTTGTATGCTCTTTCTATTCTTCTTTGATATAATTGACCATGGCATACTGCGGTCAATCGTTTTTCATCAATCAAGTTTAACTGTTCTAGACGGGTTTTGACCCATTCATCATCATCAATCTTTGCTTCAGCGATGATCCGAAGGGAAGGAATCTCAACTTCTGCAGGAATTACTGCTTCAGTGCCATATACCAACAAATAAGGAGTTGCTCCTACTGAAGTGCGAACAGTAGTGCGGTATCCCAATAATGCAAATGGTAATTTTTCATGCCATTGTTTTGAACCTTCTACCATTTTCCGAAGTATCTTCTTTATGTTTTTGTTGGCTGCTTCTACTGCTCCATTCGCCTTGGGCCGATATGGGGTAGAGTTACGATGTGTAATCTTAAACTGTTGACATACTTCCTTCATTAAGTTGCTGTTAAGATTAGCACCGTTATCTGTGATGATCACCTTCGGGATTCCGAATCGACATATGATATTTGAGTGGACAAAATCGACCACAGCTTTCTTGGTCACTGATTTGAATGTCTTGGCCTCAACCCATTTGGTAAAATAATCAATAGCTACCAGAATGAACCTGTGTCCATTGGATGCTGCCGGCTCAATTGGTCCAATCACATCCATGCCCCAGGCAACGAAGGGCCATGGTGCCGACATTGTGTGCAACTCGGATGGTGGAGAATGAATCAAATCTCCGTGTATTTGGCATTGATGACACTTGCGCACAAAACTGATACAATCTCGCTCCATGGTAAGCCAATAGTAACCGGCTCGGAGGATTTTCTTTGCCAATACATATCCACTCATGTGGGGTCCGCAAACTCCTGAATGTACTTCAGACATGACAGCTGCAGCTTGTCTGGCATCTATGCATCTTAATAATCCAAGATCTGGTGTTCTTTTATACAAAACTCCTCCGCTTAAGAAGAATCCATTTGCCAATCGCCTAATGGTCCTCTTTTGATCTCCTGTGGCTTGTGCAGGATATATCCCCATCCTGATATACTCCTTGATGTCGTGGAACCATGGTTCTTCATCAAATTCTTCTTCAACCATATTGCAATAAGCGTGCTGATTGTGGACTTGAATATGTATTGGATCTACATAAGCTTTGTCCGGATGGTGCAGCATTGATGCTAGGGTAGCCAATGCATCGGCAACCTCATTATGGATTCTTGGAATATGTTGGAATTCCACTGATTGAAACCGCTGACAAAGATCATGTAAACATTGTCGGTATGGTATGAGCTTCAAGTCTCGGGTTTCCCATTCTCCTTGAATTTGATGTACCAAAAGATCCGAATCTCCCATGACTAAGATTTCTCGGATACCCATGTCTGCGTCTAGCCTTAACCCCAAAATACAAGCTTCATATTCAGCCATATTATTGGTGCAATGAAATCGCAATTGAGCCGTAACAGGATAGTGATGCCCTGTTTCAGAAATGATTACAGCTCCTATTCCGACTCCTTTCATGTTAGCGGCTCCGTCAAAGAAAAGTTTCCAGCCAGGCTTTTCAATTTGCTCCACCTCGTCGATATGCATTGTTTCTTCATCAGGAAAATAAGTTTTCAAAGGCTCATATTCCTCATCGACCGGGTTTTCGGCCAAATGATCGGCCAGTGCTTGGGCTTTCATCGCAGTTCGAGTTACATAGATGATGTCAAACTCTGTGAGCAATATCTGCCACTTTGCAAGTCTTCCTGTTGGCATAGGCTTTTGAAAAATGTATTTCAATGGATCCAACCGAGAAATGAGGTAAGTAGTGTAGGATGACAAATAGTGTTTCAATTTTTGAGCTACCCATGTTAGGGCGCAACATGTCTTTTCCAGATGAGTATACTTAACCTCATAAGCTGTGAACTTCTTGCTAAGGTAGTAGATGGCCTGTTCTTTTCTGCCAGTGAGGTCATGCTGCCCCAATACACAACCAAATGAATTTTCCAAAACCGTCAAGTAAAGAATCAAAGGTCTTCCTGGCTCTGGCGGGACCAACACGGGTGGGTTTGACAAGTACCCTTTTATTTTATCGAACGCTTCTTGACACTCATCGGTCCATCTGACCGCAGCATCCTTTTTCAACAATTTGAAAATTGGCTCACAAGTTGTTGTGAGCTGAGCAATAAACCTGCTGATGTAATTTAACCTTCCCAACAAACTCATTACTTCAGTTTTGTTTCTTGGAGGTGGCAGTTCTTGGATGGCTTTGATCTTTGATGGGTCTAGCTCGATGCCTCGTCGACTGACTATGAATCCCAGCAACTTTCCAGATGGAACTCCAAATGCGCACTTGGCAGGGTTAAGCTTGAGGTTGTACCTGCGAAGTCTTAAGAAGAACTTCCTCAAATCCCCAACGTGGTCGGCCTGATGCTTTGATTTTATGATCACATCGTCCACGTATACCTCAATCTCCTTGTGTATCATATCATGAAACACTGTGGTCATTGCTCTCATATAGGTTGCTCCGGCGTTCTTTAAACCGAATGGCATTACCCGGTAGCAATAAGTTCCCCATGGTGTGATGAATGCCGTCTTTTCTGCATCTTCTTCATCCATTAGAATTTGATGATACCCGGCATAACAATCCACGAAAGACCCTATATCATGCTTGGCACAATTGTCGATCAAAATATGGATATTGGGTAATGGGAAATTATCCTTTGGACTTGCTTTGTTGAGATTGCGATAGTCGACGCATACTCTAATTTTGCCATCTTTCTTTGGCACAGGAACGACATTAGCTAACCAAACAGGATATCGAGTGACTCGAATGACCTTTGCTTCCAATTGTTTGGTGATTTCTTCCTTAATTATCACACTCATATCAGGCTTGAATTTTCTCAGCCTCTGCTTGACAGGAGGCACCGTTGGATCGGTGGGCAATTTGTGGACCACTAAATCAGTGCTCAAGCCTGGCATGTCGTCATACGACCATGCAAAAACGTCTTTGAATTCTATGAGTGCTTTAATTAACTCCTCTCGGATCTTTGGTTCCAGATGGACACTTATTTTAGTTTCTCGGATATTACTCGTGTCCCCTATATTGATGTCCTCGGTATCACTCAAGTTAGGTTTGATTTTTTCCTCAAAGTGAATTAACTCTTTACTAATCTCTTCAAAAACCTCATCTTCATCATATTCTGATTCATAATCACAATATATTTCTTGAATTAATATTTCGGAACCAGATTGATTTTTAAGACTGGGCTGAGGATTCCTCATGCATGCCATATCACTAGAGCCAGCGTAAAAGGAACTGTACAGGAAAGAAGAAAAAGAAAAGAAAGCTATTAGGAATGATAATAAAAAGGAAACTGCTTTTTATTGGATGATGAAAGATAACAAGGTTTGCACACTTCAAACAAACTGTAAGATAAGCTTTGGGATTACAACCCTGAAGTAACCCAAACAAACTGAAAGAAAATCAAAATAAACTACCAAGACTCCTTTCGAATTGGGAGAGGAGTGGCTTTCCAATTATTGAGCTTTGTTTCTGGCCCAACGAATTGAACTTCTGCGTTGCTACACCCTTCTCCGCTTTCCAACATATTCACATCACTAAACAATTTCTCGAACCTTTCAATTAATTTCTTCTCAGGATTGACCCGGGATTTAGGAATTGTTGTTATCGGGCGATTTTTAGCACCGGTCTTGACAAAAGACTTTGACAGATGTGGGACTGGTTTTGGAAGAACCCATGCTTGGTGTTTCAGCTTCCTAGCCCTTATCACGTCATTGGCAGTGGGTATGAACCCCAAACCGAATGTTCCCCAGTTCTCGGGGAGAGATACTGGTTGTATAATTCCTTGCAAAGATAAACCCAGACCTTTGCCGGGTATAAAGCCATTTTTTAACATTTCATAAGCTACCATGACTGATGCAGAGGATATCTTTGGATTTGGAAGATATTTCCCCTCTGGAATTTTCTCTATCGATACTGTGTCGGTCACTTGGTATACCCATGGTCCCTGGTCATTTTCTGTTCCCTCGACCGGTACAATGGTACTGCTGTGAGCATTTAAACTTTCTTCTCCATACACGACTACTTCTTGATGATCCCATTCAAACTTGACAGCCTGATGTAGTGTTGACGGGACTGCTTTAGCAGCATGGATCCATGGTCGACCCAACAACAAGTTGTAAGAAACAGTTATGTCCAACACTTGGAATTCCATTGTGAATTCAACTGGCCCTATAGTTAACTCCAACACTATGTCGCCAAATGAATCTCTGCTTCCACCGTCAAACCCCCGTACGCAGATACTATTTTTCTGGATCCTCTCCTCTTTAATTTTTAATTTGTTTAAAGTGGAGAGAGGGCATATGTTTGCACTTGACCCATTGTCAACCAATACCCGGGTTACTACGGAGTTTTCACATTTCACGGTGAGGTAAAGAGCTCTGTTGTGCTCGGTACCTTCCACAGGTAATTCATCATCAGCAAATGTAATTCTGTTTGTCTCAAAGATTCTGTTGGCTATTTTTCCCAAATGATTTACAGAGATCTTTTCAGGAACATGAGCTTCATTCAGGATTTTCATCAACGCCAGACGGTGTTCCTCTGAATGGATCAGTAATGACAACAATGAAATTTGAGCGGGGGTCTTCTTTAATTGATCCACAACAGAATAATCATGGAGTTTCATTTTTCTTAAAAACTCCTCCGCCTCTTCTTCCGTCACAGCTCTCTTTGTTGGCGTTGGATTGTTTTTAGTTTTTCTCAACTCTTCGGGAGTAAAACATCTTCCCGAACGTGTCAAGCCTTGCACCTCACACACTTCTTCCTTGATTTCTTTGCCCTTGTACATTACAGTCACCCGTTCATAGTTCCATGGGATGGCTTTGTTGTTGATGACCGGCAGCTGGATTACAGGTGCAATAATAACCCGATCTGTACGGGCTCCTTCCACGAATACAATGGGTTTGTTAGCAACCCCTGGTACTATCACTTTTGGCCTTTCTTGTTTTGCGGCAACTTTGCTCGATGATCCCTCATCGACTATCATAGACGGTTCATCACCATTTTTGTTCTGCTTAGTCACCGGCTTCTCCTCTATTAACTGCTTATCTGGCTTGGCTTCATGAGACTTGATCATCATGACAGTTTGTGATGGCTTCTTTGTCTCCCCATCAGCTTGTATGATTTCTATCATATTAGCCTCTTGATGGGCTGGCATTGGATTTCTATTGATATTTGGGGCTTCGAGGGTTTGAACCTCGACTTTATTAGTATCAATCAGCTCTTGTATTGCATTTTCAAATGCCAGCACTTCTCCGTATCACGGCCTGGTGCACCGGAGCAATATTCACAGCTAATGGTGTAATCCAAATTCTTTGGAGGAGGATTGGGTAGCTTGGATTGTATTGGTCTCAGCATGTCTAGCTGTCTCAGCCTGTGGAACAGACTAGTGTAAGACTCTCCCAATGGAGTGTAAGTTTTCTTTTTCTGTTCCCTTTCTCCCCTGAATGCTGGCCTAGGCCTGAAACCTGGTCCGGGATAGGCTCGTGGGTAAGTATTTGGTGTGACAGGAGCACGCCAATTGGTGTGAACAGGTGGCTGATTGTATGCTTGAGCATGGTTAATGGAAAAATGAGGCTCTGAAGGGTGATAGTAGTGTTGGGATGAATCATGGTGGTAAGCTGATTGGCGAGGTCGTTGCTGATTATAGTAAAGCGGTGAACCTCTGGGTCCCGGCCAAATTCCTGAATCAACTACTGCTGCTTCCTCCCTCTTCTTTCTTCCGATTCCTCCTACCCCACCTTGAATAGCTTGAGTAGTTGCCTTAATTGCTGAATAGCTCATGATTTTATTTGTCTTGAGGCCTTCTTCCACCATACCTCCCATCTTCACTACTTCGTTGAATGATTTCCCAACCGCTGAAACCAAATGGGCATAGTAAGTCGGTTCCAAGGCTTGGAGGAAGTAGTCTACCATTTCGCTCTCCTTCATAGGAGGATCCACTCTTGCTGCCTGTTCTCTCCACCGAAAACCATACTCTCTGAAACTTTCATTATGTTTCTTCTCAAATTTTGTCAAAGATAATCGATCTGGGATGATTTCCAGATTGTATTGGAAATGGTATGCGAATGCCTGTGCCAGGTCATCCCAGGTGTACCATCTCCCATGGTCCTGGCGTGTATACCACTCCAAAGCTGATCCGCTTAAACTTTGACTGAAGTAAGCCATCAATAATTCATCCTTTCCCCCAGCTCCTCGCATCTTGCTACAGAAACCCCTTAAGTGGGCTACTGGGTCACCGTGCCCGTTGTATAAGTCAAATTTGGGCATCTTGAAGCCAACTGGTAATTGTACGTTTGGGAACAAGCACAAATCTTTGTAGGCTACACTGACTTGCCCACCTAATCCTCGCATGTCTCTGAACGATTGTTCTAGACTCTTGACCTTCCTGAACATCTCTTCTTGCTCAGCATTTTTGGCTGGCTTGTCAATTTCAGTTGGGAGATCAAAACGAGGAGTGGTTGAATGAATTTCGGAGGCTTTGAGGGTGGGCTCCGGGGGTAATATTGGTTGTCCTGGGCCTGGAATGTAGGCTCACTAGGAGATTTGTGGAATGTAGCAGGGGGAGGTGCTACGAAAACAGGAGTCATAGGTGGAGGAAAATATGGAACGGGTTTCGGAGGTGGAGACTGTGGTGTCTGAGAGGTGGTGCCTCGGTAGTGCTGGTAAATGGGGAAGTTTGGGGATAATTCAGTGGTGATATTATCCTGAGTTTGAGTCATTGATGGAGCAGGGTTATTTGGGTAAGATGGGGGTAACTGTCCTGTAGACCAAGCTTGGTACATCTCAGCCATTTGCTGCTTGAGCTTAAACATCTCTTCTTTCATTTTCCCGACATCCATCTCCTCTATCTCCATACCTGTGTCAACATCTGGGATAGACATACTTTCGGGTATTGGTCCTTTTGATCTTGTGTGATAGTGATAATATGCCAGTATACTCTTTAGAGAAACTAACTGCTTGAATTCTGGAAATGAACAAACTTGTTAGTTTTGAGAGTTTAACACATATATAATCACACGTTGAGATGCAATGCTCCTAGACAAATAATCCCTTTCTATTATGCATTTGCTCGGCTGCTTGTGTCGTCCCAGCTTTCTTGAAATTGAAAATTGTCATTCACTTTTATTTACTATATATATCTTTTATCGTGGTGGTCGAACCTTAGAGATTGCCTACGTATCATGCCTTACATGAATCAGACCTTGCGTAGTTCGGACCAAAGGCAATCACTTTTATTTATTACACAAAGATGGAATTACATTTGAAAACTTTAAGAAAATGGCTTGAAAACACACACTTAAATCAAAATAAAAGATACAATTCTTAACATCTCACAACGTGCCCCACTTTCCACTTTTGTTGTCAAATATTGGATTATCTGCTCAATGTGGGGCTTGACCTGGATGGCCTCCCAGCGTACGATACATCCTTTCCAACTCCATTGCTAGATGACGAGCAAAAGTGGGCGCATGCTCAGTAAATCTTTCATAATCCATTCCTTGGCAGTTTACATAACTTTGAGATGTGAAGACTGCCAGGTCGTGGATTTGTGCCCTGAAACCTTGGAGACGTTGGTCTTGGTCTTGCAATTGCTGCTGACGAGTGGTGGCTATATCTCTGACACGGTTTTCACGATCTAGAGCTGATTCTAACAGAGCTCGGAGTCTGGCCTGCTCTAATCTTGCTTGCGATCTTTCCCTGTCGAGGTCTGCTTGTTGATGTTCTCTGTTGCATCTTCTTGCCTCTTCTAGTTGTGCACGAAGCTGGTCTTCTGATCGCATCCAATAGTCTTTTTCCTTCTTGAATTGTGCCTTGTCTTTTTCGGATTGCCTATCTTGGCGTTCCTTGTTAGATCTGGCTTCTTCGTTTAATTGTTGGATCCTTTCTTTTGCTTTGCTCAATGCCCTTTCGTTTTCCGCAAGAATGGAATCATAATCTTGCATTCTTTCAAAGAGATTGGCGATGGTTTTTTGATCCTTCCAGCTCCTCTTTGGCGTTTCAGAAACTCTTTTCATTTTTTGGAATCGAGCATGAAGATTTTCATTCTCACAAGCTAGACTCTTTTTCTCGCCTTCGGCTTCTTGTTCTTGCAAATCTTTCTCCAAATTGAGGCTTCTTAGATTTTCTTTTAGGGCATGGATAGTTGCTTTGTACCCTTTTTCCTTTTCTCCCCAGATCAACCGTTCTTGGATTTTATCATTGAAGTTTTGAACATGGGGTCTTTTTGTTGGCCTTCTTAGCTCAGGCTCTGGTACATCATCTACGCGAGACCGTTTTTCAAACCACCTTGCATATCCAGGATTTATCTCACCCTTTGTAGCGTCTGGGACTTGAGTATCACTTTTCAAGTATCGGCACCCATTCCACATCTGCTGAAGTAGAGCCTCGGGAATAGTGGCTTCTGGGTGTAATTCGATTACTTGCACACTCAAATCTTCATCATCAGGAACTATTTGATATCTCCCTAATTGCCTTAGGACTCTCAGTGGTGCATACGGCTGAATGCTTCTCAATCCCAATAGTAGTAGATAACTATTTGAGGCTGACATGTGTATTACTTCCCTCATCGGGAGCCATCCCAGAGTCCATTCAATTTGATTTGCCGTTAAAGCCTTTAGATGAGATACCCATGCTTCTATCCCTTCTGGAGCCTGATAATTTTTTGTTCTTTCCTCATAGCTCTCGATGCAATTATCATTGTTTGACCCATACTGTATGATCTTGGGCTGTTGTTGGAGATGCTCCATCACCCACATTTGCAACAAAATTTTGCATCCTTCGAAGACCTTTGCTCCTGATTTACATAAAGTCAAAGCCCGATAAATGTCTGATAGAATGATGGGGACAAAGGTGTGATTTTCTTTGGTGGTGAGGATTTGCACAATTTTTGCGGTGCGAATATCAATTGTTCGCTCTTTATTTGGGAAGACCATGACTCCTAGAAAAGCCACCATGAAAGCAAATCGACGGTGAATCTGCCAAGTGTCTTTGTTTTGCTTATTAGTAAGGCCTTTCTCATGAATTTCGAACCCATCTGACTTTCCGAACCTTGAATACAAAAAGTTGAAGGAATAACATCCATTGATGACGTTGTTTTTCCTGATTTGACTGCTGATGTTCAGAAGACCGAAGAATCGATGTACCGAAGGAGCCTTTGTGAATATCAAGCTTTGATTTCTTAAACTTCTGTCAAAACCAGCATATCCAGCTATCTCCTCTAATGTAGGAGTAAGCTCGAAGTCAGAGAAACGAAAAACATTGTGAATAGGATCCCAGAAAGTTACTAACGCCGCAATCAGATCATCACGGGGTTTAACTTTCATAATGTCCGTGAGATTTCCCAAATGCTTGACGACCCATTTTTTACCGTCTTCGCCTAAATCGTACCACCACGTTTGAAGTTGAAAAAGAAATTCTTCTGTACTTGTGGACGAGGGGCTTTGTGTGGTGCTCATTTTGTATCTGAAATTTAATTTTGATAAAGTCAAAATTCATACTAAAAAAAATTATTTTCGAATTTTTTTATTTATTTATTAAATACCTTTATTTCAAAATTTAAAACTATTTTTTTTCGAAATTTTTAAAACAACCCATTTTATTCCTTTCTTCTCACCATGATTTTATTTAAGCTGGTCAACAAGCATGTTCGAGGTAAATGAATGCACAAGTAGCAAATAGGATGCATCATGATGGTCTTTTTATTTTGGGTTCACCTGTCCTAGACAGACCCAACCCCTGTGTTGAGTCTCCAAGGCCAAATGCATATGATGCAAATATTCGTTCCTACTAGGGATCCGGTACATGGCTGAGTTATTCTAAGTGTAAAACCTTAGGTTGATTGTTCTAAACCTGGCTTACCCAAACGGACAGTTTGAGCCGAAGCGGGGGCAACGTACCGGGAGCACGAAAGTCTGTCCGGCCTAGTTACTTGTCCCAACTCCGTCTTATTTGGTATGACTTTAACAGAAAGGTGGGTCACGCGCACGTGTACACCATAAATTCAGAAGACTCAGAAAGAAGGGGGTTTCGTAGCAGTTGTATATATTCATAATTCAAATAATATTAAAGCGGTAAAAAAACATTTAGCATATTAGCATATAAACAGTTGAAAATCATATAGTAAATAAAGCCAATTAACACAACTATTTTAAGCTCGAATTCTTTAAACCCTGAACCAATGGTTCTGGGTTACAATAACACTAGTTTTTCTGTTGGTCCCCAGCAGAGTCGCCAGAGCTGTCGCACCTCCTTTTTACCGTGCCCGCGGGGGCGCGTGGGGAGTTTTCTCCAATTGAAGGACAGTCGAAACGGGATTTATTTAATTATTTCAGAGTCGCCACCTGGGAATTTTAAGGCATCCCAAGTCACCAATTTTAATCCCTGAATCGAGGAGAATATGACTCTGTTTATTATTCTGCGAACCAGAAATCCTGAGTAAGGAATTCTGTTAATCCGGAAGAAGGTGTTAGGCATTTCCGAATTCCGTGGTTCTAGCACGGTCGCTTAACTGTTTTTATTATTGGCTTAATTATCTTGATTTTTATTAAATACTTTTTGTTACGTGATTTTTCTATCGCTTTTACTTATTGTGATTAAGGACCCTTCTTTGAATCGAATTACGCGTACGTATATTCGTGTTATAAATTAAAAAAATGTGGAATTGTGTCACGCGTACGTGTACACAATAACTTTTGACAATATATTTATTAAGCAATCATTTTTCGAGATTGTGTTGAATCAAGAATATTTGTTTTTCTTAAATATTGAACCGCACATCGCGAGTTTTTATGAAATTAATTTAACGCCTTTGAAAAAATCCTTTTATTAAATATTCGCTCGAAATTGCGCGTACGCATAATCCGAATTTTACTTTTAAAAATATAATCAGGGTACGCGAACGTATCCCTAATTGCGCAAAATATTTGTAATGATATTAGGGATTTTTCCCCAAATTGTTTGTTGTATCTACACATTTTATATGAAAATACTGAGAAATTCATATTCAAGGGATGTCTTTAAATTCTTTTAAAAGAAATTCACAATTTTTTAAATATTGCCCGTTGACTATAATTTCCGAGTATTAATTATGTTCATCCCAAGACTATTCAAATTCTCAGTGAAAGGATAAAAATTTGATTTTTAGCAAATACAACATATATATGTATGCCAAAGAATAAATTGTATATGAAACTGAAAAGGAATGATTCATAAAGGAAGGAAATATTTTCCAAGAATTTTCATTATTTACTTAGTGCAAATTCTATTTCTAATTACCATTGATGTAAAGTATGGCAATTTATGCTTGTACATCTCGTTTCATTCTCATATACTCGCTTTTAATCTAATAGGCCTAATTACTTTTTAAGATGGTAAATAAGCATCAAATTGACAAGAAAGGGAATTATAAATCGATTAATAATATTGCCTTACATGTGACATAGTTTGTGTGTCTAAAACATTCATAACACTTTAACATCATAATGAGCCATAACAACTCCACTTACCATCCACTAATGGTTCTATAGATACCTGTTATAACGCCACATAAGAACGTACAACTTATATCATTCCTTCCACAACTAAATCAGATTATCAGAATAAACTAGCTATATGGTTTTGACATTTTCACGCTATTCTTTATTCAACTAACAACGTCACAAGGCCTAGTTAATGGCCAATCTTTATGTCATGTTTCCTACCTTGACAGTTCAAACATGACTAAACTAATGAGATGAAGGGCTAACATTATTACAAAACTTTATACGAATTTCAAAGTAAGACAATTAACTCATATCTATAAAATTGAATTCACTACTAATTAACTAACATGAAAAAAATGAAATTTAAACTGATGAACGTGGACGAATGAAAAACAGAATTACAATTCGAACTTCATTGATTAGTCATGTTGAATCTCTTTCCAACATAAAATTTAAAAGACATGTACCTGAAAATGGAGGTAGAAGAAATAAGTTTCAGCAGTTGCAGCAGTAACAAAAACAGTAGAATGTACCGATAACACAGCAAATCCGAACAAGAATAGGATCCGAGGAGCCCAGATGCACAGTAACAGGATTTTTGGAAGAAAAATCTTTCAGATTTAAACCAAGTACTATCAATCAAACAGACCCGGACAGATCCAAAGAAAAGTATGTTTCTGAAAATATTCAATCTGTTTCTATATCTGTTTCTGTTTTTCTTTTTCCTCTTCCTCTTCAGATTCCAAGAAGAACCTGATTTTTCTGCTGGATTTTTCTCTTTTATCTCACTCTAGGTGTATTTTTCTTAAATTCTCTTTCAAAATCTGTTATGAAGTCTCTCTAAACTATCTTTCTCTGAAAACAGATTTTTTCTTCTTTTCTGCCCTAAATCAGTCTCAATTCCCTCTCTGAAAAAAAGAACTCCCCCTTTCAGTCTGTCCAGCTCCTTGTATTTATACAGGGCTGGTCCTATACAGTTTAGTGCTGGATGGACCCTTTTCTCCTTTAAAAATCAGAAAGTTTTTCCATTAAAACTACTTTTGAATAATTTAAAACTAAGTGCTATTTATCCTGTTTTTCAGCAGCCCCATTATCCCTTGTTCCCCATTATTACTTAAATTATAGCCACTATCATATTATTGAAAGCACACTATCACATTACCCTACTGTTTCATTCTAAAATAAACCTGAAATCCTTCTGTAATTACAGCCCTTAAACTAAAATCAGAATATGTTGCAAAACAGATTTTAAAAATTGTTCAGAATCGATTATCCTTCTGAATTAAATAGCTATAATCAATCCTATCAAGTTCTGGACTGAATCTTGACTGAGAATGCACTTTTCTAACACAATGGTATCTAACCAACATTTGTGAAATTGAAATTAAACCTAATATCATAACAACATTATACTGAATTCAGCCTAATAATTCAACTGAACTCAGCTTTTGAACTAAGATCAAACAAACAGGAGCATTGTCAATATATTGACAATGTTCTGAACTTAATGTTCAGAAAACAACACACATATAACGTCCATTTGATGGATTTATTAAACAAGAACCAACTGATTAACAATAACTAATTAACTGATTATAGCAAAATAATCCATCCAAAACAGGTTATTTCAGTCAACATTTTCAGAAGCAGGATTTATGATATAACTAATCGACGAACTTAGTCGAGTCGATTACACACATTGTACATAATCACAATCAACAGAAACAATTCACATTTAGAATCAAGTTGACGGGTAGGGGACAGTATAACAAAAATTTGACTAGAAAATTATGAAAAATTAAACAAACTAATGAAACGAACATAGAATACACATAGAATGCACATAAGAAACAGAAATTACCTCTGAACCTTTAAATTCAACTGAACTCAACTCGACTTGGATTTGGATTTTGTTTGAAATCAAACAGACCTTAGTCGAAGTATTTTCCACTGAAAATACTTCGACTAAGGTCGATTAAACCTCAATCTTTATTCAATCTGGACAGAATCCAAAAGTCTGGTATTTTTAGGGTTCTTGAAAGTTCGATTTGGGATTTACTCATTTCTGGTTAGATTCGAGGGAAACCAAAGATGTTCTAGGCACGAGGGAGGTCAGGGGGGTAACTGGTGTGAGTTTGAAGTAGGTTGGGATAAGGTCAGGTTGTACTCGAATCTTCAAATGAAGATTCGAGTAGTTCCAGTATGATTCGAACCATGCAACTAACAGATCCGTGATGAGGGTATCTAGGGGAAGTTGTGGTGTTATTTTGGAAGCCATCGGAGAAGATCAGGTTTTCAGGCCAACCTTCGATTTAAGATTCGAAGAGTTGGGGCCTGATTCGAAGGAAACTAAGGTCAGTTTCGTGTAGAGGATGTTCAGGGGGTTCTAGGGTGTTATTTTGGTGACCGGCGGCGTTGATGCCGCCGGGTTTCAGGCGGTGGGATCCTAGGGCGGCTAGGGTTAGGAGTGGGGGTTTGGGGGACGATGAGGATAGGGGGGGTGCTTAGTTTAGGGCCGGGGTAGGGCTTGGGACTTATATAGGGGTGGGGTGGATTGATATTGTCCGTTGGATTAGATAGAATGAAGGGCCAGGATCAACTCACTTAACCAAACGACGTCGTTTGGTTTTAACGTTGGGGTCGGACTGAATCGGGTCAATGGGTCGGGTTACGGGTTGCGGGTAAGGGTAGGGGATATCAGCCGTTGGATTGATTTAATCCAACGGTCCTTGATGGAGTGTGACCAAACGTCGTCGTTTGGATTTACTCATGAGTTGGACCGGACAGGTTGGTTTGGATTGGGCTGTGAGGGGGAAATTAATTCGATTTGGGCCTGGATTTTAATCCAGGTCCGATTTTGTGTATATGTATTATTATTTTTTTTCATTTTTTCTAATTTAAATTTTTAATTATAAAATAAATCTAACTTCACAAAAAATATATTAATTATTCTATAACAATTATTTAACACATAGACAAAACATCAATCACACAGTGGAATATTTAAAATAGAACTATTGCATATTTTTGTGATTTTATTTAAATTATCTTTTAAATGCATAATTAAATCCTATATGCATGCAACATGTATTTTATTTTATTTTTCATTTTATTTATGACAAAGTAAACATTTATGGTCATAACACAAATATTTAACACCACGCAAATTCAAAAATTACACAGTAAAAGAAATTTATTTTATTTTTTGATTTTATTTTGGAGTAGTTTTCGTAAGGCAAAAATCACGTGCTCACAACACACACACACAGTGAAGCTGAAACAGAAAAAATAGAAAAGAAAACAAATCCGAAACTTTGCTGTTCTTTTTGGAATCTGTCCGGGTCTGTGTACTGATACTATTTGGTTTTAAAATCTGAAGTTCTTTAAGAAGCTTTACTCTTGTGAATCTGGGTTTCTCGGGTCTTGTTATTGCTCAAATCTGTGGAAATACTGATATTCTGCCAGTATTTTGTTACTGCTGCTACTGCTGAAATTTACTTCTTCTACCTTCATTTCCAGGTACTTATCTTTTGAATTTTATGTTGAAAAGAGATTCAACATGACAAATCCATGAAGCCTGAATTGCAATTCTGTTTCCAATTGTCCAAGTTCATTAGTTTAAATTTCATTTTTTTGTTTCATGTTAGTTAACTAGTAGTGAATTCAATTTGATAGCTATGAGTTAATTGTCTTATTTTGAAATTCATATAAAGCTTTGTAATAATGTTAGCCATTCCGAAATCTCATTGGTATAGGTATATGTGAATTGTCAAAACAGGGAGTAAGGCATAAAAATGGGCCATTGATTACATCCCATAATACCATTAGCTAAATATAAAGTAGAATGAAAATATTAAGAAGTTACATTAGTAGTATATCTTGTAACAAATATGATTTTGTTTAGATTAGTATAAGTTATTATATGGTATGATGACAGGTATAATCATATGAGTAAAGTAAGTTGGTATAGCTCGTCATGATGTTAAGAATATTATGAATGTTTAGGCGTACAACTATGTTGTATGTAATACAATTCGAATTGAATCAATTTGCATAATAACTCTATTCTCATCAATTTGATTATTTATCGTTATAAATAAACGGAGCAATTATAATTCTGGATCAAAAACAAGCATGTGAGAATGAGGTGATATGTATAAGAACAAATCACAACACTTTATATCAATGGTAAATAAAAGTAGAATTTGCATTAATTAAAATAAATAAAAATTGTTCAAAAATACTTCTTCCCTTCATAAATTATTTTTTTGAGTTTCATATGGCATTCATCTTTTGGTATATGTATATGTTGTATTTGTGAAGGATAGTATTAATCATATTCTTATTTTACTTTGAATTTGAATAGTCTTGGGATGAACATAATTAATACTCGGAAATTATAGTCAACGGGCAATACTTAATAAATTGTGAATTCTTTTAAGAATTTAAAGACATCCCCTAAAATGTGAATTTTTCAGGAATTTCATATAAAATGTGTAGATATAATAAACAATTTTGTGGAAAATCCATAATATTATTACAAAAATTTTGCGCAATTAAGGATGCGTTCGCGTACCCTGACTATATTTTTAAAAGCAAATTCGGATTATGCGTACGCGCAATTTCGAGCGAATATTTAAGAAAAGGATTTTTCCAAGGATGTTAAAATAATTTCATATAACCCGAGATGTGCAGTTCATTGTCTAAATACAAGGGTGATGATGTTCCTGATTTTATTTTTCGAACATATGTTTTTTAAATAAAAACATAACAATTTTATTGTGTACACGTATGCGTGGCACGATCCTCTGTAATTATAAAAGGTATATAATACGAATATACGTACGCGTAATTCGTCATAAACAATAAACAGAAGCGGTGACAAAATCCTGCAATATATATTTAAAATCAAGATAAGCCAATAATAAAAACAGTTGAGCGACTGTGCTAGAACCACGGAATTCGGAAATGCCTAACACCTTCTTCCGGATTAACAGAATTCCTTACTCAGGATTTCTGGTTCGCAGAATAATAAACAGAGTCATATTCTCCTCGATTCAGGGATTTAAATCGGTGACTTGGGACGCCTTAAAATTCCCAGGTGGCGACTTTAAAATAATTAAATAAAATTCCGTTTCGACTGTCCTTCAATTGGAGAAAACTCCCCACGCGCCCCGCGGGCGCGGTGAAAAGGAGGTGCGACACTCACTTATAAGCTTCGTATTCTCATGACCCGGGAGAGAGTGATTGGTGCTACCTTTGAGGAGGTTGTAGACATTGCTCGGGAGATTGAGTTTGTTCGTTGCCAGGAGCGAGAGGAGAAGGAGGCAAAAAGGCCTTGAGGATCTGGTAGTTATAGTGGTGCTTCTTCGAGAGGTCAGTTTTAGCATGGCAGAGGCCGTCCATTCAGGTATGCTCAGCCAGCTCGCCCAGGTTATCATGGGGCGTCGTCGGGTCATAGTTCTCATAGTTCTCATCAGGGCCATTCATCACTTAGTGCTGTTCCAGCTTAGAGTTCATCCCGTGCTCTATCAGTTCAGGGCTGTTCTATGCCAAGTGCATCTGCTAGTCCCTCCGGTGCTAGGGGTTCCCTTCAGTCCCCTTCTCCAGCACCTGGGAGTTGTTATGAGTGTGGAGAGATGGGCCATATGTGGAGGCAGTGCCCTCCTCATCTTGCGAGTTCATCTCAGCAAAGGAGTCAACCATCAGCTTCAGCGCCAGTTACTTCACCACCACCCACCCAACCAGGTAGGGGTGGGGTCAGTCAGCTAGGGGTCGCCCTAGAGGGGGAGGTCGCTCAGGTGGCAGTCAGGCCTGTTTCTATGCACTTTCGGCAAGACCCGATGCTATTGATTCCGATGCTGTTATTGTAGGTATTGTTTCAGTCTGCCACAAAGATGACTCTGTATTATTTGATCCTGGTTCCACCTTTTCTTACGTGTCATCATACTTTGCTCGTTATTTGGGTACGCCCGATGAGTCTTTTGCTTCACCTATTCATGTATCTACCCCGACAGGCGATACTGTTGTTGTAGACCATGTGTACTGGTCATATGTGGTGACTATGGGGGTCTGGAGGCCCGAGTAGATCTTTTATTATTATGTATGATGGATTTCAATGTCATTTTAGGCATGGATTGGCTATCTCCATGTCGTGCTATTCTGGACTGTTATGCCAAGACAGACACATTGTCTATACCTGGTGTGCCACAGATTGAGTGGTGGGGTTTGACTGATTATGTTCTCAGTAAAGTAATCTCATTCTTGAAAGCCTAGTGTATGGTTGGGAAGGGTTGTCTTTTGTATCTAGCCTTTGTGAGGGATGTTGGTGCAGAGACTCCCAATTTTGATTCTGTTCCAGTTGTGAGGAATTTTCCCATTGTGCTTCCTGCAAACCTGTCGGGCATGCCACTGGACAAGGATGTTGATTTTGGTATTGACCTGGTACCGGGCACTCAGCCCATTTCTATTCCACTGTATCGTATGGCACCAACAGAGTTGAAGGAGTTAAAGGAGCATCTTTAGGAACTCCTTGATAAGGGGTTCATTCGGCCTAGTGTGTTGCCTTAGGGTGCCCCAGTACTATTTGTGAAGAAGAAGGATGGCACGATGAGGATGTACATTGATTATAGGCAACTGAACAAAGTAACAGTTAAGAACAAGTATCTTTTTCCTCGTATTGATGATTTATTCGACTAGCTTCAGGAAGCGAGAGTGTTCTCCAAGATTGATCTTCATTAAGGTTACCACCAGTTGAAGATCAGGGACTCAGATATCCTAAAGATAACTTTCAAGACTTGATATGGTCATTATGAGTTCTTGGGGATGTCTTTTGGGCTGACCAATGCCCCAACATCGTTCATGCATTTGATGAACAACGTGTTCCGGCCTTATCTTGACTCGTTTGTCATAGTCTTCATTGATGATATTCTGGTGTATTCACATAGTCAGAAGGAGCACATGGAGCATTTGAGAGTTGTGTTGTAGAGATTGAGGGAGGAGAAAATTTATGCAAAATTCTCCAAGTGTGAGTTTTGGCTTAGTTCAGTGGCTTTCCTAGGGAACATGGTGTCCAACGAGGGTATTCAGGTTGATCCGAAGAAGATAGAGGCATTTCAAAGTTGGCCCAGATCATCCTCAGCCACAGATATTCGCAGCTTTTTTGGTTTGGTAGGCTATTATCGCCGGTTTGTTTAGGGATTCTCGTCTATCGCATTGCCCTTGACCAATTTGACTCAGAAGGGTGCTTTATTTGTATGGTCGGATGAGTGTGAGGAGAGATTTCAAAAGCTCAAGACAGCTTTGACCACCGCTCCAGTGTTAGTATTGCCATTAGCTTCAGGTTCATATACTGTGTATTATGATGCTTTGAGAGTGGGTATTGGTTGTATTTTGATGCAGAAGGGTAGAGTTATTGCTTATGTTTCTCATCAGTTGAAACCCCATGAGAAGAACTACCCCGTTCATGATTTGAAGTTGGCTGTCATAGTTCATGCATTGAAAATTTGGAGGCATTACTTGTATGGTGTGTCGTGTGAGGTGTTTACCGATCATCGTAGCCTCCAACACTTGTTTAAGCAGAAGGATATTAATTTGAGGCAGCAGAGGTGGTTGGAGTTGCTAAAGGATTATTATATCACTATATTGTACCATCCGGGAAAGGGCAATGTGGTGGCCGATGCTTTGAGCCGAAATGCGGTGAGTATGGAGAGTTTGGCATATGTTCCAATTGGGGAGAGACCTCTTGCAGTTGACGTTCATGCCTTGGCCAATCAGTTCGTGAGGTTAGATATTTCGGAGCCTAGTCGAGTATTGGCTTGTGTGATTTCTCAGTCTTCCTTATATGATCGCATCAGAGAGCACCAATATGATGATCCGCATTTGCTTGTCTTTATGGACAGAGTTTAGCACGATGATGCTAGAGATGTGACTATTGGTGATGATGGGGTGTTGAAGATGCAGGGCCGGGTATGTGTGCCCAATGTAGATGAGTTTCGGGAGTTAATTGTGGAAGAGGCCCATAGCTCGCGGTATTCCATTCATCCGGGTGCCGCGAAGATGTATTAGGATTTGAGGCAGCATTATTGGTGGAGAAGAATGAAGAAGGACATTGTGGGATTTGTAGTTTAGTGTCTCAATTGTCAGTAGGTGAAATATGAGCATCAGAGACCGGGTGGCTTGCTTCAGCGGATGGATATTCCAGAGTAGAAGTGGGAATGAATCACCATGGACTTTATAGTTGGGCTCCCACAGACTTTGAGGAAGTTCGATGCTATTTGGGTGATTGTGGATCGGTTGACCAAGTCCGCGCACTTCATTCTTATGTGTACTACCTATTCTTCAGAGCGGTTGGCAGGGATCTATGTCCGGGAGCTTGTTCGTTTGCATGGTGTCCCAGTTTCCATCATTTCAGATAGGGGCACTCAGTTTACTTTGCAGTTTTGGAGGTCTGTGCAGTGAGAGTTGGGTACTCAGGTTGAGTTGAGCACAACCTTTCACCCTCAGACGGACGGGCAGTCCGAGCACACTATTCAGATATTGCAGGACATGTTACGTGCTTGTGTCGTTGATTTCAGAGGGTCATGGGGTCAATTTCTATCGCTTGCAGAGTTTGCTTATAACAATAGCTACCAGTTAAGTATTTAGATGGCTCCATATGAGGCTTTGTATGGGAGACACTGTAGATTTCCAGTTGGTTGGTTTGAACCGGTTGAGGCTAGGCTATTGGGGACAGACTTGGTGCAGGATGCTTTAGAAAAGGTGAAGGTAATTCAGGAGAGGCTTCGTACAACGCAGTCGAGGCAAAAGGGTTGTGCCGATTGGAAGGTTCGGGATGTGTCCTACATGGTTGGTGAGAAGGTTCTATTGAAGGTTTCACCCATGAAGGGTGTTATAGGGTTTGGGAAGAAGGGTAAATTGAGTCCTCAGTTCATTGGACCTTTTGAGGTGCTTCGGAAGATTGGGGAGTTGGCTTATGAGCTTGCTTTGCCACCCAGCTTGTCGAGTGTGCATCCGGTATTTCATGTTTTTATGCTTTTGAAGTATATTGGCGATCCGTCTTATATTTTGGATTTCATCACGGTTTAGTTGGATAACGATTTAACCTATGATGTGGAGCCAGTAGTTATTTTGGAGTGTTAGGTTGAAAGTTGAGATCAAAAGATATAGCTTCAGTGAAAGTGCAGTGGAGAGGTCGGTCGGTGGAGGAGGCTACCTGGGAGACCGAGCGGGAGATGCGGAGCAGATATCCTCACCTGTTTGAGGCTTCAGGTATGTTTCTTGACTCGTTCGAGGATGAACATTTATTTAAGTTGGGGAGGATGTGATGACCCGACCAGTCGTCTCGTGAGTTACCACTCTGTTTTCCCCATTTCTACTTCTTATTGCTTTGTTTATCGATTTTATATGTGATCGGATTGGTTGACTTGGGTTCGGAAAGGATTTGGTAAAGTTTGAGACACTTAGTCTCTTTTGAGGAAGCTTAAGTTGGAAAAATCAACTAGATGTTGACTTATGTGTTAGAGGGCTCAGATGTGAGTTCTGATGGTTTGGAAAGCTCTGGGAGGTGATTTGGGACTTGAAAGCGTGATCAGAATGAGTTTTAGAGGTTTGGAGTAGATTTAGGCTTGAATTGGCAAAATTGGATTTTTGGCATTTTCCGGTTTATAGGTGAGATTTTGATATAGGGGTCGAAATGGAATTCCGAGAGTTGTAGTTGTTCCGTTGTGTCATTTGGGATGTGTGTGCAAAATTTCAAGTCATTCGGATGTCGTTTGGTTGGGTTTTTGATCAAAAGAATTTGGAAGATTTTTGTAAACTTAGGCTTGAATCCGATGTGTTTTGGTTTATTCAATGTTGTTTGAGGTGTTTTGAAGGTTGGTATAAGTTTGAATAAGGTTATGGGGTATGTTTGTGTTTCTGGTTGAGGTCCTGGGGGCCTTGGGGTTATTTCGGATGATTGACGGAGAAGTTTGGAATTTTGGTAAAGCTGCAGATTTGCTGCTTCTGTTGCTTTCGCACCTGCAGATTGGGGACCGCAGGTGCAACGCCGCATATGCGGACGATTGGTCGCAGAAGCAGAGATAGGCTGGAAAGGCTATGACCGCAGAAGCGGTTGGTGAACCGCACCTGCGATAGCGCAGGTGCGGCTGGTGCATTGCAGATGCGATATTGGTAACTTAAGTGAAAACCATAGAAACGGTTCGTTGACCGCAAATGCGGTACAACAGAATTGGGAATTGGGCCACAGATGCGAAATCCCTGGGCCAGAACATATAAATTGTTCCCTTTGCGATTTTTAAGCTATTCCACCATTTCTATGTCGGCTTTGGAGGTTTTTGGACAATTTTGAAGAAGTATTTCAAGGAAATTTCATTAAGGTAAGGATTTTGGACCTAAAACTCGTTCCAATGGTATTGTTTCACGGATTAGAGCTATAGTTAATGGAATTTAAGGGTTAAAACTTGGGGAAACTAGGGCTTGGTATTGGAGACGTAGACTTGAGGATTTGAGGGACCGTTTGTGGTCGGATTTTGGTACTTTTGATATGTATGAACTCGTGGGGAGATAAGGAACCTATTGATGTGAATTTTATCGAATTTTGAGACGTGGGCCCGCGGGTCGGGTTTTGGTAATTTCGGGATTTATTTTTTAAATTGATTATTTTCGCTTGGGCGTCGTTCCCTTAGCATATTTTGACGCCGTGATTTTGATTTTTGATAGATTCGACGTGAGTGGAGGCCAATTCGAGGGGCAAAGGCATCACGGGCTAGAGATTTGACCGGATTGAGGTGAGTAATGATTGTAAATGATTTCCTGAGGGTATGAAACCTTGGATTGCACATCGTTGTGCTATATTGAGGTGACGCACACGCTAGATGACGAGCGTGAGGTCGTGCATTATTGGGGATTGCGACTTAGTCCATCCCGAATGACTGTTTTACCGCGTATTTGACTGAAAACTATTTGCTATCATCATGTTTTGGGCTGAATGCCATATTTGGGCTTCGTGTCAACTATTTGAACCCTTAGGGAATTTTTATTGATATTTCCTCACTATTTTTATTTTACTCACTGAGTTGGAGTATTCACTTTACTCCCTACACCCCATGTGCAGATTCAGGCGGTGCTGATCTTGCTAGCGAGAGTTGAGAGCTCCCGGCAGACTTCGGAGTTCACGAGGTAGCTGCTTGGCGTCCGCAGTCCCATGTTTCTATGATGACCCGGACGGTCGTCTTAAGAATTTACGCCCCGATCCCCTATTAACTACTTTCCCCGTGTTTATTTTTGCTATTTTCATTTTTCGGGATGTTCGGTTGTGAGTTTCGGAGAGATTTGGGACATTTAGTCTCTAAATGAGAGCTTAAGTGTCGGAAAGTTGACCGTAGTCGGAACAGTGTGAAGACGGCCTTAGAATGGAAATCTGACGGTTCCGTTAGCTTCGTTGGGTGATTTTAGGCTTAGGGGCATATTCATATTGTGTTTTGGAGGTCCGTAGCTAATTTAGGCTTGAAATGCTGAAAGGTTAAATTTTGAAGTTTCCGGTTCGATAGTGAGATTTTGATCTGAGGGTCAAAATGTAATTCCGGAAGTTGCAGTAGCTCCATAGTGTTGAATGTGATGTGTGTGCAAAATTTCAGGTCATTCGGACGAGGTTTGATAGACCTTTTGATCGAAAGTGTATTTTTAGAGTTTTTGGAATTCTTAGGCTTGAATCCCATGAAAAATAGGTGTTTTGATGTTGTTTTGGACGTTCCGAAGGTTGGAACAAGTTTGAATGAAGTTATGGGATATGTTGGTAGGTTTGGTTGAGGTCTCGGGGGCCTCGGGATGTTTTCAGATGGTTGACGTAAAGATTTTTGGAATTTTGGAGTTCCAGCTTCAGCTGTTCTTCTGTCATAACCGCACCTGCGAGTGTGGGACCGCATGTGCGGAGCTGCAAAAGCGGCGGATCTATCGCAGAAGCGGAAATGGGGAAGTTCGACAGGGACCGCAGAAGGGGTAGGATTTTCGCAGGAGCGGTACCGCATCTGCGGATGGGGAGTCGCAGATGCGGAAGATTGGTTTTAAGTGAGAAGTCGCAAATGACCCGTGTTATACAAAAGCGGGACCGCATATGTGGTAACAACTAGGCAGAAATATGAAATTTCGAGGCTTTAGTTTCAAAAGTTGGAAATTTGATTTGGAGCTCGGGAGAGGGCAATTTTGGGAGGAAATTTAAGAGGAGATTATTGGGTAACAATTCTTTAACCCTTTCTAGTTATATTCCATAAATCTATAGTTAGTTTCATCATTTAATTTCGGATTGGAGATAAAAATTGGGGAAAAGTTCTTAGACCTAGAATTCGACTTTTGATTGGGAATTTGACCTTAGATTTGGATAATTTTGGTATGCATGAACTCGTGAGAGTATGAGGATTCTGAAAATATGAAATTTACCTGATTCCAAGACATGGGACCGAGGGGTGTTTTGGTCATTTTACCTAATTTCGCGTATTAGCTTAGAACTTAATTGCAGAATCAGTTACTTGAAGTGTTATTTACATTATGCAATTGAATTTAATAGATTTGGGCCATTTGGAGTCGAGTACTCGTGGCAAGAACGTGGTCTCGGGTTGATTATTGAGCCGGTTCGAGGTAAGTGGCTTGTCTAACCTTGTGTGGGGGACCTTCCCCGTAGGATTTGGTATATTTGATGTTTGAAATGCCTTGTATGTAAGGTGACGAGTGCGTACTTGAGCTAATTGTTGAAAATCCGGTTTTCTTTAAGTAAATTTCAATTGTGTTCCTTTTCCTATTTTATTTTACTTGCAATTTAAACCTGCTGTTAGCTTAGAAAAAGCATGTTTAGTTGACTTATTTGTTTGTTTGCTTAAACTGCCTTAATTGAATTATGTGAAGCATGTTAGATTAGGATTACCTGTTTACTTGATACGAAATTGAGCTTAATTGAGTATTCTTGTGTTGCAGCTGTGTGTTTTGTTTTGGGACTACGGGACGGCATCCCGAGAGATCCCCTGTATGTATTTATGAATTGGACTGAGGTGCGGGATACCGAGAGATCCCTGGCACGTATATTGAAGATTCCAAGAGATCCTCGGGATATCGAGAGATCCCTAGCACGTATATTGAGGATACCAAGAGATTCTCGGGATACCAAGAGATCCCTAGCATATATTGAGAATACCGAGAGATCCTCGGGATACCAAGAGATCTCTGGCATATATTGAGGGTACTAAGAAATCCTCGAGATACTGAGAGATCCCCGGTTATTTCCTTGTGATTGTTTTTGCCTCTGTTTCATTTATTAAATTCCTTGTTTTCCTGTATTAAATTCCTAGTGTTAGTTTTCGACTATACTTCTTATCTTATACTATCATATCTTATATTTTTATTTTATCTCAGTAGGGCCCTAACCTTCCTCATCACTACCCGACAAAGGTTAGGCTTGACACTTACTGAGTACCACTGTGGTGTACTCATGCCCTTTCTGCGCATGTTTTTCATGTGCAGATCTAGGTGCCTTGACTCAGACTTACCATCCTTGAGGCGTGGCGACCCTTCGGAGACTTCGAGGTATATCTGCCGCGTCCGCAGACCGAGGAGTCTCTCTCTATTCTCTCTTGTAGTTACAACCCTTATGTATTTACTTGTTTTAGACTATTCTGGAGTTAGAGTACAATGTAATATCCTTAGCTTGCGATTCATGGGTTTTGGGAGAGATATATATTGGATTTGAGAGTTATATTTTGTATGCCGAGCGACACTTTTAAAACGCTGTTTTATTACATTATTTCTGTTTTAAATTGTATTCTTCCGTAAATTGGTTTATCTTCTGCGTTTTAAGCTTACCTAGTCGTAGAGAGTAGGTGCCGTCATGATGGTTCACAGAGGGCGAACCAGGGTCGTGACAAGTTGGTATCAGAGCTCTAGGTTCATAGGAGTCATGGATCACAAGTCGGTTTATTAGAGTCTCGCTGATCGTTACGGAGACATTTGTACTTATCTACGAGAGGCTATGTAACCGTTAGGAAAATTTCACTTCATTTGATTTCCTTGTTGTGCGAGATTTTGATATCATAATCTAAACTTCTGTCTTCTATTCTCTTAAATATGGTGAGGACATGCGCTACCCGAGATAATCAGGCACCCGTGCCCCCTACTACAACCGTCAGAGGCCGGGGTCGGGGTAGAGGCCGAGGACGCACACGTGGTGCAGCCAGAGTACCTATGCGAGCTACCACCGAGGTACCACCAACAGATTCAGCCGGAGTTCAGGCACCTGATACGCCTACTGCTACTACTACTCCAGAACTTCAGGAGAATCTGGCACAGTTCATGAGCATGTACACCACTTTGGCTCAGGCATGGTTGCTTCCCCTTGCTGTAGCTACATTTTAGGCCGGGGGAGGAGCACAGACTCCCGCCGCCCGCACTCCTAAGCAGCGAGTGCATGTTGAGCAGGTCCCTGAGATTATTCCCGTACAACCTGCAGTCCGAGATCAGCCCAAGGACAGGGCAGTGACTTTTGAGGATGAGCAGCTGAGGCTTGAGAGCTTCAAGAAATACAAGCCTCCTGTATTAAGTGGTCTAGCATCGGATGATGCTATGGGATTTCTAGACGACTGTTACCGCATTCTCTGTACCATGGGCATATCAGGATCGAGCGGGGTTTCCTTCACTACTTTCCCGCTTCGAGGGGCCACCTATGAGTGGTGGCACATCTATGAGTTAGATAGTCCAGATGAAGCTGCTTCACTAACTTGGACTCAGTTTTCAGATCTGTTCCTGAGAGAGTATGTTCCTCAAAGCCTCAGTGACGCATGGCGCGCAGAGTTTGAGCATTTGCGCCAGGGTACTATGACTGTCTCAGAGTATGTTGTCCGTTACACTAGTTTGGATAGACATGCCCCAGCCTTGGTTTCTACTATTCGCGAGAGGGTTCGCCGGTTTATTGAGGGCTTATTCCCAGCATCAGGTCTAGCATGGCTCGTGAGTTGGAGATGGATATTTCTTATCAGCAGGTGGTGATAATTGCTAGGAGGATTAAGGGTATACATGCTAGGGAGAGAGAGGAGAGGGAGGCCAAGAGGTCTCGAGAGTCGGGCCATTTCTCTGGTGCCCGTGCCTTAGCAGCAAGTCGTCATGGTAGGGGTTATATGAGTCACCCTGTCTATTCAGCTCTTCCAGCAGCCAACAATATTCCAGCTCCTTCTCGACCTTAGGAGCCTTATTATGCACATATGGTATCTAGCGTGCCTCCTGAGCCGGGTGCTTTCAGAGGTCAGTCTATCAGACCTGGCCCGAGCTATTCACAACCACGAAGTCCTCCTAGAGCTTGTTTTGAGTGTGGTGACACACACCATGTGGTGAGGGATTGCCCTAGACTTGGGAGGAGTGCACCTCCATAGACTTCTCAGCCATAGCGTGCCCCACAGAGTTCTCAGGTTATGGTTACAGCTCCAGTTGCTACCCCACCTGCTCAGCCAGCTAGAGGTGGAGGTCGGGGAGGTAAAAGTCGCCCTAGAGGAGGACGCCAGCCCAGATACTATGCCCTTCCTGCCCGTACCGAGGCTGTTGCCTCCGATTCTGTCATCATAGGTATTATATTAGTCTATCACACAGATGCATCGGTTCTATTTGATCTAGGCTCCACTTACTCTTATGTGTCTTCTTATTTTGCTCCGCATTTGGGTGTATCTCTGGATTCTTTGAGTTCCCCTGTTTATGTTTCTACTCCTATGGGAGATTCTCTTGTTGTGGACCACATTTATCGGTCATGTTTGGTTGCTCTTAGTGGTTTTGAGACCAGAGCCGATTTATTATTACTCAGCATGGTAGATTTTGATATAATCTTGGGTATGGAATAGTTGTCACCCCATTATGCTATTCTTGATTTTCATACCAAAACCGTGACGCTGGCTATGCCAGGTGTACCGCGTGTTGAGTGGAGGGGTACTTTAGATCATACTCACAGTAGAGTTATTTCTTTTATTAAAGCTCAGCATAAGGTTGAGAAGGGGTGTGACGCGTATTTATCTTATTGAGAGATGTTAGTATTGATACCCCTTTGGTTGATTCAGTCTCATTAGTACGGGATTTTCCCTATGTGTTTCCAGCTGATCTTCTAGGTATGCCGCCTAATAGAGATATTGATTTTGGCATTGATCTGTTGCCGGCACTCAGCCCATTTTTGTTCCTTCGTATCGTATGGCTCCTTTTGAGTTGAAGGAGTTGAAGGATCAGTTGCAGGAATTGCTTGATAAGGGTATTCGGCCCAATGTATCACCTTGGGGTGCTCCTGTCTTGTTTTTGAAGAAAAAATAAGGTTATATGCGTATGTGTATTGATTATCGCCAGTTGAACAGAGTTACAGTTAAGAACCGATATCATTTGCCACGTATTGATGATCTGTTTGACCAGCTTTAGGGCGCACAAGTGTTTTCTAAGATTGACTTATGCTCAGGTTACCATCAGTTGAAGATTCGGGAGCCAGATATCCTGAAGATTGCTTTCAGGACTCGGTATGGTCATTACGAGTTCCTTGTTATGTCATTTGGGTTGACCAATGCCCCAACAACCTTTATGAACTTGATGCACAGTGTGTTCCGGCCGTATCTTGACTCGTTCATCATTGTCTTTATTGATGATATTCTGGTGTATTCCCGGAGTCGGGAAGATCATGAGCAACACCTGAGGGTTGTGCTTCAAACTCTGAGAGAGAAGAAGTTATATGTTAAGTTCTCTAAATGTGAGATTTGGTTGGATTTAGTGGCATTCTTAGGCCACGTGGTATCGAGTGAGGGTATTCAGGTGGATCCGGGAAAAATAGAGGCCGTGCAGAGTTGGCCCAGACCATCCTCAGCTATAGAGATTCGCAGTTGCTTTGGCTTGGCGGGTTACTACCATCGTTTTGTGGAGGGGTTTTCATCGACTGCAGCCCCTATGACCAGGTTGACCCAGAAAGGTGCTCCATTCCAGTGTACAGAGAAGTGTGAGGCGAGCTTTCAGAAGCTCAAGACAACTTTGACTACAACCCTAATTTTGATACTGCCAATAGGTTCGGGGTCTTATACGGTCTATTGTGATGCCTCGAGGATAGAACGGTGTTGATGTAGGTCGGTAGGGTGCTTGCCTATGCATCCAGACAGTTGAAGGTACATGAGAAGAATTACCCTGTCCACGACCTTGAGTTAGCTGCCATTGTTCACGCCCTGAAGATCTGGCGCCATTACTTATATGGGGTTTTTTGTGAGATTTATACTGATCATCGAAAAGTAAAAGGATCTAAATTTGCACCAGAGGAGGTGGTTAGCATTGCTAAAGGACTATGATATCACTATTTGTATCAACGGGCAAGGACAATGTAGTGGTTGATGCTTTGAGACACCGGACAGAAAGTTTGGGGAGTTTGGCTTATTTACCAGCATCGGAGAGACCTATGGCGATGGATGTTCAGGCCTTAGCCAGCTAGTCTGTGAGATTGGATCTTTCGGAGCCTAGTCGGGTTCTAGCTTGCGTGGTTTCTCGGTCTTCCTTATTTGATCGTATCAGGGAGCGTCAGTATGATGACCCTTATTTGCTTGTCCTCAAGGACAAAGTTCAGCACGGTGATGCCAAAGATGTGACTATTGGCGATGACGGTGTATTGAGGATGCAGGGTCAGATTTGTGTACCCAATGTTGATGGGCTTCGGGAGTTGATTCTGGAGAAGGCCCATAGCTCGTGGTATTCCATTCATCCGGGTGCCGCGAAGATGTATCAGGATTTGAGGCAGCACTACTGGTGGAGGCGAATGAAGGAGGACATAGTTGGATTTGTAGCTCGGTGCCTCAACTGTCAGCAGGTGAAGTACGAGCACCAGAGATCGGGTGGATTGCTTCAGCAAATAGAGATTTTGGAGTGGAAGTGGGAGCGAATCACCATGGACTTTGTAGTTGGGCTCCCGCGAACTTTGAGAAAGTTCGATGCTATTTAGGTAATTGTGGATCGGCTGACCAAGTCCGCTCACTTTATTCCTATGTGTACTACTTATTCCTCGGAGCGACTGTCGGAGATCTATATCCAGGAGATTGTTTGCTTGCATGATATTCCAATTTTCATCATTTCAGATAGAGGTACTCAGTTTACATCACGATTCTAGAGAGTCGTTCAGCATGAGTTGGGTACTTGGGTAGAGTTGAGTACAACATTTTACCCTCAGACGGACGGATAGTCCGAGCGCACTATTTAGATTCTTGAGGATATGCGCAGTGCGTGTGTGATCGAGTTTGGAGGGTCTTGGGATCAGTTCTTGCCATTGGCAGAGTTTTCTTACAATAACAGCTATCAGTCCAGCATTCAGATGGCACCGTATGAGGCTTTATATGGTAGACGGTGTAGATCCCCGGTGGGTTGGTTTAAGCTGGGTGAGGCCAGATTATTGGGCACAGACTTGGTTCAGGATGCTTTGGAGAAGGTCAAGGTGGTTCAGGATAGACTCTGTACAGCCCAGTCAAGATAGAAGAGTTACGCGGACCGGAAGGTTCGTGATGTTTCCTATATAGTTGGAGAGTGGGTTCTGCTTCGGGTTTTACCTATAAAATGGCGTTATGAGATTTGGGAAGAAGGGAAAGTTGAGTCCGAGGTCTATTGGGCCTTTTGAGATATTTAGGCGTATTGGGGAGCTTGCTTATGAGCTTGCCTTACCTCCCAGCTTGGCAGAAGTTCATCCGGTATTCCATGTCTTGATGCTCCAGAGGTATCACGACGATCCATCGCACGTGTTGGATTTCTGTTCGGTCTAGTTGGACAAGGATCTATCTTATGTTGAGGAGCCAGTGGCAATATTGGAAAGGTAGGTTAGAAAGCTGAGGTTAAAGAACATTGCATCACTAAAGGTTCAGTGGCTGGGTCAGCTGGTCGAAGAGGCGACCTGGGAGACCGAGCAGGATATGCGTAGCCGTTACCCTTATCTTTTCACTACTTCAGGTATGTCTCTATGATCGTTCGAGGACGAACAAATATTTAAGTGTAGGAAGATATGACGACCCAGCCGGTTGTCTTAATAATTTATGCCCCGATCCCCTATTAACTACTTTCCCTATTTTTATTTATGCTATTTTGATTTGCCAGGATGTTCGGTTGTGAGTTTCAGAGAGTTTTGGGACATTTAGTCCCTAAATGAGAGCTTAAGTGTTAGAAAGTTGACCATAGTTGGAACAGTGTGAAGACGGCCTTGGAATGGAAATTTGATGGTTCCGTTAGCTTCGTTGGGTGATTTTGGGCTTAGGGGCATGTATGCGGCAAAATCAGAGGACTTGATTTCTCGCTATCAAGTCACTTTGGAAGAACGCCTCGAGACCACGAGGATGGGAGGCCACGACCGAGTTCCCGACCTCGGGGCTGGTCGAGGCCCGACTCAGAGAAAATGGAGATCGAAGCCAGGACAGAAGGGAAGCTCCCAAGGCACACGGCTAAGTCTGACAGGGCCGGCCTATCCAGAGCCTATGCTGAGTCATCGCGTCAAACCATCCCGTCTCCATACTTTGTAATTAATGCCCATGTGCTTGTAGCCGAGTTCCCCTCCTATATAAAGGGGACTCACGCTACCTTGTAATGGGCTGACGGTGCTCCATCTCTCCACAAGTTCCATAATATCTCTCTATCTCTCTCTCTTTTCTTTCTAAACTTGTTCGTTCTCACTGGCCCGAGGCCATCCTAATATCTATCGCTCTCTTACTTGTTCTCCATCATATAGCTTAGTATTGGTCGTAATGAGCCTTGTTTAATTATAACCTCAAATGTTATCCTATCCCTGACTATCCCCGATAGCTCGAGCTCGACCCCGAGGTCCCCCATCGACCCGGCCTATATTCGGGCAGAAGGCCCTTCTCAACTCGCATTTAATCTTTAAAGTTCATATTATTAGCATCAACTGCTCTAACAACTAGCTCGGGAATAGATCACGTATTTTTAGAATCCTATTTACAATTTAATTGTTGTTACCATTTACATGGTAAACAGTTTGGCGCCCATCCGGGGCTAAAAATAATAGTGATTATTTCCTTGCTGGTTTCATTGCACAAACGCACATTATCCTTCACGCCTTTTCTTGTCCAAAATCCTTTGATTTTAGGTCAAAATGTCTGGCTCGGTAAATGGACTCGAGAATGACAACCTCGAAAACCACGGGGAAAATGGCGTGGATGTCCCGGTCATCAGAGCACCACTACAAAATCTCGATAATGCGCCCAGACTGATTCTAGCGGATGCGGACTCACAGGACGCACAACAGGTCAACGAGGCCCCGCACACCGATAGGAGAATTCAGCATATCGACCAACAGGAAGCCCAACAAACCCCAGCTCAGGAAACATAGGAAGTTAGTCTTCATGACATTTTTGAAATATTGTAGGCACAGCAATTGGCTATTGCTCAGGTGCAGAGCCATTTGGGGACCCCCAGCACAGTAGCACCAGAAATGGCTCCCTACGCCGAACGATTACCCAAAAGATCAAGCGACAACGAACTGATAACAGACTCCGCCACAACGAAGCCGCTAGAGGATCTCTCCAAGGGAATCGAGTCAGGTTCATGGAGGTTCATACAAGTTATCTCCCGGGGAAGCGTTCCCAAAACCTGCTTCACGGAAATTCAGAACGCCGGAACTCCCTAGGTGCGATAGGACCTTGGGTCCCGACGAGCGCACCACCGCTTACACATGTGCGGAAAAAGGCAGCGACCCTCAAGATGATGAGCTTGAGCCCATCTCGTTGAAGAAGTTTGGGGAAACACTCTCGAAAGAAACCATGATGTGGCGCCGCAGTCTAGTGCCTGACCTCACAAACTCGCTTACCGCGCCAGCAGATTCCTCCGTAGAAGCACATGCCGACGCCATTGAAGCAGTAACGGAAGAGCCCGGCACATCGAAGGCCGAACAAAGAGAGAATGAAACATCACAGGAAGTCGTGCCTCATCCCATGATAGGACGAATGAGATCGCTCCCAGTTTCAGATGACCGAGCAACCCAGGCCCTATCCCAAAGTTTAAACTAATCATGCCCAACGACTGCGATCATTTCAAATGAAGCTTCATTAGATACCCACCCAAGACCTGGTCGGATGCCCGTACCCGGCACCTGCCACGAATCAGGGCCACAGACAATCATCCGGGAGCCTCTACGGGCCCGGTGTACCCAAGCAGGCTCCCAACAAAGAAACTAATGCCTAACAGATGGAGGTACCATCCATGCACCGCGAATAGGAGGAACGCCACAAGATGCAACCTACCTCACAACGGTAGGGAAATAGTTCGAGGGCAACGTCCTCGAGGAACCTTCAGTTGAATCGGATTCGAAGAGGCACAACTAGAAGAGGAACCCCGCTCAATGGAGTACAATTTCAACATTGCTATACAAATATCATAATCACCATAATCGAAACCAAGGACACCGAACGGCTCAGGACTATTCGACCAAGACCCTTTCAAACGAACCACAACCCGACGTGGGGACCACAGAGCGCGCGCGGCCACGAGGTCAAAAATGGCCACCAGCTCAGAGGGATGACAGCCGTGCTACTCAATAAAAATCACCGCGGAGTACCATCGAATGGTCAGGCTCGAGTCCAGCCCTAGGGGAAGAGGGTAACCGAGGATGATGAAGCGAACAAACCACGACGTATTACCACGACAACGTAGGAGCGACGACACCCTCCAGGGACTCATAAAATGGGAAGTAAAAATGTTCGCCGTCAGGAAAAAATGGGTCCAGGGAAATATTTGGGAGGACACCCTTATACCCAGGGAAAAGGGAATCGAGACTCCGCCCCGGCATCACACAGACGCATTGGTAACCCTCTCCCTCATTTGATCTATTTTGAATAAAACGTGTGTTCATGAATTCAGGCGGTTCGGTCACATGCAACAACGACATCGAACTAAGTCAGTGGGGCGGTCCAAACTAACGAACCAAATTGCCCATGTATCCTGAATCCCCGGAGAATTCCAAATGACAAATTGCCACAAAGACCATTCTCTTGATATAGCCCGTCTGAGCTCGAGCCGGGATGTAGAGCTCTGTAACATCGGAGGAGGTGCAAAGCACGGGCATCTTATTAAGACGACTGTCGGCACACCACCCGGAGACAGCGTCGGCCCCATTTTTTCAAAAGCATGAAACCCCTCGCAAAGGGCAGAACTAAAATAAGTTGACAGAAAGCAATACACAACTCATAGACTAGAGCCGAAATAGTTAAAATACAATATGCCTAAGGGCACAACACAAATTCCACTATCGCCAGCCAAGTAAGCCTCCAGGCCACCCACCTGTAAGGTCACTTCGACCCAAAGCACAAAAGGCCATTGCTGTCCGCCCATACAGGCAGGATAAAACATGAGGGTCAATTGAACGTCGAGTCGCAACGCGACTCGGAGACGGGACTCAAAATGGTTAAACTACAATATTCCTAAGGGCACGGTATAAATGCCACTATCGCCAGCCGAGTGAGCCTCCGGGCCACCCACCTGTAAGGCCACTTCGATCCTAAGCACAAAAGGCCATCACCGTCCGCCCATGCAGGCAGGATAAAACATGAGGGTCAATTTGAACCTCGAATCGCAACGCGACTCGGAGACTGAACCCAAAATAGTCGAAACGACAAATTCCCAAGGGCAAGAAATGGGAACAATTACTACCTGCCCGCATGGGCATAGATGATTTAATGGCAGGAAAGCTCGAGTCAAAGCCTAACTCGGAGACTGAGCCTAAACAACAGGCCAAAGCACGGAGGCCCCAACACCCGCTCACGTCAAGGATCGCACTTAAGAGCCCTCAGGCCTATCCGATCAGTTCAGGACCTACGAGGATCCCGCCAAACACTGAAACCAACCTGCTTAGTCAAAAGCAATAACATAAAAGAGATGCGGGATAAATAAAGCTTCAAGTTTCCTCTTATCTTACATACACAAAGAAAAAAAAAAGGGCATACTCTACATCTACAGGCATGCTCTACATTTATCAAATACAAAGCGACAAAACGGCGAAATCTACACTCCGCTCCAAAGGGCTACAACTTGCTGGGTTCACTCTTCGCCTCATCAGCAAGAAGTGACCACGCGTCACGCTCGTCCACCCTTGCTCGAGCCAATTCCTCTAGGAGAACAAAGCACCCCGCACCGATCTCCTCGAGTACTTCTCTTCGGGATCTGCAACAAACATATTCATCAATCCTCTTCTCCCGGTCGAGGGCTCGCTTCAGCTCGGCTTGAGCGTCCGCAACGTCTTTCATTCAAATCACCATCTCCTGATCAGCCTTGGTTTGGCTTAGTGCCGCTTCAGCTCGGGCATCAATTATCTCAGCCCTCATCTTCAAGAGGTCAGATTCGAGTTTCCCGATCATATCCGCTTGAAATTTGACATTATCACAAGCCAAGGGGAGTTGGACTTCGAAGGCGAGGACCTTGGCTGAGGCGCATGTCTCCTTTAAAGCTTGAGCTTGCACCTGAGCCCTTAGCTCACCACAGGCAGTTCTGATGCGGTCGATGTCGCCCTTGAGGTATTCCAAAGCCTCCGTCTTTTTCTGCAACTAATATAACAAAAGGGGGGTTAACCTTGAGGGCCAAAGAGAGCAAAGCATGAGCTGCAAAAGGTTACCTGCTCCATCAAATAGTGTCACACTTCCTTTTTCATACCCCGAGAAGGGTATAAGGGAGTTTTTTCCAATTTAAGTGACAATCAAAATAGGATTATTATTTAAAAATCAGAGTCACCACTTGGGATAATTTATGGTGTCCCAGGTCACCGATTTAGAATCCCGAATCGAGGAAGATTTGACTCTGTTTATGTCTGCGAACACATAAATTCGGGTAAGGAATTCTGTTAACCCGGGAGAAGGTGTTAGACATTCCCGAGTTTCGTGGTTCTAGCACGGTGGCTCAACTATTATTATTGGCCTAATTATTTGATTTTAAAACACTTTTAAACCTATGTGCATTTTTAACCTTTTAGCCACTTTTAATTATTTTAAAATGCTTTTAGGGAGATTCAACATTATTTAAAACATGTCTTTAACCACGCCACATGAAATGCACCCGCGGTTTGCGACACGTTCTATTTAACTTTGTTAAGAATTGAATTTGGGTCACATGAAATGTGCACTCGAGGTTAATAGTTAAAAGAAAGTCAATTTAAAGAACGCGCCTAAAGCAACTACGAAGGTTCAAATTAATAACAAAGTTTGCGAGGGCCATGGAAAATTCAATTGATGGCACACCTCGATTTTAAAAAGAATTAGTATAAATTACATGAGGGCCATGGGTTATTTAATGAAAATGGCACACCTCAAATTTCTATAAAAGCTAGCTAGTTTTACGAGGGTCATGGACTTAAAGATTATATTTGGCACGGCACGCCTCAATCTAGGCCCAAATCAATCAAAGAAACACCTTGGGTTCTTTATCAAATATCAAACCAATTATTAAGAGGCCTAATTACTGAAACAAGTACAGTTGAACAAATTCCTATCAACACCTTAATAATTAAAACCAAAATCACATGGCCAATATCAGAACCCATATCCAACTTCACGATGCCCATTATTGTTCAATGGCCCATATTTGACCATCTAATGCTAGTCTAAAATGATTGGCTAACCAAGAGAAGCTAACAGCTAATATGAAACTAAGTTTCAGGCAAAGATACCTTAACACATAAATAGCAAAAAAGGAACAGTAGGCAAGCATAGAAACAAAAATTATCATCAGCCAAGACTAGTATTTCATTCAAGCACAAAATCATAGCATTTGAACATTAAATCAACATTAATCGAGGTTGACACAAGAAATGAACCTAAAATATGAATCTGAACTTTCAATTGTTCAACAGCTTCACAATTCAAAATTGAACTAGGCTGCAGACGAACAACTTGACTGAAGCTTGACAACCTCGAACCAAAACCCGCTAATGTTCCTCTTGACCCATGACTCCAATGGACGACCATTGTCACCTAAAATTTTACCGGCAACTCGATTGGATTTCGGTGTAGTATTTCGACTCGTTTTTGGGTGGTTATGGACTGCTTTTCGAGCTGATTTTAGAACTGTTTTGTACTGTTTTTCGCTACATCTTTTGAGTATTTTGAACTGGTCTTCGGCTCATTTGATGGGCTGGTTTGGGACTGATTTGCTAGAGGATTTTGTCAAGGTTCTCTTATGGGGTTGGCTGTTGCTTTGTCAAGAGAGATGGGGGTTATTTTTGAAGAAGATGGTGTTGAGATGAGGGGTCCTTTTCTGATTTCTTGTGTGCCGAAGAACAGGGGCTCGTTTTGATGATAAGGACGACCCTGTTGAAGAAGCAGCAGCGTTTGGTGGAGAAGACGACCGAGGGGGGTGGGTGGGATCTTTTGAGAATTGCGGCTAGAAGCTTTTTCAGTCTTTTGGTCTTTAGGGCGTTAATTTATTTTAGGTCGTGGCACTTATTTAGGAATTAGGTACTAATATATAGGGGTAGGAATTAGGTTAGGGATATGGGCTTAGGGATTATGGGCTTGGTAATTATAGGCTAGGTTCAAAAATTAGACCAAAAAATGGGTTGCTTGAGCCCAATTTTTATTCTTTCCCCGCGAACGAGACTAAAAATACGATCTCATTTATTAATTAATCCTACTTAAGTAAAATAACTATTAAAATAAGACTGACTGCTAAAACAAAACTATTTTTGGTATTTTTCAAGATTAAAAATGACTAAAAAACATTAATGAAACTATTTTTTTCGTAATTTTTATTTTCTTGTAATAAAATAAAGTAAAAGAGTCAAAATTAGTTGAAATAGCGATATTAAGCCTAAATTAAATATTTACATGCTAAAATATAAAAAATCTTGGGGAGGGTCAAAAATCACATGTCTACAACTGCCCCTCTTTGACTGGAAATACGAAGTATTTTTAGACAAAGAATGACTAGACATGTTTTTTGACCCGACCCTTATTTAGGGATACCAAAACTAAGACAAAGGGGAATGTAACCGAGCTCTGGTATCTCAGCTTCCTACATATCCTTGGCTATAAAGGAATACGGCCATGTGTAGTTCAGAAGTATAAACAGTGATGGAGTATACTGAGGTGGAGAGTTGATCAAGGTGCCGTTCTGCCAAGGTTCCGGTCCGCGGTCCTGTTATTACATCAAAAATCAAAAAATGAAAAAGGCTAGCTAATCCTGTCAACTACGAGTTACAAGATTCCTATCTATAAGTCTTCTGAAGCTTGATCTTGAGTCTTGAATGGTTCTTCATGCAGACTTTGGATTTGAACCTTGACGCTTGCTAGCTGCAGGTGCTAGTTCATTCTTCTTCAGATTTTCAGATCAAAATCGGGCATACCATGCTTGTAACTTCACACATGTCTTGAGCAGCTCACATCTTTCATCAACTTCTGCATTTGGATTCACTTCTTGCCTTTCTTTTCTTTTTTTTTTTGTTCTGGATTATGACTAACTTCCGTTGATCATCTCGGACTATTGACTCACATTCTTACCACGAGCTTCTTTCGTTGCTGACTTGAATTGCATTCTGAAGTAAATTCTCTTATTCTCCAGGTAGGCACCTGATTGCCAATATTAGAACTATCTTCCTTTGAAACTTGGACTGTCTTCTCCTTGTGCTCCAGGTGGGTGCTTGATTGCCAATACTTGCACTGTTTTTCCTCGAAACTTGAACTGTTTTCCCTTTTTTCCAAGTGGGTGCCTGATTGTTGAACATGAACCGTCTTCCTTTAAACATTGCTGATTTCCTTTTGTTCTCCAAGCGGGCTCCTGATTACCAACATTTACACGGTTTTCCCTCGAAACTTGAATTGCTTCCCTTTGTTCTCCAGGTGGGCTCCTGATTACCAACACTCGAATTTCTTTTCCCTTTGTTCTCCAGGTGGGCTCCTGATTACCGACACTTGAATTGCTTTTCCTTTTTTCTCCAGGTGGGCTCCTAATTTCCAACACTTGAACTGCTTTCCCTTTGTTCTCCAGGTGTGCTCCTGATTATCGACACTTGAATTGCTTTTTCCTTTGTTCTCCAGGTGGGCTCCTGATTACCGACACTTGAACTGTTTTCCCTTTGTTCTCCAGGTGGGCTCCTGATTACCGACACTTAAATTTCTCCTCCCTTTGTTCTCCAGGTGGGCTCCTGATTACCAACACTCGAATTGTTTTTACCTTTGTTCTTCATGTGGGTACCTGATTGCTTGGGCCTGAACTACTTTCCATTCTTGAAACTCGTGTTGTCTTCCCTTGCTCTCCAGGTGGGTGCCTGATTTCAGCAAACCAGACAAAACAAAAGAATTTTCTGCCCCAGTTTGATATTGGGGACATCTGTGAGTGTTAACCGATTCTTGTTATCAAAATAAATTCTAAGCTAAATTCCCTTATCCTGAAAATTTTAATCCAAGTCTTGTCTCAAAAGTGAAAAAATTTAAATGCTGAATTATACTTTCCAAAAGTAGAACTTACACTAAATCTTGTTAACTATGAAGGTCTTAAAATTTAACTAGGTACTGTAAGCACGTGATTTTTGACCCTCCCCGAGAATTTTCACATTTTTAGCATGAATATGTGAAATTGGGTCTAGTATAGCTATTTTAACTATTTTTACTTTATTTCGTTGCAAAAAGAAAATTTCAAAAAATATATATATAAATTTTAGTTTATGTATCTCTCATAAACTTGAAAAATACAAAAATTGTACTTTATTTTGGTACTTTATATAAATTCGAAAATTACAAAAAATATAGTTCTATTAATGTTTGCAGTCATTATAATTTTGAAAAATACAAAAATATTACTTCATATTTTTGTCTTTATTAAAGAACGAAAATTACAAAAAAATAGTTTTATTAATATTCTATAGTCATTTTAACTTTGAAAAAATACAAAAAAACATTACTTCATATTTTATCTTAATATTTAAAAACGAAAATTACAAAAAAATAGTTTTATTAATATTTTGTAGCTATTTTAAATCTTGAAAAATATTTAAAAAAAGATATAGTTTTGTTTAAATACTAGTCTTATTTTTGGTAGTTATTTTGCTTACATAGGACTAGTTAAGCAACGTGTTCCTATTTCTCGGGTCCCGGCAAAAGAATAATATTCGGGTTCAAACTACCCGGTTTTAGGCCTAATTTTCGGACCTAGCCCATAATAAACCGTGTCCAGGACACGTGGGGAACCCCACCACGTGTGGGGGACATATGCCTCGAACCCCACCACGCGTGGGGCTCATTTTCATGGGCATTGTATTACAAAAACACGGACAAAAGCATAAAAGGACTGGGGGAATTTTGAAAAGAGGAGGATTTTGGAATTTTAAAAGAAGAAAACGAGTACTGTTCCTCCTTCTTCCTCCTGGGCAAAACGAAGAAAACCCTACTGACCTGGACGAACGCCAAGAATACCACCAAACGAAACCAGCCCTTCCACCACCCAAAAACCACCATAAGCAACACCTCCATCACCACCCGTCACCTTCCCCGACGCCGGAACAGCAACCTCTAGCTCCACCGCGTCAACCACTGACCAACATCACCAAACGCCCACCTCCATTGACGCCGGCACCTCCACTGTCGCACCAAACAGTCCACCAAAACCTCCGACCCTAAACCATCGTCAAACAACCAACCCTACTACCCGCGACGACCAGTCGAAGACCGGACCCCTAACCATCGTCGAGGACTGTATCCTCGTCTTCTTCCTGAAGAAGAAAGGAAAAAACCCTACTGTCAAAAACAACCATCCGCAACCCTCCCCCTCGTCGGAGCCCTTCACCACAACCAGCCTCCCATCATCACCTCCAACGACCCCTTTGTTGCAGCTTCTCGCAACAGTTGCTGCGTCGAAAAAATACAGCAGTTGTTGCTGCGTCGCTGCGTTGCTGAGTAGCTCAGCCGTTGCTTCAGTCCGGTGAGGTTGTTTTGTTCGTCGAGGTCCGGTACGTCGAGGCGCTGTCCGAGGTTCCGTCGTTGTTCTTCGTTCAGAAAGGTCCTGCTTAAGTTCCGTCGGAATCGTGTTTGTCGTCCTGAGTTGGCCGAGGTTCAAAGGTTAGTAAACCTCGATGTATTAGATAAAGGAACTTTACATTAAATGTTCGAAGATGCAATATTAAGATTGGTATGGAAATTTTCTGCCTATGTTTCATTGTCTGCATTGTGGTTCATTTTCATGTTATGTTATTCTTGTTTATTTGATGTCATGTAATTAAGTTTGACTAGTTGTTCTATGACACAAGTTTGACGTTAATTTGTTCATCCTTTACTTCGCTTAGTTCATTCAAAAAATTTTATTATTAGTACATGTTATTACTAATCCCGAAATACTCATTCGCTAAAACTCTTTTATTAAACTTCTAACAAGTTATGAGATTTTAGTTGTAAAGAAGCTGTAAGGTTTAGTATGGTTAAAAGCGTAAAAATGGCATCCCTTTAAAAATATAAAAAAAAAAAATAAGTAATAATAATAAAAAAAATAAAATGAGACGAGCCTCGCCAAATAAAAGGGACAAATTGCGGGGCCCTCACAAAATATATGTATTAAATACTTAGATTCCGGGATGGGTCGTTTAGCAAATTTCACGGCCCTACCCCAAAATAATAATGCGCTAGTTGCTTTAGGCGCGCCTTTAATAATGTTATCTCCCTAAACTCGGGTGCACATTTATGTGACCCAAATCCAAATCTCAACGGAGTCGAAATATGTCTCTAGTCACGGGCGCATTGATTGTGGCGTGGCCCGAGATGCATTTCCATGACGTTGCAAATTCTTTAAAAAATAAGAATGAGATGAGCCTCGCCGAATAAAAATACAAATTGCGGGGCCCTCAGTAAATACTTGTTTAAAATTACTTAGAATTCAGGAGGGTCGTTTAGCGAATTTCGCGGCCTCCGCAAAATAATAACGCGATAGTCTCTTTAGGCGCGTGTTTAATAATTTACTTTCTTAAGCTCGGGTGTGCATTTCATGCGACCCAAATCCAAATCTCAAAACATCAAATAAAAATGCGCTCCGGATTGTGGGTGCATTTCATGTGACGCAGTCCAAAGACGTGTTTTAAGCGATGTTCACATTCTTGTAAAAACAATGATAATAAAGCGGTTAAAAGTTAAAATTGGCACATTGGTTCATAATTGTATTTTAAAATCAGATAAATAAGCCGAATATAACAGTTGAGCGACCGTGCTAGAACCACGGAACTCGGGAATGCCTAACACCTTCTCCCGGGTTAACAGAATTCCTTATCTAGATTTCTGGTACGCAGACTGTAATATAGAGTCATTCTTTTCCTCGATTCGGGATTAAAATTGGTGACTTGGGACACCCTAAATCTCCCAAGTGGCGACTCTGAAATAATTAAACCAATCCCGTCTCGATTGTCCTTTAATTGGAAAAACTCCCCTGCGCCCTCGGGCGCGGAAAAAGGAGGTGCGACAGCTCTGGCGACTCCGCTGGGGACAATCAACCCAGAACCACTGGTTCAGGGTTAAGAATTCGAGCTGGAAATAATTGTTATTATTTGGCTTTATTTATTATCTGTTTTTTTTTTTACGTGTTTGAGCCTAATGTGTTAAATGCTGCTTTTACTGCTTTGATATTATTTGGACTGTATATATAAACTGTGCCGAAACCCTTCTCTTCTCTCTTGAGGAGCGCACGCTGGTCGTGGCTTCTTTCTGTTAGTGTCATATGCCCAAAATAGAACGAGGATTCGGAGGAGTTGCAAAATCGGATGGCCTTTTGGTTACCGGTACACAGCTCCCATCCTTGGCTCGAGTTGTCCGCTCGGGTAAGCCAGGTCTAGAACAAACACCCAGGTTCTGAACTTAGTATAACAAAGCCACATGTCGGATCCCTAGTAGGAACGTTTATTTGCATCATGTGCATTTGACTTAGGGGACTCAACACAGGGGTTGGGTCCGTCTAGGACAAGCAACCTGAAAATAATAGACCATCTTTGGCATCCTATGTGCTACATGTTGTATTTATTCAAGGGCGAATGGGTCATTTGGTCATTTCCAGCATGATGTTATTTTAATCAAAGCATGGGGAACATTTGTGGAATCCAAGAAGCCTTGGAATTCCCTATGTCCCCCACGCTTGCTTTTTGGGAAAACACATGGGGAACATTTGTGGAATCCAAGAAGTCTTGGAATTCCCATATGTCCCCCACGCTTCATATGTTGGGAAAAGCGCATGGGGAGCATTTGCGGAATCCAAGAAGTCTTGGAAATCGTTATGTCTCCCATGCCACATTTTTGAAAGAAATAATAAATATAAAAAATAAAAATACAAATAAAAAACAAAGCATGAAAATTCAAAAAAGATTTTGTATGTTGTCATCATTTTCCACATATAAGAAAATCGTGAAAAAAGGAGAAAATAACAGCATAGAAGTCCGAGTAGAGTCGAAACTCTGCCGAAATTTTGAAAATGAAAAAATGTCTTGTTAGTTTGTTATATTGAAAGCAAAGGAAAAATAAAAATAAAAAAAGATCATCATTGTTCTGTCTGGTTTTTTTAAAATATTAAAGAAAATAGTTTGTTTTGCCATTAAATGAAAATGAAAAAGAGTTTGGTTCTTTTTTTAAATGTTTTATTTTATTTTATTTTGCTTGTCTATGAAAATGCCAGAAATAAAAATAAAAAGAGTCCGGCGTTGAATGTGATTTTATTATTTGTTCCAAAAATAAGTATATATATAATCCAAAAAAAAAATTCAAAAGAAAGTTCAAAATTCAAAAAGATAAAATAGATAAATAAAAATCCGAAAATATTTTGATTCTTCTTTAGAAAATTCAAAATTCAAAAATATTTTCTTCTTTTCTTTAGAATAAAAAAAAAGAAAATTCAAAAAATATTAGTCTTTCTTTTAAAAAGAAAATCAATCAAAAAATAATATTTCCTTGCTTCTTTTAAAGTAGTTCTTTTAAACGAAAATTCAAAAAAAGAGTTAGTTCATCTGCTTATTATTATTTGCCTACTTATTCTTATTTGCCCGAACTACGCGGGTTTGATTCTCACCGGATGTGAGATACATAGGCAACCCTCATCGGGTCCAACCCCACTTTTTGCTAAAATAGCCAAAAATCAAAAAATTTAATCTTGTCATAAATAAGTCGGGTGATGTCCAACCCACTTTTTGCTAAAATAGCCAAAAAACAAATAAATAAAAAATTATGTCAAATTTTAATTTTGTCATAAAGAAGTCGGGTGACGTTGTTTTATCAAGACATAGCCGAACGTTCCCGAAAGGGACGTCGGAAGGCTGACTTTGCATAAACAGCCACTTTTGGGTCATTTATAAGACTTGGTCCAGTTGACCCCCACAGCCTAAAAATCTTCGTCCCCGAGACGTTGAAAGGCCGTGTTTGCAATATTGACTTTTCTAATTCAAAAAAAAAACGATAAAAAGAGTCATAAATAAGTCAGGTGATGTTGTTTTGTCATAAATAGCCGAATGTTCTCGAAAGGGACGCCGGAAGGCTGACTTTGCATAAATAGCCACCTTTGGGTCATTTTGAGTTGACCCACACAGCCTTAAAAAAGCTTCGTCCCCGAGACGTCGAAAGGCCGTGTTTGCAACACCAAGGTTTTGTTATAATTTGAAAAAAAAAGAGTCGACGGTCAGGTGAATAGCGTTCAAATTTTGTCATAATAAGCCGAGCCAGTTTCGGCCGCGTCTTAAACCGTTCTGGCCGAAATAGCCTTAGAGTATCTTTCAGTTGTCGAAAGGTTATTTTCGTAAAAGAACGGACAAGTTTGTAAAAGTGTCATAAAATAATCCTCCCCGGCCTCAAAATTCATGTGAAATTTGGAAGGGGCCACATTTGCAAAAAATAACCATTTGGTTGCATTTGTCGAACAGAGAAAGGGAGCTGGAATTTTGTTTTTGAGTCTACCAATCTTTTGATTAGAACATGCGGTTTGTTTGATTTTCAAGTTTGCGGGTCATCTTTAAATCCTTGAAACCCAGTTTGTTCTAATATGAAAATTGAAAAATGTTTACTGTTGTTTATCTTTTATTGGTCCGAACTACGCAAGGTCTGATTCATGCGGGGACATGATACGTAGGCAATCTCCATAAGATTCGACCACCACTAAAATGAAAAAAATAATAAAATAAAAATAAAAAAAAGAAAATAAAATAATAATATAATAATAAATAAATAAAAGAGAGTGTGGAAGATTTTCCGGGGGCACAATTGCCTAACTGCTTGGGTACATTTTTGATATATGATTGTCTGTCCAATGCCCTAACACTAACGTGATGACTTCCTTTGATGTGTCCATATATAGAGAGTGGTTGGTTGTGGTAACTCCTCCCTGCAAAGCAAAGTCAAAAGACAATGGATCAGAACCGCAGAACCGAGTGGGTCGGTACTGATGACCGACAACAATTGGTCAAACGGAACAACGGGTTGGTGGAAGAAGTAAAAATGCTGAGACAACATGTGGCAGACATGTATCAGGCATGGATAACTGGAAAAGCACCGCCCCCTCCACCGCCAAGCTTCTTGAACTCTATCGCTTCCCAAGCACCCAACACCATAGCGGAAGATCCCCCATACTCACCATCCCGACCCGCTTATGACAGTTTTCCCAGCTACCCGAGTAGCTCCATCGCTCCTCAATGCTTCTCCACTCCCCAACACCACTTCTTTCCCCGCCATACTTCACTTTCCAGGCACCCGGCTCCACAAAAGGCCTACCCACCTACACAAGCCTACCAAAAGCCACCTGGATCAGGTTTCCGGCCCTGTCAACATGCAAGAATGAAGAGGTTGCTGAAACGAGGAAAGGCTCTCACCCCCATCGGGGTATCTTATGCCAGTCTGTTTGAAAGGCTAAGGCATGCTGGTTCGATTGAGCCACTCCCCGCATGTACTATAAATCCGCTTGCAAGGAGCTTTGATCCGGCAGCACGATGCGCCTACCACTCCAATGTCATAGGGCACAACATTGAGAGCTGTCATAGCTGGAGAAGGGAAGTAGAGAAAATGATCCGAGAAGGGCGGGTTGCGATTAATAACAGTGACATGGAGCACTCGAACCTCCTCGAGAATTTGCCGACGGAGGTTGATGAGGTTGAAGCTGGTAATGGTCTCGGCAGTATTGATGCAAAGCTCAGTGGCTAAAATGCCAATTTTGATAAAGTGGGAGGACGTTTTGTTCCTGGGTCAGCAAGAGAGAAGCTTGTGGTGGCTCATTTTGTTGTCATTTCTGTTGTTCGGATTATTAGGGTTATGAGTCGGATGTTGTCTTGTCCAGTTTGTTTTTAGGATTTTGTTCTGGATTGTTTTGTTTGTTTTGTTATTTAAACCATTTCACCGGTAGTCTAATACAAAGTCCGGTCTTTTATTATTTCCAGTCATCTTTTTGTTTAGTCCTTTTACCATTTTTTTGTTCGATGCCGATTCTAGGGACATAACATGCGCACCCAGTTTGGGCCTAATCTTAAAAGTTAATCCAAACCCTGGAGAGGTGATCAGAACAGTTAAAGAAAAATAAGAACGGTTGAGATCATACAGAGCTCGAGTCATGTGGAACTGGGGCAAGTTAAACACAAAGAAAACCGTTAAAAGGCAAAGATTCGCCGAATTGGCATGAGGGTCGTTCATAATAATGAGAATGGGAGTGTCGCCAACGGTGCTTTAGAAGTGACAAATGAACAAACAGATGTTGAATATAATTGTCAAGTCCAGCACCATCAGAAGAGACTACAAATTTAAAGTGTGTTGTTTGCACTTGGCATGTTTTGAAGACTCAAATGACGAAGACATTTTGTTCTGCTACCCAAACACTTTATCCTTCGTTAACCCCTTTTGGGCCTTATTTATTTTCTTTCATACCCCTCGTTCGGAATCAGTAGTAACTAAGGAGAAAAAAAAGAGAAAAAAAAGAAAAATCAACAAAACGACAAAAGAAAAATGAAAAAAAAGAAGGAAAGAAAAATGATGAAAAAAGAGAAGAGAAAAAAAGAAGAGGAAAGTCAAATGAAAACCGAGGAATGGGAACTACGTTTGACCTGATTCCTCAAAGAGGATACGTAGGCGCTTCACGGCTCGGTCATAGTTTTGAAAAATGAAAAAAATTTAATTAAGATATCCCCAAGCAAGGAACTGGGGCAGAGGTTGCGTCCGTTGTAAATAAATCTAATTCCGAAGGTTGTAATTAATAACCCAAAATTAATGCATTTTTTTGAGCCTTTTATACCCTTTCTTTCTAGCCCTATCCAAAAACCCACATTACGGTCCAAAGAAAGACCTTCTGATCAGTTTTCAAAAATGCCAAGTCAGACAAATGAAGAGTCTTACCGGCGAACATAACATTCTGTTCCATAGCAGAAAGGACTCTAATCTCCAACAGAAAGAGTCATACCAGCAACACTCCAAATCCCCAGCTGGAGAGAGATATAAAACGAGAGAGTCTTATTGGTGAAAACCTTCACAGGCACCATAAGGCGATGAAAGCTGAGAGAAAAACCCAAAAATGAGAGAGACTTGATAGTGAAAACCCTTCGGGCACTACAAGTCGAATAAGATTGAGAATCAGATGGGGAATCGCCAATTGAAGATCTTGAAAGATGATTGACGGTAGAGGATAGGCCACATACGCATGTCATGGCCATTAGAGTCGGTATCTGCATTTGATAGGGTTTTTATTTATAGTTTCTTTTGTTAAAGAGTCATGTTTTTTTCCTTTGTCTTTTTATTCTGTTCCCTTTTATCTTTTTCCTTTCATAGAAAAATCCCCAATAGAGTCTGTCTGGTCAGAACAAGTATGAAATGACTTCAAATAGGCCATCAGCTTTCCAAAATGAGATCTGACTAGTACATCCAAGTGGTATAGTCAGCAGGGAACAAACGCGAGGCCAGTGTCAAAAAGATATCCCCAGCAAAAGGGAATTGACAGAAGGATTGACAAGCGTCAAGAGGGATACCGTTGCCTTTATCAAAAGTTATAAACCTCAAGGCCAAGGCCCATGAACAAAGCAAGGAAAGCAGTGAGCATGATTTGGCGAAATCCATACTAGACTAAAAGGTCGGGGAAATGCCAGTTTCCGAGCTATGCCACAAAAGAAGAGGGATATCCCCATCAGAAAGGGATTGTACCCAGCAAATAAAATCGTCCCCAACAAGTTGTGCAACGCAAAGCAAGGAAGGAAAAGAGGAAAAGCCATCCCGTTGGGAGTATCACAACCAACCACCATGTTTTAAACTAACAATTTTGTTTGATTTGAAACAGGTAAAGGAAATGGCATTGATGCCAGAACTGCATGCCACAAGGGATATTATCAAACTGGGGCAGAAAATTTTCCTTCCATTTAGAAAATTTTCTGGAAGTCAGGTACCCCCAGCTGATAACATTTTACCCAACAGTGTTATCCCTAGCAGGTAAGTAAATAATTCCCCAACAATGATCCCCAACAGTTTCGAGGGAGGACAACACAGGTAAGTAAATAATTCAAAAAAAAAAGCGAAGGTTTCATTAATAGGAGACGCACTTCCTAGTTTGAAATCATTAGAGTTCTACCCATAGGAGATGCATTTCCTCCTAAGTTCGTTTTAGTTGTACCAATAGGAGATGCATTTCCTCCTAAGTTTTAGTTTTACCCATAGGAGATGCATTTCCTCCTAAGATTCTCCTAGGATCAAAATCTTAGTCTGACGAATTTTTCTCCTAAGATAGAGACCTAGTCTGACGAACCTTCTCCTAGGATCAAAATCTTAGTCTGATGAATCTTTCTCCTAAGATAACCAAAAAACAAAAAATGACCTAGTCTGATGAACCTTCTCCTAGGATCAAAATCTTAGTCTGACGAATTTTTCTCCTAAGATAGAGACCTAGTCTGACGAACCTTCTCCTAGGATCAAAATCTTAGTCTGATGAATCTTTCTCCTAAGATAACCAAAAAACAAAAAATGACCTAGTCTGATGAACCTTCTCCTAGGATCAAAATCTTAGTCTGACGAATTTTTCTCCTAAGATAGAGACCTAGTCTGACGAACCTTCTCCTAGGATCAAAATCTTAGTCTGATGAATCTTTCTCCTAAGATAACCAAAAAACAAAAAATGACCTAGTCTGATGAACCTTCTCCTAGGATCAAAATCTTAGTCTGACGAATTTTTCTCCTAAGATAGAGACCTAGTCTGACGAACCTTCTCCTAGGATCAAAATCTTAGTCTGATGAATCTTTCTCCTAAGATAACCAAAAAACAAAAAATGACCTAGTCTGATGAACCTTCTCCTAGGATCAAAATCTTAGTCTGACGAATTTTTCTCCTAAGATAGAGACCTAGTCTGACGAACCTTCTCCTAGGATCAAAATCTTAGTCTGATGAATCTTTCTCCTAAGATACCAAAAACAAAAATGACCTAGTCTGATGAACCTTCTCCTAGGATCAAAATCTTAGTCCGATGAATTTTTCTCCTAAGATAGAGACCTAGTTTGACGAACCTTCTCCTAGGATCCAAATCTTAGTCTGATGAATCTTTCTCCTAAGATACCAAAAACAAAAAAATCTTAGTCTGACGAATCTTTCTCCTAAGATACCAAAAAGAAAAGACTTAGTCTGATGAATCTTTCTCCTAAGATACCCAAAAACAAAAAAGTCTTAGTCTGACGAATCTTTCTCCTAAGATACCAAAAAGAAAAGACCTAGTCTGATGAACCTTCTCCTAGGATCAAAATCTTAGTCCGATGAATTTTTCTCCTAAGATAGAGACCTAGTCTGACGAACCTTCTCCTAGGATCCAAATCTTAGTCTGATGAATCTTTCTCCTAAGATAACCAAAAACAAAAAATCTTAGTCTGGTGAATCTTTCTCCTAAGATACACAAAAAAAAAATTGAATTTGAAAAAAAACAAATACAACAACGATTGAAAAAAAAAAGAAAAAAGAAAAAAAAAAGAAGAGAAAAGAAAAACGTTTGAAAAAAAAGAGTCATTTTCTACCCAGGCGCCCATCTGTATAACGAGAGGAATACATTCCAGTTTTTATTTCAAGTGTTGAAATTGGGAGCCCGCCAAGATAACAGAGGCATACATTTCTATCTTTACTTTTCAAGTGTTGAAATTGGGAGCCCGCCCATAGAACAGAGGAATACATTTCAGTCCTTACATTTCAAGCATTGAAATTAGGCGCCCACCTGTATAACAAGGGAATACATCCTAGTCTAGTGTTTAGTTCACTCTCAGCACTGCATCAGTAGTATCAATGAGTTACAATTTTGCTAATGACTCACAAACTTTCCCAGTGCAAACTGGGTTAGGAAATTTCATTTGTGTTGTTTGTTTTGGTTGTCAGGAGCCTGCCTATAGAGCGGAGGTTGTTGTACGCCGAAGATTGAAGAAGTTAGGGGTCCGCCTGTAGAACAGCGGAACATCGTTCAAAGTCAAGCCGCAACCCATTGGAAGGCAGAAGGCTACGATAGAAGTCCCCAGCACTCAATCCAAGATAGAAGCAACAAGAATCTCGCCCCAAGAATGCGAGTCAACAGTCTGAGAGGGTCAACAAAAGCTAGTCACAAAAACAAAAACAAAAAAAAAAAAGAAGAAAAACAAAAAGGGAGAAAAATACGGAAGTGGAGAACAAATGTGGTCTGTTCAAGAACTAGCGCCTACAACTAGCAAGTATCAAGATTCAAATCCAAAGTCTGTATGAAGCACCATTCAAGACTCAAGACCAAGTTTCAGAAGACTTAAGAGATAGGAATCCTTGTAACTAGTAGCTGATAGGCTTAGTTAGTCTTTTTCAGTTTTCATTTTGTTGTAATGACAGGACCGCGGACCGGAACCTCAACGGAACGGCACCTCGATCGGCTCTCCACTCGGTACACTTCACTATCTCTCTCATTTCCGAACTACACGTGGCCTGATTCCTGTATAACCAAGGATATGTAGGCAGCTCAGATACCAGGGCTCGGTCACATTCCCTCCCTTTCCTTAAGTGTAGTCCGTCCAAGTAATGGTCGGGTCAAAAACACGTCTAGTCGTTCTTTGTCGGAAAACTCTTCGTGTTTCCAGTCAAAGAGGGGCAGCTGTAAGCACGTGATTTTTGACCCTCCCCGAGAATTTTCACATTTTTAGCATGAATATGTGAAATTGGGTCTAGTATAGCTATTTTAACTATTTTTACTTTATTTCGTTGCAAAAAGAAAATTTCAAAAAATATATATATAAATTTTAGTTTATGTATCTCTCATAAACTTGAAAAATACAAAAATTGTACTTTATTTTGGTACTTTATATAAATTCGAAAATTACAAAAAATATAGTTCTATTAATGTTTGCAGTCATTATAATTTTGAAAAATACAAAAATATTACTTCATATTTTTGTCTTTATTAAAAAAAGAAAATTACAAAAAAATAGTTTTATTAATATTCTATAGTCATTTTAACTTTAAAAAATACAAAAAAAATATTTCTTCATATTTTATCTTAATATTTAAAAAAACGAAAATTACAATAAATAAGTTTTATTAATATTTTGTAGCTATTTTAAATCTTGAAAATGTTTAAAAAAAAGATATAGTTTTGTTTAAATACTAGTCTTATTTTTGGTAGTTATTTTGCTTACATAGGACTAGTTAAGCAACGTGTTCCTATTTCTCGGGTCCCGGCAAAAGAATAATATTCGGGTTCAAACTACCCGGTTTTAGGCCTAATTTTCGGACCTAGCCCATAATAAACCGTGTCCAGGACACGTGGGGAACCCCACCACGCGTGGGGGACATATGCCTCGAACCCCACCACGCGTGGGGCTCATTTTCATGGGCATTGTATTACAAAAACACGGACAAAAGCATAAATGGACGGGGGGGAATTTTGAAAAGAGGAGGATTTTGGAATTTTAAAAGAAGAAAACGAGTATTGTACCTCCTTCTTCCTCCTGGGCAAAATGAAGAAAACCCTACTGACCTGGACGAACGCCAAGAATACCACCAAACGAAACCAGCCCTTCCACCACCTAAAAACCACCATAAGCAACACCTCCATCACCACCCGTCACCTTCCCCGACGCCGGAACAGCAACCTCCAGCTCCACCGCGTCAACCATTGACCAACATCACCAAACGCCCACCTCCATTGACGCCGGCACCTCCACTGTCGCACCAAACAGTCCACCAAAACCTCCGACCCTAAACCATCGTCAAACAACCAACCCTACTACCCGTGACGACCAGTCGAAGACCGGACCCCTAACCATCGTCGAGGACTGTATCCTCGTCTTCTTCCTGAAGAAGAAAGGAAAAAACCCTACTGTCAAAAACAACCATCCGCAACCCTCCCCCTCGTCGGAGCCCTTCACCACAACCAGCCTCCCATCATCACCTCCAACGACCCCTTTGTTGCAGCTTCTCGCAACAGTTGCTGCGTCGAAAAAATACAGCAGCTGTTGCTGCGTCGCTGCGTTGCTGAGTAGCTCAGCCGTTGCTTCAGTCCGGTGAGGTTGTTTTGTTCGTCGAGGTCCGGTACGTCGAGGCGCTGTCCGAGGTTCCGTCGTTGTTCTTCGTTCAGAAAGGTCCGGCTTAAGTTCCGTCGGAATCGTGTTTGTCGCTCTGAGTTTGTCGAGGTGCAAAGGTTAGTAAACCTCGATGTATTAGATAAAAGAACTTTACATTAAATGTTCGAAGATGCAATATTAAGATTGGTATGGAAATTTTCTGCCTATGTTTCATTGTCTGCATTTTGGTTCATTTTCATGTTATGTTATTCTTGTTTATTTGATGTCATGTAATTAAGTTTGACTAGTTGCTCTATGACACAAGTTTGACGTTAATTTGTTCGTCCTTTACTTCGCTTAGTTCATTCAAAAAATTTTATTATTAGTACATGTTATTACTAATCCCGAAATACTCATTCGCTAAAACTCTTTTATTAAACTTCTAACAAGTTATGAGATTTTAGTTGTAAAGAAGCTGTAAGGTTTAGTATGGTTAAAAGCGTAAAAATGGCATCCCTTTAAAAATATAAAAAAATAAAATATAAATAAGTAATAATAATAAAAAAAATAAAATGAGACGAGCCTCGCCAAATAAAAGGAACAAATTGCGGGGCCCTCACAAAATATATGTATTAAATACTTAGATTCCGGGATGGGTCGTTTAGCAAATTTCACGGCCCTACCCCAAAATAATAATGCGCTAGTTGCTTTAGGCGCGCCTTTAATAATGTTATCTCCCTAAACTCGGGTGCACATTTATGTGACCCAAATCCAAATCTCAACGGAGTCGAAATATGTCTCTAGTCACGGGCGCATTGATTGTGGCGTGGCCCGAGATGCATTTCCATGACGTTGCAAATTCTTTAAAAAATAAGAATGAGATGAGCCTCGCCGAATAAAAATACAAATTGCGGGGCCCTCAGTAAATACTTGTTTAAAATTACTTAGAATTCAGGAGGGTCGTTTAGCGAATTTCGCGGCCTCCGCAAAATAATAACGCGATAGTCTCTTTAGGCGCGTGTTTAATAATTTACTTTCTTAAGCTCGGGTGTGCATTTCATGCGACCCAAATCCAAATCTCAAAACATCAAATAAAAATGCGCTCCGGATTGTGGGTGCATTTCATGTGACGCAGTCCAAAGACGTGTTTTAAGCGATGTTCACATTCTTGTAAAAACAATGATAATAAAGCGGTTAAAAGTTAAAATTGGCACATTGGTTCATAATTGTATTTTAAAATCAGATAAATAAGCCGAATATAACAGTTGAGCGACCGTGCTAGAACCACGGAACTCGGGAATGCCTAACACCTTCTCCCGGGTTAACAGAATTCCTTATCTAGATTTCTGGTACGCATACTGTAATATAGAGTCATTCTTTTCCTCGATTCGGGATTAAAATTGGTGACTTGGGACACCCTAAATCTCCCAAGTGGCGACTTTGAAATAATTAAACCAATCCCGTCTCGATTGTCCTTTAATTGGAAAAACTCCCCTGCGCCCTCGGGCGCGGAAAAGGAGGTGCGACAGGTACCATTATCCAGGAAGGTCCTGAGAACTTTAAACTAAATCCTATTATCCAGGAGGGTCCTAAAAATTTTAAATTAAATCACATTATCTAGGAGGGTCCTGAAATTTAAAATCAAATCTCATCTTAAGGATGAAAATTTCAAAGCTAAATTCAACTTCCTAACAGTGAAACTTATGCTAAATCTCAGCATCTAAGGTAGGTCTTAAACTAAGTCCCATTATTCAGGAGGGTCCTGAAAATTTCAAAGTGAATCTTATCCTAATCATGAAAAGTTGAAAGCCAAACTTATATTTCCTCAAAGTAGAGCCTATGCTAGATCTTGTTACTCATGAATATTTTGAATTTTAACTAAGTCCCATTGTCCAGGAGGGTCCTGAGAACTTTAAATTAGATCCCATTATCCAGGAGGGTCCTGAAAATTTTAAATTAATTCCCATTATTTAGGAGGGTACTGAGAACTTTAAATTAAATTCCATTATCCAGGAGGGTCCTGAAAACTTGAAATTAAATCCCATTATCCAGGAGGGTCCTGAAAAACTTAAAAATTAAATCTCATTATCTAGGAGGGTCCTGAAAACTTAAAACTACATCCCATTATCCAAGAGGGTCCTGAAAAGCCGAGAATGAACTTACCCGAGCCATGCTTTCTTCCTGGAGGATCTCTGTAGAATGAACACAATTCCTTGTCCCTGAACCATGCTTTTCCTCATGGAGAGTTCCTGTAGATCGACCAAATTTTCTTTTCCCTTCTCAAATTGCCTTTGTGCTGACAAAATTTGGGCACGACACTTTGAAAAACATTCAAACTTCCAAGCTTTGATTTGGACACAATTTTCGTCCCTATTTCAAATAAAGAAAACTTGTGAGTTTATAAATATGGTGGTTGGCTTGTGGACTTGACTTTGAGGGCGATTGCTCCTTCACTTGCCATGATAACTTCGGTTTCAACTCGAAAGATCTTGCCTGTTTATTGACTGACTACTTTTCTGTCACCTTTTTCACAGAAAATGCCTCTGATCTGTTCAAACCCAACACCCTCTATCTGTTGCATTTCGCTCATGAATTGACGTTTACCGAACCTTTGTATTCCACATGAATCCCAAAGCACGTTGATTGTTACCAACTCAGTGCGTGTACTATTCTTTCCTACGTATGCCACTGGTCTTGGCCTTGAGGTCTATTGCTCCTTCACTTGCCGTGATAACTTTTATTTCCTCTTGGAAGACCATGCTTGTCACTGGTTAACCACTTTCTTTGTCAATCCTATCACATAAAATACTTTTGATCCATTCACCCAACACCCTTCATCTGCTGCATTGTTCATGAATTGACATACACCAAACCTTTGTATTTCACATGAATTCCAAAGCACGTTGATTGTTACCAACTCAGTGCGCACACTGTCCTTTCCTGACTTATGCCACTTTGATGTGCTAGCCAGATCCCGTTTTGTGCAATTGGAAAGTTGGTGGCAAATTTTGAAGTCATTTCTCACTTGTTTTGCACAAATAGACTCAGGAAGAGGAAGTAGACAGGACAAAAGGAATAGAGTAAAGGATAATGGAAAGAGATGATTCCTAACAAGAAAACTACAAAGAAGAAACTTATCAGATGTGGATACCAACTCCAATGACCATGACATGCACCTTTGGATTAACTAGCCTAATCTGTCAAGCAAGTCTGATGTTCAACTCTTATTATACCCTTAAACCGTGAAACTGGGCTTCAATGCTCTGATTATCCAATCTGATTCACAATCCTTATTCGACTTGTAGTGCCTGAAGGGTTTTCACCATCAAGCCTCTCCTATTTTATTCTTTTTCTCAACTCACCATCGCCTTATGGTGCTTGTGAAGGTTTTCACTAATAAGGCTCTCTCATTTTGTTCTTTTCTTCTTATTTCCTCTGATTTTACAGATGACAAGGCATTAACCATGGTAAAACCATCATGTACTCTTGGCATGTCTAAACTCAGCACTCTGAAAGATTATCTAGGAGGTCTTTTTTGGTCTGTAATATGGCTTTTGGATAGGGTTAAAAAGAAAGGATATCATAAAGGCTCAAAATAACAAAGACATCGGGGTTAATTTTTTTACAACTTTTGGAATCCATTCTAACAATCTTGCCCCAATTTATACAACAAGGGAATTTGATTCTTTCTTTTTTTTTTTCATTTTCTTTGTGAGATGGAATTTCTAAGAAAGACTGTCCCACTCTCGACTTAGTGAGATTATGAAATATTTTATTTGGTATGACCAAACCGTAAGGCTGCCTACGTATCTTATGGTGACAAGAATCAGGTCAAACGTAGTTCACAAGACTATTTTTGTTACTAATTTCCCTTTTTCTTTTTCTTTTTTTTTCTTTTTTTGTCTTCTTTTTTTCTCTGTTTTTTCTCTTTTTTTTTTGAATTTCCTTTTGGAATGAACTTTCTAAAATAAACCTATGGGGAAATGAATTTTTTTTCTTTTCTTTTCCGTATGACTTTAACTTGATTCCAAAAGAGGGGAGGTCAAAGAAATCAGTACAGGCTTAAAAGGGTATCAAATGGTATAAGTGTTTGGGTAGCTGAAAAAAGGTCTCCCAATCCCTGAAAATGCCAAGTACAACAGATGCAACTTGAAACAAAAATTGAAAATCATGCACAATATTTCTTTTGCGGCTTCGACATTGATATCACTGATATGCCTTCCACTTTTCTTTAGCACCTTGTCAAGTATAGAACCCTCGTTGGGTGATTCCCTCTTTATAATGGATATCCTTCGTTAATTTGGAGAGAATTTCCTTGACTTTATCTAATGCACTTGAACTCAATGTTGCTCGCTTCAGATTGTCCGGGATGCACTCTCCCTGAACGAATTCTTGTCACCCTATTAACTTTCCAAATTAACTGCCCCAGTTTTACATAATTCGGGCTTCAAATGACACCTCAAAAAGTCCAAATCTGTACTTATTTCCCTCAAGTGTTCCCATCATCTTCAAAATTGTTTCATTGCTTCATGATTAACTAACTTTTAAGACCAGGACTAGAACTACGCGTGCATGTCATGTTACTAAAGTCAACAGGAAAATAACTATAAAAGGAAGAAAGAACTAAACAAAAATGACTAGAAATATCAGGAAATAGAAAATTGCATTAGACAGACGGTGAAAGGGTTTGAACAATAAAGCACACTAGGGTTACGACCCTGGAAAAACCTAAATAACATTAAAAGGGTTAATACAACTAAATAAACTAGGCAAAATAAAAGGATAGAAGGGTTTGAGTCATAAGATAATATCTGGATTACAACCCTGAAATAACCCAGAAAACAGAAATGACAACAAAATAAACCACCAGGAGTCCTCGGGTAATCAAGAAGGGAGCATCTTTCCAATTACCAAGCTAGACGTCTTAGCCACTGAGTTCCACATTAACATTACTATAACCTTCACAAGTCTTCATTGCATTGTCCTTAGCAAATTGCTTTTGGCTCCCTTTGGCGGGCTCGTTCTTAGGATCAACTTCCAGAACCAAGAGTGATAGCGCTGAAAGCTTTACGGCAAGTGGCCCTCCGAGGATCTCAGAAGAGTTCTCATATTCCTTTTCCACACAAATCATGTACACCATATGCGTCTCATTAGGAATAGGCAATGGACTTCGGCTAGTATCTGTTGCATTTGGATTTTGCACAGTAATGTCACCTGCATCAATAAGATTCTGGACTGCTCCTTTCAGATGCCAACACTTTTCTATGTCATGCCCCGGGGCATTAGAGCAATATGCGCACCTCAAAATTCTTTGGAAGAGGGTTTGACATTTTTAGCTGAATTAGCTTCAACATGTCCAATTCCCGCAGCCTTTGGAACAGACTGGCATATGATTCTCCAATAGGAGTGAAAGACTTTTTTCTTTGCTGCTGCCTTCTCATTTTGTACTCTGGCCTTGGTTGAAACCTTTTGCGGGTAGGTGGTTGATATGCTTGAGGAGGCGGGTAAGATATTTGTAGAAATGGTGCAGGCCATTGTGGGTCTCGTGGGTGTGGAGCATATGGCAGTGCATTGCGGATAAGGTACTAGGAAGGTGAGGTATGACTTTGGGGATTTAATGGAGAGAAGTAGCATTGGGGAGGATTATTTGGAGCACGAGAATATCCATGGGGTCGATATTGAGGCTGAAAGCGTTTAGTAGGAATGCCCACTGGATCCCGTTGTTGGCGGGGCTCAGCAACATCTTTTCTATCAATCAGAGGACTGACCCGAGCAACGTGTTCGTTCCATCTGAGCCAAAACTCCCCAAAACTTCCCTCAGGTTTCTTTTGCATCTGAGATAGGGAGGAGCGGACTGAGACAATGTCTATATTGTACTGAAAGTGTCGCACAAAATCTTAAGCCATGTCATTCCATCTATGCCACTTACTGACATCCTGACGAGTATGTCATTCAAAAGCTACCCCAGTCAGGCTCTCACTGAAATACGCCAGTAGCAACTCATCTTTCCCGCCATCACTTCTCATTTCACTGCAATAACTCTTCAGATGGGCTATTGGATCTCTACACCCATCATACAAATTAAACTTTGGCATCTTAAACCCTTTCAGCTTTCTGGAAATCTCATCTTGCTCCGCTGTCTTTGCAGGCTTTGCAGTCTCACCGGGAGGCTCAAAATGAAGAGCATAAGAGTATGGACCCGAGACCTTAAAAATTGGTTCTGGAGCATAGTGTTGGGCATCGGGGATTTTGAATACAGTCTCGCTAGAGGATCAAGGAAAGGTAGCTGGTGGATGAGCTACAAAACCATGAGTGGTCAAAGGAGCGGGATATGAGGTGGTTCTGGGGGGTGGAGTGTGAAAAGGTAATGAGAAGATATTCTGGACTTGTGACAGTGGCAGAATGTTGACAGGGCTTTCAGTGTAGTTAGTGGGAAACAATAGTGGAGGACGCCCACTAACCCAAGGTTTGTATATTTCGGCTATCTGTCCTTTCAACCTTAAGACCTCTTCTTTCAACTCAGATTCTGATTCAACAATTCCCTTAGATGGATCAATAACCCTTGTGTCCAAGTCTTTGCTAGCCATGACTACCTTGCTCTTTGACCTTGTGTTATATGGATGAGTTACCTTAAGAACCACAAACCAGCCACCCTTCTGCTCAATGAAGATAACAAAAAGGAACAAAACAAGGTCATCACGTTAGCTATTAAGGCATTTAACAGCTGCAAATATCACATTGTGTGCAATGCACCTAGCAACAATTAATGGTTCTAGAATGACTTCGAGGGTCACAAGGTCACTTGGCATCATCCCAATTTTGTTCATTTCAATCTCCTCTTTCTTTTCTTTTCTTTTCTAGCACATCTTTGTTTGCTCATTTTCCTTCCTTTTTTTTCTTACTGACTATCACTCTTTTCTTTCCTCTCATTTCTCACGTCCCACAACTTCATCCTCTTTTTTGTTTTTTCTCTTCTTTTTTTTTTCTCTTTTTTTTCCTTCTTCTTTTAATAAAATAAAATAAAAAAAATATTTCGATCGAACCCTATGTAAGTTTCCTACGTATCATGACACCGCATGAATTAGATCTTTGCGTAGTTCAGGAAGATCGAGAATAAAGTAAACAAACTAACGTTCTCATTTTTTTTCTTTTTTTTTTACCTTAATGACTACTCTGATGAGAAAAGAGAAATAAAAGAAGCAAATCCTTTTCTTTTTGAATTTTCCAGACTTAATGTTCTATAACCTATCCTAAGCTCAAGCTTATTGAGTGTATATTTTTTTATTTTTTTTAATTTCGAAACAAATATTCTATTGGAATTATTAAGGAAAAACCCTAGAAGAGAAAAATATATTTTGATTATTTTTTTTAGGAAGGAAATCTAAAGAATAAACCAAAAAAAATATTTTGAATTTTCACTTGACACCCCTGAAGAAAGATTTCGAAACGAGAAATGAACAAGATAACAAAAATATTTTTAGATTTCAATTTTTTAATTTCCTAAGGGACAAACTCTGAAAATAAACCAAAGAAAAAGTATGTTATTTTTTTTCTTCTATGTACAATGTCCTAAAGTTCTAATGAAACTAAAAAGATTTTTTTTTATTTTTCATTAATTTCCCAAAGAAGAACCTCAAAAAAAATCTTTTTGGATTTTGGAATTAATACCTTAAAGAAAACTTTTAAAGAGGTACTAAAAGAAAACTTCTTTTTTTTTTTGAAATTTTAGTCTTAATGTACTAAAAGGAAATATAAAAGCAATTTTTTATTTTGAGTTCTAGATATTAATTTCCTAAGAAAAACCACAAAATATTTTTTTGAACTTCTAGAGTTAGTATTTTAAAGAAAATATCTAACAGAAATATAAAAACTCAAAATCACTTTTTTTGGATTTTTGATTTATTACAGACTTTTCCAAATGCATAACAGAAAGTATAATAATAATAAAAAAACTCGACATTACTATACAAAACTAGAAGGTAAAAGACGACATAAAAAGAAAAACTCAATATATAAAAAAGAAAAGAAAATCTCCTTTTAATCCACTCCTGAATGAGCGATCCTGACTAAATGGTCCTGGGGCTCTGTCATGCTCAAACTCCGGTAAGTAGATCCACACCTGTATGAGAAAACTTTAACCAACACTATGTGAGATAATAACATTCCCTATTAGATACATGCAAGACATGATTGAGGCTATTTTTCTAAAATTAACCTATGTGGCTAAAAGTGGCTAAAAATGCAAGATTTGGCTAAGACCCTGCGCAGCCAATAACCTAAGACTTACTTAGAAGACCAGACCCTATGTGGGTTGCCTATGTATCACGCCCCGAAAGACGAGAATCAGGTATGCGTAGTTCGGGCAGATTGGATACGGGCGAGAATAAAAAAAAAGTAATTTAGAGAAAATATGTTTTTTGTCCCTTTTTTGAAAAAATGATGAAACATGTAAACTCTTTTTGGATTTTCTTTTCCTTTTTTTGATTTTCTAAAAATGATGAAAAGGTGCAAAATCTTTTTTTGAATTTTTCATTTTTTTGTCTTTTTCTTAACAAAAAAGTGAAAGAAAATACAACTGGGCCCTACTTGCTTTATTTTCACACTCCACCCTCTCTTTTTTTCTCATTTTTTTCATTTGCCCTCAATTATCACTGGTCTGCCAAATGACCATTTTTACCTTTGAAAATTGCAACATGTAGCACATAGAATGCATCAATATGGTCTTTTATTTTTGGGTACATGTCCTAAACGGACCCAACCCCTGTGTTGACCCCAAAGTCAGATGCACGTGATGCAAACAAGTGTTCCTACTAGGGATCCCGCACGAGGCTATGTTATTCTAGGTTTATAAACCTGGGTTTATTTGTTCTAGACCTAGCTTACTCGAGCGGACAGCTCGAACCGATGGGGAGGGTAGCGTACCGGGAATAAAGAAGCTTCACCGGCTTTGCAACTTGTCTGAACCTCATTCTAAAATTGGGATATGACTCTAACAGAAAAGAAGTCACACAAAGTGCACACTTCCCAGATGATTTAGAAGACTCAGAGAGGGGAGGGTTTTGTAATAATTTATATACAGTTCAACAATATCAAGTGGTAAAAGCAATATTTAGCACATTATGCCCAAATATGTTAATAAAACCATATAATAGATAAAGCCAAATATAACAATGATTTCCAAGCTTGAATTCTTGAATCTTGAACCAGAGATTCTGGGTTCTTTTTCCAAGCAGAGTCACCAGAGCTGTCACACCTCTTTTTTTCATATCCCGGAAGGGTATAAGGGAGTTTTTTCCAATTTAAGTGACAATCGAAATAGGATTATTATTTAAAAATCAGAGTCGCCACTTGGGATAATTTATGGTGTCCCAAGTCACCAGTTTAGAATCCTGAATCGAGGAAGATTTGACTCTGTTTATGTCTGCGAACACAGAAATCCGGGTAAAGAATTCTGTTTAACCCGGGAGAAGGTGTTAGGCATTCATGAGTTCTGTGGTTCTAGCACGGTCGCTCAACTATTACTATTGGCCTATTTATTTAATTTTAAAATACTTTTAAACCTATGTGTATTTTTAACCTTTTAGCCGCTTTTAATTATTTTAAAATGCTTTTAGGAAATTCAACGTTACTTAAAATATGCCTTGAACCACGCCACATGAATGCACCCGCGATTGACGACACGTTCTATTTAACATTGTTAAGAATTGAATTTGGGTCACATGAAATGTGCACCCGAGGTTAATAATTAAAAGAAAGTCAATTTAAAGAGCGCGCCTAAAGCAACTACGAAGGTTCAAATTAATAACAAAGTTTGCGAGGGCCATAGAAAATTCAATTGATGGCACACCTCAATTTTTAAAAGAATTATTATTAATTACATGAGGGCCATGAGTTATTTAATGAAAATGGCACACCTCAAATTTCTATAAAAGCTAGCTAGTTTTATGAGGGCCATGGACTTCGAGATTTTATTTGGCATGGCATGCCTCAATCTAGGCCCAAATCAATCAAAGAAACACCTTGGGTTCTTTATCAAATATCGAACCAATTATTAAGAGGCCTAATTACTGAAACAAGTATAGTTGAACAAATTCCTATCAGCACCTTAATAATTAAAACCAAAATCACATGGCCAATATCAGAACCCATATCCAACTTCATGGGGTCCATTGTTGTTCAATGGCTCATATTTGACCATCCAATGCTAGTCTAAAATGATTGGCTAACCAAGAGAAGCTAACAACTAATATGAAACTATTTCAAGCAAAGATATCTTAATACATAAATAGCAAAAAAGAAATAGTAGGCAAGCATAGAAACGAAAATTATCATCAGCCAAGACTAGTATTTTATTCAAGCACAAAATTCATAGCATTTGAACATTAAATCAACATTAATCGAGGTTGAGACGAGAAATGAACCTAAAATATGAATCTGAACTTTCAATTGTTCAACAGCTCCACAATTCAAAACTGAACTAGGCCGCAGACGAACAACTTGACTGAAGCTTGACAACCTCGAACCAAAACCCGCTAACGTTCCTCTAGACCCACGACTCCAATGGACGACCGTTGTCACCAAAAATTTTACCGGCAACTCGACTGGATTCTGGTGTAGTATTTCGACTCGTTTTTGGGTGGTTATGGACTGCTGTTCGAGCTGATTTTAGAACTGTTTGGTACTATTTGTTGCTGCAGCTTTTGAGTATTTTTGAGGTGGTTTTCGGCTCATTTGATAGGCTGGTTTGGGACTGGTTTGCTAGAGGATTTCGTCAAGTTTCTCTTATGGGGCTGGCTGTTGCTTTGTCAAGAGAGATGGGGGTTATTTTTGCAGAAGTGATGTTGAGATGAGGAGCCCTTTTTCCAATTTCTTGTGTGCCGAATAACAGAGGCTCGTTTTGATGATGGGGCGACCCCGTGAAGAAGCAGCAGTGTTTGGTGGAGAAGATGACCGGTGTGGGGGGGGGGGGGGGTCTTTTGAGAATTGCGGCTAGCAGCTTTTTCAGTCTTTTGGTCTTTAGGGCGTTAGTCTATTTTAGGTCCCGGCTCTTATTAGGAATTAGGTACTATTATATAGGGTAGGAATTAGATTAGGGGTATGAGCTTAGGGATAATAGGCTAGGCCCAAAAATTAGGCAAAAAAATGGGTTGCTCGAGCCCAAGTTTTATTCTTTCCCCGCGAACGAGACTAAAAATACGATCTCATTTATTAATTAATCCTACTTAAGTAAAATAACTATTAAAATAAGTTTGACTGTTAAAACAAAACTATTTTTGGTATTTTCAAGATTAAAAATGACTACAAAACATTAATGAAACTATTTTTTTTGTAATTTTCATTTTCTTGTAATAAAATAAAGTAAAAAAGTCAAAATTAGTTGTAATAGCGATATCAAGCCTAAATTAAATATTTACATGCTAAAATATAAAAAATCATGGGGAGTGTCAAAAATCACATGTCTACAAATAACTCTCGTAATTCAAGCTCCGGTATGCCTCATATCGTCAATGCAGCAATTCGACCTCCTTATCCTCGCTAAGGAGCCTAAGGGACTCGCCCTCGCCCAAAATTTTCTGAAGCCTAACCCCTTGATGGAGTAACTCAGACATAAGCCTATCGCAGGCCTGCACAAGAAAAACTCAATAGGGGTAGAAGGACGCGGAATACAGGAAAACTGCGCCTAAACTCACCACGAAGTAAAGCCAACGGACTTCCTTGAAGTCAGAATATACTCCTATTGATCTTGCCTCTTCGTCCCTAGAATAACCAACCTCGGGCAAAGCATATTCACTCGGAGAAACCGCCACCCGAAAATTAGATACTCCGGGAGCAGCAGACTTGGACGATGCCCTCTCCTCGGAAACACGGGCCCATTCAGCACCACTAAAAGCTCCATTACATCACGGGTGCCGATCCCTCTTATCGCCATCATCCCTCGGCTCGGAGACCGACGACTCCTTCCCCTCTTCAGAAGATCACTGTCTTATCCTAAGGAACTGCCCGATATCTGCAAGCGGCGAATCCGATACAAATGAAAGGGGAAAACATTACCTCAAATATACGAAGGCCAAGGCAAAGGCAACATGTGCACATACCTTGGTATTTTGCTCCCCATCTGATACGAAGCACAGCTCGTTGTTGATGCTCATCGTAGGTCGAATGAGTCACCAGCCTCCGAACCCAGCCGGGCAGGTCAAAGACTTCGCCCGGAGTCCATGAAGTTACTGCAACAAGGGAAAAAGACACTATTATTCAACTAATTTTCGCTATGGGCAAAATCTGAAAAAACACCAGACGCTCCACTCACGTGCATAATTCCACCCTTCGAGAATATTGATACCCAATTTTTCCTTGTATATTTTTTATATGCAAAATACTTTCAAAATAGCACGTATATTCATATATAAGTATGTCCCAAGGTTTTATTATTTTTTTCTTAATTTTTATTGATTTTTAAATCTATTTATTGCCCTATTTTATAAAGAAAAACCCAATAATTATCCCCAATTTGGGTGATTCACTTATTGGATCCTCATATTTATATTAAAATATAGCTGGCATAATTTTTGAATATTTTTACAAATTTATTTAGTATTTTTAAAAGCTCAATTGCGTATAATTGTGATATTAGCCTATTTCAAGATTTAATTGTGTTCATAATTATAAAATTGACTCTAGTATTTTTAATTTGATAATTACTTATTATTAATCGTTTTAGTACCTTTAATTTATTTCCAGAGATTATTTTACTATTTTTATAAAATAAATAAGGGAAAATGGCTATTTAAATGTTAGCCCATTCACATTTCAATTTTAGCCAGATTTGGCACCCAGTTAAACCCAATTTCAAATTCAATTACCCGACCCTTTTTAATAACCCACCCGATCCCCCTTTCAAATCCCAGCCGTTGATCTAACAGATCAACGACTCACGTTCTCCCTTTCCTTTTTAATTCACAAACACCCCAACCCTAAAATCATTTTCATTCACCCTCCGCCTCTGAAACCCCTCTCCTCTCTCAAACTCCCTCGAAGCTTCCCTAACCCTAGCCGCCTCTCATCATCTTCCACCTCGAAACCTACAGAAAACCATGGCTTCCCAAGTTGTGAGGGCCCTATACTCACCTCCCCTTGCTCTTACACACCTGATACCTGAAGATTTGAGGCCAAGCCTCGAAGGTTTGTACCCAGACCTTTGCCAATTCAAGGTTCCAAAGTCATCGTGGCCTTGCTCTGGCGTACCATGGTGTTTTGGGCCTGGTTCTAACCTCTCCGACTCAGATCGGTGACCTTTTCAAAGTCTTTCTCATTTCTAGGGTTCTTTTGAAACCCTAACCCTTTGAGGTTTTCTTCGATCTCTTTAGATCCGTTATGTATCAGTGCTATCTTTGAGTTTTCAAACGATCTCCCTAACTTTTCTTTCGAAAATTACTTTTCAAAGTCTTTCTTTTACGATTTAGGGTTTTCTGAAAATGATTAAGTGTTTCTCTGACTTTCTTTTCCTTTTCTTTTATGTGTATTTGCCTTTACTGTGTTCTATGTTTTCCTTCTACCTTGTATGTTTTTCTACTGTGCTTTCTATACTATGTTCTTGTATGTTTTTCTGCTATGTCCTGCTATTTTCTTCTACTATGTTCGGGTATGTTTCGCCTACTGTATTCTTCTACCGTGTTCTTAAGTGTTCTTACTATTTTTCTTCTATTTAACTTTGTTTAAGTTTCTTTTAAAAGGATCTTCTTAAGCATGCTTTCTTCTACTATTCTTATCAGTTTTTTCTCATCATGTTTCGAATTAGTTTCTCTACTCTGTTTGCCTTGAACCCCTCTACTGTATTTACATGCTATTCATGAGTTCTGTTGCTGGAAGAAGCTTGTTAGAAGTTTCAGTTCTTTTCTAAAACCTCTAAACATGTTTCGATTCGACTACTTGCCTCCTTATCTCTGTACTTGATTCAAGGTGAAAACCCTAGAATTTGGGGGTTCTGCGGAGGTTTGATTGAACAAGGGTTTTATTTTAGAACCCTTAACTCTTTCAGACTGACTTTGAGTCTCTGAACTGAGTTTGAACATCTTTGTTTTCATACAAGCTGAACTTTTTGCTAAACTCTTCTACACTAGATTTTTTCTACTAATTTACACGACAGTCTTCTTTCATGCTCACATGCTCCTTATATATGATGAATTTTCCTCTAAATGATTTTCAAATTTGCAATTAGAGCAAACTTCCTTCTGAATATAGCTTGATTTATTTCTTTCCATCTTTTTACTGATTTCCTCTGTTACTCGACTTAAGTAAAACCCTTCTTCATCTTTTCTGACTTGGTTCATTCATACTAAATCTCAGACCTTGTGATTTACTGGTTGTTAATTGACTCCCTTACCTTATTTACACAAACCGTGTACTGTAAAAACCCTGTCCTTAAATAACCTTTATGTATTTGCCCTCAATTTCATGCTTTACACAAAGTGTTTATTCAATTTCTTTCCTCAAATGGTTTTACTCGTTTTGAAACTGAATCCCTTAATTAAGGGAAGCCTTGTGTAATTGATTGACAATCAGTTTTTAAACTATTTTCTTACCTTATTTCTACCTTCTTTCTACACTATAAAAGGCACGACCCTTTTCACAAACACAGACTTCATACTTCACAATTTCACAATCTCTTCTGAAATCACACTTATAGTATTCTGTCTTCCTGTTTGCACTTTGGCCCTTACAAAACTACTGCTTTTTCTACTTATTTCTTTGAAATTGGTATGTGCTAATTTAAGTTTCAACATCACCCCAATATGTTTACTTACAGTCTTTGTATCCATGTCTACTTTATTATTTTCTGTAGAGTTTGACATTTAGCTTAGTATGCCTATGTTCTACTGTCTGTTTCTGTTGTGAATCTTTCCCTATCCCATTACCCCTATGTGTTTGTAAATGGTGGCTTAGGGCATGGCAATATAAGTTGTTGTCCATGAACTGATTTTTTAACCAATGGGGTCTTAACCTCTAAACAGGCTGGAGGGTGTGCCAACATATCCCATTGTTGGGTATGCCCATCAGCCTGCTCTTCTTGTGCTCTTGGAGTCCCCCATTCCCTATATCCCTATGTGTACTGTTTCCCTTCCCCTTTTCCATTTTCAGAATTTTGCATTTGCACTCTCTGTTAGTCCCAAAGTTTTGCCCCCCCTCTTGTGAGCCTTGCTTTGGGACCTCGATCTCCCTCTGAGCTTGGACACCTGAGGGATGGCCCTTCCACACTGCACTATGGCTTAATCCGTGATACATTTGGGTGTAAGCACTGCCCGGAGTTCATATGACACTCTTAGGGAACTCTGACACACCCCAAATAGGAGAAAAGCTTTGAAATATGATTTCTTGGAGTTGATTTACTTCATACTTCAGACAGGAAGTCTGAATCAGGCTCTCCTTGGTTGTACCTTTTAATTTCTGATGTATTTTTCCTTTCCTTTACTTTTTCTGGGCTATAATAACTTTGTAATAAACTCTCGGGTATGGTTAGTGAAAATGGAGGGTTAATTATGTATACAACAAAAGGTAGATAACCTACCTATAGGAGTTTATGAATTTATGTATTGTCATATAGATACCATGTCAATAGGAATCTTGCATTCTCATATAGATATCATGTCTATAAGAATTTCTGCATTCTCATATAAATACCATGTCTATAAGAATTTCTGCATATCATATAGATATCCTGCCCATAGGAATTTCTGAATCTTGCATATGCATTCCTTATTAGGCAAACACGTTTATAGTTCTTAAATAATCAACCGCCATTAGATATCATGTTCATAGGCTTTAAATGAACAATAGGAGCTTTAATCGAATCTGAACCGCTGCACTCGCTTATAAGTCTAAAACCAGTCACAATGACTTTTGCTCTTTTTGCTAAAACTCGCCTTTCTTTAATAACAAATGATTTTTCTTAAATCAGTATGTATTCATGTTTACTTCATTATTTCTGGAATCAGTAGATATCATGCCTATAGGGTCTTCGTCTAACACTTAGGTAAGCCATAGGGTGAATTTTTTTAAATTGGATCAGATTTTATAGGCTACAACCAGCAGGCAGGCCTGACTCATGCTTCTTATCTGAACTATGTAATAAAACAGTCTGTCTCGATCCTTTAAGTTTAATCAGACCCTAAACAGTATGTGTAAGTCATGCTAACTACTTGCTTTTTCTCTGCTTAAAGGAGGTCTGTTTGAGCCTTTTCATTTGCTTATATGCTTCCCCATACTTGCCATATATGTTTTGTTTGTCGCCTTAGTATTTTTTACCTTTTGAAACTACAAAAAAGCCCAACATCCCTCCCTTTTAGGATTAGTAGTCCCAAATGCCTCTGAGACTGATAGGATTGGGGCGGGTAATAACATGCAATGAGTAAACGAGACCATTTCGCACTTTAATACCTCAACGGGGTGGGAAAGGGTAGATATAGATATGATGACCACGTGATAACATCTCGTGTAGACCATCATTGAGGAGTGATTACCGGGTGTTGTGTGGGGTGATCCATATTATTAATAAATCTAGGATCCCCCTCCCTTTGTTTTCTTTGTTTCTATTAAATGGTTTTTTTAAAACCTTTTCTTTTAAGAAAATCAATTTTTTAGTTCCTTTTTCTTACTTTTGTTTATTTGTAACCATTACGTGAAAAATCCCCTCTTATTGGAAGCCTTTAGTTGCCTATGTGTTATTTGTACCTAAAGTCACAATAATAGTCTGGCCGGGAACCACACTAGTGGATCTAGAGGGGTGCCTGACACCTTCCCCTTGAGATAATTTCAAGCCCTTACCCAATCTCTGGTTGTTCAAATCAATCCTTCCTTAGTGTCCTAATGCACTCAAATCATTAGGTGGCGACTCTTCAAACCCAATTCCTGAAAGGGAACGAGTTGTCCTCCCAAATGTCATAAACCCGATTTCGCGAGAAAAAGGGGGCGCGACATCGTGGCGACTCTGCTGGGGATATCTTTTAGGCTTCTACCATTTCAAGATATTATTGTGACTTTACATTTCTTATGTGCCTTATTTGTTTAATACCTTTAGTCATTTAATTCCCTCTTCTACTACAAAAACTAACTCGTCTCTTGTTTCTTTCCCTTGTTTCTTTTACTGCTTTCCTTTACTGCACTCCTTTATTACTATTTTAAATTATTGTAATTATTACTTTATGAACGTGCAAATACGTGACAAATTGTTGCATAAGCATGTTTTCAACATCATATTCCACTCGTGCCAAACAAATACCATAGCAACGCTTATAATGAGTGGTTGCGCTCTTCCGATATTATCATCCTTTAAATTCGGCAAAGGCGTATTTGCGGTAAAACCAGTCAATCAATGGTGTAGTCGACGGTTCTTGCCTTTCCCTCTTGAGTTGTCCGCTCAAGGGTACCAGTCTAAAAAACCCATAGAAACCTTACTCTGTTTAATTGTTCATGCATCATGGTCAAACTTACCCGAGTCAGTTATGTTGTCCGCATAATGACTCTTTAAGATAGCCTTGTCCAAAGCCCACTGGGTTTCCCAAAAAACTAAACGGACACTACCACGTTCTGTGCATTTATTTGGAGAACTAAATGCCTTTATGCCAATTATTGGTATTTAATAGTCAAGTCTGATGGGGGTAAGGACCCAATCCTTTTGTCTTGCAAAAACATGAGGCACGAAGTCCCCAGATTCAGCATGGTCACTAACATCCACCTAAGGTTGCAAAGCTAGTGAGAGGATCTTCATTCTAGTGATCAGACTCTTGTCCATAAATACCTAGTAAATCTACCTTCCCTCATGGAGGTCCAACCCAACAACAAAATCATAGAAGCTGCTACTCTGTTTTGGGATTGTGATAGGTCTGTGTTTTGCTTCGGGGAGATTGAGATGACACCCCTGCTAGAGGAAATAGGAGGATTGGCTGGTATACCATGGGAGACCCCGAGTTTGTTAATGCCGGAAAATCGCAAGGGTAGAGGTTTTCTCAAAATGATGGGCCTAAAGAAGAATCCAGACTTGACATATTTGAAGGAGTCCTACATTCCCTTTAATTATTTGTACGAGAGGTACGGTCATAGCAAATCCTACCATAATTATCCGGATAAATTCGCCCTTACATCATTGGGGCATATTCACCGAAGGGTCTTTGTCTTTATGTTATGCTTCTTAGGTATGATAGTGTTTCCAATAAAGAAAGCAAGTATCCACACCAGGATAGCCATGGTCTCCAAAACTTTGACGGAGGGAATTGGTGGACAACCATTTAGCATAGTGCCCATGATCATCGCAGAGATATATCGAGCCTTGGAAAATGTCAACAAGGAGCCCCACACTTCGAGGGCTGCAACTTGCTACTCCAGCTCTAGCTCATGGAGCATCTTCAAAGGGGTGAATATCGGCAAGAGATTCAGTGTAGAGACTGGGACGATCATATAGCCTTCCATCAACCAAGGCAAATAAAATACATGACCAACATGTTTGCTCAGCCAAAAGATGCCAAGGGGTGGGTGGAGTTGTTTGAAAATCTAACTGAGGATCAAATACAATGGATGTTCAAGTGGTTCCCTACTAAAGAGTTCATCGCCCGATCCAGGGACGCACCATTTCTGATACAGATCGGTTTAAGAGGAACCTACCCTTATGTCCCTCTCCGAGTTATGAGACAGGCTGGTAGGAAGCAGGTTATCCAAGGGTCGATAAGATGAGTCACTTTCGAGATGACTTCTAAGCTAATGACAGTCCTTATAAGTGCCAAGCTCAGCATATGTGGCATTGCAAGATCATCATGGGAAGAGATACTATCAAACCAGACAGATACCATACTGGATGCACCCCATACTATTCAGTCTGGCTGGAGGATAATCACAATGGTCTGGGCCAACCCGGGTTTGTTCGAGGTCACAGAATCATCGATGAAAGGGCTGAAGCATAGGTCAAATACAACCAACTATGCAAGAGGATTCGAGAATGTGAAAGCGAGCACCGTGAGATTCAAGAAGCCCACAAAAAACTGATTGAATAGTGGAAAGACATGGCTGTCAGTGCCAACAAGCGACTAGGATACCTGGAACGAGGTTTAGTGGAGCTGGAAATGAAGTTTCTCAATAGGATCGAGGACTGCCAGAATGCTGAAGGAAACGAGGGTGGACACTTGGCTAAAGCCTACCTGCTGCTGGGACTTCGCGAGCTGGTGAAGCTGTTCGATGGAGCCAAAGATTCCGAGTCTGGGGAAGGCCCTTCTGGGACCAAATAGATAGGGGTTTTCTTTTGCTTTATGAAATGTAATAAGGCCAATGGCCACTAGTGAAAATTAATTCCTTGTTATTTAGTGTCGTTTTGGGATTCATCTACTTTTACCACAAAAATGAAGCATTTAGCATTCCAAGTTCTCCAAATTAATTTGTCGCTAGGCCTACCTCGGGCACAACGAGGCTCCCAAATTAGGACACGATTTATATTCTTGCACTATGTGTTTAAATATAGCAACACTTTCTTATAATCCTCACTGACTTGTTACCTTTTTGTTTTTACTTTTTGTTTATTTACTCCCCTCCCCAAAGGTTAGTTCGTGCACTCTGGCATCGTCATCATATTCCACAAGATCAAAGGGCCCTCCACCCACTCCTCCTCCTAGTCCTATCAGAAGCAGGAACAAAGGAAAGATGGAAGATTTGAACAACACCAGAAAGGAAAACTCAACTGAACGGGTAGAGGTCACTCATGGTGCTCAGGTCTCCAAAGAAAGTGCATCCCAACTCGAGCAGAAACTGTTGAAATTTCAGGAAGAACTTGATCTGGTTCGGAATCTGGCAAACTTGTCATTTCCCTCACCACTCCAGATATCAATTTTCCAAATGCTCAGAACCCCACGCCTCCACAAAACATCCCAAACCCACAAAACCATCCTGATCCTCACCACCACTGCAATACTTGCCACACTTCCAACAATACTCCACTACTCATCCCAGAACCTCTAAATTCCACAAATGACCATTTCCACGCCCATCATAACACCCCCCATCTATGTGGAAACCATGCTACACTCCACCCGACCTGGCTTAAGCACACCTGAGTCTGATGATAAAGACTCATTCATCAGGAACCTGGCTGTGGAACTCAAGAAATTGACTAGTCGAATTCAGGGTGTCGAAGGAAGTAAGGGGATTGAAGGGTTGAACTACGAAGATCTTTGCATACAATCGGATGTTGAACTTCTCGAGGGGTACAAACCTCCTAAGTTTGAGATGTTTAATAGTACAGGGGATCCAAGAGTCCACTTGAGAACATACTGCGACAAGCTGGTCGGAGTAGGGAAAGACGAAAAGATTCGCATGAAGCTTTTCATGAGGAGTCTGAAGGGAGATGATCTGTCTTGGTACATTAGCCAAGACCCGAAGAAATGGTCAAACTCAGTGAGTATGGCGTCTGACCTGATGGACAAGTTTAGGTTCAACACAGAAAATGCACCAGATGTGTTGTAACAGAACTTAAAGAAGAAGCCCATAGAAACATTCCGCGAGTATGCCACTCGCTGGAGATCAGAAGCTGCTAAGGTCAGACCTGCTTTAAAAGAAGAACACATGAACAAGTTTTTCGTCCGGGCTCAAGACCCACAGTACCATGAAAGGCTGATGTTGATTGAGAGCCAGCAATTTTCCGACATCATCAAGCTAGGGGAAAGGATCGAGAAAGGCATCAAAGTGGTATGGTTACAAACTTTGAAGCTTTGCAAGCTGCCAATAGGGCTTTATAGTCTTGTCGTATGTCCAAGAAAAAGGACGTAGGTGCCGTAGTGTTTTCACAAAGAGCCAAATCCCTATCAAATACCAAGCCTATCCGATACCTCCACTCACATATCAGCCTACCCCGAATTACCAAGCACCCTCACCCTCGTTCCAAACTCCATCACCTACTTACCAATCAACCCACCTCCTACATATCAACCTACTTCACCCAGATATTCCCAACCTGTACATGTCTACCAAGCCTATAATGCTCAGCCATCCCACTATCAATCACCTCCCATACGTGAAAACTTTCCTAGACCTCGACCAAATTTCGACAGAAGACCCCCCAAATAGTATACCGCCATTGCTGAACCGATTGACCAGCTGTACGAAAGGCTCAAAACTATTGGTTATGTCACCCCTATCCCTACTATAACCCCTGAAAACCCTTCTCAGTGGGTCAATCCAAATAAATCCTGTGCATACCATTCCGGCATGAAGGGACATACCATTGATGAATGCCGTTCTATGAAAGATAAGATCCAGACTCTGATCGATAACAAGATCATTATAGCAAAGGAGCCTACTTCGAATGTTCGCAACAACCCTCTGCCGGACCATAAGGGTGGAGGTGTTCACATGATTGAAATAGATGATGATTGGGATCCCAAAGGATCGATTAGTTTAATCACAGAAGGTGACGAACCAAAGAAGCAAATAGTCACCCTCAATATGATTGTAGTCCAGACTCATCCTTCTGGGGATGCCGAGGTAAACATGTCTGTACCACTTGAGTTTGAAGCACCACCCCTTGCAAAGACGCCAACACCAATGGAGGTCGAGTTTGGGTCTCCAGAAAATGCACCCGCACCATTTGAAGTTGCGGTTTTACCCTCCAAAATACATGCTCCATTCGGAGTAAAGGTACCCATTCTAGTAGCACTGTCAGCCATAACACCATTCCATACAAATGCCATACCTTAGGATTACACAGTCAAGGCGAGAAGGAAAGGAAAAGCTAAATTTGGGGAAACAGTTACGGCACAGGGTATGACAAGAACCGACAGGGTTTATACTCCGGAGTATTTAGCTGAGAGTAAGCAGGCCTCTGGTCGGCCGACCATCACTGAAACTGGGCTTGATGATCTCTGGAGAAAGATACAAGCCAAAGAATACTCAGTCATTGATCAGCTAAACAAAACACCGACACAGATTTCTATCTTAGCTTTGCTGCAAAGTTCCAATGCACATAAAAATGCTTTGTTAAAGGTGTTGAGTGAGGCATATGTATCAAGCAACATCACCGGAGGAGAAATGGAAAACATGGTAGGGCAGGTATTGGAAAGTCACAAGATCACTTTTCATGAAGATGAGCTGCCACCAGAAGGGTTGAGTCATAACAAAGTGTTGCATATCATCGTGCAATGCGAAGATTATTTTATCACCAGGGTCCTGATTGATGTAGGGTCCAGCCTCAATATTTATCAGCTGGTAACACTTAGAACATTGGGGAAGGGGCTGCATGAGATCAAGGACGGGGCTATCAACGTCAAAGCTTTCGACGGTTCCCAAAGATCCACCATTGGAGAAATTAGCCTGTGTTTTCAAATGGGGCCTACTTGGTTCGACGTTGATTTTCAAGTTATAGACGTGTTGGCCTATTACAATTTGCTGTTAGGATGGCCTTGGATTCATGCCGTTGGGGCCGTAGCGTCAACACTACATTAGGTGGTGAAATTTGAATGGAACCACCAAGAGGTGATCATTCACGGCGATGGTAGAAATCCCATATACAGTCGCCAAACCATCCCAGCGATTGGAGGAAGGAGAAAGATAGGCGGGGAAACCTATCACCACATAGAGCGAGTCAACGTCGTTAACAAAGACAAATGGTGGGACAAAAAAATTGAAAGCATATTGAACTGGAGCGGATATGAGCCTGGCAAGGTACTTGGCAAGAACCTCCAAGGAATCGCCAAGCTATCAAACTAAAGAAACATGGCACCACCTTTGGTCTGGGATACGAGTATACTTGGGAGGAATTCAACAACTGGTCGCCACCATGGAGCGATCCATACTATCCGCTAGAGCAGTCAATACCACATCTGGAGCAGACTTTCCAGCCGGCTGATGTTATCTATAGGTCGGAAGAAGAGGAAGCACTGGCAACAGTGAGGAATTTGTTCCTAGAAGATGATGACATGGATTGTTGTGTCATTTTCGAGGAGGAGGGGGAGGAAGGCCCTTCCATATAGGCCGTAAGCCGAGGAGCATGCCTCAACAATTGGACCATCAGAACCGCTAGAGCCTGGAAAGCCTCGGGGTAGCAAGGCTGAACGAAGCATCATGCATTATCTTTTATTTCTACAAGTTGATTTTCCTTCGCATTTTTGAATTTTCGCAATAAGACCTTCCAATGTTCAAAACAATTATGAAATTTATGAAAGCATTTCGGTTTCCTTACAAATCTTACTCTTATTATTTTATCTCATTACTGTATTTATACAGCATTACTATTACCTATCTTGATGAACCAATGGTTGTGACATGCAACGAGATAATGCAACAAACGGACATAGATTCAGAGGAAGATGATATATTGGAAGAGATTGTTAAAGAGGTTGAGAATTTTGAGAACAGACCTAAGTCCAACCTGGACGAGACCGAGATTGTTAACCTGGGAGATGTAGAAAATATCAAAGAAACTCGGATCATCGTTCATTTGTCACCGTTAGAAAAGGAAGAATACATAGAATTTCAGAGGGAATATGAGGACATATTTGCCTGGTCATATGATGACATGACTGGTTTGAGTACATCTATTATGGTGCACAAACTACCAACTGATCCGACATGTCCACCGGTGAAAAAGAAGCTCCGAAAGTTTAAACCCGACATAAGTCTAAAAATCAAGGAAGAAATCACTAAGCAGGTCAAATCTAAGGTCCTCAGGGTAGTAGAATATCCAACATGGCTAGCCAACATCGTACCAATACCGAATAAGGACGGGAAGGTCAGAGTCTGTGTCGACTACCATGATCTCAACCGGGCTAGTTCGAAAGATGACTTCCCCTTGATAAACATACACATCCTAATTGACGATTGTGCCAAGCATGAGTTGCAATCATTTGTAGATTGTTTCGCTAGGTATCATTAGATCTGGATGGATGAACAAGATGCTGAGAAAACGACCTTCATTACGCCGTGGAGAATGTAATGTTACAAGATGATGCCGTTTGGGTTAAAGAATGCAGGGTCCACCTACATAAGGGCCATGACTACCATCTTCCACGATATGATACACAAGGAGATAGAGGTGTACATAGATGATGTTATTATCAAGTCCAAGAAAACCGCTGATCACATGGAAGATTTGAGGAAATTCTTCAATAGACTGTGAAGGTACAACCTAAAACTAAATCCCGCAAAATGTGCATTTGGGGTTCCTACGGGAAACTACTTGGGTTTATTGTGAGTCACCGAGGAATAGAACTGGATCCATCAAAGGTCAAAGCTATTCAAGAATTGCCACCGCCAAAGAACAAGAAGGACGTGATGAGTTTCTTGGGGAGACTTAACTATATCAGCCGGTTCATAGCACAATATATAGTTATCTGTGAGCCGATCTTTAAGATGTTGAAGAAGGACGCCGCTACCAAATGGACTGATGATTGCCAAAAAGCATTCGACAGAATCAAGGAATACATATCAACACCACCAGTCTTAGTTCCGCCTTAGATAGGTAGACCTTTATTACTCTACCTTGCAATATTGGATGGAGCATTTGGTTGTGTTCTGGGGCAGCATGATGAAACAGGGAGGAAGGAGCAGGCCATCTATTACCTCAGTAAGAAATTCACCCCGTACGAGGCTCGATATTCTTTGTTAGAGCGCACCTATTGTGCTTTGACTTGGGTAGCTCAGAAGTTGAGGCACTACTTCTGTGCCTATACTACATATCTCATATCAAGGATGGATCCCTTGAAGTACATCTTTCAGAAGCCCACGCCCACTGGCAAGCTGGCCAAGTGGCAAATCCTGTTGAGTGAATTTGACATTGTCTACGTGACTCATAAAGCAATCAAAGGACATGCACTAGTAGATCACCTTGCTGAAAATCCCGTGGACGGAGAATATGAACCCCTGAAAATATATTTTCCTGATGAAGAGGTATCATTCATAGGAAAAGACATTGCAGAATCCTATGATGGTTGGAGAATGTTTTTCGACGGAGCAGCAAATTTCAAAGGAGTGGGCATAAGAGTAGTCCTAGTATCAGAAATCGGTCAGCATTATCTGGTACCTGCCAAGCTCAGGTTCCCGTGCACCAACAACATGGACGAGTACGAAGCCTGCATCTTAGGGCTCAAGATGGCCATTGACATGAACATATAAGAGTTGCTAGTAACTAGGGATTCAGACTTGCTTATACATCAGGTCCGAGAAGAATGAGCGACCAATAACTCCAAGATACTTCCTTATCTGTATCACGTGCAGGAGTTGAGAAAGAGGTTCACAAAGACAGAATTCCAGCATGTTCCCAGGGTTCAGAATGAATTCGCCGAGGCACTGGCTACCCTATCATCCATTATACAACATCCAGACAAGAATTTCATTGATCCCATTCCGGTAAAGATCCCTGATTAGCCAGCTTACTGTGCTCATGTAGAAGAAGAAGTAGACGGAAATCCTTGGTTTCATGATATCAAGGAATACTTGGCAAAAAGAGAATACCCAGAACTCGCAAACGCTACTCAGAAGCCCATGCTTTGGAGGTTATCCAACAATTTCTTTCACAACAGAGGAATCTTGTACAGGAGGACTCCTGATTTGGGAATACTGTGTGTCGACGCAAAGGAAGCATCCAGGATATTAGAGGAAATTCATGCAGGGACCTGTGGTCCATATATGATTGGCTTTGTTCTAGCAAAGAAAATACTCCGAGCTGGTTAATTTTGGATAACTATGGAAACAAACTGCATCTAGTATGTCCGAAAATGCCACCACTACCAGATACATGCAGACATGATAAAGGTGCCTCCAAATGAGCTTAATGAAACAAGATCTCTATGGTCGTTTGCCGCCTGGGGAATAGATGTTATCGGACCAATCGAACATGCCGCATCAAACGGGCATAGGTTTATTCTAGTAGTAATTGATTATTTCATCAAATGGGTTGAAGCAGCATCTTACAAGGCAGTGACTAAGAAAGTCATGGCAGATTTCGTCCATGACCGAATCGTGTGTCTGTTCGGAATTCCAGAGTCAATCATTACTGATAATGGCTCCAACCTTAATAGCGATTTGATGAAATCCATGTGTGAAACCTTCAAGATCAAACACAAGAATTCTATAGCTTACAGACCTCAGATGAACAGAGCCGTAGAGGCCGCCAACAAGAATATCAAGAAGATACTAAGGAAGATGATAGAGAAGCATAAGCAGTGGCACGAGAAGCTCTCATTTGCTTTATTGGGATACCGCACCACAATCCGCACATCAACAGGAGCAACTCCCTATATGCTGGTTTACGGTATAGAGGCAGTCATTCCCGCCGAGGTGGAAATTCCTTCCTTAACGATGCAGAATGGGTGAAGAGTCGTTACGAGCAACTAGCTCTTATATACAGAAAGAAAATGAATGCAATTTTCCATGTTCAGCTCTATCAGAACAGAATGTCCAGAGCCTTCAACAAAAGAGTCAAGCCGAGACAATTCACACCGGGGTAGCTGGTGTTAAAGAAAATATTTCTGCATCAAGATGAAGCCAAAGGGAAATTCTCTCCCAACTGGAAGGGTACGTACATGGTTCACCGGGTTCTAATGGGAGGAGCCCTCATACTCGCAGAAATGGATGGAGAAGTTTGGCCAAAGCCGATCAATTCAGACGCAGTCAAACAATACTATGTGTAACCTTTATGCATTCTTTTATGATGTAATTTGAACTACGCCTGACCTGATTCCCGTTGAAGAGGGGATACGTAGGCAGCCCTATGGGTTCGGTCATAATTCAATAAAAATTTCATTTCCCCCGCTATTGGAAACTGGGGAAAAATTTGAGGAGGACCCTCAAAATTCCGAAGTCGATTCCGGCCATTTATCATTAACAGTCGTCGGGAGCAGCAGCCTAGTAAACTAGGGCAAAATTTTGAGGGGGACCCTCAAAATTCCGGAGCAAGAGAAGTTGCAATATCTTGAACCACGTCGCAGTCATCGATTCATCTAAAGAAAACTATTCTCAATTATTTATTTATGTTATATTTTACTAAATCATGCATGTTTATTGCCAAAATTGCCTTGTTTAGCAATGATATCCCAATGATACGCACAATATCACCAAAACAGAGCCGAGCAGGCCAAGCAAAGGCAGCGGGGATACGAACTAACCTTCCCCCTTTACAAAACTCACGATTTTTCTTTGGATGCAGGCACTTGAGGTGCAAAATCATCAAATATACTATACACTCATACTGATCAGGAATACAACTCTCAGAAACGTCACCTATTCACAGTTGCTATATGCACACAATATCCCCAGCAACCACAATATCGACGTCAGATATCAGCTAAGAAAACTCTACTACTGCCTGCCTTTTATTTCTTGCATAAGGCTACCATTCTGCCTTCCGAGACTAAGCTCTATCTCCATCTGCATTCTCTGCATTGCATAAGGCTAACATTCTGCCTTCTGAGACTAAGCTCTGTCTCCATCTGCATTCTCAGCATTGCATAAGGCTACCATTCTTCCTTCCGAGACTAAGCTCTGTCACAATCTGCATTATCTGCATTGCATAAGGCTACCATTCTGCCTTCCGTTGTTAAGCTCTACCTCCATCCGCATTCTCTGCATTGCATAAGGCTACCATTCTGCCTTCCGAGACTAAGCTCTGCCTCCATCTGCATTCTCTGCATTGCATAAGGCTACCATTCTGCCTTTCAAGGTTATGCTCTACCTCCATCAGCATTCTCTGCATTGCATAAGGCTACCATTCTGCCTTCCGAGACTAAGCTCTGCCTCCATCTGCATTCTTTGCATTGCATAAGGCTATCATTCTGCCTTCCGAGGTTAAGCTCTACCTCCATCTGCATTTTCTGCATTACATATGGCTACCATTCTGCCTTCCGAGGTTAAGCTCTACCTCCATCTTGCATGGCTGAAAGATCGCCACTTTATTTATATCTTGCATGGCTGAAAGATCGCCACTTTATTTACATCTTGCATGGCTGAAAGATCGTCACTTTATTTACATCTTGCATGGCTGAAAGATCGCTACTTCATTTACATCTTGCATGGCTGAAATATCGCCACTTCATTTATATCTTGCATGGCTAAAGGATCGCCACTTTATTTATATCTTGCATGGCTGAAGGATCGCCACTTTATTTACATCTTGCATTGGCTGAAAGATCGCCACTGCATTCATATCTTGCATCGGCTGAAAGATTTCCACCTTCTGTATCTCATGGGCTGAAAGATCGCCAATCTTTCCAAAGGCGTCATTGTTCGGAGGCACCATTTTCATAGCCCGAGAACGCCATGCCATGGCGTGAGGACCCCTTTTTATCTTTTGCATATCATTATTCAAATGCATCATAGTTGGTAGGCATCATTCTCATAGCCCGAGAGCATCATTTCATGTCCTGCGAATCCTTATTATACTCTTCATGGCCCAGGACGTCATGGTCTGAGGACGTCATCCTAACCGTCCAAAGACAACATTCATGGTCCAACAGGAACTTGCATCACATTTAAATTTCTGCACAATATACACTTGTATTGCTTATTTGCAGGTAAACCAGCGAGAAACAACTGTCTTAGCAGGAGCAATCCCGCTCCAGTTCTCACAACCCTGATAGACTTTAACCATCCATCCCAACCCAAATAGCGCGTTCATCTTGGAAAATCTCCATCGGCATATTCCGCCGATGGATCCTGAACTACATACGACCTAATTCCTGTAAGACCAGGGATATGTAGGCAGCTCAGGAGCCAGAGCTTGGTCAAATTCTTCAAACCATTCTGTTGATACCCAATGTTTTCTTGTATATTTTTTATATTCAAAATACTTTCAAAATAGCACGTATATGTATATATAAGTATGTCCCAAGGTTTTATTATTTTTCTCTTAATTTTTATAGATTTTTAAATCTATTTATTACTCTATTTTATCAAGAAAACCCCAATAATTATCTCTAAAATTATCATTTTTGGTGATTCACTTATTGAATTCTCATATTTATATTAAAATATAGCTGACATAATTTTTGCATATTTTTACAAATTTATTTAGTATTTTTGAAAGCTCAATTGTGTATAATTGCGATATTAGCCTATTTCAAGATTTAATTGTGTTCATAATTATAAAATTGACTCCAGTATTTTTAGTTTGATAATTATGTATTATTAATTATTTTGTTACCTTTATTTTATTTTCGGAGATTATTTTACTATTTTTATAAAATAAATAAGGAAAAATGGCTATTTATATGTTAGCCCATTCACATTTCAGTTTTAACCAGATTTGGAACGCAGTTAAACCCAATTTCAAATTCAGTTACCCGACCTTTTTTAATAACCCACACGGCCCCCCTTTCAAATCCCAGCCGTTGATCTAAGAGATCAACGGCTCACGTTCTCCCTTTCCTTTTTTAATTCACAAACACCCCAACCCTAAAATCATTTTCATTCACCTGCTGCCTCTGAAACCCCTCTCCTCTCTCAATCTCTCTCGAACCTTCCCTAACCCTAGCCGCCTATCATCATCTTCCACCTCAAAACCCACCGAAAACCATGGCTTCCCAAGCTGTGAGGGCCCTATACTCACCTCCCCTTGCTCTTACACATCTGATACCTGAAGATTCGAGGCCAGGCCTCAAAGGTTTGCACCCAGATCTCTCCCGATTCAAAGTTCTAGAGTCATCACCGCCCTTGCTCTGACGTACCATGGTGTTTTGAGCTTGGTTCTGACCTCTCCGACTCAGATCGGTGACCTTTTCAAAGCTTTTCTCATTTCTAGGGTTCTCTGAAACCCTAACCCTTCGAGGTTTTCTCCTATCTCTTTAGATCCATTGTGTACCTGTGCTCTCTTTCAATTTTCAAATGATCTCCCTAACTTTTCTTTTGAAAATTACTTTTCAAAGTCTTTCTTTTACGATTATGGTTTTCTGAAAATGCTTAAGTGTTTCTCTGACTTTCTTTTCCTTTTCTTTTGTGTGTATTTGCCTCTACTGTGTTCTATGTTTTTCTTCTACCTTGTATGTTCTTCTATTGTACTTTCTATACTATGTTCTTGTATGTTTTTCTACTATGTTCTGCTATTTTCTTCTATTATGTTCTGGTATGTTTCGCCTACTGTATTCTTTTACTGTGTTCTTACGTGTTCTTACTATTTTTCTTCTATTTAACTTTGTTTAAGTTTCTTTTTAAATGGTCTTCTTAAGCATGCTTTCTTTTACTATTCTTATCAGTCTTTTCTCTTCATGTTTCGAACTAGTTTCTCTACTCTATTTGCCTTGAACCCCTCTACTGTATTTACATGCTATTCATGAGTTCTGTTGCTGGAAGAAGCTTGTTAGAAGTTTCAGTTCTTTTCTGAAACCTCTAAACATGTTTCGATTCGACTACTTGCATCCTCATCTCTATGCTTGATTCAAGGTGGAAACCCTAGAATTTGGGGGTTCTCTGGAGGTATGATTGAACTAGGGTTTTATTTTAGAACCCTTAACTTTTTCAGACTGACTTTGAGTCTCTAAACTGAGTTTAGACATCTTTGTTTTCATACAATGCTGAACTTTTTGCTAAACTCTTCTACATTGAAATTTTCTACTGATTTACACGACAGTTTTCTTTCATGCTCACATGCTCCTTATATATGATGGATTTTCCTCTAAATGGTTTTCAAATTTGCAATTAGTGCAAACTTCCTTTTGAATATAGCTTGATTTATTTCTTTCCATCTTTTTACTGATTTCCTCTGTTACTCGACGTAAGTAAAACCCTTCTTCATCTTTTCTGACTTGGTTCATTCATACCAAATCTCAGACCTTGTGATTTACTGGCTGTTATTTGACTCCCTTACCTTATTTGCACAAACCGTGTACTGTCAAAACCCTGTCATTAAATAACCTTTATGTATTTGCCCTCAATTGCATGCTTTACACAAAGTGTTTATTCAATTCCTTTCCTTAAATGGTTTTACTCGTTTTGAAACTGAATCCCTTAATTAAGGGAAGCCTTGTATAATTGATTGACAATCAGTTTTCAAATTATTTTCTTACCTTATTTCTGCCTACTTTCTACATATAAAAGGCACGACCCTTTTCACAAACACAAACTTCAGACTTCACAATTTCACAATCTCTTCTAAAATCACACTTATAGTATTCTGTTTTCCTATTTGCACTTTGGCCCTTACAAAACTACTGCTTTTTCTACTTATTTCTTTGAAACTGGTATGTCCTGATTTAAGTTTCAGCATCACCCCAATGTGTTTACGTACAGTCTTTCTATCCATGTCTACTTTATTGTTTTCTGTAGAGTTCGACATTTAGCTTAGTATGCCTATGTTCTACTGCCTGTTTCTATTGTGAATCTTTCCCTATCCCATTACCCCATGTGTTTGTAAATGGTGGCTTAGGTCATGATAATATGAGTTGTTGTTCATGAACTGATTTTTTAACCAATGGGGCCTTAACCTCTAAACAGGCTGGAGGGTGTGCCAACATATCCCATTGCTAGGTATGCCCATCAGCTTGCTCTTCTTGTGCTCTTGAAATCCCCCCATTCCCTATATCCCTATGTGTACTATTTCCCTTCCCCTTTTCCCCTTTCAGAATTCTGCACTCTCACTCTCTCTTAGTCCCTAAGTTCTGCCCCCCCTCTTGTGAGCCTTGCCTTGGGACCTCGAGCTCCCTCTAAACTTGGACACCTGGGGGTTGGCCCTTCCACACTATACTATGGCTTAATTCGTGATACATTTGCATGTAAGCACTGCCCGGAGTTCATATGAGACTCTTAGGGAACTCTGACACACCCCAAATAGGAGAAAGGCTTTGAAATATGATTTCTTGGAGTTGATTTACTTCATACTTCAGACAGGATGTCTGAATCAGGCTCTCCTTGGTTGTACCTTTTAATTTATGATGTATTTTTCCTTTACTCTACTTTTTCTGGGTTGTAATAACTTTGTAATAAACTCTCGGGGATGGTTAGTGAAAATGGAAGGTTAATTATGTATACAACAAGGGGTAGATAACCTGCCTATAGGAGTTTATGAATTTCTGTATTCTCATATAGATACCATGTCTATAGGAATCTTGCATTCTCATATAGATATCATGTCTATAAGAATTTCTGCATTCTCATATAAATACCATGTCTATAAGAATTTCTGCATATCATATAGATATCCTGCCCATAGGAATTTCTGAATATTGCATATGCATTCCTTATTAGGCAAACACATTTATAGTTCTTAAATAATCAACCGCCATTAGATATCATGTTCATAGGCTTTAAACGAAATTTAGCTTCTAGATGCCATGCCTATAGGATTTTTGCATTTTTTTACTACGTTTATAAAAGTGTTCAAAATCGACAACACATAGAAAGCATGCCTATAGGAGCTTTAATCGAATCTGAACAGCTTCACTGGCTTATAAGTCTAAAACCAGTCACAATGACTTGTGCTCTTTTTGCTAAAACTCGCCTTTCTTTAATAACAGATGATTTTTTAAAATCAGTATGTATTCATGTTTACTTCATTGTTTCTGGAATCAGTAGATATCATACCTATAGGGTCTTCGTCTAACACTTAGGCAAGCCATAGGGTGAAAATTTATAAACTGAATCAAATTTTATATGCTACAACCAGCAGACAGGCCTAACTCGGGCTTCGTATCTGAACTATGTAATAAAATAGTTTGTCTCGATCCTTTAAGTTTAATCAGACCCTAAACAGTATGTGTAAGTCATGCTAACTACTTGCTTTTTCTCTACTTAAAGGAGGTCTGCTTGCGCCTTTTCATTTGTTTATATTCTTCCCCATACTTGCCATATATGTTTTGTTTGTCGCCTTAGTTTTTTTACCTATTGAAACTACAAATAAGCCCAACATCCCTCCCTTTTAGGATTAGTAGTCCCAAATGCCTCCGGGACTGATAGGATTGGGGTGGGTAATAGCATGCAATGAGTAAACGAGACCATTTTGCGCTTTAATACCTCAACGGGGTGGGAAAGGGTAGATATGGATATGATGACCACGCGATAACATCTCGTGTAGCCCCTCATTGAGGAGTGATTACGGGGTGTTGTGTGGGGTGATCCATATAATTAATAAACCTAGGACCCCCCTCCCTTTGTTTTCTTTTTTTCTCTTAAATGGTTTTTTAAAACCATTGCTTTTAAGAAAATCAATTTTTTTAGTTCCTTTTTCTTACTTTTGTATATTTGTAACCATTACATGAAAAATCCCCTCTTATTGGAAGCCTTTATTTGCCTATGTGTTATTTGTACCTAAAGTCACAATAATAGTTTGGCCAGGAACCACACTAGTGGATCTTGAGGGGTGCCTAACACCTTCCCCTTGAGATAATTTCAAGCCCTTACCCAATATCTGGTTGTTCAAATCAAACCTTCCTTAGTGTCTTAATGCACTCAAATCATTAGGTGGAGACTCTTCAAACCCAATTCCCGAAAGGGAACGAGTTGTCCTCCCAAATGTCATAAACCTGATTTCGCGAGAAAAAGGGGGCGTGACAGGGAAATGGCAAAAGCTCCATGGGGATAATGTCGACCGTCTGGACCCAGATAAACCAATACACTCTCGATCCTCGTCCTCTTCATCGTCAACTACAAAAAGCATGGACGAACGACACCTCAGGTTAGTAGGCCCTGGTGATGAAAGGGCCAGTATAACCTGACGAGATGGTTAAGCATGAATTCAAGCCCGGCCTTCTCTGCAAAGAACCTCATCATCAGCACCACTCACCAAAACAACGGATGTATCTGTGCCAAAGTAACCCGATACTTCAAGCAAAAATCAAGCACGACCCTATCAAGGGGACCAAACGCGAAGGATATAGGTATACATTCAAGAATCCATCAGTAGAGTCCGTGATACTCTCATCCGGGGGAAGCACCTGAGCGCGATCCCCTCACTCCATTCGCATTATTTTCTCACCATCTCCAGATGTTCCCCTCTTATCAAAGACGCCATCTTTAGAGCGAAATCCCACTGTTCCTAAGCGACGGGAACAACACTCCCCACTCCCTGCCGGGCCGGCCCCGAAGTGGTTTCCATGATTATGGTAAAACTAACAGAACAGAGCAAGGGTGTACACCAACACTTTCGCACCTGAAGTAGTGAAGAACCCTATGCCAAAGCGGAAAAGCAGCTATCTAAAAATAGTGAGGTCTTGTGAAGAAGCCAAAGCCACCCCATATATATGCGAGAAGCAGCGATGACTCACCTACCCGGAGTGAGCCCCGAAAAACCTACAGCCTTCATGCAGATCAACGGGGTGACACCTGGTCCCCAAAGTATCCTCCGACGAGAAGCCAAGATTCGAGGAATTGTCCGTATTATCTCCAATCTCAAGGCAGCGCTCTACCCCGAGGATCCCCACCAAAGAGAAGTCGGACTTCGGGAAGCCTTTGACGCCATCACTCGATGTGGGGCAGTACCCGATCCTCATGATTCCTTTTATAATAAAGAGGAATAAACACAAGAAGCTCCGATCACGAAAGCTCCACGAAGGTCTGAGGCAGTGCCTGAGTACAGCAACTCCTCAGCAGAAGTCTATCCTATACGTTCTAAAAGGGGCTATCTACATCAAGATCAAAAGGGACCCCCAGGTGCCCAAAGCTGACCTTCATTCGAGATAACATCCTCGAAGGCCCCGAAATTCGGCGTTTTATCTCCATACAACTTAGAGGGCCCCGGTAGCCCGGGCCTATCAGATCAATCCAAGATTGTTCCGAGGCACGGCGATGGGTTCGAAAAAGAGCCATGTTGATTGGCAAAGGATCGGAAAGAACGCTCACGCCCAAGTTAAATGTCAGCGGTTAACAATAAAGGAACACATTCGAAAAGCCTCGAAGGGCACGAGAGCATGCAATAACAAAGCAAAGGTCGAAAGTAGAAGTCAATGGAGTATATTCATATTCATGAAGATCCACGTACAATAGCCCTCGAGGGGTCATTACATACAATTACAAAAGCCTACAGAGGATCTCTATGCATAAAAGAAGAGACAAAGGCATGCATACACAAAGTAAAAGCACGAAGACCGGTCCGCCTTCGAAGGTCCGCGACAGGTGCCTCTAGATGCACATCCTCTGAAGTTTCATCCCAATATTCCACACTGATATCCCCAAGGGACAAGGTGAGTGACAGGGAGGGATGAAAAAATGCCATAGCTTTCCGAAGCTCGAGGACCCTCTTTGGCCAGGGGAACCTCGGAGAGACAGTGGACCGAACAACCCTCAGTCCCATTTGCACGGCTACTTAGGATCCACTTCTTGGAACGTCTAGTCGTGCAAGACCCCAACTCGGAGCAGAGCACCACGTCGAGCCGGGGCATGAAGTTGAGCAGCGGTGTATAATCCGAGCCCCCTTTTGAGTAGTAGTGCATAATCCGAATGACTGTATACATGAGGAGGAAACTGACTGCCCGTCCATCATCACCTCGGGCCAACAGCAGCAGCAAAAGCCAGCATATCGACAACCATAACAATAGTGGGACATCACGATTATCCTCGACAAAGGGAAGTCTTGGCAAAGGGCCACAACACGATCTGAGGGAGCTCCCCCAAACGTCCTTGAGGCCGTGGGCCCCAAACATGATGTTCAGGGATAGAATAAGATGATAATAAGGAATAGGCAAGCAAGCCAACGAAGGCACTGGGATAGGAAAAAAACGTCAAAACACCCCCATTTATAGGGGATTACGACACGGTCGTCGAGACCTTGGAAGATTAACCGATGGACGCAGTTAATGCATCCTTGGAAAACCGAATCGATGGCAGTACCTTCACCTTGGAGAGCGGGAATCGGGAATGCATTGAATGAAGTCGAACATACACAACCCCGTGGATGCCCGGTTATCATAAAACTCATGTCAGGAGTCACATCATCGGTATGACTTCACCGTAAGAAGCTGTAGGAGTCAAGTGTTAGAATCATTTCCCATCACTTCATTATGGGAAACGCAAAGACTATCTGTATGTGGAAAAATCAGAGGACTTGATTTCTTGCTATCAAGTCATTTTGGAAGAATGCCTGAGACCCCGAGGACGGGAGGCCACGACCGAGTTCCCGACCTTGGGGCTCGTCGAGGCCTGACTAAGAGAAAATAGAGATCGAAGCCAGGATAGAGGGGAAAGCTACCAAAGCACATGGCTAAGTCGGACAGGGCTGGCCTATCCAGAGCCTATGTTAAGGCATCGCGTCAAGCCATCCCATCTCTGTACTTTGTAATTAATGCCCATGTTCTTGTAGCCGAGTTCCCCTCCTATATTAAGGGGACTCACGCTACCTTGTAATGGGCGGATGTTGCTCCATCTCTTCACAAGTGCAATAATATATCTCTCTCTTTTCTTTCTAAACTTGTTCATTCTCACTGGACCGAGGCCATCCTAATATCTATCGCTCTCTTACTTGTTCTCCATCATATAGCTTAGTATTGGCCGTAAGGAGCCTTGTTTAATTATATCCTCAACTGTTATCCCATCCCCGACTATCCCCGATAGATCGAGCTCGACCCCGAGGTCCCCCATCGACCCAGCCTATATCCGAGCAGAAGGCCCTTCAATTTGATTACTACCTTGTTTTAACTCACATTTAATCTTTAAACTTCATATTAGCATCAACTGCTCTTACAACTAGCTCGGGAATAGATCACGTATTTTTAGAATCCCATTTACAAATTTAATTGTTATTACCATTTTCACGGTAAATAGGGCATGTTCAGATTGTATTTTGGAGGTCCGTAGGTAATTTAGGATTGAAAGGCCGAAAGGTCGAATTTTAAAGTTTCTCGTTCGATAGTGAGATTTTGATCCGAGGGTTGGAATGGAGTTTCGAAAGTTGGAGTAGCTCCATAGTGTTAAATGTGACGTGTGCGCAAAATTTCAGGTCATTCGGACAAGGTTTGATAGACGTTTTGATCAAAAGCGTATTTTAGAGTTTTTGGAATTCTTAGGCTTGAATCTAATGAAAATAGGTGTTTTGATGTTGTTTTGGACGTTCTGAAGGTTGGAACAAGTTTGAATGAAGTTATGGGATATGTTGGTAGGTTTGGTTGAGGTCTTGGGGGCCTCGGGATGATTTCAGATGGTTGACAGAAAGATTTTTGAAATATTGTAGTTGCAGCTTCAGCTGTTCTTCTGTCATAACTACACCTACGAGTGTGGGAACGCAGGTGTGGAGCCGCAGAAGTGGCGGATCTACCGCAGAAGCGGAAATGGGGAAGTTCGGCAGGGACCGCAAAAGCAGTAGGATTTTCGCAGGAGCGGTACCGCATTTGTGGATGGGGACTCGCAGATGCGTAAGATTGGTTTTAAGTGAGAAATCGCAGATGAGACCCGTGTTCCACAAAAGCGGGACCGCAGAAGTTGTGCCAGGACCGCAGATGAGGTAACAACTAGGTAGAAATATGAAATTTCGAGGGTTTAGTTTCAAAAGTTGGAAATTCGATTTGGAGCTCGGGAGAGGGCGATTTTGGGAGGGAATTGAAGAGGAGATAATTGGGTAACAATTCTTTAACCCTTTCTTGTTATATTCTATCAATCTATAATTAGTTTCATCATTTAATTTTGGATTGGAGATGAAAATTGGGGAAAAGTTGGAAGAAAGTTCTTAGACATAGAATTTGACTTTTGATTGGGAATTTGACCTTAGATTTGGATAATTTTGGTATGAATGAACTCGTTAGAGTATGAGGATTCTGAAAATATGAATTTTACCCGATTCCGAGATGTGGGCCCGAGGGGCATTTTGGTCATTTTACCTAATTTCGCACATTAGCTTAGAATTTAATTGTAGAATCAGTTACTTGAAGTGTTATTTACATTATGCAACTGAATTGAATAGATTTGGGCCATTTGGAGTCGAGTACTCGTGGCAAGAACGTGGTCTCGGATTGATTATTGAGCCGGTTCGAGGTAAGTGGCTTGTCTAACCTTGTGTGGGGGACCTTCCCCTTAGGATTTGGTATATTTTATGTTTGAAATGCCTTGTACGTGAGGTGTCGAGTGCGTACTTGAGCTAATTGTTGAAAATATGGTTTTATTTAAGTAAATTTCAATTCTGTTCCTTTTTCTGTTTCATTTTACTTGCAATTTAAACCTACTGTTAGCTTAGAAAAAGCATGTTTAGTTGACTTAACTGTTTGCTTGCTTAAACTGCCTTAATTGAATTATGTGAAGCATGTTAGATTAGGATTACCTGTTACTTGATACGAAATTGAGCTTAATTGAATATTCTTGTGCCGATGCTGTGTGTTTTATTTTGAGACTACGGGACGACATCCTTGGAGATCCCCTGTACGTATTTATGAATTGGACTGAGGTGCGGGATACTAAGAGATCCCTGGCATGCATATTGAGGATACCAAGTGATCCTCAAGATACCGAGAGATCCCTATCACGCATATTGAGGATACCAAGAGATCCTTGGGATACCAAGAGATCCCTGGCATATATTGAGGATACTGAGAGATCCCTGGCATATATTGAGGGTACTAAGAGATCCTCGGGATACTGAGAGATCCCCGGTTATTTCCTTGTGATTGTTTTTGCCTCTGTTTCAGTTATTGAATTCCTTGTTTTCCTGTATTAAATTCTTAGTGTTAGTTTTTGACTGTACTGCTTATCTTATACTGTTATATCTTATATTTTTATTTTATCTCAGTAGGGCCCTAACCTTCCTCGCCACTACTCGGTCGAGGTTAGGCTTGGCACTTACTAAGTACCGATGTGGTGTAATCATGCCCTTTCTGCGAATGTTTTTCATGTGCAGATCCAGGTACCTTGACTCAGACTTACCATCCTTGAGGCGAGGCGACCCTTTGGAGACTTCGAGGTATATCTGCTGCATCTGCAGATCGAGGAGTCTCTCTCTATTCTCTCTTGTAGTTATAGACCTTTTGTATTTACTTGTTTTAGACTATTCTGGAGTTAGAGCACTATGTAATATCCTTAGCTTGTGATTCATGGCTTTCCGGGTTTTGGGAGAGATATATATTGGATTTGGGAGTTATATTTTGTATTCCGAGCGGCAGTTTTAAAATGCTGCTCTATTACATTATTTCTGTTTTAAATTGTATTCTTCCGCAAATTGGTTTATCTTCCATGTTTTAGGCTTACCTAGTCGTAGAGACTAGGTGTCATCACGATGGTTCACGGAGGGCGAACCAGGATTGTGACAGTCCCCCCCCCCTTATCTCATTTCTTTTCCCTTATTAATGGCTTTGTGATAGCTTTGTAGACTTTTCAGACTTGTGTTAGAATTGGTAGATGCTCTTGATAGTGACACCCCGGTATCAGACTGTGTTGGGTTTGTTTTCCGCAAACTGTTCTGTTAACTGCTTACTTTTGGATTATCTATTACATTTTAGACCTAATTCTCATTGTTAATCGTTTAAAACTGAAATGGGTAAGTGTCGGCTGGCCGTGTATTCACTAGAAGCGCCATCACGACTGGATCCGGGTTTAGGGTCGTGTCATTGGACTAATCCGGATCACGACAGACCTAATAGCCCTTTTTCAATTTAGATTATTCTGATGGATGAAAAGGTATTGTTTTGAAGTTTACGATTACTTTCTGTTTTGCATTGTTTACATATGCATATGTATATTACAGTCATATACGGAATAACTTAATCATTTTAACTAATTGAGTATTTTTGTATTGAGACCGCATTCACGCAAGGATTAACAGGTCTTTATCCAAAGATTCAAATAGGAAATTATGGAAATGGGCTTGCAAATCATGAATAATTTCATGATTTGTCCAAATAATATGAAGCTGAAGACCAAAGACCACAAGTTTAAGTTGATGTTCACGCATAAGATCACCGTTGAGGATTTGACAATACTTGATATTCAGTAATTAAATTTCTTTCATTTTTTCCAGTTTCATTTTACTTTTTTTATTTGTTTTCTATGTTATGAGTGCTAAGTGAGAACCAAATCAATACTTATTACAGTACATAAGATCAAAGCTTAAGTTTTAAATTAAAGCTGAATTTCTTGATATTGTTAAATACTCTATAGAATATCATAATATGATTTCTAAATAGCCTTTATAGGTGCAGGGAACTAAATAAGTGGGGGAAAAAGGTAAACTGAACAAGTAAAAGATAGTTTCTGAAAAAGGATGCAATCCTTCTAGTGTCTTGAGCAAAAGAGGGTAGGAGTTTAAAATCTATTAGTATGTGATTTTATAATGTCATACCATTGTCATGCTGCTTATTGTTGATGAAATAATCTAATTTCTTGACATTATTGGTATACCAATTGCTACATCTTAAATAGATCATGAAATTTATTAATTCTTTTACGGTCTTCATTTATATTGTCTGTAATTATTATCAATTTTGCACATATTTCCTTGGTCGATGTTATTATAGATGTTATTGGCAAAATTGTGAGTTATGTGGACGTACATACTATCAAACAAGATGATAGGATCCGTATGTTTATGAACATTGAGATACAAGATTATGAGTAAGCTCTCCACAATTTATTAAACTAAGTAAATATTTCAACAATTCTTTATTTTAATTCTTATGCTTAACCTTATAATAATTGTAGGAGTAATAATATTTCTGCAACTCCTTTGGGAGACTTTGTGGAACAGATCAAGTCACATTTGAATGGATCCAATAATAAGCCTATTGTCGTCGTCATGCAATTGATTAGAGCACACCGATATCGATATTATTAAATTATCTACTTACTTTGCAATACAACATCTATATACAATTAGTAAACTCTTACAAATTACTTTTAAGCATGTAGAACAATATTTGGCGAGGAACACTTGGCACGCGCCGAAGCTTTGAATCAATGAAAATCTTGCTCCAGGTCTCTATAAGTTATACTAAATTTAAGGCTATTTCAAATTAAATTTTAGTCTTAATATTTATTAATGTATCTCGAGTTAAAAAATGAAACAGAATGGTTTCTGTGCATGGAGAAAGCTCACAAAGAATTACTCAAATTTCATCTCACAAAACTCATTCGATTGCTGATGAGCTAGCATCTGGAGGTATTAGAGTTAAAACTAATGAGGTTTTGAGTGACTATAAGCATGTGAGTACCTACTTTTTTACTTTTGTTAATTTTTAATTAGCACAAGTTTTATCTTATCTTTCTCTAAATAACATTTGTATATACAATTTTTATGCGCAACTAAGAAATTTCTGGGTTGTAGCATGTAACGACTTGGCCAGTTGTTTTAAGAATTAACGTCTCGATCCCCTATTAACTGCTTTCCCCATGTTTGTTTCTGCTATTGTGAGTTGCCGGAAAGATTCGTTTTGAGTTTCGAAGTGCTTTGGGACACTTAGTCTCTAAATAAGAGCTCAAGCTTTAGAATTTGGATCGTAGTCGGATTAGTGTGAAGACGGCCTCGGAATGGAATTTGTCGATTCTGTTAGCTCTATTGAGTGATTTCGGGCTTAGGGGCATGTTCGGATTGCATTTTGGAGGTCCGCAGCTTATTTCGGCTTGAAATGCCTAAAGTTGAATTTTTGAAGTTTTCGGATCGATAGTGAAAACTTGATATCAAGGTCGGAATCCGATTCTGAAAGTTGGAGTAGCTCCGTAGTGTTGAATGTGACTTGTGTGCAAATTTTGGGGTCAATCAGACTTGGTTTAGTTGGTTTCGGCATCGGTTGTAGAATTCTTGAAATTTCAAGTTCTTTAGGCTTGGATTGGAAGATGATTTGTGGTTTTAGCATTATTTTATGTGATTTGAGGGTTGGACTAAGTTCGTACGAAATTTTAGGATTGGTTGGCATGTTTGGTTGAGGTCCCAGGGACCTCGGGTGAGTTTCAGATGCTTAACGGAAGTTGAATTGGGACTTAGGCTATTTCTAAAGTTGTTGCTTCTGGTATTTTTGCACTTGCGGTGAGGAGCCCGCAGGTGCGGCCCGCAAAAGTGATGAAGGAGGTTGCAGGTGCGGTTTGGGAAATAATGGCCAGTGACCGCAGATGTGGATAAAGGACTGTAGAAGCGGACCGCATCTGCGGAAAAGGGAGCGCAGGTGCGGTGCCTGGAGAGTTAATGAGATTCTGCAGATGCAGATCCCAGGGCGCAGGTGGGGGACAGCAAGTGCGGTCCCATGATCGCAGAAGCGGAAATCACTGGGAAGAAATATGAAAAATCGAGGGTTTGAGTTCATAACTTAGAAAATCAAATTTGGAGCTCGGGTAGGGCGATTCTGTGGGGATTTTAAAGAGAAGATCATTGGGTAATGATTCCTAATCCCTTTCTAGTATATTCCATTAATCGAATCTTAGTTTTGTTATTTAATTTCGGATTTGGGGTAAAAATTTGGGAGAAAAGAGGAAACGTTCCCCAACATAAAATTTGAGTTTTGAGGGAGATTTTGGCATCAGATTTTGATGATTTTTGTTCGAATGTGCTCGTGAGTGAGTGTGTGTTCATAATTCCGAGACGTGGGCCCAGAGAGAATTTTTGGGCCTTTTCTATTTTCTTATCTTAGCTTCGATTCCTTTAGTTAAATCCGTTGTTTGTAGTTATATTTACATTATGAAATTTATTTGATTAGATTTGGGCAACTCGGAGTTGGATACTCATGGCAAGAGCGTGATTTCAGATTGATTTTGAGCCAGTTCGAGGTAAGTGGCTTGCCTAACCTTGTGTGGGGGAAATCCCCTTAGGATTTTGGTACTATTGTTATATGAGTGTCATGTACGTGAGGCGACGAGTGCGTACACGTGCTAATTGTTGAAAAACCCTGTTTTCATTAAGTAAATATCTATGTTTTCTTGTAATTGAGCAATACTTGTACTTGAAGCCTATTGTTTAGTTTAGAAAAAGCATGCTTATGTGATCTTATTGTCTTACCTGCTTTAACTGCTTACTTGTATTCTGTGCAGCATATTTAAAGTAGAATTCCTGTTTATTCTCGAATAAAACTGCAGATTCTTTCTCGAGACTGTTGTGTGTTTACTTTGGGACTGCGGGACAGTATCTTGGGAGATCCCCCTGCATGTTTACTTTGGGACTACGGGAAAATATCTCGGGAGATCCTTTGCACATTTACGTTTGGGACTACAGGAAGATATCCTGAGAGATTCCCTGTTGCTATTTCAGTGTACTGAGTTATATTCCTTCTGTGATTTTATTCTTTATCGACCATTAGTATTTTAATTATACTGTCTCATTTCATACTGTTTTACCTTGTTTTATGTATATAACCAGTAGGGCCCTGACCTTCCTCGTCACTACTCGACCGAGGTTAGGCTTGGCACTTATTGGGTACCGTTCTGGTGTACTCATGCTCTTTCCTGCACATTTTTTTCGTGTGCAGATCCAGGTTCTTTTGCTTAGCCTTTCTATCACTGAGGCAGGCGACACTAGATACTTCGAGGTATATATTCCGCGTCCGGAGTCCTAGAAATCCCCCTCTATTCTCCCCTTCAGCTTTAGACTTCCTGTACTTTTTTTGATTAGACATTCTAGATTTAAAACATTATGTAGTTTCTATAGCTTGTTACTTCATGAGATTTTGGGTTTTGGGAGTTTTATTCAGTTTTGAGAGCATGTATTGTATATGCCGAGCAACATTTTAAAACTCTTTATTTATGTTTTTACCCATAAATTGCTAGTTTCATATCTGTATTTCCTTTTTCGTAATTTGTTAGGCTTAGTCATAGAGACTGGTGCCGTCAAGATAGTTTACGGAGGGAGAACTAGGGTCGTGACATAGCAACTATTGTACACGTAACATTAGACCGTGGATGGTATTATTTAGCATGCAAAATTGAGCAAAGAAAGTGGACAAAGAGGGGGAAAAATTTATTGTAATTAAGCAGATTCAATCTGCCACTCATAGGTATAACCATAATTTATAGTTTCTTTACTATTATTAAAGATTAAATTTTTTTAAATATACAAACTCTTTTCAGGTACATGATACAAGTTAGAGTGATGGAATGCACCAGTACAATTTCTTTACTGCTGTGGGATCGGGATGCAACTAAGATTATAGGAAAGTCGGCAAATGATTTAAAGGATATTGTATTTGAGGTATAATACATCTGTTTAGAAAAATAAGATCATCAACATAAAGAAGTGGTACATGATCCATCCCTCTACATCTCCTTTCCTTCTTATTTTTTGGGTAGTTGAATTTGTGTCTATATACATGTGAGGATTGTTAAACTTGAAAGATCTTTAGGTTAACCAATAATGTCACGACCCAAAAATCCAACTAGTCGTAATGGAACCTAACCCAACCCGCTAGGTACGCCAATTAACAACAATCCAACTCAATGAGATTTACTAAGATAAGTAATGATAATACAACTAAAATTTTAAACAAAAATCTGAAGTTTTGGTAGTATAAATCATGAGCTTCTAAGATTTAGAGTTTACAAGATTGGTATGAAATAAATACAACATTTGTTCGACATATACATAAACAGATTAATATTTCTAAAGCTACCAAGAACAAGAGGTAGTTATAACTAGAATGCAGGTATATCTTTAACGCCAGCTTCTGCCATACACAGCAATATCAACATCTAAAATCTGCACGCAAGGTGCAGAAGTGTAGTATGAGTACAACCGACCCCATGTACTCAATAAGTAACACACCTAACCTTAGGTTGAAAGTAGTGACAAACTTGGACAACGGTCAGAGTTCAACATCAACTGTCACGAACAGCTCGTAACAATATAAATAAAAGCAACATAAATTGTAACTCAAAGATATGATGCTCATATCATTTACAATCATGGAGACTATCTGTATACGGCGAATCCGGGGGCCTGATTCCCCCCGTCATAGAACCATCTCGCGGTCGTGCCCTTCTAAGCTCGAAGCCAAGGTCGAGACTCATCCTCGAGGCTCGACATATATATCGGTCTGAAGGATATCGTATTCTGATAGGTACAGTAAGCTATGACAGGCGAGAGGGGAGTTCCCAAGGCACGCGGCTTAACCTGACATGGTTGGTCTATCCAGGGCCTATTTTCAAGATGTCATGTCTAGCCATCCTATCTCCATACCTTTACGATTAACACATTCGGTACCATAACGGATTCCCCTCCTATATAAAGGGGATCCCCATTACTTTGTAGACTCGAGTGATATTGCTCCATTTCTCCACAAGTGCAATAATATATATCTCTCTCTCTACCTCTCTTTTCTTTCTAACTTATTCGTTCTCACTGGCCCGAAGTTACCTTAATATCCATCGTTTTCTTACTTGTTCTTCATCACATAAGCTCAGTATCGACCGTAAAGAGCCTTGCTTAATTATATCTTCAACTGTTATCCCATTCCCGACTATCCCCGATAGCTCGAATTCAACCCTGACTTTGACTCTGAGGTCCCCCATCGACCAGACCTACATCCGGGTAGCAGGCCCTCTGGTTCGATTATTATCTTGTTTTAACTTTCATTTCATCGTTAAACTCCATATTATTAGCATCAACTGCTCTAACAACTACCTCGGGAATAGACCTCGTATTTTTAGAATCCCATTTATAAATTTAATTGCTGTTACCATTTTCACGGTAAACAAATAGGCATGCTTTTCAAGTATATAGTAAAACCCAAATCTTTCACCGAAATCACCAAAATATGAGTATATCAGAAAACTGTGATTTTCCCCAAAAACTTTCAACAACAGATAAGATATTTCATCTAAGATAGCATGAGGAAAGTACATCTCTATGCCTACATGTCAATGTGCATGTGAAATCTTGAATGTCGCAATACCGTGTAGCATGAGGAAATGCATCTCTATGCCTGTATGTCAAATATACATGTCCATGTAATGTATCACAGTGATAAACTCATATACTCATACTCTCATAGTACTCAATCTCATTGTCTCGTACTCCCACTCATCATGCTCAATCCCTTAGCACACTTAGTCACTCAGCACTGTACGGTACCTGTTGTGGCGTGCATCCCTATCCCATCATGAATCAATAAAACTTGCGCTCACTGCTCGTATGTCAGACTCCATAGGGGCGGATCCTGCCCAAGCGCTAATATAAGCCATCATGGCCTGTTGCGATGTGCAACCCGATCCTATCAATAATATATATAAAGCCCATAGGGCTTGCTGCGGCATGCAACCTGATCCATATAATAATAATACATATAAACCAGTGTTGCCTACTACAACGTGCATCCCGATCCCATCAATAGTATATATATATATATATATATATATATATATATATATATATATATATATATATATATAAATCCTATAGGGCCTGCTATGACGTGCAACCCGATTCCCTCAATAAATCTCATAATCCAACCCCCAGACCCCAACTCAGTCATCAATTTCTCCAGTCTCTCGGGCTTGCAAATCTCATGCCAATCAGCTCAAACAAAGATAAGATGGTGTGACAAAAAATGATAACATAGACTGAGATATGATATGTAGGTGAATGAATATGACCGAGCATGTAATTACAATTTAAGAAAATAACTCAACAACAGAAATGACTCAGTGGGTCCCAACAGAATAATCATACAGCGTAAACATGATTTCTAATATGATTCAGTGCTCAATTTCTCTAACACGTAGAAATTTCATGGATATAAACAAGATTAGGTAACTACACAGTATCACAGAATCAGTCAAGTCATAATTCACACGGTGCACGCCTACATGCCCATCACCTAGCATGTGCGTCACCTCAACACCAAACACATAAAACGTATGTTTAAGGATTCATACCCGCAGCACCAAGTTTAGAAGTGTTACTTACTTCGAACAAGACAAACCCAATACCAAGCAAGCCAAATAATACTCTAGAAATGCCATCCCGCGCGTATCAACCTTTGAATGACTCGAAACTAGCAAAAAGCAACTCAAATATATCAAATACTGCCTAAGAAAACAAACCCAATCGATAAAGGTCAAATCTTTAATTAAAGCCCCAAAGTCAACCAAAAAGTCAAACCCTGGCCCACACCTCGGAACACGACAAAACTCACAAAATCCGATAACCATTCAATTATGAGCCCAACGATACTAGTTTCACTCAAATTCAACTCCGAATCGATATTCAAAACTCAAAAATTCATTTTATGAAATTTTAGACAACCCTCCCCCCCCCAAATTTCTCTCTTGAAATCATCAATCAAATTCCAAAAATGAAGATAGATTCGTTAAATATAATCAAAACCGAGTGAAGAACACTTATCCCCAATCCATATGGTGAAAACCGCTTCAAAATTCATCACAATCCGAGCTCCATAGCTCTAAATATGCTAAAATGGCCGAACCCCCCCCACCCAAATAGAGTACTTATAATCACTGGACGAATTAATGAATCGCGATTGCGGAAATACCATAGTGATCGCGAAGAAGAAAAATTGTACTGCCCCAGAATTATCCTGTGCGATCGCGGAACAAGCTTCGCGATCGCGAAGCACAAAAAATCTCAGCCTCGAAAGGTCTCTACGCGAATGTGGCCCTAGGCTCGTAAAAATCTACGTAAAAATATCAGCCTCGAAAGGTCTCTATGCGACCTACCCAGCTCAACTCTACACTATGCAAATGCATACACAGTTGCGCGAACGCGATGCTCAATCTCCAGCAACCTACGCGAATGCGGACGAATATTCGCGAACGCGAAGAAGAAATACTCAGCACCAGATTTTCCCTTATGTGATCGCATCCCCATCTTCGCAATTGCGAAGGACAATCGAGGCATCAGAAACTAGCAGCAACCAACAATGAAAACAAGAAGATAAATGGTCTGAAATTAATTTGAAACATGCCCGAGCCCCTCGGGACACTGTTCGAATATTCCAACAAGTCCTATAACATAACACGGACCTACACGAGGCCTCGAATCATGCGTAACAACATCAATACCACGAATCGCGCCTCAATTCGAACTTAATGAACTTTGGATCTTTCAACTTTCAAAACTCGTGCCGAACCTTATCAAATAACTCGGAATGAACTCAAATTTTGAATACAAGTCCCAAATGACATAACTAAACTATTCCAATTATTGGAACAAAAATTCGAATCTGATATCATCAAAGCCAACTCCTGGGCAAACTATGAACATTCCAATCCTTCAAATTTCCAACTTTCGACAATTAGTGCTGAAAGCTTCTAGAAATATCCAAATTCAAATCTGGGCATATGCCCAAGTCCAAAATCATCATTCGGACCTAATGGAACCTTCAAAACTACAAACCGAGGTCAAACACATAAAATTCAAAACTTGGTCAACTCTTCCGACTTTAAGCTTCCTAGTTGAGAATCATTCTTCCAAATCAATTCTGAATCACCTGCAAACAAAAACTGACAACACACACAATTCATAATAAATCATACGGAGCTACTCATGCCCTCAAACCATCAATAGAAGTAAAAATTCTCAAAATGACCGATCGGGTCATTACATTCTCCCCCACTTAAATATTCATTGGTCCTCGAACGTGTCCATTGTCGTTCCAGAGCCATCAAATCGCCGTGTAACCTTATCATGCACATACCCGGGGGTGATCCCATGTTACCATATTCCACATAGGCCTGACAACACAACATAACCGAAGATCATTACTTCAACCTTAGCCCATAAATATTAGAGCTCAATTTCCAACATCCGAAATTCCTTACAAGACCCAAATGTCACGACCCAAACCAATGGGCTGCAACGGGAAACTGGTGATTTACTCAACCGAGTACCAACGTAACATGTTATACCGACTTATACATATAACATACAGGCCTATAAGGCCGACATTATCATTTGTATACTCAAAACATAGGCCGACAAGGCCATACAAGTATCCATATACATGACATCTATCTACAAGCCTCTAAGAGTACATAAATATCATAAAGGTCGGGACAGGGCCTCGCCATACCAATCAATACATGTCCAACTTATATTGACAAAATAGGCAACTCCAGAGCAAATGGAGTGCACCAACACCTTCCGCTGAGTTGATAACCTTCTTGGAGGACTCTCAACTTGTCTATCAGAACCTGGGGGCATGAAACGCAGTGTCCCCAGGCAAAAGGTACGTCAGTACAAATAAAGTACTGAGTATGTAAGGCATGAAAGCAGTATATAAAAGACATGAAAGAAACATGGAGGAAAAGACTCAAACTGTAAGTCTGAATAGTTCTGTGAATCATGAAACATTTATAATGTCATGTATATACATATAAATGTCATATCATGCATAAGTATATGTGTACATAACATCATCAAGCCTCTGAGGGCATCCCTTCATATCATCTCGGCAGCCATAGTAGGTGAAATCATAAACGTAAGATGATTAGGTGGTGGTGCGTATATAACACCATAACCTTTCTCCATACCCCATATACATATAATATACGCGTATATAACTCCATCTGGTCATAGGTCAATGTATATATATAAATTAATGCAATGCATAATGAAGTAAGTCAATAAGATCTCTAGAAATGTCATAAGATCATTATGCCTTCGATTAATATCATGAAATAAACTTTATCAACTTACGAATTTTCTGAGACCCACGAACATAATATATAATAATAAGACACATGGGGAATCAAGAACATAGGCACATGAGGTATTTATGAAAGTTGTACGTTTGCTCATTTCATTTGTATTGTATGAATCATACCAAAAGGAAAGAAGGATAGCCTTAATATACCTTAATTACTCATAAGAGCTCGTAGAAGGTCGTAGATAAAGAATCAAACTTTGATCGCCTTCAAAAGAATTATCCCCAAAGTGAGAACCATGGTTACTACCAAAGTTTTCTTGTTCCAAAATAACATATCCTAATGGTGTTAGGCATGAATTCCCCAAATGAATGAAAAGAGTTTCTGAATGTTGTTTCATTCTCTTTACAAAAGAAGTATAATGTTATAAGTAACTTTAATCAAAAGAAAGCAAATGAACAATTAATGCTTGGTTTCCACCTGGCCATGTATTGGCGGTGGGAGTCCTATATTTGTGACAAATATTGGCTACTAATACAACACGTATCCACCACATGCTTATCTCTATGCTTTAATACTTAATGTATATAAACATATATTTACTTCATTATCCAATTTTTTAAAGTCCTAGTTATTAATAGTAAATTATAAGTATTTTATAAAATTAAGGCATTTACTAATATTTCATAAAGACGAAGTTATTGATAAAAATACATAGATTCTAGCTTTTCCATTTTAATAGCAAGAGTTCAAATTTTTGTACTATAAATTCTCAAAATGAGTAAAGATAAGTATTATTATGAGAAAATAATTTTTATCTGTATACCAAAGAAAATCCAATATATAAACTTTCTCAGATCAATTGTATAATTTAAAGAATACTCGAAAATAATAATGATAGTGACTATCCAAAATTATAATTGATATATATCAATCGTAAAGGCTAAAGTTCCTTGGACGGCGGAAGAGGCAATGTTTGTCTTTGCTTGCCAATAGATCTTTTACAAAGAATATATATATATATATCCACATAAGCACCTCAACATTTTTTTACTAATTATAGGACCTATATTATGCTAATCATGTGTATTATCCATTTTTACATGCTAGCCTATGTTATTTTAACATCATGACCGATCCTCATTTTTGTCACGACCCCAAAATCAATCCGGTCGTGATGGTGTCTATCATGAAACTAGACCAACCGACACAATCCTGTCACGACCCTAAACCCGGACCCGGTCGTGACAGCGCCTTTCGTGAAGATAAGGCCAGCCGACACAACACACCATTCATTTTAAACAACTAAAATAGCACCATTAAGTCATTAACATAATTAAATCCCAAAAAGAAACAGTGAAATAGTATAATTTGTGGAAAACTAACAGTGGCCGACATCAGGGTGTCACCAGTCATGAACATATAACATAAGTCTAGGAATAAGGAAAAGAGACTACTCAGTCTATTATGATATCCAGTACAAAGGAAAGAAATAATGATAAGAGGGAGAAGCACTAGGCTACGAACGCCGAGCAGCTACCTAGTGGACTCCGAAACTCTGCTGGAAGCTATCAACCCTCGCTAGCAGGACTTGAAGCGCCTGAATCTGCACACAGGGTGCAGGGAGTAAAGTGAGCACTCCAACTCAGTGAGTAATAACAATAAATGAAGACTGAGCGATAAGAAATCACGTAAAAACACAACAACATGCTATATAGAGGTAGAGTAAAACCAGTAAATTGTAATAAAACAGTGAAATCTCATAAAAACACCTTAGTTCAATTTAAGCTTCTTTAAAATACCTTTTTAAAAGTTAAAGTAAATGACAGGCAGCTAGAAATATAAGCACATAAAAACCGTCCCTCGGGCACAATACCAATAGAATCAGCCCCTCGGGCAATAACATGGAACAACACCAGTCCCTCGGGCTATATCTCATATTACAATGGGTACATGCGCTCACTGGGGGTGTACAGACTCCGGGAGGGGCCCTTTACGGTCCAAGCGTAATATCAAGCCATCTCGTGGCATAATCAATAGGCTCTCAGCCTCATATCAAGCCACCTCGTGGCGTACAACTTAGGCCCTCGGCCTCATAATCATAATCAGTGTATCACTGTTGCGGCATGCAGCCCGACCCAAAAGTATCTTCACAACATGGGCCCTCGGCCTTACTCAGTCAGAATCTCATACGCCATTCGAGCAACAGTAAAACATGATGTTCAGCCCAAAATATCATTTAATGTGTTAAAATAAAGTAAACATGGTTGCATTATGAAAACAGTAGAATAAAGCATGACTGAGTACAAGTATAAAGTCAAAACAGTGAGGAATAGTAGTAAAGATCCCCTAAGGGTCCAAAACAATTGGCAGGAGGCCCAAATATGACATTCAGCCCAAGACATGATGATAGCAAACAGTTTTCCATCAAATACGCAATAAAACAGTCATTCGGGATGGACTAAGTCTCGATCCCTAATAGTGCACAACCTCACGCTCGTCATCTAGCATGTGCGTCACCTCAATATAGCACAACGATGTGTAATCCGAGGTTTCATACCGTCAGGACAACATTAAAGTCATTACTCACCTCAATCCGATCCAAACTCTAGCCCTCGACGCCTTTGCCCCTCGAACTCGCATCGAATCTATCCAAAATCATAATCACGATATCAACATAAGCTAAGGGAACGAAGCCCATGCTAAAATAATCAATTTACAACATAAATCCCGAAATTTACCAAAACCCGACCCTCGAGCCCACGTCTCGGAATTCGACAAAATATACATTAATAGATTGCTTATCTCCCCACGAGTTCATACATATCAAAAGTCTCAAAATCCGACCACAAATTTCCCCTCAAATCCTCAAGTCAAGGTTTCCAATACCAAGCCTAATCCCCAATTTTTTAACCTTTAATTTTCATTAATCTAAGGCCGAATCAGTGAAATAATGCCTTAGAATTGATTATTAGGTTCAAAATCTTACCTCCAGACATTATCCCTTGAATCCCTCTTCAAAATCTCCCAAAAGGCTCCAAACCCGACTTGAAATGGTGAAGAACAACTCAAAATCACGAAGGAATTCTTTTATACCTTCTGGCCCCGGCTTTTCGCACCTGCGGTCCATCCACCATATCTACTGTACCACTTCTGCGGTCCAAGGCACCGCATCTGCGGTTTTCACTTATGGACCAAAAATCCGCATCTGCGATGCACTGCCATCACCTGCGCTATCACAGGTGCACTCCCCTTACCGCTTTTGTGGTTCCAGCTGAGCCTCCTCTTGGCCGCATCTGCGGCTCCCTCTACGCTTCTGTGAGCCCACACTTGCTGTTCCCTAGCTGCAGGTGCGGTTATGACAGCAGACATAGCTTCAGCTGCTACATCCAATTTTCAAACTTTTTGCCAACCATCCGAAATCACCCTGAGGCCCCCGGGACCTCAACCAAAAGCACAACCTAGTATACTACCATCCAAACTTATATCAATCTTCAAAACACCTCAAACAACATCGAATCAACCAAAACACATCAGATTCAAGCCTAAAGTTCTCAAATTCTTCCGAATTACGCTTTTGATCAAAAAGTCTACCAAACCACGTCTGAATGACTTGAAATTTTGCACACACATCCCAAATGACACAACATTCCTATTGCAACTCTCAGAATTCCATTCCGACCCCTATATCAAAATCTCACCAACCAACCGAAAGACACCAAAATTCCAATTTCGCCAATTCAAGCCTAAATCTACTTCGGACCTCCAAAACACATTTTGATCACACTCCTAGGACCTAAATCATATCCCGAAGCTATCCAAACCATCAGAATTCACATCCAAGCCCTATAGCACATAAGTCAACATCTGTTTGACTTTTTCAACTTAAGCTTCCTCAAAAGAGACTAAGTGTCTCAATCCTTACCAAAATCTCTCCGAACCCGAGCCAACCAACCCGATCACACATAGTACTGATAAATAAAGCAATAAGAAGCAGAAATGGGGGAAATAGAGCGGTAACTCATGAGACGACTAGCTGGGTCGTCACATCCTCCCCCTCTTAAACAAACATTCATCCTCGAACGAGTCAAGAAACATACCTGAGGCCTCAAACAAGTGAGGATATTTGCTCCGCATCTCCCGCTCGGTCTCCCAAGTAGCCACCTCCATGGGCCGACCTCTCCAGTGCACTTTCACTGAAGCTATATCCTTTGATCTCAAATTTCGAACCTGATGCTTCAAAATAGCTGCTGGCTCCACATCATAAGTCAAATCATCATTTAACTGAACCGTGCTAAAATTCAGAACATGAGACGGATCCCAATATACTTCTAGAGCATAGAAACATGGAATACCGGGTGCACACTCGACAAGCTGGGTGGCAAAGCAAGCTCATAAGCAACTTCCCTAATCCTCTGAAGCACATCAAAAGGCCCAATGAACCGAGGACTCAATTTACCCTTCTTCCCAAATCTCATAACACCCTTCATGGGTGAGACCTTCAATAGAACCTTCTCACCAACCATGTAGGACACATCCTGAACCTTCCTGTCAGCATAACTCTTTTGTCTCGACTGCGTTATAAGAAACCTCTCCTAAATTACCTTTACCTTTTCTAAAGTATCATGCACCAAGTCTGTCCCCCAATAGCTTATCCTCACCCGGCTCAAACCAACCAACCAGAGATCTACACCGCCTCTCATACAAAGCCTCATATGGAGCCATCTGAATACTCGATTGGTAGCTGTTGTTATAAACAAACTCTGCGAGCAGTAGAAACTGATCCCATGACCCTGCGAAATCAATGACACAAGCACACAACTTGTCCTCCATTATCTAAATAGTGTGCTCGGACTGCCCGTTCGTCTGAGGGTGAAAAGTTGTGCTCAACTCAACCTGAGTGCCCAATTGTCGCTGCACAGACCTCTAAAACTGCATAGTAAACTGAGTGCCCCTATCTGAAATGATGGAAACTAGGACATCATGCAAATGAACAATCTCCCGGATATAGATCTCTGCCAACCGCTCTAAAGAATAGGTAGTACACACAGGAGCCCAAATTGATATCCTTCTAACTGAACAAGTGCTGGAGGCTACGATGATCAGTAAACACCTCGCAAGACACACCATAAAGATAATGCCTCCAAATCTTCAACACATGAACAATGGCAGCCAACTCCAAATCGTGAACAGAGTAGTTCTTCTCATGGGGCTTCAACTGACGAAAAACATAAGCAATGACTCTACCCTCCTGCATTAATACACACCCAATACCAACTCTCGAAGCATCACAATACACGGTATATGAACCTGAAGCTGATGGCAAAACTAACACTGGAGTTGTGGTCAAGGCAGTCTTGAGCTTCTGAAAGATCTCCTCACACTCATCCGACCATACAAATGAAGCACCCTTCTGAGTCAACTTGGTCAAGGGCGATGCGATAGATGAGAATCCCTGAACAAACTGGCGGTAATAACCTGCCAAACCAAGAAAGCTGCGAATCTCTGTAGCTATGGACAGTCTGGGCGAACTTTGAACCACCTATATCTTCTTTGGATCAACTTGAATACCCTCGCTGGACACCACGTGCCCCAAGAAAGCCACTGAACTGAGCCAAAAATCACACTTGGAGAACTTCACATAAAGTTTCTCCTCCCTCAATCTTTGCAACACAACTCTCAAATGCTCTGCGTGCTCCTCCTGACTACGCAAATACACCAGAATATCATCAATGAAGACTATGACGAACGAGTCGCGATAAGGATGGAATACGATGTTAATTAAATGGATGAACATTGTTGGGGTATTGGTCAACCCAAAAGACATCACCAAGAACTCATAATGACCATATTGGGTCCTGAAAGTCGTCTTAAGAATATCTGAGTCCCTGATCTTCAACTGGTTGTGAGCACGTGATTTTTGCCCTATATGAATTACTCCCATAAATTCTAGAAAATAAATTTTTCCTATTATTTGCAATTTCGTAGATTTTGTAGCACTTTTCGTTAATTTCTTGCATTTGTCTGTGCATGTTAAGTTTGTTTAATTCATGAAAAATACAAAAATATGTTGCATTTGCATTTAGGATTTAATTTTACTTTTTTTAGATTAATTAGCAAATTAGTTGCGTTATAAAAAAGTGGAAAAATCACAAAAATGACTTATTTTTGCACTTTTTAAATTTTAGTTTTGATTTTTGGTAGTTTTTCCTTTAATTTGGTTTTTGATTAATTTTGGTAATTATTTAGAGTTAATTAATTTGGTAGGGTATTTTTATTTAGGAATTAATTTAGGTTATATTTTAACTTTTTTTTGAAAAAAAAAAGAGGAAAAAGAATTTCTGAAAATTAAAAACTGAAAAGAAAAGAAAAGAGTTGAGGAAATTACATTTTTAGGCCAAGTCTTTTAAATATCCCCCCAGCCCAAATCATTTTACCCCTTACCCATTCAAAAAACCAGCCTAAACCTTCCCAATACCCGGTCCACCCCCCATACAATCCAAACGACCCCGTCCAGAAGCAAAACGACATCGTTTTGGTAACTTTGAATCTGAGCCGTCGATCTCCCCTTGATCGAACGGCTCAAAACTAACCCCTCCACCATATTTTATTGTCCGAATGGCTATCCCCCCCTCTTTCATCGTCTCTCTCATGCCCCCAATCTTCAGAGACTCAAGAACAAAACCCTAGCACCGCCCCTAAATTCTCCACTCTCCGGTGGCGGCGCCGTTACCAAATGACCTCAAATCGATACCACATAAGCACCATGACCCCCTCGTTCCAAATCCCCACTCTGTTTCTCTCGAATCTTGCTAGAACGTCTCGAATCTTAAATCTAAAGTTCGAGCCCTAGAAACCAAATCCAAACCTGTACATGCAGGGTTATTGCTCCAGTTCTCATGAGTTTTTAGGGCTGGTTTGTCACAAAATAACATTGTTCGCTTATTCTTTACAAAGAACAAGCGATTGACATTATTTGGGGATGAAATTGGAGTGTCAAGTCTCGAGTTCGAGCTTTGTTCGGTGAGTTCTTTCTATTATTTTGTTCATTTTGTGTTATTTCAACCTTCTTTCTTCTTCTCTTCTTCTATTTTCCTTGGACAACTCAATTGAAATTTGACCAAAGTCTTGGCCGAGGTCAATAATTGTCTATTTGTTCTTCGCTAGTTTTTTTTCCAAGTCTGTTTCTCCAGTCCTGCTTAGTTTGTTTAGTTTCTTTTGTTAATAGCATGGTTATTGTTCTAATGTCATCTCCCATTTAGTCACATAGTTAATTTGATTAGGCCTATAACTTAGTTAATTTCCTGCTATGTGTTTAGGTTAATTAGTTCATTCACCCTTTTCTTTGTTTTGATTGCATTTTAAAAGGTTTCCGGGTTTTCTTTTGGGAAATTTTGATCAGTTCTTAAAAACTATGAATCTTTGATTGATTTAAATTGGGATCTGAAAAATCAAGAGCCCAAGAGGGAATTCAATTTGGGTTACAGACCCATACCAAATTCAGTCGGGTTAGTTTGACCCACATTTTGGTTGGAGGGGTAATTTTCAGGGGTTTAAGGGGTAATCTGGGTAATTGGCATAGGGAATATTTTAGTAACAGACTAAGGAAGCTTCTAGGAAGCTGGGATGGGGATTAATTTGAAAGTTTAAATTCTGAACTAAGGATTTTAGAGCTAAAATGAAAATATCAAAAGGTGCAAAGTGCAAAAACTGATCCTTTTAGGCTGCCCTAATATCTTGCCTATAAAGGTATCATTTCTTAAGACTAGAAAAAGGGATTGAGAGAGATTAAAAAAGTCCAGAAAATTGAAACGGCTAAAACTTGGGAATAACACTGATTTCCATGCACTTTCTTTGTGACAAATTGCTCAAAATTTCCGTGTAGTGTTGATTTGCTGATCTTATTCACTGGTTGAATCTCTGAAAACTTCAAATCTTACACCTGAGTTGAAGATGGTCTGATTTTGGTATTGTAAAAGCTGGTTTTGAGTTGCTATGGGGTTTTACTGTTCCATTGGTTTTTTTTCTGAGTTGATTTCACTGTTTTATTAGCTGCATCTGGACTGGTTTCTGTTATTGCTTACTACTGATCCCTCACTTCTTTTGGTTTTTTCCTTGTTCATTACTAGGTATTATCTTAAAACTATGGTATAAATGAAGCATGATTAAGCTGTGTGTAAAGATCTATGACCAAGATGGATTTGAATGAGAAGGCATTAGCCTCTGTTATGATTACTGTGCAATTCTGCCATGTATTATTCATGTTTCTAGTCTAGTTTATTGTGAAGGCCCCATTCCATGATATACAGCTAGTTTCAAATGCTGAAGTTGAACTTTGCTTGAGTATAAAAGATTCAAGAGTGCTTTAGACTTGGTGGAACATGTAATAATTAAGGACTATGATATGTAGTTTAATCAATTGAAACTATTTGACTTTTGGTTTGTGTTTTTCTTAGCCATAGGTAAACGCATGTCGACTCAGATCATTGGCCTAATGAATTTGGTTTATGTTTGTTTTCTCAGTAATTATGCTCAAATTTATACCTGTATAGCTTGAAACATGGCTCAATGATTTCATAATTTGTCACTAGTTCTTCTTTTGTATATGTACTGAGCTCTTTGAATTTTAAAAGGGGACTTTCAAATGAACTGAGTCTGATTTTATAACTGACAGTTCCCAGACCTAAATTAGTTCGTGTTTGGTTTTCTCTCCTCTTCTTTGAGAATTTTGAGTCAGTATGATCCAGTTAAACGTGCCGGTTTGAATCGGATATTGCATGAGTTTATGATCATTAAGTTCTTGATATCAAATGATGGGTATCTTGGGCAAATGCTTATTAACGCAACTGGGAGTTTCACTTTGGCCATAGAATACATGTATTGGTCTCCGAATGTGATTTTCGTGCATTTAATATGTGTCAATATTTGGTTCAAAGTGGAAAATGGTATAGAAGGTGCAATGCTCTCAAATATAATAACATTGAGTTGGCCATCAATAGGGATCCATATGCACCAAGCTTCCCCTTCTGTGTTAAGCTCTCAATCCGGGATTCATGGCGAGCCCAATCATGCTTCCTTGCTTGTATGATAATTGGCTATCGGGCCTCAGGCTAGGCCCGGGTTCTGAAATAGAAATAGAGTAGACCTCACCTAGTACTAGCTTTTAGATTCACAATTTGAATTCTGCTGTAGTTTAGAAGTAGCTACGATTTCCTTTAGCCTTATTTAATTAGTAGATTCTTGTAGTTAATTTGAGGTGTGCCGTGCCAAATAAATCTCAAAAATGCTTGGCCCTTATTTGATTAATATTCAAATCTTTACAAATCGAGGCGTGCCGTTTAGTTGAATTTCCATGGCCCTCGCAAAGTTGAAAATGCGTAGTAGTTTTAGGCGCGCTATCTTAAAATTACCTTCGTAAATTCGGGTGCGCATTTATGTAACCCAAATCCAAATCTCAACAATGTTAGATAAAATATGTCGAGGACCGCGGGTGCATTTATGTGACGTGGTTCAAGACGTATTTTAAATAGCATTGCAATCTTCCTTAAAAATGATTAAAAGCGGCTAATAAGTTAAAATTGTATCATAGGATAAAACATGTATTAAAATCAGATAATGGGCCAATAATAATAGTTGAGTGACCGTGCTAGAACCACGGAACCCGGGATTGCCTAACACCTTCTCCCGGGTTAATAGAATTCCTTACCCAGATTTCTGTGTTCGCGGACTGTAAAATAGAGTCAATCTTTTCCACTATTCGGGATTTGAACCGGTGTCTTGGGACACCATAAAATTATCCCAAGTGGCGACTCTGAATTTTAAATAAAACAATCCTATTTCGATCGTCACTTAAATTGGAAAAAACTCCCTTATAGACCCTTCCGGGGTGTAGAAAAAAGGAGGTGTGACAGCTCTGGCGACTCTGCTGGGGATCAAACCCAGAATCTCTGGTTCAGGGTTCAATATTTCGAGCTTAGAATAATTGTTATATTTAGCTTTATTTATTATCTGGTTTTTTATATGTTTGGGCCTAATGTGCTAAATGCTGCTTTTTACCGCTTTGATACTATTTGAAATGTACATAAACTATTACGAAACCCTTCTCTTCTCATCTTCGGGGATGTGCACACCGGCGTGACTCCCTATTCTATTAGTGTCATACCTTGAAATAGGAAAGAGGCTCGGACAAGTTACAATGCCGGATGGCCTTTTGGTTCCCGGTACGTAGCCCCCTCCTCGGCTCGAGTTGTCTACTCGGGTGTACAAGTCTAGAACAGTATACCCAGGTTTTATGCTTAGAATAACTCAGCCCTATGCCGGATCCCTAGTAGGAACGTTTGTTTGCATCATGTGCATTTGACTTTGGAGACTCAACATAGGGGTTGGGTTTGTCTAGGACAGGTGTACCCAAAATGAAAAGACCATCCTGATGCATCCTACTTGCTACTTGCGCATTCATTTGCTTCGGATTTGCATGTTGACCTGCTCATCAAATAATAGGAGAAAAGTTGAGAAGAAAAAAGTCAATGTGAGGGCTGAGAGAGATAATTGCCTGTTTTGAAAAACCGATGTCCAAAATATACTAAAACCCTGCCGAAACTTTGAAAAAAAGGAAAAAAAGAAAATTTTGTTTTTTTTAAAAAAAATATAGTTGGTTTTGTTTTGTCAAAACTGCCCGAACTACGCCCGTTTGATTCTCACCGGATGTGAGATACGTAGGCAACCCCCATCGGGTCCAACTTCCCTTTTGCAAAAATAGCCCAAAAAGAACCAAAAATTTTATCACTTATATTGTAAATAAGTAAGATGATGCCATTCTTGTCAAAAATAGCCGAATGCCCCCAAAAGGATGCCGGAAGGCTGTTTTTGCAAGAATAGCCACCTTTGGTCTCTTTTTCAATTTTTGGCCGGTTAGCAAGTACAGCCTTAAAATCTTGTCCCCGAAGTACTGAAAGGCCGTATTTACAAAGTCGGGTTTTATTTTTGAAATGAAAATTTGAAAAGTAGTCAAATGAATCATGATTTTGCTTAACCACCCTACTAAATGTATAGAATGAGCACGAGTCAAAATTTGCCAATAACAGTCATGAACAAGATCCCTTTGGAGATGTATATGTGGTGGGAAGATTTGGGTAAATCAGGGCAAGATAGGGTCAATCTCTACTTGGGGGGTCTCACCGGGTTATTGAAGATCAGGCCTAGATGAGACATCATAAAGGCGTTGGTTACGTTCTGGGACCTGGCTCACAACGTGTTTCATTTCTCAGATTTTGAACTCACGCCAGCTTTGGAAGAAATAGCCGGATATATTTGGAGCACTGAAGTTCCTCTGAGACACAAGTATTTGATTGCTCCAAGAGTCGTCGTTGTGCACAGGTTACTAGATTCCTTAAAGATAAGCAGGTGGTCCACAACCCAAATTTGGTAGATGGATTTTCCACTCCGCAGTTTATATACCAACTATACGGACACGTAGGGGGGTTTAACAATCAAGAAAGCAAAATTGACAGCAAAGGGAATCGCCTCAAATGGGAAGAACATAGGTGTTTTGCTTTTATGGTGGTATTCTTGGGTCTTCTATTGTTTCCCAGGAACGATGGGAATATCGATATACGGATAGCTGGGGTCGTCAGCACTTTGCTTACTCAGGCCAAAAGCATCCTTGCACCTATGATAATGTCTGAAATCTTTCGCGTTCTCACAGCCTGCAAGCCGGAGGAGACTTTTTTGAAGGGTGCAACTTGTTGCTACAAATGTGGATGATTGAACATCTATGTCATCTTCCTCAATACATGAACTATGGGTCAACAGAGAAAAGCTGCATAAAGGAGTTTTATACGAGGGTTGACGGTTTTAGCATGCCAGAAGGGGTCACAGAATGGATATTACGTCTCTGTTCCGTCACTGCAAATCAAATAGAATGGATGTTTGGGTGGCTTCCTATAGATGAAATCATATACATGCCAGCTACCGGGCCTCACTTCCTCCTGATGGGTCTCAAAAGTATCCAGCCTTATGCCTCATACCGGGTTTTGAGATAGCTGGGGAGATGTCAAATAGTTCCAAAGAATGAAGACCTTAGTATGCAGTTAGTCGAGATTGGTTCTAATGGTTAATTTCATAAAGCAGTAGTTCGCCAGATTTGGAGTGAATGTCAGTACTTGACGGCAAATACATGTGTGCGTAATCTATCCAAAGGGAAAGTTTCACCAGGGTACCTTTCTTGTATAAAAAGGAAGTTGAGTTTGGAAGGCCGGCCAAAAGACCCCATCTTCAAGAATTTGTCGAGGCGCCACAAAGACAATGGGATTGGTTGGTTAAAGAAAATGAGTATAGGGCTACCATAAGCAAGCTGGAAAAGCAAGACAAGGATCTTCAATTTGAGAACAGGTTGCAAGCCACCGAGGATGAGGGTGAAAAGAAAAAGCTAGCCAAAGAAAATGATGCCCTCTGAGCCCAAATGAAAATAGTAGCCGAAAACCCCGCTAGAAGTGCAAAAGATCAAAAACTTATATGTAACCTTAGGCAGAAAGTGGGTGAATATGGTTTTGATCTGAACAAGGCCGAAGGCGAACTGGCAAGAGCTCGAACAAAATTGGCCAAGAATGCGGAGGAACGAGCACGCTTGGTTAAACAGTTAAAAGAGAAATATGACAATGAGGTTGTGGGGTTGAAGAAAAAGATCACCGTCTTTGAGAACAAAATGATAAAGCAAGCAAAAGACTTTAAGGCAGAGAGAGAACATTGGTATGCAGCGATGGCACAGTTAGAAAGAGATCTGCAATAACTTCAAGAACAAAACCATACAGTTGAACAAACTTTGGAAGCTAGGGCCCAGCTGATTGGGCATTTGTAGCAAAAAAAGGGCGTCATAAGAGAAAGGGTCAGAAGGATCGCCGACCACATCACAATGAAGTGCAGTAAGTGTGAAGACATGACCAGATCCATGTTTTTCGCCACTGTAATGAACTTTGTCCGCCAGATAATGGAGGATCTTTACCCTCTCCAAGGGGATTTGGCGCGTAGGCTCGTGGTGAGACCGACTGATGTCCCACGGGTCCCAGGAGCAGTTGAGGCATTGATGTATTCATGATTTTTGTTGGAGTCTGTTAGTCTCTTTTTGAGTCTGTATTTTCATCTTTCTATTTTTGAGTTTGTATTTTCATTTTTTAGAGTCTGTCAATTCCTTTTTCTTGAGTCTGTTAGTTTTTGTGATTAAAATTGGTATGATGGGTCATTGTAGTCAAAACGTTTATTCTATGAAAAAAATTTGAAAATCCCAAATGTTTTATTATTTATTTTTACATTTATCCCCTAGAACTACGCTTGGTCTGATTCATGTAGCGTCATGATACTCGGGCAATCCCCATAGGATTCGATCATAACCAGAAAAGAAAAAAAAGAAAAGAAAAAAGAGAAAAAGAAAAAAAAAGAGAAAAAAATAAAATAAGAGAGAGAAAACAAGAAACAGTGGAAAAGAAACAATGGCAAAACAAGAGAGGAAAATGAGGGAATAAAGAACAACGAGAAATCGAGCAAAGAAAGGCAGGAGTGAAAAAGAGAGAAATTGCAAAATGGACATTAGGGAAAGTCGGGATAACGCAAGCAAGCGATCTGATGCATAATAGAAATGGTTAACTGCTTAGGTGCATTGCATCCCCAACGTGCGGTTGCCTATTTGTTAAGCTCTAATCGCTAACAAGTTTGTTGTTGAAATCAGTACAGGCAGGTGGTTAGTTTGTTTGGCATTTTGGCAACTCATCCATACAACACCATGTCCAAAGACAAGTTGATCATGGCTAACCAAGAACTGGATGCAAGTGTTATTGATCTGTCGAGAGAGGGGCAAGAGTCTGATGTTAATCTAAAAGAGGAAGTGTATAAGCTGAAACAACAGATGGTAGAAATGTAGTAGGCATGGGTGAAATGGCATCCACCACCATCCTACCCCGCCAACCCTGATTTCGTCCCGTCGTTGGCTCAATCTTAGGAACCTCCCACTGTTGATTCATCTCGAAGCTTTCCCATTTACCACCACTAACATGGCACCACTTCCCAAACACCATAAGCTTCACCACCCAAACCAGTTCCATACCCTCCTCCACCAGCCACCCATGTTTTCATGGCACCCCCACCTTCTACACTCCACCGATCCTCTAGTGAGCCTTTATTCCATACCCAAGATAACCAATACTATCCCCCGGAGCCTACTTTCAAGGTCCCGGAACATTACTCCTACACTTCTCGTTTCGACCTCCCTATTGAAACTGATAAGCCACCTAAAAATCCAGAACAAGAGGAGATGTTTAAGAAGGTTAAAAGCCTAGAGCAGTCATTTAGAAACATGCAGGGACAGGGAGTCCAGGTGAGCGTGGCTTACAAGGATCTATGTCTATTTCCCGATGTTCAACTGCCAATAGGATTCAAAATGCCCAAATTTGATCTGTATGACAGGCAAGGAGACTCGATGGACCATTTGAGGGGATTTTGCATTAAAATGAGAGGATCCGGTGGGAAAGAAGAGTTGTTTATGGCTTATTTTAGTCTGAGTCTGAGCGGTGCAACGTTGGAGTGGTACACTCGTTAGGATCAGAACAGATAGTATACATGGGATGATCTGGCCCAAGCATTCGCTTGTCCTTCCAATACAACCTAGAGATTGTTCTAGATAATTTGTCTCTGACTAAGATTGAGAAGAAATCTAGTGAAAGTTTTAGGAAGTATGGTTTTTGTTGGAGAGAACAAGCGGCAAGGGTTGACCCTCCGATGAAAGAGAGCAAAATGGTGAATTATTTTCTGCAGGCCCTGGAGCCCACTTACTACGGCCATCTGGTATCGGCCATAGGCAAGTCCTTCAACGAGGTAGTAAAGATGGGTGGCATGGTGGAAGAAGGGATTAAGTCAAACAAAATCCTGAGTTACTCGGCTATTAAGGCAACTACCCAAGCCATTCAAAATGGTACTAGGGGAGTAATCGGAAAGAAGAAGAAAGAAGATGTGGCAACAATTGATTCAGGATCATGGTCTGAACCTAGGGGCCCGTCACACCATTATACTCAGCCTCGACCCTACCACCAAACCCATACCCAAACCCCGTATAATCCATCCCAGCATTACTTCTCATCACCGAACCCTCATTTTTCTGTCCATCACGCCCAAACATACACTCAACCTCCTGCTCACGCGCAATGGCATGTGCCAGACCCACAAAACCCCTACCCAACTCCACAAAATGCCTACCCACCCCCACGAGCCTATCGAAACCCTCCTAGATCAGGTTTCTGGCCCAATCAAGCATTTACGAGTGAGAGGCTGTTGCGGAAGAAAACCTTCACCCCATTGGGAGAGTCATATACTAGTTTATTCCACAGGCTGAGGCAGTTGGATATGCTAAGGCCAATTGAGTCGAAATTGTCAAACCCTCCTCCAAAGAATCTTGATTACTCTGTAAGCTGTGAATATTGTTCTGGTACTCCGGGGCATGATACGGAGAAGTGCTGGCACCTAAAAAATGCCATCTAGGAGCTCATTGATACCCACCAGATTGAAGTCCAAACTCCAGAGGCACCCAACATCAACCAAAACCCATTTCCAACCCATTAGGAAACAAACATGATCGAGATAGTGCATAAGGGAGGGGAGCCCAAGAAGCCTTTGTAGATCGTCACGATGATTCGGTCCAGTGAGGTCAAGCAGTTGAAAAACCAACAATTGAGAGATCAGTGAACAAGTTGAATGGGATAAACAGTGAACCATTTGCAGTAGTCGAGAAAGGGTCCTCAAGTGATGTTGCAGCAAAACAAGAAAAGCCAAAAGTGGTTGTGCCAGGAGTGGCAAATAAGCTTGTCATAATTGTAGAGGGTGCCCGTACGGATCCTGTCATCATCAAGCCTGTAACCCAGTTGTCAATAGCCAACAGCAAGGCTATCCCTTGGAACTATGAACGAGTGATAGTGACTTACAAGGGAAAGGAAGTAAAAGAAGAAGTCAATGAGGCCCATGGATTAACCCACTCAGGGAGATGATTTGCCAATGAAGTGTTAAGAAAAGCTAAAACCTCCAAAGATAGCCCAGTTCTAGTGAAGAAAGTAGTAACTGAAGAAGAGGCGGAGGAGTTGTTGATAAAAATGAAGGTACAAGACTATTCCATCGTAGAGCAGTTGAGAACGACGCCTGCTCAGATTTCACTATTGTCATTATTATTCCACTCAGACAAGCATCGTCGGGCCTTGATGAAAATCCTAAATGAGGCTCACGTTCCCGACAAAATCTCAGGGAACCATCTGGAAAAGATCGCCAACAAAATATTTGAGGTGAACAGAGTCACTTTCTCTGATGATGAGTTTCTTATGGAAGGTACTGAGCACAACAGAGCCCTCTATCTTACGGTGAAATGTAAAGATTCCGTGGTTACCAGGGTATTGGTTGACAATGGTTCCAGTGAAAATATTTGCCCTCTCTCTACTCTAAACAAGTTGAAAGTGGATGATGAGAGGATTCACAAGAACAGTATCTGCGTTCGGGGATTTGATGGTGGAGGGAAAGATTTCATTGGTGATATAGTGCTTGAGTTGACAATAGGACCGGTTGAATTCACCATGAAGTTCTAGGTGCTAGATGTAGCCATTTCCTACAATTTGCTGTTAGGTCAACCTTGGATTCATGCCGCTAAAGCAGTCTCGACCACTCTGCACCAGATGGTTAAGTTTGAATGGGATAGACAGGAAATCGTTGTGCATGGCGAGGATGGTCTGTGTGCTCACAGAGATGACGTTGTCCCGTTCATTGGGGTTGAAGATGACAAAGGGCCTTGGGTCTATTAGTTTTTTGAAATAGTGTCAGTCAAGAAAATTCCAGAAGGGAAATGCGTTCCAATTCCAAAGATAACCGCCGCATCAGTCATGGTGGCCTTTGAAATGATGAAAAATGGCTTTGTACCTGGTAAGGGTCAGGGTGCATCTCTGCAGGGTATCATACAGCCGGTGCCTCTCCCTAAAAACTTGGGTACATTTGGTCTGGGATTCATACCAATAGCTGCAGATGTGAAGAGGGCTAGAAAGTTGAAACAGAGGGCATGGGCACTTCCAACGCCTATCCCACATCTCTCCAAGTCGTTTGTCAAGCCCGGTGCCAGGAAATGCCTAGTGACAATAATTCCCAGTTTTGTGGTTGGCATTGATGAAGAGTTAATTGAAAAGTTCAAGAGGTTGTTCGACGATGTGAACATGGTGGAAGTTGGAGAAGGTTCTAGCAAAGCAGATGTGCAGTTTGTTGGGCCGAGTGCAAAGCTTAACAATTGGAAGGCTACTCCTCTCCCTACCCGGAAGGAGTTTTTGTAGTTTGCTTTGATTTTCTTTCGGTTTATCTGGATTATTCCAGGGTTGTAATTCAGATTCTATGTTCCGTCCGTTTGGATGTATAAACCTTGTTATCTTTTAATTTCAGTGAAATGCAATTTCCTTTTTTCATCATTCTTGATAGTTTTATTTTTGTGTTTCTTTTCTTCCTTGTACAGTTCTTTTTATGATGGTTTCAATGACATGACATGCATGAAGAATCTTCGTCCCAGTCTTAAAAGTCAATCTAATTCTAAAATAATAATTCAAGAAATGGAGTGTGATGATGAATCAGAATATGATGAGGATGAGGCCTTTGAAGAGATTAGTAAATAATTAAGCTATTTTGAAGAAAACCCAAGCCTAACCTGAGTGATACAAAAGCAATCAATCTAGGGGACCCAGATAATGTCAGAGAAACTAAGATAAGTGTCCATCTTGAACCACAAATCAGGGAAGAGATAATTAAAGCATTGTTTGAATACAAAGATATTTTCGCATGGTCATATGACGATATGCCAGGTCTAAGCACTGACTTGGTGGTTCACAAATTGCCTACTGACCCGGCATTTCCTCCTGTCAAGCATAAGTTAAGAAAGTTCAAAACTGACATGAGTGTGAAAATTAAAGAAGAGGTAACAAAGCAGTTTGATGCAAAGGTCATTCGAGTCATACGATATCCCACTTGGTTAGCCAATATTGTGCCTGTGCCAAAAAAAGATGGCAAGACAAGAGTGTGTGTTGATTACTGCGATCTCAACAAGGCTACTCCAAAAGACAACTTCTCACTGCCAAATATCCACATTTTGATTGATAATTGTGCCAAGTATGAGATTAGGTCTTTTGTGGATTGCTATGTGGGCTAACATCAGATCTTAATGGATGAGGAAGATGCAGAAAAGACGGCATTCATCACGCCATAGGGAACATATTGTTACCGGGTCATTCCTTTCGGTTTGAAAAATGCTGGGGCAACTTACATGAGGGCAATGACAACCATATTCCATGACATGATACACAATGAGATCGATTTTTATGTGGATGACGTGATCATAAAGTCCAGAAAGCAGTCTGACCACATCAGAGATTTGAGAAAGTTCTTCCAAAGGCTCCACAGGTACAATCTTAAGCTCAATCCTGCAAAGTACGCATTCGGTGTGCCATCTGAAAAATTGTTAGGATTCATAGTCAGTCATCGAGGTATTGAATTGGACCCGTAAAAGATCAAAGCTATCCAAGAATTGCCACCTCCAAGGAACAAGACTGAGGTGATGAGTCTGTTAGGGAGGCTGAACTACATCAGCAATTTTATTGCTCAGCTCACGACAACTTGTGAGCCTATTTTCACGTTGCTGAAGAAGGATGCAGTGGTCAGGTAGACTGATGAGTGTCAAGAAGCATTTGATAAGATAAAGGGGTACTTGTCAAACCCACTTGTGTTGGTCCCACCAGAACCTGGGAGACCATTGATTCTGTATTTGACGGTCTTGGACAATTCATTTGGTTATGTATTGGGTCAGCATGACATCATCGGCAGGAAGGAGCAAGCCATCTATTATCTCAGCAAGAAGTTCACATCTTATGAGGTTAAGTACACTCACCTTGAAAGGACATGTTGCGCCCTAACTTGGGTAGCACAGAAGTTGAAGCATTATTTGTCATCTTACACTACTTACCTCATTTCTCGCTTGGATCTGTTAAAGTATATCTTTCAGAAGCCTATGCCCACAGGGAGACTTGCGAAGTGGCAGATTTTGCTCACATAGTTTGACATTATCTATGTGACTCGGACCGCGATGAAAGCCCAAGCATTGACCGATCATTTGGCCGAGAACCCCGTTGATGAAGAATATGAACCATTGAGAACTTTTTTTCCCGATGAAGAGGTGATGCATATTGACGAGCTGGAGCATATTAAAAAAACAGGTTGGAAGCTTTTCTTTGATGGGGCTACAAACATGAAAGGAGTCAGAATAGGGGTCGTGCTTATTTCTAAAACAGGGCACCATTACCCTGTTACGGCTCAGCTTCGTTTCTATTGTACCAACAACATTGATAAGTACGAGGCATGCATTTTGGGTTTGAGGTTAGCTGTAGACATGGACATCCAGGAAGTCTTGGTTTTGGGAGACTCGTACCTTCTGGTGCACCAGATTCAAGGAGAATGGGAAACACAGTATTTAAAACTCATACCATACCGATAGTGTTTGCATGATTTTTTATCAACGGTTTCAATCAGTAGAGTTCAGACATATTCCAAGGATCTATAACGAGGTTGCCGATGCTTTGGCTACATTGGCGTCAATGTTGCACCATCCGGACAAAGCTTATGTTAACCCTCTACATATTCAAGTCCACGATCAACATGCGTACTGTAACATGGTGGAAGAAGAACTTGATGGTGAGCCATGGTTCCATGACATTAGGGAGTACATCAGAATTAGGGTATATCCGGTGCAAGCCACGGGGGATCAAAAGAGGACAATTCTACAGTAGGTGAGTGGATTGTTCTTCAGTAGAGGAGTTTTATACAAAAGAACTCCAGATCTCGGATTGCTAAGATGCATAGATACTAGACAGGCTATGGCTATCATGACCGAAGTACATTCCGGAGTCTGCGGACCGCATATGAGTGGGTATGTTCTAGCAAAGAAGATTCTCCGAGCAGGTTATTATTGGCTTACTATGGAGCAAGATTGTATCAGTTCTGTGCGCAGATGTCATCAATGCCAAGTACATGGAGATTTGATTCATTCTCCGCCATTTGAATTACACACAATGTCCGCACCATGACCTTTTATTGCTTTGGGTATGGACGTCATCGGACCAATCGAGACGGCAGTCTCCAATGGGCATAGGTTCATCCTGGTGGCCATTGATTATTTCACTAAGTGGGTTGAAGCTAAAACTTTCAAGTCTATGACCAAGAAAGTAGTGGTCGATTTTGTTCACTCAAATATCATCTGTCGGTTCGGGATCCCAAAGGTAATCATCACTGATAATGGTGCTAATCTCAACAGTCATTTGATGAAAGAGGTACGTCAATAGTTTAAGATAACGCATCGTAATTCCACTCCATACCGCCCCAAGGTGAATGGAGTAGTCGAGTCAGCCAATAAAAACATAAAGAAGATACTTCGGAAAATGTTGGAAGGTTCCAGGCAATGAAATGAAATGTTGTCCTTTGCGCTATTGGGTTATCGCACTACTGTTCGCACTTCAGTAAGGGCCACCCCTTATTTGTTGGTATATGGAACTAAAGCAGTGGTACCCACGGAAGTTGAAATCACATCCCTCCGGATTGTTGCAAAAGCCGAAATTGATGATGATTAGTGGCTCAAAACCCGTCTGGAGCAATTGAGTTTGATTGATGAGAAGAGGTTGGCGGTAGTGTGTAATGGCCAGTTGTCTCAAAAGAGAATGGCAAGAGCATACAACAAGAAGGTGCATCCCCGAAAATTTGAAGTGGGTCAGCAAGTATTGAAACGCATCCTGCCACATCAGGCCGAAGCAAAAGGCAAGTTCGCCCCAAATTGGCAGGGGCCGTTCATCGTAACAAGAGTGTTGTCCAATGGTGCTTTGTATTTAACAGATATAGAAGGCAAATTTGTAGATATGGCTATCAATGTTGATGCAGTCAAAAGATATTATATTCTTTGGTTTGAATTGTGTTTGTTTGTACTTGGCATGTTTTGAAGATTGGAATGACGAAGGCATTTTGTTCTGTTATCTAAACACTTTATCCTTTGTTACCCCTTTGAGCCTTATTTATTTCCTTTCATACCCCTCTTTTGGAATCAGTAGCAAAGTTCAGAAACACGAGCGCAAAAGATAAGTAACAGAAAAGAGAGAAAAAGAGAAAGAAAAGAATGAAAAGAAAAAGAAGAAAAGAAGAAAATGAAAAAGAAAAGAAAAGAGAAAGTCACAACAAAATAAAGCAATTCTTATACATGAACTACGTTCGACCTGATTCCTTTTAAGGATACGTAGGCAGCCTCACGGTTCGGTCCCAAATAAAAATTCAAAAGTTCCCAGGCAAAGAAATTGGGGCAGAAAGTTGTGGTTGATGTAAGACATCTGGTTCCAAAAGTTGTAATTTTGAACCTATTCGAATTATTTTGAGCCTTTTGGTATGCTTTCCTTCTGACCCCATCCAAAAGCCCATATTACGGTCCAAAGAAAGACCTTCTGATCAACCTTTGTGAGAAGCCAAATCAAGAAAATAGAGGTGATTCATATCAAGGGCAACACTCCGGTCTAAGCAAGAAAAATGGAAAATGAGAGAGTCTTATTGGTGAAAACCCATGCGGGCACCGTAAGGCGACGAAAGATGAGAGAAATTAAAATGAGAGAGTCTCATTGGTGAAAACCCTCACGGACACCATAAGGCGGAAGTGAGTTGAGAGATAAACAAATGAGAGAGGCTTGTTGGTGAAAACCCTTCAGGGCACCGCAGGGCGAACAAGGTCAGTGATTTGTTGAAGAAACTAGGTTTTGAAGATCTCAGAGCGTAAAGTAAGACAAATGAAAGTTGATTGGTTGGACAGACTGGGCCAATTAATCATAAATGCATGTCACAATCATTGGTACCATCTACTCCACTCAGATATGTTTTTTTCTCCTTTTCCCCTTCAGACAGTCTTCCAGTTTTGGATTTTTCTTATCCCTAACTCTCAAAGTAATGCATTTTATTTCTTTTGGGTTTAGTTCTCTAAGATGTTTCCAATGGCAGTTTTGTTTAAGCAAATAAGAAAGGGTTTCAAAGCTCACTACCAACTTCTAGAATTGCACCTAGCATAGTGTGGCCAAAGCACTGCCAGAGGTAGTATAATGTAAAATGGGATGTAAAGGGTCAAGCGAAAGTTCCATCGGTGGAATGGTTTAGTAATTTCATGGGAGATGCAGAGGTTCAGGTAGATGGGTCAGAGATGTAATACAACGGTTTGGGTATGGAACACTCGGGTCATCCAAGGTCATATGGGCGAAAGTCAGTCAGAAATTCAAGCGGTTCTTGGCTAGTTCGGGGAAGCCAGCCAAAGCAAAGCACGGCAGTAGAGAGGCCACCTTCAGCAAGAATTCCACAAACTAACCACCACCTTTTGAACTGACAAGATTTTTCTTTGATTTGAAACAGGGGCAGGAAATTTCATTTGTTTCTGAGAAACCCTCCGTAAGGAAAAACAAGCATCACACAGGTTTCACCATAAATTCTCAGGACCCTCCTGGAAAATGGAACCTAGTTCAAAATTCAAAACAAACATGAGTAGCAAAATCTAGCATAAATATACCCAAAGGAATATAAGTTGGCTTCAAAGTTTGCATGCTTGAGATAGGATTCAATTAGGAGTTTTCAGTACCCTCCTGAACAATGAGACTTAGCTTTAAGATTTTCATTAGATAACAAGATTTAGCATAAGTTCTGTTGTAGGGTAGTATAATTCAACCGTAAAAGTCGTCACTCTTAAGATAAGACTTGATTTTGGTTGTCTAGACCCTCCTAAATAATGGAACCTAGCTTTAGGATTGCATTAGATAACAAGATTTAGCGGAAGTCATACCTTTAGAAGATATAATTTAGACTTAAAACTGTCGTTTAACTAGGAGTTTTCAGGACCCTCCTAGATAATGGGATCAAGCTTTCAAATTCTTAGTGATATTTGGTAACATGATTCAATTAACACTCATAGATGTGCCCAGCCACCAAACTGGGGTAGAAAATTTTCTTTGTTTGTCTATTTTGTTGAAATCAGGAGCCCACCTGAAGAACAAAGCAATTCAAGTGTCAGTAATCAGGAGCCCACCTAAAGAACAAAGTAATTCAAGTATCGGTAATCAGGAGCCCACCTGAAGAACAAAGCAATTCAAGTATCGGTAATCAGGAGCCCACCTGAAGAACAAAGCAATGCAAGTATCGGTAATCAGGAGCCCACCTGAAGAACAAAGCAATTCAAGTGTCGGTAATCAGGAGCCCACCTGGAGAACAAAGCAATTCAAGTATCGGTAATCAAGAGCCCACATGGAGAACAAAACAAGTCAAGTGTCGGTAATCAGGAGCCTACCTGGAGAACAAAGCAATTCAAGTGTTAGTAATCAGGAGCCCACCTGGAGAACAAAGCAATTCAAGTGTCGTAATCAGGAGCCTACCTAGAGAACAAAGTAATTCAAGTGTCGTAATCAGGATCCCACCTGGAGAACAAAGCAATTCAAGTGTCGGTAATCGGGAGCCCACCTAGAGAACAAAGCAATTCAAGTGTCGATAATCAGGAGCCCACCAGGAGAACAAATCAATTAAAGTGTCGGTAATCAGTAGCCCACCTGGAGAACAAATCAATTCAAGTGTCGGTAATCAGGAGCCCACCTGGAGAACAAAGGAATTCAAGTGTCGGTAATCAGGAGCCCACCTGGAGAATAAAGCAATTCAAGTGTTGGTAATCAGGATCCCACCTGGAGAACAAAGCAATTCAAGTGTCGGTAATCAGGAGCCCACCTGGAGAACAAAGCAATTCAAAGGGTAGGTAATTAGGAGCCCACCTAAATAACAAAGCAGTAGTTTAAGTTTCGAAGAAAAGTAGAGCAAGTGTTGGTAAGAAGGAGCCCACCTGAATAACGAAGTGAAAGCAGCAATGATTGAAGGAAGACGGTTCAAGTTCAGCAATCAGGCACCCACCTGAAGAAAAGGGAAAGCATCTTATATTACAATTCAAGTCGGCAACAAAGGAACTTCACCAGGAGAATACAAGTCAACAACGCAACATGAACCGCAAGATCAAGTTTGAGGATATAGATAGGATTTTTGTAATGCATAGATCTTAGTTTAGTCTAGCTTCTTTTATTTTTTTCATGGTGTAATAAGGAGTTCAGTAAGCAGTAGCAGCAACAACAACAACAGTGAAATCACAACTTCATGGTAGTCCCAGCTACCGAAACTTTCCGAACTACACTGACCTGATTCCTTTATAGCCAAGGATATGTAGGCAACCTCGAAAGCAGGGTGCGGTCAAACCTTTCAAAAAATGCTTCCCACGGAGTATTCAAATGGGCAAAAATCGCTCGTGTCCGCTCACTTTATCTTTGCACGAAAACTCTTCATGTTTCCGAGCAAAGAGGGGCAGCTGTGAGCACGTGATTTTTACCCTATGTGAATTACTCCCATAAATTCTAGAAAATAAATTTTTTCCATTATTTGCAATTTCGTAGATTTTGTAGCACTTTTCGTTAATTGCTTGCATTTGTCTGCGCATGTTAATTTTGTTTAATTCATGAAAAATACAAAAATATATTGCATTTGCATTTAGGATTTAATTTTACTTTTTTTTAGATTAATTAGCAAATTAGTTGTGTTATAAAAAAGTGGAAAATCACAAAAATGACTTATTTTTGCACTTTTTTAATTTTAGTTTTGATTTTTGTTAGTTTTTCCTTTAATTTGGTTTTTGATTAATTTTGGTAATTATTTAGAGTTAGTTAAATTAGTAGGGTATTTTGATTTAGGAATTAATTTGGGTTAGATTTTAATTATTGTTTTTGAAAAAAAAAGAGAACAAAAGAATTTCTGAAAAATAAAAATTAAAAAGAAAAGAAAAGAGTTGAGGAAATTACATTTTGGGCCAAGTCTTTTAAATTTCCCCCAACCCAAATCATTTTACCCCTTACCCATTCAAAAAACCAGCTCAAACCTTCCCAATACCCGGTCCACCCCATACAATCCAAACGACCCCGTATAGAAGCCAAACAGCACCGTTTTGATAACTTTGAATCTGAGACATCGATCTCTCCTTGATCAAACGGCTCAGAACTGACCCCTTCCCCATATTTAACTGTCCGAATAGCTGTCCCGCCCCCTCTTTCATCATCTCTCTCATGCCCCCCACAATCTTCAGAGACTCAAGAACAAAACCCTAGCGCCGCCCCTAAATTCTCCACTCTCCGGTGGCGTCGCCATTACCAAATGACCCCAAATCGATACCACATAACCACCGTGACCCCCTTGTTCCAAATCCCCACTCCGTTTCCATCGAATCTTTCAAGAACGTCTCGAATCTTAAATCTAAAGTTCGAGCCCTAGAAACCAAATCCAAACATGTACATGCAGGGTTATTGCTCCAGTTCTCATGAGTTTTTAGGGCTGGTTTTGTCACGAAATAACGTTGTTCACTTGTTCTTGACAAAGAACAAGCGATTGACATTATTTGGGGATGAAATCGGAGAGTCAAGTCTCGAGTTCGAGCTTTGTTCGGTGAGTTATTTCTGTTATTTTGTTCATTTTGTGTTATTTCAACCTTCTTTATTCTTCTCTTCTTCTCTTTTCCTTGGACAACTCAATTGAAATTTGACCAAAGTCTTGGCCGAGGTCAATAATTGTCCGTTTGTTCTTTGCTAGTTTTTTTTTTCAAGTCTGTTTCTCCAGTCCTGCTTAGTTTGTTTAGTTTCTTTTAGGTTATTGTTCTAATTTCATCACCCGTTTAGTCACTTAGTTAATTTGATTAGGCCTATAACTTAGTTAATTTCCTGCTATATATTTAGGTTAATTAGTTCATTCACCCTCTTCTTTTTGATTGCATTTTAAAAGGTTTTCGGGTTTTCTTTTGGGAAATTTTGATCAGTTCTTAAAAACTGTGAATCTTTGATTGATTTGAATTGGGCTCTGAAAAATCAATAGCCCAAGAGGGAATTCAATTTGGGTTACAGACCCATATTTTGGCTGGAGGGGTAATTTTCAGGGGTTTAAGGGGTAATTTGGGTAATTGACATAAGGAATATTTCAGTAACAGACTAGGGAAGCTTCTAGGAAGATGGGATGGGGATGAATTTGAAAGTTTAATTTCTGAACTAAGGGTATTGGAGCTACAATGAAAATATCAAAAGGTGGAAAGTGCAAAAACTGATCCTTTTAGGCTACCCTAATAGCTTGCCTATAAAGGTATCATTACTTGAGACTAGAAAAAGGGATTGGGAGAGATTAAAAAAGTCCAGAAAATTGAAATGACTAAAACTTGGGAATAACACTGATTTCCATGCACTTTCTTTGTGACAAATTGCTCAAAATTTTTGTGTAGTGTTGATTTGTTGATCTTATTCACTAGTTGAATCTTTGGAAACTTCAAATCTTAAACCTAGGTTGAAGATGGTCTAATTTTGGTATTGTAAAAGCTGGTTTTGAGTTGCGGTGGGGTTTTACTGTTCCATTGGTTTTTTTTTCTGAGCTGATTTCACTGTTTTATTGGCTGCATCTGGGCTGGTTTCTGTTACTGCTAACTGTTGATCCATCAATTCTTTTGGTTTTTCCCTTGTTCATTACCAGGTATTCTCTTAAAACTATGGTAGAAATGAAGCCTGATTAAGCTGTGTGTAAAGATCTATGACCAAGCTGGATTTGAATGAAAAGGCATTAGCCTCTGTTATGATTACTGTGCAATTCTGCCAAGTTTTATTCATGTTTCTAGTCTAGTTTATTGTGAAGGCCCCATTCCATGATATACAGTTAGTTTCAAATGCTGAAGTTGAACTTTTCTTGAGTATAAAAGATTCAAGAGTGCTTTAGACTTGGTGGAACATGTAATAATTAAGGACTGTGATATGTATTTTAATCAATTGAAACTATTTGGCTTTTGGTTTATGTTTTTCATAGCCATAGGTAAACGCATGTTGACTCAGATCATTGGCCTAATGAATTTGGTTTAAGTTTGTTTTCTCAGTAATTGTGCTCAAATTTGAACCCGTATAGCTTGAAACATGCCTCAATGGTTTCATAATTTGTCACTAGTTCTTCTTTTGTGTATGTACTCAACTCTTTGAAGTTTAAAAGGGGACTTTCAAATGAACTGAGTCTGATTTTAGACCTGACAGTTCCCAGACCTAAATCAGTTTGTGTTTGGTTTTCTCTCCTCTTCTTTGAGAATTTTGAGTCAGTATGATCCAGTTAAGCGTGCCGGTTTGAATCAGATATTGCATGAGTTTATGATCATTAAGTTCTTTATATAAAATGATGGGTATCTTGGGCAAATGCTTATTAATGCAACTGGGAGTTTCACTTTGCCATAGAATACATGTATTGGTCTCCGAATGTTATTTTCATGCATTTAATATGTGACAATATTTGATTCAAAGTGGAAAATGGCATAGAAGGTGTAATTCTCTCAAACGTAATACCATTGAGTTGGCCATCAACAGGGATCCATATGCACCAAGCTTCCCCTTCTGTGTTAAGCTCTCAATCTTGGCTTCATGGCGAGCCTAATCATGCTTCCTTGCTTGTCATAACAATTGGCTATCGGGCCTCAGGCTAGACCTGGGTTCTGAAACGGAAATAGAGTAGACCTCACATAGTACTAGCTTTTAGATTCACAATTTGAATTCTGTTGTAGTTTAGAAGTAGCTACGATTTCCTTTAGCCTTATTTAATTAGTAGATCCTTGTAGTTAATTTGAGGTGTGCCATGCAAAATAAATCTCAAAAATGAGTGGCCCTCATTTGATTAATATTCAAATCTTTAGAAATCGAGGCGTGCCATTTAGTTGAATTTCCATGGCCCTCGCAAAGTTGAAAATGCGTAGTTGCTTTAGGCGCGCTATCTTAAAATTACCTTCCTAAACTCTGGTGCACATTTATGTGACCCAAATACAAATCTCAACAATGTTAGATAAAATATGTCGAGGACCAGGGTGCATTTATGTGATGTAGTTCAAGACGTATTTTAAATGACATTGCAATCTTCCTTAAAATGATTAAAAGCGGCTAATAAGTTAAAATTGCATCATAGGCTAAAACATGTATTAAAATCAGATAATGGGCCAATAATAACAGTTGAGCGACCGTGCTAGAACAACAGAACCCGGGAATGCTTAACACCTTCTCCCAGGTTAATAGAATTCCTTACCCGAATTTCTATGTTCGCGGACTGTAAAACAGAGTCAATCTTTTCCTCGGTTCGGGATTTGAATCGGTGACTTGGGACACCATAAAATTATTCCAAGTGGCAACTCTAAATTTTAAATAAGACAATCCCGTTTCGATCGTCACTTAAATTGGAAAAACTCCCTTATACCCCTTCCGGGGTATAGGAAAAAGGAGGTGTGACACTAGTGATAAACGGAATGGAGATCAATCTTGGAAAACACTCTCGCTCCCTGAAGCTGGTCGAATAAATCATCAATGTGAGGTAAAGGATACTTGTTCTTAACTGTTACTTTGTTCAGTTGCCTTTAATCAATGCACATCCTCATTGTGCCATCCTTCTTCTTCACAAATAGAACTAGTGCACCCTAAGGCGACACAGTAGGCCGAATGAACCCTTATCAAGGAGTTCTTGATGCTACTCCTTCAACTCTGCTGGTGCCATACGATATGGTGGAATAGAAATGGGTTGAGTGTCCGGCACCAGATCAATACCAAAATCAAAATCCTTATCCAACGGTATGCCCGACAAGTCTGCAGGAAACACATCGTGAAAATCCCTCACAACTGGAACAGAATCAATACTGGGAGTCTCTGCACCGACATCCCTCACAAAGGCTAGATACGAAAGACAACCTTTCCCAACCATACGCTGGGCCTTCAAGAATGAAATTACCCTACTGGGATCGAACCTCGCCACTCAATCCGTGGCACACACGGTATAGCAAATGTCACTGTCTTAGCATGATAATCCAAAATAGTACGACATAGAGATAGCCAATCCATGCCCAAAATAACATCGAAATCCACCATACATAACAACAAAAGATCCACTCGGGTCAAATAGCCACCACACACGACCGGTACACACGGTCTACCACTACTATATCGCCCACCGATGTAGATATATGAACAGGTAAAACAAGAGACTCACGGGGCATATCTAAATAATGAGCAAAGTATGATGACACATAAGAATAAGTGGAACCAGGATCAAATAATACAAAAGCATATATGTGGCAGACTGAGACAATACCTGTAATAACAGCATCAGAAGCAATAGCATCGGGTCTAGCTAGAAGTGCATAGACACGGGCCTGACCGCCACTTGATCGACCTCCCCCTATAGGGCAATCCCTAGCTAACTGACCTCTATGCCTAGTTGGGTGGGTGGGTGGTGGTGAAGTAACTGGCGCTGAAGCTGATGGTTGACTCTTTTGCTGAGATGAACCCCAAAGATGACGAGGACACTGCCTCCACATATGACCCATCTCTCCACACTCATAGCAACTCCTGGGTGTTGGAGACGGGGACTGAAGGGAACCCCTAGCATTGGAATGACTAGCAAATGCACCTGGCATAGAAGAGCCCTAAACAAATGGAGCACGGGATGAACTCTGAGCTAGAAGGGCACTGAGTGATGACTGGCCCTGATGAGAACTGTGAGCATGACCCGATGATGCCCCACGATAACCTGGGCGAGCTAGCTGAGCATGCCTAAATGGACGGCCTCTGCCATGCTGAAACTGACCTCTCGAAGGAGTACCACCATAACTACCAGATCCTCGAGGCCTCTTGGCCTCCCTCTCATCTCGCTCCTGGCGATGAATTGACTTAATCTCACGAGCAATGTCTACAACCTCCTCAAAAGTAAAACCAGACACCCTCTCCCTAGTCATGAGAATAAGAAGCTGAGATGTGAGGCCATCAACAAACCTCCTAATCCTCCCTCTATCCGTCTGAACCAACCAAATACCATGATGAGCTAACTTTGAGAACCTCATCTCATACTACGTTATAGTCATCTCTCCCTAATGCAACCACTCGAACTACCTACGCAACTCCTCTCTGCGAAACTATGGCACATACTTCTCCAAAAAGAGAACGGAGAACTGCTGCCAGGTAAGGGGTGTTGCACCAACAGGCCTACGCCTCTCATAAGCCTCCTACCAAGTGAAGACAATTCCAAAAAACTGAAAAGTAGTGAAAGCGACCCCACTGGTCTCCAGAATACCCGTTGTGCAAAGAATCCTCTGACACTTGTCCAAGAAACCCTAGGCATCCTCACCCTCTGTACCACTGAAAGTCGGAGGCTGAAGTCTGCCAAACCTCTCCAATCTGCGCTGATCGTCCTCTGGCATGGTAGGAGCTACATAGTCCTGAGCAGCTACAACCAGCTAGGTTGGATGTGCCCCCGGTGTCTGAAGTCCCTGCACGACCTGCTCAGGTGTGCGAGCGGCGGGAGTCTGGGTGACTCCTCTAGCCTAAGAAGTAATTGCGGGTGTAGTAACTAAGACCGCCTAAGCTAGGCTAGTGCATACTGATAGAATCTGAGCCAAGGCCTCCTGAAGACCCGGAATCACAATGGGCACAACTAGGGCCTGAGTTGGTACTGGTGGAGCGTCCACAACTGGGACCTAATCCTGAACTGGGACGGCTGGTAGATTTGCAGGTGCAGCCCTAGCTGTTGTGCAGGCCACACTCTGCCCCTACTGCGACCACGACCGCGTCCTCAGCCTTTAGTGGTCAAAACTAGTGGTACTGGTGGTTGTCCATCCTGACCGATAGCGTGTGTCCTCACCATCTGTGAGAGAATAAAATAATAGAAGTTTAGTACTCGGATCAACAGATTCACACGACAAGAATTTCAAGAATATGAAGTTTTTCCTAAAGGTTCTGCAGCCTCTCGAGGATAAATACAAACGTCTCTGTACCGATCCGTGAGACTCTACTAAACCTGCACATGACTCATGAGATAAGCTTCATTAAAATAGCTTTTTAGCAGTTAAACAAGTAAATGATAGGTAACTAGAAAAGATAAGCACATAAAAACTGCCCCTTGGGCACAATACCAACAGAATCAGCCCCTTGGGCAACACCTGCACTCGAACTACCTACGCAACTCCTCTCTGCGAAACTATGGCACATACTTCTCCAAAAAGAGAACGGAGAACTGCTGCCAGGTAAGGGGTGTTGCACCAACAGGCCTACGCCTCTCATAAGCCTCCTACCAAGTGAAGACAATTCCAGAAAACTGAAAAGTAGTGAAAGCGACCCCACTGGTCTCCAGAATACCCGTTGTGCAAAGAATCCTCTGATACTTGTCCAAGAAACCCTAGGCATCCTTACCCTCTGTACCACTGAAAGTCGGAGGCTGAAGTCTGCCAAACCTCTCCAACCTGCACTGATCGTCCTCTGGCATGATAGGAGATACATAGTCCTGAGCAGCTACAACCAGCTAGGTTGGATGTGCCCCCGGTGTCTGAAGTCCCTGCACGACCTGCTCAGGTGTGCGAGCGGCGGGAGTATGGGTGACTCCTCTAGCCTAAGAAGTAATTGCGGGTGTAGTAACTGAGACCGCCTAAGCTAGGCTAGTGCATACTGATAGAATCTGAGCCAAGGCCTCCTGAAGACCCGGAATCACAATGGGCACAACTAGGGCCTGAGTTGGTACTGGTGGAGCGTCCACAACTGGGACCTAATCCTGAACTGGGACGGCTGGTAGATTTGCAGGTGCTGCCCTAGCTGTTGTGCAGGCCACACTCTGCCCCTACTGCGACCACGACCGCGTCCTCAGCCTTTAGTGGTCAAAACTAGTGGTACTGGTGGTTGTCCATCCTGACCGATAGCGTGTGTCCTCACCATCTGTGAGAGAATAAAATAATAGAAGTTTAGTACTCGGATCAACAGATTCACACGACAAGAATTTCAAGAATATGAAGTTTTTCCTAAAGGTTCTGCAGCCTCTCGAGGATAAATACAAACGTCTCTGTACCGATCCGTGAGACTCTACTAAACCTGCACATGACTCATGAGATAAGCTTCATTAAAATAGCTTTTTAGCAGTTAAACAAGTAAATGATAGGTAACTAGAAAAGATAAGCACATAAAAACTGCCCCTTGGGCACAATACCAACAGAATCAGCCCCTTGGGCAACACCTGCACTCGAACTACCTACGCAACTCCTCTCTGCGAAACTATGGCACATACTTCTCCAAAAAGAGAACGGAGAACTGCTGCCAGGTAAGGGGTGTTGCACCAACAGGCCTACGCCTCTCATAAGCCTCCTACCAAGTGAAGACAATTCCAGAAAACTGAAAAGTAGTGAAAGCGACCCCACTGGTCTCCAGAATACCCGTTGTGCAAAGAATCCTCTGACACTTGTCCAAGAAACCCTAGGCATCCTCACCCTCTGTACCACTGAAAGTCGGAGGCTGAAGTCTGCCAAACCTCTCCAACCTGCGCTGATCGTCCTCTGGCATGGTAGGAGATACATAGTCCTGAGCAGCTACAACCAGCTAGGTTGGATGTGCCCCCGGTGTCTGAAGTCCCTGCACGACCTGCTCAGGTGTGCGAGCGGCGAGAGTCTGGGTGACTCCTCTAGCCTAAGAAGTAATTGCGGGTGTAGTAACTGAGACCGCCTAAGCTAGGCTAGTGCATACTGATAGAATCTGAGCCAAGGCCTCCTGAAGACCCGGAATCACAATGGGCACAACTAGGGCCTGAGTTGGTACTGGTGGAGCGTCCACAACTGGGACCTAATCCTGAACTGGGACGGCTGGTAGATTTGCAGGTGCTGCCCTAGCTGTTGTGCAGGCCACACTCTGCCCCTACTGCGACCACGACCGCGTCCTCAGCCTTTAGTGGTCAAAACTAGTGGTACTGGTGGTTGTCCATCCTGACCGATAGCGTGTGTCCTCACCATCTGTGAGAGAATAAAATAATAGAAGTTTAGTACTCGGATCAACAGATTCACACGACAAGAATTTCAAGAATATGAAGTTTTTCCTAAAGGTTCTGCAGCCTCTCGAGGATAAATACAAACGTCTCTGTACCGATCCGTGAGACTCTACTAAATCTGCACATAACTCATGAGATAAGCTTCATTAAAATAGCTTTTTAGCAGTTAAACAAGTAAATGATAGGTAACTAGAAAAGATAAGCACATAAAAACTGCCCCTTGGGCACAATACCAACAGAATCAGCCCCTTGGGCAACACCTGCACTCGAACTACCTACGCAACTCCTCTCTGCGAAACTATGGCACATACTTCTCCAAAAAGAGAACGGAGAACTGCTGCCAGGTAAGGGGTGTTGCACCAACAAGCCTACGCCTCTCATAAGCCTCCTACCAAGTGAAGACAATTCCAGAAAACTGAAAAGTAGTGAAAGCGACCCCACTGGTCTCCAGAATACCCGTTGTGCAAAGAATCCTCTGACACTTATCCAAGAAACCCTAGGCATCCTCACCCTCTGTACCACTGAAAGTCGGAGGCTGAAGTCTGCCAAACCTCTCCAACCTGCGCTGATCGTCCTCTGGCATGGTAGGAGCTACATAGTCCTGAGCAGCTACAACCAGCTAGGTTGGATGGGCCCCCGGTGTCTGAAGTCCCTGCACGACCTGCTCAGGTGTGCGAGCGGCGGGAGTCTGGGTGACTCCTCTAGCCTAAGAAGTAATTGCGGGTGTAGTAACTGAGACCGCCTAAGCTAGGCTAGTGCATACTGATAGAATCTGAGCCAAGGCCTCCTGAAGACCCGGAATCACAATGGGCACAACTAGGGCCTGAGTTGGTACTGGTGGAGCGTCCACAACTGGGACCTAATCCTGAACTGGGACGGCTGGTAGATTTGCAGGTGCTGCCCTAGCTGTTGTGCAGGCCACACTCTGTCCCTACTGCGACCACGACCGCGTCCTCAGCCTTTAGTGGTCAAAACTAGTGGTACTAGTGGTTGTCCATCCTGACCGATAGCGTGTGTCCTCACCATCTGTGAGAGAATAAAATAATAGAAGTTTAGTACTCGGATCAACAGATTCACACGACAAGAATTTCAAGAATATGAAGTTTTTCCTAAAGGTTCTGCAGCCTCTCGAGGATAAATACAAACGTCTCTGTACCGATCCGTGAGACTCTACTAAACCTGCACATGACTCATGAGATAAGCTTCGTTAAAATAGCTTTTTAGCAGTTAAACAAGTAAATGATAGGTAACTAGAAAAGATAAGCACATAAAAACTGCCCCTTGGGCACAATACCAACAGAATCAGCCCCTTGGGCAACACCTGCACTCGAACTACCTACGCAACTCCTCTATGCGAAACTATGGCACATACTTCTCCAAAAAGAGAACGGAGAACTGCTGCCAGGTAAGGGGTGTTGCACCAACAGGCCTACGCCTCTCATAAGCCTCCTACCAAGTGAAGACAATTCCAGAAAACTGAAAAGTAGTGAAAGCGACCCCACTGGTCTCCAGAATACCCGTTGTGCAAAGAATCCTCTGACACTTGTCCAAGAAACCCTAGGCATCCTCACCCTCTGTACCACTGAAAGTCGGAGGCTGAAGTCTGCCAAACTCTCCAACCTGCGCTGATCGTCCTCTGGCATGGTAGGAGCTACATAGTCCTGAGCAGCTACAACCAGCTAGGTTGGATGTGCCCCCGGTGTCTGAAGTCCCTGCACGACTTGCTCAGGTGTGCGAGCGGCGGGAGTCTGGGTGACTCCTCTAGCCTAAGAAGTAATTGCGGGTGTAGTAACTGAGACTACCTAAGCTAGGCTAGTGCATACTGATAGAATCTGAGCCAAGGCCTCCTGAAGACCCGGAATCACAATGGGCACAACTAGGGCCTGAGTTGGTACTGGTGGAGCGTCCACAACTGGGACCTAATCCTGAACTGGGACGGCTGGTAGATTTGCAGGTGCTGCCCTAGCTGTTGTGCAGGCCACACTCTGTCCCTACTGCGACCACGACCGCGTCCTCAGCCTTTAGTGGTCAAAACTAGTGGTACTAGTGGTTGTCCATCCTGACCGATAGCGTGTGTCCTCACCATCTGTGAGAGAATAAAATAATAGAAGTTTAGTACTCGGATCAACAGATTCACACGACAAGAATTTCAAGAATATGAAGTTTTTCCTAAAGGTTCTGCAGCCTCTCGAGGATAAATACAAACGTCTCTGTACCGATCCGTGAGACTCTACTAAACCTGCACATGACTCATGAGATAAGCTTCGTTAAAATAGCTTTTTAGCAGTTAAACAAGTAAATGATAGGTAACTAGAAAAGATAAGCACATAAAAACTGCCCCTTGGGCACAATACCAACAGAATCAGCCCCTTGGGCAACACATGGCACAACACCGTCCCCTCGGGCTATATCTCATATCACAATGGGTACCCGTACTCGTTAGGGGTGTACAGACTCTGAGAGGGGGCCCTTACAGCCCAAGCGCAATATCAAGCCATCTCGTGGAATAATCAATAGGCTCTCGTCCTCATATTAAGCCACCTCGTGGCATACAACTCAGGCCCTCGGCCTCATAATCATAATCAGTGTATCACTACTACGATGTGCAGCCCGACCCAAAAGTATCCTCACAATACAAGCCCTTGGCCTTACTCAGTCAGAATCTCATACGCCACTCGGGCAATGGTAAAACATGATTCTCAGCCCAAATATCATTTAAAACATCATTTAATGTGTTAAAATAGAGTAAACATGGTTGAGTTGTGAAAATAGTAGAATAAAGCATTACTGAGTACAAGTATAAAGTCAAAACAGTGAGGAATAGTAATAAAGATCCCCTAAGGGTCCAAAACAGTTGGCACGAGGCCCAAATATGGCATTCAGCCCAAGACATGATGATAGCAAACAGTTTTCCATCAAATACACAATAAAATAGTCATTCGGGATGGACTAAGTCTCGATCCCCAACAGTGCACGACCCCACACTCGTCATCTAGCGTGTCTGTCACCTCAACATAGCACAACGATGTGTAATCCGGGGTTTCTTACCCTCAGGACAACATTTAAAGTCGTTACTCACCTCAATGCGATCCAAACTCTAGCCCGTGACGCCTTTGCCCCTCAAATCAACCTCCACTCGCGTCGAATCTATCTAAAATCAGAATCACGACGTCAACATATGCTAAGAGAACGAAGCCCATGCGAAAATAATCAATTTATAACATAAATCCCAAAATTAACCAAAACCCGACCCCCGAGCCCACATCTTAGAATTCGAAAAATTTTACATCAATAGATTCCTTATCTCCCCACGAGTTCATACATATCAAAAGTCTTAAAATCCGACCACAAATGGCCACTCAAATCCTAAAGTCAAGGTCTCCAATACCAACCCCTAATCCCCAATTTTTTAACCCTTAATTTTCATTAATCTTAGGCAAAATCAGTGAAATAATGCCTTAGGATCGATTATTAGGTTCAAAAATATTACCTCCAGAATTTATCCCTTGAATCCCTCTTCAAAATCTCCCAAAAAGCTCCAAAAGCGACTTGAAATGGTGAAGAACAACTCAGAAATCGCGAAGGAATTCTTTTATACCTTCTGACCCAGGCTTTTCGCACCTACGGTCCATCCACCGCATCTGCGCTACCGCTTCTACGATCCAAGACATCGCATCTGCGGTTTTCACTTATGGGCCAAAATCTGCATCTGCGATGCACTGCCCCCACCTGCGCTATCACAGGTACGCTCCCCTTACCGCTTCTGCGGTTCTAGCTGACCCTCCTCTTGGCCGCATCTGCGGCTCCTCTACGCTTCTACGAGCCTACACCTGCGGTCCCCTAGCCCCAGTTGCGGTTGTGACAACAGACTTAGTTTCAGCTACTACATCCAACTTCCAAACTTTCCGCCAACCATCCGAAATCACACCGAGGCCCCCGAGACCTCAACTAAAAGCACAACCAAGTCATATACTACCATCCAAACGTATACCAATCTTCAAAACACCTCAAACAGCATCGAATCAACCAAAACACATCAGATTCAAGCCTAAAGTTCTCAAAATCTTCCGAATTACGCTTTTGATCAAAAAGTCTACCAAACCACGTCCGAATGACCTGAAATTTTGCACACACATCCCAAATAACATAACGGTCCTATTGCAACTCTCGGAATTACATTTTGACCCCTATATCAAAATCTCACTTACCAGCCGGAAAATGCCAAAATTCCAATTTCGCCAATTCAAGCCTAGATCTACTCCGGACCTCCAAAACACAGTCTGATCACACTCATATGTCCCAAATCATCTCCTGAAGTTGTCCGAACCATCGGAATTCATATCCAAGCCCTCTAGCACATAAGTCAACATCCGGTTGACTTTTCCAACTTAAGCTTCCTCAAAAGAGACTAAGTGTCTCAACCCTTACCAAAACCTCTCCGAACTCGAGCCAACCAACTCGATCACATAGTACCGATTAACAAAGTAATAAGAAGTAGAAATGGGGGAAATAGAGCTGTAACTCATGAGATGACTAGATGGGTCGTCATAAATCCCAAATCAAACCAATATATCAAAATAAGGACATTTTAAGCTATTAATTAAATAAAATCCCATAACAAGAGTCTAAATATCAAGTGCGAAAAGAAACATACGCCCGACATCGGGGTGTCACAAGTCACGAGCATCTACTAAGTACTGTCTGAATACAACGAAGACCATCACAGTCTGGAAAAATACTAAACAGTCTAAGGAAGAGAAGAGGGAGTAGAGCAAGGCTGTGATCGCCATGCAGCTACCTTGCCAACTCTGGGTATCCACAACGGATGATGGATCAGCGCTCGCTATCACGGTCCGCAACTCCTGGATCTGCACACAAGGTGCAGAGGTAATGTGAGTATGCCAACTCAGTAAATAATAAAAATAAATAAAGTCTGAGCAGTAAGAAAACACATAATCCACGTCATAACAATACAGTAAGTATAGTATGTTTCTAGAACAGTATATAAATCAAATCATCTCGTTAAAATTCAATTTTCAGAAAAAAAAATCCTTTGAAAAATGTCTTTCTAACAGTTTCAACAGAGATTTAATGAAATTTAGAGTAAAATGATGAAAATCGTAAATAGCCCCTCGGGCAAGACATGTATCATAAACTACCCATCGGGCATAATATCAATTAGAGCCGGCCCCTCGGGAAACTTTACAATCACAATAATCAGCCCCTCAGGCACAACATGAATCAAGAACAGTCCCTTGGGCAACATCATCTCACTCACTCAGGGTATCCACGCTCATTGGGGGTGTACAGACTCTAAAGAGGCTCCTACAGCCCAAGTGCTATAACAAGCCATCTCGTGGCATAATAAATCAGGCCCTTGACCTCTCATATATCACAAAACAATGCAACATGCTGCGGCGCGCAGCCCGATCCCTTAATATCCTCACAACACAGGCCCTCGGCCTTGCTTAGTCAGAAACCTCTCAAGCCACTCGGGCTAACAGTAAAACAGGTGTGTAGCCCAAGATATCATTTATAGCATCAAAAACGAAGTAAATAAGGCTTAGTTATGAAATTAGTAAAACATAGCGCGACTGAGTACAAATATTAAATCAAAATAGTGAGGAATAGTAGTAAAAAGCCCCTAAGGGTCCAAATATCTTGGCACGAGGCCCAAATATGGCATTCAACCCAAAACATAGTAATACTTTCCAAAACACATGAGTATCAAATAGTTTTCAGTCAAATACGCAACTTAATAGCCTCTAAAGGACGGACCAAGTCACAATTCCCAATGGTGCATGCCCCCATGCTCGTCATCTAGTGTGTGTGTCACCTCATAATAGTGAAATGATGCGAAATCCAGGGTTTCATACCCTTAGGACAAGATTTACAATCATTACTTACGTCAAATCGGGCAAAACTCTAACCCGCGATGCCCTTGCCTCTCGACTCGACCTCCAAATGCTCCGAATCTAACCAAAATCAGTATATTATCATCAATATACGCTAAAGGAACAAAGCCCATGCAAAAAATATCTAATTAAATCAAAAATCCCGAAATTGGCCAAACCCGACCCCCAGGCCCACATCTCGGAATCTGACAAAAATCACTAAACTAGAATCTTTATCCTCTCATGAGTCCATACACTCCAAATTTACCAAAATCCAACTTCATTTGACCCCTCAATCGCCAAATTTTAACTCTCAAGTTCCTAGCCCTAATTTCCCAATTTTCACCCTTAAATCTCACAAATTTCATGCTTAATCAACTGAAAATCACCACAGAATTGAGTTTTAGGTTCAAAAACATTACCTCAATGTGTTTCTCCTTGAATCCCTCTTCAAAATCCCTCAAAAGCTTCAATCCCGACTTCAAAAATTGTGGAAATGGGCAAAATTTTGTGAAGGGGTCCATTTATACTTTCTTTCCCAGGGATTCCGCACATGCGGACAATTCCTCGCACTTGCGACGCCGCTTCTGCGGTCAAACCAACCGCATCTGTGATTTTCACTTATTCTCCCTTAACCACATCTGCGATCACATACCTGCATCTACGATCCCGTAGGTGTGATCCCTTGCACGCACATGCGGCTCCTGCCCCTCTCACCTATGGCCGCATATGCGGGCCTCGCACCTGCAGTCCCCACTACGCAAGTGCGGTTATGACAACTATAAGAAATTCTTCAGCACTTCCTCAATCCTATCCTTCATCCGTTACCCTCCCGAAATTAACCCGAGGCACTCGGAACCTCAACCAAACAAGCCAACAAGCCACATAACACCATTCAAACTTATTCCAACCTTCGGAACACTCAAAACAACATCAAAACACCAAATCACCCTCGGATTCAAGCCTAAGGATTTTCAAACTTCTGAATTCCGCAAACGATGCCAAAACCTATCAAACCTCATCCGAATGACCTGAAATTTTGCACACACATCACAAATGACACAAAGGACCTACTCTAATTACCGGAATTCTATTGCGACCCCGATATCAAGATTTCCACTACCGACCGGATTCAAGCCTAAATCTACCACGGACCTCCAAATTACATTTCGAACACGCTCCTAAGTCCAAAATCACCTAACAAAGCTATCCGAACCATCAGAATTTACATCCGAGATCTTCTACACATAAGTCAACATCCAGTTGACGTTTCCAACTTAAGCTTCCAAATAAGAGACTAAGTGACTCATTCCACCCTAAGACCACTCCGAACACAACACAACCAACACGATATGATGAAATATAGCTCAACAACACATAAGGAAGTAGAAATGGGAAATACGGGGTTGTAACTCATGAAACAACCGGACGGGTCGTTATAATTTTACTATGGGGTATAACATCAACGTAATACTATGGGGTGTAACATCATTTACCTCTTTGGAACATTCGTCCTCCAATGTTAATGATGCGCTTATTAGCTCATAACTTACAACCCTTATGAATACTTTAATATTGTCCTTATTACTTAGGCAACTGTTCTGTGAAAAATCCAAAGGTTAGGGCATTCCCCCTTTAGGCCTCTTGCCCACACCACGACTTATGGTTGAAATCCTTCCAATCTTGTAACTTTTGCTACCATTGTTTGAAAAAACGATCGCTTCGTCGCTTTAAGCACGAAGCGACTAGCCATCGCTTTTCTCAGCCTGAGACGAATCGATCGTGTGAAGTGTACGCTTCAGTTGAAGAAGCGACGAAGAGACAAAGCGATCTCTTCTGTTAAAAAAGCTCAGAGGGCCCTTTTGTTAAAAAAAAGTTTGGGTCTGTTTTTTATTATACAAAACAGACCCCTAAGACCAAAATTGACCATTTATTCTTCTCTCTTTTTCGGTCGACAAAACCCAGGGTTTCATGATTTTGTTATTTTTGTTCTTCTTCTCCTTTATTCAATTGAAGAAGACTCGACCATTGCTGACCAGTGACCAGTCCAGTCCGGGTTATTTTCTTCTTCTTATTTTTTTCTTTCTTCTTTCTTTCTTCTTCTTGTTCTCATCCAGATTCTGCTATTTTGTTTCTTTCTTTTTCCTTCTTTCTTCCGTCTTTTTCTTCTTTTTCTTCTTCTTCTTCTTCTTCTTCTTCTTCTTCTTCCTTTATCTCTAAAGTCTGACCACTCCAGCATCTGCACAGATGTCACGACCCCGGTTCGCCCTCCGTGAACCATCGTAAAGGCACCTAGTCCCTACAACTAGGAAAGCGTAATAATGCAGAAAATAAACCAATTTGCAGAAGAAAATAAATAAAAACCAAAATAGTGAAATAAACAGTGTTTAATAGTGCCACTCGGCATACACAATATTAACTCTTAAAACCAATACACTTTCCCAAAACCCGGAAACCCATGAATCACAAGATACGAATATAATAAAAATGCTCTAACTCCTGCATGTCTACATCAACATAAGAAAATAGAAGGACTATCACTACAAGATAGAATGGAAAGGGACTCCTTGGTCTGCGGCGCGGAAAATATACCTCGAAGTCTCTAGAGCAGTCGCCTCGCCTCAAGGGTGATAGGACTGAGTCAAAGTACCTGGATCTGCAATGAAAAACATGTGCAGAAAGGGCATGAGTACACCACAGCGGTACTCAGTAAGTGCCAAGCCTAACCTCGGTCGGGTAGTGACGAGGAAGGTCAGGGCCTTACTGAGGTTAAATAAAATAAAATGTATAATAGTGTAGAATAAGACAGTATCATTAAGTGCAACATCAATAAATAACATAGAATAGAAAGAACAACAACAACTAGAATAGAGACAAAATAATCACGGAAAGGAAATACAAATCAACACAGAGAACAACCGGGGTACCTTCTAGGATATCGTCCTGTAGTTCCAATTACATCTATCTAGTAGATCTCCCGGGATACTCCCGTAGTCCATCATATATATCTGAAGGATCTCTCGGGATCCCATCCCGTAGTCCAACTATCAGTGCACGGGGATCTACCAGAATCTCGATCCATAGTCCCAAATATAAATACCCAGTATTGGGGGAATCTACCTGGTGCAGTCCCGTAGTTCTATATAACTATGCAGGGGGATCTACCGGAATCCCACATCTGTAGTCCCAAATAAACAGACAAGGGGGATCTACCGGAATCCCACATCCGTAGTCCTAATGTAAATACACAATAGCAACAGGAAAATATTCAGCAAATGTCAATTTTGTATTAAGGCAAACAAGTAATTCTAGTCTAGTATGCTGCACAGAATTGAGGTAAAGCAGTTTGAGCAAATAAAGCAATTAAATCACTTAGACATGCTTTCCTACGCTAACAACAGGCTTAAAGTGCAAGTAATATAAACAGGGAAGAAAACATACTAGTAATTACTTAATGAAAAGCGGAGTTTTAACAATCAGCACAAGTACGCATTCATCACCTCACGTACAAGGCATTTCAATTAACAATAATACCAAATCCTAAGCGGAAGGTCCCCCACACAAGGTTAGGCAAGCCACTTACCTCGAACCGGCTCAAAATCAACTCGAAACCACGTTCTTGCCACGAGTACTCGATTCCAAATGGCCCAAATCTATTCAATCAATTTCATAATGTAAATAACACTTCAAGTAACTAGTTCTACAAAGAAATTCTAAGCTAATATGCGAAATTAGGTAAAATGACCAAAGCGCCCCTTGGGTCCACGTCTCAGAATCAGGTAAAATTTACATTTTTAGAATCCTCACACTCTCACGATAGTCATACCAAAAGTACCAAAATCGGACCTCAAATAGTCCCTCAAATCATTTTTCAAAGGTCTCTAATTAGTCAAGCCCTAACCCCCAAATTTACCACTGATTTTTCTTAAATTTTCATGTTTATAATGATAAAAATCACCTCAATAACGAGTTTAGGTTCCAAGCATCTTACCTCCTCGAAGTTCCCTTGAATTACCGCTCAAAAACCTCCCCAAAAGCTCACTTCCCGGATGAAAATGGTGAAAGAATACCTCAAATTCGCGAAGGCAACTATTTATATGTTCTACCCGCAATCCCGCATCTGCGATCCACCTATCGCATCTGTGATACCGCTTATGCGGTTCTCACTTAAAGTTCCATCTCCGCACCTGCGACCCAGATGCCGCATCTGCAGTCCCGCAGGTGCGGTAATCCTATCGCTTCTGCGGTCCCTACTCAAATTCCTCTTAGCCACTTCCGTGGCTCAACTCCACATCTATGGCCTACCAATCGCAGATGCGGTTATGACAGCAGCCCAAAGACTTTAGCTGCAATTTCCAATTTTCCAACTTCCCATTAACCACCCAAAATCATCCCGAGGCCCCCGGGACCTCAACCAAAAGAACAAACAAGTCCAATACCACTATCCAAACTTATACCATTCCTTAAAACTCCTAAAACAACATCAAAACGACGAATCACCCACGGATTCAAGCCTAAGAACTCCAAAAATCTAAAAATACGCTTTCGATCAAAAAGTCTATCAAACCTCATCCAAATGACCTGAAATTTTGCACACACGTCACATTCAACACTACGGAGCTACTCCAACTTTTGGAATTCCATTCCAACCCTCGGATCAGAATCTTACTGTCGAACTGGAAACTTCAAAATTCGACTTTCGGCATTTCAATCCTAAATTAGCTACGGATCTCCAAAACACAATCCGAACACGACCCTAAGCCCGAAATCACCCAACAAAGCTAACGAAACCATCGGAATTCCATTCCGAGGCCGTCTTCACACTGTTCCAACTATGGTCAAATTTCCAACACTTAAGCTCTCATTTAGGGACTAAGTGTCCCAAAACTCTCTGAAACGCAAAAGCGAACATCCCGGCAAATCAAAATAGCATAAATAAACATGGGGAAAGCAGTTAATAGGGGATCGGGGTGTTAATTCTTAAGACGACCGGCCGGGTCATCACAACAGCTAAGGCAGTTGCTGATTTTCTTTTTCTTTTCCTTTTATCCTTCTTATTTATTAATTTTAATATGTATTTTAGTTTATAAAATTAATTATTATTTATATATGTTATATTTTTCAGTTTGTTTGATTTTTTAGTGTATATTTTAGTATATAAAATTAATTATTATATATATGTTATATTTTCAGTTTATTTGATTAATTTTATATGTATTTCATTTTAGAAAAATTATTACATATATATATGGGATGCATCCATTGATCGGACCGTATGACCTCGGTAGTATATGTACACAAATATTATGGATCGGGTCGTATGACCTCGACATAACTCGTGCGTGTTGTCACGCGGAGTCTGATTTCATTTGATATGTCTGTCATGACTTGAGGATTTATGATATATATTAAGCCATTACTTGTTGAAATTAATATGTGATATTTGAGGACTTTTAATTGTTATTTGATAAATGGTCATTTGATTATTTCCTCTTATTCCATTATTGTTGTTACATTTCATGCATATTAAATAATCTTGTACAGTATGTATATTTCCCATTAGCAAGTGTCGAAGTTGACCCCTCGTCACTACTTCTTCGAGGTTAGACTAGATACTTACTTGGTACATGTTGTTTATGTACTCACTCTACACTTCTGCACATATTGTGCAGGTTCTGAGGTAGGTGCATATGGAGTTCGTCTGGGCACGTACCCGCATTATCCAGAGGCTTAGTGGAGAGTTGCTTTGCCATGCCGCGTTCTGCAGCACCCGGAGCCTTCTCCTATCATGTTTTTATCATTTCTATATATTTTGTTTCAGACAGAAATTTCTAGGGAGCTTTGTATATTATACTAGATGCTCGTGCACTTGTGACACCAGGTTTTGGGAGTTCTAGTAGACATTTATGAGTTTTTATTATTTAGTTCACTATTTTACTCCTCCCTTAGTTTATGCTTTACATTACCACGATCATTTACTATTTGTTTCTGCATTTGAATGAAATTTTAAGACTTCAAAAAATTTAAAATGAGAAATTAAAATGGGTAGTTCACTGTTGGCTTGCCTAGCGGAGACATTGGGTGCCATCACGACCTATAGTGAAAATTGGGTTGTGACATATTAAGATTCTTATGTTTAACTAATTAACTAACAAATTAAAGTAATAAATTAATAACTAGAGATACTAAGGGTTGGAGACAAGATTAAGAAGGTCTAGAGTTATGATTTCTCCAATTGTCAGAATCCTTCCTGCTACGTATTCTATAATTTCACCTAATTATTCTCTACTTATCGTGAGCACCCGACTTATTGTAATTCTCTCTCGAGAAATTACAATAATGTAAAAGTCTCTCGAATTACGCTAGCTTGCACTTTTTCACCGCTCACTATGATCACGTCAAAGCTTTTTTATCTCTAATCCCGCTTTTAAACCCGCTGTATTGATCTCTGATGTAAGTTAGAAGTAACGTTGTTTAACAACCACCTAATATGTAACATTTTTCAAGCAATACATAATAAATAGACACCGTTAATTGAGAGCTCTTCAATTAACTAAAATAAGCACGTGGTTGAACAAATAGAAAAATTCAGAGACTCAATTGTATCAAAACGTATCAAAAATTCATCCTACAAAAGGTTCCATCAAAACCCTAAATAACAGAATTAGCTACGCATAAAAGTATGTAAAACTATAATACTAAAATTCATAACCAATCATGGAAATAGGAAGAAGAAAGTGAAAAATTCATAGAAGAATTCTCCACCTTGCTTCTTGTGTGTTCTAGCCTCGTTAGGTCGAATCCCCCTCATTAAGTGGGTATAAAGACTATTTATATGGGATAGGTTTTGCATGGGGAAAAATAATACAAGACAACTTTGGAACAGACTTTTCAGGTTAGCTCATTCACTCTCCCGTGCGCACGAGAGAGTGAGCAAGCGAAGTACTTCTCTTTTTCTTTTTCTCCCAAATCTCTTGTGCACTTCCATGCTTTTTTGCCTTAGTCCACTAATTTTTTCAAGCTCCCCTTAGTTAGCTTGTTCATTCTCGTTTGCTCACGTGAGCGTGAACGAGCAAAGTTCTTCTTTTGTCGTTTGGTCCACAATCAACTTCTTTTACTCATCTTTAATCCAGCTTGCTCCTGCATATAACAATGCACATAATTAGCATAATTCATTACAAAACCCATGTAATCTCCAACATTCACACAATTTATGAGATAAAAGTACACTAAAAAATATGATTTGTCACTGTTTATCAATAACCTAAGAGAATAAACTGGTCAATTTTCACATATAAGCCCATGTACACACTCGTCACATCATGTGCACGTCTTCCATATTACTCAAATAGTACAATCAAACCCAATCCTAATAGGTATTTCCCCCACGCAAAGTCAGATAAGATAATTATCTCAAAAAAGCTAAATCAATACTTTAAGAGGCCCTTCCCATGTGAAACAACCTCCGGACGTCTCGAATCTAGAAAAAATAAACTTAATATCATAAATAAAAGCCATAGGAAACCATTTCGGATAATACAGCTTCGATCTTCAATGAAAACAAAAAGGTCAAACCCTGGACCCACGCCTCAGAACCCGATAAAACTCATAAATTCCGAATAGTCGTTCCGATACAAGTCCAATCATACCTACATCATTCAATTCCGGCCTCAAATCAGCCTTCAAACCATTAATTTATATTTTAGAAAGTTTTTTACTAAAATTCTCAATTTCTCCAATTCAAATTATTAATCAAACACTAAAATTGAGGTTGGAATCATGAAATAGTAACAAATCCGAGTCAAAAATATTTATCTCAATCCAAGTATTAAAAATCCCCTCCAAACTCGCCAAAACCAAGCTCCAAAACCTTGTGAGAAAAAGTAACAAAATTCTGAAACAAGAAAAAAGTACAGCAGTTGTCCTAGCTCGATTCAGGCTCTAGATTATTTGAAACTTACGTTTGACAAGCCCAACACGATCCTTGCGAGATTACACCCAAGATAGCTACTTAAATCACCCAATTTGGCCTTAAAATGAGGGAGATATGATATTTTGAAGTTTTAAAAGAAATATAAAATTTCAATGAAATTTTCGTAATTATTTACACCGGGGGAAAAAACCAACAATAAGAAAATCTTCATTTTAGCACCTGGAACTCATTTTGAACCTCCCGGACACAAATAATTTATGCATTTCAATCATAAATATGCTACGAACATGCTCACGCACTCAAAACACCGAAAAAATATGATCTTAATCTGATATTGATCATGGTCAAATTTCAAATCCTTAACTAGTTTCTTAACTAATATTTCAAAATACATTTGAAACCCTTGGGACCCCATACAACCATACCAACAAGTGAAAATACATCTACAAACTTATCCAAAGCCTCAAAACACTCAAGGAAACATCACAATAAAAAATCAAGACTCAAACTGAATAGAATTTTTATTAAGTTGTTAATTCTTCATTATTTCAAAAGAGCATCTAAATCACAACTAAACACTTCTAATTACTTTCAAACTTTGCACACAAGTTCAATTTAACTATATAGACCTATCCAAAGTCTCGAAACACCAATTGGAATCCAATAACATCACAGTCAACTCTTGATCAAACTTATGAACTCTTAAGTTCTTCAAATTGCCAACTTTCAACAAATAGTGTCGAATTCTTCCAGAAACCTTTGAAACCAAATCCGAACATACGTACAACTCCAAACTCATCGTGCGAACCTACCGTAACAATCAAAACCCGATTCCGAGTCCATTTATCCAACAGTCAAACCTTGGTCAACTCTTCCAGCTTAAAGCTTCTAAAACGAGAATCATTCTTCCAAATTAATTCTTAACTGCTCAATAACCGAAACCAATCAAACGTGCAAGTCATAATACATAATATGAAGCTACTCAAAGTCTCAAACCACCGAATGGAACGCTAAAGCTCAAAATGACAGGTTGGATCGTTACAATTCCTTATCTAATTGAAATGATATTATTGTGAGTCTCATCCTGTTAACTCCTTATGTTGATTGCGTTAATTGATCTCTGTGATGGAAGCTATGTTTAGCCTATACTATTACTCTATTGATTGAGTGGTGTTTATTGATCTCCATGGTCATGTTATCATGTTGATTAAGTTGATTGAATAATATTCATAAACCTTCCTGCTATCCTGTTTAACCAACTGAGCGATTCTTATGTTATTCTACTTGGATAATTCTTACCATGTTGTTTTCTTTAATTTTTTAATTGAAGGATCCTTAATCATTCTCATGCATGTACCATCATATTATCTCAATAGGATGGTCCTCATCATATTGTTTTGATTAGCTAGCTGAATTATTCTAACTGACAACTTTGTTTAAAGTATCATGTTGTTATGTTTACTTAAAGTAGTGTGATCCATATGTTAGTTTATCATGATATATTGAATAAATGGATGCTAACTTGTAATCACATATCCATTCTACCTAGATCAACTGTTAATAAGCATTATTTCCATCCCATGCATGTGTGGTATTTGAAAACTGTCTAGAGGGTCTTCATGCAATGTGTGTAGACACTGTTGGTACTAGTGGTTTGAAGGAATATTATCCATCCTCAATGTGCCTTATCATTTTTAGATGTCACGCCTATAGGATCCAAATAGTGAGATTGGAGGTTAACCATCCTTCTCATGTTTAATGCCCTCATGTACCCTTACTGTTAGTAGGACTCCTTTAGAATGATTTTGAGTAAAGTGTCAGCTTCGATTGTTTAGCATGCAGTAAAACCTACAACTATGTGTTTGTTTGTTGTTGAAAGACTATCTTAAGACTATTCTGGTGTTCTATAGTTATCTCTAACAATCTAAACCTACTTAAAAGGAATTCCGTTTGATTGGATCGCCATGAAGTACTATGTATACGGTCGAAATCAGGTATGCCCGATTTCGTAGGCTCGGGAGTTGCTTTGAGAAAAAGCTCAAAACGGACCTGGCTCAATCCTGATGGTGGAGTATAGAGATTGAAGACTGAAGTGCTCAATGAAAACCAAGGCCGAGTCTGACCAACCTCGAGATAATACCGTTATGGTTTAATAACAAAAAGAGCGAGATTCCCGTAACGGCCCAAAGATCCTGGCGTAAATTTCGGTATGGATTTATACTTGGCGGTTATATAATTATCCAATAAGATTTCTTACTATAATTAGAAGTGTACCTTATTTAGGACCCCCTACTATATAAAGTGGAGCCCATACATTTATAACACACGATTCATTGACAAAAGAATATACATTCTTCACTTTCTTGCTTACTATACATCAGAGTTGCCTTATAATTTTGTTGTTCCTTCTAACCTACCTCGAGGCCACTATAACTCGAGGTCAAGACTTGGTTTGCACATTGGTTTGACTTGCTTTATTTCTTCAATTTAGATATTTAACTCCTTGTTTATCAATTGGTATTGGACTAAATCATGTATCTTTAAAACCACAATATAAGTTTAATTATTACTCAGATTTTAGGGTAAATAGTTTGGCGCCTACCGTGGGGCTAAGGATAATAGTGATTGTTTCAGTATTGATTCTGATAACACACGTTATTTTCACACTTGTTCTTGTCAAGGATTTTTGTTATTAGGTTAAAACATGTCAAACTCATAAAACGCACTCGTACATGGCGATGATGGTCTTGTATTTCATGGGGGAAACGATAATATAATTGCTCCAGGAGCTGATGTACCACCGATTAATCCTGGGGAAGTACTAATTTCCGATCCAGTCGATGTTAGTTCGCACATTTCTTTGAAAACGGACTTAGGCGCAGACCCCAGAGGGAGTTTGCGCAGGGAAGGACGATCTAGTGGCCAAGGAACACAGGGAGTAGGAGACGGGGGAGTTAGTCTCCAGGTAATATTTGAGATGATACATGCTAAATAGGCCGCCATTGCTTAGCTTCAGAGTCAACATAGAACTTCGAGTGTGGTCGAGTAGGAAATCACTCGATGTACCAAGCCAGTGCCGGAAATTACGAACGGTAATGGACCAGGGGCTGATCCTACAATTATGAAAATGCTCTAGGAGCTCACCAAAAGAATAGAGTCGGGAGAAAAGCAAATCAAAGATAATGACAAAAAAGTGGAAACACACAACTCCCAAGTTGATCAGATACGGGGGGTGCCCCTGATCTTAAAAGGTTTGGATTCAAAAAAGTTCATGCAGAATCCTTTTCCTCAAAGTGTGGATCTGAATCCCATTCTAAAGAATTTTCGTATGCCAGATATACAGAAATACAACGGGACCACCGATCCTAATAAACATATCACTACGTACACATGCGAGATAAAGGAAAATGACTTAGAAGACGACGAAATCGAGTTCGTTTTGTTGAAACATTTTGGGGAAACTCTATCAAAGGGAGCAATTATTTAGTATCACAACTTGCCACAAAATTCCAACGTCATTTTCCATGTTCGCAGATTCTTTTGTGAAGGAAAATTCCAGGCCATAAAGGTCGCAACCAGAAAATGGGACGTTTTTAAGATAAGACAAAGGGATAATAAAATGTTGATGGAGTTCATGTCCCGATTTCAAATGGAGCGCATGGAATTACCACCGGTCATAGATGATTGGGCCGTTCAAGCTTTCACCCAGGGGTTGAACAAGCGGAGTTCGATAGCATCATGATAGTTGAAGCAAAATTTGGTCAAGTATCCAGCTGTAACTTAGGCAGATGTACACAATCGACATCAATCGAAGATCAGGGTCAAGGACGACCAATTAGGAGCCCCCTCCGGTTCAGTACATCCAAATAGGTTGGTAGTTAAATCCCCAAGAGACATCGACAGGGAGATAAGGTCGAACAGAGAACGATATCAGCCATATATCGCAGACCAAAGAAACAGTGGCTTGGGGCCCAATCCTACTCGGAATGATCGAAGAAATGTTCGAGGACAAAATTCTTGGGGACTTATAAGCAAGAGTGGTTTTGATAAGCATGCCGATCCCGTAGAGGCACCTTGATTAACGGAGTATAACTTTAGCGTCGATGTATCAAGCATTGTCTCGGCAATCGGAAGGATCAAAGATACCAGATGGACCAGACCCATACAAATCGATCCTTCCCAAAGAAACCCAAATTTGATGTGCATGTATCATGGCACGCATGGTCACAAGACCGAGGATTGCAGGCAATTAAGGGAGGAGGTAGCCTATCTATTCAACAAAGGCCACCTTCGAGAGTTCCTTAGTGATCGAGACGAGAACCATTTCAGGGACAGGGACACCAACAGGAAAAATGAAGAGGAAGAACCACAACATGTCATTCATATGATCGTCAGTTGGGTCGATATTCCATAAGGGCCCGTATTCAAACTTACAAAGGTATCTATTATTAAGGAGAAGTGGACCCGAGATTATGTGCCCTAGGGCTCCTTATCATTCAATGACGAAGAAACAGAAGGCATTTCTCAACCACACAAAGACGCTCTGGTAATTTCTATCTTATTAAATAAAGTTCAAGTTAAACGTGTTTTACTGGATCCAGGTAGTTCGGAGAATATCATCCGATCAAGGGCGAGCAACTCGGCCTAAAAGATCAAATTGTGCCCCCAGCTCGGGTCTTAAATGGCTTCAACATGGCCAGTAAAACAACTAAAGATGAGATTATTCTACCAATAAATGTGGCTGGAACCATTCAAGATACCAAATTTCACGTGATCGAGGGTGACATAAGATACAATGCCCTACTCGGAAGGCCTTGGATTCACAACATGAGGGCGGTTCCTTCTCCACCAAATGATGAAATTCCCAACATCAGACGGAGTGAAAACAATGCTCGGGGAGCAGCGTGTGGCAAAGGAAATGTTTGCAGTTGACGAGGTTATACCGATATCGACATTATCAACTCCGGGAAGGTCAAGCATCAAAGGTAGACAAGAAACCAAATAGCAATCACAACCACCAACCTCGACTGAATCGGGAAAGCAGGAGACAGAAGAAGAAGAGGAGGATTTTCTTACTCCTCGAACCTTTATTGTTCCCGAAGACTCTGACACTACCAAATCAATTGTCGAGGAGCTAGAACAAGTTATATTGATCGAGTATCTGCCCAAACGAAAGGTATACCTTGGAACGGGGTTAACCCCCGAACTCAAGAAAAAGCTTATTCAATTTCTTATCGATAGCATAGATTATTTTTCTTGGTCCCGTTTAGACATGACAAGGATCCCACCAGAGACAACAACGCATCGGCTAAGCCTCGACCCCAGGTACAAAGTAGTGAAGCAAAAGAGAAGGCTCCAATCCGAGGTAAAGCATGCATGCATAAAGGAAGAGGTAACTAAACTTCTCAAAATAGGGTCTATTTGGGTGGTAAAATACCCAGAATGGTTAGCCAATGCAGTCGTAGTCCCTAAAAAGGGAACAAACTTAGAATGTGTGTAGATTACAAGGATTTGAACAAGTCATGCCCTAAAGACTCATTTCTACTACCTAACATCGATCGCATGATCGATGCCATGACTGTCCACGAGATCCTTACATTTCTCGATGCCTATTCCGGATACAATCAAATTCAGATAAACCTGGAAGACCAGGAGAAGACCTCATTTATCACCAAATATGGTACGTATTGCTACAATGTAATGCTCTTCGAGCTAAAAATGCAAGAGCTACTTATCAATGCCTAGTAAATAAGATGTTCAAAAAACAAATAAGTAAGTCAATGGAAGTTTACATTGATGACATGCTAGTTAAGTCCCTACGCGTAGAGGACCATTTGGCTCATTTGCAAGAAACATTCAAGATTTTAAGGAAATACAACATGAAATTAACCCCGAGAAATGTGCTTTCGAGGTAGGCTTGGGAAAGTTCCTAGGATTCATGGTGTCAAATCGGGGGATCGAGATCAACCCCGATAAAAGCAAGACCATCGAAGACATCACCGTCGTGGACAGCATAAAATCCGTATAGAGGCTAACTGGGCGGATAGCTTCTTTAGGCCGTTTTATCTCGAGGTCATCGAATCAAAGCCACAGATGTTTTTCTTTACTCAAGAAGAAGAATGATTTCACCTGGACCCCGGAGAGCCAACAAGCATTAGAGGAATTAAAATGATATCTATCGATCCCACCATTGTTTCACACCCCGAAGGAAGATGAGAAACTCTACTTATACTTGGCGGTGTCGGAAATCACGGTATGTAGCATCCTAGTTTGAGAAGACTAATGTATGCAATTTCCCATTTACTATGTAAGTCGAACCTCAGGGGAAGCAGAAACTAGATATCCACACTTAAAAAAATTAGCACTTGCACTAATAAGCGCTTCTAGGAAATTGAAACCATACTTTCAATGTCATCCAATATGTGTGTTAACCACTTACCCAATTTGTAATATTTTGCACAAACCCGAACTTTCATGTCGATTGGCCAAATGGGTCGTCGAACTTAGTGGGTACGATATCGAGTATCAACCCTGAACGGCCATCAAGTCTCAAATTTTAGCAGACTTCAAGGCTGATTTCATACCAAAACTTGTACCCGAAGTTGAAAAGGAACTCTTGTTAAAGTCGGGTACATCATCGGGGGTATGGACCCTTTTCACAGACGGTGCTTCTAATGTGAAGGGGTCCAGGATGGGCATGGTTTTGAAGCCACCCACAGGTAGCACTATCAGTCAATCTATCAAAACTTCTAGGTTGACTAACAATGAGGCCGAGTATGAGGCCATAATTGTAGGTCTCGAGCTAGCTAAACGTTTGGGGGCAAAAGTCATTAAAGCCAAGTGCGACTCTTTATTGGTGGTGAACCAAGTAAACAAAAGCTTCGAAGTTCGAGAGGATAGAATGCAAAGGTATTTGGACAAGCTACATGTGACTTTTCACTGATTCAAGGAGTGGACTTTGGATCACGTACCTCGAGAAAAAAATAGCGAGGCCAATGTACTTGCAAATTTGGAATCATCAGTCCAGGAAGATGATATTATCTCGGGGACTGTCGTCCAGTTATTGAGATCTGTGGTTGAGGAGGGTTATGCCGAGATAAACTCTACAAGCTTGACCTAAGATTGGAGGAATAAATATATCGAATATCTAAAGAACGGGAAGCTCCCATCAGACCATAAAGAGGCGAGGGACCTATGAACCAAAGCTGCCTGATTCATGTTGGATGAGGATGGAACATTATACAGAAGGACGTTTGATGGATCACCGGTGGTATTTTTGGGGCCGGGAGACACCGATTATGTTTTACGAGAGGTTTATGAATGTACTTGTGGGAACCACTCTCGTGCTAAATCCTTGATTCACAAAATCATTAGAGCGGGATACTACTGGGATAACATGGAAAAAGACACTAAGGAGTTTATTCGAAAATATGATAAATGTCAAAGGTTTGCACCAATGATCCATCAGCCCGGGGAACAACTTCATTCAGTCTTATCCTCATGGCCATTCATGAAATAGGGAATGGATATCATCGGCCCTCTGCCAACGGCCCCAGGTAAAGCTAAATTCATTTTGTTTATGACTGACTACTTTTTTAAATGGGTGGAAGCACAGACCTTCAAGAAGGTTAGAGAAAAAGAAGTTATAGACTTCATCTGGGACCACATCGTGTGTCATTCGAGATACTTGCTGAAATTTTATGCGACAATGGAAAGCAATTCATCGGTAGCAACGTAATGGAGTTCCTCGAGAAACACAAATTAAAAAGGATCTTATCAATGTTGTATCACCCAAGTGGAAACGGACAGGCCGAATCGACAAACAAGGCTATCATTCAAAACTTAAAGAAAAGGTTGAACGATGCTAAAGGGAAATGGAGAGAAGTTCAACCTGAAAGTCTTTGGGCATATCGAACGGCATCGAAGTCCAGCACGGGGGAAACCCCGTTCTCCTTAGTATATGGCTCCGACGCCTTAATTCCAATCAAGATCGGGGAACCTAGCGCTAGATTTTGAGATGCAATGGAGGAATCAAATCACGAGGCCATGAATACTAGCCTCGAACTATTGGATGAAAAACAAGAAGCTGCACTTGTTCGGATGGCTGCACAGAAGCAAAGAATCGAGAGATATTACAATAGAAGAGCCAATCTTCGCCACTTCGAAATCGGGTACTTAGTTCTAAGAAAAGTCACCCTCAATACTCAAGACCCAAACAAAGGGAAACTAGGCCCGAATTGGGAAGGACCATATCGAGTCATTGGTGTCATTGGGAAGGGATCTTATAAACTTGCCACGATGGAAGGCGAACAATTGGCGAATAATTGGAACGTATCACTACTCAAACGATATTATTGTTGAGGTATTACTCTCTCCCTTTTCCATTTGTATTTAGTACTAACTTATTGCAGGTGTTCGATCGAGGTATCGAGGAAACTCTTCAGCATGAAGGTCTTAGGTTTTAAAGCATGTGTTGCACTTTTTTCCCTTAGATCGGTTTTTATCCCGAATGGGTTTTTCCGGTGAGGTTTTTAACGAGGCATCAATTATGTGCTACCTGAGGAAAATTCAACAGTATCCAAGGCTTCTTTTCAATCAACCTCGAATACTGGGGGCATCACCCTCGGGGGTTATATTTTCAAGGAAAAAACATCATTTCAAAGGGTCTCGATAGGAAAACCTTGTAATGGGCCAAACGGTCGGATGAACCATGACCATATAGAATAGTCGAGCCCCGATGGAAAAACATGCATGCATGTATGAATTATTCAAAGAAGCATTTTTTCTATATCAAACGCTTTGTGTCTCAAAGAAATTTACTACTATACAAGCTCCATACTTGTGATTTTGTGAGAAATGGCTTAATGGCCAAGCACAAATACACCTCGAACACTCGGGGCCTGTCATCGACAGTCAATACATTCGAGTTATCTAAACTCGGATTCATAAGACCTCAAATAGGCACCCCTTGACACATAGGCCAAGGCCATTGTACTCAAAGACTAACACCCGAAGGCTATGGCCATTTTGAAGGATATGACCAAAATAACGTGGCTCGGAGATGTCCGAATCTTGCAATAAACAATAGGCCTTAATGTACTTTGAAAAAATCGATTAAAAGGCTATCCCCAGCAAAACGATTAAAAAGGGCCTTCGATAAAATTAGCCCTCGAAAAACCTTAAGAGGTATCAAATTACCTTAACACAAACGTGCTAAGGCACAAAAAGCAAAGGGGTCTCAATCGACATCGGACCCTCAAAAAACCCAATGGGTAAACAACACATGCTAAGGCATAAAGAAATTTTTACTAAGTCTTTTAAGCTGAAAAGGGGGAAATAATAGCCATCTTTTAGAGGCCATAATGGCCCGATCTAAAAGAGTCTAAGGGCCAATACACTTAGGGTTCGAGACCTTGTTCTCACCCGATCCGAACCCAAGGGTTCGATTATCCCAAGCCCAAATAAAACAATAACTTGATTATGGCTCGAGGACGCACCATTATCCAGCCCAAGCCCTTAAGGATCTTTGTCCCAAAGTTTGAACCTTATTCGAACTCGAGCATGGCAACTTCTAGGAATGTGTCCGAGACAAAGTCTCAAAAATGCCATTCAAAGCATGAAACTATGCAAAAAATTTGCAAGGCAAGAAACATGTTCATAAAAATTAAGAAGACATTCAAGGAAATTTTTCTTTTGTATATTTGAAAAAAAATATGTACAAGAGACTGATAAGAGGTCTTACAAAAAGAAAAAGAAAAAGAAAAATCTTAGCTATGCCCGGGGTTGTTTTCTCCCTCGGGAGCAGATTCCTCTTCAGGCCCATCTTCATTGTCAGACCCGCCTTGGTTGCCTTCATTATCATCATCGTCGGAGGAGGAGATGAGAAATCTAGCATCAGCTTTGAGCGCCTTTTCTTGAGCTATCTCTTCAATGAGCTCGACACCTCGAGCGTGGATTTCCTCGAGGGTCTCCCTCCGGAATTGGCACTTGGCCAAATTATTACTCCGTCGCTCTCGGTCAAAGGCTTCCCTTAGCTCCGTTTGAGCAGCCTCAGCATCCCTTAAGTATACAGCAATGGTTTTATCAGCCGTGACCTTCATCTTCTCGACCTCAGCCATAGCCTCAGCAAGCTTGACCTCGAGCTCATCGATCCTTTTGGCATGAGCCGAACTTTTCTCTCTAGCACCCCGTAGTTGGGTCTCAGCCAATTCTAGTTTGGCTAAAGCAACCTTCTTCTCTGCAACAAGTGGTCCATATTTTCCTTCTACCGATTATAGTCGGCCTTGATCTGATCGACCTTCCCTCGAAGCAACTCGATCCTCATTATCATCATCGTCGGAGGAGGAGATGAGAAATCTAGCATCAGCTTTGAGCGCCTTTGCTTGAGCTATCTCTTCAATGAGCTCGAAACCTCGAGCATGGATTTCCTCGAGGGTCTCCCTACGGGATTGGCACTTGGCCAAATTATTACTCTGTCGCTCTCGGTCAAAGGCTTCCCTTAGCTCTGTTTGAGTAGCCTCAGCATCCCTTAAGTATACATCAACAGTTTTATCAGCCGTGACCTTCATCATCTCGACCTCAGCCATAGCCTCAGCAAGCTTGACCTCGAGCTCGTCGATCCTTTTGGCCTTAGCCGAACTTTTCTCTCTAGCACCCCGGAGATGAGCCTCAACCAATTCTAGTTTGGATAAAGAAACCTCCTTCTCTGCAGCAAGCGGTCCATATTTTCCTTCTACCGATTACAGTCGGCCTTGACCTGATCGACCTCCCCTCGAAGCAACTCGATCCTCTCTAGTTTTTGCTGCAGCTAAGACACTGAAGTATTAGCCTCCACAGTTAGGTCGAGTAGACCATACTCTTTCAAAATGACAATTACCTGCTTGTCTAGCTCGGCCTCATTTTTGTGAGCCTTGGCCAAGTCTGCCCGAAGGTCCTTGAGCTCCTCCTCCTTTTGACTGCAAAAGAGCTTCAGGGCCTTCCCTTCATCCGAGGTCTTCTGGAGCTTGGTCTCGCATTGGCTCAAGTCAGCCCTAAACATGGTGAAAGCCTACCCAAAAAAAGGATATCAGTTAGGGTAAGGGGAGAAGAAGAAAAAGAAAATTGCAACGATAGGAATTAATGCTTACTTCAGAGAAAAGGCGTTGAGCCTCTTTGAAGAGGGTAGATATGTCGTTAAGATCGGAGGTATCATCGACCCCAGTAAAGCAATCTCAGAAAAGGATCTTCTTCACTGGGGACTCCACTTAAATCAGGCATTTGTAGAGCCCGAACATCCCTTATGTCCTCCTCAGAATAAGCCGGTAGAGGGGGAGAGTGACCTATTGTCATGGCCCCGAGCAAATCACTCGGGGCGCTCTGTTCAGCCTTGGGGATTTCGGAACCCATCCCCTTCGGTGTGCTTATTGATGGCCGAGGAACAATCTCGACCTCGGGAAACTTGGGGGCTTTGCTTGCGTTTTTCTTCGGAGCTTCCTCACCATGAGGAGGGTCTCTGGTTTGGAGGGCTTAGCAGCTTCAACTGGCTTCCTGACTCAGGTCACCAGTGCCGAGTCTTCACCCTCGTTTTCTTCTTTATCATTCAGTTGGTGGACTGATTCTATATCCACAGGAATGAGATTCCTCCTACGTATTCGAGTAGGACCCCTTTTATCTTAGGGGTCTTCGGGCTTCGAAACCCTTTTCCTCTTATTATCTTTCCCTGATTTCAAAATCAGGGACTCGGTCTCTTCCCCAAGCGGGACTGACCTCATTTCATAGACATCTCCAATCTGCATAAAAATTAGGTATGAGTAAGGAAACATCTCCGATAAAGGGGAAGAGCATCAAAACTTACAAGAAGAACTTACAGTGGCGTTTGGCTTCCCATCTACCCCTCGTCAAGTCACGCCAGCGGCACTCGTCATACGAGGAGGTCACAGCTAGTTTCTGGACCCAGTCTTCGAGGTTGGCGACTGCATGGGGCATCTCAACAACCACTTCAAAAAAGATGAAGGCATCATACAATACAAAAATGGAATACAAAAGGCTACTAGGAAAAAACTTCACTTATGATCGGGGTTCCACTTCTCTGGGAACGACATTTTCTCCTCTAGGATGATGTCGCAGGTCCTCACTCACATGAACCAGCTCATCCAACCCCCATCCTTGTCCTTATTGTTTCTAGCAAAGAAGGCCTTGGTCGACAAGTGTTGGAGCTTGATCAACCCTTAAAAAAGCTGAGGTCGATACAATCGGATAATATGATTGAGGGTGAACTCTAGCCCCTCGGCCTTGCTGGAGAAGTAGCAGAGCACGATCACTATATGCTAGAAAGAAGGGTGGATCTAGCCGAGGGTGACTTGATACCTCTTGCAGAAGTCAATCACGATCGGGTCAATAGGACCCAGCGTAAAGGGATAAGTGTAAACACTTAGGAACCCCTCCACATGAGTGGTGATACTCTCCTCGGGGGTGGGGATCTATACCACGACCTCATCCCCCTAGCCACAGTACCTTTTCATGGCCTCGAGGTGCTTCTTTGTTATCGAGAAAATATATCTCGATACATGCTCACATCGGCCAGGAATCGCGGGGGGATTTTCAACTTTGAAGTCTTTCTTTATGACACAGGGGCCGGGAATAATATCGTGAAGGGCCGACGCTTTATTGTCGGCCAGCCGAGAAAAGAAGAACGAAGCTTTATCCTTTTGAGAAATGGTTTTAGAGGTTTTTGCCATTGATTTAGGTTAGAGGAAGTAGAAAGAGGCAGAGTTTGATATCTTTCGGCGCTAAAAGGGCGGGAATAACAGGTAGTAAGAGAGAGAGAGAGATGAAGAGGGAGAGAGATCAAGGAAGTTTGAAGGCAACTTGAAGATGGAAGTAAAGTTTTTGATTCGACTAAGGATCCTTGTATTTATAGGCAAGCGGCGACTATTCGACGGTGCTAGTGGTCGACCACCACTATAAACATTTACTATTTTGGGTAAGCGAACCGATGGGACGTTTCGGTCACTTCAAGCCCTTATGTCACGGGGATGACGTCATTATTAGAGTCTCCGAGAAATCGAGACTCAAATCATTTCTTATCACCTTATTATAAGAAATGTGGGGACTATCTGTATATGGTCGAAATTAGGTATGCCCGATTTCGTAGGCTTGAGGAGTTGCTTCGAGAAAAAGCTCAAAATGGACCTGGCTAGAGCCCGATGGCAGAGTATAGAGATTGAAGTCTTAAGTTCTCGATTAAAACCAAGGTCGAGTATGACCAACCTCGAGATAATACCATTATGGTTAATAATAGAAAGAGTGATATTCCCGCAATGGCCCGAAGATCCAGGCATAAATTCCGAAACGGATTTGTACTTGGCGGTTATATAGATGTCCAATAAGATTCCCTACTATAATTAGAAGTGTACCTTATTTAGGACCCCCCCCCCCACACTATAAAAAGGGGAGCACATCCATTTGTAACACATGATTCATTGACAAATGAATATACATTCTTTACTTTCTTGCTTACTTGTATACGGCCAAAATCATATGCCCCCAATTTTGTAGGCTCGAGAGGTCGCATCGAGAACAGGTTGAATATAGATTGAGCTTGAGCTCGAAGACAGAATACGAGGCTCAGAGATCTAAGTGCTCTAGGAACATCGGAGCCAAGTATGACCAACCCCGAGATGATGTGTTATGGATTTGTAATTGAAAAAGCAAGATTCCCGCCACGTCCCTAAGATCATGGCATACATTCAGACTATTGTGACATATGGATTTTTATTGAGTTATTATGATACATAGATTTTGTATTGGGATACATGAATCTTGTACCAATTTGAGTGTGCATTTATATCTTGATTCATTTAGAGGCAATCACTTATGTGCTAATTGTTGCATGTCATGTTTATATGTTAGTTGGGAGCCTCGACTCTATTGATTGAAGCATGCTAGCCTTACTTTCCATACTTGAGCAGCGTTATGGTTATTTGTTGAATTCGAAAAAACATGCTTTAGGTCTTTAGACTATTTATATCTTGATAGTTGTTGATCTTGAGGTTATTTACTGTTCTAGCTCTAAACTTGTTATTATCTTTGTGTTGTATGTATCCGAATGTATCTAGCCTTGCCACGACTTCTTCGAGGCTAAACTTAATACTTACTGGGTACTAACTGTGGTATACTCATATTACGCCTTTGCACATTTTGTGCAGGTTCAATGACTGATGTTGCAGCACCCTTTGTGCTGAGTAGGGGTATGTCATTGGAGACTTTGTGGTAAGCTAATATACTGTATCGATCCTCAATACTTGGAGTCCCCGTCTTATCTCTTATTTATTTTCTTTCTCACATACAATTATGATCATTTATTCAGACTTGTACTAACTTAGTAGTGGCTCGTGTACTAGTGTCACCTAGATCTTGGGGATATACTGTTTTGGTCGTGTTTAGATCATGTTATACTTGTATCAAATATTTTGTTGCTTTGAGCTTGTTCCTGCTTTTATCATGATACATCTATGTTAATTAAAGAAAATTGGACCTTATTCTGTTGAATATGAGTTGGCTTGCTTGACAAGTATGGCTAGGCGCAATCACTGCTTCAGGTGGGATTTTGGGCTGTGACAATAGCCCAACTTGTCTAATTAAGATGTATTAATCCTATACATGGTTACTAGTATGAAAGGATAAGCTCATGTAGTCATATAATTGCTTAGAACATGAATCATAGAAGTCACACAATCAAACAAGACATAGTAAAAGCCTAAAGTCTAATCCGGTCAAAAATCATACATAGCACCAGTATATACACTCGTCAAATCTCACATATGTCGCTTGTCGCACATTAAAAATATGCAAACAAGGTTATATCCTAAGGTTTATTTCCTCACAGTAAGGATAGGTAATATACTTACCTTAGCAAATCAAATCAACCCTCCAAAATCGCATTTCTTTTAGAAAGCACCTCCAACGGCTCGAATCTAGCCAAATAATGCTTAGTAAAGTCAAATAATATCATAGGAATCAATTCCAAATAATAAAGCTTCAATATTTAATCAAGTTCCAAAAGTCAACCCAGACCCACATGGTCAAAACCTGAGTCTAGGGGTAGATCCCAACTACCCATAACCCCACGAGTCCAAATATTTGTTTAGTTTTCAAATTCAAGTCCAAATCATAGCTCAAAACCTCAATTTTCACTCTCTTAAGTTGTAGGCAAAAACCTCAAATCCCACTTCAAAATTTTTTGTCTTAGTGTTAGTAATCTATGTAGATTCTTGAAATATAACAAAAAATGAGTAGAAATCACTTACTTTTAAGTCTTATATGAAAACTTCTTTGAAAAATCGCCCCTCTCCATGTCTAGGAAAATATGAGAGATAGGCTAAAATCCCAAAATTTCCAACTTAAGTGGTCTGCCTAGGGGCACCTTTCGCGAACGCGGCCCAGGCCTCGTATTTGCGAAGCACAAAATGCATCTGCCCAAAAATACTTCTTTGTGAATATGAAATCACCCACGCGAACACAATCCTTCTGCCCAGTCTTCATCGTTAACATGGCACTGCCTTCGCAAAGGCAAAGTCCTATCTCGCAACCTCAACTTTTTCTTTGCAAACGCGTATCCCTTAATGCAAATACAAAGCACCACTTCCATAAGCCTTTGGGAATGCGAGTCACCCAGCGTAAATGAGAAGAACAAATGACCCCTAGCCCAACTCCTTCATTACGAACACAAGACTCCGCTCACGAATGCGATGAACACTAGACACCAGCAGAAATCAGCCATCACAAACATGCTCTGGGTGGTCCGAAACTCACCCGAGAAACTCGGGATCCCATCAAATCATACCAACAAGTCCATTAACACTATCTGAACCTATCCAAAGCCTCCAAACACATACAAAAATATCACATCTAAGAATCAAAGGCTAAATTATGCATTGTACTCTCTTAAGTTCATAAACTCTCAAACTTTTAACCAAGCGTTTGATTGATGCCTATGTATCTCGGATCTCAACCAAACTTTTCATACAACTTCGATTCACCAATAAAAACTTATCCTAAGTCTCAGTACAATAATTAGAGTCCGATAATATCAAAATCAACCATCGATCAAACTTAAGAACTCTTCAATTCTTCAAATTGCCAACTTTCGACAAATAGAGCCAAAACCTTCTAGGAACCTCCAAATCTGAATTTGAACATACGCCTAAGTAAAAATTTATCATAAAAATCTATTAGAATCATCAAATCACTAATACGGGGTCGTCTATTCAAAAGTCAAACCTGGGTTAACTCTTATAACTTAAGGCTTCCAAAATAAAACTAAGTGTTCCAATTCACTCTCAAACCCTCCTGAAACCAAACAAACCATCCCCACAAGTTGTAAAACATCATATACACATACAAGAAACATCAAATAGGGAAACGAGGTTCTAATACGCAAAATGACCGGTCGGGTCTTTATACTTACTTAAACATATGTTCCTCCTTGACCGTGCCAAAAATTATTCCAAAACCATCAAATAGTTGTATAAACTCATCATACATATTCTCACGGGTGATCTCATGTAGCCTATATCTATATACATCCATTGACATATCTTACTGAAAATTCCTCCTTCAACTTTAGCTTATAAGCCTATAAACCCAATTTCAATACCCGGATCTTCTTCTAAGATCCGATTCTAGTATATATTCACTGTATAAATATCAATAACCTATGTCGAGTTATAAATGAACTATTGGAACATAACCACATAATACATCCCACGTCTTTTATATCCATAGTCAACCTCTTGGTCACATAAATTGCTCTTTTCCAAATCCAATATCGGTCAAAATGCCCCAACTAAAATAGATCCTTATTTTAACACTCTTAGCGATGAAAGAAACTTGTATAAATTTATAACCACCACCATAGAAACAAGTCATGTGTTGATCTCATCCAATAAGAAATTTTTTCTATTTTGAACTGCTTATTAGCATTCTTTTTTCCAACATACCTTATCCAAATCTGATCGTGCTAGTTTTAAGTCCGTTAACTTTGTCTCATCAAGTACAAACTACTCGACCGACTAATCACACCAAATTCCATATGTAATCTCAAATGACATGGTTTTTGCACCATACAAGTAATAACCAAAATATGGAAAATTTATAGAAACCAACTTATCACCCAATGACTCGTCGAGTTGGTGGTATCCTTTCTCAACAAGTCTCAGAGTATCTTTACAACTTCCTTTATATGTCTATTATGCAAAAGCTAAGCAACTCAACCCAACTCAGCATGTGCACCCAAACCACCTAACATAACTACAATAATCACATGGTGAGCTTTCACTCTTAACAAATCTGATAAAACAAGCACCTTATGCAACATAAAATCTTTTAAGTGGCATAAAATCATTCCAGATGATATATTTGTGGTAAATGTTGCACTGCATAAGCAAATTTGATTCGACATAGAATTCACTTTCTCAATAGGCCTATCAGTAGACACCCAAACCATTTCAAAACTTTCTATAATAGGTAGTAAGTCTTCCAGCCATCTGAATTTGACCTCTTCTAACTTCTATTCAGTCATTAAAAAATCTTAAAATCACCTGTCTCAACCACTCTTCTATATACAAACCGTTAACAACACAAGTACCAAGAAACCGCATTGTATTATCATTTCCTCATTAACACAAGTCACATATGATTCAATACAACCTCCTACAACTCAAAAGAACCAGATATTCCAATCGGTAAGTTTCTGAAGTCTTTACATCACCTAATTTCCATTCCAACACAAAGAAACAACTCATAACCTTTTGAACTATACTTTTCAAACTAAAGGCCTACTTAACATGTGAATTGACTTCAAGTTGACAGACTCGTGAGAAGATGGAGATCATTGGTGGAATCTTATTTTGTTTGTGCTTGCTGGTACCTGTTATGACTTATAGGTCATAACTGTGAACATAAGAAAGTATGATATATGAGATCTAAACGACCTTATCAATGTGTTTCAAATGATCTAGGGCACTAAACCCTCATTTGTTTAAAAGATTAAGGTTTTTGGATTTAAATGCACATCTGAATATTAAGATGTATATTAGATAAAAATGTCTGAATCCGAATACACATCTGAATATTAAGATATGTATTAAATATATGAATACTAAATGATTAAAATGGTTTATTTTTTTCAACATCTGAATGTAAAATTTATTTGTACTTAAAAGTTATTGAATAAAAAATTCAAATAAAATACTGATTAATTTAATATTTTATTAACAAAATTTTTAAAATAATAATATAATAGTTGGTTAATGATGGCTAAGAGTGGTGCTTGTGAATACTGATAGAAGGTGATGGTTGGTGGTGTTTTTGGTCAATGTTAGTGGTTCTACAGAGTAGCTAGTGTTGATTGGTAATAGTAGTTGTGGTTGAGGAAGATGGTGATGGATAGTGGTAGTTTATAATGTTAAATAGTGGCAGCTATGATTGATGATGGTGGTGATGATGGTTGGTAGTAGTAGTTAAGGTGTGTGGGCAGGTGGTTGTTATTTAGGATGATGGTGGTGGTGTTAATTACTAGTGGTTGCAATGGTGGGTGATGGTAGTCGACAATGGTGGGGTGACAGTAGTTGATAATGATGACAATTGCGGCTATGGTTGAGAATGGTAGTGGTGGATGGTGCATGGTGATAATAATAATGGTAGATAGTATCAGTGGTTAGTAGTGAATATGGATGATATCATCTAAATAAAATCAAATCTTTATTATAGATCTTAATCATCCAGGTCTATTCAGACCCATTAAGTGATTATAAAAAAAAATGCACTTAATGATTAAGATTTAAATAATTAAGATTCAGATTTATAAAATAAGTGCATTTAAGTCTCATTTATTTGTACTTAATGGAGGTCTAAATCTGAATCATTCAGATCTTGGACATTACGTGTGTTTGTTTTAAAGTATGACTCTTAACAATGTAGATCTTAATCATTAAGTGTGTTTGCTATTTTTACTTGGGTCATCACTCGTTTTGAAAGTAAATTCTGTGTTCTGAGGCCTTAAAAACCTCTTTTTACTCACCTCGATTTGTGTGTGCAGTCCGAGCGCGTTTTCGGAAAGCTTTTATGTGAAAAACTAAGTGAAATAAGGAAAATGGCCTTTAAAATTGATTAAAGTTGACTTTGGTTAACATTCTTGGTAGGGTCTCATACCCATGACCCGTGATCCGACGGTCTCATAGGGTCCGTAGTAAAATATGGGACTTGGGCGTGTGCCCAGAATCGGATTCCGAGGTCCCCAATCCCGAGAAATAAATTTTTAAATAAAATTGTTTGCTAGAAAATACAAAGGCTTTTAGAAGAGAATTTATGTAATTTCTTGATGGTATCAGGCCCGTATCTTGGTTCTGGAGCTCGGTACAAGTTTAAAATATTAACTAAGCTGAATCTATAAAATTTGGTAAATATCGGAATTGATTTGGAATAAATCGGACGTATAGTTGAGAAAATAGTAATTTCAATGTTCTTGAGTGATTTCATGAATTTGAGGCTTAATTCATAGTTGTTGATGTTATTTTGATGATTTGATCGCATGATCAAGTCCGTATGATATTTTTGGACTTGCGTGCATGTTTGGTTTGGAGCCCCGAGGGTAACTATGGCAAGTACCATTTACAAAATTGGACTGGAATGACTCGAATCTTTTGATTTTAGGCGGTTTTCCATCTAGATATGCTCAACAAGGAGCGATTTGCACCTTTAATTTGGGTTTTCAAGCAACTGGACCCAACTCGGGTTTGAGATTTTCTCTTATTTCTTACTGGTTCTTGATTGATACTTTTCATTTTCTGTGTTTGACTATTTTTTTCATATTTCTGTTTAGTCTGCCATGTCTCCTTATTTTACCCTAAATCTGACTCTAAATAATTTTTGGTATGATATTTTCCTTATTCTTTGTTTAATCTTCTGTATTCCTTTATTTTGTAGTATTATTTGTTATTCCCTGTTGATTTACTGAACTCCTCTAGTTATGCCCTAAAGGCAATTCTAATTGATTCTAATATATTCTTTCCTTTCTCGTATTTGTTTGATGATTTTCCTTGTTTGGGTGTTTAATTTCTACTACTCTATAAACCCTTCCCAATTCCACTTTAACACGAACCTTAATCGCTACATTTTCACTAAATATTTGAAGCTATTGTTCTGTTGTTCCCTCATTCTCTTGTTCTGTGCTTATTTCTTGGCCGGCTAAAAGCCAAGGCCACTGGGATTCTATTATTCAACTTTTCTTGGTCGCATTTCCTGTGGTTCCTTTGAAGCTCTTGGGAACTTTGACTCATTAAGATTCTGGGTTCTTGTGGAACTTTTGTTCCTTCTTACTGTCTGTTTAACTGGTAAGACACTTGGCTTTGCAATTTCGTTCTCATGTGCTTGTGATTTGCATATATCCTCACTTCTAAAATGCATTACTTAATGTGTTTCTGGGCTACCCTTTGTGTGCAACTCTGTTAACTTTACACTTGTTTAAGCCTCTTTAGCATTCAACTTTCACCTAATCCTACTAGTTTTGAGATTGTCTAAGTCTAACTGGGATAATCTGACCCCCTTAAGCTCGTTTAATTAGTATATTGATGCCTAAAGGCTCCAAATATGCTTACTATTTCGTACTGCTCTGAATCTCTGCAATGATTGTCTTGCATAAAATGTGTTTAACATGTGTTAATACTTTTTCTATCAACTATAATCTACTTCCCTGATAGTGTGTCTCACAGCATATCCCGGTTTTACTTAGTCATATATCCTTAGTAACTGTTAGAAACCTTTAGAATATCCATCTTAGTTTGTGTTCCCATACCATGTTTGACACTTTCTGCTTTATGATATGAGTTAACATGGCTGTCTTTTGATACTAGGATACATACTTAGCATAACCTGGACCTTTTAGGTTTTAAACTTGTTTAGTATTATGCATCTATGTATGATAATCTTTGTTAATCATGCAAACTTGTTATTTTGCTAAGTGTTGAACCTGCATTTGAGTCTTGTTGAACCTGCTTCTAAGTCTTGTGACCTATTTGCTCTGTGTTCTCAACTTTGCTATGTCTACTCTAAGCTTTGAGTGTATTTCCTCAACTTTTGTCCCTTAACCATTGTGCACTCTCTCCCATTCTTTACTCATGTTATTCTGAACCTATCATTCTTGACCGGCTGAAATCCAATGCCACCAAGGCTCTTACTACTTATCTCCCTATTATGAGCACTGCTCGGGGTCCGTTTGAGACTCTTGTGAACTCTGACACACTAGGATTTGGGGTCCTTTAGTCACTCCCTCTACTACTGAGACCTGCACTATTCCTAACACTCAACTCTTTCTTCCTATGATCTATTGAATACATAAATTGGTTGGTCAATCTATGATTGTGTGATCTAGCTTAATTTCTTCTATGGATTCTAGGTTGTGTTGGTAATTATGGCTCCTTGTTGGAAGTCTAGGTATGCTGCTGAAGGCCGAGACAATGCTGGGTATTTCTTTTGGCCCTGTTGTGGGTCTACTATCATTATTTATTCCACGTTTGTAATTACTTTATCATTGGGTCTGTAATAACTTTGTAAATAACAATTGGGGTGTTAGTAAAAATGGGGAATGGGTAGATTCTAATATTTGTGTGCAAGGGTAGAAAACATGCCTATACGATTCAATGATTTACTTGCTATATATGCCATTCAATTTCTATGTGGACTATAGAAATCATGTCATTAGGAGAAGCACACACTCACACTACTCGTCTACTAGCAAAACATGAGTTTAAATGCTTTAATTATTCCTACTGCTACGTGTTACTAGAAAACTTGCCTATAAGACACAAAATACTACTGAACTTTCTTTCAAATCACGTAACTGCAACATATGCACTAGAAACCATGCCTATAGGATTTTAATTATGCCATTTGCTATTGTATCATAATGCTCACTTAGAAAACATGTTTATAGGGGGCTAATCATAATAAAATTGGCTCCAAGCACCGATCATTAGAGATCCTGCCTATAGGGTATAACTATTCGCTCTAAATTGTTAATGTTGAATTTCTCAAACGATATTTACTGCTTATTCATGCCACTATCAGAAAACATGGGTAATTCTGGGGTTTTCCAATAAATTTCATTGCTCCCTCTATTGCGTAAATAACTTAGACACAGTATCCCTATGGTTTAGAAACATGTAATCTCAAAAATCAGCATGTAACAACTGTGTAATCTAGTCTATAAGATGGCACCTTACATCTGAAACTGCCTACACGAGCTCACATAGAAACCATATCTATAGGGCTTAATGGATTTAATTTGACCCAATAATGAAACTGTTTAATGCTTAATGTGACAATTTGTTCGCGTGCATTTGTTGTCTAAGTGTGGAGGATAACTTGAGCCCATAATTACTTTTATATGAAGTTCAACTTGTTTTGTATGTCGCCTAGTTTTATTATTTTTGAGTAGCCTAAGTTAAGTCTACAACTATCCAAAATAGAGGTCCAAACGCCTCCTGGGCCATAGGCATAGGACTGGTAGTTCACGCATAAGGCACGGTTTAGAATCAACTAGTGGGCTTTAGGTAACAACTTAAAGATAGTAATCAGGTAGCAGGAGATGATAGTCTGTGCCTGCTGAATTAATACCCCATCTTGAGGGAGTTAGTATTATTTATTTTGCATGGGGTGATCCTTTAGGCTAAAAAATTTAGGATCCCCCCATCTTGTCTTTAAATTAATTATTTGTGTTTAATAAAACTTCCCAAACTTCTTGCTTTCTTTGTATTTGTTTGTCTGACTAATTCACATAATTCGGGTTCGGCCGGGACCCACAGTTGCGGACCTCGAAGAGTGCCTAACACCTTCTCTTCGAGGTAATTTGATCTCTTACCCGATCTTTAGTAATGTAAACTGGTAAACCAAAGTTATTTGCAAATAGGTGCCCTAACGCACCTAAAAGCTGTTATGTGGTGACTCTCTCTTTTAACACCTTCTTCTAAAAGAGTTATCACATGTCGAAACCTTATTTCGCGAGAAAAAGAGGCGTGACACATACTAGTAATATTCCTTATGTACTAACATCCCTTTTGCCAGGGACGCTGCATCTTTAATGGATGCAGGTGGTTCCAAAATAGGCGACATCGATCAGTGATAGCGGTACACCCTCTTCTCAGCTGACTTGGTGAGCCCCACTTCATTTCGGGGTCCTGTACCTTTTGTCCCTTATGTATAATATTTTGAGGTATAGCCGGGGCTTTATTGCCAGCACTATCATAGTACTCTTCTACATCCGTTAGAGGCTCCGTACATAGTGTCGGTTGTATATGGGAAAGTCAAACTAGAAATGTTGTATTTGTATCACATGTTCCACTTCAAACTATGAATGTGTAATGTATTTTGAGAATTATAAATGAAGTAACCAATGGTAATGAAATTGTCTTGTTCATATGATCTTCTTATTGTCTAATTAATGGAAATGCAACTTCACTTTATTCAAGGGTAAGTTTTGGTAGTAGGCATTGAATATGCTTGCTTGACTGGGATATCTCAATTGAGCACCGGTCACTCTCCCCAAGGTCGGGGCATGACATATTCCCTTATTTGATATTCTACACATCTATATTTATGGTTACGTAATTTTTTGGGGTGATTGGTTTGGTTTCGGGTGAGTTTTGAATTGATTTGGGACACTTAATCACTTGGTTGAAGGACTTAGTTGAGTGTTGACCGGAGTTTTACTTTTGTGTAGACAACTCTGGAATGGTGTTTTGATGGCTCTAATAGCTTTGTATGATGATTTTAGACTTAGGTATCTGTTTGGAAGTGAATTGGAGGTCCATAGCTTGTTTTGGTGTGAATTGGCGGAAGTTGGAAAGTTGAAGGATTGGAAGGTTGATAGGTTTGACCGAGGGTTGACTTTATTGATATCGGGAGATTGTGATTCCGAGAGATGGTATAGGTCTGTTGTATCATTTGGGAGTTGTGTGCAAAATTTGAGGTCATTCAGAGTTGTTTAGGCTTGTTCGGCACAAGTTTTGAATTTGGAAATGTTAATTAATTCATTAGACTTGAACTGGGGTGTGATTCATAGTTTTGATGTGTTTTGGTGTGATTTAAGGCCTAGAGTATGTTCATGTTTTCGCAAGTTACTTTCATGGTTTTACTGAAAATTTTGGTTTAATGTTTCTAGGCTTTTCTCTCAGGGTGCCTAGATTTACGGGGTTATCCTCCCACAAAATTTAAGACCTACGAGTCTAGTTTTCAATGCATTAAACTGTTCATCAATACGATATCGGAGTAGAGAGATGTTTGCTTTTTTTTTCCGAGACTATGCAGGTAGCCCCTATGGGAGCCACCTAGGTGGTGGAAGCTTATCCTTTTGTTGTATAAAGCTTATCTCTCTTATTTTCGACCAGAGCACACCCATATCTCCAAAGGCTCTCTAAGATCTCTCAAAGGCTTAAGTGTTATTTCTAAGATAAACTACCTATTTCTAAAATCAAGAACCTCGTAAAGGTATAGTGGAAAGTGCTTTTATGATGTTTTAATGACATTAAGGATTGTTGTTAGATAAGAGAAGCTTGTATTTAGAGTTGCAGTTGTTGTATAAGATAATTATATTATCTCTTTGCCTGTGATAAAGCTTTTACAAGTGTTTAAGGTTGTTTGAAGCAAAACACTACAAGATAGCACTTAAATACTCTAAGATGTGGCTATTGTTTTGTTGGGCTGTTTTAAGGTAATAAATATGATTTGTGACGGCTGGAAATTAAGGAATATAACATGATTATGTTGTGGCTGCTTTTTTAAAAATTATTCAGGTATCCCCAAACCCCACGGTGGGGGATAATACTGGGCATGTTATTGTTGTTGTATCAATTAAGTGAAATGAAGAAGAAAACATGTAAAAACTATGAGTTGAAAGTGAAGGTGGAAGTGTAAGCTTATGGACTGTTTTGGACGGATTTTTATCTAGGTTTCGGCTGGTTCTTTATATAGTTTCTTTGTTTTGTTATTGTTGATGTTGTCTTTATTGTTTTTATGCTGATTTGAGTTGGATGTCAATGGTATTTTATAGAGGAAATGCTGTCTAATTTTCTATGCGTGACCTACTAGCCTAGAAACATGTTTGTAAGTCCTTCAATGGCATTAACTACAAGTTTTACTATCTTAATGTATATTGAAGTCTTCGGGAAGATATACTATGAGTCGTTAGGCAAACATTAAAGGTATGTTAAGGCTCACTCCTTCTTTATTTTGGCATGATCTACAAAGATCGTAACCATAACGTTGTTACTTCAAAATGAACTCTATTCTCAAGATTAAAGCATTTGAACCTCATTGTTTCACATTGTTATAGTTCATGACTCCTACTGCTCTTTGTCGGGATCACTTCCGACCTTGATATCCTTTGAATCTTATGTCTTCGTATGATCCTTATTAGCTCTCGGATAATTGATACAGAAACAATTACATAATGATAATCGGAGGATAACAACCTTGAGTCACTCCGATCAAATCCATAAGTCCCTTCAGAGTTATTTCTTGCATTATATGTATCTATTTTCTTATCGATGTACTCTATACTTGATGGTGTACTGCACTTATATGTGCACACCATTGCAATTGGTTTTGACATTATCGAGTCCTATTAATGTTGGGTAAAACAGAGTCCTCGTCGAGGTTGGATATCGTATGATATGACATGAGACATTACCAAGTACTCTTCGAGGCCGGATACGGTATCATATGACATGATTTTCCCCAAATAGTGGCTTGATACTATATTATATGTTCCAGTTTAATGGCTTGATTTTTACAGACATGTATATAGATATATCCATGATTGTGACAGTGTATTGTTATGAGTTTCATATTGACTTATGTACTTTTCCTTCACATTCTATATTTTATTGATGTGTGTTACCTACCTTGTATATTCAGTACATATTTTGTATTGGTGACCCCTTGCTGAGGCACTATGTTTCATGCACAGAGGTACAGGTGGAGATTCAGACGATAACTCGTAGTAGGTGACTCGACTTAGCTAAAGGTTGTCATGCTCTCTTCTTCTGGAACTGTTTAGTGAGTTGATAGGTATGCTGGTCATATGTATATACATAGTTGGTTATGTCAGGGTCTTTCCCCTACAAGATGTTGTTTTTGTACTCTCTAGAGGCTTGTAGATAGTCGTTTTGTATATGTATTCTTGCGTGACTTTGTCGACCTTCTTAGTGGACTTGTTATGATTATATTGGCCTTGTCGGCCTTGTGGCATATATAAGTATGTTGGGCCTTTTCAGCATTTAGGTGGTTCTATCTTTTGATCAGCTAATCAGTAGTCAGAGGCCTTGTCGGCCCATGTATGGTTGAGTACATTACATGTATCAAGATTGGTACGCTCAGGCCTTAGGGCACCGGGTGATGGATACACCTCCTAAGGTTTGGGTGTGACAGTATGAGCCAACTGAGGTAGGATTACTTGGCCCCAATCGTGTGCATGATGCCTTGGAGAAGGTGGATTTGATTCAACAATGACTTAAGACCGCTCAAAGCAGACAAAAATGTTATATTGATGTACATCGACATAAGTTGGAGTTCCAAGAGGTTGATCAAGTATTCTTGAAGGTGTCTCTAATGAATGGTGTTATTAGGTTTGGGAAAAGGGCAAGCTAAGTCCTAAATTCATTGGTCCGTATCAAATATTGGAAAGGATTAGTGAAGTGGCCTACATGCTAGAATTACCTGCATCAATGGCTTTAATTCACCTATTTTTCATGTATCAATGCTACGAGGATACAAGATCGATCCCTCTCATATCATCTCAATGGAGGTGGTACAAATAAATGATTGTTTGACTTAGGAGGAAGAACCACTTGAAAATCCTGATAAACAAATTTGAAGGTGGAGGACTAAAGACATAGTTTCAATTAAAGTGTTATGACATAACCATGATGTTTAGGAGGCAACTTGAAAGGCCGAAGAGAATATGAAAATTTGATACTGGCACTTGTTCGTGACCACATGTATGACTATTTCTAGAATTCTCTTCTAGTTTGGTGCGCATCATATTTTCTCCATGGAGCGAATGAGTAACATTTTATCCTTAATATGAGTTAAGATTCGACGAGACCTAGTGTTTTAGTTGATTCATTTATTGCTTTGGTTGCTAGACTTCTCTTATTATAATTGACTTTATTCTTGTAATGTCGAGAGTGGCTATATGGTAACGATTTAGGTCATATGAGATTGTGGAGGAATTTATTGCTATAGTTATAATAAGTAGAGTTGTGTTGGGCCTTTTATATTGTATTCTTGCATCTTGCTGGCAGCTAAAAAATTTGGATAGGCCTAAAAATAAAGGAAACTTTATCAATTGTTTTTGAAAATTTGGGGAGTTGGTCAAAATTTGAGGCTTAAGGAATTGTAAGAGAAAAAAGGCTTCAGTATTAAACTTTTGGACTCGAATAAGATCAAGGAATGTCATTTGAGGATAAATGATTCTAAGTGGGGAGAATGTAGCGCTCCGAAGTTTTTTAATTTAGCGAACACTTTGATGCGCACTATGAATATAGGAAATATCATTTTTGCATGATGAAAGAGGTTATGGACTAGTAAAACATCATGTGAATATGATAAAGAGTGTAAAAGGTGTATTTAAGGTAATGTAGGGTCTAAGGAGAGACCTTGGGCCGAGCCAAGTTGGAAACTCTACGATGGACTAAAGTCAAACTAGTGCATACAAGACCTAACTTTAAACTAATATAAATCTAAATCTATAAAGAATTATGTTGTGAAATTGTAATGACCTGGCGGGTCATTTTGTGTATTTGAGCCCCGTTTCCTCATTTTAATGCTTTCTTGTCATGATCCAAAATTTAACTTATCACGATGGCGCCTATCCTAACCCGCTAGGTAAGCCAAACAATAATCAATACAACTCTACTAAGCATAGAAAGAATCAATAAATTAAATAACTAAATTTTTATACATCAACCCATGATTGGTAGTATGAGTCATGAGCCACTGAAACTTAGACAAAGCTGGTATAAAAATAAATACAACATCTGTTAGAAATATACATAAACAGATTACAAATCTAAGGCTACCAAGGATAAGAGGTAGAGATATTCGGAAAGCATGTACATCTTCAATGCTATGTCCCCACATACCCAGCAACATCAGCTCCAAGATCTGCACTCAAGATGCAGAAGTGTAGTATGAGTACAACCGACCCCATATACTCAATAAGCAACAAATCTAATCTCATATCGAAAGTAGTGACGAGCTCGGAAGATGGTCATATTCCAATGCCAGTAGCCAATAATATAATGAAGATATTAAGAGTGAATACTTAAAAGATATCATGCTCAGCTCGTTCACAATTACGGAAAAGTACACATGCTTTTCAAGTATAATAATCAACGTCCAAATCTTACCACTAAAATCAATTAAACATGAGTTTAAAAAAAAGGACTGTGTTTTAAAATTCACAACATCAGATAAGATTTTTTGCTTACTAGTTAGCAGGAGAAAAATACATCTCTATGCCCACATGTCAATATACATGTCAAGTCATCAAATGTCATATTACCATCTAGCATGAGGAAATACATCGCTATGCCTATATGTGAAATATACATGTCAAGTAAATAATTTCATAGTGATACCATCAAGAATAACCACACTTAGCACGCCCAATGTTCCTAGCTCAAATGCCCCGCCTTAATCACACACACAATCACTCGGCATTGTACGTGTACCTGGCATAAATTTTCCTCACCAAAGCATGTGTGTATTAATCACTATGTATGCCATCACTATAAATATCAGACTCCGTAGGGGCAGATCCTGACCCAAGTGCTAATCAATATCACATAGCCCAATCGGGGGGCCAGATGTACGCGTATCCTTAAAATCAGTACTATTTAGCCCAAAGTGGGGCCTGGCATAAGCGTCACCTCAATACCAATATAACTGTTGCAGTATGCAACCCAATCCAACATAACTCAGAATATGGCTTTACGGCCCACCTCAGTCATCAATCCACTCAAGTCTCCATATGCCAACATCTCACAGAAACGTAATCCAAGTATATAACACAGAATATCACAATGTGCCTCAAATACAACTCAAACTCGTGTCGCATACAATGACACCAATAACATGTGACACATTATATCAAAAGTGTATAGATACAAATATATAACATGCAGATGCAACTATCATAACTGTAGAGTATGACTACGGTTAAGGTAAATAGCTCAACATGGCGAAAATAGCCCTATCATATCATATCTCAACCAATTAAGTAGGTGGCCTAGACATGATTTCTAGCATGAATAATATCTCAAGTAGTCATATAAATGGAGAAAGTATGATATCAAAATAGCATGCTAGCAAAACAAGGCACATAATATCCTAAGAACTACATGAATCATGAATACCTCAATGCACGCACACACGCCTGCCACATAGCACGTGCGTCACCCCCAACCCATCTCAAATATCATAGTTCTTAGGGATAATTCCCTCCAAATTCAAATTTAGATATTCTACTTACCTCGAACAAGCACAACCATTACCGATAAAGCCAAAACAATACTCTAGAAATTCCGTCTCAAGCGAACAGACTTCCGAACGGACAAAACTAGCCAAAAGCAACTCAAAACATCAAATAATGCCATAGAAAACAAACCCAAACCATAAAGGTTGAATATTTAATCAAATACTAAAACTAAACCCGGGCCTGCAACCTAGAACTCAATAAATTCACAATTTCTGACAACCCATTAGAATACAAGTCCAACCATACTCATTTCACTCAAATCAGACTCTGAATCGATGTTCCAATCTCAAATATTCACGTTAGAAAAGTTTAGACAAAATGCCCAATTTATCTTTTAAATTCACCAATCAATTGCCAAATATGAAGATGAAATTACATAATATAATCAAATTCGAGTAAAAAATACTTACCCCAATCCAAATCGTGAAAATCGCCTCCAAAATTCCCAAATCCGAGCTTTATAACTCAAATGTGATAAAATAACCAAAACCTTCAAAATAGAGTACTTTATAACACTACTTCAGGGGTACCTATCGTGATCGTGGGAAGAGCTTCGAGATTACGAAGCACAAAAAGTCACTGCCACAAAATCCCTTCGCGTTTGCATCCCACACCTCGCGAATACGATGCACAACTCAGTTCACAATACGCGAACACGGACTCCAAGTCGCAAACGTAAAGCTTAAAGCACCCAGTCCATAAACAGCCTTCGCGAACGCGGTCCCTCTACCACGAATGCATAGAAAAAAACTCATCCGGCTCATTTGCCACTTCGCGAATGCGCTCGCCTGCTCGTGGTCACAATGTCTTACCTGATACCAGCAAACCAAGAACACAAAACCCATATGAAATTATCTGACGCCACCCTGAAACTCACCTGAGCCCTACAAGGCCCTGTCTGAATATACCAACAAGTCCCAAAACATAACACAGACCTGCTAGAGGCCTCAAATCACACATAATAACATCAAAATTTCAAATCGCACCTCAAATCAAACTTAATAAACTTTTGAAATTTCAACTTCCAAAACTCATGCTGAACCATATCAAACCAACTAAGAATGACCTCAAATTTTACACACAAGTTTTAAATAACATAACAAACCTATTCCAACTCCTAGAACAACAATCCGAAATCGATATCATCAAAGTCAACTCCTTGTCAAACTTATGGCTCTTCCAAACCTTCAAGTTGCCAACTTTCACCAATTATGTCCAAAACCTTCTAGAAGCCTTCAAATGCAAATTCGGGGATTATTTTTATGCAAATCTGAAGCCCTAATAATTGAAGTGAAATTGTCCCCGTCTTGATTTTTATTATTCGTATTTGTATTGTTGCTTGGTGAGGAAGAGAGAAAAGAACGATGGGTGTTTCCGTGCATTATGTGCATTCATTATCATATATTGAGAGATTTGAAAGTAAGAGTACGAAGGGTGATGCCGTATCGATAAGTAAAAGTACGAAGGGTAATTCCTTGCCATTATATTCATGATATTATATGGTGGGGAAGCGAGTAAAATTACGAAGGGCGATTCCATTTTCATTTCATTACCTCGTTCGATTTTCGACTTTGGTGATTTACTTAGTTACATTGTTCTTTATTTCGGAGGATGACATTCAGTGATTTCGTACTTGTAGTTTCTATGTTATCTCCCCTTCGCATGTTCCCTCCTAGTTAATATTTTATTATTTTTCTTGTTATTTTTGCTGCTTTATATATATATATATATATATATATATATATATATATATATGTGTGTGTGTGTGTGTGTGTGTGTATGTGTGTGTGTGTGTATATACCTGTACAGGGTTTTTACGTAGGTGTCTTGTCATAGCTTCATCACTGCCTCGTCAAGGTTAGGTTCAATACTTACGAAGTATATTGGGTCGATTGTACTCATACTACACTTTTGCACCCTTGTGCAAATATTGGTATTGGTGCCAGCAGTTCTTAGAGGTGTGTCGGCTTGGATCACTTTCACTTCAGAGACTTGAGGTAGATCTGCTGGCATTCGCAGACCTTGAAGTCCCCTTGCATTTCCTATTTTTACTGCTTATCTAGCTTCAAACAATTGTATTTGCTTCAGACAATGTATGTAGTATTCTAGTAGCTCATGTAATTGTGACTTCAGATTTGTGGGAGTAATTAGTATCACATTGCTTATATTTACACTGTATTAAATTCGGAATTTATTTCTCGTCAATTATCATTACTATGTTTTAGCTGTTAAAATTGGTTAATTACATTATTCACGTTTGCTTTTCTAGCAAGTGGATGTTAGGCGCCATCATGGCCACGATTTTGAGATTCTAGGCTGTGACAATTTCATTTTGAGTCATAGAGATTCCATAGATAATGGTAGTATTTAATTTTGGATTCTAATCTACGGTTACTCATATGGTATGCATTAATGAAACTCTTTAGCTTTATATAGTTTTCATTAAAAAAAAGGTTGACTCAAGACGATATTCAAGTATTTCCATTATTGCATAAATGTTGAGGTTTTGAAAAGCCTCCACATGCATCTATTAAGCATATAAATAGGCATTTTATATGGATTGGTTCACTTGGATCAGGTAGGATGCCGAATGCAGTTACATGATTTTAGGGCATGACAAGTATCATCATAGTTGAGGACAAATATATTGTATTATACCAATACTCAGTCAATGGTAACATCGACACTCATTGGTGGGAGCATCAACAACAATATAGCAAAGGTATTGCTCCAAGCAGTTCAGTGCTTTAGATTAATCTAAATGAGGATGGTATTTTGTACTCATAGCCAAAGTGGTGCCTTGAAACTGATTCAACTTTTTCTAGAAAATGTGTAAGAAGAGATGATCAAAATCAGTTACAACAAATCTTAGGGCTCCATGGAGATGAATGATCCCTGCCACAAAAGCTTCTGCTACTGATTGGGAGAGAAGAATGAAGGTGGGACAATAAAGTGCATGTACTTGGATAGTCTATCTACTATAGTCATAATGGTGGACTTTCCGTTCGACCTGGACAAGCACTTGATGAAATTCATTGAAATATCCTCGAATACCATGTTACTGGTAGTATTGACACTATTCTTGTATTTTCCTATTCCTAGATCTTTGTTATTACATGGCCATATACTTTTGTTGTCCTATTATCTTGATGATGTTATTATTTGTTTATTGCTTCCATTTTTGTCCCTAAGCCAGTGATAATATTCAATGTTCAATAATGAAGTGATAATGAAGAGATAATATTGAATGTTCAACCTTCCATGAGGAGACCCAGTGAATTTGCAAATTGCTCACTAGTGGAGGCTGTAATTGTAATACTACAAGAGGAGGATGGGACTATTAATGTCAGGGATCTGTTGGAAGACTACTTGATGAATCTAGAAAATGTGGATGGTAAGGAGTTGACAGAGTGGGTCATGGCTCTTGAAGGTCAAGGGTTCTAGAAAAGGGAACCCAAGTTCGAGCCCCTAAACATAGAAAAAAAGAACATCACCACTTGCGAAACCATCGATAGAGGAGCCACCACAGTTGGACCTGAAACCGCTTCCAGCACATCTCAGGTACGCTTTCTTAGGGACTAATTCTACTTTACTTATTATTATATCATCCGGTTTGCTAGTTGTACAGGTAGAGCAACTCCTACAGGTGTTACAAGAATGGAAGACTGCTATTGGTTGGACCATGGCATACATAAAGGGTATCAACCCAACTTTTTGTATGCACAAGATTCTCTTAGAAGAAGGGCACAAACCTTCTAGATAACATCAATGAAGGCTAAACCTGAATATGAAAGAGGTGGTGAAGAAGGAAGTGATAAAATGGTTAGATGCGGGTATCATCTTCCCCATCTTTGACAGCAATTGGGTCAGCCCTGTTCAGTGTGTGCCGAAAAAGGGAGGAATGACGGTCGTACAAAATGAGAAGAACGAGTTGATCTCGACTCGTACTATCACGGGATGGCGAATTTGCATGGATTATTGGAAATTGAACATAGCCACCTGGAAGGACCATTTTCCCTTGCCATTCATTGACCAAATGTTGGACATGTTGGTTGGGCGATCTCACTTCTGTTTCTTGGATGGATATTCGGGGTATAATTACATCTATATAGCCCCTAAAGACAGAGAGAAAACATCATTCACCTACCCATATGGCATCTTTTCCTTTCATAGAATGCCTTTTGGGCTTTGTAATGCCCCGGCTATATTCCAACGGTGTATGCTAGCCATTTTTACGGACATGGTGGAAGACATTATGGAGGTATTTATGGATGATTTTTCCGTGGTGGGGAATTCATTCGAGGACTGTCTTCACAATTTAAGAAGAGTACTCAGAAGATATATGGAGACAAATTTAGTGCTAAATTGGGAGAAATATCATTTTATGGTACAAGAAGGGATAGTCTTGGGGCATCGAGTGTCCAACAAAGGAATTGAGGTTGATCATGCTAAGGTTGACGTGATTGAGAATTTATCACCGCCCACTTCGATCAAGGCAGTGAGAAGTTTCCTTGGGCACGCTGGGTTTTACTAGCAATTCATAAAAGATTTCTCTAATATTGACTACCTCTTATGTAAACTCCTTGAAAAGGATCAGCCCTTTGTGTTTTCTAACGATTGCAGGTTGGCATTTGAGGAGCTAAAGAAGAGATTGGTAACTGCACCTATCATTGTTGCACCCAACTGGGAGCAACCGTTCGAGCTCATGTGCGACGCAAGTGACTATGCTATAGGAGCAGTTTTGGGGCAGCAAAAGGATAAGCTGATGCACCCAATTTATTATGCAAGAAGAACACTAAGCGGTGCATAGCTCAATTACACCGTGACCGAAAAGGAGATGTTGGCTGTAGTTTTTGCATTCAACAAATTCAGGTCATACTTGATTGGTTAAAAAGTTATTATTTATACGGACCATGCATCAATTAGGTACTTGATAGCAAAGAAGGAGTCAAAGCCATGCTTGATCCGTTGGATTCTTTTGCTACAAGAATTTGATCTGAAGATTTGTGACAGAAAAGGGACAGAGAACCAGGTAGCAGACCATCTCTCAAGGTTGGAAGGAGCTGAAAAGAAGGTAGAGGTTGAACAACCATTGCCATAGAACATCTATGGTAACGGTTACAACCGTTACAATAGCATTTAGGTGATATCAGCACACTTAAGCTATACAACCGTCGCAATTGTAAAACAATCGTTGTTATAGATGCATCTGGCGCAACTGTTATATAAACCGTCCCAATAAAACTATCTACGGGAATGCTTTTATTGTAAAAAATCTATTGAAACGGTTATTTTTTCCCTCCTTATTTCCCCCCCTGAATTTTGTTAAACCCTTCAAAACAACCCCTATTTATTTTATTTTTGAGTAATTTTAATAATCAAATGTATTAAGTAAAAAGACTTTTTTTGCCCTTTCCCCATTAAAACCTACAATATCCCCAATGCTATACCCCCAAATTAAGAACCCTCAGACAATTTCTTCAATTGCAAACACCTCTCTCTCTCCAAAAATCTTCTTCTCTCGTTCACTCTAAGAAATCTGTTGAATCTTCCTCTCTATCGTATTCCTTTCTTTCACTCTGTGAACTTGTTTTAATAGGTTTTTACAAATAAGTTTTGCTGATTTAGTGGGGGTGGCAAAATTTTGGGTATCCTAAAGGGGTTGGCAAAATTTTGAGGCGTCTGAGCAAACTTCCTCAAAATAGGTGCTCTCCCCAAATCCCTAAATCCAACACCAGTGATTTTAGCCATGTAAGTTATTTTGATATCTTTTTTTAACTCTTCAATCTATCCATAAAGGTTGTAGAATTGCTCTAGGACTGGTGTATTTTTATTTATATTGATTGCTTTAGGGATGTGAATCTGAATATTTTCTTGCTTTTTTTTAATTTTGTGGTGTCAAACCAGTTATTTTTTGGTGAAACAGTATTTGCTCTCCTTTTTTCTTCTCTCTTTTGCTCTAACAAATCCAAACATGCAAAGGTTAGAGTTAATTCTGAAATGTTGCTTGTTTGTTGCATCTGCAAGTGTGGATGAATTGAGATTTGCGTTTTAGCAGACATTTCAAATTAATTAAATTGTCAAGTTTTCTCTTTTTCTTCTTGCTCATCTTCTTTTAATTATAAAAGTGATATATGAAGCAGAAGGAAAGAGATGAACATGAATTAAGCCAAAGCAGAAAGATATAAACCTTAAATTAATTAAATTTATCAGACCCAACTTTGTGGGATTTTACTGGATAGTTGTTGTAATGCGCAAATAGTTAATTATGTTTGTTTCTTCTAGATTCAATTTAAACAAGAACCTAATCCTAATAGGTTGAGAATTGAGATATTAACTTTTGTAGTGGAGAAACTGTGTAGGAATTGTCTAGAAAACTACAAAACACTATCCATAAATTTGGAAATACTGAGCCGAAAGTGCAGTTATTGTGCAGAATTATTTCTGGCCAGATTTAAATGCTTGACAAGCTTTGTAAGTTCCTTAAAATTTGAATTCAATGGTTCATTCAAATGTGTGAGCTTTGTTTACCGTGAAAATGGTAATAACAATTAAATTTGTAATGAAATTCTAAAAATACGTGATCTATTCCCGAACTAGTTGTTAGAGCAGTTGATACTAATAATATGGAGTTTAATGATGAAATGCAAGATAAAACAAGATAGTAATCGAATCGAAGGGCCTGCTGCCCGGGTATAGGTCTGGTGGATGGGGGACCTCGGGGTCGATGTCAGGGTCGAGTTCGAGCTATCAGAGATAATCGAGAATGGGGCAACAATTTAGGATATAATTAAACAAGGCTCTTTACGTACAATACTAAGCTATATGATGAAGAACAAGTAAGAGAACGATGGATATAAAGGTGGCCTCGGGCCAGTGAGAGCAAGTAAGCTAGAAAGAAAAGAGAGAGAGAGAGAGAGAGAGAGATTATTGCACTCATGGAGAAAATGGAGCAACATCAGCCTTTTACAAGGTAGGGCGAGTCCCCTTTATATAAGAGGGGAACTCGGCTACAAGTACGTGGGCATTAATTACAAAGTATGGAGATGAGTTGGCTTGAAGTGATGCCTCATCATAGGCTCTGGATAGGCCGCCCCTGTCAGACTTAGTCGTGTGCCTTGGGAGCTTCCCCCTCTGTCCTAGCTTTGATCTCCGTCTTCTCTAAGTCGGGCCTCGATGAGCCCGGAGGTCGGGAACTCAGCCGTGGCTTCCTATCCTCGAGGTCTCAAGGCATTCTTCCGAAATGACTTGAGAGCGGGAAATCAAGTCCTCTAATTTTTCCGCGTACAGATTGTCTCCGCGTTTCCCAGAGCAAAGTGATGGAAAATGATTTTAACATTTGACTCCTTGAGCTCCTTACGGCGACGTCATACCGATGATGCGACTCCTGGTGCGAGCTTTGTGGTAATTGGGGCATCCACGGGCTTGTGTATTTTCGACTTCATTCAATGCACTCCTGATTCCCGCTCTCTAAGGCGAAGGTACCGCCATCGATTCAGTTTTCCAAGGATGCATTAACTGCGTCCGTCGGTCAATATTTCAAAGCCTCAACGACCGTGTTGTAACCCCCTATGAATGGGGGTGATTTGGCGTTGTTTTTCCTATCCCAGTACTATCATTGGCTTATTTGCCCATTCCCTCTTATCATCTTCTTCTATCCTTGAACATCATACTTGAGGCTCATGGCCTCAAGCCCGCTTGGCGGAGCTTCTTTAGATCGTATTGCAGCCCTCTGTCGGGGCTGCCTTTTGTCGAGCATAATCATGCTATCCTGTTAATGCTGTGGTCGTTGAGATGCTTGCCTTTGCCTGCTGCTGCTGGCCCGAGATGATGATGGATGGGGAATCAGTTTCCCCCCTATATAGACAGTTGTTCGGACTGTGCACCGCTGCTCACTCTCCTACCCAGGCATGGTGTGGCACTTCATCCCCTGGGTTTTTTCTTTTCCAAAGGATAAATTGGCACTACTGGGCCGTTGAGGCTAGGGCCTGCCGAATCTTCAACCTTTGGCTTCGGGGGGGCATGTCTCTTTTCTCTACCTCCTTTGCATCCCCTCCTTTTCATCTTCTTCATATCCTCCGGTGGGAATCCCTTGGGGGATTGAGCTGGGAACCTAGAGGAGGTGGAAGTAGATGGAATCGCCCGCAAGGATGCGTGCTCAAGGTGGAGGCGCTCAAGGATGCTGATACCGGAGATGGATCTTCGAGGGTGGATTGGGCCCTCGGGTTTCATCACATGTACATCCTTCCGTTCCTCCGCTTTAGGCGTAGATCTTTGTAGGCTTTTGTAATTGTATGTAAGGACCCCTCGAGGGCTGTTTGTACATGGATTTTTATGAATATGAATATACTTTATTGACTTCTGCTTTTGATCTTCGCCTTATTTCTGTATGCTCTCCTACCCTTTGAGGCCTTTTGAATGTCTTCTTTTATTGTCAACCGCTAATATCTAATTTGGGTGCGAGCATTTTTTCCGATCCTCTACCGATCGACATGGCTCTCTTCCAAACCCATCGTCGTACCGTGGACCAATCATGAATTACTCTGATAGGCTTGGGCTGTCGGGGCCCTCCGAGTTGTATGGAGATAATACACCGAATTTCGGGGCCTTCGAGGATGTTATCCTGCATGAAGGTCATCTTTGGGTACCTGGGGGTCTCTTTTGATCTTGATGCAGATAGCCTTTTTTTAAAACGTATAAGATAGACTTCTGCTAAGGAGTTGCATGTACTTAGGCACTGCCTCGGACCTTTGTGGAGCTTTTGTGATCGGAGGTTCCTGTGCTTATTCCTCTTTCTAAAAAAAGGGAACCATGAGACCAAGTACTGCCTCGCGTCGCGTGATGGCATGGAAAGCTTCCCGAAGTCCGACTTCTTTTTAGCGGCGATCCTCGAGGTAGAATGTTGTCTCGAGATTAGAGATAATACGGACGATTCCTCGAGTCCTGGCTTCTCGTCGAAGGATGCTTTCAGGATCGGGTATCACCCTGTTGATATGTATCGAGGCTATTGGCTTCTTGGGGCTCACTCCGGGTAGGCGAGTCGTCGCTGCTCCTCGCATATATATGTGGAGGCTTCGGCTTCTTCGCAAGACCTCACTATTTTTAGATAGTTGCCCTTCCGCTTTGGCATAGGGTTCTTCATTTCTACAGGAGAAAAAGGTGTTGGCGCATGCCCTTGCTCTGATCTGTCAGTTTTACCATAATCATGGCAACCACTTCGGGGTCGGCCCGACAAGGAGTGTGGAGTGCTGCTCCTGGCACTTAGGAACTATGGGAGTTCGCTCTGAAGACGGTGTCTTTGATAAAAGGGGAACTTCTGGAGATAGTAAGCAGGTACTGTGGATGGAGCGAGGGGATAGCGTTCCAGGTGCTTTCCCCGTATGAGAGCACTACGGAATCTACTGATGGATTTTTGAGCGTATACCTATATCCTTTCGCATTTGGTCCCCTTAATAGGGTCGAGCTTGATTTTTGCTTGAAGTATCCGGTTACTTTGGCGCAGATACATCCGTCGTTTTGGCGAGTGGTGTTGATGATGAGGTTCTTTGCGGAAAAGGCTAGGCTTGAATTTATGCTTAACCACCTCGTCAGGCTTTACCGGCCATTTCAACACCAGGGCCTGCTAACCCTGAGGTGCCGTTCGTCCACGCCCTTTGTAGTTGATGACGAAGAGGACGGGGATCGAGAGTGGGCCAGTTGGTTTATCCGGGTCCGAATGGTCGACATTATCCGTGTGGAGCTTTTGCCATTTCCCGAAGGGTGGAATTATGCACATGAGTAGAGTGTCTGGTGCTTTTTTAGATTTTGCCTATAGCAAAAATCAATTGAATAATAGTGTTTTCTCCCTTGTTGCAGCAACTTCATGGACGCCGGGCGAAGTCTTTGACTTGACCGGCTGGGTTCGGAGGCTGGTGACCCATTCGACCTGCGATGAGCGTCGGTGACGAGCTGTATTCCGTGCCAGATGGGGGGCAAAATACCAAGGTATGCGCGCACGCTGCCTTTGCCTTGGCCTTTGTATATTTGAGGTAACATTTCCCTCCTTTCTTTTGTACTAGCTTTGCTGTTTGTAGGTATTGGGCGTTTTTTCGGGATGACGCAGTGCTCTTCCAAAGGGGAGAAAGGGGCATTTGCCTCTGAGCCGAGGGACGACGGCGATAAACGGGATTGGCACCCGCAGTGTGATGGAGATTTTAGTGGTGCTGAACGGGCCTGTGTTTTCGAGGAGAGGGCATCGTTCGAGTCAGTTGTTCCCGGAGTATCCGATTCCTAGGCGGTGGTTCCTCCGAGTGAATATGCTTTTGCCGAGGTCGGTTCTTCTGGGGCCGAAGAGGCAGGATTAACAGGAGTGTGTTCTGACTTTGAGGAATTCCGTCGGCTTCACTTTGTGGTGAGTTTAGGCACAGTTTTCCTATATTTTGCGTCCTCCTCCCCCTATTCAGCTTTTCTTGTGCAGGCCTGTGATAGGCTTATGTCTGAGCTGCTCCGTCAAGGGGCCAGGCTTCAAAAAATTTTGGATGAGGGTGAGTCCCTTAGGCTCCTTAGCAAGGAGAAGGAGGTTGAGTTGCTGCATTGGCGATATGAGGCGTGCCGGAGCTCGAATTACGAGAGCTATTTGATGGAGCATGTAACTTTTTGTAGCTCGTGCTTTGCTCTCTTTGAACTTTAAGGTTAAGCCCCTTTTTGTTATATTAGCTGCAGAAAAAGACGGAGGCCTTAGAGTACCTCAAGGCGACATCGGCCGCGTTAGAACTATTTGTGGCGAGCTAAGGGCTCAGGTGCAAGCTCAATCTTTAAAGGGGACAGGCGCCTCGGCCAAGGTCCCTACCTTCGAAGCCCAACTCTGCTTGGCTCGTGACAATGCCAAAGTTCAAGCGGATATGATCGAGAAACTTGAATCTGATCTCTCGAAGATCAGGGCTAAGATAATTGATGCCCGGGCTGAAGCGGCACTAAGCCAAACCAAGGCTGATCAGGAGATGGCGATTCGTATGGAAGATGTTGCAGATGCTTAAGCTGAGCTAAAGAGAGACCTCGACTGGGAGAAAAGGATCAAGGAATATGTTCGTTGTAGATCCTGAAGAGAGGTACTCAAGGATATCGGTGCAAGGGGCTTTGTTCTCTCGGAGGAATTGGCTCGAGCAAGGGCGGACGAGCGTGACGCGTGGTCACTCTTTGCTGACGATGTGAGGAGCAAACCCGACAAGCTGTAGCCCTTTGAAGCGGAGTGTAAGTTTCGTCGTTTTCTCGCTTTGTATCTGATATATGTAGAGCATTTTTGTAGATGGATAGTGCGCTTTTTGCGTATGTCAGATAAGAGGAAACTTGAAGCTTTATTTCTTCTGCATCTCTTTCTGTATTGCTTTTGACCAGGCGAGCTGCTTTCGGTGTTTGGTGGGATCCTCGTAGGTCCGGAACTGATCGGGCAAGCCCGGAGGCTCTTAAGCATGATCATTGACGTGAGCAGGCGTTGGGGCCTCCGTGCTTTACCCAGTTGTTTAGGCTTAGTCTCCAAGTCAGGCCTTGACTCAAGCTTGCATGCCCTTAAATCATCTATGCCCGTGCGGGCAAGTAGTAATTGTTCCCATTTCTTGCCCTTGGGTATTTGCCATTTTGACTATTTTGGGTCCAGTCTCCGAGTCGCATTGCGATTCGAGCTTCACTTGACCCTTAAGTTCTTTTCTACCTTCATGGGCGGACGACGATGGCCTTTTGTGCTTTGGGTCAAAGTGACCTTACAGGTGGGTGGCCCGGAGGCTCACTCGGCTAGAGATAGTGGCATTTATGCCGTGTCCTTAGGCATATCGTAGTTTAACCATTTCAGGTCCAGTCTCTAAGTCGCGTTGCGACTTGAGCTTTAATTGACCCATATGTACTTTCAATTTTTAGACCGGTGATAGTGCCTCTTACGTTGTTTTGGTCATTGAAACCTTTTAATATGTGGCCTGAAGGCTTGCATGGTTAACTATTTTGGATCCGATCTCCGAATCGGGTTACGATTCGAGCTCATTTTAATCCTCAAGTTGTCAATTTTCAAGCTGGCGACAATGGCTCTTACATTGTTTGGTCGTAGAGACCTTTAAGTGTGCGGCTCGGAGGCTCGTTTGGCTGGCGACAATGGCTCTTATCCTGTTTTGCCTGTGGGCTTTTTGTAGGCTTTATTTTCCGCTTGTTAAGGTCTTTTGAAATAGTTTTGCCTGACCTATCGTCGGTTCTGGAAGAACCTCGATTTCAAGTCGTTATCGGCGATATTTTAAGCACCTCGGAAGGTTCATAGCTCGTAGGCTGAGTAGGTCGAAGCCTTGTGATTTGGAGCTGACATGGTCGAAGCTCATTTTTGCCTGTTGAGGGAAACTTGTTTTAACTGGTTCTTTCCGAAGTATATTCGAAGTAGTGGCTTGTGATTTTTGTTTAGCGACGGTCGGGCGTCCCCGAGTCACGTTAGTTTGGTTGTATCAGCCATTTTGACCATAGTCATATGTGTTTGGCCGGAGCCATTTTTGATCTCGAGTTATAGTTTAGGCGTCTACACCGAGGGTATACACTTTTGGGATTTTTACAAATGCGACGTATAGCCTAAACTTCGGAATTTTCATGCCTGTTAAGGTCTTACAGTTTATCATGCCTGTTGAGGTCTTACAGTTTGTCATGCCTATTGAGGTCTTACAGTTTGTCATGCCTGTTGATGTCTTACACTTTTCGTTGTAATGTAGAATAGATCTGGTTACACTGAGTCTGCCTGCTAGGGGTCTTACAGTTTTGGGTTTTCCAGCGCATGGCGATTAATGACAGTCTCCGAGTCATCGAGTTTGTTTAAGCTTGAAGACCGCTTATCGTGAGCTCGGAGTTGCCTTGTAGGGGATATATGAGCCCGGAGTTCCGACCCTAGGGTCGTGCGAGATGCATTTGGTGGAGGGGTCCCTATCGGGAGTATACTTTAGATTTCCTTGTCTAGAGAATAAGATGCTGAAAAGATATCTTTTTATTGCTTGGTGCAAACATACATTTTTTCATTGTCGTGGGCTTGGTCCGCACGGGCGTGGCTCCCCGGACCATTCGATCCGATACATAATTCCCAATTGAGACTTAGTTTGCCGTTTCCCGGCCCACCCGAGGGGACGGTGCCTTTAGAAGAAGATCATTGCTCGTCATTGGACTGTAGAAGAAGGCCTGCGACCTTATCGGATCCTCCTCTAGGGGGTACATTGCCCCGCTAATAACCTTGCTGACGAGGCCCTCCTCAGGGCGAAAGCCCGATTGAGGGGAAAGAGTGCGGTGGGCCCTTTTTAAGGCCTAGGGATCTCAGGGTAGAGTTAGAACTTCCGAATGTCCTAGCCAGCTGTCTGTATACAGGTTAGTGAAAAGATAACAAGGGAGTAAAGCAGTTCTTCCTCACCGCGGGATGCGTAGGCGACGTTTTGAGATCTGGTATGTTCTTACCCTTTCGACTGTGAGCCCTGATATAGCCCTCCGTTGTGTCTTATCAGGCTTGGCCGAAGATGTGGTTTGCTTACCCTTTAATCCTTCTGAGGATTGGGGTATTGATGCAGGCGATGCGCCATATGGTGAAGAATTTCCTCTCGTCGCGTATTGCTCTCTGCCAACTTATTTTAGTTCTACCCTTTGTGAGGGATTTCATTCTTCTGGCGAAATGGGGCCGACTCTATCCCAGGGTGGTGTGTTGGCGGTCGTCTGAATAAGACATCCGTGCTTTGCGCCTCCTTTGATGGTACAGAGCTCGACGTCCCGGCCCGAGCTTAGACGGGCCGTATCAAGAGAACGGTCTTTGTGGCAATTGTCATTTGGAATTCGCCAGGGATTCGGGATGTGGGAGCAATTTGGTCCGTTAGTCTGGACCGCCCCATTGACTTTGGTCCGACATTGTTGTTGTATGTGATCGAACCACCTGAATTCATGAAAACATGTTTTATTTGAAATAGATCAAATGACGGAGAGGGTTACCAATGCGTCAGTGTGATGCCGAGGCGGAGTCTCGGTGTCCTTTTCCCCGGATGTAAGGGTGTCCTCCGGAATATATCCCTGGACCCGTTTTTCCCTGACGGCGAACATTTTCACTTTCCATTTTAGGAGTCCTCGGAGGCTCTCATCGCTCATTCACTATTGTGGTAATATGTCATTGCTTGTTTTCTTTATCCTTCCCGGTTGCCTTCCTCCCTTGGGGCTGGACTCGAGCCTGACCGTTCGATGATACTCGGCAGTGATGTTTATTTAGTAGCACAGCTATCGTCCTTTTGAGATAGTGGCCATTTTTGACCTCATGGTCGCGTGCGCCCTGCGGTTCCCACGCCGTGTTATGGTTCTTTTGAAGGGGTCTTGGTCGAATGGGCCTTAGTCGTTCAGCGTCCCTGGTTTCTCTTATGGTGATAACGATGCTTGGTATAGAAATGTTGAAATCGTACTCTGTTGGGCAGGGTTTCTCTGTCGTCTATGCCTCGTCAAATCTGGTTCCACTGAAGGTTCCTCGAGGATGTTGCCCTCGAGCTATTTCCCTACCGTTGCGAGGTAGGTTGCATCTTGCGACGTTCTTCCCATCTACGGCGCATGGATGGTATCTCCATCTGTTTGGCATTAGTTTCTTTTCCGGGAGCCCCCTTGGGTATACCGAGCTCGTAGAAGTTCCCGGACGGTTGTCCATGGCCCTGATTCGTGGTTGGTGCCGGGTACGAGCATCCGACCAGATCTCGGCTGGGTATCTGATCAAGCTTCATTTGAAATGACCTGGAGTCGTCGGGCATGCTTCGTTTAAACTTCGGGCGAAGGCCTGTATTGCTTAGTCATCCAAAATCGGGAGCGATCTCATTCGTCCTATTAGGGAATGAGGCATGACTTCCTGTGGTATTTCATTCTCTCTTCGTTCGGCCTCAGATGTGTCGGGCTCTTCTGTTACTGCTTTAATGGCATTGACATGTGCTTCTGCGGAGGATTATACTGGTATGGTAGTGAGGTCAGGTGCTAGGCTGCGGTGCCATATCATGGTTTCTTTCAAGAGTGTTTCCCCAAACTTCTTCATCGAGACAGGCTCGAAATCATCATCTTGAGGGTCATTGCCTTTTTCCAAGCACGTGTAAGCGGTGGTGTGCTCGTCGGGGTCTGAGGTCCTGTCATACCTTGGGAGTTCCGGCGTTCCGGCGTTCTGGATTTCCATGAAACGGGTTCCGGGACCGCTTCCCCGGGGGACAACTATTACATGAACCCCCACGAACCTGACTCGATCCTCTTGGAGAGATTCCAAGCATCTTCGCTATGGTAGGGTCTATTATCGATCCGTTGTTGCTTGATATTTCGGGTACTCGTTCGGTGCAAGGAGCTGTTTCTGGTGCCGTTGTGCTGGGAGTCTTCGGATTGTTTTGCATCTGGGCAATGGCCATTTGCTGTGCCTGCAACATTTCAAAAATAACATGAAGACTAACTTCCTGTTCTTCCCAGGTCGGGGTTATTTAAGCTTCGTGTTGGTCGTTGTATCGTATGCTCTTGTCGGTGTGAGAAGTTTCGTCGACTTGCTGTGCGTCCTGTGAATCTGCATCAACTAGAATCGGTCCGGGCGCGTTATTGGGATTTTGTATTGGTGCTCCAGTGGCCGGGACAGCCATGCCATTTTCCCCATGATTTTCGAGGTTGTCGTTCTCGACTCCGTTTATCGAGCCAAACATTTTGACCTGAAATCAAAGGATCTTGGACAAGAAAAAGTATGAAAGATAATGTGCATTTGTGCAATGAAACCAGCAAGAAAATAATCACTATTATTTTTATCCCCACGGTGGGTGCCAAACTGTTTATCGTGAAAATGGTAATAACAATTAAATTTGTAAATGGGATTCTAAAAATACGTGATATATTCCCGAGCTACTTGTTGGAGCAGTTGATGCTAATAATATGGAGTTTAATGATGAAATGCAAGCTAAAACGAGATAGTAATTGAACCGAAGGGCCTGCTACCCGGGTATAGGTCCGGTCGATGGGGGACCTTGGGGTCGACGTCAGGGTCGAGTTCGAGCTATCGGGGATAATCAGGAATGGGATAACAGTTGAGGATATAATTAAACAAGGCTCTTTACAGCCAGTACTAAGCTATATGATGAAGAACAAGTAAGAGAACAATGGATATAAAGGTGGCCTCGGGCCAATGAGAGAAAGCAAGCTAGAAAGAAAAGAGAGAGAGAGAGATATTATTGCACTCGTGGAGAAAATGGAGAAACATCAGCCTTTTACAAGGTAGGGTGAGTCGCATTTATATAGGAGGGGAACTCGACTACAAGTATGTGGGCGTAATTACAAAGTATGGAGATGAGATGGCTTGACGTGATGCCTCAACATAGGCTCTGGATAGGCCGGCCCTGTCAGACTTAGCCGTGTGCCTTGGGAGCTTCCCCCTCTGTCCTAGCTTTGATCTCCATCTTCTCTGAGTCGGGCCTCGACGAGCCCCGACGTCGGGAACTTGGCCGTGGATTCCGGTCCTCGGGGTCTCTAGGCATTCTTGCAAAATGACTTGAGAGCAGAAATCAAGTCCTCTAATTTCGCCGCGTAAAAGCTTTATGAGCTTTGTTGCACTGTTGATGCCTTAACAACATGAATTGAATTTTTGTGGTTCCAATGTTGAAATCCAATGCTTTGAACTTTGTTTTGTCTCTAGTTTTAGAATTTTTGTTCACTGCTGCTGTAGTTCCTTGAAATTGAACTGGATTACTGATTTCTTGAATAGTCGTTGATCTAATTCGTGTTCCTCATATTCTTTTTTGCATTCTCTCTGTGACATCAAGAAACCAGAGAGTGTGATTTTGTGATTTTCCCTATTATGTCTTCTTCTTTGGTTTAATTTCCAATTACATTACCAAAACCAAAAGTAGAACAACTTTCATCCATTTCTAAATAAACATTACTTTCTTCATACATTTCTTTCAAAGTAGTCTCAAGGCTTTGCCACTGTCAAAGTAGTCTATGTTGTATTAGAAAATCAAAGGTACTGTGCCAAGATTTTAAACTTCCCTTATGCTTATTCATTCACTTTATGTTTGATATATTCTCTATAATCTCTTCTAGTGGTCTACAAACAATGACTTTCTTTATTTCTTTCTGAACTGAAGTTCAAAAGTCTTTTGGTGATTTAAAGCAAAAATTAAATAGCTGTTTCTTTGTCTTGAAAATTATTTTGTCCTTTTACCAAGTTCAATGGTATGCAGTGCTGTTTTGTGTGAGTGATAGATTTGTTCCAAAAAGAGAGTGATAGCAAGATTTATCTGAAAAACTATCATCTTTGCTTGGGAGGCAAATAATTAAACTGCACACTGACTGTGCCACTCGTCAACTTCCTACTCAAACATATTCCTTCCAAAATTATTGTAGCACATAGAGAAATATAGTTCAGTGTCTAACATGCCAAAGAGGGAGTATATAACTTTGGGTGTGACTCTGTAGAATGAGGCTTTGCAAATAATTTAAGTAGCTATGCTACTCTCTTAGTAGGCAAGATATCATATTAATAATATATCCGAAAAATAAATTAATAACAAACAAACAAACAAATAAATGAATGAATGAATATACTATATACAGTTAGCTATCAGTACATGTTCTCCATTAAAAAGATGCTCAAAAAGTTTGAAATTCAACTTGGGCTTTGTTCCCTTAGCATATTGTGACATCCACGTTCTGATTTTGGATAGATTCGACGCGAGTGGATGTCGATTCGAGGGGAAAAGGCATCGCGAGCTAGAGATTTGACCGGTTCGAGATAAATAATGATTGTAAATGATGTTTTGAGGATTTGAAACCCCAGATTGCCCATCGTAGTGCTATATTGAGGTGAGGCACATGCTTGATGACGAGCGTGGGGTTGTGCACTATTGGGGATTGTGACTTGGTCCGTCCCGATTGATGGTTTTACAGCTTATCTAACTGAAATCTATTTGATATCATCATTATTTGGGCAGAATGCCATATTTGGGCTTCGTGCCAACTATTTGAACCCTTCGGGGATTTTAACTGGTATTTCCTCACTGTTTTGACTTTATACACGATCTTTTAAATGATATTTTGGGCTGAAAAATATGTTTTACTACTGCCTGAGTGGCTTGTGAGGATTTTTGACTGAGTAAGGCCGAGGACCTATGTTGTGAGGAAACATTTGATACTGATTATGAGGTCGAGGACCTGATATATGTACGCCACGAGGTGGCTTGATTGATATGAGGCCGATGACCTAGTGATGATGCCACGAGGTGGTTTGATATTGCGCTTGGGCCGTAAGGGGCCCCTCCAGGAGTATGTACACCCCCAGTGAGCGCGGGTACCCATTGTGATGTGAGATTGAGCCCGAGGGGCTGGTGTTGTTCTATGTGACTGCCCAAGGGGTTGGTATTGTTCTGAGATGTTGCCCGAGGGGCAAATTTGTTGACACTGTACCCGAGGTGCGAACCTTTATGTGTTTATATTCTTAATTAACTGTCTATTACCTGCTTAATTATTGAAAAGGGTTTTTCATGAAATTACATTTGATATAAAGGATATTTGCCTATCTTTCACTGATTCACTGGTTTTTAAATGGTTTTACTGCTTCATTATAGAATGTTTTGTGCTTTACGTGTTTTCTTGCTTTCAGTCTTTATTTACATTTGTTACTCACTGAGTTGGAGTACTCACTTTACTCCCTGCACCCTGTGTGTAGATTCAGGCATTGTGGATCCTGCCAGTGCGAGTTGAGAGCTCCTGGCAGATATCGGAGTCCACGAGGTAGCTGTTGAACTCCGCAACCCCGTATTTCTCCCTCTTTATCATTTCTATCTCTTATAAGACATTTGTAATAGTTTGTAGACTATTCAGACTTGTATTAGTTTTTATAGATGCTCATGACTAGTGACACCCCGGTATCGGGCTGTGTTGGGTTATTTTCCGTGACTTATACTATCATTTGCTTAAACTTTGGTTTATTTATTCATGTTTAGACTATTTATAAATGCTTAATTGTTAATAATTGGATATGGGAAGTGTCGGTTGGCCTTGTCTTCACGAGAGGCGCCATCACGATTGGGTTTAGGGTCGTGATAAGTTGGTATCAGAGCCTAGGTTACATAGGTCTCACGAGTCATGAGCCGGTTTAGTAAAGTCTCGCGGATCGGTACAGAGACGTCTGTATTTATCCTCGAGAGGATGTAGAACCTTTAGGAATAACTTCATATTCTTGAAATTCTTGTCATGCGAATTTGTTGATCCGAGTATTAAACTTCTGTTATTCTATTTTTTCACAGATGGTGAGGACAATCGCTACTTGTCAGGATAGACGACCACCAGTACCACCAGTCATGGCCCTTAGAGGCCGAAGATGCGGTTGTGGTAGAGGCAGAGCAGCTAGGGCAGCACCTGCAGATCCACCAACTGCCCCAGTTCAGGATCAGGTCCCAGTTATAGACGCTCCACCAGCACCAGCTCAGGCACCAGCTGTGCCCATTGTGATTTTGGGTCTTTAGGAGGCCTTGGCTCAGATCTTATCAGTTTTCACTGGCCTAGCTCAAACGATTTCAGCCACTACAACCGCAGCTACTTCTCAGGCTGAGGGAGGCAATCAGACTCCCGCCGCTCTCACACCTAAGCAGGTCGTGTAGGAACTTCAGACACCGGTGACACATCTATTCCAGCCGGTTGAAGCTCCTCAGGACTATGTAGTTCCTGCCATGCCGGAAGATGAGCAGCGTAGATTGGAGAGGTTTGGTAGGCTGCAGCCTCTGACCTTCAGTGGTGCAGAGGGCGAGGATGCCCAGGGTTTCTTAGATAAGTGTCAGAGGATGCTTCAAACGGTGGGTATTTTGGAGACCAGCGGGGTCGCTATCACTACTTATCAGTTTTTGGGAGCTGCCTTCACTTAGTGGGAGGCTTTTGAGAGGCGTAGGCCTATTGGTGCAGCACCCCTTACCTGGCAGCAGTTCTCCGTTCTCTTTATGGAGAAGTATGTGCCGCAGTCCCGCAAAGAGGAGCTACGTAGAGAGTTTGAGTGGTTGCATCTGGGAGAGATGACTTTGATGCAGTACGAGATGAGGTTCTCCGAGTTAGCTCGTCATGCTATTTGGATGATTCCGACAGATAGAGAGAGGATTAGGAGGTTTGTTGATGGCCTCACTTATCGGGTTCGTATTATCATGACTAAGGAGAGGGTGATTGGTGCTACTTTCGAGGAGGTTGTGAATAATGCCCGTGAGATTGAATCTGCTCGTCGCCGGGAGCGAGAGCTGAGGGAGGCCAAGAGGCCTCGAGGATCTGGTAGTTACAGTGGTGCTCCTTCGAGAGGTCAGTTTCAGAATGTCAGAGGCCGTCCATTCAGGCATGCTCAACCAGCTCGCCCAGGTTACATGGGGCGTCATCGAGTCATGGTTCTCACAATTCTCATCAGGGCCAGTCATCACTTAGTACCCTTCCAGCTCAGAGTTTGTCCCGTGTTCCATCAGTTCAGGGCTTTTCTATGCTGAGCGCATCTTCTAGTCACTCCGGTACGAGGGGTTCCCTTCAGCCCCCGTCTCCAACACCTGGGAGTTGTTATGAGTGTGGTGAGATAGGTCATATGTAGAGGCAGTGACCTCGTCGTCTTGCGAGTTCATCTCAACAGAGGGGTCAGTCATCGGCTTCAGTGCCAGTTACTTCACCACCACCCGCCCAGCCAGCTAGGGGGGAGGTTAGTCAGCTAGGGGTTGCCCCATAGGGGGAGGTCGATCAGGTGGCGATCAGGCCCGTTTCTATAAACTTCCAAGCAAACCTGATGCCATTGCTTCAGATGTTGTTATTATAGGTATTGTTTCCGTCTTCCACAGAGATGCATCTGTATTATTTGATCCCGGTTCCACCTTTTCTTATGTGTCATCATACTTTGCTCGTTATTTAGGTACACACCATGAGTCTTTTGCTTTACATGTTCATATATCCACCCCGGTGGGCGATACTGTTGTTGTAGACCGTATGTACTAGTCGTGTGTGGTGACTATTGGGGGTCTGGAGACCCGTGTGGATCTATTATTATGTATAGTGGATTTTGATGTCATTTTAGGCATGAATTGGCTATCTCCGTATCGTGCTATTCTGGACTGTCATGCCAAGACAGTCACATTGACCATACCGGGTGTGCCATGGATCTAGTGGCGAGGTATGACTGATTATGTTCCCAATAGAGTAATCTCATTCTTGAAAGCCCAGCGTATGGTTGGGAAGGGTTGTCTTTTGTATCTAACCTTTGTGAGGGATGTCGGTGCTGAGACTCCCAATATTGATCCTGTTCCAGTTGTGAGGGATTTTCCCAATGTGTTTCCTGTAGACTTGTCGGGCATGCCACCGGACAGGGATATTGATTTTGGTATTGACCTGGTACCAGGCACTCAGCCCATTTCTATTCTGCCATATCGTATGGTACCAGCGAAGTTGAAGGAATTAAAGGAGCAGCTTCAGGAACTCCTTGATAAAGGGTTCATTCAGCCTAGTGTGTCACCTTGGGGTGCGCCGGTTCTATTTGTGAAGAAAAAGGATGGCACTATGAGGATGTGCATTGACTATAGGCAATTGAACAAGGTAACAATTAAGAACAAGTACCCTTTGCCTCGCATTGATGATTTATTCGACCAGCTTCAAGGAGCGATGGTGTTCTTCAAGATTGATCTCTGTTAAGGCTATCACCATTTGAAGACCAGGGACTCAAATATTCTTAAGACAGCTTTCAGGACCAGAACGGTCATTATGAGTTCTTGGTGATGTCTTTTGGGCGGACTAATGCCCCAGCAGCGTTCATGCATTTGATGAACAGTATGTTCTAGCCTTATCTTGACTCATTTGTCATAGTCTTCATTGATGATATTCTGGTATATTCGCGTAGTCAGGAGGAGCACACGGAGCATTTGAGAGTGGTGTTGCAGAGATTGAGGGAGGATAAGCTTTATGCAAAATTCTCCAAGTTTGAGTTTTGGCTCAGTTCAGTGGCTTTCTTGGGGCACGCGGTATCAAGCGAGGGTATTCAGGTTGATCCGAAGAAGATATAAGCGGTTCAGAGTTGGCCCAAACCATCCTTAGCCACATAGATTCGCAGCTTTCTTGGTTTGGCGGGTTATTATCGTCATATTGATGTGATCCATATTGTTTGTAAACCTAGGACCCCTTCCCCTTTACTCATTATCCCTTTTTTAATTGTCCAGACTATTTGCTTAAGATTTCTATTTCCTTTATCTTTCTTCAAACTTTCAATTCACTTGCAACATTATGTGTAAATCCCCTTCTATTTGAGACTTTTATTTGCTTACTTGTTAGTTAAAGTCACAATTGTAACATGGCCGGGAACCACACTAGTGGATCTTGGGGGTGCCTAACACCTTCCCCTCAGGATAATTTTTAGCCCTTACCCGAACTCTGGTTTTCCAACTCGAACTCTTCTTTAGTGTCCTAATGCACTTTAATCATTAGGTGGAGACTCTTCAACCCAAAAAACCCAATTCCTAAGAGGGAACGAGTTTCCCTCCCAAATGTCATAAACCCGATTTCGCTTTTAGAAAAAGAGGGTGCGACAGATGGCAGTCAATCAGTTGATGTGTTTGCATCCATCATGGAACATGAACATCCAGGACGCCTAAGATTGTATGGACGTGGGGTTACCAAGACTTCCTTAAAAAGAAAAGTGAGAGATATTGGAAACTCTTTAAGTTCTACCGATGAGCTGCTGCAACAAAAAATGGTGGAAATGGAAGAAAGGATGCAACAAAGAATGTAGGAAAAGTTCAATGCACAAAAAGATGCCATGGAACTACAAGTAGCAGTTAACATCATTTCACAACTTAAGCGTCTGAATCCAGATTTACAGGTTGATCCTAGCATGCTAGCTTTCAATGCTCGTTCACCTGGAGATGTTTCCTCTGCACGACAAGTTGTTGTGCAACTAATCAATCGTCTATCTACTGGGAGTAATAATCGAGGTCAGTACGTACTCTTCCTCCTCCTCATCCTCATCCTCATCCTCCTCCTCATCCTCCTCCTCCTTCTTCTTCTTCTCCTTCTATTGCTTTTCTACCACTGCTCTCTCTGATAAGGCATATTGACTGTTTGACGGGAAATATTTTGGTAGTAGAGCTGGAAATATTTTTGATAAGCAATAGAGTGCAAATTGGTGTGTTCACGTGAAAGTAATTGCTAAAAGATTGGCTTATATGAGTTATGTTGCAATTGGATATGAGTGAAAGGGGATATACTTATAAGACATGAAGAAATTTTAAAAAGTGGAAAATGTAGTGGCAAGTAGTGTTTCTTGTATGATCATTTATGTGAACTTGATTAAGCTTGATCCAATGCTTTACTATACTTATGGAAAGAGTGGTGGAAAAAGAGAGGTCTGAGCTAAACCATGAATAGAGAAATAGACTCACATGGGTGGCCCCAAGTTAATGGATTAATGTTTAAGTGGTTTGATTTCATTCATTTGATCATGATAGTTCTATTTAACTATGTATCTAAATGTATTTATCTTGTTTGCTAACTTTAGGATGTCTTGACATTGGATGGACTTCACAAAAGTTAGGCATTGGCCTTGGCAGTAGGATTTTTCATTTACCACATATCCCCCATTTTTTTGTCGTTTGCTCTTTCCCTTATATTTGGCATTGGCTTATAAAAGCCAAGACTAGAATGGTTAAAAGTTGTTATTAGTTGTTGTTTAGGGCCATGGTCTAACTTTTCTTTGTATCTACTGATTTATAGAAATCATTCTCTAGCCAACAAAGGCTAAAGTTATTTATCTTTCAGACGCATTAGGAACTTCCTATAGTTTTCTCTTAGATGCTCTCTTCTGCATCTTTTATCAAAGTTGAGAAAGTTTTCACAACTAGAAAATATATTGGAAATAATACTGATCTACTCCTGCTTTTCTTCTATATATATATATCAAGTAAACTTCAGTTTCTGATATAATTAACCTTCAAGAAAAACACCCTATTACATTGAAACAATAAGCAAGAAAATCAAAGGTACAAGACGGAAAAAAAGTTTTAATTTATAGAGAATTCAAGAAATGGCGCCAGTGAAGAATAAAGAAAATGCTGGAATGTTAAAGGTGAGAAGAGTAGTGAAGAAACTAGTTTCTAAGGCATATTCTTTTGGTAGCGATATGAAGAAAATAGCAGAAGATGATCCAAATAAAATTGTTCATTCAATTAAGGTTGGATTGACCATTGCCTTGGTCTTATTATTCTACTACTTGGAACCTTTCTTTCATTATGAGGGATTTGGTGTTTCTACAATGTGGGAATATATATAGTATGCATCTTTCAGAAGCATTAAGAACTTCCTGTAGTTTTCTCATAGATGCTCTCTTCTGTATTTTTTATCAGAACTGAGAAAGTTCGCACAACTAGAAAGTATAGGGGAATCTATACAGTATTTGTGTGACATGGGTGGAAGGTCTGATTACTATAATGCATTCTGATTGAAATTAACTCTACTTTTTCTCATTCATAATGGAATCTTAGATGCATATTAGGGATATGTCTTGACCTAGATGTTTGTATGCATGCAGTTCACAAGCATATACCTGAAATCAGCTACATATCTGGTCTTTATAATTTTATAATTTGTTAGTCATAGCAGCGATGTAATCTTAGGTTGTGATATTTTTGCAGTGATAAAGATTAGCATCTTTGCGCGTGTCCCATTCTCTTCTCCAACCCTGTTGAAAAGGTTTACTATATCAAAACTATAGTTGAAAACTCGGATGGAGGTTAAGCTATGGGTAGTAATTTACTGGACATGTTCTTGTGAGGTTAGCAGATGAAAAATTGAGTGGAAATTCTCGTGTCCTACTTTGCAATACTTTGTTTACCTAGCACATATCGAAAAGACCAACACAATCAGCCCCTATTGGGAATGTGATCCTAAAAAGAGTTGGAAACATAATCTCTTGGCTACTTTATATTACAACAAATTATATTCTTTAAGAGATATGACATGTTGTGTCTAGTCTACTTCAAAATTGCCTGTTTTAAGTGTTGAAATGTTGGAATTTTCATAACTTACAAAGTTATAATTAGAAGAATGAAAGGGAAGATGCAACAAACCCAATCTCTACTTACAAAGTTACAATTAGAGAAAATTCTACTATACTCATTCTTATTTAATGACTTTATTTATTCTCCTTTGTAGGTGGAGCAACTGAAGAAAGGGAAGATGGAGAAGGTGGAGATACTAAACAAGGGAAGATGGAGATAGTGAAGATCTACACCTTACTTAAGAAGAACTTTGAGTTGTTGTCGATATTCTTGGAGTCTTTTGTTATAACATTCGAAACTTTAACTTTTGAAGTGTTGAACTGTAAAACTTATGTAATTAGGTTAAAACATTTTGCTATTATCGTTATTCTTAGCTTATTGGACATGAAAGATTATGAAGTGTTTTATCTTTTTATTTATATAATTTCCATGTTATAGTTACAAATATTTCTAGGTAGAAATGTCAATTAAATGTTTAAAATAGCCTAATAGAACCGTTGCAATAAGCACAAATGTCGTTGCCATAGACATTCTAAATCGTTCCGATAGGTCTTGCAAATCGTTCCAAAAAGTGTGACAAACTAATGCAATTGGAAATTGAAACTGATGCAATAGAAACAAAACCATTACTGTAGCGTAATGAAACCATTACAATAGCTGTAAATAAATATTGCAATAGCATACATAACCGTTGCAATAAACTATATTGTAACAGTTTCCAACCATTGCAGTAAACTATATGGTAATGGTTTTCAACCGTTGCAGTTGAAATGAACACTTGCTGCTTCAGACAGAGGAAAAACCATTGCGATAGCTGGATCTATAGAAACGGTTTGGTCAACTGTTGCTATAGATCTATTGGCATGCGAGCGGATGTCACGATCGTTGAACTGTTCCAATACATCTATGGCAACGATTGACCTATCAATTGCAATGGTTTACCTGCTGTTGCCATAGGCCTATTTTCCAGTAGTGTATAACAGAGACATTCCCGAATGAACAGTTACTAGCAGTGACAATGGAGGAGACACCATGGTATGCTGATATTGCTAATTATTTAGCAAGCGGTATTGTACCTTATGAACTCTCTTCAATTCAAAAGAAAAAGTTCTTTCGCGATTGTCTGTTTTATTATGGGATGAACCTCTACTTTTTAAAATATGTATAGTTAACATGATCTGGAGGTGTATCCCTGAGAAAGATCAACCTTCTGTTTTGCAGGCTTGCCATGCTTCACCATATGGTGAATACTTTGGAGGGATTCAGACAGCAGCTAAGGTGTTGGAATCGGGTTTGTATTGGCCAACTCTGTTCAAGGATGCCCATGCTTGGGTGAAGAGATACGATAAGTGCCAAAAGATAGGCAACATATCTCGACGTCACGAGATGCCGATGACTACTATTCAAGAAGTGAAGGTATTTGACATGTAGGGGATTGACTTTATAGGGCCATTCATCAGTTAGTATAGTAACAAATACATACTGGTGGCAGTTGGCTATGTCTCCAAATGGGTTAAAGCGGTGGCTCTCCAAACCAATGATGCAAAGGGGGTGACAAGATTTCTAAAGAAAAGCATCTTCATACGTTTTGGCACCCCGAGAGCTATAATCAGAGATGGTGGAACCCATTTTTGCAATAGAGCATTTGCACGGTCATTGGAAAAGTATGGAGTTCGTCATAAGGTGACCACCCCTTATCACCTACAGTCAAGCGGGCAAGTTGAAGTGTCGAACCGAGAAATCAAAATTATCCTAACCAAGACAGTGAATGCCACAAGGACTGATTGGGTGAAGAAGTTGGATGATACATTATGGGCATACCGCAAAACATTTAAAACTCCAATTGGTATGTCACCATACAAGTTGGTGTTTGGAAAGTATGTCACCTTCCAGTAGAACTCGAGCATAAAGCCCTTTGGGCACTAGGACAGTTGAATTTGGATATGGAGACTGCAGGCACCAGTAGAGTCACTAGGTTACATGAACTCGAGGAATTCAGGTTCCATACATTTGAAAATGCAAGATTGTACAAAGAAAGAATGAAAATGATGCATGATAAGCATATTCTAGATCAGAACCTCAAACCTAGAGATCTAGTTTTATACAACTTGAGACTAAGATTATTTCTGGGTAAACTGAAGTCTCGATGGTCAGGACCCTTCAGACTAGTGCAAGTGTTCTGAAGTGAAGCTGTAGAACTTGAATTCGAAAATGGAACAAATAAGTTCAAAGTGAATGGGCAAAGGTTGAAACATTACCTTGGAATGGTCGAAGAAAAGGGGGATAGAGTGGTGATATCTTTGGAAGAGCCCCAATATATGAGTGAAGAGTAACAATGAAAGCCTGTGTCGTGTCACGACGTTAAATCAGGCGCTTCTTGGGAGACAACCCATGGTTTATTGTAAATCGTCGTTCCCCAATGTTAAATTAGGCGCTTTTTTGGAGGCAACCCATTATTTTTCTTTGTTCTTATTTTTTCTAGTTGATTTTAAGGTGCAGGAATGAAAGCATGCGTAGCGGAAGGACTCGGGGTGACAAAATTATCCCGAAGATAGGTAAAAATGTGAAAAAGCAAAAAAAACATTTTGGATGCCTAATACACAGCCGCAGATCTGACCGCGGATCGACCGCAGAGTTTGCAGATGTTCTGTCCGCGGCCGTGGATCTGACCGCGGATCCAGCCGCGGACCTTGCGCCATTCAGGTTTAATTTTTTTTTCTTTTCTTTTCTTTTCCCTTCTCCCCTTTTTAATTAGTTTTTTTAATTTAGCCCCCCTCCCACCGCATATGATACTTCTCCCCCCCCCCCTCCCAAAAAAAATGATATAACAAAAACAAAACCCTCCCCTCCCCCTTCCCCAATTCAGAAATAACGAAACCCTCCCCTATCTTCTCCCTATTTTTTTTAACTTCACTAAATATCCTCTCTTTCTCCCTCTTCTCTACTCAACCACTACCCAAGCTCCATTCTCACAAGATTCTCAAGTAAGTACATGCTTCTACTTTCTTCTTTTAGTTTTTTTTCGATTTGTTTTCATTCTTTTTCTCTTCTATTGTAAGTGTGAAAAAGTAGAAATATGAGTACTCTTATCTTTGTTGTATTTGTTGGTATATATGTTGGTATGTGAGGACATTAGAAATGGTTGGTTTGGGAAAATATTGTTGAGTGTGAAGAATGGAAGTAATTGTGTCTTTGGGTACATTGGAGGGCCTAAGCACATTATGTGTTTGTTGAATTGCCACAATGAGATTTTTAGTATAAATTGTGACCAATGGTGCGGGTGAAGTCTGCCTGTGGTTCACATATTTCGCCGATTATTGATAGTGGTGGTTGTAATTGTGTAGGTACTATGAGATCTTCAAAGAAGAGACGCACTACAGGTGCCTCATTAAGTGGTCATGGAGGCTCATCCCGAGCACGGGCACCAGCTAGTTCACCTCAGTTTGATCGCACCAGGTTTGTCTCCAGAGCTGCCCAAGACCGCTTCAGTTGGAAGGCTATTAGAAAGCATGTACCAGAAAGGGGAGTTGAGAGGGCTTCCCTCCAGACTGAGTGCCCCAATATGTATAGGAAATTGGTAAGGTGCAGGCTAGACATCTTCTTCGAAGAGTTGGAGGACGATAACTTGATGTATGTTAGGGAATTCTACGCCAAATGTTCTGAACATGAGGATCACATCTGCACTGTGCGACAAAAGAAGGTGAATGCCTCGATTGAAGCCATTAGGAGAGTGTATCTCTTGCCTGCATTTACAGGGGCGGTGGATTACTATGATACTTACAAGCGAGAACCCATAAATTGGTAATTGTTTTTCCAAACTATCTGTGTCCCAAACAAAGAGGTAGTGTGGGTTGTACCGGGATCGAAGAAGCACTTTGCCTCACTCACCTTTGAAGGAAAATGTTAGTTATACATTATCAATAGTCGGCTATTGTCGTCCCATAACACCACTGAGGTAAATGGTCCGAGAGTTGCTTTGATCTAGTGCTTTATGAATGACTACGATTTTGATGTGGCCAAGGTTATCCAATCTGAGATGTTCATCCGTTCAACACTGAGGAGGTATGGGTTCTTCTTCCCATCTCTGGTCACTAGATTGTGTCGGGTTGTGGGGGTGTCAGAGAACCCCACTATGGATGGAAAGGTGAAGAAAGAAACAAAGTTCCAGGCATCCAAAGTGACCATTGGGAAAGACACGGTGGCACCCGGTTCAACTGATAGTGATGATTCTGAGGCGTCAAAGGAGAGCGATGAAAAGCAAGAGGAAGTTGGGCCTTTTTCAACCCCACAGGAACAAGTTGGGTTGTCCACACCCCCACAGGAACAAGTAGCTGCGGTTGAAGGTTCATCTACAGTCAAATGGAGTACGCGGATGATAGCTTTAGGATAGGAAATGGCAAGGATGCGCATTTTCGTCACGAATTTAGGGACGAGAGTTTATGCCTTGACCACCCAAAATGCAAAGTCAGAGAAGAAAATCATGGGCTGGTTGTGTTCACTGGGGAGGGTGTCATCTAGATCCTGACACTGTCTCCGATCAACACTGATCTTCCAGGGAAGTTCCTTCACCTCAATTTACTTTATTTTGTTAGACATGGGGTTATGCCATCATTTTAAGTGTGAGGTGGGGGATACTTTATGGTATGTTGTATGTAGCATAGTTTTTTAGTTTATTTACATAAATCATTTTCGACTTGTCCCAACAATGGATATCATTCGACGGGTTTCTTATGGACTAAAGTTGACGAAAAAAAATACAAAAAGATTTTCTTTTCTAGTAGTGTATCAATTCCCCCTTGGTTTTTCTTTAAGCCGCGGTTCTTTTTCAAGGGTTTCATTTGAACTGGGTGTAGTTAGTTTTTTTTATTGTAGTAGGAACTTGTGGGCTATGGGCGAAAATAGGCATAGGATCTCGTAATGTTGGAATACCTTGAATATAGCAGGTACTTTAGTATGATGCTTAGGCTCAGTTGTCGACTCTTGTAAGAATGCCTTAAACTGTATGTTCTTAATTTGGCTAAGTAACCTAATTAGAGTGTTTGATGACCCAATCTAGAGTGATTCATGTGCCATGTATGTGTGAGGCTTGTTGTGTTCCGTGCATGACATTAGATGCCTAGAACTTGCCTTGTGTATCTGCAAAGCGAAATAGTATTCTTGTTTAGTCTGGGAAGTAATATAGGCATTTCTTTGTTGAACCATATATATACTTCATCCACCCATGTGTTATGTGTTGTAATTAACCTCGTTGAGTTTATAATCCTGTTTCTTTGGCAACACTACAAGCTTTATCCATTTGTTTGATTTAACCATATTTGAATCTTTTCACCTCTCATGAGCACTTAAATTGTATGAACTTTGTAAAAGTTAAAGTGTGGGGTGGTTGGTTTGACCTTTGAGTGGAGCTAGTGAAATAAGGGGAAAGGTGCACAGTTTTGCCAAAGTAAGAGCCACTTGAATTGAAAAAAATAAAAATATATATATATATATATAAATAGTTGGATTGTTGTGAAAAGTATTCCTTAATAAGTGGTGGCTCTTGATGTAATTGTACTTAAAAAAGAAGGGAGTTAATATATAGTGATGTGAAGGTGGACTCATGGTTTGACATAAGTGTGGAGTTTTAAATGTTAACGTATATGTATTAAAGTGCTTAGGGAGGTGTAGCCACCCGTACACTACGGGCAAGCCTATGGTACATCTTTTGTGGCATATGAATGTCATTTCTGAAGGTGAGTGAATTTTGTTTATATTGAAGTTCCTCAGTGTGTGTGCATGTTATTGATTGTGGAATGAGTCTGTTTTGTTGTGAGCAGGCACTTGATTCATGAAGGAGAGGTAAGTTTAGACCTCTGAGTTAGGGTAAGTAAGCCGGTTAAGAATATGGCGTGGCTCGTGGGAGTCAACTCTTGAGGTGTGGATGTTACACTAATGTACTCAATCTATGAGGAATATTCTTGGTGGGATGAGTCAGGGAAGTCACTTGGGGAAGATAGGCCTCTGTAGAGTGTGGTTTGATTGCTCGAGGACGAGCAAAGGTTTAAGTGTGGGGTGTTGATAGTAGATGATAATTATGCAATTTAGATACTATTTACACTTTAATTGGCTGCACTTTATCAATGTTTGAATGTAAAAGATAACAAAATACTCTAATTAAGAGTTTTACGTTTTGTAGGAGTTACTCCGAGCTAGGAGGAAGCTAAAGAGTGTTTTGGAGTCGATATGGAGCATGGAAGGCCAATCGGAGGATAGCATGGTCGAAAAGGAGAAAGAAGAGCAAGTACCAGCTCCGCGGTCAGATCCGCGGCCGTGAACAGAACAATTGTCAAATTCACAGTCTATCTTCGGTCCAATCCGCGGCCGCGGACGGGCAGACGGGAGCCAAGAAGCCAGGTCAATTATGTAATTTCCAAGGCATCTAACCTAAACCTATATGAAGCCTAATTCGTCCTAAAGAGAAAGATGTTTTTAGAGAGATTTTGAAGGCAAGAACATGGAAGAAAGACAGAGAATTTTCCTTAGAGTTTTATTCTTCTTCTTTGTAATTCTATTGATGATTATGACTTTATTTAGTGAATTTTTATCTCTTAGTATGAGTAGCTAAACCCGTCATCTAGGGTTGATGGAACCAATTGTTGGATGAAGTCTTGACTATGTTTTGATATAATTGAGCAGTTTTTACTCTATGATTGTTCAACTACGTATTTTCTTGTGATTAATTGAAAGGGCCCTTGATTAGTCATGTCTAGTTATCTTGTGTTGCTTTAGAAAGAACACTTGGTTAGATTGTTGTTGAATAACACCACTTTTGGGTAAGTTAAGAGATTAATTAATTGAATTTAAAAGCAGGGTTAGAGATAACGAAGCTTTGGTGGGATAATTTTGAGTTGCATAAATTGTTAGCTAGAGTAGTTCGAGAGAATGCTTCTAGTAAATTATCGTAATTGATCGAGAGATAATTGCGGTAACCTAGAACTCATATTTCTTATAGAGTGTTACTGTGAGATTATAGCTATTGTGTCCGAAATTAATCTGATAGTTGGGGAAATCAATAACCCTACACCATTCTACCATTGAATTCAACTTTAATCTAGATTATTGCTAGTTTTATTGTTCTTTTTCCGTAGTTAACTAAATTCTACTCATTATCCATCAAAAATATTGCATCCGAAAATTGTTTGAGCTTATCATAAGAATTGGTAAAAGTTATAGTAAATAGGTTAGTTACATGTGGGATTCGACTCCGGACTAAATCAGATTATATATTTGCAGTGACCGCTTAGTCCTTTTTATAAGGCATAGTTGGACGTGATCACCAACGCATGATGGGAAGTAGCCGATTGCTACTTTACTTCTAAACATTGCGTTTCTTCTACCAATATGTCATCGGAGACAAAAGGATCTAGTAAGGTCAGTTCAATATCGGACCTATCTGTGAGAAGCAATAATTATGGTGAAAATTTGCATTTGGGCCTGACTGTATATTTCTCCTTACAACAATAATAGTGTCCATTCTCACGGCGGATCTGAATTTTAGCATATGTGAGTCATTTCAGTAGTGGTCAAGCCGCTGTTTAAACAGAGAAATTTGAGAGTGCACATGTTGTGGAGAAATATTTACATAACTATGTGGAATTAGGACGGAGTAAAAGAGGGGTACCTTTATTAACGAAGCCATGTTAAGTTTCTGATCGTCCTAAATCCTGTAACAATTAAAATAGCATTCATTTATGCCATGAAACCAACCAAACACCATAGGTGTTGGCTTATGCTGGAGAGTGGTGGTTGTTGATACATGTTCTTGGCAAGGGACTTCCATCATTGGATCACGCCGGTGAGTTCCCACTAGAGCTTTGTTCAAAAGGAATCCTTCACTTCTCGAGTTGAATTATCGATAAATGCCTTGAGTATTTCTTGGTCCTTCATTAGAGAGCTCTCGATGAAAGCACCAATGAAGCAACCTAGATAACTCACCAAACAAACTGATTGTATTAAAATTGAATAGAATTATAATAACCATGTTTACCTTTAAAATAGATAACAGTTGAATTTATATGCGTTTTTTAAGGATATGTGGATTGATTCAACACAAATAATCAAGAACGATAGATAAATGAGTTAAATATAGAATGAATAACCAAACCAATTGTGATGTTACGTCCGGGGTCGGATTTAGGCTGAAAATTAATTTTACCCTCGATCGGACCCTTGGGTTCGAAGCCAAATGTATATAAAGAACAACAATAAAATAAAAACTTTTCAATAGCTAGAAAGTAGAAAAAAAATTTATATTGCCTTGGTTTGCGTGTTAGCTTCCCCTTTATATAGTAGGAGAGTTTCATCCCTAGTACAATTCCAAAAAAGGTAAAAATCCTCCTTTCTCATTAATTATTGATCTGTTACCGACATCGGGAGAGATCTGCGCCGTGATATCCGGTTGGGTGTGAATATCACGGTCCTCTGTTAGTTGTGTGCAGATATTTTCCATGTTTTTTGAGGTCTCGGAGTTTGTTCTAGGTTCGGGGAGTATTGTCTCATCATGTCTAATGGTGAGCATGCCATTTGGGCCTCGATCGCAGCTTCGATTTCGATCTCATATATTCATACTCTTACCTCATTTGATTCACCGGGAAATCAGGGTGTGCGTTAACCTCGGTTTCACCAGTATACAAACCAAATAGCAATAGAATAACAGAAACAGTACTCAGGGAAATAGGAAGGAGATGAGAAGAGAATTACATAGAAGAGATAGATGAGAGAGTATAAACTCAATGCAATGATAGCCTAGCCTACCGTTTACCTTGAAAATGGTAACTACAATTATTATTTATTTTATGAATCTAAAAATATGTGATTTATTTTAATACTAGTTATTAGGTAGTAGATATTAGTTATAAGTAAAGAAAATAAGAAATGCAAACCAACAGGGTCACACGGCCGGGCCTCGAACTGGCTGGAGCAGAGCCTCGAGGTCTAGATGAAGCTTATAGAAACGAACAATTGATGAAGAATTAATGGTAATGAGGGCCTCAAAGGTGGCCTTTTGCGGTTAGTAATAAGCAATAAATGAAAAACAATAAATGAATAATGGATGAATAATGAAAGAATAAAAAATAAATGTGAAGAACAATTGTGTTAGCAAATAGCAGAAAATAGTATTGCATTCAATGTGAGTGTATTCAACGATTATCCGAGCGCGCTTACAAGATGATAAGGATCCCCCTTTTATAGGAGGGTGAATCCCAACACAGTACATGGCTAATAAATGATGAAACAATGCTACCAATACAGCTATATAATAGCTCAGTACAGATTTGCACTATTCTTGCAGACTCTGTCAGTCCTTATTGTGTGCTCTCGGGGTTTTACGCCTTTCCATAACGGACATCGATTTTCATACTACCTCGAGGTACACCATGGTGAGTCTTCGACGTACTCTGCCGAGGCGAGCACTTCGAGGACAGGCCGCGGACCGTGTTTTGATCCCAATGAGGCCAGGCTTGAACTGCCACAAAAGCCTCAAATCGGTCTTCCCTGATTTTGACCGTATATAGATAGTCCTCGCATTTCTTAGAATAGAATGATATGAAGCGACTTTGACCTCGATTTCCTCGAGCTTTCCATGATGATGTCATGCTTGTGTATAAGCTTTCGGGGTGACTGAAACATCCCATTGGTTCATCTCCCTAGAAGTATTGAATATATTGTCGGTTCATTTTCCCAAAAGCGGTGATTGTACCGCCGATCCGTTTCCCCAAAAGCATTGATTGCGTCGTTGACACGTTTCCCCAAAGGCATTGATTGCACCATCGGTTACATTACTGTCTCTCTATAGATGGAGGATTGCTTGAACCAAGACTTCACTCAGTCCTTCTTCAACAGCCTTTAGCCCTTTTCTTCTCTTCATCCTCATCCAAACTCCTATTTCTATGGTTCAAAACCGTGACCGTAAGCTCACACGGCAGCAGTTTTGTTAGTTATGCCATGGTTCTTTTTAGAGCCTTTCCCCATTGAGTGGGATTATACTGGGTTGTTGTTGTTGTTGCTGTTGTTGTTCCGAAATAATGAGAGAGAGGACTCAAATTCTTCCCGCATCAGAAGATATGTGGATTGTAAACCGCTGCTCATCTCTCTTAACTTCAACCTGGTGTGGTGCTTCACTCATTTTGCCTTCCATGGAGTAAGGTGGAGATATATACTAACTTTTACATCCCATACCGGTGAAATGTCTCAAGATGTGGCTTCACAATAGTAGTGCTGACGAAACCCATACTCGCCAAGTATTTCACCAGGCCACAATTTTCAATGCTTTCTAAGAGCTTTTCTCTTTAATATGCTATAGCCTCTTCCTCGTCTATTGCTTCCTTGGAGGAGGTCCTCGAAGACAATGCTCTGAAGATCAAAATGGGGTCCCCGAGGAAACTGTTCTCGAAGAGCCGTTCCCAAGGATACACCCTCGGAAGTAGATTAGGCTTTTTAGTTGTTGTTTTTGCTTCTTTATTTCTATGTAAGGACCCTTCGTGGGTCTTTCTAATCGTCTTTATTAATATAAGAGTTTCTTTGTTTTGCCTTCAATTTTGGTTGAACTCCGTTTCGCCTTTGTTTGTGAGAAATCCAAGTGTATGACTTTACCGATTGGTCTCAATACTGGAATCGGTCATAATAACCCTTAGGTTTTTAATTGGTTAACATGACATTCCTTGGAGCTCTCTGCTATCCCTTAGACTAATACTGGATTGATTTGATGCGAACTTACGTCATCGGGGGGCTTCTAGGCCCGAATTGAGTGAGAGCAGGGTCTCGATTTTTTTAATTAGGCCTTGCTAATAATCCTCGAGTGGTAAGCTCCTCGAACTAAAGTATCTTTTAGATTTCTCAACCGGGGGGCATTTGCTTGATCATCCGAAAATAAAGACAGCCCTTAGGCTTTACAAATATTCCCCGAGCGAGAGTTTGCTCGAACTTGGGCAGCCCGCAATTTGAGCGAAAATCTATTCAAACTTAGAGTAAAGATAGCTCTGAGGCCTTATAAATGGTCCCTGAGTGAGAACCTGCTCGAACTTGGGTAGCCCATGGGCTAAATAATCGAGTGAGTGTTCGCTCGAACTTGAGAGAAAAAGTAGCCCTAAGGCTTTATAAATAGTCCCCGAGCGAGAACTGGCTCGAACTCGGGTAGCCCAGAGGCTAAATAATCGAGTGAGCATTCGCTCGAACTCGAGAGAAAGAGTGGCCCTGAGGCTTTATAAATAGTCCCCAAGTGAGAATTGGCTCGAACTCGGGTAGACCGGGGGATAAATAATCGAGTGAGCGTTCACTCAAACTTGAGAGAAAGAGTGGCCCTAAGGCTTATAAATAGTCCCCGAGTAAGAACTGGCTCAAACTCGGGTAGCCCGGGGGCTAGATAATCGAGTGAGCATTCGCTCGACTCGAGAGAAAGAGTGGCCCTGAGGCTTTATAAATAGTCCCCGAGCGAGAACTGGCTAGATTTCAGGTAGCCCGGGGGCTAAATAATCAAGCAAATGACTGCTCGAGCCAAACTCGTAGATTGTTCTCAATAATTTCTGACAATTCGATTCCTGATGCTTTGGTTCTGATGCCAACATCATGATGTAAGAGGTTGAAGCGACTAAAGGGTTCCTTCAACACGACTCTCAAAATCAGTAATTGTGGGCGGCCAACGGTCGGCCTTCTGGCTTCCTCAGCACGTTCAAAAAATTTTTTATAAATAGGCAAAATCTTACAACTTTGCCGATATTACTCCCTTAGTGCTTCTGAGATTTCATTTAGCCCCTTTCAATTTCCTTAAACTCTCCCTTTTCTTTTCTAACAATATTTTCCATTTTTCGGATCTTTCGCTTTAGAAATAGCGAAGACCTCTAAAGTTGTTCCTCAAAAGGAAAAAGCTCCATCATTTTCTCGAACGACCAAAGGTAAACCGATAGTTCCTCCTAGTATCGAGGAGTGTAATCCCAGTCCTTGTGACACATCTTCTGATTTCCATGTCGAAAACCCATCCTCTATTTCGGGATGATGCAAACCCATGTCTCGATATGTTAGTTTAATAACTGAAATCGAGAAGTTGAAGGCTGACTGCCATTGTGGGAAGGTGGTGCAACTAGAGATTCCTTCACGAGGAGAAGACATAACCAAGCACAAGGCCGGTTTCCTTAGTGTATACACATATCCTTTCACCTTATGCCCGATAGAAGCCTCTTCACCATTGATAGATCCAGTGATCCTTGATTTCTGTAGCCAATATCAGGTGACACTTGGACAAATTTACCCATCATTCTGGCGTATTGTTTATATGATTAGGTATTTTTCAAACATGGTTGGGGATGCCTTTTTCCCTCGACCATATAGCCCCTGACTTTATCGAGGTGGCCTGATTAAGCTGAAATGTCGATCCTCGAAGGCCTTTTTGCTAGCATCAACGAAGATAAAGACTGAGGATGGATGAGCTGCTTCGTCAGAGTCAGGACCCAGGACCTGATCTCTACTGAGAGAATGCCATTCCATGAGGAATGGAATATGAGTAAAACATGTTTCGCTTAATCTAATATCTTTTCTTGCCCTTTCAATTAACCTCTTTTGATGATACAGCCGCCAAGTGGTACCGCGGTGCCGTCGAGGATCTCCCAGGATGGATCCAATGACTCGATTCGTCTGCCGTATGCTAAGCGCGTGTGGTGCGATCTGGCTAAGGCCCATTGGGAGGCCAAAAATCATGGTGAGTTTTATCTCTGTTCATACTTGAGCTCTATAGAGAAGGTATCTCTCGCTAGTATTCTCATCCTTTGTGCTTATACAAGCCTTGGAGAGGCCGTTTTGATGAGGGAACCCCCGCCTGGGGAAGCAGATATCCCGAAGCTTGCTAAGGAGAAAAAGAGAAAGAAAAAATCACCGGTCGAGTCCCCGAAGCCAAAAAAAGCTAAAGTTCAAAAGCTCGAGACCATTTCAATGGCCTCAACTCGGGAGGCGACCGAAAGTCTTTGTGTCGAGGGTGAAGAGAGTGATGACTGCCCGCTGATACTCAGGGGGAGAAGAAGTGATGTTGCCTCGAAGTATACTGATCCGAAGTCAGCTGAGCTGGAGGCTGCTGGAATAGAGGTCGTAGAGGTAGTCCCGACCCGAACTGGGGGGCTAGACGAAATCCCCAGGCCGACCATCAACCAAAACACATCGGGTGCCGAGGGGCATCTAATTGATGAATGCGAAGAAACTAGCAATGAATACCCTCGTAGGAGAGAGAGGTCCCCTATCGACCCAATCGAGGTGATCAACGTAGATGAGCCTCTATCGGGCCTATCATTCTCTCCTAGGCAAATACGGGATGCCTAAGATATGAAAACTCCTGTTGCGGTGGCATCCCTCGAAGAGAATAGTATGTTTGAAGGATTTTTTGTAGGGGTTGAGGAAGGCCCCGATATCGACGCCTAGTTGATCTATAAAGAAGTTGAGAAGCTTCGGCAACAGGTAATATTGATTTGACCGCTGTATATTGAGTTTCGATTCTTGCTTTTCTGACTCCCTTTTTTTGTGTTTTCAGGCCTTCAATCTCTCCAACTAAGCCTTTTCCAAGTCACAAGCAGTGTTGGCTCGTTGTGAGGACGAATTTAGGAAGCTTGTTTCTAAATTGGACGAACACAAGGCCCTTCATGCCCAAAAGGAGGGGGGGAGCTAGGTAATCTTCGAGCTCATTTGGAGAGGATATCTTGAGAGCAGGATGGTCTCGATGAGAAGTAATACGACCTTCGCGGGCTTATTTTTGTGCTTAAGTAATTTGAGCGTTTGATACCTTAATTTGGCTTTTTTCAGCTCAAGCAAAAAAATGACCTAATGCGGGAAGAGCTTAGAGTGAGAGATACCGAAATTCTTGGGCTGAAGCAGCGCTTAAATGAGTTGTCTTTCGATAAAGAAACTCTTCGAGAGAAGCTGACCTCGGTTGAGTGCCAACTTCAAGGGGCGAGGGAAGAGAGCCATGAGTTCAAAGATCTCCATGCCGAATCAGTTGCTGAGCTATCTACAGCTAAGTCTGAAGCCACTGCGCTCATGTCCTCGTACACAAAAGATGCTACTACTGCAAATGCTTGAGCTAGGAAGGTATCCGAAGAGGCCGAGCTTAAACTCTCTCTAGCATTGGAACATGCCTGATTAAGATCTCGGAGACAGGCTCTCGAGGTTGTATATATAGGGGACATCAATTTGTCTGCCGAGATTGAGAGGGTGAAGGCCCTAGAGGAAGAATCGGCAACTTTGCTTTCTCCTGAGGATGGTTCAGCCAGTGGTTCGACCAGCGGCTCTGAGGATGATGAAGATGAAAATGAAGTCCCCAAGGGGGAGAAGGTCGTCGATGACCCGGGGGTCGAGGACTAGGTCGTTGAAAGCACAACTTCCGAGGGAGCTCCGTCTGGTCAAGTAACCCCGATGGTAGATTAGGTTTTCATTCATTTCCCTTTTTGTGTAAGGGTTCCAGGCGCAAGCCTTGTAGATATGTCTTCGTGAAACTTTATCATATATATATATATATATATATATGTGTGTGTGTGTGTGTGTGTGTGTGTGGATTTTTGCCTTTTGTCATTTCTTGTTTTTCCTTTGCCTTTTTGGAATAAATCTCGATGTTTGTTGATAACCAGTTCAGTGTTCGATCCTCGAGTCACATTTTGACTCGGACTCATTGACCCTTAGTTTTTCAACATATTGGCCCTTAGGCTCTTACACATTGTCCCTTAGGCTCTTTAGGCTGGCCCTTAGGCTCTTACGCATTGGCCCTTAGGCTTTTTAAAAAAAATTTGGTCGATGCAACCTATAATATAGCTATAGTTTTTCCCTTATTTTGGCTAAAGATTTTTGAAGTTTTGATTATGCCTTGTCATGTTTTATGTTCGTCCGACTCTTCGATGGCTCAAACGAGAACCTCGATTATGAGTCGATATGTGACGATAGCTGAGTACCTCAGAAGGCTCACTCGAAGGTTTAGTTTTCAAAACCTTTTTATCAAAGGCTGATTATTTTCGAAGCCTTTTTATTGTTCGGAGCTGATGTTATCGAATCTCTTTTGCTTATGCCGAGGGTATCCTGATTAACCGGTTCTTTTCGAAGTGTTTTCGAAGTATTTGGAGGCCTTTAGTTTTATGGCGGTAGTCGAACGTCTTCGAGCCGCTTAGTTTGGCCGGAGCCTTTTGATACGACCGTAGTCGATAGTCCCCGGGTGGGATGACCTCGACGTCTATACCGAGGGTATGCCTTTTAGGGGTCTTACAAGTTCGATATATAGCCTCGGTCTTAATATCGGGGTTATGCATTTTTAAGGTCTTATAAGTCTTGTCATGCCTCATTGAGGTCTTACAGATTTGGTGTTGCCTCATTGAGGTATTACGAGCTCGAAATTGCCTTATTGAGGTCTTACGAATTCGAGTTTTCAATGGTTGATGAGCTGACTATCGATGACAGTCCCCAAGTGTTCGAGGAATTTTGGCCCTTGAGCCGTTTTACGTGAAAACATTGAATTTCTTTGAGTGTTTTGATAAGCAAAGAGGTTTCCTCAATTATTTGATATATGCATACATGTTTTTTGCCTTCAGAGGCCCCGGTTATTCTACATAGACATGGTTCATTCGACCGTTTGGCCCAATACATCGTTCTACTATCGGGGTCCTCCTTGGCATGGTTTGAGTTCTTTGAAGAGGCGACCTCCCGGGGTGACCCCCCCAGTATTTGAGGTTGATCGAAGGGAAGCCTCAAATACTTGATGAGTTCTCATTAGGTAGCATATAGGTGTTGCCTCGTTAAAAACCTCGCCAGTAAAACCCGTTCGGGATAAAATCCGATCTAAGGGAAAAAAGTGGAACGCATGCTTTAAAACCTAAGGTCTTCGAGCTGGAGGGTGCTTCAATTCCTCTTAATCGGACACCTGCAATAAGTTAGTACAAAATATAAATGAAGAGGGAGAAAGTTGTACCTTAGCATCGATAGCGTTAGAGCTTCGGTCCATTTTTTATTGCTTGCTCCGAGGACACGGCACAGTCCTTTATTTACTAATTCGAGTGAAACCGAGAATGTAGGTTGTGGTTGCTATTTGTCTGTTTGCTTGTCTTTTGGATTCGTTGATATGGAGGGCATAGATGTCGGCGCTGCGTCGTATACTGCGAACATCTTTCTCGCTGTGTGTTGCTCCTCGTACACAGCTTTTACTCCATCCTTGGTTGGAAATTTCATCATTTGATGAAGGGTTGAGGGTACTGCCCTCATACTGTGTATCCATGGTCTTCCAAGTAAGGCATTATATCTCATGTCACCTTCGATGACATGAAACTTGGTATCTTGGATTGTTCCGGCTACGTTGACCGGGAGGATGATTTCCCCTTTTGCTGTTTCGCTAGCCATGTTGAATCCATTGAGGACTCGAGAGGCGGTTACGATCTAATCGATCAGTCCGAGTTTCTCCACCACCCTCGACCTGATTATGCTAGCCGAGCTACCTGGATCCATGAGCACACGTTTAATCTGAATTTTATTCAAAAGAAAAGAACTTACCAGTGCGTCATTGTGAGGCTGAGACAAGGTCTCGTTGTCTTTTTCGCTGAACGTAAGAGCATCGACCCCTCCAATGATCATGTGGATGACATATTATGGTTCTTCTGGTTCGTTTTTTCTGTTTGCCTCTCTTTCCCAAAATTAGTTTTTAGCTCGGTCGCTGAGGAATTCTCGAAGGTGCCCCTCGCTGATCAGTCAGGCTACTTCCTCTCGAAGCTGTCTACAGTCCTCGGTCCTATGATGGTGAGTGCCGTGATATTGATACACCAAGTTAGGGTTCCTCTGTGAAGGGTCTGATAGTACCGGTTTTGGCCACCTAACATCTTTGATTTTCCCTATGGCCGATACGATGCCTGAGACATCGACGTTAAAGTTGTATTTAGATAACCGGGGTGCCTCTACAGGCCCAGTATGCCTATCGAACCCGGCTTTACTCATGAGTCCCCAAGTGGGATGACCCCGATATGCCCTTCGATTACCTCGAGGCATATGACGCCTTGGTGCGTTTCTTCGATCTTCTGTATATGGCTAGTATATTTCTTTGTTTGATCTTGGCTCCCTTTCTGTAAACCTCTACTCCTTTGTAAAGAGCCTGCTGGGATATACTGAGCCCAAAGGGGCTCCTAGTCGGTCGTCTTCGACCCTGATCTTTGATCGGTACTTGTTGTGCACATCCACCCAGGTCACGGCGGGATATTCGATCAAATTTTGCTTTAACTACCTTGAAGCTACCGAGCTTCGTTCGTTCAAGCTTTGAGTAAAGGCTTGTACTGCCCTGTTGTCGGAGACCAGTGGTAATTCCATTCGCTCCATCTGAAATCGAGATACGAATTCCCTTAGCATCTCGTTCTCTCTCTATTTGATTTTGAAGACATCGGATTTCCTAGTAGCGACCTTGATGGAACCAGCGTGTTCCCTCACAAAAGAATCCGCCAACATGGCAAATGAGTCTATTGAATTCGGGGGTAGGCTATGATACCACATCATAGCCCCTTTTGACAGTGTTTCTCCAAATTTCTTCAATAGGACAGACTCTATCTCGTCACCTTTTACCGCAAAAGTGTAAGCTGTGATGTGTTCATTGGGGTTCGTAGTCCCGTTATACTTCAGGACATCAGGCATTCTGAATTTCTTCAAGATGGGCTTCAGAGCTGTACTTGATGGGAATGGCCTCTGTACGAACTTCTTTGAATCTGCTCCCTTCAGAATCGGGGGTGCCTCGGGGATCTGATCGACCCTCGAGTTATAAATCTCCATTTTTTTATCGTTATCTTTTATCCTCTTTTCTCCTGATTCGATTCTTTTGGTGAGATCCTCGAGCATCTTCATAATAACGGGGTCTGGTGCTGACCCGTTATTGCTCGATCTCTCTGGTACCTGTTCAACTCGAGGAGCCGTTTCCGGTGCCACTGTGTTTGGGGTATTTTGTTGACTTTGCAGCTGAGCAATAGCCACTTGTTGTGCTTGCAACATTTCAAAAATGACTTGGAGGCTGACTCCTCTTTCTTCCACTCCTCGTGTTTCTTAGCCTCCAGCCTGGTCTTCCCTGCGTCCGTTCCTTACAAGGTCTGCGCCTGCTTCCATGTTTAGAACATTGTGGGAGCTGATATCAACTGGCTCCACGTTTGGTACTCCCTTAGGGTTTACATGTGGTACACCTAGCCCCATGCCGCTATTTTCTCCATGTTCTTCCCTGTTGTGAAGAGGTGTATTTTCCGTGCTAGACATGATTAAGCCTGAAATCAAAGAATCTTTGACAAGAAAAGTGTGAAGAGTAACGTGTGTTATCAGAAAACTAGCACCAAACACAATCACTATTATTTTTAGCCCTATGGTGGGCGCCAAACTGTTTACCTTGAAAATGGTAACTACAATTATTATTTATTTTATGGTTCTAAAATACGTGATTTATTTTAATACTAGTTGTTAGGCACTAGATGTTACGTGTAAGTAATGAAAATAAGAAATGCAAACCAACATGGTCACACGGTCGGGCCTCGAGCTGGCTGGAGCAGAGCCTTGAGGTCTAGATGGAGCTAATAGCAACGAACAATTGATGAAAAATTAATGATAATGAGGGCCTCAAAGGTGGCCTTTTGCGGTTAGTAATAAGCAATAAATCAAGAACAATAAACGAACAATGGAGGAACGATGAAAGAATAAACGATAAATGTGAAGAACAATTGTGTTAGCAAAGAGCAGAAAATAGTATTGCAGTCAATATGAGTGTATTCAATGATTATCCGAGCGCGCTTAAGATGATAAGGATCCCCTTTTATAGGAGGGATGAATCCCAACATAGTACATGACTAATAAATGATGAAGAAATGCTACTAATACAGCTGTATAACGGCTCAGTACAGATTTGTACTATTCTTGCAGACTCTGCTAGTCCTCATTGTGTGCCCTCGGGGGTTTCTCACCTTTCCATAACGGACATCGATTTTCATACTACCTCGAGGTACACCATGGAGTCTTCGACGTACTCTGCCGAGACGAGCGCTTCGAGGACGGGCCGTGGACCATGTTTTGATCCCAACGAGGCCGGGCTTGAACTGCCACGGAAGCCTCAAATCGGTCAATATTGATTTTGACCGTATACACCTACTACATTTGCTATTAGCAATTTATACTATCATATGCATCCCCCATGCTCTACCTTCACGTTTTTCATCAACTAGCTCCAATAACGAAATCTGTTAATCCCTTGGATGGGATCCTCAATTCCTCATGCGTTTGCTCCTTCTCACAGCTTCAACGTCTTTGATTGAACATGGAATATGCGCTATGGTTGGGCATATGCATCTACATAGGGACTGTTAATGATGACGTAGGGGAAAGAAAGGTCCAAAAAGAAGAACCCACTTCTTTCTTTCTGTCACTAATCTGAATAGTACAGTAATGTCATTTATCTCTAGTCGTATTTCTTCTCAGATGACCGACCCAGTAAAAAAATAAAATAATACACACACGCCCTCCAACAGAGAAAAAGGAGAAATCCTCCCCTGTATTTGCTCCTCTTTTCTTCTTTTTCTATCTATTATTGCTTCTATCACTTTTCATATCCCCAGCGGACGACCTTAGAGTTCGGCGTATGTTCACTGATTAATAGACACTATTTTCAGGTGCCTAACTAAAAACCCCAGCTTAATCAATATCTTCTCTCTCTCTTTCTTTTTGTAAATTAAGAAGAAGAAGGGTCATTTTTTCTATTGGACAAATTTTCAAGCACCATAGTTCCTGAAAAATTATGGCAGTGGTTGAGAATGCTGATACGAGCGTTGTTGGCTCATCGATTGGGACTGACGGGAATCTTGGAAACGGCGTCAGTGTCGATCATCTGTCAGCAAACAAGAACGAGAACGGTGTGACAAGGTCAACGATACAGAGCGATGAGAATTTCAATACGATCACTACAGTGGCTCATCATAAACTGAACGGTGTAGATTTAAGAAGAAATGGAGGAGGAGAGGAGTTTAGGAGGGAAAAAGTTAGGGATTTTGAGGAAATGCTTTCCAAATTGAAATTGAATCCCATGGCTAAAGAGTTTGTGCCCCCTTCACACACTAACACCAATCACATACTGATGCCTTTACCACCCCGTGCCAGCGGTGGGCAATTTGGTTATGATCCCAGTAATTTTCTAGTTCAGAGTAGCCCCAGATTTGCCAATGGAAATTTTAACAGAAGGGTATCAATCCGATTACTGTTCTCCAGTTTTAATTTTGTTCCTTTGCGGGGTTTTACTTATTTGTATAACATGTAACATGATAAACTGTTGTATAGTTTTAACAACTTCGTGTGCATTACCAATGTATAATTATTTACACCGTCTTATCAAGTTGACCTGCAACAACTGGTAATTATTTGTAGCTAGCTTGCTATGGTAATTGTTGTATAGTTTTCTTTTGATAGGTTAGGTAATTGTATAGTTTTAACAATTGGCTTTTACTTTCTGTCCCTTGGAAGTTTGTAATTGTTTGGACATCAGAAGAATTCAGTACACTGTACGTTTATATAAGTTAATTTGTGTAATCAATGCATTTTACCTCATTATTGCAGTTTACTTGCTATATTTTCAGGTTATCAACTTATCCTTAAAATTTATGGTTATCAATAGTTGGCTTTAAAATGATCCAATAGCTTAAAAGATTATTGCACTATCAGTGTGTAAAGGTGAAAGTCTTTTCTTTTTCTACTTGGTCTTGTCTTTGCTATTATGCATGAATATAAAATTAGGAGGGTTTAGCCATTGTAGCATTAAGATGGAGGGTTTTGTGGTTCTCTCTTTCTCTCTCTCTCTCTCTCTCTCTCCTTCCTAATCACGTTTTCTTTGTAGTAGATTGTAGTTCATGAGTCCTAGCTAATGATTTGAGTTTGAAATGCTGTGTACAGAAGAAGAATGGCTATGGTTCTGCTAGGAGAAAAACGAATACTCGAACAAGCATGGCCCAACAAGAAGAGGTTATAAGGAGGACAGTTTATGTATCTGACATTGATCATCAGGTATCAAAGAGATGTCCTTGGTATTTTGTTGTTGCTAATTATTATTGGTTTATCTCATTATCATTTTACTTATTGGCATTATGTTCTTCTTTGTGTAGGTGACTGAAGAGCAACTTGCAACACTCTTTCTTAGTTGTGGACGTGTGAGTGTCTTTCCTTTTGGTCATGCTGCCATACTCATTCATGGTTATCATCGACCTTTTTACTCACACTGCTTCAATACTCATCATGGTTAATGTCGGCTTTTTCCGCTACACTAATGTAATTTTTTGTTTATCTGGCCGGCCTTACTGTTCTGAAGGTTGTTGACTGTCGTATATGTGGTGACCCAAATTCTGTACTTCGTTTTGGCTTCATTGAGTTCACAGAGGAAGGTAGGTTGAACCGTGATTTTTTTCTGTTTTCACCATATTCTAGTTAAACTCTTGTATTTAAGCGGAGAAAGGTAGAGGAGCCGGCCCATCATCAACCGAGTTTCGAACCAGGCGCTAGCTTAGCCCATAGGAATTTTTGGTTATAAACAAAAAGAAAAAAAAAGAGAGTTCTTGTTGTCTAACTTCATGTTGTCCCAAATATGGTCTGCAGACAGTGCGAGGAATGCTTTGACTCTTGCAGGAACTATGCTTGGGTATTACCCTGTGAGAGTTCTTCCCTCCAAAACTGCAATTGCACCTGTTAATCCGACTTTTCTTCCAAGGGTGAGGAATTGTCTAAACCTGTGACATTTACCTTCTGTAACATTGCCTTTAGGGTCAGTAGTTGCAAAATTGAATGTTGCTGCTACTAAAGATTTCACTTGCGATTCTGATATTCAGTCTGAAGATGAAAGGGAGATGTGTGCAAGAACTATTTACTGTACAAACATTGATAATAAGGTAGTTTTCTTGTTATTGTCTTAACTTCACATGGTTGATTAGCCTCTATATGAAAATGGTTTTGACTTGAAAATCTGTATGATCTGTGAAGCAGGTTACTCAAGCAGATGTCAAGCTCTTCTTTGAATCCACTTGTGGAGAGGTTTGTAGCTGCTCATTAAACAAATCTGAAAGTGCTGGTCCTACCCAAAGTACTAACTCTATGTTATGGAACTTCTTCTCTATTATAGGTTCAGCGCTTGCGGTTGCTTGGTGACCATCATCATCCGACTCGTGTAGCTTTTGTTGAGTTTGTCATGGTAACTTCCATGGGCTTCTGACTTGTAATGTGTTCTGATATATCCTTGTGCAGTGGACCTTTGCTTCGTTCGATTCTTGAGAACTACTAAAACCAATTGCTTTGAATGTCTTGATTTTGCAATGCTTGCATTTGGCTGATATTTTGTTCAAAACACGTTTTACTGTTTACTCTTTGTGCTTGTGTGTTAGCAGAAAGGATTCTGATTATGGGGTTCTTTTGCAGTCAGAAAGTGTAGAACACCAGCTTGGGTACCTATTTTGGGTAAATTATGATTGGGCAAGTTGAATTGTTTTGGGTGACGTTTCACCCCTCAGAGTTCTTAATAGTATTCAGTATTCACATAGAATATTTATCTTTACCACCAGTAATCAATCCTGACTTTCTTAGTAAAAAGCATGATGTAGTTAAGCTCTGCAATGTAATCTTTGACTATATTTGAACATTTTTGTTATGAACAAAGGTTATCATCAGCCATTCAGTTGTCACCATTCTGGAAACTGCTTTGCTTGCGTTTCCTTTTTGGGATAGGCTAGTGTGCTTTCTATTTAGTGCTTAGTTTTGTTTTAGGGTAGTAGTGTTGTAGAGTGAACAACATATCCAGGACTATGGATAGCCGCCTGCAGTTATTATGCTCAGTTGAGGTATATATGCTTGTTGATCGAGTCTAAGTTGCTCGTACACGGGTGCGGGTGTCCCACACGAGTGCGGATCTAGAGGTCGTATTCTTCGAGATGTAAATTTTAAGATTCGGGGAACGGATCCTAGTATGGATATGAGTGCGGGGATCCGGCTAAAAATAAATCAAAAAAAAGATAAAAATAAAAAATTATCTCTAAACTATGAGAAGTTTTGTGGAATACTAATATATAACTTGTAAAGTGTGGATTTCTTTTTTATTCTCAAGTTAGATAAGTAAAGGATTGATTTCACAGATAAGATATGCTATTTTCTTCAAATTTACCCTAGTTCTGGTCCTGATTTCGGGAATCATATTGTATATCGTCTAGAATTTTTTCGTCCGTCGTGGTCAAAGTACCCAAAATTATTTGACCAAATCCGGTACGGATCCCATACCCACACCCATACTAGTGTCGTGTCAACACGGGTGCGGCCCCTAAACCGCCATGTCAGAGCAACTTAGGATTGAGTAAATGTTGGAAAGGGAATACTTTTAATTCCTCGGCGAGCAGATGAAAATGGAAGAGGATCTTGAGGGGTAGGGGAGGGGTTGAGAGTGTAAGTACAAGCATTTCTTTTGGCCAAATTTTCCACCTGTCTTTGGAGGAGAAGAAATAGATTATATGTTAAATCCTAGTGACGGCCATTTTCGCTGAAGAATGGGAGATGAGGGGTATGTTTGGCATAGTGTAGGAAATTCTTTATGGAAACTGTTCTCTGTGAAAAATGATTTATTTTGAGAAATCACTTTCTAGATGGTTGGGTTGGATACAAAGTAGGTAACATATAGTAATCTTATAAGGTGAAAGAGAAAATACAAGGATAGTGTTTCAGTGATTATTTTGAGTATTCAAGGTTTACAACAGTGCTTAAGTGTTGTTTATTGGTTTAAGTAAAGCACCCAAGGAATGAAAGGAACCACAGATGTTTTGATGGAATTTCAACTCCGACACACACTTTGAAGGCTATCTGTTTAACCAACATATACAACCGGTGTACTCTTACCCCTGTAAATTGCCCAATTAATTTTTTGGATTTTGTTAGCTCCTGAAACTTAGCTTAGCAACCATCGTACTGGAGCTAACACTATTGCTTTTGTATCTAATCTGCATCTACTTGATGCCTTTCAATGATATCTTTCTTACTTCATTGGAAAAAAAAAAAAAAAGTAAAGCACTCAAGGATGTGGCCTAGTGGTCAATGAACTGGGAAGATAACCATGAGGTCTCGGGTTCAAATCTCAGAGTTGGCAAACAATACTAAAATATTTCTCCCCTTCTAACTTAGCCTTGGTGGACAGGGTTACCTTATATTTGTGCTAGTGGGAGGTAGCAAATACCCAATAGAATAGTTGAGGTGCGGGCAAGCTGGCCGGACACAACCGTCATAAAAAAGAAGTGTTGATTAAAGTAAAGTGATGGAGAAAGAGTTGGGATATCGGTTAAGGAAAATGATATTTCCCCTTTTGATGGAAAAGAGTTTCCTTGAATAGCACAATTTCAACAGTTAAAATTACCCTAACTATGAAAAAGTCTTGCCTTGTATTGGCGTCTTGGACATTAATTACCTTTAGGGTGTCATTTTGATGGCAAGCTGTAACAGCCTGTACTATGTCAATCTGTATCTCTTGACCACTTAACTGAAGTCATGGAAGGGCTGCATACTTGGCAGTGCTTTTAAACTTCGCAAAAAACTATATAAGCTTTTTAACTTAGCAAAAAGTAGATAATACTTGCTACCTGAGCAAACTACCTGAGAATAACACTTTCTGAATTTGGAAATGATAAAATTTTCCTTCTCTTAACATGCTCTTCTTTGCTATTTTTATGTTCTTCATCCAGCAGTATTTCAGCAGACTCTTCAGCTTAGTTAATGACAGATCGCACATTAATGGTGTTTCTTGTTTGCTTATGTAATATTTTTTATACGTATTTCGTATGATATTAGTGTGCATAGACATTTTTCTTCTGTGATATCAAGGGCTGGTCTTAAGTATCTGAAGATTTCCCATGATCTTGTGTAACATTTTGTGTGGGATTTCAGGCTAGAAATATTTTTTTGTTCCCCCATTGTACTAATTGTTGTCTATGTCTCCTCCGCAAGGAATCAGGCACATGGCAATTCATGGTTACTCTGTAAAGTTTCGTGACAAATTTTCTTCTGTTGCAGGCGGAGAGTGCAATTGCAGCTCTGGACTGTAGTGGCGCAGTCCTGGGATTACTCCCTATAAGGTTGCTTCTTGAACTTTTCACCAAAGCCTCCTGTTAAGTTTCTGAGATTCCCCAGTGGTCTCATATTATATTTGTCTACTACAGGATCAGCCCGTCGAAGACTCCTGTCCGACCCCGGAGTCCTCGCTCGGGAATGCTGTGATCAATGTCTTTGGCAGTGTCTTTTGGCTGATCTTCTGCTTATAATCATCTAAATACATGTATAGGTACAGATACCAAGAGTACATGTTGCCTTTTAATATTTCGAATTGTATCTCAGTTGCGCATCTGTTATCCACGGGGTACTTGTCAGGTCTGTCAAGCTTGAGTGGTTTATGAGTGCGTAAATTTACGTAATTTAAGCTGGTAAACAAGTAAATTATGTTTCTGTACGCAATGCCTTGACGTATTAATAGTGGTTGACGTTATTAACAGTGATGGTCATCTTCTCAAAATCCCTCTGGCTCACTATCGTTGATTCTGTGTTATGCTGCTCTTTAACTTTCTGCTAGTTCACTGCTGTCGGGAATGAGTTTAACATTGGGTGTCAATGGAGATGGATGGGACCGACCAGTTTGCTCATTTTTTCTTCTGTTCCGTTATTTTCTCCTTTTCTGGGTTTGTTTGTGGTTTCGTAAAAGTGATTACCGACAAGATTTCATATTTTGACTCTGCTAAATAAGGGACATGAAACTGAGCTGATTGGTGATGTTTTCTTGTTGAGGTAGGCTTAATTCGGAGTGCAGTGATCCCTCAACTCTCAAATATGAAAATAGTGTTCTTAAAAGTCAGAATTTAAAAGGTTTTGCGTCCTGTGGACTAAGCTACAGTTTGTTCTCTGGGTAGGTGTATAGGGTAAAATCGGTTCACATTAAATGCTCGAATGACAAAGTGACGACATCTTCGCTTGGCATCTGGTAGACTCTGAAGGGAACATTATTAATGAGAGCAAACAAATATTTGTCACCAGATGACATTCAATGAAGAATATTTTTCAATATTAAATATGCATCCGTTACAGAGAATTTTGGCATTCATGACCAATCGTTATATATTCATTAATGGCGCTCATTATTGTCATTCAAGAGGGGTTTGATCCTAGGATCTTGTTCCCTAGGTATTGCTATAAATAATGACTTCAACAACCATTGTAACATACAAAAATTCTGAGAAAACTTATGCTACACATTATTCCAAGCTGAATAATACTTTATTTTCTGTCTAACGTTATTCTTATTGCTGCCCTCGGAAGTCTTGCTCCCGGAACCAAGCTATATGTTGTTTTATCGCGATTTCAATGCTAAGTCTTACATTTTATTTAATTTATTTATCATTTTAGGATCAAATCGATTCGCTTGTCTATAAACCACACTATAAATTCAATTGACTGTTTTACGGGTAAATAGTTTGGCGCCCACCGTGGGGCTTAGACAGTTGCGTAATTGAGTTGATCTATGTATCTATTACTAACCTGTTTGATTCTTTGTTTCTTATCAAAAGTCGTAAAATATGGGAGCTACCTATGCCAACATCGCACACAATGTTGAGGCACAAGAAAACTTGCCTTAACACGAGGATTCGATAAGTTACACCCGCAATGAGGAGGATGTAGCAACGCCGGTTCATGGCGGGCGATATCCCCGACACGTACGGGAGCCTACTCCTGATGATGTTGAGGATGAGCACGTTGCGAAAACGTTGAGGATCATGAGAGAACATCAAAAGGCCATCATGGGCCATCTCTCACGACAAGACCAGGCATGACAGAATTAAGGCAAGCATTGTCGGGTGCTTCCAACAACACGAATGGAAGAGGCCCAGTTCCTCCCGATGCTTCTGCAAATCAAACAGGGCAAAGGGTTGATAACAACACCCCGAGGGGTGAGGCCGGCTTCGACGGGGCCGGGGGGATCGACAACGGATCTGGTAACAACAATAGTAATGATCCCTTCAAAATCGAGCTCATGCGATTTATGAGGAAAATAAACTCTCGAATGGACCAAATTCCGGGCACACCACCAATGTTGAAGGGCCTGGACTCAAAGAAATACACCAGTTTCCGTTCAAATAAAGCGCATCACCATAGTTAATTCCGAAGCGGTTCCAAATGTCAGATGTACCAAAATAAAATGGGACTTCGGACCCTCAGGAGCACATCACCACCTATACAACAGCGGTGACAGGAAACGACTTAGCTCCGCACGAGGTTGAGTCGGTCCTCCTGAAGATGTTCGGACAAACCCTCATGATGGGGGCCCTAACATGATACTCACTCTTACCCAAACACTCAATAGATTCCTTTGAGATGTTCATAGACTCTTTCATCAAGGCCCATGCCGGGGCCAGGAAGGTCCATGCCTGGAAGGCGGACATATTCAGAATTTCGCAAGGAGAGTCCGAGTTGCTATGTGAGTTTGACACCAGGTTTCAGAAAGAAAGAATGTTGCTACGGTTGTGCCAGATGAATGGGCATCTGAGGCATTTACTAAAGGGTTGAACTCTAGGAGCTCCGACACCTCGCGAAAACTGAAAGAAAGCCTACTCGAGTTCCAGGCAACTACACAGGTGGATGTCCATAACCATTATGAATCAAAGATAAGATAGAAAATGATCAGCTCGGGTTTCCAGCATCAACTAAGGGTCGGGATCGAGAAAAGAATAGGAATAAATCGAAGGATGATTTTGATGCAGATCGGAGATCTTCTAAGGGATGATTTTTGCCATACAAAAGGGTCAAAGGATGCAGTAGAGGGGGGGGGTCCGGTTGGCGGATAGGTTCGCTCCCGATAAAAGAACTGACTGTGGCCAGAATAACATGTCACTTCAAGACAAAGAGGTATCGAGTTCCTGGGATTCCACCAATCCCATGTTGTCCGAGTACAATTTTAATGTCACATTAATGGAGCTGGTATCGGCAATGAGGAACATCAAGGAAGCGCAGCTCCCGAGGCCGACGAGATCTGATCACAGCCAGAGGGATCCTAATTTATGGTGCGAGTATCATGGGACTAACGACCACCATACTGGACTGCCGACATTTGCGTGAGGAGGTGACAACGTTGTTGAAAAACGGCCATCTCAGAGAGTTTTTAAGCAACCGAGCTAAGAACAATTACGGCTGCAACTGGGACAACGTAGAGCCCTCGAAGATAGGTGAAGACCTTCCCTGACTAACCATCAACATGATTTTCGGGGGAAACGAGATCAATGGTGTAACCTTCTCGGCAGCAAAATAGACAAAGGTATCAGTGACTCATAAAAAAATACTCTAGGAAGTCGCCGAGGCTGACATCACCTTCAAAGAAGAGGAGGCCGACGGACTTCTACTACCGACTATGCCTTGGTAATTTCTCTTAACATTCTAGATTTTAAAATTAAACGTGTGTTGGTGAGCCTAGAATGTTCAGCTAACATCATTCAATGGAGAATGCTGGAACAAGCTAAGCTAACCGAAAACATCATTCCGACAACAAAACTCCTCGCCGGGTTCAACTTAGCAAGTGTTACAACCCGGGGGGAGATCTTGTTGCCCACGAATGCCGAAGGGATCATGAAGACCACCTTATTTGAAGTAGTAGATGGTGACATGGGCTACAACATAATTCTTGGCAGACCATGGTTACATGAGATGGAGTATCACCAACTTCTGAAGTTCCCAACTCCAGAGGGAATCAAACAAATAAGAGGAGATCAACACGCAACAAGGGAGATGAACACTGTCTCGGTTTCCAGTAGTAAGGGGAAGGAACACGCGGTATAGCAATTACAGGAACCAATGCCTGCTCCTGAACCTAACGAAGATAAGAAATGGGATGAGCCATCGGAATCCCACCAGGTACCAAGATATTTCCAAGTGCCGGAAGAAACGGGCGCAACCAAATCCACAACGGAAGAACTCGAACAAGTGGCATTGTTCGAAAGTTCCTAGAATGCGAAGGAGTTTCATTGTTACACCCCATATTTACGTATGTAAGAATACGTCGCAAGTCAATTGATGTATGCTTAGAAATGAGGTCATCTTTAAAAGTACATAAAGTAAGTTAATCGTGTTACCGTGGAGGTTACAAATATTTAACATCATGAATAACAAGTACCAAGATGGCTGGAAGGCTTAGAAGCTAAATGAATTGAAGAAAATAAGTTTTGTCGAAAGTCGACAAGTTGGGAACCTTATAACATGTAGGTTTGGGGTACGACTAAGGTTATTAACATGATAAAGAGGTTATGCATGATTTATTTTAGTGATATGATAGTCGTGTGTTATGTTTTGAAGTCAAGCGAGTTGTGGAACAAAAGTTGGCCAAGGTCATCACAAGTTACATTCATAAATGTGCTGAAAATTAGGTCAAATGTAGCTGAGCTTTTCTCCCAATATACTTGGAATTACAAGATAATCCACCTACCAACTTGAATATCTACGAGTCTAGTTTCCAACGTATTAAACCGTTTGTCAATATAACATCGGAGTAGAGAGATATTTACGTTTTTGCAAGACTGCACAGACTGGTAGGTGACAAGTAGGTGTGTCACCTACTTGTTTAAATGAAGCGACCAAATAAATCTCCAAAAAGGGGCGGTCAAGGGGCCTTTTAAGGGATGAATTAAATCATTTCATTCACTCATATTTCAGAATAAGAACTTCATATTGAAACCCTACAACTCCTCCCCCATAATCCCACACAAACCCTAGGTGGCTTCGGGGTGATACGAAGTGATTCTAGTACCGAAAAACCCGAACAGCTTGCTAATTTCCCTTTCCCTTTCTTGTAGATGCATTGGGGTACTGGTTTTTGATGAAGAGGGACTAGGTTTCGTGGGTTCTACTTGGTCCATGGTAAGTTTGTGCTTCTTTTTCCCTTATCTAGGCTTCTACGAGTTGTAGCTCGATTGTAAAGACTAGAACTTGTGAGTTTCTAAAGATTAGTATGTTGTTTGTTGTGGCGTCACTATTGGCTAGTTATGAACTTGATTTTAAGTTGAATTCATGGTCGTTTTATATGAGAAGAGGATTAATTATATATTGTTGGTTGTGTTTCCCGATTTAAAAGAAAAGACAAGTCGGAAACGTGTTTTAGTAAACTAAAAAATAAGTTTTGAGTTGTTGAACTTGTGGGACTATTATGGGGTCATTTTAAAGTTGTATTGTGACTGAAAATTAGTATGGATAATTGAATATTTGGCAATTAATATTATTGATAAATTATAGAACGAAGAAAGGGTTTAAAACTATAGTTATTTAGTCACAAATCGAGCTTGCCGCTCATCGGGATTGTTAAACTCTTTTGAAAAGCTTATTATGAGTATTGTTGATGTAGTTTGGGTTAATTTTAGTTGTTGTAACTGGTGGGAAGTCATATAAACAGGGGATGTGCTATCCGTTTTATCGTAGAATAAAGTGTGTCATTCAAATGCAATAAGTTATGGCATTCGTATTGTGATGAAAGTATTGTTCGTTGCTTGTAGACACAGAAGTTGTAGGTTAAGTTAGCTTGAGGATTGGAAGGTATATTTTGAGGTCTGCAAGGTCTTCCTTTCTTTTTTATGTCCGTAAGTTATGTTGCCCTTATAAGGAATAGGAGATGTGGCTTTGTATACGTGCTATATCGACGATTAAGGTCCGTTCACAAGTATAGTCATATGAATGTTGAAATAGATTGTGTTGGTCGCAGTTTCATGTATTCTTAAGGAGTAAATAGAGCCTTCCTAAAGGTCCTTGTCTTTTATATGTAAAAAGATGTCTAGATGTTAATTAAACATTACGTACGAATGGTCTGATGAATCAGGAGGAATATAGTGTCCGTATAATGAGGGATAGTTATATACGGATAGTTCAACAAAGCAGCATAATGTATAGTTTGCAGCATGATAAGAATGTTTCGACCTAAAGAATGGTTATGATATGCCTTGAATTGATTGCTAAGTTTCATACTATTATGTTTCTTATGTGTATACCCCTTTGTGAGCTAATTAAAGCATGTTGGAGGTTACATATAGCTTAATCCCCTGATTGAACATGATAACTACTATTTTTGTGATAAAGTTGCCTAATTTGAGCTATGGTAGTACACTTTGCAGATGCATACACCTTAGATGTCACTTTTATCAGTCCATGCGTATGTAATTTTATATTCATTATTCATGTACATGTATTCTTGTATATGTTTTTGTGTGATATGGACTGGACTAATAACACGTGGGTTGTCTGTGTGGATCCAAGTTATGATAGTATGTGAGTTGTCTATGCAGTTATTATTATTGGCATGTGAGTTGTTCGTACGATTGTTATTACTGACATGTGAGTTGTTCGTGCAGAGTTATTATTGGAACGTGAGTTATCCGTGCGGTTGTTATTATTGGCATGTGAGTTGTCCGGACACCGAGTGGATAAGGATCCATCCCCCAAGGGTCACCTTTTCATGTTTCTCTCTTGATGGTGTACACGCAGGTTGTGAGAAACCGACGGGTTTCTGGTTAATATGGATTTTGGTAAGGTTGATCATGGTTGGACTTTGCATTTCTTCTCTATTAGCAAACTCCTTGGATGTATACATGATTTTTCTACATATCTCTCTCTATGCTAGCTCTGGAGTATATACATGCCTTTATGCGTATCTTCCCTGTATGCTACCTTACTTGATGAGATGAGACACGGTACATATCTTCTCAATATGTGAATCTGTGTGAATTGACTTGTTTAATCACGCATATCTTCTCTATATACACTTGTTGAAGGATTAATTGTTGTTTCACGCATATCTTCTCTATATGCAACTGTGGAAGGATTTTTTGATACTTTACGCATATCTTCTCTATATGCAAGGTTGACGATTTAATGATATTGGACACATGTCTTCTTTATATGCTGGATTGTTAACTAATACATGATTAGCACATTATTTCTTTATGTACCGATGTGGTTTAATTTATGTTATATGATTAGATGACGCCATTACTGTGTACTTGTAAAATTTAGGAATTGAACAAGTGTTAGCGAGTATCATTAATAATTCTTACCAGTATAACTTCGCTAAGGTTAGTTATGATACTTGCCGATACATGGGGTCGGTTGTACTCATACTAAACTTTTACACCTTGCATACAGATCTTGGAGCTGTGTTGTTGTGGATGACGGGAGTTGGCATTGAAGATGTACCTGCTTTTCGCTTGGTAGTTTTGGATTCGTACTCTGTTTGTGTAGATTGCAACAGATGTTGTATTGAGGAAACGACGGAGTAAAGAAGGAAATCAGAGATCTTGCTAGGGCTTTGGGGGTTAGGCTGCTAGGGTTAAAGTTTCGAAGGTTAAAGGATTCAAGGGCGGATCAAGAGAGTGTTGATACCCAATTTTTCCTTATGTATTTTCATATGCAAAATACTTTCAAAATAGCATATATATGCATATATAAGTATGTCCAAATATTTTAGTATTTTTCCTAATTTTTAAAATATTTTTAAATCAATTTATTGCCCTATTTTAACAATAAAAAAACCAATAATTGTTCCTCAAATTATCATTTTAGTGATTAAATTATTTTATTCTCACATTTATACCAAAATATAGCTAAGGTAATTTTTACGCATTTTTACAAATTTATTTAGTATTTTTAAAGCTAAATTGCATATAATTGCAATTTTAGCCTATTTTAAGATTTAATAGCATTTTATAATTAAAAAATTGATTTTAGTATTTTTAATTTAATATTTATATATTATTAATTAATTTAGTACCTTTAATTTATTTTCAGAAATCATTTTACTATTTTTTATAAAATAAAAAGGGAAAAAGTGGCTATTTAAAACTTAGCCCTAAATATTTCAATTTTAGCCTAAAATCAGCCCCAATTAAACCCCAATTCCAATTCAAATGGACCAACCCTATTCCTAAAATTAACCGCCCCCAACCCGTTTATTTTACCCGCCCGACTTCCCTTTTTGATCTAGGCCGTTGATCAAACCCAGAATTCCCTATTTCCTTTTTAATTCAACAACCCCCAACAACCCTATCCCATTTCTCACCAACCGCCGCCTTTGAAACCCCTCCCCTCTCCCAAATTCTCTCGAACATTCCCTAACCCTAGCCGCCTCTCACCGTCTTCAACCTGGATACCCACCGAAATCCATGGCTTCTCAGGCCATGGGAGCCCTATACTCACCTCTCCTTGCTCTTATACGCTTGATACTTGAAGATTCGAGGCATGACCTCGAAGGTTTTCGCCCAAACCTCTGCTGATTCAAGGTTTCACGACCATCTCCGGCCTTGCTCCGGCATACCATGGTGTTTTGAGCCTGGTTCTGACTTCTCCGACTCAGATCGGACCTTTTCCAAGCCTTTCTCATTTCTAGGGCTCTTCTGAAACCCTAACTCTTCGAGGTTTTCTCCGATCTTTTCAGATCTTTTATGTATCTATGCTCTACTTGAGTTTTCAAAACGATTTTCCTAACTTTTCTTTCAAAATTACTTTTCAAAGTTCTTCTTTTACGATCTAGGATTTTTTTTGAAAATGCTTAAATGCCTATCTGATCTTCTTCTCCTTTCCTTTTGTATGTATTTGACGCTACTGTGTCTTTATGCTTTCCTTCTACCACATATGATCTTTTGTGCTTTCTATATTCCATTTTCCTACTGTGTTTCTATACCATGTTCTCATATGTTTATCTCACTTTGTTTTCCTATATGTTCTTTTGCTATACTTTTTCGGTGTTCTTGTGTTCTTCTACTGTATTTTTCAACTAAAGTTTCTTTGTTTGCCTTCTACTGAACCTTGGTTAGTTTTTTTTTTCTAAAAACATGTTTCTTCTACTATTTCCCATTATGTTCTTTGAATCCCTCTACTGTGTTTGCATCATGAGTTCTGAAAGAGGCATGTTAGAAGCTTCAGCTCTCTTCTGAAACCAATACACATGTCTCAACTCAATTTGCTTGCCCTTTCCTCTTTATTTTCTGGTTTGTTTGAACTAGGGATTCATTTTAAAGACCCCCTAATTATTTCAGACTAACTCTGAGTCTCTGAACTAAGTTTGAACTTCTTTGTTTGCATAAAATTTTGAACTTTTTTTTAATCCTTCTACACTAGGTTCTTCTACCGATTGGCATGACAATTTTCTTTCATACTTAACGTGTCTGTATGCTTTTTATATGTGATGAGTCATTCTTCAAAAAGGTTTTCCAACTTGTGATTGGTTCAGAATTCCTTTTTAATAGGACTAATTGATTATTGCTGATTTTCCTTAATTTAAAACCTTTTCCACCTTTCTGACTCGGTTCATTCATAACAAATCTTTAACTTCTGATTTTTTGGCTGTTAATTGATTTCCTTTCCTTAAATTGTACAACAGTGTATTTCAAAGACCTTGTCCTTAAATAACCCTTATGTATTTGCCCCTAATTTTCTACTTTGCACAAAGGGTTTGATTAATTTCTTTCCTTAATTAGTTTATACCCGTTTGAATCTGAATCCCTTAATTAAGGAAAGCTTAGTGTAATTGATTGGCAATCAACTTTTCAAACTATTTTCTTACCTTATTTCTTCTTGTTTTCTACACTATAAAATGGCACGACCCCTTTTCACTAGCACACACTTCAGATTTCATAGTTTCACAATCTCTTCTGAACTCACACTTTAGTATTCTGACTTCCTGTTTGCACTTTGGCTTTTACAAGACTACTGCTTTTTCTACTTGTTTTCTTTGAGACTGGTATGTCCTAATTTAAGTTTCAGCGTCGCCCTCAATGTGTTTACTTACAGATTTCTATATCCATGCCTACTTTATACTGCTGCAGAATTAAATATTTGACTAGTTTGTTAATTTCTTTTGCCTGTTTCTGCTGTGAATCCCTGTCCCTGTTTCCCTTTATGTGCTTTGAGTTATAGTTTAAAACATGGCAATATGCAAGTTATCGTTCATGGGTTGAACTTGACCCCTTAGGGGATCCTAACCTCTAAAACAATGTGTTCTAACAGGCTTATGAGGTGTGCCAGCATTTCCCGTTGCTGGGTATGCCCACTAGCCTGTCCTTGCTTCTTTACCACTTCCCCTTTCCCCTTCTCAGAACTCTGCACTTGCACTCACTCTTAGCTTCTAAGTTCTGCACCCCCCTCCTATGAGCCTTGCCTTGGGACCTTGAGTTCCCTCTGAACTTGAAAACTTGAGGGCTGGACCTTCCGCACCACACTATGTCTTAATCCTGTAATGCATTTGGGTGTGAGCACTGCCCGGAGTCCACTTGAGGGTCTTAGGGAACTCTGACACATCTAAATGAAAGAAAGGTTTTGGATCTTGATCTTTGGAGTTGGTTTACTTCATGCTTCAGATAGGAAGTCTTAATCAGGCTCTCCTTGGTTGTAATTTTCAATTTCTGATGTATTTCCTTTACTTTACTTTTGGACTGTAATAAATTTTTGGGGTGATTAGTGAAAAGGGAGGGGTAACCATGCATGCAAGGGGTAGATATCCTGCTCATAGGGTTTTCTACATTTCTGCATTCGTATAGATATCCTGCCTATAGCTTCTCCACTCCTGCATTCATATAAATATCCTGCTCATAGGTTTATTTTTTGCATTTCTATATTCGTATAGATATCCTGCCTATAGGTTTCTGCACTATCTCATATAGATACCATGCTAGAAATCCAAATCTTGCATATGCATCCGTCACTAGGCAAACTTGTTTATAGGGCTTAAATAACTAACATCATTTAGATACCATGCCTATAGGATTTCTGCACTCTTGCTACGTCTGTAAAAATTGTTTAAAATCAACAACGCCTAGAAAGCATGCCTATAGGAACTATTAACCAAATCTGAATCGTTTCACTTTCTTATAAGTCTGAAATCAGTAACAATAATGCCTAACGTCTGCAGAACTTAAACTCGCCTTTCCTGATTAACTGACAATTTCTTTTCCTAAAATCAGCATACTTATTTTTGAAATCAGTAGATATCATTCCTATAGGTTTGGTCTAACACTTAGGCAAGCCATAAGGTAAACTTGTAAACTGAATCAGATTTTGTTAATTACAACCAGCAGGCAGGCCTGATTCGGATTTCTTATTTCAAATATGTAATAAATTAGTCTGCCTCAACCTTTTAAGTTTAATCAGACCTTAATTAGTACGTGCAAGACATGCTAAACTATATGCTTCTTTGATTTAAGGAGGTCTGTTTGGGCCTTATTTGTTTATGTGTCTCCCCATACTTGCTATACGTGTTTTTGTTTATCGCCCTAGTATTTTTACCTTTAAAATCACAAATAAGCCAACTTTCCCTCCATTATAGAATTAGTAGTCCCAAGTACCTCCGGGGCTAATAGGATTGGGGTGGGTAATAGCATGCAATAAGTAAACGAGACTATTCCGCACTTTAATACCTTAACGGGGTGGGAAAGGGTAGATATGAATATGATGACCGCGCGATAATGTCACGTGTAACCCCTCATCGAGGAGCGATTACCGGACATTGTGTGGGGTGATCCATATTATTTATAAACCTAGGACCCCCCTTTCCCTTGTTTATTTTATTGTTTACCTTTCATAATTTCAAACCGTTTTTCTCAAATTTCAGCTTGCATTTCACTTCTTTTAATTTTATCTATTTGCAACCATTATGTGAAAACCCCTTTATATTTGAAACACTTACTTGCTTACTTAAAGTCACAATTATAGTATGGCCGGGAACCATACTAGTGGATCCTGAGGGGTGCCTAACACCTTCCCTTCGGGATAATTTCAAGCCCTTACCCAATCTCTGGTTTTCTAAATCAAACTCTTCTTAGTGTCCTAATGCACTTTAATCATTAGGTGGCAACTCTTCTCTTTTCATAACCGTTAAAAGAGTTGTCAATGTCATAAACCCGATTTCGCGAGAAAAAGGGGGCGCGACAGCATGACGACTATGCTGGGGATATTGTATGCTTTTACCATTTCATGCTATTTGTGACCTTACGTTTGTTTACGTGTCTTCTTTTAATGCCTTTAAGCATTTAATTCTTTCTTCTACTACGAAACTGACTTGGCTCTTTGTTTCTTTCTTTTCTTTTAACGCTTTCCTTTACCGCTTTCCTTTAATACTGTTGTAAATTCTGAGAAATTGTTGTAATTATTACTTTATGAACATGCAAATACGTGATAACTTGTTTGATTGTTGTAATTGCATATTCAACATCATATTCCACTCGTGCCAAACAAAATACCATAGCAACACTTATAATGAGTGCTTGCACCCTTCCGATATTATCACCCCTAAATTTGGCAAAGGCATATTTGCGGTAAAACTAGTCGATCAACGGTGTAGTAGAAGGTTCCGTGCCTTTCCCTCTTGAGTTGTCCGCTCAAGGGTACCAGTCTAATACCCCATAAAAACCTTTAATCTGTTTAACTGTGCATGCATCTTGGTCAAACCTAGCTGAGTCAGTTATGTTGTTCGCACAACGACTCTTTAAGATATCCGTGTCCCAAGTCCATTGGGTTTCCTTGAAACCCAAAGAGGACACTACCACGTTTTGTGCATTTATTTAGAGAACTAAATGTTTTTATGCCAATTATTGATATTTAATAGTCGAGTCTGGTGGGGGTAAGGGCCTAACATTCTTGTCTTGCAGAAATATGAGGCATGAAGTCCCCAGATTCAGCATGGTCACTAACATCCATCCAAAGTTGTTAAATTGGGGGGAAGATCTCCATTCCAGTGATCAGACTCTTGTCCGGAAATACCTAGGAAATCTACCTTCTCTTTTGGAAATCCAACCCAACAACAAAATCATAGAAGCGACTACTCTATTTTGGGATGGTAATAGGTCTGTGTTTCGCTTTGGAGAGTTTGAGATGACACCTTTGCTAGAAGAAATAGGAGGACTGACTGGTATACAATGGGAGACTCCGGGTTTGTTAATGCCGGAAATTCGCAAGGGTAGAGGTTTTCTCAAAATGATGGGCCTAAAGAAGAATCCATACTTGACATGTTTGAAGGAGTCCTACATTCCCTTTGATTATTTGTACGAGAGGTACGGTCACAGCAAATCCTACCGTACATATCCGGATGAGTTCACCCTTACATCGTTGGGGCATATTCATCGAAAGGTCTTTGTCTTTATTTTCTGCTTCTTGGGGATGATAGTGTTTCCAATAAAGAAAGAAATGATCCACACCAAGATAGCCATGGTCACCAAAACATTGATGGAGGGAATTGGTGGACAACCATTTAGCATAGTGCCCATGATCATCGAAGAGATATACCGAGCCTTGGAAAAATGTCAACAAAGAGCCCTACACTTCGAGGGCCGTAACTTGCTACTCCAACTCTGGCTTATGGAGCATCTTCAAAGGGGTGAATATCGGCAAGAGATTCGGCGTAGAGACTGGGACAATCATATAGCCTTCCATCAACCAAGGCAAATGAACTACATGCCCAACATGTTTGCTCAGCCAGAAGATGCCAATGGGTGGGTGGAGCTGTTTGAAAATCTAATTGAGGATCAAATACAATGGATGTTCTAGTGGTTCCCTACTGAAGAGTTCATCACCCGATCCAGGGACACACCATTTCTAATACTGATCGGTTTGAGAGGAACCTGCCCTTATGTCCCTCTCCGAGTTATGAGATAGGCTGGTACGAAGCAGGTTATACCAAGGGTCGACAAGATGAGTCACTTCCGGGCTGACTTCCAAGCTGATGACAGCCCTTACAAGTGCCAAGCTCAACACATGTGGCACTGCAAAATCATCATGGGAAGAGATACCATTGAGCCGGATAGGTACCATGTCGGTTGTTCTCCATACTATTCAGGCTGGGTGGAATATAACTACAATGGTCTGGGTCAACCCGGGTTTGTTCGAGGTCATAGGATCATCGATGAAAAGGCTGAAGCGCAGGTTAAGTACAACCAAATACGCAAAAGGATTTGGGAATGCGAAAGTGAGCATCGCAAAATTCAAGAAGCCAACCAAAAGTTGATTGAAGATTGGAAAGACATGGCTGTCAGCACCAACAAGTGACTGGGGTACTTGGAGCGGGGCTTAGTAGAGCTGGAGAGGAAGTTTCTCGAAAGGGTCGAGGAATGCCAGAATGCTGAGGGAAACGAGGGTGGACACCTGGCTAGAGCCTACTTGTTGCTGGGACTTCACGAGCTGGTGAAGCTGTTCGATGGAGCCAAAGATGCCGAGTCTGGGGAAGGTCCTTCTGGGACAAAGTAGATAGGAATTTACCTTTCCGTTTTGTGAATGTAATAAGGCCAATGGCCATTAGTGACATTTTATTTTCTGTTATTTAGTGTCGTTTTGGGATTCGTCTTATTTTTATCAATAAAATGAGGCATTTAGCATTCTAAGTTCTCCAAATCAACTTGTTGCTAGGCCTACCTCGGGCACAACGAGGCTCCCAAATTAGGACATAATTTACATTCTTGCATTATGTGTTTAAATATCGCAACATTCCTTTTCATAATTCTCACTAACTTTTCACCTTTTGTTTTTACTTTTTATTTTATTCCCCTCCCCCGAAGGTTAGTTCGTGCACTCTGGCATCATCATCCTACTCCACAAGATCCAAAGGCCCTCCACCCACTCCTCCTCCTAGTCCCGTCAAAAGAAAAAACAAGGGAAAGATGGAAGATTTAAGCAACATTAGAAAGGAAAACACGGTTGAACGGGAAAAAATCACTCAGGGTACTCAGGTCTCCAAAGAAAGTGCGTCCCAACTTGAGCAAAAAACTGTTGAAATTTTAGGAGGAACTTGATCAGGTCCGGAACTTGGCGAGCTTATCATTTTCCCTCACCAATCCAGATGTCAATTTTCCTAACGCTCAGAACCCCACACCTCCATAAAGTATCTCGAAACCACAAAACCATCCCGCTCCTCACCATCACTGCAACACCTGCCATACTTCCAACAATACTCCACTGCTCGTCCCAGAACCTTTGAACTCCACAAATGACCATTTCTACACTCATAACACCCCCATCTATGTAGAGACTATACTACACTCCACTCAACCCATTTTAGGTACACCTGAGTCTGATGACAAAGACTCACTCATCAGGAACCTGGCTGCAGAACTCAAGAAGTTGACTAGTCGAATTCAGGGTGTCGAAGGAAGTAAGGGGATTGAAGGGTTGAACTACGAAGACCTTTGCATACAACCAGATGTCGAACTACTTGAGGGCTAAAAACCTCCTAAGTTTGAGATGTTTGATGGTACAAGGGATCCGAGAGTTCACCTGAGAGCATACTGCAACAAGCTGGTCGGAGTAGGGAAGGACGAAAGGATTCGAATGAAACTTTTCATGAGAAGTTCTGAAAGGAGATGCTCTGTCTTGGTACATTGGCCAAGACCCGAAGAAATGGTTGAATTGGGTGAGTATGGCATCTAACTTTATGGACAAATTTAGGTTCAACATCGAAAATGCATCGGATGTGTTCTACATTCAGAACCTAAAGAAGAAGCCCACAGAAACATTCTGCGAGCATGCCACTCGCTGGGGTGATCCATTTTATTTATAAACCTAGGACCCCTCTTCCCTTTATTTGTTTATTTCGTTGTTTATCTTTCAGAATTTCAAACCATTTTTCTCAAATGTCAGCTTGCGTTTCACTTCTTTTAATTTTGTCTATTTGTAACCATTATGTGAAAACCCGCTTATATTTGAAACTCTTACTTGGTTACTTAAAGTCATAATTATAGTATGGCCGGAAACTACACTAGTGGATCCTGAGGGGTGCCTAACACCTTCCCTCCGGGATAATTTCAAGCCCTTACCCAATCTCTGGTTTTCTAAATCAAACTCTTCTTAGTGTCCTAATGCACTTTAATCATTAGGTAGCGACTCTTCTCTTTTAATAACCGTTAAAAGAGTTGTCAATGTCATAAACCCAATTTCGCGAGAAAAAGGGGGCGTGACAGAGAGGAGAAGTGAGGGTTTCAGAGGTTAGAGAGAATATATACAGGTGGGGTGAGGATTTTTGGTTGTTCGACCAATATGAATGGATGGTTCTGATTAAAAGGGGGTCGATAGGGTCGGGTTGCTGGGTTACAGACAAGTCGCGAGTATAGGGGTTGTGCTTTGGGCTTGGGAGGTTTGGGCTAAGTTATTGGGCTATTTATTGTCCGAAAATCAGCCTTTATTAGGCTGGTTTTTGAAATATACATGTAATTTGGTAAAAATAATTTAAAATATTAAATAAATATAAAAAAATTCTATTTTATAAAATTAAAGATTTAATATAATAAATTAAGAATATGTAAAAGATAAAATATTATTTTGACAAAAATATAATAAACATAATTAAGTATGAAGAACATAAGCTATTATTGTAAATAATGCAGAAATGATATAAAATATAATAAAATTATATGAAAATGCTATAAAAATACCATAAAATGCATATAAAATACCATAAATACAACTAAGATATTTTGATCAATTGGTCAATCATAAATGATTTAAAATGAGAAATAATCTCATAAAATACTAAAATCAATCAATTTTTTACAAATATTTTCGTAAAAATATAATAATTATTTGTATAAAAATAATTCTAAAAATGCTTTAAAGTGATGATAAATTACTAATTTACACATATAATATGGAGTAATAACACAAAACCAATATAAATAGTACTTACATATTATAAAAACATTGTCACAACCCCGGTTTGCCCTCCATGAACCATCGTGACGACACCTAGTCCTCTACGACTAGGTAAGCCTAAATTGCGGAAGATAAACCAAGTGCGGAATAAAAACAAGTTAAAATAGAATGAAGAATGCTAAAACAGTGTTTAAAAGTGCCGCTCGACGTACACAATATTTAACTCTCAAACCAATACATACTTCCAAGACTCGGAAACCCATGAATCACAAGCTAAGAGATACATAAGAAGCTCTAACTCTAGAAATGTCTAACAAAAGGGAAGTACTGAAGGGATATACTATTATAGAAAGATAGAAAGGGACTCCTAGGTCTGCGAACGCGACAAATATACGTCGAAGTCTCTACAGAAGCGCCTCGTCTCAAGGATGATAAGACAGAGTGAAAGTACCTGGATCTGCACATGAAAAACATGCGCAGAAGAGGTATGAGTACACCATAACGGTACTCAGTAAGTGCCACGCCTAACCTTAGTCGGGCAGTGATGAGAAAGGCCAGGGCCCTACTGAGGTCAAATAAAATACAAAGTATAACAGTGTAGAACAAGACAATATAATTAAGTGCAACAGTAAGAAATAACATAGAATAGAAAGAGCATCAACAACTAGAATAGATGCAAAAATACTCATCGAGGGAACATAACTCAACACAGAGATAGCAACCGGGGATCTACCAGGATACCATCCTGTAGCCCCCAAATGTAAATGTCTCGTGGATCTCCCAGGTGTCGTCCCATAGTCCAACTCATAATAAGGCTGGGGATCTACCGGAATCCCGTTCCGTAGTCCCCAAATGTAAATACCTAGTACTGGGGAAATCTACCGGGTGCAGTCCCTAGTTCCATATAACTGTGCAGGGGGATTTACCGGAATCCCACATCCGTAGTCCCAAATAAATAGACAAGGAGGATCTACCAGAATCTCACATCCGTAGTCCCAAATAAACAGGCAAGGGGGGAGCTACCGGAATCCCACATTTGTAGTCCCAAATAAACAGGCCGGGGGGCAGGGGAGCTACCGGAATCCCGCATCCGTAGTCCCAAAATAATTATACGGTAGCAATATGAAAATATACAGAAATGGCAAAATCTCATATTAAGGCAACAAGTGATTCTAGCCTAGCATACTGCATAGAATTCAGGTAAGGTAGGTTGAGCAAATAAAGCAATTAAGTCACTTAGACATGCTTTCCTAAGCTAACAACAGGCTTAATAGTGCAAGTAATAAAAAAACGGGAAAGGAAACATACTAGTAATTACTTAATGAAAATCGGATTTCCAACAATTTGCACAAGTATACACTCGTCACCTCACGTACAAGGCATTTCTATTACCAAATATACCAATCCTAAGGGGAAGGTCCCCCACACAAGGTTAGACAAGCCACTTACCTCGAACCGGCTCAAAATCAACCCAAAACTACGTTCTTGCCACGAGTATTCAACTCCAAATGGCCCAAATCTCCAAGTGATTCCCCTTTGTTTTCCTCAAAAATCACCCCAAAAAAGCTTCAATCCTGTTCAAAAATGGTGGAAAAATGAAGAAGGGCCGCAGATGGGCTATTTAACTACTACCCAGATTTAACCCTATGTGATCGCAGAAATACCTATGCGATCGCATAAGACAACTTCCTCAAGAAACGTGATTGCGACCCACTCTATGCGATTGCATAGAGCAAATTCCATCACCCCACTGCCACACCAAATCTTTCTACGCGAATGCAAGTGTCTTTATGTGAACACAATGACCAACAAACTCACCCTATGCGATCACACTCCTTCCTCTGCGATCGCAATTCACAAAAATGCCTGGTCTCAACTTACTCTACGCGATCGCAGGTGATCTCACGCGATCTCAATGAACAAATCACTGCTGCAAAAATACCAGAAAACCAGCAATTTCCCAAAGACCAAAAGTGCCTGTTTGAGCATTCGAAATACACCCGAGGGCCCCCAGACCTCAACCAAACCTACAAACATATCCCATAACTTCATTCAAACTTGTTCCAACCTTCAGAACGCTCAAAACAACATCAAAACACCAATTAAGAATCAGATTCAAGCCTAAGAACTTCAAAAACTCTAAAAATACGCTTTCGATCAAAAAGTCTATCAAACCTCGTCCGGATGACCTGAAATTTTACACACACATCAAATTCAACACTACGGAGCTACTCCAACTTCCGGAATTCCATTCGAACCCTCGAATCAAAATCTCACTATCGAACCGGAAACATCAAAAATTCAACTTTCGGCATTTCAAGCATAAATTAGCTACGGACGTCCAAAACAAAATCCGAACATGCCCCTAATCCCAAAATCACCCAACGGAGCTAACGGAACCATCAGATTTCCATTCCGAGGCCGTTTTTATATTGTCCCAACTATGGTCAATTTTCCAACACTTAAGCTCCCATTCAGGGACTAAGTGTCCCAAAACTCCGAAACTCAAAACCAAACATCTCGGCAAATCAAAATAGCAAAAATAAACTTAGGGAAAGCAGTTAATAGGGGATCAGGGCGTTAATTCTTAAGAAGACCGGCATGATCGTCACATCCTACTACACTTAAACATTCATTCGTCCTCGAACGAGCATAGAGACATGCCTGAAGTAGTGAAAAGATGAGGGTAATAGATGTGCATGTCCTGCTCGGTCTCCCAAGTCGCCTCCTCAACCGGCTGACCCTGCCAGTGAACCTTTACTGATGCAATATTCTTTGACCTCAACTTCCTAATCTGCCTGTCCAATATTGCCACTGGCTCGTCAAAATAAGATAGATCCTTGTCCAACTGGACTGAATTGAAATCCAACACGTGTGACGGGTCACAGTGATACCTCTGGAGCATGAAAACATGAAATACCAGATGAACTCCTGCCAAGCTGGGAGGTAAAGCAAGCTCATAAGCAACCTCCCCAACACGCCTCAATATCTCAAAAGGACCAATAAACCTCGGGCTCAACTTCCCTTTCTGCCCAAATCTCATAGCGCCCTTCATAGGCGAAACCTGAAGCAAAACCCACTCTCCAACCATATAGGAAATATCACAAACCTTCTGGTCCGCATAACTGTTCTATCTAGACTGGACTATATGGAGTCTATCCTGAATTACCTTAACCTTCTCCAAAGCATCCTAAGCCAAGTTTGTGCCCAACAGTCTTGCCTCACCCGGCTCAAACCAACTCACCGGGGATCTACACTGTCTCCCATATAAAGCCTTATACGATGCCATCTGAATACTGGGCTGATAACTGTCGTTGTAAGCAAACTCCTCCATTGGCAAGAACTGATCCCAAGACCCTCAAAACTCAATCAAACACGCATGGAACATATCCTTAAGAATCTGAATAGTGTGCTCGTAGTGTCTGTCCGTCTTCGGGTGAAATGCTATACTCAACTCCACCCGAGTACCCAACTCATGCTGAACGACTCTCCAGAACAGTGATGTGAACTGAGTACCTCTATCTAATATGATGGAAACCGGAATACATGCAGACGAACAATCTCTCAGATATAGATCTTTGCCAACTGCTCCGAGGAATAAGTAGTACACACAAGAATAAAGTGAGCGGACTTGGTCAGCCGATCCACAATCACCCAATTAGCATCGAACTTTCTCAAGGTTCGTGGGAGCCCAACTACAAAGTCCATGGTGATCCGCTCCCACTTCCACTCCGGGTTCTCTATCTGCTGAAACAACCCACCCGGTCTCTGGTGCTCATACTTCACCTGTTGAAAGTTGAGAAACTGAGATACCAATCTAACTCTCAAAGCCCATCAACATTGGGTACACAAATCCGACCCTACATCATCAATCCCCATCATCACCAATAGTCACATCTCTAGCATCACTATGTTGAACCTTGTCCTTGAGGACAAGAAAATGAGGGTCATCATACTGCTACTCCCTGATACGATCAAATAAGGAAGACCGAGAAACCACGCAAGCTAGAACCCAACTGGGCTCTAAAAGATCCAATCTCGCAAACTGGCTGGCTAAGGCCTGAACATCCATCACCATAGGCCTCTCTAATGCTGGTAAAAAAGCCAAACTCCCCAAACTCTCTGCCCAGTGACTCAAAGCATCGGCCACCATATTGGCCTTGCCCGGGTGATACAAAATAGTGATGTCATAGTCCTTCAGCAACTCTAACCACCTCCTCTGGCGCAAATTTAGATCCTTTTGCTTGAAAAGGTGCTGCAAGCTCCGATGGTCAGTATAAATCTCACACTTAACTCCGCATAAATAATGGTGCCAAATCATCAGAGCGTGAACAATGGCAGCTAACTCAAGGTCCTGAACAGGGTAGTTCTTCTCATGTATCTTCAACTGCCTGAATGCGTAGGCAATCACCCTACCATCCTGCATCAACACCGCTCTGAGGCCAATCCTCGAGGCATCACAATTGACCATATAAGACCCTGAACTTGTAGGCAATATCAAAACTAGGGCTATAGTCAAAGCTATCTTGAGCTTCTGAAAGCTCGCCTCACACTCCTCCGTCCACTGAAACGGAGCACCCTTCTGAGTAAACCTGGTCATAGGGGCTGCAATCGATGAAAACCCCTCCACAAAATGATGGTAGTAGCCCGCCAAGCCAAGGAAACTACGGATATCGGTAGCTGAGGATGGCCTGGGCCAAGTTTGCATGACCTCTATCTTCTTAAGATCCAGCTGAATACCCTCACTCAATACCACGTGGCCTAAGAATGCCACTGAATTCAACCAGAACTTACATTTCGAGAACTTAGCATATAACTTCATCTCTCTCAGAGTCTGAAGCACACTCCTCAGGTGCTGCTCATAATCTTCCCAATTCTGCGAGTACACCAGAATATCATCAATAAAACAATGACGAATGAGTCAAGATACGGCCGGAACACACTGTGCATCAAATGCATAAAGGCTGCTGGGGCATTGGTCAGCCCAAATGATATAACAAGGAACTCGTAATGACCATACTGAGTCCTGAAAGCAGTCTTCGGGATATCTGGCTCCCGAATCTTCAATTGATGGTAACCTGAGTGCAAATCAATCTTAGAAAACACCCCGTGCACCCTGAAACTGGTCAAATAGATCATCAATACGAGGCAAAGGATAAAGATCCTTCACTGTAACCTTGTTCAACTGGCGATAATCAATACACATAGAACCATCCTTTTTCTTCACAAATAAGACAAGAGCACCCTAAGGTGATACACTAGGCCGAATAAAACCCTTATCAAGAAATTCCTATAACTGATCCTTTATCTCCTTCAACTCAGGAGAAGCCATACGATACGGGGGAATAGAAATAGGCTAAGTGCCCGGCAACAGATCAATACCAAAATCAATATTTCTATTAGGTGGCATGCTTGGAAGGTCAGCTAGAAACACATCGGGAAAATCTCGTACTACTAGGACTGAATCAACTGAAGGGGTACTGACATCTCTCACATAAGCTAAATACGCGTCACACCCCTTCTCAACCATATGCTGAGCCTTAAGAAAAGAAATCCTTACTGGGAGTGTGATATAAAGTACCTCTCCACTCAACATGTGGTACACCTGGCATAGTCAGCGTCATGATTTTGGCATGACAATCAAGAATAGCATAATGGGTAAACAACCAGTCCATTCCCAAGATAATATCAAAGTCAACCATGTTGAGTAACAATAAATCAGCTCTGGTCTTAAAACCACTAAGAGCAACCAAACACGACCGATAAACGCGGTCCACAATAAGAGAATCTCCCATAGGAGTAGAAACATAAACAGGGGAACTCAAAGAATCCCGAGATACTAAATGCGGAGCAAAATAAGAAGACACATAAGAATAAATGGATCCTAGATCGAATACAACCGATGCATCTCTGTGAAAAACCAGTATAATACCTGTGATGATAGAATCAGAGGCAACAACCTCGGTACGGGTAGGAAGGGCATAGTATCTGGCCTAGCCTCCCCCTCTAGGGCGACCTCTGCCTCCCTGACCTCTACCTCTAGCTGGCTGAGTAGGTGGGGTAGCAACTGGAGCTGTAACCATAGCCTGGGAACTCTGTGGGGCATGCTGTGGCTTAGAAGTCTATGGAGGTGCACCCCTCCTAAGTCTGGGGCAATCCCTCACCATATGACGTGTGTCACCACACTCAAAATAAGCTTTGGGAGGATGTGGTGGCTGTGACTAGCTCGGGCCACATTTGCTATACTGACCTCTGAAAGCACCCCACGCAGGAGGCACGCTAGATACCGAAGTTGCATAATAAGGCTCCTGAGGTCTAGGGGGAGCCGAAATACCACTGGCTGCTGGAAGAGCTGAAAGAACAGGGCGACTCATATAGCCCCTACCATGACGATCTGATGCTGGGGCACGAGCACCAGAGAAATGGCCCGACTCTCGAGACCTCTTGGCCTCCCTCTCCTCTCTCTCCCTAACATGCATACCCTTTATCCTCCTAGCAATGCTCACCACCTACTGATAAGAAATATCCATATCCAACTCACGAGCCATGCTAGACCTGATGCTGGGAATAAGGCCCTCAATAAATCAGCTAACCCTCGCGTGAACAATAGAAATCAAGGCTGGTGCATGCCTATCCAAACCAGTGTAACAAACAACATACTTTGTGACAGTCATAGCACCCTGTCACAAATGCTCAAACTCTGGGCGCCATGCATCCCTAAGGCTCTGAGGAACATACTTTCTCAGGAACAGATCTGAAAACTGAGTCCAAGTCAGTGAAGCAGCCTCATCCGGACTGTCTAACTCATAGGTATGCCACCACTTGTAGGCGGCTCCTCGAAGCTGGAAGGTAGTAAAGGAAACCCCGCTCGATCCTAATATACCCATGGTACGGAGAATGTGGTAACTCTTATCTAGAAATCCTAGAGCATCCTCCGATGCTAGACCACTGAATACAGGAGGCTTCTACCTCTTGAACCTCTCAATCCTCAACTGCTCCTTCTCGGAAGTCGCTGCCCTGTCCTCGGGCTGAACTGGCACTACAGGCAGTACAGGAATAATCTCAGGGACCTACTCAACATGCACTCTCTGCTCAGGAGTGCGGGAGGCAGGAGTCTGTGCTCCTCCCCCGGCCTGAGATGTAGCTGTAGCAAGGGGAAGCAAACTTGATTGAGCCAGAGTGGTATACATGCTCATGAACTGTGCCAGAGTCTCCTGAAGAGCTGGAGTAGTAGTAGTAGTAGTAGGCATGTCAGGTTCCTGGACTCCGGCTGAAACTGCTGGTGCTACCTCAGCGGTAGCTTGCGCAGGTGCTCTGGCTACACCACATGCGCGTCCTCGGCCTCTACCCCGGCCCCGGCCTCTGACGGTTGCAGTTGGGGGCGCTAGTGCCTGATCATCTCGGGTAGTGCGTGTCCTCACCATCTATGAGAAAATAGAAGACAAAAGTTTAGAATTGTGATGTCAAAAATTTCGCACGACAAGGAAATCAAATGAAGTGAAATTTTCCTAATAATTACATAGCCTCTCGTAGATAAGTACAGACGTCTCCGTACCGATCAACGAGACTCTAATAAACCGGCTTGTGATCTATGACTCCTATGAACATAGAGCTCTGATACCAACTTGTCACGACCACGGTTTGCCCTCCATGAACCATCGTGACGACACCTAATCCTCCACAACTAGGTAAGCCTAAATTACGGAAGATAAACGAAGTGCAGAATAAAAATAAGTTAAAACAGAATGAAGAATGCTAAAAATAGTGTTTAAAAGTGCCGCTCAGCATACACAATTATTAACTCTCAAACCAATACATACTTCCAAGACCCGGAAACCCATGAATCACATGCTAAGAGATACATAAGAAGCTCTAACTCTAGAAATGTATACCAAAAGGGAAGTACTGATGGGCTATACTATTACAGAAAGATAGAAAGGGACTTCTGGGTCTGCGGACGCGGAAGATATACCTCGAAGTCTATACAGAAGCGCCTCGCCTCAAGGATGATAAGACAGAGTGAAAGTACCTGGATCTGCACATGAAAAACATGCACAGAAGGGGCATGAGTACACCACATCGGTACTTAGTAAGTGCCAAGCCTAACCTCGGTCGGGTAGTGATGAGAAAGGTCAGGGTCCTACTGAGGTCAATAAAATACAAAGTATAACATTGTAGAACAAGACAGTATAATTAAGTGCAATAGTAAGAAATAACATAGAATAGAAAGAGCGACAACAACTAGAACAGAGGCAAAAATACTCACTGAGGGAACACAGCTCAACACAGAGATAACAACCGGGGATCTACCAGGATACCGTCCTGTAGCCCCCAAATGTAAATGTCCAGTGGATCTCCCGGGTGTCGTCCCATAGTACAACTCATAATGCGCCGGGGATCTACCGAAATCCCGTTCCGTAGTCCCCAAATGTAAATACCCAGTACTGGGGGAATCTACCGAGTGCAGTCCCGTAGTTCCATATAACTATGTAGGAGGATCTACCAGTATCCCACATCCGTAGTCCCAAATAAATAGACAAGGGAGATCTATCGTAATCCCACATCCGTAATCCCAAATAAACAGGCAAGGGGGAGCTACCGAAATCCCACATCCGTAGTCCCAAATAAACAGGCAGGGGGGAGCTACCGGAATCCCGCATCCGTAGTCCCAAAATAATTACACTGTAGCAACAGGAAAATATACATAAATAGCAAAATCTCATATTAAGGCAACAAGTGATTCTATCCTAGCATGCTGCACAGAATTCAGGTAAGGCAGGTTGAGCAAATAAAGCAATTAAATCACTCATACATGCTTTCCTAAGCTAACAACAGGATTAATAGTGCAAGTAATAAAAAAAAACAGGAAAGAAAACATACTAGTGATTCCTTAATGAAAACCGGATTTTCAACAATTTCCACAAGTACGCACTCATCACCTCACGTACAAGGTATTTCAATTACCAAATATACCAATCCTAAGGGGAAGGTCCCCCACACAAGGTTAGACAAGCCACTTACCTCGAGCCGGCTCAAAATCAACCCAAAACCACGTTCTTGCCACGAGTATTCGACTCCAAATGCCCCAAATCTCCAAGTGATTCCCATTTGTTTTCCTCAAAAATCACCCCCAAAAGCTTTAATCCTATTCAAAAATGGTAGAAAAATGAAGAAGGGTCGCGGATGGGCTATTTAACTACTGCCCAGATTTAACCCTATGCGATCGCAGAAATACCTATACGATCCCATAAGACAACTTCCTCAAGCAACGCGATCGCGACCCGCTCTATGCGATCGCATAGAGCAAATTCCATCACCACACTGCCACACCAAGTCCTTCTACGCGAAAACAAGGGTCCTTATGTGAATGCAATGACCAACAAACTCACCCTATGCGATCGCATTCCTTCCTCTGCGATTGCAATTCACAAAAATGCCTGGTCTCAACTTACTCTACGCGATCGCAATAACAAATCACTGCTGCAAAAATACCAAAAAACCAGCAATCTCCCAAAGACCAAAAGTGCCCGTTTGAGAATCCGAAATACACCCGAGGCCCTCGGGACCTCAACCAAATCTAACAACATATCCCATAACTTCATTCAAACTTGTTCCAACTGTAAGCACGTGATTTTTGCCCTATATGAGAATTACTCCCAAAAATTCAAAAATAAAATGATTTTCCTTGGTGTGCAGTTTTGTGATATTTTTTGATATTTTTGAATAATTATATGTATTTGTCTGTGCATGTTTATTTGTTAAATTAATAAAAATAAAAAAATATGTCGCATTTTGCATGTAAGATTTAATTCTACAGTTGTTAGTAATTAAGTTTGTTTTACAGAAAATAAAAATTACAAAAATAGGCATCTTTTGCATTTTTAGCATTTAATGTCCAAATGAACAATTTTATGCTTAATTATTACTTAATTGTGCGTTAATTGTTATTGAGAGTTAATTTGCACTTTTAAAACTTAATTTAGTTCTTAATAATAGTTCAAGTATTTTTATAATTTAGTTTTAGAGAAATAAAAGAAGAAAAGTGAGCGAAAATATAAAGAAAGTCGGAATTGGGCCTCTTCTTCGATTTCAAGCCACAGGCCCAAAAAATGACCCAATCTTCCCAAACGACCCAGTCCATTTCGAATTGGGTCGACCCAGTCCAATACCAACAACCCAACTCCCCCTCTTCATTTTCATTTTTTCATTTTTACAAAACAAAAACAAAACAAAAAAAAAGAAGAAAACCCTAGACTTAAGCCATCCGCCCCCCCTCCTATCTTCATCTTCTCCAACCTCCAAGCCCCACCTCCCATGGCTGCCCTTCCTCATGCCTCCACCACCTCAACACACACACACACGACATTCTCCATCGTCCCATCGACCCCAACACGAGCAGCCATGGCTGCTTTCCCCCCTCGTTTCCCGTTGTCGAAACCAAACGACCATTGGAGTAGCTTCACGTCCGCCATTGTTGCTGCGTTTTCTTCCAGTCGTTGCAGCTACTACTGCTGTTCCTTCTTCATCCATGGAGGTCCTTCTGCTTCCATCTTCTCAGCCTCAAGTCCAAACGACCAAGCTGCTCCGTTCTCCAAAACGCAGCAATGAAAGTTGCTCGAAACCAGCCCAAAAACGAGCTCACATCGCTGCCTCGTCGTTGCTGCCTTCCTCCTCGCGTCCAGCCATTGCAGTTACTGTTTCATCATCCAAACGAACCCAGCTGCTTCTTCTTCATGTTCGTCGTCGCTGTGTCGTCGCTGCTACCTTCCTCCTCGCGTCCAGCCATTGCAGCTACTGTTTCATCGTCCAAACGAACCCAGCTACTTCTTCTTCATGTTCGTCGTCGATGTGTCGCCGCTGCTGTTGCCGCTGCATCGCCGCTGCTGCTGCTCCGTTTTGCTGCTACTCACGTTTCACGCTTCTGCCTCCTACTGCCTCGGCGTCGAGAAAATGGCCAGCCACTGCCTCACCAACGTTGTTGTTCCTTCGTCTTCTTTGTTTCTTCGTCGTTGTTTTGAACCCGGTTAGTTGGTTTAAGTTCCAATTTTGTCCATATTTTTGTTTGATGTTTTTCGGATCCAAAATCGATAAATGATTCAATTCTTGTTTTGTTTATTCGTCGTTGAAATAATTTTTTAGTTTGTTCATATGTTTTGTTGAATTAATTTTCAGATTTCAAATGGTAAATTAATTAAGTGATTTTTCATGTTTATTTCATGTTTGTTTTATTGTTTAGGTAAGAATTTGTTAGTTTGATGTTTGTTATATTCAAATTGAAATTTAATTGATTATTTCTTCAATTTGTTTCATGTTGTTATGTATTTTTCAGAAATTATTAATGTTGTTTGAGTCATTTAATCCGTCATGTTTGTTGTTTTAAAAAAATAGATTCATTCATGTTCATACTTTGTTTGTTTGTTCTTGAATCCGAAATTTGTATAGCTTGATTTCTTGTTTACCATTTATGATTATTTCTTGAATTTGTCTCATAATCTTGTTTAAGGTTTAACATAGGAATTGTTTGTTGTAATGTTGTTAGAGTTTATTTTAAGTTCAATATTATTGAATTTAGAAATCTGAATATACTTGTTTGTTATTGTTGTTGTTGAATCTGAAAAGTAGGTTTGTTTGTTTCTAAAAATATTGTTCAATCAAATTTTAGTTGTTCTTTGTTGTTCAATTTGTGTTCATGTGATTGGTTGTTGAAATGTTGAAGAAATCATGTTCATGTGATTTGTTGTTTGAATATTGTTAGAAATTGATCATATTGTCTATATTTTGGTTAAGTTTGATTAATTGTTTGTTATAGCTGATGGGGTAGTTTGGTAATTTGTAGTATGTTCGGGGGTAAAATAGTAATTTGCAATAAGGTCGGAGGGGTAGTTTAGGAATTGTACATTTTTTAATTTTTTATGTGAAGCATGGGGGACAAAATGTAATGGGGTGGGTTGTGATATAGTTGTTTAAATTAAAGGGGGGACAAGACAAAATTTAGTGGGGAGGAATCTTGTATTTGTTTATGTTAGGCATGGGGGACAAAATATAATGGGGTGGTGTGATATATTTATTTAATGTAATGGGGATGAGTGGGAAGATAATGGGTTTGGTAGAGAAAATGGGTTGATTTTAATTGATTAAAAGATTTATGGGATGAGATTATATATAGGAAGTCTTGAACACAAGATAAGGACACACAGACAGATAAGAGAAAACGAATCTTAAAGAAAAGAGAAGTGAGAGAATAATAAGAGAGAGAATTAAAACACAAACAGAGAGAAAAAAAGAGCTGAATATTTAAGAGAAAGAAAAATTCCGAAAAATATTCAAACTTCCAAATAAAAAAAAACTAAAAAAAATATTCTGCTTTCTTTCATTGTTTGAAATCAGCATTAATTGTTATTGTTTCATAAAAGTTGGAAGCATTTGTTTTGGGATTACTACTCCACCGGTTTGTTACTGGGTTGTTACTATTGCTGGATTGTTGCTGCTGTGCTGTATTGTTATTACTGCTGCTGATTCTCATCTTCATTTTCTTTTGCTTCCAATATCAGGTACACAACTGACACGCTGGTTATTGTAATCCGAAATATGAAGCATGAATACGAAAAAATGAAGAGTTGAAATTCTGAATTATATTTAATTATATTCTGAATTTTATTTGTATGTATAAATTATTTAGCTTGCAAAAAATCAGAATCATGTAGATATTTAATACATATAGTGGAACATTCGACGATAGCTTAACAAATGAACTATCTACATCTATTGCCTAAAAATAAATAAATGGTGTAGTAATTCCGTCGAGTCAAAAATCAAACGAATAGGCCATCTAGTAGGAAGTTGGTAGAAATATTGTTTAGTTAAATAATATTGGTTAATTTCAGCATGTAAATGGTCTAGGATTAAAATTAGAATTGCTATGTTTTTTTTTAATTTGACAAACTGAGAACATGCCTAGTATAATGTAACTAGGTAATAACATGTAAATAAATTAAGATATTTCTCCTTTATTTTGTAGAGACAAATTTCAATAAAAAATGTAGGCATTTTAGGACTGTCCTTTTAAAAATAAAATGAGATGAGCCTCGCCCAATAAAATGCACTAATTGCGGGGCCCTCAATAAATATTTAATTGAGTATTTAGAATTCGGGATGGACTGTTTAGTGAATTCCACAGTCTTACCCATAAATAATAATACGCTAATCGCTTTAGGCACGATTTAATAATAATACATTCTTAAACACGGGTGCGCATTTATGCGACCCAAATCCAAATCCCAAAACATTGAATACAAATACGTTCCGGATCGCGGGTGCATTTTATGTGACGCAATCCAAAGACTTGTTTTTAAACAATGTTCACATTCTTGTAAAAATAATTAAAAATAATAAAAGCGGTAAAAAGATAAAATTTGCACATAAGTTCATATTTTGTATAAAATCAGATAATCAAGCCGAATATAACAGTTGAGCGACCGTGCTAGAACCACGGAATTCGGGAATGCGTAATACCTTCTCCCGGGTTAACAGAATTCCTTATCCAGATTTCTGGTTCGCAGACTGTAATACAGAGTCATTCTTTTCCTCGATTCGGGATTAAATTGGTGACTTGGGACACCCTAAATCTCCAAAGTGGCGATTCTGAAATAAATAAATAAATCCCGTTTCAATTGTCCTTTAATTGGAAAAAACTCCTTGCACCCTCCCGCGGGGGCGGAAAAAGGAGGTGTGACAGCTCTGGAGACTCTGCTGGGGATAAAAGTGGACCCAGAACCACTGGTTCAGGGTTAGAATTCGAGCTTAGATAAATTGTTATATTTGGTTTTATCTGATTTTTACATATTTGAGCCTAATGTGCTAAATGCTGCTTTTACCGCTTTGATATTATTTGAACTGTACATATGAACTGTGCCGAAACCTTTCTCTTCTTACCTCCGGGGAGAAGCTCGCTGGACGAGACTCCCTATTCTGTTAGTGTCAATGCCTGAAATAAGAAAGAGGTCGGACAAGTTACAAAGCCGGACGATCTCGCGGGTCCCCGGTACGTAGCCCCCTCCTCGGCTCGAGTTGTCCGCTCGGGTACACAGTCTAGAACGTATACCCAGGTTATAAACCTAGTATAACAAAACCTCTGCTGGGAAATTAAACCCAGAACCACTGGTTCAGGGTTCAAGAATTCGAGCTTAGAATAATTGTTATATTTGGCTTTATTATCTGATATATATTGCATGTTCTGACATAACATACTAAATATTGTCTTTTACCGCTTTGATATTATCTGAACTGTATATAAACTGTGCCGAAACCCTTTTCTTCTTACCTCCGGGGAGAAGCTCGCTGGTCGAGGCTCCCTATTCTGTTAGTGTCAATACCTGAAATAAGAAAGAGGACGGATAAGTTACGAAGTCGGATGACCTTTTGGTTCCCGGTAAGTTGCCCCCTCCTCGGCTCGAGTTGTCCGCTCGGGTACACAGTCTAGAACATACACCCAGGTTATAAACCTAGTATAATGAAACCTCATGCCGGATCCCTAGTAGGAACGCTTATTTGTATCACGTTGCATTTGACTTAGGGGACTCAACACAGGGGTTGGGTCCGTCTAGGACTAGCAACCTGAAATGAAAAGACCATTCTGATGCATCCTACTTGCTCTGTACATATATTTGTTCCGAACTTGCATGTTGACCGGTTTCTGAATCTCGGGAATGTTGGAAAATTGAAAAAAAAAAGAAAAAAAAAGGGAAAAAGAATATATCAGTTAGGGAGTTAATTGATTATTTTAGAAAAAATCAATGACCAATTACTGGCGAAACTCTGCCGAAATTTTGAAAAAAAAGGAAAATATTTTATTTTGTTTTACTAAAAAATATAAAAAAAAAGTCTTTTATTTTTGGAAAAATAGATTGTTTTATTGTTTGTTGAAAATGAAAAAAAAATTATTATTTTGTCTTTTTCAAAAATAGAAAAGGAAAATAGATTGTCTTGCCAGAAAAAAATAAAAATGGAAAAGAGTCATGTTTTAAAATAGTTCGGTTAATTTGCCCGAACTACGCGGGTTTGATTCTCACCGGATGTGAGATACGTAGGCAACCCTCATCGGGCCCAACCCCCTTTTTGCTAAAAAAGCCAAAAACAAATAAAAAAACAAAAAAAAAACATGTCAAGATTTTAATTTTGTCATAAATAAGTCGGGTGATGTCCAACTTCCCCTTTTACAAAAAAAAATAGCAAAAATATATATGTCAAATTTCTAAGAAGTCGGGTGACGCTGTTTTATCAAGACATAGCCGAATGTTCCCGAAGGGGATGCTGGAAGGTTGATTTTGCATAAACAGCCACTTTTGGGTCATATTTAAGATTTGGTCCAGTTGACCCACACAGCCTTAAAAATCTTCGTCCCCGAGACGTTGAAAGGCCGTGTTTGCAATATTGAGTTTTCTAATTTGAAAAACGATAAAAAGAGTCATAAATAAGTCAGGTGATGTTGTTATGTCATAAATAGCCGAATGTTCCCGAAAGGAACGCCGGAAGGCTGACTTTGCATAAACAGCCACTTTTGGGTCATGTTTAGGATTTTTGGTCTAGTTGACCCACACAGCCCTATAAATCTTCGTCCCCGAGGCGCTGAAGGGCCGTGTTTGCAACACCAGGTTTTTATTATAATTTAAAAAAAAAACAAAGAGTCGGCGGTCAGGTGAATACCGTTTGAATTTTGTCATAATAAGCCGAGCCAGCTTCGGCCGCGTCTTAAACCGTTCTTGCCGAAATAGCCTTAGATTATCTTTCAGTTGTCGAAAGGTTATTTTCGTAAAAGAATGGACAAGTTGGTAAAGTGTCATAAAATAATCCTCCCCGGCCTCAAAATTCATGTGAGAATTGGAAGGGGCCACATTTGCAAAAATAGCCGTTTGGTTGCATTTGACAAACGGGGAAAGGAAGCTGGCCGTTTGTTTTTGAGTTTGTAAATCTTTTGATTAGAATATGCGGGTTGTTTGATTTTCAAGTTTGTAGGTCATCTTTAAACCTTTGAAACCCAGTTTGTTTTAATATGAAAATTAAAAAAAAATGTTGAGTATTGTTTATCTTTATTGGTCACGAACTATGCTCGGTCTGATTCATGCGGGGTCATGATACGTAGGCAATCTCCATAAGATTCGACCACAACAAAAAATGAAAAAAAAAATCGAAAAAAAAGAAAAGAAAAAATGAAGAAAAAAAATCGAAAAAAAAATGAAAAAGAAAATGAAAAAAAAGAGAGGAAAAGATGTTATTAATAATGGGGACCAACGGAGTCCATTCTAACCTGTTTCGCTTTGAATCACAAAGAAAGTTAGGTGGTTGGTTTGTGGTATGCCGGAAATACAAGACCCAGAAGCACACTTTGCGGAGATCAGGCTTGATAACAGAAGCACGCGAATCCTATTGGGACTTGTTGACTAAGGTTGATGATATTGAAGTTGGCAATGGTCTGGACAATACTGATGCGAAGCTCAGTGGCTAAGATGCCAATTTTGATAAAGTGGGAGGACGCTCAGTTCCTTGGTTAGCAAGAGAGAAGCTTGTGGTGGCTTATTTTGTGGTCATTTCTGTTGTCCGGATTATTCTTAGGGATGTAATCCGAATATTGTCTTGTGTCAAACCTTTTTATTTTTCCATTTTTGTCATAGCGGTTTGTTTAAGTTTTGTCCAGGTTGTTTTAGGATTTTATTATGGTTTGTTTTTGATTGTTTTGTTATTCAAACCATTTCACCGGTAGTCTAATACAAAATCCGGTCTTTTATTATTTACATTCATCTTTTTGTTTGATCCTTTTATCATTTTGTTCAGCGTCGGTTCTAGTAACATGACATGCGCACACAGTTTGGGCCTAGTCTTTAAAGTTAATCATAAAACCCCGGAAAGGCAATCAGAACATTTAAAGAAAATAAGAACGGTTTGAGATTATTTAAAGCCCGAGTCATGTGGAACTGGGGCAAGTAAAACATAAAGAAAATCGTTAAATGCAAGATTCACCAAATTGGCATGAGGGTCGTTCATGAGAGTGAGAGTGTCGCCCAACGGTGCTTTAGAAATGACAAATAAAAAAAGCAAGTGTTTAACATAATTGTCAAGTCCAGCACCATCGGAAGAGACTATAAATCTATGATCAATTGTGTTGGTTGCACTTGGCATGTTTTGAAGACTGGAATGACGAAGGCATTTTGTTCTGCTATCTAAACACTTTATCCTTCATTACCCCCCTTTTTGAGCCTTATTTATTTTCTTTCATACCCCTCGTTCGGAATCAATAGCAACGACTAGGAAATACGAGCCTGGAAGGTAAAAAAAAAAATCACAAAAAAAAAAATGAAAAAAAGAAGAAGAGAAAAATGATAACAAAAACAAAAAAAAAAACAAAAGAAAGTCAAATGAAAACAGAGGAATTGGGAACTACGTTTGACCTGATTCCTCAAAGAGGATACGTAGGCGCTTCACGACTCGGTCATAGTATTGAAAATTGAAAAAAAAATAATTAAAATATCCCCAAACAAGAAACTGGGGAAAAGGTTGCGTTTGTTGTAAATAAATCTAGTTCCGAAAGTTGTAATTAATAACCCAAAATCGATGCACTTTTGAGCCTTTAATACCCTTTCTTTCTAGCCTGTCCAAAAACCCACATTACGGTCCAAAGAAAGACCTTCTGACCAGTCTGCAAAAGATGCCAAGTCAGACAAATGAGTGTCTTACCGGCGGACATAACATTCTGTTCCACAGCAGAAAGGACTCTAATCTCCAGCAAAGAGAGTCATACCGGCAATACTCCAAATCCCCAGCTGGAAAGTCAGACAAATGAGAGAGTCTTATCGGTGAAAATCTTTACGGACACCATAAGTCGATGAAAGATGGGAGAAAAACCAAAATGAGAGAGGCTTGATAGTGAAAACCCTTCGGGCACTACAAGTCGAATAAGATTGAGAATCAGATGGGGAATCGTCAAGTGAAGATCTCGAAAGATGATTGACAGTAGAGGATAGGCCACATGTGCATGTCATGATCATTAGAGTCGGTATCGACGTATGATAGATTTTTATTTATAGTTTTCTTTTGTCAAAGAGTCATCTTTTTCCTTTGTCTATTTTTCGGTTCCTTTTTTGTTTATCTTTCTCCCTTCATAGAAACATTCCCCAGTAGAGTCTGTTTAGTTAGAACCAATGTGAAATGACTTCAAAATAGGCCATCAATTTTCATGCAAGATGAGATCTGACTAGTACATCCAAGTGGTATAGTCAGCAAGGAACAAGCGCGAGGCCAGTGTCAAAAAAAAATATCCCCAGCAAAAGGGAATTGACAAAAGGATTGACGAGTGTCAAGAGTGATATCCTTGCCAAAACCAAGGTTATAAACATCAAGGCCAAGGCCCATGAACAAAGCAAGGAAAGCAGTGAGAATGATTTGGAGAAATTCATGCGAGACTAAAAGGTCGGAAAAATGCAAGTTTCCGAGCTATGCCACAAAAGAAGAGGGATATCCCCAGCAGAAAGGGATTATCCCCAGCAAATAATATCATCCCCAACAAGTTGTGGAGCGCAGAGCAAGGAAGGAGAAAAGGAAAAGCCATCCCAGTAGGAGTATCACAACCAACCACCACGTTTTAAACTAACAAATTTTGTTTGATTTGAAACAGGTAAAGGAAATGGCATTGATGACAGAAATGCATGCCATAAGGGAGACTGTCAAACTGGGGCAGAAAATTTTCCTTTCATTTGGAAAATTTTCTGGAAGTCAGGTACCCATTCGAGGAAGAATAAAGATAGCACCAGTCTCAAGGGAAGTGGTGTTTGAACCAGTGTTGCCCCAACATAATAAGTTTAAATGGAGGAAGTATTCCCCAGCAGACAGAATAAAGGGATGACACTTGTGCTCAGAAAAGCAAAAAGCCATTATCATCCCCAGCAGCTTCCAGAAGAATGAAGCATCGACTTGAAGGGATAAAATTCCCCACCAGCGTTATCCTCAACAACGTTATCCCGAGAAGATAACACTTTTATCCCCAGCAGTGTTGAAAAAAAAATATTTGAATTTGAAGGAGGGGAAGAAATGAGACTTCCCCAGTAGTATTATCCCTAGCAATCAGGCGTCCACCTGGATAACAAGGAAGAGCAGTTGGAGTATTAGCAATCAGGCGTCCACCTGGAGAACAAGGAAGAGCAGTTGGAGTATTAGCAATCAGGCGTCCACCTGGAGAACAAGGAAGAGCAGTTGAAGTATCAGCAATCAGGAGCCCACCTGGAGAATAAGGGAATACAATGAAAGTATCAGCAATCAGGAGCCCACCTGGAGAATAAGGGAATACAATTCAAATTTTAAGTAATGGGGAGCCCCCCCCCCCTGAAAAACAGAATGGCGTTTTATTTTTGACATTATTGGTTGAAGTCAGGAGCCCCCCTGAAGAACAGAATGGTGATTTGTTGGTTGAAGTTGGGAGCCCGCCCATATAACAGAGGAATACATTCAATATTTTCATTTCAAAAAAAAAAAAAGAAAAAGAAAAAAAAAAGAAAAAGAAAAAAAAAGAAAAAAAGAAAAAAGGGGAAGTAGTTTGTAGAGGAATGAAACATCCTACTCAAAAGGAAGTAATTTTGGAAGGAGTAAGATAACATATTTACTCAACAGAGTTATCCACAACAGTGTTATCCCCAGTGGATCATCGAGATGTAGAAGCATCCTCGACAGAGTTTCGGGCAACCCAGAGTGGGTAAGGAAGAAAAGGAAAAGTCATCCCCATCAAAATAATCCCCAGCAATTTCGAGTGAAGACAACACAGGTAAGTAAATAATTTAGGAAGAAGGAAATGGTTCACCCATAAGAGATGCATTTCCTCCTAAGTTTAGTTTTACCCATAGGAGACGCATTTTCTCCTAAGTTTACTTTGACTCATAGGAGACGCAATTCCTCCTAAGTTTAGTTTCACCCATAGGAGATGCATTTCCTCCTAAGTTTACTTTGACACATAAGAGAGTCATTTCCTCCTAAGTTTAGTTTTACCCATAGGAGATGCATTTCCTCCTAAGTTTGTTTTCACCCATAGGAGAGACATTTCCTCCTAAGTTTGTTTTAGTTTCACCCATAGGAGATGCATTTCCTCCTAAGTTTGTTTTTACCCATAGGAGAGGCATTTCCTCCTAAAGTTTATTTTTACCCATATGAGATGCATTTCCTCCTAAGTTTGTTTTTACCCATAGGAGAGGCATTTTCTCCTAAAGTTTATTTTTACCCATATGAGAGGCATTTCCTCCTAAGTTTAGTTTTACCCAAAGGAGAGGCATTTCCTCCTAAGTAAGTTTTTTTTAACCCATAGGAGAGGCATTTCCTCCTAAGTTTATTTTTACCCATAGGAGATGCATTTCCTCCTATGTTTGTTTTACCCAGAGGAAGGCGTTTTATCTTTAAAGTTGTTTAAATCTCGCCAACCTAAAGAAAGGAATGGCATTTTATTTTCAAGTATCGAAGTTAGGAGATGCATTTCCTCCTAAGTTTGTTTAGTTTCACCCATAGGAGAGGCATTTCCTCCTAAGTTTGTTTAGTTTCACCCATAGGAGAGGCATTTCCTCCTAAGTTTGTTTTAGTTTCACCCATAGGAGATGCATTTCCTCCTAAGTTTGTTTTTACCCATAGGAGAGGCATTTCCTCCTAAGTTGTTGTTGAACCAATAGGAGAGGCATTTCCTCCTAAGTTTAGTTTCACCCATAGGAGATGCATTTCCTCCTAAGTTTGTTTTTACCCATAGGAGAGGCATTTCCTCCTAAGTTGTTGTTGAACCCATAGGAGAGGCATTTCCTCCTAAGTTTGTTTTAGTTTTACCCCTAAGAGACGCACTTCCTAAGTTTAGTTTTACCCATAGGAGAGGCATTTCCTCCTAAGTTGTTGTTAAAATCAGGCGCCCGCCCAGATAACAGAGGCATACATTTAAGTCTTTACATTTCAAGCGTTGAAGTTGGGAGCCCGCCCAGATAACAGAGGCATACATTTCAGTTTTTCATTTCAAGTATTGAAGTTGGGAGCCCGCCCATACAACAGAGGCATACATTTCAAGATCAAGTCAGAGGACAATAAAACAGAGGGTTACAATAGGAATCCCCAGCAGGAAGCAATAAAAATCCCCAGCACCGGGAAGCAGAAGGTTGCAACAAGAGGTCCCAGCACAAACTCAAGTGCATGTGTCAAAAGGAAGAAAAGCATCAGAAGAAAAGCACCGGAAGAAATGCAAGCAGACAAGAAAGCAAGGCAACAAGAACAAATTGCAGTCTAGCCTAGCTTCTTGTTTTCTTTTAAGCACGGTGTAACAAGGAGATCGGTAAGCAGTGGTAATAGCATGCAACAACAGTAACATTGCAGTCCCACGGTAGTCCCAGCTACCAAAACTTCCCGAACTACATTGACCTAATTCATGTTTAGCCCAGGATATGTAGGAAACCTTTGAAGCAAAGGTTCGGTTAAATCTTTTTCAAAAATGCTTCACACGGAGTACTCGGATGGGCAAAAATCGCTCGCTTTATCTTTGCACGAAAACCCTTCGTGTCTTCGGGCAAAGAGGGGCAGCTGTAAGCACGTGATTTTTGCCCTATATGAGGATTACACCCAAAAATTCAAAAATAAAATGATTTTCCTTGGTGTACAATTTTGTGATATTTTTTGATATTTTTGAATAATTATTTGTATTTGTCTGTGCATGTTTATTTGTTAAATTAATAAAAATACAAAAATATGTCGCATTTTGCATGTAGGATTTAATTCTACAATTGTTAGTAATTAAGTTTGTTTTACAAAAAATAAAAATTACAAAAATAGGCATCTTTTGCATTTTTAGCATTTAATGTCCAAATGAACAATTTTATGCTTAATTATTACTTAATTGTGCGTTAATTGTTATTGGGAGTTAATTTGCGCTTTTATAACTTAATTTAGTTCTTAATAATAGTTCAAGTATTTTTATAATTTAGTTTTAGAGAAATAAAAGAAGAAAAGTGAGCGAAAATATAAAGAAAGTCGGAATTGGGCCTCTTCTTCGATTTCAAGCCACAGGCCCAAAAAATGACCCAATCTTCCCAAACGACCCAGTCCATTTCTAACTGGGTCGACCCAGTCCAATACCAACAATCCAACTCCCCCTCTTCATTTTCATTTTTTCATTTTTACAAAACAAAAACAAAACAAAAAAAAGAAGAAGAAGAAAACCCTAGACTTAAGCCATCCGCCCCCCCCTCCTATCTTCATCTTCTCCAACCTCCAAGCCCCACCTCCCATGGCTGCCCTTCCTCACGCCTCCACCACCTCAACACACACACACACGACATTCTCCATCGTCCCATCGACCCCAACACGAGCAGCCATGGCTGCTTTCCCCCCTCGTTTCCCGTTGTCGAAACCAAACGACCATTGGAGTAGCTTCACGTCCGCCATTGTTGCTACGTTTTCTTCCAGTCGTTGCAGCTGCTACTGCTGTTCCTTCGTCATCCATGGAGGTCCTTCTGCTTCCATCTTCTCAACCTCAAGTCCAAACGACCAAGCTGCTCCGTTCTCCAAAATGCAGCAATGAAAGTTGCTCGAAACCAGCCCAAAAACGAGCTCACATCGCTGCCTCGTCGCTGCTGCCTTCCTCCTCGCGTCCAGCCATTGCAGCTACTGTTTCATCATCCAAACGAACCCAGCTACTTCTACTTCATGTTCGTCGTCGCTGTGTCGTCGCTGCTGCCTTCCTCCTCGCGTCCAGCCATTGCAGCTACTGTTTCATCGTCCAAACGAACCCAGCTACTTCTTCTTCATGTTCGTCGGTGTCGAGAAAATGGCCAGCCACTGCCTCACCAAAGTTGTTGTTCCTTCGTCTTCTTCGTTTCTTCGTCGTTTTTTTGAACCCGGTTAGTTGGTTTAAGTTCCAATTTTGTCCATATTTTTGTTTGATGTTTTTCGGATCCAAAATCGATAAATGATTCAATTCTTGTTTTGTTTATTCGTCGTTGAAATAATTTTTTAGTTTGTTCATATGTTTGTTGAATTAATTTTCAGATTTCAAATGATAAATTAATTAAGTGGGTTTTCATGTTTATTTCATGTTTGTTTTATTATTTAGGTAAGAATTTGTTAGTTTGATGTTTGTTAGATTCAAGTTGAAATTTAATTGATTATTTCTTCAATTTGTTTCATGTTGTTATGTATTTTCCAGAAATTATTAATGTTGTTTGAGTCATTTAATCCGTCATGTTTGTTGTTTTAAAAAATAGATTCATTCATGTTCATACTTTGTTTGTTTGTTCTTGAATCCGAAATTTGTATAGCTTGATTTCTTGTTTACCATTTATGATTATTTCTTGAATTTGTCTCATAATCTTGTTTAAGGTTTAATATAGGAATTGTTTGTTGTAATGTTGTTAGAGTTGATTTTAAGTTCAATATTATTGAATTTAGAAATCTGAATATACTTGTTTGTTATTGTTGTTGTTGAATCTGAAAATAGGTTTGTTTGTTGCTAAAAATATTGTTCAATCAAATTTTAGTTGTTCTTTGTTGTTCAATTTGTGTTCATGTGATTGGTTGTTGAAATGTTGAAGAAATCATGTTCATGTGATTTGTTGTTCGAACATTGTTAGAAATTAATCATATTGTCTATATTTTGGTTGTGTTTGATTAATTGTTTGTTATAGCTGATGGGGTAGTTTGGTAATTGTAGTACGTTCGGGGTAAAATAGTAATTTGCAATAAGGTCGGAGGGGTAGTTTAGGAATTGTACAGAATATAATCAATGAGGTCAGAACACGCTGTTCATCAAATGCATGAACGCGAATACACCAGAATATAATCAATGAAGACTATGACAAATGAGTCAAGATAAGGCCAGAACACGCTGTTCATCAAATGCATGAACGTTGCTGGGGCATTGGTCAGCCCTGTCACACCTCCTTTTTTACCACCTCCACCCCCGCAAGGGGCGTAAAGGAGTTTTTCCATTTAAAGGACAATCAGAGCGGGATTTAATTATTAATTAATTCAGAGTCGCCACTTGAGAGATTAATGGTGTCCCAAGTCACCGATTGAATCCCGAACCGAGGAAATTTATGACTCTGTTAAAAGTCTGCGAACCACAAAACCGGGTAAGAAACTCTGTTAACCCGGGAGAAGGTGTTAGGCATTCCCGAGCTCCGTGGTTCTAGCACGGTCGCTTAACTGTTGTATTTGATTTTATCTGATTTTAATACACGTTCTAGCTTATGTGCTTTTTAATTTTAAACCGCTTTCCTTATTATTATTATTATTTTTTTAAATAAGAATTGCAACATTGTGAAAACGTGTCTCGGACCACGTCGCAATCAATGCACCCGTGATTGTCAACACATTTCGACTTCGTCGAGATTTGGATTTGGGTCGCTTCAATGCGCACCCGAGTTTAAGAAGGTAATTTAATTAAAACCGCGCCTAAAGATTCTGACGTAATATTATTTTATGGAAGGCCGTGAAGTTCGCTAAATGGCCCTCCCAAATTTTAATCATTTTAATAATCATTTATTGAGGGCCCCACATTTATTTATTTTTGTTCGGTGAGCCTCATCTTAATTTGTGAACCTCTTTTCTATCATTATTTATTTTATAAGAATGACGATGTCGTGAAAACGCGTTTTGAACCCCGTCGCAATCAATGCACCCGCGGTTGTCAACACATTTCGACTTCGTCGAAGTTTGGATTCGGGTCACATAAATGCACACCCGAGTTTTAGAATTCAAGCATCACAACTATGTCACGGGAACCATACCCGTAGCTATGACAATTAAGCAAATGGACATAAAATTAACTAAAGTAAATAAAACTTGTTTCATACTTATGAAAAACTTCGTTTCATTTGGGAGCTCAATCATATGACAATTCAACTTGTTACTTCGCCGCCTGATGCCATAGGCATTTACAGAGAATGGGATATAACTATGTATTATAAGCGATACAAATAAGCAACATAAGATGAAATAAACGAAAAGGTCGATACTCTGCACTGCAAAAGATATTACTGTCAAACTTGGTTAAGCGCTTGAAAGCCACAAGGTTCAATGTGGAAACGAAAATGGGCACTAAGCCAACGTACAAAAGTATCTATTATGAAGGAAACTTGCGAACCTAACAGGACAGTTGATTTCCTTTAACTCCAACATGGTATTTTCACCAATGACAAAATGACAGCTTTAACTTTTTTCATTCTTGTCAAAATGAAAGTATTCTCAATATTCCACACTCATACATATATCTAGTGTATTAAGATGTACGCTATGTATGGACTGCGTATTTACAACTCCACTATTTGGGCAAACTAAAAGAATGTCAATTGAAACTTCCTTATGCCAAGACCTCTGCCTTTAAAACAAGCTCTAGTTCCTCTGTTACGACATAATTTCAACACATCAAACCCATATCTTATACTATCAACAAACTATATTTTTCTAACATATTACTACTAATTATCTTTGCATTTTTTTTCAACTAACACCCAAGAGAGACGAAACCAAATCATATATATTTAAAAAAACATTTCCTCAGACAGATACGCGAAATATTCAACACTTAAGATCTAAAGATTGCATCAGGGAGAAAACGACCCTGCAATTGCATATTCATACTGAGGCTAATTCAAACAAATAAATCCAATCATTTCATGCAACAGAGAATGACAAAGTTGACGGAAGTACACTATTAGGCACAACAGAGTACGAGAAATTGAGGAACCAAACCTCAAAAGTGAATCAGAATATTCTCCAGGCGGACTCCTGACTTCTGAAATTTGAAATGTATTCCTCTATTATCCAGGCGGGCTCCTGATTTCCAAAACTTGAATTGTATACCTCTGTTCTTCAGGCGGGTTCCTGACTTCAAAAAGACAAAGAAATCAATTGAGAACTAAAAATTTGAATTGTATCACCTCTGTTCTTCAGGCGGGCTCCTGATTGCTGAAACTTGAATTGTATGTCTCTATTCTCCAGGCGGACTCCTGACTCCCGAAACTTGAATTGTATGCCTTTGTTCTTCAGGCGGGATCCTGACTTCAAGAAGACAAAAAATCGATTGAAAACTAAAATTTGAATTGTATAACCTCTGTTCTTCAGGCGGGCTCCTGATTGCTGAAACTTGAATTGTGAAAAGACAGAAATGCAACTTTTTTTAAAAAAAAAAATTTAAAGACTAAAATGTATCTTAAAATTTAAAATTTATCTTAGGTAAAAAATTCATCAGACTAAGATTTTCATCTTAGGTGAAAGATTCGACTGACTAAGATTTATCTTTATCTTAGGTGAAAAATTCATCAGACTAAGATTTCCATCTTAGGAGAAAGATTCAACAGACTAAGATTTTTATCTTTATCTTAGGTAAAAAATTCATCAGACTAAAATTTTCATCTTAGGAGAAAGATTCAACAGACTAAGATTGTGACTCTAGAAGATAATTCATCAGACTAAGTCCATTTTTGTGTGATCTCAGGAGGAAGATTCATCAGACTGAGATTTTGACTCTAGGAGATAATTCATCAGACTAGGTCCATTTTTGTGCGATCTCGACTTTCTTAATTTTCCAAATTCTAACTTCCATTCTTTTCAAATTCTGCCTTCCTTTCTTGTTCCCAAATTATGCCTTCCTTCCCCATTTTTTTCGACTTCTGCCTTCATCTTTTCCCAAATTATGCCTTCCTTTCATTTTTCCAACTTTTGCATTTATCTTAGGTAAAAGATTCATCGGACTAAGATTTTTATCTTAGGTGAAAAATTCAACAGACTAAGATTTCTTTATCTTAGGTGAAAGATTCAACAGACTAAGATTTCTTTATCTTAGGTGAAAAATTCATCAGACTAAGATTTCTTTTAACCATTTTCCTTCAAAATTTGTTTTATCTACCCACTAACTTGAATTATCTTCCTTCAGAACTGCTTCCCTAAAAACTGGTGTTGTTCTCCTTCAAAAAAAACCACTTCCCTAAAAACTAGTGTTTCATTCCTCCAAAAATTACTTTTCTTAGAACTGGTGTTTCTTTCCTGAAAACTACTTCCCTCTATTTTTCTCTTTTTAAAAACACTTGTATTGACCTTCATGTTCTTCAGATGGTTACCCGAAAAAAAAATTCAACATGACAGAAAATTTTCTGCCCCAGTTTGATAATCCTCCTGTAGCATATCTTCTGCCATAAATAACATTTCCATGCCCCTGTTTCAAATCAAAGAAAATTCTGTCAGTTTAAAAGTGCGATGGTTGGTTGTGGTACTCTCGCTGGGATGGCTTTCCTTTTCTCCTTTCCATGCTTTGCGTTGTCCGACCATCTTTGAATCTTGGCTGATAACTTCCACCCTTCTTGACGACTATCTCTTAATTATTAGTTCTAGTCTTCTTATCTGACCCCATATGTTTTCTGTGACAATTGATTCTTCATGAAGGTCTTGCATGTTTACTGATTAACCACTTTCCCCGTCATCTGTGCCACTGAAATACCCTTTTTCCCCGTTCAATCCCAATACCCTCTATCTGTTGCATTATTCCTGAACTGACATCTACCAAACTTTGTGTTTCATAAGGATCCCAAAGTATGTGGATTATTACCAGCTCAGTGCTCTTGTTATTTTTCCTGACTTGTGACCCCATTTTGTGCAATTGGAAAGCTGGTGGCCAATTTGAAGTCATTCCACACTTGTTACAACCAAAAGACTCAGAAAGGGGAAATAAACAAAACAAAAGGAACAGAGTAAAGGACAATAGAAAGAGATGATTCCTAATAAGAAAACTACACAGTAGAAACCTATCGGATGTGGATACCGACTCTAATGACCTTGACATGCACCTGCGACCTATTCTGTTAAGCAAATCTGATGTTCATCTCTTGTTGTTCCTTTTTGCCGTGAAACTGGGCTTCATTGCTCCGCTTATCCAATTTGATTCACATTCCTTATTCGGCATGTAGTGCCCCAAAGGGTTTTCACCATCAAACCTCTCTCATTTCGTTCTTTCTCTCAACTTACTGTCGCCTTAAGGTACCCGTGAAGGTTTTTACCAATAAGACTCTCTCATTTTTTATTTCTCTCAGCTTTCATCACCTTGTGATACCCATGAGGACTTTCATCAATAAGATTCTCTCATTTTCATTTTCCTTGTTTGGACCGGAGTGTTGCCCTTGACAGGAATTACCTTACCTACTTGACTTAGCATTTCTCAAAGACTGATCAGAAGGTCTTTCTTTGGACCGTAATGTAGGCTTTTGGATGGGTTAGAAAGAAAGGGTATAAAAGGCTCAAAACAATTTCAAAATGGGTTAAAATTACAACTTTCAGAATCCAACTTCTCACAACAACCATAATTTCTGCCCCAGTTTCTTGCTTGGGGACTTTTGGATTTTTGTTTTGGTATGACTGAACCTCAGAGAGGCTGCCTACGTACCCTTTCGGGATCAAGTCAAACGTAGTTCACGTCATAGGAATTACTTCTCTTTTTTTTTGATTTTTTCTTTCTCTTCTTTTCTTTTCTGTTCTTCTTTTCTTTCAATTTCCTTTCTTTTCTTTCTTTTCTTTTCTTTTCTTTCTTTTCATTTCTTTTCTTTCTTTTCTTTTCTTTTTCTCTTTCCTTCCTTTTTTCTTTTCATTTGCTTATTTGCGGCACTTGCGTTTCTTAATTGTGTCGTTGATTCTGAAAGAGGGGTACGAAAGAAAATAAACACGGCTCAAAAGCGGTGACAATGGAATAAAGTGTTTGGATAGCAGAACAAAACACCTTCGTCATTTCAATCCTCAAAACATGCCAAAGGCAAACCAATACGATTAATGCACAGAAATTACACATAGTATATCTTGACCGCCTCGGAGTTGATAGCCATTTTAACACATTTTCCTGCTACATCTGTCAAATATAATGCACCATTGGGCAACACTCTTACTCTTATTACCACGACCGGCCCCCCTGTCGATTTGGCCCACTTGCTTTTAGGGTTTATTTATATTGTATTTGCCCCAGTTTCACATGGTTCGGGCGTCAAACAATCTCAAAACGTCCAAATCTGTTCTTATTTCCTCAGGTGCCCCTATAGTTTTCAAAATGATCTCATTGCTTCGCAACTTTTGAAGATCAGATTGAGAATTATGCGTGCATGTCATGTCACTAGAACCGGCAAAAGGCAAAACAAAATGATAGAAAAGAACTAAATAAAGAACAATGATTGGAAATAACAAAAGACCAGAATTTGCATTAAACAACGATGAAATAACTCGAATAACAAAACAAGCAAATAAACTGGAGTACAACCCTAGAATGAACCTGAAACACCCATGGACAACACTAAACGAACCACTACGACTAAACAAGCTAGACAAAAATGAAAGGATACGAGGGTTTGATCACAAGACAATATTTGGATTACAACCCTGCAAATAACCCGGACAACAGAAATGGCAGCAAAATGGACCACCAAAGCTCCTCCCCGGCTGACTTAGGAATGGAGCGTCTTTCCAATTACCAAGCACGACATCTTAGCCACTAAGCTTCGCATCCATATTGCCATGACCACTATCTGCGTCAGTATCTTCAACTTTAGTCAACAAGTTCCCTAGAGGATTCTCATACCCTATGTCACCGGGCATCATCCCTACCAAGTGTGCCTCCTCATGTAAGGGGTGCAGCGTGATATTCTGGGTGCCACTGTCTTGAATCAAATTTTCTTGGATCATCCTTTCTATTCTCTTTTCAAATCCCGACAATTTTCCACATTGTGCCCTAGAGCATTGGAGTGGTATTCACACCTTTTAGATGAGTCAAAGCTTCTCGCACGTCGGTCCACCTGATTTGGAGGAATGGGTGCAATCATGTCATGTTGTTTTAACTTCTCAAATAAGCTTGCATAGGACTCTCCTATTGGTGTAAAACTATCTTTCAACTTTTGTTCCCTTCTATACCCCTGGCTTGGATGTGGGTTACAAGGTACTTGAACATTTTGCGGAGGCAGGTGGAGATTTTGTGATACTCGTGCTCGCTTTCTTGGGTGATTTGATGGCTGGGCAACATACTGGGATGGATCAACAGGGTGTAGGGGGTTCGGAGGTGGATAGTAATGCTTAGGGGGGTCATGTAAAACATGATGAGGCTGCACATACCTTCGAGATGTTCTCCTAGGATCTCTTCTCAACCCTGATATCACCATGATTTCTTCATCCCTCTCATTCGTGTTACCAGATTCAATTTGGACAGCTTGAGCTGCAGCTTTGAGAGCTGTTTGACTTATAATTCTGCTTGTCTTAAGACCGTTCTCCACCATTTATCCCATTTTGATTGCTTCCGGGAAGGATTTACCCACTGCGGATGTCATGTATTGAAAATAATCTGGCTCTTGAGCCTGTAGAAAGACAGTGATTAACTCGTGGTCATCCATGGGTGGCTTAGCTCTAGCTGCCTGCTCTCTCCATTTGATGGCATATTCCCTGAAACTTTCAGTTGGTTTCTTTTTAGGTTAGAAAGGGAAATGCGGTCTGGGGCGATGTCGATGTTGTATTGAAATTGTTTGACAAAGGGCCGTGCCATGTCATCCCAGACGTACCAGCAAGATGTGTCTTGATCCAAAAACCATTCAGATGCTACACTCGTGAGGCTTTCCCAAAATAAGCTATAAGCAATTCTTCATTTCTTCCCACACCTCTCAATTGGTTACAATACCTTTTCAGGTGGGCTATGGGGTCTCCATGTCCATTGTACTTTTCAAATTGGGGATCTTGAAGCCAGGCGGCAAGTGGACATCGGGGAACATGCATAGATCTATGAAGGCAACACTCTTTTGTCCTGCCATTGCTTGCGTGTTTTTCAATCGTTGTTCTAATCTTTTCACTCTTTGGGTTATTTCTTCATGTACTCTCTTTCGGGCAGGCTTCTCGATGTTTACAGGAAGATCAAACGAGTACGAGTGGTACTCGGGATAGTGGTACTGTTCTTGCTGTGTAGCAAATTGTGACTCGTGACAAGGCTGTCCTTGGCCATTGGCCCAGGCTTGACGCATTTTGTTCATTTGTTGTTTCAGTGTTCTATTTTCCTGACCCTCGTTGAACCTTCTGACCCTGAGTCTCTTGAGCACTCGTAACAGCTTCGATGTCAGTTATCATTTTCCTTGGATCTTGTGTTTCCAGCTTACCACAACCGACCACCTCAACTTTCTTCACAATTCAAAACAAAACATGTTAGAATGGATTGGGTCGGTCCTCATTATTCACAACATCTTTTCCTATTTTTTTTCAATTCTTCTTTTCCATTTTTCATTTTTTTTTGGTTGCAGTCGAATCTTATGGAGATTGCCTACGTATCATGACCCCGCATGAATCAGACCATGCGTAGTTCTTGCAAATAAAAGGTAAACGACAATAAAACATTTTTTGGAATTTTCCATTTTCATAATAACAACAAAACTAACCAACTTAATGATGAAATACAGATTCGAAAATCAAACGACCCATATACTCTAATCAAAAGAAATACAAACCCCAAAAATGACAGATTCCTTCCCCTATATGCCACTTTTGACCCAAAATTTGAACGGTATTCATTTGACCACTGACTCTTTTTCTTGTTTTTTCCAAATTAAAATAAATGACCCGGTATTACACACGGCCTTCCTCGCCTCGGGGGCGAAGATTTTAAGGTTGTGAGGGTCAGAATCAAAATATGACCAAAGGTGGCTGTTTGTGCAAAGTCAGCCTTCCGACGCCTCGTTTGGGAACATTTGGCTATTTTTGACAAAAACAGCATCACCTGATTTATTTATGACAAATATTAAAATTTTGATATTTTTGGTTATTTTTGCAAAGGGGAGGTTGGACCCGATGAGGGTTGCCTACGTATTTCACGCTCTGTGAGAATCAAACCTGCGTAGTTCAGGCGAATTAACCGAACTATTTTAAAACCATGACTCTTTTCCATTTTTATTTTTGGCATTTCATAAGCGAATAAAAACTATTTTTAGAAACAAGACTCTTTTTTTTCTTTTTCTTTTCAACAAATAAAACAGCCTATTTTTTCAAACTAAAAATGAAAGTCTCTTTTTTCTTTTTTTTTCATTTTCCATGGACAATAAAACAACCTATTTTCCAAACTAAAATAAAAGACTCTTTTTCCTTTGCTTTTCAACAAATAATGAAACAACTTATATTTTTCAAACTAAAACAAAAACTTTTCTTATCCTTTTCTTTTTCAACAACCAACTTTCCAAAAATAAAAGACTCTTTTTTTCTATTTTTTTATTTGCTTTTTTTTAGTAAAACAAAATAAAACATTTTCCATTTTTATTTTTCTCAAAATTTCGGCAGAGTTTCGCCAGTAATTGGTCATTGACAATCAATTAACTCCCTAACTGATATTTCTTTTTTTTCCTCTTCTCTCTTTTTTTTCCCTCAATTTTCCAACATTCCCGAGATTTAGAAACCGGTCAACATGCAGGTTCGAAACAAATATATGTACAGAGCAAGTAGGATGCATCAGGATGGTCTTTTCATTTTAGGTTGCTAGTCCTAGACGGACCCAACTCCTGTGTTGAGTCCCCTAAGTCAAATACAATATGATGCAAATAACCGTTCCTACTAGGGATCCGGCATGAAGTCATGTTATTCTATGTTCAAATCCTGAGTCGGTGTTCTAGACTATGTACCCGAGCGGACAAATCAAGCCGAGGAAGGGGCAACTTACCAGGAACCAAAAGGCCATCCGGCTTCGTAACTTGTCCGGTCTCTCTCTTATTTAAAGGTATGACACTAACAGAATAGGGAGTCTCAACCAGTAAGCACATCCCCGGAGGTGAAGAGAGAAGGGTGTCAGCACAGTTTATATATAGTTCAGATAATATCAAAGCGGTAACATTTAGCACATTCAGCATAAAACATGTAGCAAAATCAGATACAATCAAATACAACAATTCATCTAAGCTCGAATTCTGAACCCTGAACCAGAGATTCTGGGTTCGGTCCCAGCAGAGTCGCCAGAGCTGTCACACCTCCTTTTTTACCACCTCCACCCCAGCATGGGGGGTAAAGGAGTTTTTCCATTTAAAGGACAATCGGAGCAGAATTTAATTATTAATTAATTCAGAGTCGCCACTTGAGAGATTAATGGTGTCCCAAGTCACTGATTGAATCCCGAACCGAGGAAATTTATGACTCTGTTAACAGTCCGCGAACCAGAAAACCGGGTAAGGAATTCTGTTAACCCGGGAGAAGGTGTTAGGCATTCCCGAGCTTTGTGGTTCTAGCACGGTCGCTTAACTGTTGTATTTGATTTTATCTGATTTTAATACACATTCTAGCTTATGTGCTTTTTAATTTTAAACCGCTTTCCTTATTATTATTATTATTATTATTATTATTATTATTATTATTATTATTATTATTATTATTATTATTATTATTATTATTATTTTTTAATAAGAATTGCAACGTTGTGAAAACGTGTCTCGGACCACGTCGCAATCAATGGACCCGTGATTGTCAACACATTTCGACTTCGTCGAGATTTGGATTTGGGTCGCATCAATGCGCACCCGAGTTTAAGAAGGTAATTTAATTAAAACCGCGCCTAAAGATTCTGACGTAATATTATTTTGGGGAAGGTCGTGAAGTTCGCTAAATGACCCTCCCAAATTCTAATCATTTTAATAATCATTTATTGAGGGCCCCACATTTATTTATTTTTGTTCGGTGAGGCTCATCTTAATTTGTGAACCTCTTTTCTATCATTATTGATTTTATAAGAATGACGATGTCGTGAAAACGCGTTTTGAACCCCGCCGCAATCAATGCACCCGCGGTTGTCAACACATTTCGACTTCGTTGAAGTTTGGATTCGGGTCTCATAAATGCACACCCGAGTTTTAGAATTCAAGCATCACAACTACGTCAAGGGAACCGTACCCGTAGCTATGATAATTAAGCAAATGGACATAAAATTAACTAAAGTAAATAAAACTTGTTTCATACTTATGAACAACTTCGTTTCATTTGGGAGCTCAGTCATATGACAATTCAACTTGTTACTTCTCCGCCTGATGCCATAGGCATTTACAGAGAATGGGATATAACTATGTATTATAAGCGATACAAATAAGCAACATAAGATGAAATAAACGAAAAGGTTGATACTCTGCACTGCAAAAGATATTACTGTCAAACTTGGTTAAGCGCTTGAAAGCGACAAGGTTCAATGTGCAAACGAAAATGGGCACTCAGCCAACGTACAAAAGTATCTATTATGAAGGAAACTTGCGAAACTAACAGGACAATTGATTTCCTTTAACTCCAACATGGTATTTTCACCAATGACAAAATGACAGCTTTAACTTTTTTCATTCTTGTCAAAATGAAAGTATTCTCAATGCTCCACACTCATACATATATCAAGTGTATTAAGATGTACACTATGTATGGACTGCGTATTTATAACTCCACTATTTGGGCAAACCAAAAGAATGTCAATTGAAACTTCCTTATGCCAAGACCTCTGCCTTTAAAACAAGCTCTAGTTCCGCTGTTATGACATAATTTCAACACATCAAACCCATATCTTATACTATCAACAAACCATATTTTTCGAACATATTACTACTAATTATCTTTGCATTTTTTTCAACTAACACCCAAGAGAGACGAAACCAAAGCATATATATTTAAAAGAACATTTCCTCATACAGATACGCGAAATATTCAACACTTAAGATCTAAAGATTGCATCAGGGAGAAAACGGCCCTGCAATTGCATATTCATACTGAGGCTAATTCAAACAAATAAATCCAAACATTTCATGCAACAGAGAATGACAAAGTTGACGGAAGTACACTATTAAGCAAAACAGAGTACGAGAAATTGAGGAACCAAACCTCAAAAGTGAATCAGAATATTAATGGCGAGGTAGCGTTGAACTCAAAAACGCGACGAACCATGGACGGACCTCGACGCACCGGACCTCGACGGACCTCTGACCGGAAACGGAATTACGTCCAGGCCTCTAGCTCACCGGAACTGCGACAACATGCAACAACAGTAGTAGCTGCTCGTGGGTGTCGCTGCTTAGGATTCAATAGGGGGTCTTCGACACTCTTTTTTTGATTTTTTATTGAGGAAGGTGTTGGTTAAGGTGAGGGCTGAAGTTCAGTGGTCATTTGGGTGGGGGGATGTGAAGGAGACGATCCGAGGGGTGGATCGTTTTGCGCGCAGCTTTTCTTAGCTTTCTTTTTCCTTTATGCGCAGCTTTTGTTGTTGCTTTTTGTCATTCTCCTCCCCCTCTATCTGATCCCCCCTTTAGTTTTAGGCTTTGTTTAATATATATAGGTCTAGGTTAGTGGTAGGGTTTTAGGTTAGGGGGTATGGGCCTAAGAATTATGGTCTTGACAATTGTGGGCTAGGTCCAAAATTAGGCCTAAAGATGGGTTGCTCGAGCCCAAGCTCTATTCTTTTGCCGCGAATGAGATTAAAAATACGCACCCATTTGTTAATCATTCCTACTATTTAAATAATTATTATAATAAAACTAACCATTAAAACAAATCTATTTTTGGTATTTTCAAAATATCATATTAAAATAAAAATACGATACTATTGTTGTATATATTTTTAAGATTTTTTTAATTAAAAATGACTACAAAACATAAATGAACCTATTTTTGTGATTTTGTTTTCTTGTAATAAAATAGAGTAAAAGAGCCAAAATTACTTAAAATATCTATATTATGCCTAAATTAAATATTTTACGCTAATATATAAAAGATCTTGGGGAGGGTCAAAAATCACATGTCTACAAACCCAAAAGACATCACCAAGAACTCATAATGACCATATCTGGTCCTGAAAGCTGTCTTAAGAATATTCGAGTCCCTGATCTTCAAATGGTGATAACTTGAATGGAGATCAATCTTGGAGAACACTCTCGCTCCCTGAAGCTGGTCGAATAAATCATCAATGCGAGGCAAATGATACTTGTTCTTAATTGTTACCTTGTTCAATTGCCTATAATCAATGCACATCCTCATAGTGCCATTTTTCTTCTTCACAAAGAGAACTGGCGCACCCCAAGGTGACACACTAGGCCGAATGAACCCTTTATCAAGGAGTTCCTGAAGCTGCTCCTTCAACTCCTTCAACTCCGCTGGTGCCATATGATACGATAGAATAGAAATGGGCTGAGTGCCCGACACCAGGTCAATACCAAAATCAATATCCCTGTCCGGTGGCATGTCGGCCAGGTCTGTAGGAAACACATCAGGAAATCCCTCACAACTGGAACAGAGTCAATACTGGGAGTCTCAACACCGACATCCCTCACAAAGGCTAGATACGAAAGACAACCCTTCCCAACCATATGCTGGGCTTTCAAGAAAGAGATCACTCTACTGGGAACATAATTAGTCACACCTCGCCACTCGATCCGTGGCACACCTGGTATAGCCAATGTGACTGTCTTAGCATGACAGTCCAGAATAGCACAACACGGAGATAGCCAATCCATGCCCAAAATGACATCGAAATCCACCATAGACAATAATAAAACATCCACACGGGTCACCAGACCTCCAATAGTCACCACACACGACCTGTACACACGGTCTATAACTATAGTATCACCCCACTGGGGTAGATAGATGAACAGGTGAAGCAAGAAACTCACGGGGCATACCCAAATAACGAGCAAAGTATGATGACACATAAGAAAAGGTGGAACCGGGATCAAATAATACAGAGGCATCTATGTGGCAGACTGAAACAATATCTGTAATAACAGCATCTGAAGCAATAGCATCGGGTCTGCCTAGAAGTGCGTAGAAATGGGCCTGACTGCTACCTGATCGACCTCCCCCTCTAGGGTGACCCCTAGCTGACTGACCTCTACCCCTAGCTGGCTGGGCAGGTGGTGGTGAAGTAGTTGGCGCTGAAGCCGATGACTGACCCCTCTGCTAAGATGAACTCGCAAGATGACGAGGGCACTACCTCCACATATGACCCATCTCACAACACTCATAACAACTCCCAGGTGATGGAGAAGGGGACTGAAGGGATCCCCTCGCACCAGAGTGACTAGCAGATGTACCTGGCATAGAAGAGCCCTGAACCGATGGAGCATGGGATGAAACTCTAAGCTAGAAGGGCACTAAATGATGACTGGCCCTGATGAGAACTGTGAGAACCATAACCCGATGAAGCCCCATGATAACCTGGGCGAGCTGGCTGATCATGCCCGAATGGATGGCCTCTGCCGTGTTGAAACTGTCCCTTCAAAGGAGTACTACTGTAACTACCAAATCCTTGAGGCCTCTTAGCCTCCCTCTCATCTCGCTCCTAGTGACGAACAGACTCAATCCCACGGGAAATATCCACAACCTCCTCGAAAGTAGCACTAATCACCCTCTCCCTGTTCATGAGAATACAAAGCTGATAAGTGAGGCCATCAAAAAACCTCCTAATCCTCTCTCTATCTATCGGAACCATCCAAATAACATGACGATCTAACTCGGAGAACCTCATCTCGTACTGCGCCACAGTCATCTCTCCCTGACGCGACCACTCAAACTCTTTACGCAGTTCCTCTCTATGGGACTACGACACATACTTCTCTAGGAAGAGAACGGAGAACTGCTGCCAGGTAAGGAGTGCTGCACCAACAGGCCTACACCTCTCAAAAGCCACCCACCAAGTAAAGGCAGCTCCCAAAAACTGATAAGTAGTGAAAGTGACCCTGCTGGTCTCCAGAATACCTGCTGTACGAAGCATCCTCTGGCACTTATCTAAGAAACCCTAGGCATCCTCGCCCTCTACACCACTAAAGGTCGGAGGCTGCAGTCTACCAAACCTCTCCAATCTATGTTGCTCATCCTCAGGCATAGCAGAAACTACATAGTCCTGAGCAGCTGCAACTAGCAGGGCTTGATGTGCCCCTGGCGTCTGAAGTCCCTGCACGACCTGCTCAGGTGTGCAAGCGGCGGGAGTTTGATTGCCTCCCCCGACCTGAGAAGTAGCTACAACTATAGTGGTTGAAACCGCCTGAGCTAGGTCAGTGCAAACTGATAAGATCTGAGCCAAGGACTCCTGAAGACTCGAAATCACAATGGGCACAGCTGGTGCCTGAGCTGGTGCTGCAGGAGCGTCCGTAACTGGGACCTGATCTTGAACTAGGGCAGCTGAGGGATCTGCAGGTGCTGCCCTAGCTGCTCTACCCCTACCACGACCATGACCGCATCCTCGGCCTTTGGTGGCCACAACCAGTGGTACCAGTGGTCGTCTATCCTGACCGATAGCTTGTGTCCTCACCATCTGTGAGAGAATAGAACAACAAAAGTTTAGTACTCGGATCAACAAATTCGCACGACAAGAATTTCAAGAATATAAAGTTTTTCCTAAAGGTTCTTCAGCCTCTCGAGGATAAATATAGATGTCTCCGTACCGATCCACGAGACTCTACTAAACCTGCTCATGACGCGTAAGACCTATGTAACCTAGGCTCTAATAACAACTTGTCACGACCCTAAACCCGGACTCGGTCGTGATGGCGCCTCTCATGAAGACAAGGCCAGCCGACACTTCCCATTTTCCAAGTTATTAACAATTAAACATTTAGAAATAGTCAAAACATGATAAAATAATCCAAAGTAGCAAACAATATCATAAATAAGCTAAAGAACAACCCAACACAACCCGATACCAGGGTGTCACTAGTCATGAGCATCTATATAACCTAATATAAGTCTGAAGAGTCTACAAACCATTATAAACATCTGATAAAAGATAGAAAAGATAAAGAGGAAGAAACATGGGTCTGCGGACGTCAAACAACTACCTCGTGAACTCCGAATGTCCGCCGGGAGCTCTCAACTCGCACTAGCAGGATCAGCAATGTCTGAATCTGCACACAGGGGTGTAGGGAGTAAAGTGAGTACTCCAACTTAGTGAGTAACAAATGTAAATAAAGAGTGAAAGCAAGAAATCACGTAAGGCACAAAGCATTCTATAATGAAGCATTAAAACCATTTAAAATCAGGAAATCAGTGAAAGATAGGTAAAATCCTTTAACTCAAATGTGTTTTCATGAAAATCCTTTTTCAATACTTAAGCAGGTAATTTACAGTCAACTATGAAAAAGTAAATACATAAAGGCTCACCCCTCGAGCACAATATCAACAAATCCGCCCCTCGGCAACATCTCAGAACAGTACTAGACCCTCGGGCTCAAATCTCAGATCACAATACCAGCCCCTTGGGCTCAATCTCACATCACAATGGGTACCCGCGCTCACTAGGGGTGTACAGACTCCTGGAGGGACCCCTTACGGCCCAAAAACAATATCAAGCCACCTCGTGGCATCATCACTAGGCCCTCGACCTCATATCAATCAAGCCACCTCATGGCGTACATATCTCAGGCCCTCGGCCTCATAATCAATATCAAATATTTTCTTACAACATAGGCCCTCGGCCTCACTCAGTCAAAAATCCTCACAAGCCACTTGGGTAATAGTAAAATAGTGTTTCTCAGCCCAAACATCATTTAAAAATACCATTTAAGTATTAAAACTGAGTAAACATGGCTGAGTACGAAAATAGTGAAAAATAACATGACCGAGTTCAAGTATAAAGTCAAATCAGTGAGGAAATACCAGTAAAAATTCCCGAAGGGTTCATACAGTTGGCACAAGGCCCAATTATGGCATTCAGCCCAAATCATGATAATAGCAAATAGATTTCAGTCAAATACGCAGTAAAATAGTCATTCGGGATGGACTAAGTCACAATCCCCAATAGTGCACGATCCCATGCTCGTCATCCAGCATGTACATCACTTCAATATAGCACTATGATGTGCAAATCTGGGGTTTCAAACCCTAAGAACATCATTTACAATCATTTACTCACCTCGAACCGATCAAATCTCTAGCTCGCGATGACTTTGACCCTTGAATCAGCCTCCACTCGCGTCGAATCTTTCCAAAATCATAATAAGGACGTCAAAATATGCTAAGGGAACGAAGCCCAAGAAAATAATCAATTTACAACATAAATCCCGAAATTACCAAAACCTGACCCCCTGGCCCACGACTCGGAATTCAAAAAATTTTGCATCAATGGATGTCTTATCTCCCCACGAGTTCATACATATCAAAAACATCAAAATCCATCCATAAATGACCTTTCAAATCCCAAATTTTAGGTCTCCAATTTCAAGCCCTTGTTCTCCAATTTTTGGCTTAATTTCTATGATTATTTAGGTGGAATTCACACTAGAATCGAGTTTTAAGTCCAAGAATCTTACCTCCAAGTGATTTCCCTTGAATCCCTCTTCAATCTCCTTCAAAAAGCTCCAAAAACGACGACAATGGAGGAAATAAACCCCACATTCACGGACAAGACGACCTTTTAAACCTTCTGCCCAAGCCTATTTCCTTCATTGCGATCACGGGAAATCCTTCGCGATCGCCAAGCACAAATTCTCAGCTCCCAAAAATTACTCTATGCGAACGCATAAAACACCCTGCGAACGCGATGCCCAGGAAACAAACTCTACGCGATCGCGGACTTCCTACCGCGTTCTTAATGAACAAATTCAAGCCAAGACCCCAAGTCCACTTAACTCTACGCGAACACGGCCTTCACTACGCGTTCTCGATTAACAACTTCACCACTCTATGCAATAGAAACTCAACCTTCACGAACACGAAGAACAAATGGACTGCCCCCTCAAAAGCTTCTATGTGATCGCAGGAACCCCTACGCGATCGCAGAGAAGGAATATCTACAACAGCTGAACCTGCAATTCTACAACTTCTCCAAGGCATGAAATAGTCCAATTGACCATCCGAAACTCACCCAAGGCCCCCGGGACCTCAACCAAAGGCACCAACATATCTTAAAAACTAATTCAAGCTTGTATCAATCATCAAAACACCTCAAACAACAACAAATCAACCAAAACACATCGGACTCAAGCTTAAGTTTCTAAAATCTTCAAAATTACGCTTTTGATCAAAAACCCAACCAAACCATGTCCGAATGACTTGAAATTTTGCACACAGATCCCAAATGACACAATGGAACTACTGCAACTCTCGAAATTCCATTCCGACCCCTATATCAAAATCTCACCTATCAACCTGAAATCGCCAAAATATCAACTTTGTCAATTCAAGCCTAAGTCTACTACGAACCTCCAAAACTCATTCTGATCACGCTCCTAAGTCATAATCACCTCCTGAAGCTAGCCGAACCATCGGAACTCATATCTGAGCCCTCTAACATATAAGTCAACATCCGGTTGACTTTTCCAACTTAAGCTTCCTTAAAAGAGACTAAGTGTCTCAAACCTTACAAAAATCATTCCGGATTCGATCTGACCGACCCGATACCACATACCACGGATAAATAAAGCATAAAAAGTAGAAATGGGAAAAATGAAGCAGTAACTCATGAGACGACTGGCCGAGTCGTCACACATATGTGCCTAATTAGCAACTTTTCTCTAGCTTGTTCTTTACTTCTTTCTTTATCTCTTTCACTTTCCTCTTGTAATTCTTGAATTTTCTAAGAGTGTTGATAGTATTTTAAGAATTTCTTTATTTGTGAGATTTAAAGACTCCATAATGGAGTAATCTCTTTTGTTGGGATAGTTGATGAAGCTCGATATCGTTATAATATTAATCTCAATTTTACTACATGCTTGACCTGAAACGTTGTAATTATATTTCGATATTGTGCTGAAATATTAGTTTTAATAAATTATTATCACTTCTATCTATTTATTCTCCAAAGTTACTTGTATGTCAATTTTATAATTCTTACGAAGCAAAATTAATATACGATAACTATTGGGTAAAATAATAGAGTGAGAGTAATTCTTTTTAAGCTATCATTCCAAGTCTGTAATCTTGCTTACTTCCATTCTAATTCTTACGAGGAGTTGTAGTTGGCAAGATTATTGATTTTTAGTAAAAAGTAATCGCAAGAGGTTTTTTCTATCTTTTAGCACAATTCAGGCAAGAAAATTATTTCAGTTTAATCATCACGAGTCATATATCAACTGATTTACATAACCTCGCAGAGTGTTATTAATTGATTATTTCTTAGTGAGCAAAATATAATTGTATTAGTACTAAATAGTTATTCCTAAGAGAAATATATGTAGAAGCTAAGATTTTATTATTATCACGCTATCGAGTGAATTCAATGATTCCCAACTCAATTTAAATATAAATCTATGTGGGACGATATCATAAACTATACTAGAATTTGACAGAGTACGAGTAGCAAAATCTTATACGCATTGGCCTCGTCAAATTTTTGGCGTCGTTGCCTGGGATTGGCATAACATCTACTTCAGATTAAATATTGTATTACTAATTTGAGAACTTATTATAATATTTTTCCTTCTCATTATAGTTACGACCAACTATTTTTATTAAATCCCTTAGTATATCTAATTAAACTATTATCAGTACTTTACTAACCAAAAACAAATATACTATAATCAATACTTTCACAGTCTCACACACTATTAATTGCCATTTTATATATTATCATTGTAATGTTAGATACTATTACGAGTATTAATACTAATACTTTGAATGATATTATATTTTCTTGTCACAGTTTACATGATGCGTCATTTTTATATATCTATTTTATTTTAAGTGTGGTATAATATTACTATTATCTATAAATAATAAAATTATTGTACTAATATTTTTTCCCCTTTAATGCCTATTTTTTTATCTTCTTTGCAATCTTTTATTATTGTTGTTATTATTATTATTGTTTATTGCTATTATTATTTTAGGAACTAATTTTCTTTACTTTATGAATTTTAAATAGTTTATCACCCGCTTTTCTTCAAAAGAGTTGGCAAGTTACGATCCTGAAATTGAAAGATCTCTTCGATCGCGCAGGAAAGGATAGACGTCTTCTCAAACAATAGCTTGTGAAGGAATCGAGAATTAGGAAGTAGAAAATATCAACCCACGCGAAGTACCACCACCAGTCCAAATAGAGGATCAATTTGATAAAGTGGCGCCAATACCAGCAAACAGAATCCTAAGGGATTATGCTAGACCAGACCACTTCAACTGTGAATCTAGTGTCAGAAGCCCCCAGTGGCAGCCAACAACTTTGAAATCAGGACTGGCCTGATTAAAACGATCCAACAATCTTGTATCTTTACTGGAGATTCAAGTGAAGATCCACATAATCATCTAATTGATTTTCTAGAACTAGTTGAAACTGCTAAGTATAATGGAGTATCCCCTGAAGCAATTAAGTTAAGGTTGTTTCCTTTTTCTTTAAAAGGAGATGCTAAGACTTGGTTGCGAAGATTGCCTGAAGGATCAATTACCACATGGGACCAAATGACTTAGAAATTTTTAAATAAATACTTTTCCCCTGCTAAAACCACAAAGTTAAGACAAGACATATCTAATTTCTTGCAGATTGACACAGAGTCCGTTTATCAAGCTTGGAAAAGGTTAAAAGCAATGTTAAGAAAATGTCCACACTACGATATTCCTGAACAATGCAATTGTATATTTTTTATCACGAGCTAAAACCCTCATAAAAAAATGTGATAGATGCAGCTGCAAGAAGTTCAGTAATGGGAAAAACCACATAAGAAGAATTGCAATTGTTGAATGAAATTTCTAAGAATGCCATCCAATGGCCATCTGAGCATATAATTATCAAGAAGGCTGCTACAGTAAATCAGGCAGATGCTTTAAATACACTAACACAACAGATTGTTTCTTTGGCACAAAATTTGAATCTTTTCAGGTGAATACACAAAACCAAATCAGTCTGAAGTTTGTGACATATGTGGAGGAAATCATCTAAACCATGAATGCCAAGAATTCCATCAAAATGATGAACAAGTTAATGTTATCGGCTACAAATATTACCTTTTTGGAAGTCCAATGGCACACAAACATCCAGGATTTTAATGGAGCAATCCAAATGGTGCCGAGAACTCTCAAAACTTTCAGAAACAACCTGTACAAGGTCTGCCCGGATATCAGAATCAAAATCGAGGGCAATTGAATTTTAAACCTTATCAGCAAGCAGCCCCATATTAACAAAGGCCTCAACAAGCTCATCCAAGTCTTGATGACCTTATGTACAAGTACATTAAGGCCACTGATGAAAAGATGGAGAGTCAGACTTCTACCCTTAAAAATTTAGAAATTCAGTTGAGCCAACTAGAAAATCTTGTGTCAGAAAAGATTCAAGGTCCCTTACCAAGTAATACAGAGAAAAATCCAAAGGAGCAATTTAAGGCAATCACCTTACGGTCAGGTAAGGAGTTGGATGAACCCTATGCAAACCGAACAGAACAACAGGTAGACAAGGGTAAGAATGTTGAAACACCCTCTGAACCATCAGAAGAGAAAGAAGTCAAGAAAAAAGAAGAAGAAAATATTGAAAAATTGACTCCTCTCCCTATGACTATTCCCTTTACACAAAAAATAAAAAGAGAAAAGCTTGACAACCAATTTGCAAAATTTTTGGAAATTTTAAAACAAATTCACATCAATATTCCTTTTCCCGATGCTTTGTTACAAATGTCTTCATATGCCAAATTTTTAAAGGAAATTTTGTCAAGTAAAAGAAAATTAGAAGACGTTTATGTGGTAATGCTTATGGAAAAATGCAGTGCTATACTTCAAAATAAGCTACCACAAAAATTTGGTAATCCAGGAAGTTTTACAATTCTATGCACTATGGGAGGAGTATATTTTGAAAAAGCACTTTGTGATTCTGGAGCTTCAATAAATTTGATGTCATTTTCTATCTTTAAAAAGTTAGATCTTGGTGAAATAAAAGACACAAGTGTTTCTCTTCAGTTTGTAGATCAAAGTACTAGGAAACCTAAGGGAATAATTGAAAATGTACTCGTAAGAGTAGATAAGTTTGTTTTCCCTGTAGATTTTATAGTGCTTGAAATGAAAGAATTTCCTAATGAATCAAAAAATTTAGGTAGACCATTTCTTGCTACAAGAAGAGCAATTATAGATGTTCATCAAGGACAATTAATTTTAAGAGTTGATGTAGAAAGAATCATATTTGATATGCAAAAGATACTAAGATATTCAGGAGATGAAACATCATCTTCATGTTTTTCAATTGACATGATTAATTATCTTACAGATGAATTCAAAGATGATCAATTAATTCCAGATTCAATGGAAAGATGCTTGATCAAATCAAGCACCACACAGGACGACGATCCCACCATCAGAAGAGAAGCTGAAATATTGGACAAAGATTCAGAAGAAGAAGAGATGAAATCCGAAAAAGTTCAATCAAAAGTTGAACTCAAAACTCTCCCTTCTCATTTGAAATATGTTTATCTTGAGCAAGAATTATTTCCAATAATTATTTCTTCTTCTCCTACTGCAGAACAAGAAAATAGTTTGATTAAAGTATTGAAAGCACACAAAGGAGCCTTGGGGTGGATTGTAGAATATATTAAAGGGATTAGTCAGGCTATTTGTACACACAGAATCCTCATGGAGGATATCTACAAGCCAATAGCCTAGCCGCAAAGAAGATTGAATCCAACAATGTAGGAAGTAGTGAAAAAAGAGATCGTAAAGCTATTGGCAGAAGGTATTATATACCCCATTTTTGACAGCCCGTGGATAAGTCCCGTTCAGGTATTACCAAAGAAAGGAGGTATGACTGTTATAAAAAATGAAAGCAATGAGCTCATACCTACCAGGGCTATTACATGATGGAGAGTTTGTATTGATTACAGACGTCTCAATGATGCCACTAGAAAAGATCATTTTCCTTTGCCATTTATTGATCAAATGTTGGAAAGAATTACATGAGACGGTTTTTACTGTTTTCTTGATGGCTACTCAGGATATAATCAGATACCAATTGCACCAAAAGATCTAGATAAGACAATTTTCACATGCCCTCATGGAACATATGCCTATAAGAGAATGCCATTTGGTCTGTGCAACGCCCTTGCTACATTTCAGCGATGCATGTGGGCAATTTTTGCTGACATGACTGACAAATTTCTTGAAATTTTTATGGATGATTTTACACTATTTGGCAAAACATATAAGGATTGTCTTAACTATTTAACATTAGTCCTTAAAAGATGTGAAGAAATAAACTTAGTTCTTAATTGGGAAAATGTCATTTTATGGTTACAGAAGGAATTATTTTAGGACACAAAACCATTGCTAAAGGGATAGAAGTTGATAAGGCAAAAATTAATCTTATAGCAGGATTACCCCCTCCCACAACTGTGAAAGGAATTAGAAGCTTTCTAGGTCATGCAGGTTTTACAGGCGATTCATAAAAGACTTCTCAAAGATTTCAAAACCGCTGACTAACCTCTTGATGAAAGACACTATGTTTGATTTTTCAGGTGACTGTGTGAAAGCATTTGAAACCCTTAAGAAAAAGTTATCAACTGCACCTGTAGTTGTGTCCCTTGATTAGAACCAACCTTTTGAGGTCATGTGTGATGCTAGTGATACGACAGTTGGAGCTGTTTTAGGCCAAAGAAGGGATAAGATTTTTCGTCCCATATACTATGCTAGTAGGACATTGAGTGAGACTCAAGTGAATTATGCCACGACAGAAAAAGAGTTACCAGCAGTAGTGTTTGCTTTTAATAATTTTCACTCCTATTTTATAGGAACCAAAGTCACTGTTTTTACTAGTCATGCAGCTTTAAAATACCTCTTAGCTAAGAAAGATGCTCGACCTAGATTATTAAGATGGATTTTACTTCTGCAAGAATTTGACCTTTAGATAAAGGACACAAAAGGGACAGAGAACCAAGTAGCTGACCATTTGTCTAGATTAGAAACCCTCCCCTTGAGTTTAATGAGATAAAAGAAGAATTTCCTGATGAACATATTTTTTCAATTGACACAATTGTGACTCAACCACCCTAGTTTGCAGATATCGCGAATTACTTGGTTGGAAAGTGGATACCGCTAGATTTCTCTTACCAGCAAAGAAACAAGCTTATATCTGATGCAAAGTATTATCTGTGGGATGAACCTTACTTATTCAAAAATTGTGCAGATAATATCATTAGAAGGTGTGTACCTGCAGAAGAGATGAATAAAATTCTATATCACTGTCATGATGGAGCAATTGGAAGACATTATGCAGCAAATCGAACAGCTTTTAAAGTTTTAGAAGCCAAATTCTTCTGGCCCACACTCTTTAATGATGCCCGAGCATATGTAGCACAATGTGACAGGTGTCAGAGAACAGGTAATATCACCAAGAGAGATGAGATACCACTGCAATCAATACAGGTATGTGAAACATTTGATGTTTGGGGAATAGATTTTATGGGTGCTTTTCCTTCTTCTCACTCTTTTGAATATATCCTTGTGGTTGTGGATTACGTGTCAAGATGGGTTGAAGCCATCCCCACAAGAAAAATGATGTTCGTACAGTGTGTAATTTTCTTAGAAAAAATATTTTTACTAGATTTGGCACACCGCGAGTCATCATTAGTGACCAAGGAACTCATTTCATCAATAGGCAATTTTCTACTTTACTGTCAAAATATAATGTGACTCACAAAACGGGAAAACCATATCATGCTCAAACTCAAGGGCAAGTTTAGGTTTCCAACCGCGAGTTAAAAAGAATTCTTGAAAAAACGGTTGGAATCTCAAGAAAAAACTGGGCTTTAAAATTAGATGATGCATTATGGGCATACCTAACAGCTTTCAAAATGCCAATTGGAACATCTCCATATAGATTAGTCTTTGAAAAAGCTTGTCATTTGTCCGTAGAATTAGAACATAAAGCTTTTCGGGCATTGAAAGTACTGAACTTTGATTTCACCTCCGCTGGTAAAAAGCAATTTATTCAGGTTAATGAATTGGAAGAACTGAGATTGGGAGCCTGTGAAAATGCTAAAATTTTTAAAGAAAAAACAAAAATATGGCATGACAAGTTGATCCGACTAAAGAGTTTCAAAATTGGAGATCAGGTACTTCTTTACAATAGCCGACTCAGGTTATTCCCAAAAAAATTAAAATCTAGGTGGACGGGTCCTTACAATGTTATAGGTGTTACTCCATACGGGGCAATCGAAATTCAGAAAAATGGAGGAAACAAGTTTAAGGTAAATGGTCACAAGCTAAAATTGTACTATGGAAGACATTTTGAACAACATCCATCAGTTACATTGATAGATTGATGAATTCTGCAATTAATAAGTCGAGCTGACGACGTTAAATCAGAACTAAGATACAAAACCCATAGCCATTGAGGGAGAAGCAGTGGAGCCTCATAAGCCTGACATAGATTTGGGTAATTAAATGCTTAATCAATTGATTTGATCAATATCCAGGTTATTGTACAACCAGAACATCTCATGAAGGCCTCTATAAAAACAAAGTCACCTGTGCAGGAGTAACTCCATGGTGATCGGTATGCTTAAGTAACTGGTTGATAAACCATTTAATGAATCAATTCAAAATGTTGGCACAGATAAATTTGTTGGTTTATATTTAAACCAGGACCAAATGACTGATAAGGTCTTAAATTAGTCAGTCTATTACATATAAAAACATGTGTTGTCAGACACTCTTTCAAGTTTCTCCCTATATATATATATATATATATATATATATATATATATATATATATATATATATATATATATCGTCTTTTATTTTATTCTTAATTGTTGTTCTTGTACAATATTAAAGTTTTAAAGTAAAAGTTTACATATTTTTCAAACATAATTTTTTTTAATTATACCATATAACTTCCAAGTTTGTGATTTTATTTTTGTGAAGGCAAGAACGAGTATCTCCAAATTTGAGAAAGTGTTGGAATTGAGAAGCATTATGATCTCAACCGGTAGAATAAATAAAATTCTGCTAGAACTTGCCCCAAATGTCTATCAAGGCGAAATTCTAGACAACACTATTTTTAGAATGAAATTAGGCTTTCTTTGACATACTTTTTAGCCTATCTATTTTTAACCACAAATATTTATATTTTACCTTTTAGCACCCAACTTTGAGCCAAAAAAAAGAAAAAATAAAGAGGGATAAACCAACTTTTATTGATACACCATATTAGTTTATCTTACAAAAAGATTGATACTACTCCTTCTGGCTATAGTTGAGCATAAATGATTATTAAAGCAAGCGATGAAGGAATACTTGTGGAGTAAATGTTCTATTTCACTCTTACTAAAAAAAAAAGAAAACAAGGTGTATAAATGTAAATAAATTATTGGTTCAAGAAGCTTGAATTTAAGGAATCTATTGAGAGAAATGATGTCTTAAGTGATATTAATTATGGAATTAGAGACTGGGGCCTTTAGCTCAATCTCTAGAGTTATTTTCTTTGTATTGAGTTGTACATAGTTACTTTGGTAAAATAATCGGCTCTCATAATAAAGTTGGATGGAAAAAAGTCACTACCAATATATCTCTTTACCTTACCAGCATTAAGCCTATCATTACAAGCCTGAAAAGGTCCTAAATTAATTTTAGAGATTAGTGTTGATTCTACATTAGTGGAGACTGACATGAAGGTCAAGCTTATGGACAAAATTTGTGAAACTCGAAAATGTGATCATAATGTTATCAATCTCAAAAGGTTCATCAAATGAGGAGTTGAATGTTTTTGGCAAACAAAAGCAGAAGCAGAAACAAGGTATAGATTTGGCGACTTGAAAAACTTATAGGTTTTGAATTTTATGTAATTATTTTTTACTTTTCTACTCTACAAGAAACAACAATTATTAATAAAATTACTACTTCGAGGACGAGCAAGGATTCAAGTGCGGGGGAGTTTGATGACTATAAAATATTCATATATTATATACTTAAAAATAAATTATTTTAAATAATATATATATATATATAATATGTCAATTATCTGTATTTTCTAATAGTATTTTGCAGGAAATAAAAATATCATGATAAAGCAAATAAAGAAATAAAAAGAGATCACGACGCATCATGGCAATAGAAGCATGGCGCATCATGGCAAAAGAACCACGAGGCATCGTGGCACCTTATGAGATTTGATTTCTATATAAAGAATGTCATATTTGTGTTGAAAGAGGGGAAGATCATATGTGCCTAATTATCAACTTTTCTCTAGCTTTGGTCTTTACTTCTTTCTTTATATCTTTCACTTTCCTCTTGTAGTTTTTGAATTTTCTTAGAGTGTTGATAGTATTTTAAGAATTTCTTTCTTTCTGAGATTTAAAGACTCCATAATGGAGTAATCTCTTTTGTTGGGATAGTTGATGAAGCTCGATATCGTTATAATATTAATCTCAATTTTATTACATGCTTGACCTGAAATGTTCTAATTATATTTCAATATTGTGCTGGAATATTAGTTTTAATTAATTATTATCACTTCTATCTATTTATTCTCCAAAGTTACTTGTATGTCAATTTTGTAATTCTTACGAAGCAAAATTAATATACGATAACTATTGGGTAAAATAATAGAGCGAGAGTAATGAGTTTTAAGCTATCATTCCAAGTCTGTAATATTGCTTACTTCCATTCTAATTCTCACGAGGAGTTGTAGTTGGCAAGATTATTGATTTTTAGTAAAAAGTAATCGCAAGAGGTTTTTGCTATCTTTTAGCACAATTCAAGCAAGAAAATTATTTCAGTTTAATCGTCACGAGTCATATATCAATTGATTTACATAACCTCGCGGAGTGTTATTAATTGATTATTTTTTAGTGAGCAAAATATAATTGTATTAGCAATAAATAGTTATTACTAAGAGAAATACATGTAGAAGCTAAGATTTTATTATTACCACACTATCGAGTGAATTCAATGATTTCCAACTCTCTTTAAATATAAATCTTCCGAAAGTTATTTTATTTCAACTTAAGCAATTTAAATTTTCAACAAACAAAATTTCATCAATTTGATTCTCTCAAATAGTAGTAAGAATATTATAAGTTTGTAGCTAGATTCTCCAATCTTGTGGGACGATATCATAAACTATACTAGAATTTGACAAAGTACGAGTAGCAAGATCTCACGAGTTAGGGTCGTGACAAGTTGGTATCAAAGCCTAGGTTACATAGGTCTCACGAGTCATGAGCATGTTTAGTAGAGTCTCGCAAATCGGTATGGAGACATCTGTATTTATCCTCCATAGGCTACAGAACCTTTAGGAAAAAATTCGTATTCTTGAAATTCTTGTCGTGCGAACTTGTTGATCCTAGTACTAAACTTCTGTTATTCTATTCTCTCAAAGATGGTGAGGACACGCGCTACTAGTCAGGGTGGGCGACCACCAGTACTACCAGTTGTGGCCACCAGAGGCCGAGGACGCGACCGTGGTTATGGTAAGGGTAGAGCAGCTAGGGCAGCACTTGCAGATTCACCAGCTGCCCCAGTTCAGGATCAGGTCCTAGTTATGTACGCTCTAGCAACACCAGCTCAGGCACCAGCTGTGCCCATTGTGATTCTGGGTCTTCAGGAGGCCTTGGCTCAGATCTTATAAATTTGCACTAGCCTAGCTCAGGAGGTTTTAGCCACTACAGTCGCAACTACTTCTCAAACCGGGGGAGGCAATCAGATTCCCGTCGCTCGCACACCTGAGCAGGTCGTGCAGGGACTTCAGACGCCGGGGGTACATCCAGCCTAGCTAGTTGTAGCTACTCATGACTATGTAGTTCATGTCAATCCAGAGGATAAGCAGCGTAGGTTGGAGAGGTTTGGTAGATTGCAGCCTCCGACATTCAGTGGCGCAGAGGACGAGGATGCCTCGGGATTTTTGGATAAGTGTCAGAGGATGCTTTGTACAGTGGGTATTCTGGAGACCAGCAGGGTCGCTTTTACCACTTAACAGTTTTCAGGAGCTGCTTTCACTTAGTATGAGAATTTTGAGTGGTGTAGGCCTGTTGGTGCAGCACCCCTTGCATGGCAGCAGTTCTCCGTTCTCTTCCTGGAGAAGTATGTACCGCAGTCTTGCTATGTAGGTAGTTTGAGTGGTCGCGTCAGGGGGAGATGACCATGTCGCAGTATGAGTTGAGGTTCTCCGAGTTGGCTCGTCATGCTATATGGTTGGTTCAGACATATCGGGAGAGGATTAGGAGGTTTGTTGATGGTCTCACTTATCAGCTCCGTATTCTCATGACCAAGGAGAGGGTATCTGGTGCTACGTTCAAGGAGGCTGTGGATATTGCCCGGGAGATTAAGTTTGTTCGCCGCTAGGAACGAGAGGAGAGGGAGTCCAAGTGACCTCAAGGATCTGGTAGCTATAGTGGTGCTCCTTCGAGGGGTCAGTTTCAGCATGGTAGAGGTCGTCCATTTTGGTTTGCTCAGCTAGCTCGCCCAGGGTATTGCAGGGCATCTTCGGGTCATGGTTATCATGGTTCTTAGCAGGGCCAGTCTTCACTTAGTGCCTTTCTATCTCAGAGTTCGACCCGTGGTCCATCAATTCAGGGCTCTTCTATGCCGAGTGCATCTGCTAGTCACTCCGATGCGAGGGGTTTCCTTTAGTCCCCTTCTCCAGCGCCTGGGAGTTGTTATGAGTGTGGAGAGATGGGCCACATGTAGAGGCAGTGTCCTCGTTGTCTTGCAAGTTCATCTTAGCAGAGGGGTCAATCATCAGCTTTAGCGCCATTTACTTCATCACCACCCGCCCAGCGAGCTAGGGGTGGGGGTGAGTCAGCTAGAGGCCGTCCTAGAGGAGGAGGTCGATCAGGGGGTCAGGTCCATTTCTATGCACTTCTAGGCAGACCCGATGTTATTGCTTCAAATGTTGTCATTACAGGTATTGTTTCAGTCTACCACAGAGATGCCTCTGTTTTATTTGATCCCGGTTCCACCTTTTCTTATGTGTCATCATACTTTGCTCGTTATTTGGGTACGCCTCATGAGTTTCTTGCTTTACCTGTTCATGTATATAGCCCAATGGGTGATACTATTGTTGTAGACCATGTGTACCGGTTGTGTGTGGTGATTGTTGAGGGTCTGGAGACCCGAGTGGATCTATTATTACTAAGCATGGTGGATTTCATTGTCATTTTGGGCATGGATTGGTTATTTCCATGTCGTGCTATTCTGGACTGTCATGCTAAGATAGTCACATTGGCTGTACTAGGTGTGCCACAGATCGAGTGGCGAGGTGTGACTGATTATGTTCCTAGTAGAGTAATCTATTTCTTGATGGCCCAGCGTATGGTTGAGAAGGGTTGTCTTTCGTATCTAGCGTTTGTGAGGTATGTCGATGTTGAGATGCCCAGTATTGATTCTGTTCCAGTTGTGAGGGATTTTTTCTGATATGTTTCCTGCAGACCTGTCAGGCATGCCATCGTACAGGGATATTGATTTTGGTATTGACTTGGTGTCGGGCACTCAGCCCACTTCTATTCTGCCGTATCGTATAGCACCAGTGGAGTTGAAGAAGTTGAAGGAGCAGCTTTAGGAACTCTTTGATAAAGGGTTCATTCGGCCTAGTATGTCACCTTGGGGTGCGCCGGTTCTATTTGTGAAAAATAAGGATGGCACAATGAGAATGTGCATTGATTATAGGCAATTAAACAAAGTAACAATTAAGAACAAGTATCATTTGCCTCGCATTGATGATTTATTTGACCAGCTTCAAGGAGCGAGAGTGTTCTCCAAGATTGATCTCCGTTCCGGTTATCACCAGTCGAAGATAAAGGACTAAGATATTCTTAAGACAGCTTTCAGGACCAGATATGATCATTATGAGTTCTTGGTGATGTCTTTTGGGCTGACCAATGCCCTAGCAGCCTTCATGCATTTGATGAACAACGTATTTCGGCCTTATCTTGACTTGTTCGTCATAGTCTTCATTGATGATATTCTGGTGTATTCACGTAGTTAGGAGGAGTACGAGGAGCATTTGAGAGTTATGTAGCAAAGATTGAGAGAGGAGAAGCTTTATGCAAAATTCTCCAAGTGTGAGTTTTGGATTAGTTCAGTGGCTTTCTTAGGGCACGCGGAGTCCAACGAGGGTATTCAGGTTGATCCGAAGAAGATAGAGGCAGTTCAGAGTTGGCCCAGACCGTCCTCAACCATAGAGATTCGCAGCTTTCTTGGTTTGGCAGGCTATTATCGCCGGTTTGTTCAGGGATTCTCATCTATCGCATCGCCCTTGACCAAGTTGACTCAGAAGGGTGTTTCATTTGTATGGTCGGACGAGTGTGAGGAGAGCTTTCAGAAGCTCAAGACAGCTTTGACCACAACTCCAATGTTACTTTTGGCATCATCTTCAGGTTCATATACCGTGTATTGTGATGCTTCGAGGGTTGATGCAGGACGGTAGAGTTATTGCTTATGCTTCTCGTCAATTGAAACCCCATGAGAAGAACTACCATGTTCATGAATTGGAGTTGGCTGCCATAGTTCACGCGTTGAAGATTTGGAGGCATTACTTGTATGGTGTGTCTTGTGAGGTGTTTACTGATCATCGTAGCCTCGATCACTTGTTCAAGCAGAAGGATCTTAATTTGAGGCAGCGGAGGTGGTTGGAGTTGCTTAAAGATTACGATATCACTATATTGAACCATCCGGGAAAGGCCAATGTGGTGGTCGATACTTTGAGCCGAAAGGCGGTGAGTATGGGGTGTTTGGCATATTTTTCAGTTGGGGAGAGACCTCTTACGGTTGATGTTCAGGCCTTGGCCAATCGGTTTGTGAGATTAGATGTTTCGGAGCCTAGTCGGGTATTGGCTTGTGTGGTTTTTCGGTCTTCCTTATATGATTGCATCAGAGAGCGCCAGTATGATGATCCGCATTTGCTTGTCCTTAAGGATAAAGTTCAGCATGATGATCCTAAAGATGTGACCATTGGTGTCGATGGGGTGTTGAGGATGCAGAGCCGGATTTGTGTGCCCAATGTGGATTTGCTTCGGGAATTGATTCTGGAAGAGGCCCATAGCTCGCGATATTCCATTCATCCGGGTGCTGTGAAGATGTATCAAGATCTAAAACAACATTATTGGTGGAGACGAATGAAGAAAGACATTGTGGGATTTGTAGCTCGGTGTCTCAATTTTCAGCAGGTGAAATATGAGCATTAGAGACCGGGTGGCTTGCTTCAGCGGTTAGATATTCCCGAGTGGAAGTGGGAGAGGGTCACTATGGACTTTGTTGTTAGACTTTGAGGAAGTTCGATGCTATTTGGGTGATTGTGGATTGGCTGATCAAGTCTGCGCACTTCATTCCCGTGTGTACTACCTATTCTTCAGAGCGGTTGGCAGAGATCTATATCCGGGAGATTGTTTGTTTGCATGGTGTCCAAGTTTCCATCATTTCAGATAGGGGCACTCAGTTAACATCGCATTTTTGGAGGTCTGTACAGCGAGAGTTGGGTACTCAGGTTGAGTTGAGCACAGCTTTTCATCCTCAGACGGACGGGCAGTTCGAGCGTACGATTCGGATATTGGAGGACATGTTGCGTGCTTGTGTCATTGATTTTAGAGGGTCATGGGATCAGTTTCTACCTCTTCCAGAGCTTGCTTATAACAACAGCTACCAGTCAAGTATTCAGATGGCTCCATATGAGGCTTTGTATGGGAGACGGTGCAGATCTCCAGTTGGTTGGTTCGAGCCCAGTGAGGCTAGGCTATTGGGGACTGATTTAGTGCAGGATGCTTTAGAAAAGGTGAAGGTGATTCAGGAGAGGCTTCGTACAATGCAGTCGAGGCAAAAGAGTTATACGGACAGGAAGGTTCGAGATGTGTCCTACATGGTTGGTAAGAAGGTTCTATTGAAGGTTTCGTCCATGAAGGGTGTTATGAGATTTGGGAAGAAAGGTAAATTGAGTCCGCAGTTCATTGGACCTTTTGAGGTGCTTTGGAGGATTGGGGAGGTGGCTTATTAGCTTGCTTTTCCACCCAGCTTGTCGAGTGTACATCCGGTATTTCATGTTTATATGCTTCAGAAGTATATTGGGGATGCATCTCATGTTCTGGATTTCAGCACATTTCAGTTGAATGATGATTTGACCTATAATGTGTAGCCAGTAGCTATTTTGGGTCGTCAGGTTCGGAAGTTGAGGTAAAAGGATATAGCTTCAGTGAAAGTACAGTGGAGAGGTCGGCCCATGGAGGAGGCTACCTGGGAGACCGAGCGGGAGATGCGGAGCAGGTATTCTCACCTGTTTGAGGCTTCAGGTATGTTTCTTGACTTGTTCGAGGATGAACATTTGTTTAAGTTGGGGAGAATGTGATGACCCGGCCAGTCGTCTCATGAGTTACCGCTCTATTTTCCCTATTTCTATTACTTTATGCTTGATTATCTACGTTTTTTGGTATTGAGTTGATCGGATCGAATCCAGAATAATTTTGGTAAGGTTTGAGACACTTCGTCTCTTTTAAGGAAGTTTAAGTTGGAAAAGTCAACCGGATGTTGACTTGTGTTAGAGGGCTCAGATGTGAATTCCTATGGTTCGATTAGCTTCTAGAGGTGATTTATGACTTAAAGGTGCAACTGGAATGAGTTTTGGAGGTTCAGAGTTGATTTAGGCTTGAATTAGCGAATTTGAGATTTTGAAGATTTCCGATTGATAGGCGAAATTTTGATATAGGGGTCGGAATGGAATTCCGAGAGTTGCTGTAGTTATGTTGCATCATTTGGGATGTGTGTGCAAAATTTCATGTCATTCAGATGTGGTTTGGTTGGGTTTTTGATCTAAAGCATAATTCGGAAGATTTTAGAAAGTTTGGCTTGAATCCGATGTGTTTTGGGTAATTTGATGTTTTTTGAGGTGTTTTGATGATTGGAACAAGTTTGAATAAGGTATTAGGATATGTTTGTGCTTTTGGTTGAGGTCTCAGGGGCCTCAGGGTAATTTCGGAAGGTTAACGGGAAGTTCGGATTGTTTTGCAGCTGCTGAATTGCTGTTTCTGGTATTTTCGCACCTACGGATTGGGGACTGCAGGTGCAGCGCTGCATATGCGAGAGAGTGGCCATAGAAGCGACCAGATGTATGTTTGACTGGTACCGCAGAAGATGCTAGGAGAACCAGCATCTGCGATGTCGAAGATGCGGGCGAGGAACCGCAAATGCGGATGGCTGGGAACTTATGTGATTCCGCAGAAGCGGACATTGAACCGCAATTGCGGTACCACAGAAGCGGGTATGGGACCGCAAATGTGAAAAGGTCTGGGCAGAAGGTATAAATTGTCTTCTTCGCAAATTTTTTGCTAAGTTTATCATTTTTGAAGACGGGAAAGAGGCTAAGGCATAGGATTTCAAGAGGAATCAAGGCTATCAGTTGGGTAAGTTCCCTAAGCTTATTTACTTGGGTTTAAGATTATTTTTCCATTATTTAATCATGGTTTTGGTGGAGATTAAGGAAGAAAGATTGGGGATTAGGGCTTGAATTTAAGAGGCCTCTAAATAGGTATTTGAGGGGCTATTTGGACTCCGATTTCGGTGTTCTTGATACATATAGACTCATGGGAGGATAAGGATTCCGTTGATGTGAAAATTATCAAATTCTGAGACGTGGGCCCGAGGGTCGGGTTTTGGTAATTTCGGGATTTGTGCCATTTATTGATTGTTTTTTCTTGAGCTTCATTCCATTAGCATATTTTGACGTCCTCGTTCTGATTTTGGATAGATTCGATGCGAGTGGAGGCCGATTTGAGGGGCAAAGGCGTCGCGATCTATAGATTTGACTGGTTCGAGGTGAATAATGATTGTAAATGATGTTCTGAGGGTTTGAAACCCCGGATTGCACATTTTAGTGCTATATTGAGGTGAGGCACATGCTTGATGACGAGCGTGAGGTCGTGCACTATTGGGGATCGTGACTTGGTCCATCCCGATTGATGATTTTACCGCGTATTTGATTGAAAACTATTTGCTATCATTATTATTTGGGCTAAATGCCATATTTGGGCCTAGTGCCAACTATTTGAACCCTTCAGGGCTTTTTATTGATATTTCTTCATTGTTTTGACTTTATACTTGAACTCAGTCATGTTATTATCCACTATTTTCATACTTAGCCATGTTTACTCAGTTTTAAGACTTAAATGATATTTTAAATGATGTTTGTGCTGAGAAACACTGTTTTACTATTGCCTGAGGGGCTTGTGAGGATTTTTGACTGAGTAAGGCAGATGGCCTATGTTGTGAGAAAATAGTGATATTGATTTGAGGCCGAGGGCCTGAGATATGTACGCCACGAGGTGGCTTGATTTATATGAGACCGAGGACCTAGTTTTGATGCCACGAGATGACTTGTTATTGCGCTTGGGCCGTAAGGGGCCCCTCTAGGAGTCTGCACACCCCTAGTGAGTGCGGGTACCCATTGTGATGTGAGATTGAGCCTGAGGGGCTGGTATTGTCCTGAGACGTTGCCCGAGGGGCGGATTTGTTGATACTGTGCCCGAGGGGCGAACATCTATTTGTTTACTTTACCTTAACTGCCTGTCAATTACCTGTTTACTTGTTGAAAAAAGATTGTTACTTTACTTTTCACTGGTTTACTGCTTTTAAATGGTTTTGCTGCTTCATTATAGAATGCCTTGTGCCTTATGTGTTTTCTTACATTCAGTCGTTATTTACATTTGGTACTCACTGAGTTGGAGTACTCACTTTACTCCCTGCACCCTGTGTGCAGATTCAGGAGTAGCTGGTTCCACTCCCGAGTGCTGATCCCTCCAGCTTCAGGCAGACATTCGGAGTTCACGAGGTAGCTGTTGGCATCCGCAGCCCCGTGTCTCTACTCCTTTATCACTTCTATCTATTTTAAGACAGTTGTACTAGTTTATTAACTTAGTGGATTTGTATTATGACTTATAAATGCTCATGACTAGTGACACCCTGGTTAGGGCTATGTATGGGTGTTCTTCCGCTTATTTATGTTATCATTTGTTATTTTTGATTTATTTTATCATGTTTAGACCGTTTCTTAAATGCTTAACTGTTAATAATTGGAAATAGGAAGTGTCGGCTGGCCTTGTCTTCATGAGAGGCGCCATCACATTCGGGTTAGGGTTGTAACACCCTCTTTAAACACAAATATGACATCCTTTTTTATAGAAATCAAATCTCATAAGGTACCACGATGCCTCGTGGTTCTTTTGCCATGATGCGTCGTGATCTCTTTTTATTCCTTTATTTGCTTTATCATGATATTTTTATTTCCTGCAAAATACTATTAGAAAATATAGATAATTTACATATTATATATATATATATATATATACATATATTATTTAAAATAATTTATTTTTAAGTATATAATATATGAATATTTTATAGTCATCAGCTGCACAAGATAAAAGAATTCTAATAGTGTTCATCTTAGCAAAAGGGGAAAATGTCTCTTGATAATTCACTCCATAATTCTGAGTGAATTCCTTAGCCACTAATCTTGCTTTGAATCTTTCAATTGAGCCATCAGCTTTGTGCTTCGCAGTAAAGACCCATTTGCAGCCAACCAACTTCTTGTCTGGTGGTGAAGTGACAAGTTTCCATGTCTCATTTTTTGACAAGGACTTCATTTCTTCAATCATATCTTGCTTCTGTTTAGGATCTGCAAAAGCTTCCCTCCAATTCTGGGGAATATACACAGAAGAAATAGAAAAGGCAAAGGCTCTATAGGAGGGAGATTAAGAATTATAGGAGACAAAATTAGATAAAAGGTGTTTGGTGGTGCAAGATCTGACTTTTTTTCTGAGAGCAATAGGTTCATCTAACTCATTAGATAATGTAGATAACTCACCAGTAGAAGAAGGTTCAGCTTCGGTAGATTGCATGATGGCTTCTTCTACTCTATTTTTCCTTGAGTAAGTTTTCAAATCAGGCCTATCTAAATGTCCAATAGTCTTACGTTGAATTCTTTCTCCAATTTCACTTTCCTGTGTGATAACGTCATCAAGAGGTCCAGTAATGGAACTAGATAGAATCACCTCTTCCTCCTTACTGATCTCTTCCTGAAGAGGTGATAAGGTAATACTGAAATAGGGCTCGAATTCTCGAAAGGTAACATCCATACTAACAAAAGATCTCCTAGAGGGAGGATGATAACATTTTTATCCTTTCTGTGTTGGATAATACCCAATGAAAATACATTTTATAGCTCTAGGATCAAGTTTCCCAGAATTTCTAGTGTGGACAAAGCAAATACACCCAAACACCTTTAGAGGAACAATATATTCATTCTTACCCTTTAAAGTTTCTAGAGGACTTTGAAAATTGAGGGGTTTAAGTGGCATTCTGTTGGTAAGATAGGCAGCCGCTAGAATAGCATCCCCCCAGTAAGGTTTTGGTAGATGCATGGTGAACATAAGAGATCTTGCTACTTCTAACATATGCCTATTTTTCTTTCAGCGACCTCATTTTGTGCACTAGTGTAAGGATAACTAGTCTGATGGAGTATCCCATTGGACTCCAAATATGCACCAAATCTTTTATCCATGTATTTGCTACCATTGTAAGTTCTCAAGATTTTTATTTTGGCATCAAACTGAGTACAAATCATCTTATGAAATGATTGAAAACAAGAGAAAACTTCACTTTTGGCTTTTAACAAATATACCCAAGTCATCCTAGTGTAGCAATCAATGAAAGTAACAAACCATCGACTACCGACAAAGAAACAATTTGGGTAGGACCGCATACATCAGAATGAATAGTTATAAACGGAGTTGTGCTTCTATTATCACTCACATGATATGAGTTTCTAGTATGCTTGGCATATTCACACGCATCACAGAACCAAGATTTAAATTGAGTCCTTAAAAATAAATCGGGATATAACTTCTTCAAAATAAAGAATGATGGGTGTCCTAACCATCTATGCCGTTGTATTATTTCTTGGTTGACATCCTTACTTTCCCCAAAAAAGGCTTGACCAGAGTTTTGAATCCCATCTAATATATACAAGTCATTACGCAATCTACCACTGCCGATCCTTTTTCCTGTTTGAAGATCCTGAAAAATACAATGATCGGGAAAGAACTCGATTTTACAGTTTAGAACTTTGGTGATGGCACTAACAAATAAAACATTGATAGGGAACTCAAGTACATGGATCACGGATGATAGTTCAATATTAGTATTACAAATTATAGATCCTGTTCCAGAGATAGGTGTTAAAGAACCATTGGCTATTTTAATATTATCTCCTTTGGGAGACGGAGAATAGTTTTGAATTCCTTTAGAAGATCCTGTCATGTGTCTATTTGCACCATAATTGACAATCCAAGAATTAAGGTTATTAGCAAAGGCAGTACCTGATTGTACATGATTAGATGAAGAAACATTAGCAGAGTCAAGATTGGCTAGGAGGCGATGGAGAAGCTGAATTTCATTCGAAGACAAGATTTCTCCCGAAACTGTCTCCTTAAATGTCTCCTTATTTCAGCTCAATTAGAAGGAAATCAGAAGGAGTTTGTGTTGTGGATAAACAATAAGTGAGAGAAAACTCGACCTCTTTGATAAAAATGAACCCTACTATTGCGAGGGAGATAACTCACCTAAAAAGGCAGCAATGGCTCTGATACCATGTAAATTTTGAGAAGAAGTAAAGGCTTTTTCTATTTTTGTGTATGTTTACATCCTATGAGGAAGAGAATTTATACAAAGCTCCTAATGCTAATTAAGGAAATAAAATAAATCTATATAATCAATCCATCTATCAAATAAAATCAGATCTCCTGAATTTAATCAAATCTCCTGAAATCATGCTAATGAACACTCATAAATCAAGTCTCCTTATATCATGCTAATCAACAACACGTTTACCATCGATTATCTACTCTGCTTATACAGTCCCCGAAACTTCTAGGAGGGGGGGGGCTGATAAAGCTTGTATGTTGGACCAGCAAAGTCCCATTTTTAAGTATCGATGAGGATCAGGATCAGGGTTAGCAAGGACGCTTTGTCTGGGTGAAGACCGCCGATCTGATACCAGCCGAGTGGAGGCCATTCCTCGAGAAGTGGAATGTATCGTGTAAGTGTAACTTCCTTTTAAACGTTGATTTTGTGTTTTGCCTTCCCTTGTTTTATCAATATTTGCTATGGTGCAGCCCTTTCTCGAGTCCCAAACGCTATTCCCCGGCTCAAGGAATGGATCGGGGGCATTTGTTCGCAGATGCCTTCTGTCGAGTGCTTGTGGTGCGAGCTCTCGAAGGGTTGCTGGGAGGCCCGATATCATGGTAAGATCTTTCACTGAATGGGCAGCATTAGACTTTTTTTCCAAGACTAAGTCTGAATTGCTTCTTTTCTTATTGTTGCAGGCTTTCCTAAGACCATTGAGCTCAGGCCCTTGGTAGGGGCAAGGATCTACCGGCCAATCTTACCGCTTCGGGGCAGCCCAGAGCCACAGTTGAAGAGAAGAAAAGGAAAAGGGTCACGAGCTCCCTGAGCTCGGAGAAAAAGAAAACAAGGAGAAGGTTGTCTCATAAGCCAAAGGAAAGTTCCAGCTCCCAAGTGCCTGACTCAGACCTACTTTTCTGGCTCAGAGAAGAGCCCGAAGAGGATGAATTCTTTGTGGCCTGTGAGCCGCTGTTCTTGAGGAGCAGATGGCAGCCAAAGGGGAAATAAAGGAGGCTAATCCCCCTCAAGTACTCGAGACTGGTGCAACATGGATGGCCATGACTTCTTGAGACGCCGGTTCTTCCCCGCTCGGTGTTATAGAAATTTCAGGGTCGCCCTCATTTATAGAGTCAATGTTTGATGAAGCCCGAGTGACAAAGGAGCAATCCAATGAAGGGGCCTACAGAGCGGACAATCCCCTTTGATACTTCTTTGATAGCATGGACTCAACTACTCTGGAAGATGTCACCGGGTTGGATGACTTAGCGTAGCCGAGGAGAAGTTCATCCTCGGAGGTTGGTGGGCCTAACTCGAGCCCGAGGTTGATTAACCGGTTCCTCGCCCCGAGCATGGATCCTGGTCGGAAGCGATCAATTATTATCAGCAGCTCGGAGGATGCCCAGGTTCTCTCCACCCCTGTCAAAATAGCTAGTTACCTCCAATGTCTGGTAAATGAAGAAGACTAGGCAAAAATGAAAGAGGTGGATGCGCCATACTTGTTCAACGAAGCACAACAGGCGCTGAACCGGGCTCTTTTATCTTCGTGCTCAATTTTTTAGGGTTCTAATGCTTTTTCCTTTCATCATTTTGCAGGCCTCGGTTCTTTACCATGAGACCTTCCTCCGGTATCGGGATGATCTTAGCTAACTCGAGGTCGAAGTTAAAGAGCTTGTTGAGAAGAGGGACATATATAAGCTTCTTAGCGAGCATCGCAATGGAGAAATCAAGAGCCTTCGAGCTGAGTAGGGTGCGGCTTAGAAAGAACATGCCAACCTGGTACAACATGTAAATATTTTTAAAGTTAGTGATGATGAGCTAGACATAGTGACTAACGATCAAAACTTGCAAGTCAAACCCGCAGGCCAACAAAAGCTTGACCGGATTTTCCAACTTTGAGCAGAGATGGACGCAATCAAGGCCGAGGCCAAAGAGTGGAAAAGCAAGATGGATCGCTTGGATTCGTAAGAGCATCCTGTTCGGTATCAGTTGGCCTCATGGAGGCCCAACTTCGAGCGGCTAGGGAGAAAGCTGAGGCCCGGTCTCAAAAAATCGAAGACCTTTAATCCCAACTAGGCTTGACCTCTTTTTTAAAGTTATTTACTTCCAGCTCACCACTTTCATGACGTAAAAAGTCAAGTTCATCAGTGACATTTGAAAGTATTGTGGGTAAATCCTCATCTTTTTGGTACGAGATATTTGGGGAATCAATACGGCTTCTAGCTTTTATTTGCACACTGCCTACCAATCAACCCTATCTTTTCTTTTACTGGGATACTGTTAGAAACTATGCGTCCACCAGACTGTATAGAGAATCGAGTTCTCTATGAGTTTCTACTAAAGATACTGATGAGCCGAACTATATAGCGATCTGGTCCAATATAAGTTCCCACAGGGCTAACTACTAAACTAGTATGTAAATGAGACACATAATAAGTTTCCATTGTATAGAGAACCAGATTCTCTATAAGTTCTTACTGTAAGCAACAGACTGTAGAATCAACCAGTATAGGGAATCAGGTTCTCTAATTGTTCTCGCAGTAGCTCGACAGTAAGTAAAGAACATGGAGGATTTTTATGTGAAAAAATCCCAACTCAAGGGGACAAAAACCATGACCTACACTTGTAGGCTTTCAACTTCACTAACCTGTAAACACCTATTACAAGCCACTTTGTAATGACTCTATTACAAAGAATTCAACTAACTTGTGGTACTCTTACGACAATCCATTTTGTGACTCCCTAGTTACAAAGACTTTAACTAACTTGTGATGCTCTCACCACAAGTCACACTGTCACTTTACAGTTACAACGTCTTTTACTCACTCTAACTTGTAGTAATACTTATTACAAGCCACTTTGTAACTCTCTAGTTACAAAGACTTTAACTTATGACTAAACCTAGTCACAACATAAATTTAAGAGTTTATGGATTTTGGGTTCCTAAAAAATAGCTTCTAAGAAAGCAAGATAGAAGTTACAATGAAGAAAAAATGACAAAGACTCAACAAACCTAAGGACTTAAGATATCTTCGATCTTGGATCAGGTCCTTGAGGTTGCAGCAGCTTTGTTCTTGAGAGAGGTTGTTCTTGCACTTGAGAGAATATTTTCGTTTTTGATTTTGCATGTCTTGGAGGAATATACCTTGTATCTTGCACCAGGTTTATATTATAAAAGACATCACCTTAGTGATGTCAAATCTTCGTTAGTACATGCCACTTCTCAATTGAAAGTGACTGCTGCACTGTCAGGGGAACACCAAGGTATTAGGTCCCTAATCTGGTTCCTGTGAATCTAAAGCCTTTAAAGATTGTACCAGGCATGCTTCGGGTCCTTTATCTGGTTCTCTCATGAAGTAAGTTGTTTTACCTTCCTTGATGGTATTTATACGTGTATGACGTCACTTACAATGATGTAAGAATGGTAGGTAAAAAGACTTCCATAGAAAGTTGATTGCTGCACTGTTCCTGTACAATAGCGTGTGTAGGCAGTAACTTTCCTGCTGGAGAGTTGACTTCATACAGTCTCCTCGAGAACTGGTCCCTGTTCCCTCAGTTGTTCCTTCCACTCTTCCTCACTTGAGTCATTGCTATTAGCTTTGAGTACCAGGTTCTTTTATTTCTTTGGTTCTCTTCTTTCACTGTCTATTTTCCTCTTTATCTAGTAGGTCTTCAGATTTCCAACCAACTCTTCTATTATAAGCTCAAGCAAGTCCTTTGATTCAGTAATAGCATTCACCTTGCTTTCCCAAGGACTGGATCCTAACCTGGAACTTTGTGATCTCAAGGTTTTGTAAATATGTAACAGGTTCCTTATCTGGTTCTGGATGGTAAGTTTGTTAGATCATCAAAAAATTAGGTAAAGTACTTGTGCCCAAGGTACTTGTAACCTATCAATTTCCCCCTTTTTGAGGACGACAAACTTAGAATTGATATTCCCCCTAAGAACCAGATCTCCATATTGTTCCCCCTACGAATCAACCATATTCCCCATTAGAATCAAACCTAAGGAGCTGATCACAACTAGTTCCTCAAGACTATTTGGAAAATCATCAAAACTCAAAGTACCATAACTTAATAATTTCACCCTTTTTGATGATGACAAACCCAAAATTGATATTCCTCTTGAGAACCAGATTCCTCATATGTTTCCTGCGGATCAGACCTATAATCAACATATTATCAGCACCGTTCCCCCTACGAAGTAGAGCTATCTCTTGAGAAACCAGATTCCTCACATGTTTCCCTACATTATCAATAACGTTCCCCATGCGAAGCAGAGCTATATTTCATGCACAACACAACATATCAATTTGATTCTGTTCCTCCTCCATGTTGACACCTATATAACTTCCCCCTTTTGACATCATCCAAAAGAATAATAGAAAAAGCACAACAAAAAAGAAGTTCAACAACATTAATTTAGGCCACTTGTGCAACACATCATAAACAGTAACAAGAACAACAAGTGAATGTAATGGCACAAAATAGAGTGATTGCCCATAGTGGAGTAATTATAACAAAAGCACAGTAGTTTCAACAATACATAATATGACAATTTAAATAACTAAAGTACCAATGTCATCAAATATAGGGATCAAAAGAAGGTAAGAATTCAAGGGAATTTAGAAGGAGTGAAGGACATGGATCACTGGGCAGGAAGAAAAGTAAGAGGCTAAGGCTTTGATGAGCTTGTCCATTCGTTCATTTACTCTCCTTTGATCAATGATCTGCTCTCTCAGTTCCTCCACATATTTCCTCAATCTTTCATTCTCATCCTTCAACTTAGCATTCTATTCTACCGAGGGTCTATGAGGATATGGTGCTCAAACTGTCTGATTAGGTTGAACCATCAATCAGATAACCAATAAGCTCCCTAAGCTTCGTCTCATAAATAACAAATGCAGTCCCATGCACATATAACATCATAGTATCACATAAAACATAGAAGTTTTTTTTACTTCTTCTTCAGAAACATTGGTACTTGGAGGAACAACGAGGTGATTCTATTTTTTTTTGGAACTCAACACTCTGCCTGAAAGCACTCTTTGAGACTTCAAAGTCTTCTCCCTCCAAACCTAATGGCTCAAACTTTTGCTTCCGTAAGGAACTAGGTTCCTCACTTACACTACCCTTTCTATCCCTGAGCAGTCGTGTCCCCTTCTTCTTCTTCTCAATCTATTCACCCTTATCATCTACTGCATCTTTCTTAACCAACCCTCTTTTCTCCATTTTTTTTACAAATGGAGATTCTTTCACTTCATCCTCTCTTCCACAATGGCTACATCAGTAGGTTACACAACTTCATCATCAATCAACCTGCTTTTCTCAAACCTTTTTATTGGATCAGAAGTTCGTTTGTACACAGAACTCAAGAGAGAAAGATCATCATTAGAATTATCATCCTAAGAAGGATTTAGGGACCGAGTCCCTCATTCAATTCCCCGCTTTTTCAGAACATTCACAAATTCCTCCATCCTTCAAGGCTTCTACAAACCCAGCAACAATTTCAGCCTCACGCTCTAGAATATTAGATCTACCCTGTTCTCTTTCAGTTAAACTTCCATCAAAATCTACCAAAGAATTCTTGGGGTTTTGATTATGATGGAGTTGGCTTTTTGGAAAGTGAGAGAGTTGGATTCATTTCTGGCATATTTGGAAAGAAGGATTATTTTGAGACAAGGTTGGTTTTGTTTTTGAAGAAAAGAATCGGTTTTATTGGGGTGTAAGATAGAGAAGTGCTTTTTTTGGGTAATGTTAATTCAGAAAAGGTTTAACATTTTTGGACTTCAAAAGTTAGGAGGAGAGGCAGGAGAAAGGCAGAAAAAATTAATGACATGACACTCTAGTAGCTTAAAAGGCCATATAAGTATTGAAGAGACTACTAACCTGAGTCACAAGAACCAGGTTCCATGATTGTTTTTGAAAATTTTGAGCAAAGACTCCTAGAAGTGCAATGTCACTCTTACTTGTTTTTATCCTGAAACTGCCATGTGTGTGTACCTGTAACAGTATAGATTTGAGTTAGATGGTGCCGAAAAACACTTTTTAGCATTATACCTTTCCTTCTTAACATAGACAATCATCGAGGGACCAAGTCCTTAGTTGAGCTTGATCAACCCCAACTCCAAACGATTTCTTTCAAAATGTTCCCTGCTCAGCGCCTTGGTGAAGATGTCTGCTACCTGATCCTTCGTCTTACAGAACTTCATACAAATCAAAACCTTTTCAACATTGTCTCTGAGAAAATGGTGTCTGGCATCTATGTGCTTTGTCCTCTTGTGTTGTACCGGGTTCAAGCTGTAAATACACCAAAGTCTTCAAGATGTTGCTTAATCTCTACTAATTGAGCATAACAATAAGCAACAACAACATATTCAGCTTCAGCAGTAGAAAGAGCCACATAGTTTGTTTCTTTGTACCTCATGAGATCAAGTATGACCCTGGAAAATGTGACGTTCCAGATGTGCTTTTCTTGTTCACCAGATAGCTTGCATAATCTGCGTCAGCATAACCAATAAGGTTGAAATTGTCACCTAAAGGATAGTACAAAACTAGGTTCGGTGTGCCCTTAAAATATCTCAGAATTCTCTTGGCACCCTTCAGATGAAATTCCTTAGAATTTGATTGGAACTTTGCACATAATCCCACACTAAATACAATGTCTGACCTGCTGGTAGTAAGGTAGAGTAGAGATCCAATGATTCGCCTTTGATGCTTCCATATCAAACCTCTTTATGAGTTCTTTGATGTATTTATGCTGACTGATACATGTTCCCTTTATGGATTGTTTCACTTGAAGACCAGGAAGACATTCAGTTCCTCCATTATACTCATTTCAAACTCACTTCCCATGATTTTAGGAAATTCTTCACAGAATGAGTCAGTTGTAGCTCCAAATGTGATGTCATCCACATAAATCTGAACAATAAGTAGGTTCCTTCCTGATTTTTTCAGAAAAGGAGTGTTGTAAATTTTCCCTTTTATAAAGCCATTTTCTAGAAGGAATTTTGACAACCTTTAATACCAAGCACGGGGATTCTGACTCCTATAATAGTTCTTTTAGAAGGTCGTGGAACTAGGTTCCACACACTGTTCCTTTCAAGTTGACGAAGCCCTTCTTGCATAGCTGCTTAGAACCAGGTTGAATACCAGAGTCTAAGGATGTGATTACATTTTGAAGGGATGTGAAATCTTTTGCTTCTAGTTGGATACTTGAACTTCAGAATTTGACAGACCAGGTTCTTCCATATGTAAATCATCATTGACATTAATAGAATTATGACTTCCACTATTGTGTTCTGCATCATCAATTCCTAATGCTGCATCTCCATCTCTTTCTTCAACTTCAGTGGTAGTAATTGGGGTACCAGGTTCCTCTTGAGAAGTAGAAGAGGATTTTGCATTATCTTCACCTGTCTCCTTCATCTGACTAATCATATCAGCCTTGCCATTTTAAACATCAAATATTTCCCTTACCACATGCATCACACACTCTGTGCTCCTTGAAATTTGAATTTAGCAGACCACAAACCAAGTCCTTCTTCAAGTAGCTCATATCACCAGCTTGTAGAGACTCAAAATCAGCAATGTAGATAGTCTTGTATCTTATGGTTACTTAGACCACTTTGCCAGTTACTAGATTAGTAACTGTGCACACTTTAGACAAGAACTCTACTTTGTTCCCTTCATCACAGATTTGAGAGACTTTCCAACCTTTCCGACACTGAGAATGTACCCCTTCTTTCATTTCCAGAGGATACATTCCCTCCCTGTAGGGCCTTCAGTAAAAGAAAATCATTTGTTCTTCCAGTCATGAGGTTCAAGCAGTCACTATCCATGTACCACTATTGACTGCTCCCTTTCATTGTTCCCTACACACTAAATCATTGATTAGACTTAGGAACCCAAGCCAGCTTGGGTTCCTTATAATGATAGAATGGGTAGATCAAACTTCTTTTTGCCCATGCAGGAAGCACATATTTTCTTTTCAGGGAACCATGTTCCTCATAAGTACGCCTCTTTTCAACAAAAACTCAGTTTTTCTGTAAAGACTAAATTTTAACTTTACAAGAGTCCTTGTAATGACCAGTTTGACCACAATGAGTGCACAACCTATTATCAGCCATAGTTACATACTTTCTATGGGGATAATAAGAGGTTTTAGCCTTTTAGAACCTGATGCCTTGCCTGTTTACACCATTACTCTTGTACATAGACGTTATTACATCAGAGGATCGGGTCCATTTAAGTGACTAATCAAGATCATTTTTAACCCTTTTTAAATCCTCCTAAAGTTGTCTATTCTTTTCAAGCTCAGCAATACTTGTTTTAACTTTCTTAAGCTCACTCTCAAGCTCAAGTTGAACCTCTCTAGCCACTTCCTCTGTCTCAGTGTTGTTCATCCATTTTTTGGTTTTTCAACAAGTTATGTTCTCCAGTTACTTCTTTCACTTTTTCCCTTAATTCTTCAATGGAAACTACCATATCGTCCCTTTCTTGCTCAGTAGCTGCAATTTTCTCTACTACAGTATTCTTTTCTTTGCTAAGGTTCTCTATGGTTTCCTTCAAATCATCAACCACTACCATCAAATCATCTCTAGATTATTCAGCATCTCCTAGCTCTATGATTAGGGCATCTTTATCATTAATAAAACTATAGTATATATCAATTAGAACATTTGCTAATGACCTAAATTTTTAAAAGGAGTAGGACTTCAGATTTCTCTAAATATCCCTGAAAGTAACCTCATCATTGTCATCCTCGTCATCCTCATCGGACTGAGCCGTCAATGAAAACAATGAAACAAATTCATTTGCTTCATTTTGCACTGCCATCTTGGAGCTGCTTCCTGCATCTGGTTCCTCTTCTGATTCACTGGAGGAGTCTCCTCATGCAGCAAGAGCTTGCTTCACAACATTGTCAACTGCACTTTTTCGGCTGAATCATTTGTCAAGAACCAGGATTCTTTTTGCTACTTTGTCAGAATTTTGTTTGTAATGCTCTTGTTTCAGAAATAGGTAGTCTTTGATGAAGTATCCAGGCTTTCCACACTTATGACAACAATCATTTCCTTTGAAATTACGGCTGGAACCTCCTTTCTTTAGGATCCCGCCATTTTTGCGACCCATCTTCTAAAATCTTTGAGGTCTATTGGTTGATTTACTTTCCTCGAAGTTTGGTGGAGAAGCCATGTAGATCCTTTTTAGGTGTTAAAATTTTAGAAAGATCCTGCTCTGATACCAATTGTGAGAAACTATGCATCCACCAGACTGTACAAAGAACCGGGTTCTCTATGAGTTTCCACTGAAGATACTGATGAGCCGAACTATATAGCGATCTGGTCCTATATCAGTTCCCATAGTTCTAACAAGTAAACTAGTATGTAAATGAGACACAGAATAAGTTCCCATTGTATAGAGAACCAAATTCTCTATAAGTTCCCAATGTAAGCAACAAACTGTAAAATCAACCAGTATAGGGAATCAGGTTCTCTAATTGTTCTCGCAGTAGCTCGGCAGTAAGTAAAGAACACAGAGAATTTTAACGTGGAAAAATCTCAACTCAAAGGGACAAAATGACCTACACTTGTAGGCTTTCAACTTCACTAACTTGTAAACACCTATTACAAGCCACTTTGTAATGACTCTATTACAAAGAATTCAACTAACTTGTGGTGCTCTTACCACAAGCCACTTTGTGACTCCCTAGTTATAAAGACTTTAACTAACTTGTGATGCTCTCACTACAAGCCACTTTGTCACTCTATAGTTGCAAAGGCTTTTACTCACTTTAACTTGTAATAACACTTATTACAAGCCACTTTGTAACTCTCTAGTTACAAATACTTTAACTTATGACTAAACCTAGCCACAACATAAACTGAAGAGTTTACGAATTTTGGGTTTCCTAAAAAACATCTTATAAGAAAGCAAGATAGGAGTTACAATGAATAACAAATGACAAAGACTCAACAAACCTAAGGACTTAAGATATCTTCAATCTTGGATCAGGTCCTTGAGGTTGCAGCAGCTTTGTTCTTAAGAGAGGTTGTTCTTGCACTTGAGAGAATATTTTCGTTTCTGATTTTACAAGTCTTGGAGAAGGATGCCTTGTGTCTTGCACGAGGTTTATATTACAAAAGACATCACTTTAGTGATGTCAAATCTTGGTTAGTACGTGCCTCTTCTCAATGGGAAGTGACTACTGCACTATCTACTGTATTGTTGCAGGAAGTCACTTTCTACAGTTGCTTCCCAGCTGAACTATTGACTTATACTTCTGTCAGGGGAACACCAAGGTATCAAGTCCCTAATCTGGTTCCTGTGAATCTAATGCACACTTCCCAGATTATCTTGAGTCGATTAACTTGAATGATTATACTAGGCATGCTTCAGGTCCTTTATCTGGTTCTCTCATGAAGTAAGTTGTTTTACCTTCCTTGATGGTATTTATACATATGTGACATTGCTTACAATGATGTAAGGAAGGTAGGTAAAAAGCCTTCCACAGAAAGTTGACTGTTGCACTGTTCCTGTACAATAGCGTGTGCATGCAACAACTTTCCTGCTAGAGAGTTGACTTCATACAGTCTCCTCGGGAATTGGTAGGGACCTGTTCCCTCAGCTGTTCCTTCCACTCTTCCTCACTTGAGTCATTGCTATCAGCTTTGAGTACTAGGTTCTTTTCTTTCTCTATCTATCTTCCTCTTCATCTAGTAGGTCTTTAGATTTCCAACTAGCTCTTCTATGGTTAGCTCCTGCAAGTTCTTTGATTCAGTAATAACATTCACCTTGCTTTCCCAAGGGCTGGATCCCAACCTGGAACTTTGTGATCTCAAGGTCTTGTAAATGTGTAGCAGGTTCCTTATCTGGTTCTGGATGGTAAGTTTGTTCGATCATCAAAACATAAAGTAAAGTACTTGTGCCCAAGGTACTTGTAACCTATCAGATACTCTGCAAAATAGACTTGTTGTGCTTGTTCAGCCATCACGAAAGGTTCATAGGCATAGCTTGAGAAACTCTTCTTATGATTGATATCGATTAGACCATATTGATTATAGACCTTCAGCCCTCAGCCCATTGTTGTATCAAACCAATCACATTTGAACAACACGAGAGTAGTTCTTTTCTTTTTCGTATTAGAATACTCTAGTTGTATCACCTCAACGAGCAATCCATAGTAGTCACTTTCATAGTCACTCCAACTTTTTCCTTTAATGCACACACCACTATTCATAGTTGTTTTGTTAGAGCATTATGTAAGAGTGTCAAACTTATAGCCATTCGTAAAATACTGAGACCATGTTTGCACCCACTTATAAGGACCAGAAGCTAAATCTTTCAATCGCTCATCAGTGATGTTATTAGGTGGATTGAGAACCTATTAATAAAACAAATAACCCTATAGTATGTTTAGTTAAATATAAATTTTAAGCCAAGACAAATAAAGACTATAAATTCTTTTATTTAATTGTAATTTACTCACATAAGCTTCAAACCACTTAGCAAATCTACTATTTGTCTCTTTCTCAATCTTCTCGAGGCTAATGTTTTTTTAATTCCTTTTAAATTTAGATTCAAAAATACTACAAGAGTAATAAAATTCTAGTTATGTTAGTCCATTCATGAAACATATATGCACTAAATAGGTCAAAACTTTTAACTTACAGGACGAATTGTTGAACCTCCTCACAATTTATCAGAACATACAAACGTGTTGCATCCCATTCATCATCGGCCAAATACCGACCATCTTTCTCCCCACTCGAATGTCCTCGATGCAGAAAGATTGACAAACAACCATCAGGTGCATCAACTTCATCTCCATCATCATTTCGAGTAACTCTATTCAGCCTAGTTTGCACATTACGCGGGAAATAATGGGAACTGAATGTTGAAATTTCTTGAATGATATAAGTTTCACATATTGATCCCTCAATATGAGCTCTATTTTTACCTTCATTTTGTAAGTGTGTATCTCCCTATAATTAAAATATATTTTAGTGTGTCTCTTACAGCTCAAAAGGATACATCCACCGAAACTGTATTGGACCACCAACTGTTGCTTTATATGCTGAATGAATAGGCAGATGTTCTATGGGATCAATGAAATTACAGGGAAATATTTTCTCTATCTTGCAAATTGTAATCTTTATGATTTATACAAGCTTTTGTAGATCTTCTACTTTTAAAACAGTTGCACATAAACCTTTAAAAAATAAGTTGATCTCTGTTAAGGCATTCCAAATTGGCTTTGGCAAAAAATATCAAAATGCAATTGGTAGCAACCTTTATAGAAAAACATGATAATCATGGCTCTTCATCCTTGATAATTTATAATCTTTCGTGTCTACACATCTAGACAAACCATTTGGAAACCTTAAACTTTTCACCCATTCACATATCATTTCTCTTTGTTCTTTTGTCAGTGAGTATGCTACCTTTGGCTTCAAAAGTTTCCCTTGATGCTCCTTCAACTCAAGCTCTAGACGATTGAAATACGTTTGCACATCCATTCTAGCTTTTAAATTGCCCTTCGTTTTATCTTTTACATCCATTATTGTATTGAATATATTATCAAACATGTTTTTCTTGATATGCATCACATCAAGATTATGCCAACTAATATTATCGCGCCAATATGGTAATTCCCAGAAAACACTTTGTTTTGTCCAATTATGTAGATCCCCAAATCCTGGCAATTTACCGGGGGTGCGATCATCAAAAATCTTTGGCAAGTTGATCGGAGCCAACCATGGACTACTACAAAGTAGCAAGAGTGGTGGAAGCAACTTTTACCCGAGAAGGTTGGGATTGATTTCTACAGGGAGCTAGAAATGGGAATTGGGTTTCTATCTAAGTTAGAGATGCGTAATTGCTCTTAATTGCACTTCTAATCATAGTTGGTCTTTTGATTACTTCTAATTTTATGCTAATAAGATTCTAAATTAAGCTAAGAGTAAGATACTTGAAAGGTTGTCTAAATAGTTAAGAAGGCACTAGGGAAGTGACTTTATCCTAGGTGGATATTTGACGGGTTCTCGAGTCTAAGGCTAGGTTGTCATGTTTGGGATTACGATATAACCAATGCACTAAACTTCTCACTCTATACCTCTCGGTAGTTTGAGTGATTTTGCCCTAATTGACTTTCTAAAGACCAATTGGGTAAGATAATTTGTGCAATCAATTAAGGTTCAAGTCGGGTATTACTATCTCTAGGTTTAACCCGTTAATTGGGGCTATTAATCTCTTGAATACGCTCCAATTCCTCGTTCGACAAATTTTTGTAGACTCAAGTTCTCTTTCTCAAGAAGAACCTAAGTCAAATAGGCACAAATTAGTGTTTGCAATAACTAACTCAACATAGAAACCACAAATTAGTCCAAATATCAAACACTCATAGACATTCAAGCCTTAAAACTCAAGACCCATCAAATATCCACACTAGGGTTGAGCCACAACCCTAGCTAATGGGTCTAGCTACTCATGATAATAGAAGAAAACTGAGAAATAGATGAAGATAAACCCATAATATTTAATTACAAGCTAATACTAGAAGATTAAATGATAACTACTCAAAAATTACTCAAAATGGGTAAGGAACACTGTTTACAAGCGCAGCTGAGTGTTAAATTACAACTGATGACCTAAAATGGAAAAAGAAACTATTTACACTAGGCCGAATTTTTTGGACAAAAATACTCCGGCGGGGGTAGTGCGGTCCCCACAAAATCGAGTGCTGCCGCGATGAGGCTTTTGGCTTCAAATATTTTCTCTCTCAACTTGGCCACTGCGGGCCACATAAAATGCACCGCGGCCGCGGTGGCATTAATTACGGTCCGCAAAAAAGGACCACGGACCGCATTGGTGTCAGCCTCAAAATTCCCAATTCTCTGAACTCTAGCTTTGTGGAATACATAATATCAAGTGCAGCTGCGATGAGGCCAATGCGGTCCGCACAAATTACTTTGCGGCCGCATTGCTTAAATTTTGAAATAGGCACTTCTCTAAACTTCCTCACTACGGACCGCACTAAATGGAGTGCGGCCGCATTGGACCTGTTGCACTGTGCTTGGACTTGTTCTTAGTACTTGTGCATGTTTCACTCCTTTTTGAGTTGATTTTGACTAATTGTCACCTTTTTTAGCAAACCCTGCAAACAAGTACAACATGTAAGCCTTTGGGACTATTTTTTACACATTTTTAATCAAAACTCAAGTAAGAAGGAGTGTAAAATGAACCATATTCCCTAGTTATCAACTCCCCCGAACTTAAGCTTCTTCTTGTCCTTAAGCAAATAAAATAAGACCCACTTCTTAAGAGTAAATCCAAGAAAACCAACTTAAAGTGACCTCGTCTAGCATCAATTGAGACTAACAATTGCCCTCAATTCAAATGAATCATGGTTTTTAGTGCGATACAAGAGCATCAAGAGTTGACTTAACCCATCAAAGAAACTCTTTCTACTACTTTGGTCATTGTGGAACCCAAAATCATACATCCTCAACTCTCCCTAAGCAAACCTTACCTTTAAGATTGTAGCACTCAAAACGAGGATAGTGGAAACATGCTCATCTCTCTCAAAGAAACGTCACAAGTCCGGCTCTAAGTACCATAAGTTTGCCCCTTATGTGAGTCACCACTAATGTAAGCTTCATTCAACTCAAGATCATATAGGGCTTTTGTGGATATATAGTGAAGGCTTTTGGTTTAGGGTAGGAAATGTTTGGTCTAAGTAGGTTCCATCATCCCTTTAGCACTTCTTTTGCTTCATTTTGGCACATATTCTCTTGACTTTATAAGTCATTTATCTTCTTTCTAAGGGGTTAGAGAGATACACTATCACTCTTTCTTGTTCATTTCAAACCTTTTTCTCCTTTCTCAACTTTTCACACCTTTCATCTCTTTACTTTTATTGACTCCCTTCATTCTTTTCTACATTGATCATTTTTTGTCTTTTTGATTTTCTTTCTTTTTCATTGCCTTTCCTTTTCTTCATTTTGTATTTTTTACCATTTTGTTGCATTCCTCGTCTCTCCCCTCAAATTTATGCTTTTGCCTTGTGCTAAGGAAAGATCGGGTGCCAAGAGAGGTATTTTTAGAATGGGTAAAGACTTATATCATGGTTTTTAAAAGAAAAAGGTCTATATCTCAAAAGGATTGACTAGGGATACTATCATTGGTAGGCTATGGAAGTGTTCAAGATATCATTCGGATCCAGGAGAGCCTATAATCATATCTCAAGTCAAATTACACTTAGGATTTTGCCTAGAAAAATATTCGGGGCAAGTTCTAGACTAATGGCTCGGGACTTGGACTTACAATTCAAATTCTCACCATACAATCTATGGGATTGCTAAAGAGACAGAGTCGGGGGCCCACAACAACCTTAGCTAAGATTTGAGAAATATAATGGTCCCGAAAAACCACTTGATAATTATCGGCCAACACAATAGTTTCAAGGTCACCACTTTTACCATCCTATACACAACAATTTGTTTCTGACCATAGGATCAAAGGTAAATGTGTTAGGCCCAAGTGAAGCTTTGCTTGAGGCACCCTTACCAACTAACTACTAAAAGAAAAAAGAAAACAGACTCAAACCCTTGAGAAGGTTGTCATGTCATCTATCATCGGGAAAAGCCACCCGGTTTACACAAATTTCACCTTTGGAAAGAACCGTGGCATTAAGAAAAGCAAAGGCTTATTGCAAAAAATCAAAACAAGAAGCTACGAACATAAAATAAGAAGCTATGAAAGGAAAAATGCGGAAAGTTAAATGAATATATACAAGAGGGGATATAGTCAAATATACATAAGGGAGAATGAATATATACATTAGAACGTAACTTTATGTATATACCAAAACTAAAAAGTATGAAAAGTGCAATAAAATGATAAAATTATGTACAAACCAAAAGTAAAAAGAAAGCATAAAGAAAAAATAATGTCATATATATAGTCATCCAAATAGGGCTACCCCCTCAAATGAAAGCTAGCATTGTCCTTAATACTAACTAACCAAAATAAGCTCAAGAAAAGGAAGAGAGGAAAAAGAAACTCCCTATTGGCCCTCCTTCTGCATAGGATCCTGAGTCTAGGTCTCTGGGCCCTCGGTCTGCTCGGGAACCTATGACTGGCTCCATGTACTCTGTGTCTCCACTGGGACCTGGGCCTGTACTGGAATCTGGGGCTCTCTAGAGGAACCCCTCTGTGGGTCCTCCAACTCTATAATGGCATCATCAGTATGGGGAATCATCCACTTCCTCTTGGGTGGCCTATCTGTCTCCTGCTCTAGCTGGAGCTGGGCTACTGGAGCCGGGTCATGTAATAATAGATCTAGAGGCAAGTGATCAGCCTTCAACCTCTCTACCTCCACCCTTAACTCCTTCACCGACTCCTTTGAAGCACGAGTCTTTCTCATTTTCTTCGCCTCCCTAGCAAGCTCCTTTAATGCCTTTCCATGCGAATCAACAACAACCATAATCAATTTTTGGTTCTCTAGGATCTTCTTGAGCATGTCCTCCACTGACTGTGGGACTTGTGTTGGAGGAGGTGTTGACTGGGCTGCCACCGAAGTAGATAGTACATACAACTTAGAAGTGGTTGTCTGCATCTAGTTGTTGATACTGGCAAGGGTCTGGTTCAAGCGGTGGGCAGTCAAAGGATATGCAGTAGATGAAGGGATCTCTGGAGCTGTAGAAGTGGAAGGTTCTGGGGCCATGTCTGCTGTGGCGGAAGGAGGATGAGTAGGAGCCATTACTACTACTGGCTCTTAAGACTGGCCAGTTGAAGTAGTGGCTTTGCCCTTAGGGTCCTTGGGATTGTCGGGACCCATGTGTAGACATGTGATTTTTGACCCTCCCCAAGATTTTCCATATCTTGGCACGTAAATATTTAATTTAGGCCTAATATAGCTATTTCAACTATTTTTGACTTCTTTACTTTATTTTTGTCATAAAAATAAAAATTACAAAAAATATTTTAGTTTACGTATCTTTCATAAATTTAAATAAAAAATATACAAAAATTAGTACCTTATCTTTATTTTTATATAATCTTGAAAACACAAAAATAGTTTTATGTTTTATAGTTTAGTTCAATTAATTATAATTAGTTTTATATTTTTATATTATAATTGTACATAATTTTAGAAGGATGAATTAGTTTTAGGTTGGTTTATCCCGTCTTTATAAATCCTATAGTCCATTTTTTTAGTCTTTGGCCCAATTCCCTAACCCATAATTCCTAGGCTCATACCCCTAACCTAATCTCTACCCCTATATATAGTATCTAACATCTAAAATAGACCTAGCCTACACAGAAAAGGGAAGCACAGAAGCATTCCCAAAAAAAGGGAAAATAGCACCACCCTAGGAGAAGCAGCCAAAAGACCTTCCTCACCTGAAGAACGATAGCTTTTTCCCTCATTTTAGGACCAAAACACCTATAAACTACTTGCTCCTTCAACTCAACATCCCAAATTGTTAGTCACCGTTGCCGCCCAACTGCTATAAAATCCTCGCCGGAGCCACTCCATTTTCCGCTCAGTTTTCAGTTTGCCGGTGAGAACGGAAAAGAGCCATAAAGTAGCATAAAAATCAGCTCTAAACCCCCTCTAATTTCCTATCTGAGACACGCGCTAACTAGCATTAAAACCCATCTTAAAATCATTCCCAAAACACCATGACACTCACAAGCTTCGATTGAGTTCGAGGTCGTATTTCGTTAGCTCCTTTTCGAGTTTCGTCCCGGTTTTGATTGCTACTTATCCAACTGTAAAGCTTTCTTTGAAGATTCTTGTTAAATTGAAAAGTGTCATCTTAAAGGTCCATATCTAAACTCTTCTTTCTTCTTATTCAGGGAACTTGCATGTTTGTATGATTTTTTGTTTGTTAAAGTTTTGATGGTGTGGTGACGTTATGATTCATGCTTATAATCGTTGAGGTTCAATGTTCTGTCGTAAATGTTATGAGATCTGGCTGCTCAACTTTGCCTTATTTAGGCCATGTATTGTAGAGTAATTTAATTTAAGTCCATGTTGCCTACATGGTGTTTGAGTTTTTGCTCATTTGAATTATGTATTATTATGTTCAAACTCATCTTTTATTTTAGATTATATGGATAATCCCTGAATTCTTCCATACTAATTTTTACCTTGTCCACTTTATAAAAATCTAATGCCTTTATTAGTACAAGTTGTGAATTCAAACATGGTTAGCAGAGGATCTGTTAGTAGACAATTTTTGTGGCTATTATAATTTTACCGCTAAAATGCTTTAGGCGCGACTTAATCTATCATCGTGATTGTGTACACATTCGCATGACACAATTACGATTTTCTAAAAATAAATCGAGATATGCATTCGCGCAATTTTGACCAAACTTTTTTAATAATTAATAAAGCGTGATTAATTGTGGATACATACGCGTGACATGATTTTTGACGCGCCAAACGAAATGAGTACACGTACGCGTGACTCGTTTTAAGATATTTTATAGTTAATAATCAAGTGTTTAAAAGCGGTAAAAAGATAATTGCACATAGGTCTTAAGAATGAGTAGTTAAACAATTAAGCCAAATATAAATTGCTAAGCGACCGTGCTAGAACCACGGAACCCGGGAATGCCTAATACCTTCTCCCGGGTTAACAGAATTCCTTACTTATAATTTCTGGTTCGCAGACTTCAAAAAAGAAAGTCGAAATTTCCTCGATTTGGGATTAAAAATAAACCGGTGACTTGGGACACCAAATAAATTATCCCAAGTGGCGACTCTGATTAAATAAAATAATCTCATTTAAAATAATGTCACTTAAATTGGAAAAACTCTCGTATACTCCCCTCAGAGGTGTTAAAAGGAGGTGTGACACCTCTGGCGACTCTGCTGGGGAGAAACCCAGAATATCTGGTTCAGGGTTCAAGAATTCGAGCTTGTTAAATAATTTTTTTTACTTGGCTTCATTTATTGTTGGTATTACTGTATTCTGTAAACCTTTTGTGTTAAATGCTATCTGTTTACTGCTTTAATATTGTTTGAATTGTATATAATTGTCTTCCTACGCAACCCTTCTGAGTCTTCTGAAAATTGTGCACATGTTCGTGTGACCCGCTTTTTCTGTAGAAATTATACCAAATAGAACGAGGCTGGGCAAACGACAAGGCCGGGTAGACTTCAGTGCTCCCGGTACGTCGCCCCCTCCTCCGCCCCAGTTGTCCGCTCGGGTACCCCAAGTCTAGACCAAAACCCCAGGATTTAAACCTAGAAAAACACAGCTTCCTGCCGGATCCCTAGTAGGAACATTTGTTTGCATCATGTGCATTTGACTTAGGGGACTCAACATAGGGGTTGGGTCCGTCTAGGACAGGTGTGCCCAAAATAACAGACCATCCTGATGCATTCTATGTGCTATGTGAACATTTATTTGTTTCGGCTTGCATTCTGACCGGCTAAGGAAAGAAAAACAACAGAAAAAAAGACCAAGAGTGAGGTAGGATACAGAATTCACCTAGTTCTGAAAATCCAGGTATTCGAAAATGCCTTGAAACTCTGCCCAAATTGTTTGAAAAAAAAAGAAAAGGAAAATATATTTCAAAAAAATGAAAGGGAGTCAATATCATGTTTTTCCAATTATGTCAAAACTGGCGAACTACGCAGGTCTGATTCTCACCGGATGTGCGATACGTAGGCAAACCTCATCGGTTCCGGCCCATAATTTTCAAAAAAATCCAAAAATATTTTCCTTTACTTCCTCTCTAGAAAGGTTTTTGTTAGACCCCAATTTTCAAAAAATAAAAAAAATACTTTTTCATTCCTTGCTTCTTTAGAAAGCCTTTCTTTTAGACCCTAATTATTTTTAAAAAAATATACAAATATATTTTCTTTTAATTTCTTCCAAAAATCCAAAAATATTTTAATTCTTCTTTCAAAATTGAAAAGAAAATTCAAAATTCAAAAAATAATTTTTTTAGAAGCATTTCGTTCATAAATTCAAAATAAAATTCAAAAAATATTTTCTTTCTTCTTTAGAAAGTTTTTCTTTCGAAATTCCAGAAAAAAAATTTAAAAAAAAAATATTTCTTCTTTAGAAGTCTTTCTTTGCAAAAATGCTGAAGAAAAATCAAAATACAAAAATATTCCCTTTCTTTTTTATAAGTCTTTCTTTCGAAAAAATATAATAAAAAATTCAAAATAAAGATAGTTTATTTACTTTATTCATGATCTTCCCGAACTACGCAAGCTCTGATTCATGTTCCCATATGATACGTAGGCAACCCACATCAGGTTCGATCAACCATTTAAAAGAAAAAAGAAAGAAAAAAGAAAAAAAAATGATAAACAAAATGAAAAATGTTGATAATAATAAGGACCAACTGAGTCCATTCTAACATATTATTGTTTTGAATTGTGAAGAAAGTTGAGGTGGTAGATGTTTGGTAAGCTGGAAACACAAGATCCAAGAAAAAATGATAACTGACATCGAAGCTGTTACAAGTGCTCAAGAGACTCAAGGTCAGAGGGTTCAACAATTGTCTACTGTGTTTGAGAAAAATAGAATACTGAAACAACAAATGACCAAAATGTGTCAAGCATGGGCCAGTGGTCAAGGACAACCTCGTCATGAGTCACAATTCGCTACACAGCAAGAGCAGTACCACTCTCCTAAGTACCACTGGTACTCGTTTGATCTTCCTGCAAACATTAAGAAGCCTTCATGAATGATGGTACAGGAAGAAATGACCCAAAGAGTGAAAATCTTAGAACAACGGTTGAAAAACATGCAACGGTTGGCAGGTCAAAAGAGTGTTGCCTTCAAAGATCTATGTATGTTCCCCGATGTCCACTTGCCGCCTGGTTTTAAGACTCCCAAATTTGAAAAGTATGATGGACATGGAGACCCCATAGACCACCTGAAAAGGTATTGCAATCAACTGAGAGGCGCGGGAAGAAATGAAGAATTGTTGATGGCTTATTTTGGGGAAAGCCTTACGGGAGTAGCCTCCGAATGGTTTATGGATCAAGACACGTCTCACTGGTATGTCTGGGAGGTTATGGCACATGCCTTTGTCAAACAGTTCCAATACAACATCTGTGAGCACGTGATTTTTGTTTCGCACGACAATCGCTCCAAAAGAAATAAAAAATAATAATAATTGGCCCTGCTGTACAATTTTTGGATTTTTACATGGCACTTCGTTAATTGTTTATGACTTTGGCCCATTTTTACTTTATTAAAACAAAATACAAAAAATGTGTGTGTCATGCATAATTCGAACCGTAATCCGGTCGTTAAATAGAAAATCATAAATAGGCATCTTCGTCCGTGATTTTATTTTGTTTGATTTTACCTGTTTTGAAATATTTTAGTGTGTGTGCAAATAATTGTATTGAGTGTGTATTTAATTTTAATTTGATTTTGCTTAGTTTTGTTTTTAAAATAAATAAGAAAAAGAAATAAAAATAATAAAAAGATCCCTTCTTCTTCCGGATTGGGCCAATTTATTAAAATTGGCCCAAACAAACAATGCACAAAAACTAGGCCTACCCGGTCCAGTCCCAGCTAAACACCAAAGCGTCCAAACGACGTCGTGTTAATCCAGGTCGATCTGGGCCGTTGATCTCAAATTGATCAACGGTCAAGATCGATTCCCCACAACCCACTGAGGAACCCGACCTGTTGCCACCCGGACCAACCCAAACCCTTTACCCTCAAAACGACACCGTTCCACTTAAGCCCTCGGATCCAGACCGTAGATCTAGATTGATCTAACGGCTGAGATCAACCCACCCATTCCATATATAAGCCCTTTAACCTTACCCTGCCCCCCACATTTGATACCCCAGCTCCCGTCTTCACCATCTTCCCCATCAAACCCTAGAGCCGCCCCTGTATCCTTCACCATGAAAACCGGCGGCACGGACGCCGGTGACCTCGCCCTTAACACCATAGAACCCCCGTGCCGTCCTGAACCCAAATCTACCAACCACACACCTCGAATCCTATCCCACCTTCTCGAATCTTCATTTGAAGATTCGAGTCGGAACCTAATCTACACCGATCTGCCTTAAATTCATACCAGACACTCCCCAGACCCCCTCGTGACCAAACCATACTTGGTTTGGTCCGAATCTGACCAGGGAAGCATGAATCCCGGATCTAGTTTTCGAACCTTAGGGTTCCTCATCACTGGTCCGTTGTTTTGTTCAAACCAAAGGATTAAGGTCTAATGGACCTTAATCGAAGTGTTTCTCACCTGAGAAACACTTCGATTAAAGCTCGTTCAGCCTTAAGAAAGGTTTGTCCAAATCCGAGTTCAAGACTTTTGATTTTTCGAGTTTTAAGGTGAGTTTGCTTTCTTTCCTTTACTTGTTTTAGTCCGTGTGATTTGTTTTAAAAGCTGTTCATGATTGTTGAAGTCTGTTTTGTTTTGAGTTTCTATTAACTGTATCCTGTCCACTTTGCCTGAACCTTTGTTGTTTTATTGAGTGTCTTTTTATACTCGTCCTGATAGTGTGTATGTATGTATTTGTTGTGCAATTAGTTGAATTCCAAATTTGTACTGATTAACGGATTCCTCGAAGCACAATTTCGCTCAGTCAATATAATGCGAACCTTGTGTGATACTGTTAAATGTCGGACTTTTGGCTACGATTGTATGTGTTATAACTAATATAGTCGAGTCGACATGTGTCGTCAATTAGTTTCAACTGTATGAACAAAAATAAATCGATTTGCTTTTGTTGAACATTGCCTGAATCAATTAAGAACCAAGTTCAGTTACTTATAGTTGTTAATATGATTTCAGAAACCTAAGGCTTGGTCTGTAATTGAAATCTGAGTTGATGGCGTGTGCACTTGTGCACAACATGTGCATTGTGCACAGCCTGGTTCCTGCATAAAAGAGCTTTTGATTTAAAAATGGTTTGACAGCATATGCTGTCAGATATATTCTACTGCCCATACTTTGCTTTAGTTTAAGAAATATTAAACCTTTTAAAGGATAGAACTGCTAGGGAATGATGGGGTTTAATACTTAAATAGCTAAAGTAGAACTGAAAAGAAGAGGGGCACATGGGAAGGGTTTTCTTTTAACTTATCAGGCTGTAAAAGGGGTAATGGAAGGCTTATAAAAGGAGGGGACATACAGAGATAAGCGGAGACTAGGAGGACTGTGAGGAATTTCTGGGGAAGGAGCTGAAATACATACAGAGATATACATACAGACATAGGGAGACACACTGTGAGGATATAGAAGAAAAAAGAGAGAGAGGAGATACACACTGAGGAGTATACACACACAGACATACATAGACAGAGATATACACAGAAGATAGGAGGAAAGAAAAAGAAGAGATCTGATAGATACACATAGATACAGAAATAGAAAGAGAGCAAGAAAGAGATAAAACAGATTAGGAAATCAGAAACTTGGTCTTGTTTGTCTGAAGTTCATCTGTTGTCGATGTGTTAGGCAGTGTTGCTTCTTCTAAGTTTCAATCGAGATTATTGTTAGTGTTTTGTTGCATTTGGTATATCTCAGAATTGGATTGTCTGGAGTTTTGTTTCCATCACACTGTGTGCTGCTTCATTAGGCTGCTTTCTCTTCAACTATAGCTCCACTTCTTGCAATAGAATCTGTTCTGCTGTGTTGTTTCGATTGCTGCTGTTATTGCTGCTGCACCTGTTGCCATTGTTACTCTGCTGATTTCCCTCTTCTTCAAATTGTCAAATATTTCCAGGTACACAACTCTTGAAACCATGTGTTGTTGAAAGTTTAAAGTTGAAAGCAGAAATAAAGAAATGAACATCTGTTTATGTTATAATACTGGTGTTCAAAATAGGTTGAATGTTAGTTTAGCCTGTATTTGTTTAACTGCAAACTGCAAACATTCTGTATAAACTAACATACATTCTATTTGAGATGAACTATTAGATAACATTGTTTAATAGTAATGACAGTATAACATAGACAGTATGTTTGGTTTAGTATACATTCAGTTCAGTATAACATTCTGTTTGATTTAGTTATGACAGTATAACATAGAACCATGGCAAGCACCTGTATGTATTTTGCCTAGACCACTGAATTGACAAATCTGTGGTACTTGGTCTGGGATAAATGTATCCCAAACAAACTCTCATGCAGTCACATTAAGAGTCTGGCTATGAATGCCAGCTCTCCTGTCAGATTATTTGTTCCGATATAGGTTCGATATCGGGTCTCGGTATAGATTCCTTGTTTCGAAGTAATGCGATGACTGTTGAGGAAAATTAATAGGCGATTTTGAGTTCAATTAGTAGTAGTTTTCCTAACAAACAACCAATTTCATTTATCAAGTCCAAATAGGTTAGCGTTTAAAAATAAAACTTGGAGGTCGTTAAATATAACTCAGTATATGTTGTTAGTTTGCTTGCAATCTCACTTAGCAAATTAATAAGCGTATTCACTCGATGAAGACAAAGCATGAGGTAACTCTCACCTCATAAACAATCAATCAGGTAATCAAACAACTTTAGGTTCGACAAACATAATAAAGATTCAGTCTGTATTTGTTCAAACAAGTAAGTTCGGTATCATCTTTCTTTTTTTTTAGAGACAAACATAGTAAAAATGTAGTCACCGTAGGATACCCTTTTAAAATAATGAGACGAGCCTCGCCAAATAAAATGCAAATTGCGGGGCCCTCAATAAATAATCATAATAAATATTCAGAATTCAGAATAGGCCGTTTAGTGAATTTCATGGCTTCCTACAAAGATAATAACGCGTTAGACTCTTTAGGCGCGACTTAATTAAATTACATTCTTAAATTCGGGTGCGCATTTATGTGACCCAAATTCAAATCTCAACGGAGTCGAAATGTGTTAACAACTACGGGTGCATTGATTGTGACGTGGTTCGAGATGCATTTTCACGACGTTGCAATTCTATAAAAATAAATGATAATAATAAAAGCGGTTTAAACTTAATAAAAGCACGTAAGTCATAACATGTATTTAAATCAGATATTTAGCCATTATAACAATTTAAGCGACCGTGCTAGAACCACGGGATTCGAGGGTGCCTAACACCTTCCCTCGGGTCAACAGAATTCCTTACTTAGAATTTCTGGTTCGCAGACTTCATTTGGAAAAGTCGAAAATTTCCTCGATTTGGGATTCAAGATAAACCGGTGACTTGGGACACCAAAAACCAAACCTTTCCCAAGTGGCGACTCTGAATTAAATAAATAATCCCATTTCGAATATTGTCACTTAAATTGGAAAAACTCCACCCGCGCATTTGACCCTTCGGGGCCGGGCGCGCAAAAAGGAGGTGTGACAGCTCTGGCGACTCTGCTCGGGACTGTTCCCAGAACCACTGGTTCAGGGTTCAAGAATTCGAGCTTAGAATAATTGTTATATTTGGCTTTATTATCTGATCTTTATTACATGTTTTTGCATAACGTGCTAAATGTTGTCTTTTACCGCTTTGATATTATCTGAACTGTATATAAACTGTGCCGAAACCCTTCTCTTCTTACCTCCGGGGAGAAGCTCGCTGGTCGAGACTCCCTATTCTGTTAGTGTCAATACCTGAAATAAGAAAGAGGTCGGACAAGTTACAAAGTCGGACGATCTCGCGGGTCCCCGGTACGTAGCCCCCTCCTCGACTCGAGTTGTCCGCTCGGGTACACAGTCTAGAACAAATGCCCAGGTTATAAACCTAGTATAACGAAACTTCATGCCGGATCCCTAGTAGGAACGTTTATCTGCATCATGTTGCATCTGACTTAGGGGGCTCAACACAGGGGTTGAGCCCGTCTAGGACAGGCAACCTGAAATGAAAAAGACCACCCAGCTGCATCCTATTTGTTTTGTGCATTTATTTGCTTCGGTTCCGCATGCTGACCGGTTTCTAAAAAGGGAAAATAGCAGCGTAGGGAGATAATTATTTATTTTGGAAAAATAAAACCAATGTTCAAGTATTGTCAAGACCTCGCCGGAATTTTTCTAAAAAAAAGAATAAAAACAAAATTTGTCTTCTTAGTTTGAATTATTAAAAAAAATATACAATTTTTTTTTTCTTTCATGTCCAAAATAAAAAAAAAAGAAGGTATTTATTTAAAAGTAAAAAAAATGGAAAATTCATAATTCAAAAAATGTGTTGTTTCTTTTTGTAGTACCCCTTTTATAAATTCAGATTAATAGTCCAAATATTGCCTAAAAAAAATATTTTCTTTAGTCTTTATCTTTTTTTCAAAAATAATAAAAAAATACATATTCATGATTTCTAGGTTTATTCGATTTTCCCTATTTATGGTATGCCCGAACTACGCCGGTTTGATTCTCACCGGATGTGAGATACGTAGGCAACCCTCGTCGGGTTCAACCCCACTTTTGCTAAAATAGCCAAAATCATTAAATAAATAAAAAATGCGCTTCAAATTTTTTTTTTTAAAAAAAAAAAAGTCGTAAATAAATCGGGTGACGCTGTTTTGTCATAAATAGCTGAATGTTCCCGAAAGGGACGCCGGAAGGCTGACTTTGCATAAATAGCCACCTTTGGGTCTTGTTTAGCATTTTTATCCAGTAGACCCACACAGCCTTAAAATCTTCGTCCCCGAAGTGTTTAAAGGCCGTGTTTAAAACTCGATCCCCTCTGTAAAAAAAAAAAAAAAAATTTTGAGTCAGTTCGTTTTGTTAAAATCACCTTAATAAATGTGCAGGATGAGCACGATGCGAAATGAACATTTTTCAATAATGACCAAAATCCCTGTCAAGTTACGGCTATGGTGGAATGATCTAGGTGTTGAAGGACAAAATGAGGTTAAGAAATACCTGAAAGGTCTTGTGGGTTTATTGGAAATCCAGCCTCGGGGGGATATCATAAGAGCTTTGGTTACCTATTGGGACCCGGCGCACAATGTTTTCCATTTCTCTGATTTTGAACTCACCCCAACTTTGGAAGAAATGGCCGGATACATCGGGAATACTGAACTTCCCTTGAGGGAAAAATACTTGGTCGCCCCAAGAGTCGTCACGGTACATCGGTTCCTAGATTCATTGAAGATACCTAGAACAGTCCACAACCCGGATCTGGCAGCCGGATTTTGTACTCCATGCTTCATATATGATAGGTACGGTCATGAGGGGGGATTCAATAATCCAATCAACAAACTGTGCAGCAAAGGAGTTCGTCAGAAGTGGGACAAGCACAGACGGGTAGCGTTCATGATGATGTTCCTGGGCCTTCTGGTATTTCCAAGGAAAGACGGAAACATTGATTTGAAGATATCCGGGGTCGTCAGCACTTTACTCACGCAAAGTGACAGTACTCTCGCGCCTATGGTGGTATCTGACATCTTTCGAGCTCTTACAGCTTGTAAAGCTGGGGGAAATTTCTTCGAAGGTTGTAACTTGCTCCTACAGATATGGATGACCGAGCACCTCTGCCATCATTCCGAGATTTTGAGCCATGGTTCCCCGGAAAAGACCCGCATAGAAGAATCTTACACGAGAACCAAAGAGATCATTTTGCCCAAAGGAGTCCTGGCATGGACCTCGTTCTTTCAAGCTCTTACTGCCAGCCAAATATAATGGACGTTGGGATGGTTGCCTGTTGATGAGATCCTATATATGTCTGCAGCTAAAACTCATTTCTTACTAATAGGGCTTAAGAGCATTCAACCTTACGCACCCTGCCGAGTTTTGAGACAGTTCGGAAGATGCCAAACAGTACTTCTTGAGGAAGACCTTAGCACTCAAGCAATTGAGATAAGTCCTAACGGACAATTCCCAGAAGCAAAGATTCGTCAAATCTGGAGTGAGTGTCAATATTTGAAATCAGATACTTGCGTGCGGGATCGAGCCAAAGGAGAAACGGCGCCAGGTTACCTTGCATGGTACAGAAGGGAACTTGAGCATGAAAGGCCAGCTAAGAGGCCCCACATCCGGAATTTCACCGAATAATCGCAGAAGCAGTGGGATTGGTTAGCAAAGGAAAGAGGCTATTGCGCCGAAATCAACAGGTTAAAGCAACAAGTGGAAAGTTTGAAATATGAGCACAACGTGCAAGATGCTACCAATCTGGGAGAGCGGAATAGGTTAATTCAGGACAACGAAAGACTCAGAGCCCAGATCAAACAGATAAGGGTGGATGCGGATAAACAGCCAAGGCATCGACCAGACGAGCAGCTGATAAAAAGGCTAAAAGGTGAAATCAGGGAATGGCAAGATGGTTTGGAGAAATCTGAAAACGTCATAGCAGAGCTCAGGGCACAGTGGGATACAAGAGTAGATAAGCATCGCCGATACCTAAATCAATTGGAAGGCGACCACAAGAAAACTGTTGTTAAAATAAAGAGAGAGATGGCTGCACTTGAGATCAAAGCAGCTAATCAGGCCAAGGGTTTCCAAATTGAGAGCAGATACTGGTACGACTCAATAGCCCAGATGAAGTTGGAAGTACAACGACTGAAGCACCAACATATACAGGATGCTCAAGTATTCAAGATATGTAGCGACCAGATAAAATGCCTACTCATAGAGAAGAAGCAAGCTAGAGATAGGATCAAAGCCATCGCCCATGCCATCACCAGACGATGTCTACGATGCAAGAATATGTCCAACGTTACCGTCCTCTCGGCAGTAATGGGATATGTCAAACAGACTATGCATGAGTTGGAGTAACTTGAGAGGGATCTCACACCTAGGACCGCGGCGAGGCCGAACGATGCCCCGCGGACACCAATTTTCAAAACAATAATGCACTCATAAGTCAAGCCTGTATCTTAGCATCTTCCGCCTGTTTTTCCCGTCGGGGTGATTTTTAGTTTATTTTTGAGTCTAGGTTTACTTTCAAAGTTTGCTTTTTCTTTTGCAAAATGTAGTTTGTAACAGAACATTTCAACAATAAAGAGGTTGTTTCTTTTACGCTCATTTGTGTTTTTTCGAACTACGTAATGATCTGATTCACGTAGGCATCGTGATACGTAGGCAGTCCTCATCGGATCCGGTCGCATTTCTTTTACTGCGAAAATAAAAAAAAAATAATAATAAAAGAAAAACAAAAAAAAAAAAAGAGAAAAAGAAAAAGAAAAAAGAAAGAAAGAAAAACTAATAAAAATGCCAGAATGACGCATGCTCTCGTAGCAAACATATAGTAATCCACTTAACTGTATAGGTGCATCATGCCCAACGTGAGATTAACTATCTGTTATTTGCTACAAATTAACCGTGCGTTTGTCGTTGAGCATTTCCTCCAGGGTTTTTGAAAAGACGGTTGGTTTGGTGAAAGTCTGGCCTCGCATTCATACTTCACGAGGTCAAGGAGAAGTGTTCAACTACCTATTGTTAGGACCAGAAGAAGTACTCACACTTACTTTACCAGGTCGAAAGGAAGTGTGGAAATGTCTTCAGAAATTCCATTGCAAACGATCCCTGTTTCCGAGGAAAGCTCGATCTCAGCCGTCCTCACACCTGAGTCCGCAACTGCGGAGGAAAATAGAATCCTACGGCTCCGCATGTTGGAAATGTTGGACGATTGGAACAATGGGAAAGAGCCGCCAAGTGTCGTCCCCGGATTACCTGAATTATTCTCCAGGTCAAGTGGGACGTCTAATGTCCCCATAAATTATCCTGCCACCCCATTCGGGTACCCAGCCACCTCAGCCTTCTCTACTGGATCGCCTTCTGAGCCTCATCCCCGAATGTCACCCACTGATGCAAGTATGAACATCTTTACTGCATCGCCTTGCCCGGTTACGTCACAGCCTACCACGTACAAGCTGAGCTTTGACTCATCCTCTTTTACATTCCAAGCACCATCGTTCTCAATGGAACCAACTAGATTCGCTACCAGTACTAATCCTCTACCGCCTCAGTGCGAGCTCTCACCTGGGCAGGATCAGAACCCCAGAATTGCAGAACAAAATGAGATTGCCAAGAGAATGAGAAGCCTTGAACAAAGTTTGAAGAATATGCAAGGATTGAGCGGACAAAATAGCGTCTCTTACGCTGACCTGTGCATGTTCCCTCACGTGCACCTACCAACGGGTTTCAAGACCCCGAAGTTCGAGAAATACGATGGGCACGGTGACCCCATTGCGCATCTTAAGAAATACTGCAACCAATTGCGGGGAGCCGGCGGAAAAGAAGAACTGCTAATGGCATATTTTGGGGAAAGTCTAGTAGGGATAGCTTCGGAATGGTATATGGATCAGGAAATGTCCCGATGGCATATATGGGATGATCTCGCCAGAGATTTTGTAAAACAATTCCAGTATAACATCGACATTGCGCCAGACCGAAACTCTCTGTCGAATTTGAAGAAGAAGCCTTCGGAAAGCTTTAGAGAGTATGCTATTAAGTGGCGTGAACAGGCGTCGAGAGTGAAGCCTCCCATGGATGAAGTGGAAATGGTCACTACCTTTCTCCAGGCTCAAGAGTCTGACTATTTCCAAAACATGATGTCAGCCATGGGTAAGCCATTCGCGGAAGCGATCAAGATTGGAGAGATGGTGGAAAATGGCTTGAAAACAGGTAGGATTCTGAGTCAAGCAGCCATAAGGGCAACCTCCCAGGCCGTCCAAAGCGGGTCCGGAGGAACGACAAGGGGGAAGAAGAAGGAAGAAACGACTATGGCAGCCTCTGAAGCAAGGGAGTATCGTCATCCCAGGCCCCATTTTCCGGAAAGAGCCCCACAACACTACTACCCCCACTCAAATTTGGCATATGCTCATCAACCTTATATGGTCATGAATGCCCAACCTTATAACCATCCACCACAACAAGCCAACCGAGGCCCAGCTCCACCTCCCAGAAATCAGCCTCCTTACCGCAACCACTATAACCCACAACCCCCGCAGAATAACTTTCGCCCTCAGGAGCCACCTCGAAGGCGAACTTTCACGCCCATCGGTGAACAATACTCTACTTTGTTCCCGAAGCTAGTCTAGTTGGGTTTCTTACAACCAATCCCTCAAACAAGGCAAAACCCAACATCACCTTCTTACAAAGCCGGATTCAGATGCGCCTATCATTTCAGGGGCCGAGGGACATGATACAAATGACTGCTGGTCGTTGAAAAGAGTGGTCGAAAATTTGATAGAGCAAGGGAAAATAGTGCTAAGGGACGAGGAAATCCCGAACGTAACTAACAATCCATTACCTGCTCACAATAATGGGCCGCTGATCGGAATGATTTGTGAAGACAAAGAGTTCGATCCTGCTTTGAAAGCTATAATTGCCATTGTCCGACACGGGGAAGAGGCCCGAAATGGACCAGAAACCAGAAAAGGGGGAAGAGGTCAAGGCTATAAAGAACAAGCCTGAAAAGAAGGTAGAGAAGAAAGTGGTACCTGTAAAAAATGAAGTTCTTTACATACCACGAGGTCGAGCTGAGAAGGCGCAGAACTTCGGGATCAAAAAGACAAAACCTATGTACGTGCCAAAAGGGGCCTATGTGGTCCGGGGGACGATTCAACCACCTCGGCTGAATGAGCCAGTGGTTATCGGACGCGTGCCACAAAAGCCAATGACCAACCCGTCCACAGTGCCGTGGAATTATCAAAAGACTTTGGTAATGTACAAAGGTAAAGAGGTCATGGGAGAACTTCCAGAAAATACTTTCATCAGAAGGTATTCAAATACCCAAGAACTGAACAACGCCACACAAAGGCGCTTCCCGCCAAAGAAGCCCGTGAGTGTTGAAGAAGCGGAAGTGTTCTTCCAACAAATGAAAATGCCGGATTACGAAGTGATAGATCAGCTGCGCAAGTACCCTGAGCAAGTATCCATGCTGTCATTATTGATGAGGTCGACCGAGCATCAAAAGATCCTATTGAAAACCCTGAATGAAGCATATGTACCAGCTGAAACCTCGGTGGAACAACTGGAGCGAATGACAGAAAGATTCTTCGCCGTCAACCAAATCTCTTTCAGCAAGAACGATTTACCCCCGGAAGGAGCGGCACACAACAAGGCTTTGCATTTAACAGTTAAATGCGAGGACTACTATGTCAAGCGGGTAATGTTGGATGGAGGATCAGGTGTTGACATTTGCCCGCTCTCCACGCTACAAAGGATGGAAATTGGGACCGGAAGAATCCGACCCAACAATGTCTGCGTAAGAGCTTTCGACGGCATCAAGAGAGATACCATGGGAGAAATAGACCTGTTGTTGGTCATAGGACCAGTCGAATTTCGAGTAACCTTCCAGGTGATCGACATGGACACATCCTACAATTTTCTCCTTGGCAGACCTTGGATCCATGCGGCAGGAGCCGTGCCTTCCACTCTTCACCAGATGGTGAAGTTCGAGTACGAAGACCGGGAGATCGTGGTCCATGGGGAAGATGAGCATGCCATTTATCGGGACCCATCCATCCCGTACCTTGAACCGAGAGAAGGGAGCAAACATACGGTCTATCAAGCTTTCGAGATTATACTGGCAGAGCAGCACGAAGAGGGAATACCCTGCCCCCAGCCTTTCTTGTCTAACGCCTCGGTCATGGTAGCCAAAGAGATGATCCGGCATGGATTTAGGCCAGGGAAGGGACTTGGACGAACCCTTCAGGGAATAACAGAACCCATTACTTTGCCAGTCATCAAGAAACCTTTTGGACTAGGTTTCAAACCTACTCCAGCAGACGAAGAGTGGGCAAAGAAAAGGAGAAATGAGGGTTGGAAGTTACCTCAACCACTGCCGGATTTATATGCAACTTTCATCAGGCCAAGGTACGTTGAAGAAGATGATGAGGTCTTCACAGCTGAGGAAATCGAGGAGATATGTGGGGAAATGAGGGAAATGCTCTACGAGGTCCACATGGTTCAACCAGGTGAAGGCACAAGCACTGCTGAGATGATGTACATGGGGCCAAACGCCAAACTCCAAAACTGGGAGGCCACGCCATTCCCGACTAGACGGAAGTCCGGGTAGACCTGTCCTGCCACCTTTCCTGTGTCACAAGTTATCTCCAGGACATAACTTGAACGTTTTCTTCTTTTTGTTGTTTTGAATCCCTAGTTGTAAACATTGTTGTCTTCCAACTTTCCAAAGAAAATAAAAAAAAATCATCATTGCTTTCCCATTTTTTCTTTTGTTCTAATTTTTTGTTATTTTGCCTTTTATCTTTCTTTTCAGTCCTAATAATGCGGCTTTAAATATGACATGCTTGCGGACTTCATGCCCAGATCACAATGAGCTATTTAACTGCGAATTAATGAACCCAGAACCAGAATATAATGTGGAAGAGGCTTTTAGGGAAATAAACCGAGAGTTGGAATATTTCGAGAATAAACCTAAGCCAAATCTGAATGACACTGAACCGGTAAATTTGGGAACCCCGGAAGAAATCCGGGAGACCAAAATAAGCATTCACACGGACAAGAAAACGCGAGAGGCGATAATTCAACTTCTTTTTGAATTTAAAGACGTGTTTGCTTGGTCATATGATGACATGCCGGGTCTAGGTGTTGATCTAGTGGTTCATAAATTGCCGATTCATCCTGATTGTCCTCCAGTTCAACAAAAGCAACGAAAGTTCAAAACTGAGGTCAGTGACAAGATTAAAGAGGAGATCACCAAACAATTGAAAACGGGAGTGATTCGGGTAGTCCAGTATACAACTTGGTTGGCAAATGTGGTTCCAGTACCGAAAAAGGACGGGAAAACTCGGGTATGTGTAGATTACCGAGATCTGAACAGAGCAAGTCCTAAAGATAATTTCCCACTGCCCAACATCCACATCCTCGTTGATAATTGCGCCAAGCACGAGATACAGTCTTTCGTAGATTGTTACGCCGGGTATCATTAGGTACTGATGGATGAAGAGGACACCGAGAAAACTGCCTTCACCACGCCTTGGGGCACCTACTGCTACCGGGTCATGCCATTTGGTTTGAAGAATGTGGGGGCTACTTACATGAGGGCCATGACTGCCATTTTCCATGACATGATGCATCAGGAAATAGAGGTGTACGTGGATGATGTGATAGTCAAGTCCAGGACGCAGGATAATCACATCCAAGACTTGAGGAAATTCTTCGAGAGATTAAGGAAGTATGACTTGAAGCTAAACCCAGCCAAGTGCGCTTTCGGAGTTCCGTCGGGCAAACTTTTGGGCTTCATCGTAAGCAGGAGAGGAATCGAGCTAGATCCAACTAAGATAAAATCCATCAGAGATCTATCTTCCCCGAAAACAAAGAAAGACGTGATGAGTTTGTTGGGCAGGTTGAACTACATCAGTCGGTTTATTGCCCAGCTGACAAGCACGTGTGAGCCCATATTCAAGCTGTTAAGGAAAGATGCGGCGATTAAGTGGACAACTGAGTGTCAAGAAGCCTTTGATAAAGTCAAAGAGTACCTTTCGAATCCCCCGGTCTTGGTCCCTCCAGAACCGGGAAGGCCACTTTTCTTGTATCTAACAGTCTTGGAGAACTCTTTCGGCTGCGTCCTCGGGCAACACGACGTAACCGGAAAGAAAGAGCAAGCAATCTACTACTTGAGCAAGAAATTCACCGGCTACGAGGCCAAATACACACTGTTGGAAAGGACATGTTGCGCTCTCACATGGGTTGCTCAAAAGCTGAGACATTATCTCCAAGCCCACACTACGTTCCTCATAAGCAGGTTGGATCCTTTGAAGTATATATTTCAGAAACCAATGCCTACTGGGAGACTGGCTAAATGGCAAATCTTGCTTACGGAATTCGACATAGTTTATGTCACTCGCACGGCAATGAAAGCCCAGGCGTTAGCAGATCATTTGGCCGAAAATCCGGTCGATGAGGAATACCAGCCATTGGATACCTACTTTCCAGATGAAGAAGTAAACACCGTAGAAGTGATCTCGGAGGAAGCTCATGTTTGGAAGATGTTCTTTGACGGAGCCGTGAACGCCAAGGGTGTAGGGATTGGGGCAATTTTGATCTCGCCTTCTGGTCAGCATTATCCCGCCACAGCTAGACTTCGTTTCTTTTGCACAAATAATACAGCTGAGTATGAAGCTTGCATCATGGGCATGCATATGGCAATCGATCAGGATGTCGAAGACTTACTGATTATGGGAGATTCTGACCTGATCATCCGACAAGTCCAAGGTGAATGGGAAACTCGGGATGTCAAACTTATCCCTTACCGACAGCATGTGGAGGACCTCAGCAAGCGCTTTACGTCAATAGAGTTCAGGTATATTCCGAGGTGCCACAATGAACTGGCAGATGCACTTGCTACTTTGGCTTCAATGCTACCCTACCCGGGCAACGCCCGCGTCGATCCTTTGGAAATCCAAATCAAGGAAAGACACGGTTACAGCAGTGTAATCGAGGTGGGATCAAATACGCAGCCTTGGTACCATGACATCAAGAAATTCCTGAAGACACAAGAGTACCCCGAGCACGCTACTGGAGATCAGAAGAGGATCATTAGGCGACATGCAAGTGGTTTCTTTCTAAGTGGTGAATTGTTATATAAGAGGACCCCGGACCTCAATCTCCTAAGATGTGTCGATATCGAGGAATCGAGAAAGATCATGCACGAAGTACACGCAAGTGTGTGCGGACCTCACATGAACGGGTATGTCTTAGCGAAGAAAATCCTTCGAGCAGGTTATTACTGGATGACCATGGAAAAAGATTGCTTTAGCTTTGTCCGGAAGTGTCATCAGTGTCAGGTGCACGGTGATTTGATTCATGCACCTCCCACGGAGTTGCATCCCATGTCCGCACCTTGGCCATTTGTCGCATGGGGCATGGACGTCATTGGACCAATCGAACCGAAGGCTTCGAATGGACACAGGTTTATACTGGTTGCCATCGATTACTTCACAAAATGGGTAGAAGCTGTCACTCTCAAGTCGGTCACTAAGAAAGCTGTGGTGGATTTTGTACACTCAAATCTTATCTGTCGCTTCGGTATTCCTGCGACTATCATTACAGATAACGCAGCAAACTTGAACAGTCACTTGATGGGAGATGTATGCGAGCAATTCAAGATAACGCATAGGAATTCCACTCCTTATCGGCCAAAAGCCAATGGCGCTGTGGAAGCGGCAAACAAAAACATCAAGAAGATTTTGAGGAAAACGATCCAAAGTTCCCGACAGTGGCATGAGCAGTTACCTTTTGCATTATTGGGGTACCGCACTACGGTACACACATCGGTGGGAGCGACTCCTTATCTTTTGGTTTATGGGACCGAGGCTGTAATACCGGCAGAGGTAGAAATTCCTTCGCTTCGAATCATTGTCGAAGTAGAAATCGAAGACAGCGAGTGGGTTAAGGCTCGACTGGAGCAATTGACGTTGATTGATGAAAAACGAATGACCGCAGTTTGTCACGGACAGTTATACCAACGAAGGATGGCCCGTGCTTACAACAAGAAAGTCCGACCCCGGAATTTCGAAGTAGGTCAGTTGGTACTAAGGCGTATTCTGCCGCATCATGAGGAAGCAAAAGGGAAGTTCGCTCCAAATTGGAAAGGCCCATACATCGTAAGGAAGATATTGCCGAGAGGAGCATTGTATTTAGGCGATATCGAAGGAAATGACCCCGACACAGCAGTAAATGCAGATGCAGTCAAGAGATACTACGTCTAGATCATACTCCAGTGGTCCTGACACATTTGAAAATGGCGAAGGTTTTATCCCCCCACTACTCCCAAACACTACCCAATCCTCTCTACAAAAAAAAAAAAAGAAGAAGAGCCGCTTACAAAACAAAAAAACAAAACATTGATTGAGGCCTGAACTACGTTTGACTTGATTCCGAAAGGATACGTAGGCAGCCTCTCCTTGAGGTTCAATCACACCAACAATAAAATCCCATTCACCCTGAAATTGAAACCGGGGCACGTCGAGAAGTTTAGAAGTTAGTATCAGCTACCTCTCTTTACCAAGTACAAACCTTCAAATCAATTACCAGAGATAGTGGGAAACCAATAAGCATCACAAATGGAAACCGGCACACCCTGAGTTGAGAGAAATAAAATGAGAGAGTCTCGGCGGTGAAAACCTTCGGGCACCACGAGGTGACGGGAGAAGAGAAACCAAAATGAGAGAGCTTGTTTAGTAAAAAACTCACAAAGAGTGCTATCAAGCGATGACAGGAAGAGAAATGAGAGAGGTCAGCCAGCGAAAACCCGCAAAGGGCTCTGTTGGCCGAAAAAGAATGACTCTACCCCAAGGAAGTCTCGGCAGAGTTCCGCCGGTTTGGAATCACAGATCCGTTCTGGTTCAGGGAAATGCAAGTTCATGGAAGATCAGGCGTCCAGTCCAAAGAGCATGTCATGTCATCTAAAGCCAGCGTTATTTTCCTCAGATAAGTCTTTCTCGTCCCGAAAAAGGCACTCCTTTCCTGAAATTTGTTTTCTCCTCAAATCCCTTTTGTGTTTTAACCCCAAGTTCAGGATACACCGGAAAGGGCAGGTGGCAGGTTTGTTTGCAAGGAATCCCGTCTCATGAAGGAAAGCGCCTCATTTCGTTGGTACGATTGCCCAAGCCCGATGGATCATGACGTTTGATGGTGTTTAAAGAGGAAAGAGAGAAATCTTCCCCGGCAAGTCCGCCTTCGGACAAATCCCCACAGAGTCTCTCCTTTTGTACAATCTCCCACAGAGTCTCCCCAATATAAAAAAAAATGGAATCTCCCCGGCACATCCCAGCGAGTCCCTTTGTAAAAATTCCCCAACAAGCTTACCCCAACAAATCCTAGAAAGCCCGCTTTGAAATAAATCCCCAGCATGCCCCATTGTACAAAAATCCACACAAAGAATCCACTTTGTAAATATTCCCCCACAGAGCTTCCTTTTGTACAAATTCCCACAGAATACCTCCAATAAAATCCCCGTTGAGAACCTCCAAGCAAAACGGGACAACAAAAAAAAAGAAAAAAAAAGAGCCTTACGAGGCAAGTCATCACAGAATATGGAAATGCAAGCTTGAGCAGTCTAAAGGGTTCCGACATATGAATCAAATCAATAGCGGGACTTCGCGACAGCAATGAAGATACGACAAGGCAACCGGGAACGATCAAGGTCACCAAATCGACCGTCATTTTCCGAACTAACAAGTGTTCTTTGTCTGAAAAGGTTCAAACAGGCTTAATCCAAGACAATCATGCAAGAATCAGGTGTCGCACAAAGAAGAAAGTACATGTGTACAAGAAACATTTTGGCAATAAGGAATTCACTCAAAAGGTAAGTTCCCGCAAAACTCCCTTTTGTTCTTTTACTAAAATAAGAAAATTCAAAAAAAAAAAAAGTCAGTGGTTGTTCTCGAATTTTGTCCCCAACCATCAGCATTAGGGTTTTAAACCCTAAACTGAATTTTTCCTTTAATCAGCATTAGGGTTTTAAACCCTAAACTGAATTTTTCCTTTAGTCAGCATTAGGGTTTTAAAACCCTAAACTGAACTTCTTCCATTCAGCCAGCATTAGGATTTTAAAACCCTAAACTGAGCTTTTTCCTTTAATCAGCATTAGGGTTTTAAACCCTAAACTGAACTTTTTCCTTTCAGCCAGCATTAGGGTTTTAAACCCTAAACTGAGCTTTTCCATGCAATCAGCATTAGAGTTTTAAACCCTAAACTGAACTTTTCCTTTTAGTCAGCATTAGGGTTTTAAACCCTAAACTGAACTTTTTCCTTTCAGCCAGCATTAGGGTTTTAAATCCTAAACTGAGCTTTTCCATGCAATCAGCATTAGGGTTTTAAACCCTAAACTGAATTTTCCTTTTAGTCAGCATTAGGGTTTTAAACCCTAAACTGAGCTTTTCCATGCAATCAGCATTAGGGTTTTAAACCCTAAACTGAACTTTTCCATGTAATCAGCATTAGGGTTTTAAACCCTAAACTGAATTTTTCTTTCAGCCAGCATTAGGGTTTTAAACCCTAAACTGAGCTTTTCCATGCAATCAGCATTAGGGTTTTAAACCCTAAACTGAATTTTCCTTTTAGTCGGCATTAGGGTTTTAAACCCTAAACTGAACTTTTTCTTTCTGCCAGCATTAGGGTTTTAAACCCTAAACTGAGCTTTTCCATGCAATCAGCATTAGGGTTTTAAACCCTAAACTGAATTTTCCTTTTAGTCAGCATTAGGGTTTTAAACCCTAAACTGAACTTTTTCTTTCAGCCAGCATTAGGGTTTTAAACCCTAAACTGAGCTTTTCCATGCAATCAGCATTAGGGTTTTAAACCCTAAACTGAATTTTCCTTTTAGTCAGCATTAGGGTTTTAAACCCTAAACTGAACTTTTTCCTTTCAGCCAGCATTAGGGTTTTAAACCCTAAACTGAGCTTTTCCATGCTATCAGCATTAGGGTTTTAAACCCTAAACTGAATTTTCCTTTAGTCAGCATTAGGGTTTTAAACCCTAAACTGAACTTTTTCCTTTCAGCCAGCATTAGGGTTTTAAACCCTAAACTGAGCTTTTCCATGCTATCAGCATTAGGGTTTTAAACCCTAAACTGAATTTTCCTTTAGTCAGCATTAGGGTTTTAAACCCTAAACTGAGCTTTTCCATGCAATCAGCATTAGGGTTTTAAACCCTAAACTGAATTTTTTTCCATTCAGCCAGCATTAGAGTTTTAAACCCTAAACTGAGCTTTTCCATGCAATCAGCATTAGGGTTTTGAAACCCTAAACTGAATTTTTCCTTTGTTCGGCTTTAGGGTTTTAAACCCTAAGCTGAACCTTTCCCCAGCTAGTCGGTATTAGGGCTCCAACCCTGAACTGAACATTTTTATCTTCCTTCATCAATTTTATGAACTTCCTGGCGAATAATTAACGAAATTTTCCTAGTGAAACTGGGGCAGACAATTTCGTTCATTTGTTTGTTTCTCCCGCAGGTCTAACCTCGAGCCACATGGATCGAAACGATCCCACGAGATGAGTCCCGGTTCGGAATCAATGAAGAAAAAGAAGAAAAAAAAGAGAAGATGTCCCGAGACATCGGAGTAAATGGAAGGCAGATTGACTCCAACATTTGACTAAGGCCCCGAACTCTGCCAGTCGCATTTCACTCAGTATCCCAAAGATTGAACAGGTCGCCGCAATTTGCAAGCATCAAGATTCGGATCAAAGTCTCCAAGCACAATCAGCTAAGACCCAAGATCAAGTCGCAAAAGAATCATAGATAGGAATCTTGTAACTCGCAGTTGACATGCATATAAGTAGTTAGTTCACTTTCCAATTTTCCTTTGGTTGTAATAAGGCGGTCAGTGACGCAGCAGTGACAATAGCAGCAGCAGTAACAGCAAGCATTGCAATCCCATGGTAGTCCCAGCTACCAAAAACTTCCCGAACTACATTGACCTAATTCCTGTTTAGCCCAGGATATGTAGGAAATCTTTGAAGCAAGATTCGGTCAGATCTTTCAAAAAATGTGGTTCACACGGAGTAGTCCATAGGCAAAAAATCGCTCATACACGCTCACTTTATCTTTGCACGAAAATTCTTCGTGTTTCCGAACAAAGAGGGGCAGCTGTGAGCACGTGATTTTTGTTTCGCACGACAATCGCTCCAAAAGAAATAAAAAATAATAATAATTGGCCCTGCTGTACAATTTTGGGATTTTTACATGGCACTTCGTTAATTGTTTATGACTTTGGCCCATTTTTACTTTATTAAAACAAAATACAAAAATGTGTGTGTCATGCATAATTCGAACCGTAATCCGGTCGTTAAATAGAAAATCATAAATAGGCATCTTCGTCCGTGATTTTATTTTGTTTGATTTTACCTGTTTTGAAATATTTTAGTGTGTGTGCAAATAATTGTATTGAGTGTGTATTTAATTTTAATTTGATTTTGCTTAGTTTTGTTTTTAAAATAAATAAGAAAAAGAAATAAAAATAATAAAAAGATCCCTTCTTCTTACGGATTGGGCCAATTTATTAAAATTGGCCCAAACAAACAATGCACAAAAACCAGGCCTACCCGGTCCAATCCCAGCTAAACACCAAAGTGTCCAAACGACGTCGTGTTAATCCAGGTCGATCTGGGCCGTTGATCTCAAATTGATCAACGGTCAAGATCGATTCCCCACAACCCACTGAGGAACCCGACCCGTTGCCACCCGGACCAACCCAAACCCTTTACCCTCGAAACGACACCGTTCCACTTAAGCCCTCGGATCCAAACCGTAGATCTAGATTGATCTAACGGCTGAGATCAACCCACCCATTCCATATATAAGCCCTTTAACCTTACCCTGCCCCCCCATCTGATACCCCAGCTCCCGTCTTCACCATCTTCCCCATCAAACCCTAGAGCCGCCCCTGTATCCTTCACCATGAAAACCGGCGGCACGGACGCCGGTGACCTCGCCCTTAACACCATAGAACCCCCGTGCCGTCCTGAACCCAAATCTACCAACCACACACCTCGAATCCTATCCCACCTTCTCGAATCTTCATTTGAAGATTCGAGTCGGAACCTAATCTACACCGATCTGCCTTAAATTCATACCAGACACTCCCCAGACCCCCCTCGTGACCAAACCATACTTGGTTTGGTCCGAATCTGACCAGGGAAGCATGAATCCCGGATCTAGTTTTCGAACCTTAGGGTTCCTCGTCACTGGTCCGTTGTTTTGTTCAAACCAAAGGATTAAGGTCTAATGGACCTTAATCGAAGTGTTTCTCACCTGAGAAACACTTCGATTAAAGCTCGTTCAGTCTTAAGAAAGGTCTGTCCAAATCTGAGTTCAAGATTTTTGATTTTTCGAGTTTTAAGGTGAGTTTGCTTTCTTTCCTTTACTTGTTTTAGTCCATGTGATTTGTTTTAAAAGTTGTTCATGATTTTTGAAGTCTGTTTTGTTTTGAGTTTCTATTAACTGTGTCCTGTCCACTTTGCCTGAACCTTTGTTGTTTGATTGAGTGTCTTTTTCTACTTGTCCTGATAGTGTGTATGTATGTATTTGTTGTGCAATTAGTTGAATTCCAAATTTGTACTGATTAACTGATTCCTCGAAGCACAATTCTGCTCAGTCAATATAATGCGAACCTTGTGTGATACTGTTAAATGTCGGATTTTTGGCTACGATTGTATGTGTTATAACTAATATAGTCGAGTCGACATGTGTCGTCAATTAGTTTCAACTGTCTGAACAAAAATAAATCGATTTGCTTTTGTTGAACATTGCCTGAATCAATTAAGAACCAAGTTCAGTTACTTATAGTTGTTAATATGATTTCAGAAACCTAAGGATTGGTCTGTAATTGAAATCTGAGTTGATGGCGTGTGCACTTGTGCACAACATGTGCATTGTGCACAGCCTGGTTCCTGCATAAAAGAGCTTTTGATTTAAAAATGGTTTGACAGCATATGCTGTCAGATATATTCTACTGCCCATACTTTGCTTTAGTTTAAGAAATATTAAACCTTTTAAAGGATAGAACTGCCAGGGAATGATGGGGTTTAATACTTAAATTGCTAAAGTAGAACTGAAAAGAAGAGGGGCACATGGGAAGGGTTTTCTTTTAACTTATCAGGCTGTAAAAGGGGTAATGGAAGGCTTATAAAAGGAGGGGACATACAGAGATAAGCGGAGACTAGGAGGACTGTGAGGAATTTCTGGGGAAGGAGCTGAAATACATACAGAGATATACATACAGACATAGGGAGACACACTGTGAGGATATAGAAGAAAAAAGAAAGAGAGGAGATACACACTGAGGAGTATACACACACAGACATACATAGACAGAGATATACACAGAAGATAGGAGGAAAGAAAAAGAAGAGATCTGATAGATACACATAGATACAGAAATAGAAAGAGAGCAAGAAAGAGATAAAACAGATTAGGAAATCAGAAACTTGGTCTTGTTTGTCTGAAGTTCATCTGTTGTCGATGTGTTAGGCAGTGTTGCTTCTTCTAAGTTTCAATCGAGATTATTGTTAGTGTTTTGTTGCATTTGGTATATCTCGGAATTGGATTGTCTGGAGTTTTGTTTCCATCACACTGTGTGCTGCTTCATTAGGCTGCTTTCTCTTCAACTATAGCTCCACTTCTTGCAATAGAATCTGTTCTGCTGTGTTGTTTCGATTGCTGCTGTTATTGCTGCTGCACCTATTGCCATTGTTACTCTGCTGATTTCCCTCTTCTTCAAATTGTCAAATATTTCCAGGTACACAACTCCTGAAACCATGTGTTGTTGAAAGTTTGAAGTTGAAAGCAGAAATAAAGAAATGAACATCTGTTTATGTTATAATACTGGTGTTCAAAATAGGTTGAATGTTATTTTAGCCTGTATTTGTTTAACTGCAAACTGCAAACATTCTGTATAAACTAACATACATTCTGTTTGAGATGAACTATTAGATAGCATTGTTTAATAGTAATGGCAGTATAACATAGACAGTATGTTTGGTTTAGTATACATTCAGTTCAGTATAACATTCTGTTTGATTTAGTTATGACAGTATAAGATAGAACCATGGCAAGCACCTGTATGTATTTTGCCTAGACCACTGAATTGACAAATCTGTGATACTTGGTTTGGGATAAATGTATCCCAAACAAACTCTCATGCAGTCACACTAAGAGTCTGGCTATGAATGCCAGCTCTCTTGTCAGATTATTTGTTCCGATATAGGTTCGATATCGGGTCTCGGTATAGATTCCTTGTTTCGAAGTAATACGATGACTGTTGAGGAAAATTAATAGGCGATTTTGAGTTCAATTAGTAGTAGTTTTCCTAACAAACAGCCAATTTCATTTATCAAGTCCAAATAGGTTAGCGTTTAAAAATAAAACTTGGAGGTCGTTAAATATAACTCAGTATATGTTGTTAGTTTGCTTGCAATCTCACTTAGCAAATTAATAAGCGTATTCACTCGATGAAGACAAAGCATGAGGTAACTCTCACCTCATAAACAATCAATCAGGTAATCAAACAAATTTAGGTTCGGCAAACATAATAAAGATTCAGTCTGTATTTGTTCAAACAAGTAGTTTGGTATCATCTTTCTTTTTTTTTTTAGAGACAAACGTAGTAGAAATGTAGTCACTGTAGGATACCCTTTTAAAATAATGAGACGAGCCTCGCCAAATAAAATGCAAATTGCGGGGCCCTTAATAAATAATCATAATAAATATTCAAAATTCAGAATAGGCCGTTTAGTGAATTTCATGGCTTCCTACAAAACAATAATGCGCTAAACTCTTTAGGCGCGACTTAATTAAAATTACATTCTTAAATTCGGGTGCACATTTATGTGACCCAAATTCAAATCTCAACGGAGTCGAAATGTGTTAACAACTACGGGTGCATTGATTGTGACGTGGTTCGAGATGCATTTTCACGACGTTGCAATTCTATAAAAATAAATGATAATAATAAAAGCGGTTTAAACTTAATAAAAGCACGTAAGTCATAACATGTATTTAAATCAGATATTTAGCCATTATAACAATTTAAGCGACCGTGCTAGAACCACGGGATTCGAGGGTGCCTAACACCTTCCCTCGGGTCAACAGAATTCCTTACTTAGAATTTCTGGTTCGCAGACTTCATTTGGAAAAGTCGAAAATTTCCTCGATTTGGGATTCAAGATAAACCGGTGACTTGGGACACCAAAAACCAAACTTTTCCCAAGTGGCGACTCTGAATTAAATAAATAATCTCATTTGGAATATTGTCACTTAAATTGGAAAAACTCCACCCGCGCATTTGACCCTTCGGGGCCGGGCGCGCAAAAAGGAGGTGTGACAACATCGACATTGCCCCAGATCGCATTTCCCTTTCAAACCTAAAGAAGAAACCAACTGAAAGTTTAAGGGAATATACCATTAAATGGAGAGAGCAAGCAGCTAGAGTTAAGCCACCCATGGACGACCACGAGCTAATCACTGTCTTCCTTTAAGCGCAAGAGCCAGATTACTTTCAAAACATGATGTCCGCAGTTGGCAAATCCTTCTCGGAAGCAATCAAAATGGGAGAAATGGTAGAGAATGGTCTTAATACAGGCAAGATTATATGTCAGGCAATTCACAAAGCTGCAACTCAGGCTGTCCCGATTGAATCCAATAATTTCAGTGGCATGATTGAGAAGGATGAAGAAATAATGATGACAACAGGTTCGAGAAGAGGTCCCAGGAAAACACCTCGAAGGTATGCGCAGCCTCATCAAGTTTCTCATGACTCCCTTAAGAATTGTTATCCACCTCAGAACCCACAATGCTCTGTTGCTCCACATCAATATGTTGTCCAGCCATCAAAACACCCCAGAAGGCGAGCACGAGTATCACAAAATCTCCACCAGCTTCCACAAAATTTTCAGGTACCCTATAACCCACATCAAGGCCAGAGGTATAGAGGGGAACAAAAGTTGAAAGATAATTTTACACCAATAGGAGAGTCCTATGCAAGCTTGTTTAAGAAATTAAAGCATTATGACATGATTGCACCTATTCCTCCAAATCATGTGGACCCACGTGCAAGAAGCTATGACCCTTCTAAAAGGTGTGAATACCATTCCAATGCCTCGGGGCACAATGTTGAAAGCTATTGGGATTTGAAAAGAGAAATATAAAGGATGATCTAGGAAAACCTGATTGTGATCCAAGACAGCGACACCCAGAATATCACGCAGAATCCATTACCTGCACATGATGATGCACACTTTGTGGGGATGATGCGTGGTAACAGGGTGTATGAGAATCCTCTCGGGAATTTGCCAACTGAAGTTAATGATTTTGAAATTGGAGAAGGCTCTGTTGATTCTGATGAGCAAATTTGTGGCTAAATATCAAGCATAGCAATTGAAAAGTCATTCCCTCCTCACTAGGAAGGAATCTTGGTAGCTTGTTTTGATGTTTTTTCTATTATCTGAGTTATTTCAGGGTTGTGATCCAGATTTTGTTTGTTTTATTGAGTCAAATCCGTCTATCCCTCCATTTTGTTTGTGTGAGTCTTGTCTTTTTGTTCTATTGCTATTTTCATTAGCTAGGTTATTTAGGGTTGTAACTCGGATTTTAGGTTGTTTGTCTTGTTGTTTACTCAATAAAGCACAGTTTGTCCTTTTGTGTCAGTCCATGCTTAGTTCTTTTCCCGCTAGTTTTAATGACATGACATGCATGCGGAAATTTGGCCAGATCTTAGGAACTGATTTAATCTGGAATTCGATAACTAAAAAAAATATATACTTTTGAGGATGAATAAAGAGTTGGAATACTTTGGAACTAAGGTCTAGTAAAATTCACCTTCAAATTATTGTGAAGATCGGGCTTGAGGATGTTTAATCAATTAATGTTTGTTGGAAAGTTTTTCACTAAGGCATGAAAAAATTTCTTGTGACCACGGCACACCAAGAAGACATACATGTTCGTCAATGTTGTGATCACGAAAAGATACCATGTTTGACATTCTCGAGGTTGGGAGGCCCTTTTTCTGCTACCCAAATACTTTATATCCTTTCCTACCCCTTTTGAGCCTGTGTTATTTTTCTTTGACTACCCTCTTTTGGAATCAAGTTTAGAGTCAAAAAAAAAAGAAAAAAAAAAGAAAAAAATCCATGTCCCAAGAATACAAACTGGGGCAATTCTTAGAAAGTTCAGAGAAAACAAATTGTCAAAGGTTCATGCCATCAAAAATAGAAGTTGGGGCAAACAAAAAAAAAGAGAAAAAAATAAAAAAAAATGGAAAAAAGAGAAAAAAAAAGAAAAAGGAAAAGAGAAAATGAAAGAAAGATGAAAAATAGTTTAGGCCAGATGTTTGAACTACGTTCGACCTGATTCCTTAAAAAAAAGGATACGTAGGCAGCCTCAAGGTTCGGTCCAACAAAATAAGAATTCAGAAGAAAAAGCAAAAAAATAGAAAAAAATAGAAAAATCCAAAAATCCTCAGCATCTGAAACTGGGGCAAAGATTTTATTTCATTTTTGAAAGAGTCGATTCCAAGAGTTGTAAGTCTACAACCCCTCATTTTGAGTTTATTTTGAGCCTTCACGCCGACTTTTCTTTCCAACCCTATCCAAATACCCTCCAAATAAAGACCTCCCAATATGCCTTCAAAAATGCCAAGAGACGCATGCAATGAGCAACAATTGTCACACGACGTAGAACATTGTCGAGTTGCTCACAAAGAGGGAAAGAAAAAGAAAAAGAAAAATGAGAGAGTCTTATTAGTGAAAACCCTCACGGGCACTGTAAGACGACGGTAAACAGAGATGAATAAATGAGAGAGACTTGTTGGTGAAAACCCCTCGGGGCAGTGAGTCGTGAAGCTGATGCAAAGGATTGGCACAGATAGGCCCGACTTTAAAGATCATAAGAATGGTAGAAGGGAAGATTGGATTAGTTTGACAGATCAGGCCGTTGAGTCCAAAATGCATGTCATGATCATTAAGGCTAGTTATTGAAAAAAAAAAGAAAAAAAACTTCTTCCCTCTGTCCTTCCGACAGGGGCATTTCTTGTTAATACTTGTTTCTTTGCACCATTGTGTCCTCCACTCTGAGTCAGTCTTCGTCAAAACAAGCAAGAAAAGATTTCAAAACTGCTACCAGTTTTTCAGTTGTATAAAGTAAATTTGGCCAGCACACTCAGTTGTTACTGAACATGACTTGAGGATTCATTCACATGCCTCCCCAAAAGACCACTGTCAGCCTACTCGGTGCAAGAAAGATAACTTGTGATTCTCTCTGACAGACAAATTGCTCAAAAAGTAGGAAGTCATTCAAGATATCGGAAAAGGTCACCTAAGCAAAGATCTCCGGTTGGGATAAGGGTGTTTGAGCTGCAAATACAAATGATAATGGGTGTGAAACAATCAGAGTTGGTGTAGAACAAAAGTCTTTTGAGACCGACTCAAGTTGATTGAGCAGAAGCCAAGTTGCCTAAGACTCAAGGCCATAAACCGACCACCACTTTCAAAACTAACAAAAATTTCTTTGTTTGCAACAGGAATTAAGCAGTGCAAGGAATGTGGTTCAAAAACAAAAATGAAAAATAGGGGAAAAAAGAGAAAAAGAAAGAAGAAATAAAAAAAACAAAAGAAAAGAAGAGAAGAGCCGACAAAGGGATGTTTCTCAAATCTTTGCCTTTATTTGTCTTGCTAATGTGAATAAAATGTAGCCATTGCACTCACATTTTTCCTCCTAGGGTAAAAAGCTCTAGTCTGATGGATTCTCTCCCAAACAAAATCTTAGTCCGATGAATTTTTCTCCTAAGATAAGAAAACCTAGTCTGATGAATTTTCTCCTAGGATAAACGTCTTAGTCTGATGAATCTTTCTCCTAAGATAGAAAATCTAGTCTTATAAATTTTCTCCTAGGATACAAAATCTTAGTCTGATGAATCTTTCTCCTAAGATATGAAAACCTAGTCTGATGAACTTTCTCCTAGGATAAACATCTTAGTCTGATGAATTTTTCTCCTAAGATAGAAGACCTAGTCTGATGAACTTTTTCCTAGGATAAAAATCTTAGTCTGATGAATTTTTCTCCTAAGATAGATAACCCAGTCTGATGAATTTTCTCCTAGGATACAAAATCTTAGTCTGATGAATCTTTCTCCTATGATATGAAAACCTAGTCTGATGAACTTTCTCATAGGATAAACGTCTTAGTCGGATGAATCTTTCTCCTAAGATACCAAAAAAAAGAAGAAAAGGGACCTAGTCTGATGAACTTTCTCCTAGGATCAAAATCTTCGAAAACCTAGTCCGATGAATTTTCTCCTAGGATAATAATTTTTTTTTAAAAAAAAGGGAAGTCTGAATTTGAAAAAAAAATGATGAAAAAAATTAAAAAAAGAAGGGAAAAAAGAAGGAAGTCTGTTTTTTTTTAAAAAAAGGGGTCAATTTTTAGTTTTCTTGAAATCAGGGGCCCCGCCTGGAGAATAGGGTCAGTCTTTATTTTAGTCAAACTTAGTTTATAGTTTTCCTAGTCTATTCTTTAGTTTACTATAATCTTTGCATCAATAGTACAAGTGGTTTACAATTTTGCTAACAACTAATCTTCCTAGTGCAAACTAGGGCAGGAAAAAAATTCTTTTGTTTTGTCTGTTTTGTTGCAATCAAGCGCCCACCTGGAGAACAAGGGAAGACAACTCATGTTTCAAGGGAAAGCAGTTTCGAATGAAGACAGTTCAAGTTTCAAGGGAAAATGGTTCAAGGTGTAAAGGAAAATAGTGTCAAGTAACAAGAGAAGACAGTTCAAGTTCAGCAACCAGGTGCCCGCCTGGAAAATAAGAGAATTCAATTCAGAATGCAATTCAGGTCAGCAACAAAAGAAGCTCGCGTCAAGAATGAGAGTCAGCAGGCCGAGATGATCAACAGAAGTTAGTCACAATCCAGAATAAAAAGGAAAAAACAAAAAGAAAGACAAGAAGTGAATCTAAATGCAAAAGTTAATGAAAGATGTGAGCTGCTCAAGACAGGGCTGAGATCACAATCTCTACATGTCCCGTTTTTGTCTGAAAAGCTGAAGAAGAACGAACTAGCACCTGCAACTAGGAAGCGTCAAGGTTCAAATCCAAAGTCTGTATGAAGAACCATTCAAAACTCAAGATCAAGCTTCAGAAGACTTACAAATATGAATCTTGTAACTCTTAGCTGGTAGGCTTAGCTAGTCTTTTTCATTTTTGATTTTGATGTAATAGCGGGACCGCGGACCGGAACCTCGACGGTACCTCAATCGGCTGTCCACCTCGGCATACTACATCATCGCACTCACTTCGGAAGTGCACGTGGCCTGATTCTTGTATAGCCAAGGATATGCAGGCAGCTCAGATACCAGAGTTCGGTCACATTCCCCTCTTTCTTAGTTTTAGTGTCTCCAAATAAGGGTCGGGTCAAAATAAACCTGTCTAGTCGTTCTTTGCCTGAAAATACTTCGTCTCTCCAGTCAAAGAGGGGCAGCTGTAGTCATGTGATTTTTGACCCTCCCCAAGATTTTCCATATATTAGCACGTAAATATTTAATTTAGGCCTAATATAGCTATTTCAACTATTTTTGACTTCTTTAATTTATTTTCGTCATAAAAATAAAAATTACAAAAAATATTTTAGTTTACGTATCTTTCATAAATTTAAATAAAAAAATATACAAAAAATAGTACCTTATCTTTATTTTTATATAATCTTGAAAACACAAAAATAGTTTTATGTTTTATAGTTTAGTTCAATTAATTATAATTAGTTTTATATTTTTATATTATAATTTTACATAATTTTAGAAGGATGAATTAGTTTTAGGTTGGTTTATCCCGTCTTTATAAATCCTATAGTCCATTTTTTTAGTCTTTGGCCCAATTGCCTAGCCCATAATTCCTAGGCTCATACCCATAACCTAATCCCTACCCCTATATATAGTATCTAACATCTAATATAGACCTAGCCTACACAAAAAAGGGAAGCACGACAGCATTCCCAAAAAAAAGGAAAAATAGCACCACCCTAGGAGAAGCAGCCAAAAAACCTTCCTCACCGGAAGAACGATAGCCTTTTCCCACATTTTAGGACCAAAACACCTATAAACTACTTGCTTCTTCCGCTCAACTTCCCAATTTGTCAGTCACCGTTGCTGCCCAACTGCTATAAAATCCTCGCCGAAGCCACTCCATTTTCCGCTCAGTTTTCAGTTTGCCGGTGAGAACGGAAAAGAGCCATAAAGTAGCATAAAAATCAGCTCTAAACCCCCTCTAATTTCCCATCTGAAACAAGCGCTAACCAGCATTAAAACCCAACTTAAAATCATTCCCAAAACACCATGACAATCACAAGCTTCGGTTGAGTTCGAGGTCGCATTTCGTTAGCTCCTTTTCGAGTTTCGTCCCGGTTTCGATTGCTACTTATCCAACTGTAAAGCTTTCTTTGAAGATTCTTGTTAAATTGAAAAGTGTCATCTTAAAGGTCCATATCTAAACCCTCCTTTCTTCTTATCCAGGGAACTTGCATGTTTGTATGATTATTTGTTTGTTAAAGTTTTGATGGTGTGGTGACGTTATGATTCATGCTTATAATCGTTGAGGTTCAATGTTCTGTCGTAAATGTTATGAGATCTGGCTGCTCAACTTTGCCTTATTTAGGCCATGTATTGTAGAGTAATTTAATTTAAGTCCATTTTGCCTACATGGTGTTTGAGTTTTTGCTCGTTTGAGTTACGTATTATTATGTTCAAACTCATCTTTTATTTTAGATTATATGGATAATCCCTGAATTCTTCCATACTATTTTTTACCTTATCCACTTTATAAAAATCTAATGCCTTTATTAGTACAAGTTGTGAATTCAAACATGGTTAGCAGAGGATCTGTTAGTAGACAATTTTTGTGGCTATTATAATTTTACCGCTAAAATGCTTTAGGCGCGACTTAATCTGTCATCGTCATTGTGCACATGTTCGCGTGACATAATTACGATTTTCTAAAAATAAATCGAGATATGCGTTCGCGCAACTTTCACCAAACTTTTTTAATAATTAAAAAGCGTGATTAATTGCGTACATGTATGCGTGACATAATTTTTGACGCGCCAAACGAAATGAGTACACATACGCGTGACTCGTTTTAAGATATTTTATAGTTAATAATCATGTGTTTAAAAGCAGTAAAAATATAATTGCACATAGATCTTAAGAATGAGTAGTTAAACAATTAAGCCAAATATAAATTGCTAAGCGACCGTGCTAGAACTACGGAACCCGGGAATACCTAATACCTTCTCCCGGGTTAACATAATTCGTTACTTAGAATTTCTGATTCGCAGACTTCAAAAAGAAAGTCGAAATTTCCTCGATTTGGGATTAAAAATAAACCGGTGACTTGGGACACCAAATAAATTATCCCAAGTGGCGACTCTGATTAAATAAAATAATCTCATTTCGAATAATGTCACTTAAATTGGAAAAACTCCCTTATACTCCCCTCAGGGGTGTAAAAAGGAGGTGTGACACCTTGGTGCTGTACCAAGAGAATGGTGCCTTCGCTTTCACTTTCATATCAAATCTCCGCTTCTCCACATCTAGGTCCTTGAAGTACATGGTTAGGAAATTGGGAAAGGGGTAGGATCTATCACCTTCGTTCACCACTCGTGTAATCACCTTTGACATCACATTCTTGATGTTGATCGGGTACCCCACCATGATCAATGCCACCAATATAGCTCAGGGAATAGGAAGGGAGTTGTCGTGAGTGGTGGGGTCTAGACGTCTACAAACAAATGTCTCCCACCCCTTTGCTTCAAAGTTAAGGGTCCGACTCAGGATTTTTACCCCCACTGCCAACCATGTTGGGGTGGTACCTGGGATTGCCATGTACTCAGCTAGCCACGGTCGGGCATCCTCCCCCAAAACTACCTTGTCTAAATACAAGGTCTCATCCTCTTCCGGGAAACCCAGGTAATCATTTATTGTCTTTCCATCAAGTTTCACTTTCAGATTTCGCACCTTAGTCACTGTGGTGCCCTTTTTGATGTGGACAAAATTGGTGTAGAACTCCTTGACTAGGTGCTCATTGGCATCCTCCACATGGCCTATGAAGTAGTCCCAGCCTGCTCTCTCCCTGAATTGCCTAAACACATTAGGGTTGTGAGGCATGAGGTCCTTTGTAATGAATTTCCGCTCCGGTATTAGCTTCCTCTCGGACCACCACTCTCTGAACTTGTGGTAGGCCACCTCACTCACAAATCTGTCTTGCGAGCGAGTTAGAGAAAAGAGGGAGAGATATTGTTGATCTTGTGGAGAAATAGTTGGAACAACATCAGCCCTTTACAAGGTGGTGTGGGTTCCCTTTATATAGGAGGTGAACCCTACTATAGTACATGGGCATTAATTGTAAAGTATGGAGACGTGACGGCTAGACGCAATGATTCGGCGTAGGCTCTGGATAGGCCGGCCCTGTAAGACCTAGCCGTGTGCCTAGGGAACTTCCCCTTTTGTTCTAGCCTCATCCTCCGTCTTCTTCGAGTCGGGCCCCGACGTGCCCCGAGGGAGGGAACTCGGTCGTGGCTTCACGTCCTCAGGGTCTCGATGTATTCTTTCGAAGTGGATTGATAGCGAGAAATCAAGTCCTTTAATTTTTCCGCATACATTCTTGATAAGCAGGTCCTTCTCGGTAGAATCCGTTGTGTATAGGGTCTGTTGTGGAGTGTGGGGTAAGGTTTCCACATATATGGGGTTGCTTTGATGGACTCCAGGAATTTTGGCGTAGTGGTGGTTGTTGATTGATTTTTGGGGATCAGGGGTAGTTTGTGGTACGTTCTGAGGTGTGTGGTAGGTGGTGGTTTATGGATACTAGGTCAGATGGTGATGATGTTGTGGAGGGTCAGTACTAGAGGAGGTTTAGGATTTTGAGGAGGTGTGGCATACTGAGGAGGTGCGGGAGGATTTTGTTGGTTTTGTGTGTTATGGGGAGGTGCTGGGTTTTGGGCATTTTGTTGGTTGACGTTGGAGATGTTCAGGGTAAGGGAAAGGTTTGCCAAGTTCCGGACCTGCTCAAATTTTCCTTGTATCTCAAGTATCTTCTATTCCAATCGTAAAACCTAGTCATCCGATGCTGGAGTACTCCTACCATCCGAAGTCTCGACATTCTCTACACGCATAGCGCTGTCTTTCCTAATACCGCTCATATCATCCATTCTGGATTTTCCCTTGCTTTTAGGATCACTTGGAGGAGGAGGAGGTGGAGGACCTCTAGATCTGGTATGATATGCTAATGATGCCAGTATGCACGAACCAACTTTAGGGGATGGGAATAAGCAAACAAAGAAAAGTATAAAACAAATGTAAACGAGTCAGTAAGGAGTATTAAAAGGATGTTTGCGGTATTTACACACATATTGCGGAGTTATAAATTCACGTCCTAGTTTGGGGACCTCATTATGCCCGAGGTAGTCCTTAGCGACATATATATTTGGATAAAATCAATGCCAATAACTGCATTATTTCATTAATTTGATAAATGAACCAATTCCCTACTAAAACGACAATAATTATAAAGAGTCACTAATGACATTTGCCTTATTACAACCAAAGTCTAAAAAGAGTCGAGAAATCAAGTAAAACATCATTCCTAATCTATTTAGTCCTAGAGGGACCTTCTCCATGCTTGGCCTTCTTTTCTCCATCGATCAGATTCCCTAGGTCACGCATGTCCAGCAGCAGATAAGTCATTGCTAGATGCCCTCCTTCACTGCCCTATGCATTCTGACAGTCTGAGATCCTTTTCCTCATCTTTCCCTCAAGCTTCATCAACCCCTGCTCCAAATATTATAGCCTCTCTGTTGATTTATTAGCGATTTCTTTCCACTTGTTGATTGCTTCCATGTCCACTTTATGTTGGTCCAAATGCCTTCTTTCAGACTCGAAAACCCTTTTGCGCAATATCCTGTATTTGACTTGTGCTTCAGCAGCGTTGTCTACAATCCTATTCTTCAGATTAATCCCTAGCTGGACATCCCCCGCTATATTATCTACCAACCATGACGGATAGAAATACACATGGACGACGTGATACTGATCTGGCTCGATGGTATCTTTCTCCACAATGATCTTTTGATGCTACATGTGTTGTGACTCAAACTTGAATGGAATGGCGCTCCCCTGGAAGTACACTTTGTACTGAACCATTTTAGCAAGTTGTGGTATAACCTGTTTCCTCCCAACTTGCCTCATTACCCTGATAGGAGCATAAAGATAGATCCCCTTCAATCCGATTAGCACTAGATGAGGAGTATCTCTCGACCTGATCATGAATTCATTGCTAGGGAACCACTCGAACATCCAATGTACATTGTCATCAGTCAAATTGCTGAAGAAATGTACCCAGCTCATAGCATTTTCTGGTTGCGCAAACCTGTTTGGGATAAAAGCCATTTTCTTCGGATGGTGATAGGCTATGTTGTCATTCCATGGTCGTCGCGGATGTTCTTGACGGTATTCTCCTCTCTAAAGGTGTTCCAAAAACCATACTTGCAGCAATAGATTGCAACCCTCGAAATGCCTATACCCCTTTTTGCAATGGTCTAAAGCCCGGTACATCTCAACCAAAATCATAGCGACAGTAGTGTAAGTTTGCCCCTCAATCCCCTCCATTAAGGTCTTAGTGACCATAGCTAGGCGAGTGTGGCTCCTTTTTCCCTGTATTGGAAATACTAGCATCCTTAGAAAGCAGATAATGAATACAAAAACTCGGTGGTGAGTCCAACCCAAAGAAGTGATGGCAAACTTATCATGATAAAGGCGATATGACTTTCTGTGCCCATAACGCTCATAAAGGAAATTGAATGGTATGTAAGACTTCTTCAGACAGACTAACTCATCATTTTACCTAAAACCTATCATTTTCAAGAAACCTCGAGAAGTGTTGTTTTCTGGTACCAACAAACCAGGGCTATCCCATGTGAGCCCAGTGAAGCCTCCTATTTGTTCTAATATGGGAGTCATTTCTATGTCGCCAAAATAGAAGACGACTCTCTTCTCATCCCAATACATGGTGGCGGCCTCAATTAATGCATTGTGTGGCTGAATGTCTAACAAAGAGGGTAAATTTTCGAGGACTCTTTTCACATGATTTTTGTCACTTGGTGAGAGATTTTCCCACCAATCTAGCAGCAAAGTTGGGATATTTTGAACCATGTTAAACCTGGGGACTTGTGCCTTATTTCTGCAAAACAAATAGAGTTAGCCCTTTCCCCCTCCGTATTTGGCTATTCACACGTTAATGATCAATACATTGGCATGTTTCCTCCAAATAATGCACAGATCGTGATTGTGACCATTGGGATTATGGAAATCTCACCGGGTTTTGGACAAGGCTTGTCTTAGCGAGTTATTATGTGGACATCATTCCAACCCATACTACGTTTGGACATGGTGGATGCACAGTTAATATTAGAGTGGGAGTTTCTAGAAGAGTCTACACCAGTACCCTCAAGTTGACAACTTGAGAGGGAAAGGCACATAACCGTCGACTGCACCACTGATCGACTAGTTTTACCGCAAATAAACCTTTTCAAATTTAAAGGGTGATTTAGGAAGAACGCGGACACTCATAAAGCGCCGCTATGGTATTAATTACGCACGAGTAAAATATGATGTGGATCATGCTTTATGCAAAGATAAAACAACACGTCAAATATTTTTGCATGTTGAAACAGTAAATGCAATATTGAATAAAACGTAAAGACATAAAAGAAAGGAAAACAAGGAAGAAGTTAGTTCGCGTAATGTGGAAATTGTAATAAAGAAACAAGGGAGTGAGGGTGGGGAGAAACATGATGTAGCAATTCTAAAAGATGCTTAAAGGAAAACGCATGTTATGACCAACTTGAGCAGAGATTTGTGTATTAATGCGAATTCAAATAAAGGGAAAATAGGAAAAAGGGTGTACATGTAGAAATAAAGGGGAAACATGAGCGGGATATTCATGTAATAGCAAAAAAATAATAAAAGACACACTTATCAGAGAATACTAATTCATATAGACCAACTTTGCTATAGTAAGAGCCTAAAAATATCCCCAGCAGAGTCGCCATACTATCACGCACCTTTTTCTTATGAAATAGGGTTTCGACACGTGACAACTCTTTTAAAGGCAGGTGTTAAAAGAGAGAGTCACCACCTAATGGGTTTGAGATGTGTTAGGGCACCTATTTGCAAATAACTCTGGTTTAACCAGTTTGCATCAACAAATATCGGGTAAGAGCTCAAATTACTTCGAAGAGAAGGTGTTAGTAACTCTTCGAGGTCCACAACTATTGGTCCCGGCCGAACTCAAATTATATGAATTAGTCAGACAAACAAAGAAAAAGAAAGAAAGAAGTTTGGGAAGTTTTATTGAACACAAATAATTGATTTAAAGACAAGATGGGGGGGGGGGGGTTCCTAAATTTTTTAACCTAAAGGATCACCCTGTGAAACATAAATAATACTTCGTAACTCCCTCAAGATGGGTTGTTACTCGTATTATTCAGCGGGCATAGACTATCATCTCCTGCTATCTGATTACTATTTTTAAGTTGTTACCTAAAGTGCAATAGTTGATTCTAAACCGTGCTTTATGCGTGCACTACTCGTTTCATGCCTATGGCCCAGGAGGCGTTTAGACCTCTATTTCGGATAGTTCTAGACTTAACTTAGGCTGCTCAAAAATAATAAAACTAGGTGACATACAAAATAATTTGGACTTCATGTAAAAGCAATTAAGGGCTCAAGTTAGCCTCCACACTTAGACAACAAATGCACGAGAACAAATTCTCACATTAAGCGTTAGACAGTTTCAAAATTGGGCCAAATTAAATCCATTAAGCCCTATAGACATGGTTTCTATGTGACCTCGTGCAGGCAGATTCAGATGCAAGGTGCCATCTTATAGACGAGATTACATGGTTGTTACATGCTGATTATTGAGATTACATGTTTCTAAACCATAAGAATGATGTGTCTAAGTGATTTATACAATAGAGGGAGCAATGGAATCTATTGGAAAAGACCAGAATTACTCGTGTTTTCTGAAAGTGGCATGAATAAGCAGTGAACATCATTTGAGAAATTCAACACTAACAATTTAGAGAGAGTAGTTATACCCTATAGGCAGGATCTCTAACGATCAGTGCTTAGAGCCAATATTATTATGCTTAGCCCCCCTATAAGCATGCTTTCTAAGTGAGCATTATGATACAATAGCAAATGGGATCATCAAAATCCTATAGGCATGGTTTCTAGTGCATATGTTGCAGTTACGCGATTTGAAAGAAAGTACAGTAGTATTTGTGTCCTATAGGCAAGTTTTCTAGTAACACGTAGCAGTAGGAATAATTAATGCATTTAAACTCATGCTTTGCTAGTAGAAGAGTAGTGTGAGTGTGTGCTTCTCCTAATGACATAATTTCTATAGTGCACATAGAAATTGAATGGCATATATAGCAAGTAAATCATTGAATCTTATAGGCATGTTTTCTACCCTTGCACACAAATACCAGAATCTACCCATTCCCCTTTTTTACTAACACTCCAATTGTTATTTACAAAGTTATTACAGATCCAATGATAAAGTAATTACAAATGTGGTATAAATAATGATAGTAAACCTACAACAAGCCTAAAAGAAATACCCAGCACTGTCTGGGACTTCAACAGCATACCCAAACTTCCAACAAGGAGCCATATTCACCAACACAACCCAGAATCTATAGAAGAACTTAAGCTAGATCATACAACCATAGATTGACCAACCAATTTACATATTCAGTAGACCATAGGAAGAAAGCGTTGAGTGTCAGGAATAGTGCAAGTCTCAGTAGTAGAGGGAGTGACTAAAGGACCCCAAATCCTAGTGTGTTAGAGTTCACAAGAGTCTCAAATGGACCTCGAGCAGTGCTCACACTAGGGAGGTCAGTAGTAAGAGCCTTAGTGGTCTTGGCTTTCAGCCGGTCAAGAATGATAGGTTTATAATATCATAGGAAACGAATGGGAGAGTGTGGACAATGGTTAAGGGATGGAAGTTGAGGAAACACACATAGCTTAGAGTAGACAGAGCAAAGTTGAGAACATAGAGCAAACATGTCACAAGACTTAGAAGCAGGTTCAACAAGACACGGAAGCAGGTTCAACACAGCAAAATAACAAGTTTGCATGATTAACAAAGATTATGATACATAGATGCATAATACTAAAAAAGTTTAAAACCTAAAAGGTCCAGGTTATGCTAATTATGCATGCTAGTATCACAAGACAGCCATGTTAACTAGTATCATGAAGTAGAAAGTGTCAAACATGGTATGGTAACTATTGATATCCAATTTTTCCCTTATATATTTTTAAATATGCATAAATACTTTCAAAATATTGTACATGCATTAAGAAACATGCATAAGTATTTTTATAATTTTTCTATAATTTTTAAAGGCCTTAAATTAATTTATTTCTGCATTTTAATTATATAAATATTCAATAATTATTCCTCATATTACTTTACGATGATTTAATTATCTAAATTTATCATTTATGCTCATATAAGTGTTAAAATATTTTTAATTACATTTTCTACAAATACATTTGCATTTTAAGATTATAATTGCATATTTTGCAATAATAGCCCATCCATATGCATAATTATATTACCTATATAGAAAATAAATTTTTATATTTTTATAATTTTAAGTAATTATTTTAAATAACTTTCATGCACAAAAATCATTTTGATCATTTAATTAGATATTTTTACAAATTATTTAAAATAATAAATTGGGTATTTAACAAATAGCCCTTTAATTATGCCTAAATTAGGACCCCCCCCCCAAGTCCAATTCCAATTCAAACCCCAGCCCACTTAAACCTAACCCAAACATTAGCCCAATTAAATCCAACCCGCCCTAAATCGGAACTAATCGTGGCCGTTGATCTCTGAGATCAATGACCCACATTACCCCTTTCCTTTTTAAACCCAAATGACCCCCAAACCCTACTCATTCTTTAGAGACCGCCTCCCTTGAATCCCTCTTCTTCTCCGTTTTCTCTGAAGCTATCCCTAACACTAGCACCGTCACTCCTAAATCTCCCAAACCCCTTCGATCCTCGACTAGATATGGGGTTATTTGGTGTTTTGCTACCCTATCTAACCTGTTACATCTTCTGGTTGTTCGGATTCATTTATTTATGAGAGAATCTCAAAGAGATACAACCGAGTCTTGTCAAAATCTGTCTCACAGGCCTGTCTTTGGCCATTCTCGTTTGTGAGTACTGTTCCTCAACTATTTTTGGTTTGAATCTATGATTTTGGACCGAACTTCTTTCATCTCTATTATTTTCGAAAACCCTAGTCTTATAACTACTTGGGTCTATCCAGATCCTTGTAGATCTGGAAGGTTTTAAGTGTTATTTGATATTTTTTCTCAATAATCTTATACTTTTGTTATTACTATTCCGATTTCAGTGCTTCTTTGAAATTAGGGATTTCATCCCAAGTTTCTTCAAAAGGTTTTCTTTCTTTCAGGTGTTTAATTTGATTATTCTTTACTTGCTTGGGTAATTTTTGGGTATGTTTTTAAACCCTAGGTTTTGTTCTATTATGGCACTAATTTCTTAAAATTTTCTTCCCGTCATTTATTTATTTCTGTCAACCCAATATACTGATTGATTTTATTAGGGATTCGAATCATATTTTCCTATTAAAATTGGTGTTTTATGTGATTTTACCTGTTTCCTTATTTGTGACCTTGATTAGTTATACTTGCCTTAATTAACTGTTAATGTGGTTTGGGGATCTAATTAACTCCTATATGGTATGAGATTGATTTATTGCCTTATTTGAACCATAGTTCTGTACCGTTAATTGACCCTCCCCAATTTAAGGGGTCTCTTCCGGATTTCTCTATAGGAATTGATTCCCTGATTGGCTGGATTGATTTTATTTGGTTACCCTTATTTTACGAACTGTGATTTTCTCTTTACCTTGTTTGTTTTACCTCACTAAGTGCTATATATACTCTCATTACTGATTCTTCAACACATGAATATAGTTCAAAAACACACAGACACACACACAAACCTTTGCTCTCAAAACCTCTCTACTACTTGTGTTCATTGCATTGCCTAGATGGCTGAAGTCCAAAGCTAGACCATTGAGTTCTGTATATCTTTCATCTTATGTGTACCATTTGTAACTAGTATGCCTCTATTCCTAATGTCGTTCATTATACTATGAATCCTGAACCTATGTGCTCTCTTACTTGCTGCTTTACTTCTGTTGAATCCATGTCTTTCTATATTTCGATTAGCATGTCTACTTCTGTGTTTAACTCTGTATCTTTCCTATTTATTGCTTTTATTAGCATGTCTACTTTTGTTTAATTAAACCTATATGTTTCCTGTAATCAGCATGTCTACTTCTGTTTAATTAAACCTATATATTTCATGTAATCAGCATGTCTACTTCTGTTTAATTAAACCTATGTGTTTCCTGCTTTCAGCATGTTTACTTCTGTTTTAACTAGGCTTATGTGCTTCCTGCTCTCAGCATGTTTGCTTTTTATGTAAATTAGACCTATGCCTACTTATTTCTCCACTAGCATGTTCTTTCTGTCCCGTTTCAAGTATCCACCCCTAACATACTTCTAATAATGATTCACATGCTCCCAACCCCTGTTTCCCTTCATGTGTGACTGTCTGGTTGGTATTATGATCCCAGCATGCCATTTCTCTGTTTAAAACCTGTCCTTATACCCACATGGTAACAACTAGTAAACTAAGTCAAATCTAGGCAATGTGAAACTTTGTTTGAAATAGTTGTGATCCTAATTCTGTATACTGTTTGATTATCGGGACCTTTGTTTGAGCTCAAAGGGTTGAATGACCCTATTTTCTCCTTACATCCTGAGAATCCAAAACTATTTTCTTAAAACTATCTCCTATTTTCAACTCCTACTCTTAGAACATCTAAGGTCCTGCCCCTCCAGTGTGAACATTGCTTAGGAATCCATGAGACTCCTTTGAAGTTTGACACACTAGGGCTGGCTCTCCAAAACTTGCTTACAAAGTGTTTTCTTTAAAAAATTTATGGTGTGAGCATTGCCTGGGGTCCCTGAGGCCCTTGGGAACTTTGACACACCAGGATACCATGGGGCATACTATGAGAATATTGGCATGTTCAGACTTGGTTGAAGGCCTAGCTTCCAGGATTACTTTTGGGCAAATCCAGGCTCCCTATAGTATAGCAGTTTCATTCTGTAATTCATTTATATTTGGTTTGTAATAATAATTCCTTGTAAAACAGATATTGGGGTTATTAATAAAACTGGGAGGGATTCTTATATATATTTTGTTGGGAACGGGTAGAAACCATGCCTATAGGTTGCTGCGATGTTTGTTTACTTATGTGTGTTCAGATATCATGTCTATAAGGCCTTAAATCAGTCCCTGCATCTAGAAACCATGCCTATAGGTTGCTGCGATATTTGTTACTTATGCGCATTTAGATACCATGCCTATAAATTTTAAATCAGTTTCTGCATTTAGATACCATGTCGATGTGATGACCCGGCCCATCGTCACGTGAGGTACTGCCCCGTTTCCCCCATTCTATGCTTCTTCATGTTTTGTATCGGTATTCGGTGTGTTAGAGTTAAATCGGATTGGGTTTTGATAGGAAATGAGACACTTAGTCTCTTTAAGGATGGCTTGTTTTGGAAAAGTCAACCGGATGTTGACTATTGAGTTAGAGGACTCAGATGTGATTTCCGATGATTCGATTAGCTTCGGGCGTGATATGTGGCTTAGGAGTGTGATCGGAATTGATTTTGGAGGTCCGGAGTAGAATTAGGCTTGAATTGGCGAAGTTAGTATTTTGGCGAATTCCGGTTGGTAGGTGAGATTTTGATACGGGGGTCGGAATGGAATTCCGAGAGTTGTAGTAGCTTTGTTAGGTGATTTTGGATGTGTGTCCAAAATTTCAGATCATTCGGAGGTGTCTTGGTTGGGTTTTTGATCAAATGCATATTTCGGAAGTTTTTAAGAAATTTAGGCTTGAATCCGATGTAATTTAATGGTTTTGGTGTTGTTTTGTGGTGTTTTGATAATTGAAACAAGTTTGAATGATGTTTTAGGATGGGTTGGCACTTTTGGTTGAGGTCCCGGGGGCCTCGGGGTGATTTCGGATGGTTAATGGGAATTCTTGAAGTTGGAAAATGCTGCAGAAATGCAGCAGTCAGTGCAGAGCAATTTTGCTCTATGCGATCGCATAGCATAAAGGGCTGCGATCGCATAGAAGGATTTTAGGGGCTGTTTGGTTGTTCAATGCGATCGCATGAAGGGGTTGCGATCGCACAGTGTTGTTTGGTAAGGCACTACGATCGCATTGGGCCTGTTACGATCGCATAGGTTAATTTGAGACCATGGAATTTTTGGTCTATGCGATCGCAGGGGCTTGAATGCGATCGCATAAAGTTAGCTACAGTGATCCGAGCAGAATGTTATAAACATTTCATCCGCGAACCCAAACCCATTTCCTCCATTTTTGAGCAACCTTGAGAGCTTTTGGACTGGGATTGAATGGGGTTTCGACGGGAAGGGATTGGAGGTAAGTCCTATAAACTAAAAACACGTTTTTATTTTGAAATTGATCTTGGAATCCATGGAAATTTAGCAAAAGAGGAAGAACTAGGGCTTGAGTTGTAATATTTCAAATTTGGATTTGAGGGAGCATTTGAGCTCGGATTTCGGTAAATTTGATATGTATAGACTCGTGGCGAGATAATGAATCCGGTGATGTCAATTTTCTGATTTTTCGAGAAGTGGGCCCGGGGCTTGGGTTTTGTCAAATTCGTTAATTTCGATATTTTTCGAGTGTTTTCAATTGGGTATTGTCTCTTTAGCATAATGCGACATATTCGTTGTGATTTTGAGCAGATTCATCGCACGAGGAGGCTAATTTGAGAGGCAAGGGAGTAGCGAGCTAGGATTTCGGCTTGCTTGAGGTGAGTAATGGTTATAAATGATGTTCTGAAGGTTTGAAACCCCGGATTTGCACAACGTGGTGCTATGTTGAGATAAGACACACGCTGTATGATGAGCGTGGGGTCTGTTACTACTGGGGATTTGGACTCGGCCCATCCCGTTTGATGACTCTACTCTACTTTTGACTGAGACTTAATTAATATCATTATATTATGGGCTTATTGCCATGTTTGGGGCCTTGTGCCGATCTGTAGAACCCTTAAGGGGCATTTGTATTGGTTGACCTCACCTTTCTTGTCGAATTCATACCCTCAATCATGTTCTTAACTGATAAACATAATATGAACTGGCTTTAGAAATTGTTAAATTCTAATGAGAGTAACGTGTGGGTTAAGAACCCCGTATTATCTAAGTGTGCCCGAGAGGCCAAGTCTATATTGACTGAGAGGGGTCGAGAACCCCATGGTAAGGGTATTTGATATGCTATGGATCGGGCTACACGCCGCAGCAGTATATATATTTATGTGGATCGGACTGCACGCCGCAGTAGTATATTATATGGATTGGACTGCACGCCGCAGTAGTATATTATATGGATTGGACTGTATGCCGTAGTAGTATATTATATGGATCGGACTGCACGCCGCAGTAGTATATTATATGGATCAGACTGCACGCCGCAGTAGTATATTATATGGGTCGGACTGCACGCCACAGTAGTATAGCATTTGGGCTGAAGGAGCACCTCCGGAGTCTGCACAACCCTAGTGAGCGCAGTCCACTATTCTTGGATCGGGCTACAAGCCGCAATAGTATATATATATATGGATCGGGCTGCGCGCCACAGCAGTATACTATATGGATCGGGCTGCATGCCGCAGCAGTACAAATATGAATTCAGTTATCGTGAGGAGTAAATGAAATAAATACTGGCTTAAGGGACTTTTAACTGACTTCTTCACTCAGTTGTTGTTTTTGATATTCCCACTGTTTTAATATAGAACTGCGTAGTGTTTTACGAGTTTTCTTTCCGTCAGTCATTATTTATTGCTATTACTCACTGAGTTGGAGTCCTCACCTTACTCCTTGCACCATGTGTGCAGATACAGGTATCCCGGAGGCATAGTTTGAGCTTCCTGCTGTTGTTCAGCTTATTCCGGAGTCATCGAGGTAGCTGCATGGCGTCCGCAGGACCCGATTTCTCCCCTTATCCTCTTTATTTTCCGCATTCTAGACAACTCTATGTATAGGTTGCTACACAGACTTGTATTAGAGGCTCTTGGCTCATGACACCAGATCGGTGGGATTTATATTGATATTTTATGGATTTTCCGTACTGTTTATCTATTACTACAGAGTTATAATCATGTTAATTAGACATTAAATCCTATTAATTGGTAATGAATTCTACATAAGGGATTGTGAATGACAAATTGGTCGGGCTTGTCTAGCATCGTGTTGGGCGCCATCACGACCGGGGATTGGGTTCGTGACAGTTTATAAGGTTCAAATCAGTTACTGCATTTAGATACCATGCCTATAAGGTTTTAAAAAATTAGTTTTTGTACTTAGATATCATGTCTATAAGTTTAAAATCAGTTTTTGCGCTTAGAACTCATGCTTATAGGATTTCAACATGTTTCAACATTTAGAAATCATGCCTAGCGGTTTAAGATAAAACCAGCTGCAAAAATCAGTAATTAGTTTACAGCTTAGACACATGGTTTATAAGAAAAATACTGTCTATTTATTATTTAGGCAATCCATAGGTTGTTTGAGTTCTGGGTTTAAACTGTTAGTTTCCTGTTGCTTGAAACTGCTCAGATTCAAGAAGTAATAAAATCAGTAGACAAACTGATTAGGTATTTGCTGCCCCGCTTTGATAAAACAACTGCATATGATGTTCTCACCTAGATATCCTGCTATAGGACCTTTTAAAGTGTCTGAAATATTGTTGTTTGAGACATGCAATTGCCTGCTTATTTGTGGAGGTAAATGTGAGCCTTTAACTGTTCCTTTATCTGATATTCCTATTTATTTTGCTTGTCGCTTAGATTTTCTCCTTTTAAGAACTATAGAAGAGTCTAGATCCATCTTAACTAGAAGTCCTAAACACCTCTAGGACCATAAGTAAGGGTCGATAATGCAAGCATAGAGTATGTTTAATTAGAATTGGTTATATAACCATTAAAGGGAAGGTAATCCGGTAGTAAAGGATATGATGACCTGTGCCCTAACGCTATGTGTAGCACCCCAACTTGGGGAAGATTACCAAGTATTGCACAAAAGTGATCCTATAGGTTAAAAAACCTAGGACCCCTTCTACCTCTTGTTTTAAACGTAATATCTATTTTTTTAAATTGCTTTGTTTGCTTATAAGACTAATTCACTTAATTCGAGTTTGGCCGGGACCCACCATTGTGGACCTCGAGGGGTGCCTAACACCTTCCCCTCAAGTTTATTTCGAGCCCTTATCCAATCTCTGGTAATGCAAACCAGCTTATGAGTTATTTGTTTTAGGTGCCCTAACGCATCTTAAATTCATTAGGTACGACTCTTCAAATTCCATACCCAATTCCCAAAAGGAAATGAGTTGTTCCCAAGAATGTCGAAATCCAGACTCCGCTAGGAAAATGGGGCAGGGCAGTAACAAAAACTAAGATGGCTATTCTAAAGGTTTTAAATAGTTACTAAAGATATAGGACTAAGTAAAATAGGATATTCTATGAGACACACTATCAGGGAAGCAGATTATAGTTGATAGAAAAGGTCTTAACACAAGCTAAACACATTATATGCAACACAATCATTGCAGAGATTCAGAGCAGTACGAAATAGTAAGCATATTTGTGAGCCTTCATGCATTAATACACTAATTAAACGAGCTTAAGGGGGTCAGATTATCCCAGTTATACTTAGACAATCTCAGAACTAGTAGCATTAGGTGAAAGTTGAATGCTAAAGAGGCTTAAATGAGTGTAAAGTTAATATAGTTGCACACAAAGGAAAGACCAGAAACACATTAAGTCATGCATTTCAGAAGTGAGGATATATGCAAATCACAAGTACATGAGAACAAAATTGCAAAGCCAAGTGTCTTACTAGTTAAACGGACAGTAAGAAGGAATAAAAGTTCCACAAGAACATAAAATCTTAATGCGTCAAAGTTCCCAAGAGCTTCAAAGGAACTCCGGGCAATACTTGAACCAAGAAACGTTGAATAATAGAATCCCAGTGGCCTTAGCTTTCAGCCGACCAAGAAATAAAGCACAAAACAAGAGAATGAGGGAACAACAGAATAATTGCTTCAAATTTTTAGTGAAAATCTAGCAACTAAGGTCTGCCTTAAACGGGAAGGGGTTATATGGTAGTAGAAATTAAACACCCAAACAAGGAAAATCATCAATCAAACACGAGAAAGGAAAGAATATATTATAATCAATTAGAATCGATTTTAGGGCATAAATAGAGAAGTTTAGTAAATCAACAAGGCATAACAAATAATACTAAAAAATAAAGGGATAAAGAAGATTAAACAGAGAATAAGGAACATATCATACCAAAAATCATTTAGAGTAAGATTTTGGGAAAAATAAGGTAGAAAATAAGGAGACATGGCAGATTAAACAAAAATACGAAAAAAATAGTCAAACACGAAAAATTAAGAGTGTCAATCAAGAAACAGTAAGAAATAAGGGAAAATATCAAACCCCAGTTGGGTCTAGTTGCTTGAAAACCAAAATTAAAGGTGCAAATCACTCCTTCCTGAGCGTATCTAGACGGAAAACCACCTAAAATCCAAAGATTCGAGTCATTCCAGTCCGATTTTATAAATGGCACATGCCATAGTTATGAAAGTACCTATGTGATACCATAAACGAATGACCAATCGCGAGATAGAGCTAATGAGGTAAGTAAATAGCAGGTGGAATCCATTTTTAGGTCGGAATCAGAGGGAATCATGCAATGGATACTAGGGTTTGGAGAAGAAGGGGGACGGTTCGAGAAAGTGTAGAGGTAGCTGTAAAGAGACGAGTGAGTATCTAGGGTTTAGGTGGGGGAGTAATTAAAGTGGGGAGTTAATCGTGGGCCGTTGATATCTTAATATCAACGGCCAAGATTTTAAAAAGAAGGCGGGGCAGGTCTATGACGGGTACCGACCAGGTTGGATAGAGGGGTCTCCTGGTTTGGACTTGGGGTCTATTGGGCTAAGGATATTGGGCCAACTTGGTTCAAAAATTAGTTTAAAACTAGGCTATGATTTAAATACACGAAAATAATTTATAAAAATGCTTGATAAATTTGTAAAAGTATTATTTATACACTGAAATGCTTAAAAATGATAACTTAATATTATAAAAATGTAAAATGCTATTTTGACATAACTAAAGAGAATTTCTATATGAGTATAGGCTATTACTGTAAAATTGTGCAAATAACTTTAAAAATGCTAATGTAATTATATGTAATGAAATAAAATGTTTGAAACATATATTATAGGTGCAAAAATAATTATTTTAGGTAGCTAAGTCATCATAAAATAATTTGAGGGATAATTATTAGATATTTATATAATAAAAAATCTAAAAGCAAACAATTTTGAGCTTTAAAAATTATGAAAAATTATAGAAAATTCTTGTATAGGTTTGTAAACTAAATAATAATGCAAATATACTATTTTGAAAGTATATATATATATATATATATATATATATATATATATATATATTATAAATATGAGGAAAAATTTGATATCAACACTATGTAAGACTAATCGCCCTCTCAAAGAATCGAGTAACGGTACAAGTAGAAACTACATAAGATTAATGAGAGCCTCAAACAATATAAAGGGTCGTTTGGTAGGATGCATTGGATAAGCTAATGCATGCATTAGCTTTGTGTATTTATAATACATTGTTTGGTATATATTTTGAACATATGCATTAGTTATGCAAGCATTAGTTATATATCCTATTTGGTTTTATCCTATGCATAACTAATGCAGATAAAACAATGATATTAGCAATGCAAGGAGTTTTAATGCATGCATTAACTTAGTTAAAGACAAAATTGTCCTTCAAAATTTATGCTAGATTAGAATATGCTAGTTAGTATATTAATGCAAGTTCAAAATAATTCAAATAGTGAGAAATAAAATTATATCCCTAGTGTAACGACCCGGCCGGTCATTTTGAATAAGTACAACCTCGTCTCCCCATATACTGCTAAATTCATGCTTCATGGTTCTTATGTAACTTGCCAGGGAAATTGGTTCGGGTTCGAAAAGGTTTTGAAAGGAATTGAGACACTTAGTCTCCAAGAAGAGAGCTTAAGTTAAATTATACTGATCGGAAGGTGAAATATGAGTAAACAAATCCGGAATGGATTTTTGACGATTTCAATAGCTCCGTATGGAGATTTTGGATTTAGGAGCATGCTTGGAAAATTATTTGGAAGGTTGTAGTTTAATTAGGCTTGAAATGGCAAAAATGAGAAGTTGTAGTTGGGAACTTTGACCGAGGGGTTGACTTTTTGATATCGAGATCAAAATCTGACCCAAGAAGTTGGAATAGCTCCATTATGTCATTTATGACTTGTGTGCAAAATTAGGGGTAAATCAAACTTGATTTGATTATTTCGGCGTTGTTTGTGGAATTTGAAAGTTCCTAAGTCCTTAGGCTTGAACCCGAGGTGGATTTGGTGTTTTGGTATTGTTTTGAGTAATTTGAAGGCTCGACTAAATTTTTATGATGTTATGGGAAGTGTTGGTACATTTGGTTGAGGTCCCGGGGGCCTCGGATGAGTTTCGGAGTGAATTTTGAGCGAGTCCGAACATTTCGGAACTCTAAGATGGTTCTGGCAGTTTTGGGAGTGCGCACCAAAATTTTGCATACCACAGAGGGGAGTGCGGACCGCACACCATTTTGTGTAGACATCAGTGCGGACCGCACAAAATGGTGTGCCGCCGCACACCAAAAATAGTCTGCAGGATCACTAATCCGAGTTCGGAAGCTCATATCTTTTGATCTACAATGAATTTGGGGATATTCAAAAACGAAAGTTTTAGATCATTGAATCTAGTTTTCAAAAATATATTACAATAGACGTTTGGATATCTCTAGCGAAAGTTATGGCCAAAATACCAAAGACTGTCACTGCAGTCAAATCCATCGAGGACATTATTCAATTTTGTGCGGTACGCCTACCACAAGATATAATGAAATGGGAGCGGGTGGTACGCCTAACAAAAGATATAATGAAATGGGATCGGGTGGCGCGCCTACCACGAGATATAATAAAATGGGAGCGGGTGGCACGCTTGCCACGAGATATAGGAAATGGGATCATGTTGCACGCCTGCAACAAGATGTGAAAAGAAAGTGAAATCCGCCTTTGTTTTCCTTATTCTTGTTAGTGGTTGGATTTTGATTCCTTTATAGTTCTCTTGATATTCTGTTTTTGCATGTTATTCTCCAAAGCATGTTTCTCCCTCCCATCTTTATTTGTTTATTTCTGTATTTCTTTTCTGCTATATATATATTCGAAATGCACATGTTTATTTGGTAGTTTGGTCCTAGCCTCGTCACTACTTCGCCGAGGTTAGGCTAGACACTTACTAGCACATGGGGTTGGTTGTGCTGATACTACACTATGCACTCTTTTGTGCAGACCCCAATGTTGTGGACTTCGGACCGTAGTAAGATTGCTGATTTTTGATCATCAGGCGGCCCGAGGTAGTCCTGTAGGCGTCCGCAGGCCTTGGCATCTCCTTCTATCTACTTTCCTATTTCTTACATGTATTTCCAGAAATAGTGTTGTAATTAATTCTTTCAGACCTTTATTTGTAGTATTCTTAGACCGTTTGTGAAACTATGACACTAGTTCTGGGTAGTCAAGACTGAAGCAGTTGTATTAGATACTCATGTTCAGATGACTTATTGTTTCTTTCTTCCGCTTGTGTTAAATTCCGCTGTTTAAATATTATTATTTGAAATTATTAATGAATATAAAATGGGTAAAGAGGTAAATTTTGCAATTAATTTTCTTGCTTAGCTCGTACTGGTAGGCGCCATCACGACTCCCGATGGTGGGAATCCAGGTTGTGACAAGTTGGTATCAGAGCTCTAGGTTACATGGGTCTCACAGTCCACTGACAAGCTTAGTAGAGTTTGAGGGATCGGTGTGGAGACGTTTGTATTTATGCCGCAGAGGCTACAGAGTTATGAAAAGTTTCACTTCTATTCTTCCCTGTCGTGCGATTTTGTTCTCTCAATGCTAAATTGAAACCTCTACTCTTGTCCTTTCGTGAATGGCGAGGTCATGTACCGCTTCTTCAGCGGAGCAGTAGCAGCACAGACTAGTGATAGATCAACTACGTCTTCGGAGGCTTTGTGGAGGTTGGATAAGTTTCACCAAGCTCTTTATTACTACTTTCAGCGGTGCATCTTCCGAGGATCCCCAAGATTTTCTAGACAGATGTCATAAGGTTCTCACGAACATGGGGATTATGGAGACCGATGGGGTCGATTTTGCTACTCTTCGCTTGTCTGGATTCTCCAAAACCTGTTGAAGGGACTATTGATTGGCTATACCAGTTGGTTCATCATCTTCGACTTTAGAACAGTTCACGCAGCTATTTCTTGAGAAATTTCTCCTCATCACTCAGAGTGAGGCCTATCGGAGGCAGTTTGAGAATATCCAGCAGGGTTCTATGACTGTTACTTAGTACGAGATCAGATCATCGACTTGGCTCGTCATGCTCTTTTCATACTTCCTATTATGAGAGAGAGTGAGGAGGTTCATTGAAGGACTCGTCCAACTTTCTTAGTTAGCTAGAAGTGGAGGTATAGGTATTAGAGCTGGAGGTAGAGGTATTAGAGGTAGAGGTAGAAATGCTAGAGGTGGAGGTAAAGGTAATAGAGGTGGAGGTGCAGGTACTGTTCTGGTTCGTAGCAGAAAAGCTTCAGTTTATTTTGCGCCGTATCTGGTCATGCCTAGTGGTCCTTTGAATAACTCTGTTTATGTGTCTACGCCGGTGGGTGATTCTATTGTGGTGGATCGTGTTCATTGATCATGTATAGTTGTGATAAGAGGTCTTGAGACTCGTGCATATTTGCTTCTTCTAGACATGGTTGATTTCGATGTCATATTAGGGATGGACTGGTTATCATCTTACCACGCTATCTTGGACTGTCATGCCAGGAATGTGACCTTAGCCTTACCAGATTTACCTCGTTTAGAGTGGAGAGGGACTCATGGTCATTCTACCCGTAGTGTTATCTCTTATGTGAAGGCTCGGCGTATGGTCGAGAAGGGGTGTTTGTCCTATTTGGCATATGTTCGTGATTCTAGTCCTGAGGTTCCTTCTATTGATTTTGTGCCCGTTGTTCGTGAGTTTCCTGAGGTATTCCCTTCAGACCTGCCGGGTATGCCAACCGATAGGGATATTGACTTTTGCATTGATTTGGCTCCAGGCACTCAACCTATTTCAATCCCGCTGTATCGTATGGCCTCGCTTGAGTTGAAAGAGTTGAAGGAGTAGTTGCAAGACTTGCTTGAGAAGGGTTTCATTATACTCGGTGTTTCGCCTTGGGGTGCGCCGGTGTTGTTTGTTAAGAAGAAGGACGATCGATGAGAATGTGTATTGATTACCGACAGTTGAACAAGGTTACAAACAAGAATAAGTATCCATTGCCGAGGATTGATTATTTGTTTGATCGGCTTCAGGGTGCCAAGGTATTTTCAAAGATTGATTTGAGATCTGGCTACCATCAGTTGAGGATTAGGGCATCCGATGTCCCTAAGACAGCTTTCCGCACTCAGTATGGGCATTATGAGTTCTTGGTGATGTCATTCGGGCTGACAAATGCCCCAGCAACTTTTATGGTTTGATGAACCGAGTGTTTAGGCCTTATTTGGACTCATTTTTGATAGTCTTCATTGATGATATTTTGATATATTCCCGCAGCCAGGAGGAGCACGAGCAGCATCTTAGAGTGGTTCTTTAGACTCTGATGGATAGTCAGTTATATGCTAAGTTCTCGAAGTGTGAGTTAAGTTGCATTTCTAGGTCATGTTGTATTAGCAAAGGGTATTCAGGTTGATCCAAAAAAGATTGAGGCAGTCAAGAACTGGCCTAAACCAGTATCAGCTACAGAGATTTGGAGTTTTTTTGGGATTGGCAGGCTACTATCGTCGGTTCGTGGAGGGATTTTTATCCATTGCAGCCTCGATGACCAAGTTGACCTAGAAGGGTGCCCAGTTTAGATGGTCGGATGAGTGTGAGGTGAGCTTTCAGAAGCTCAAGACAGCTTTGACTATGGAACCAGTGTTGGTTTTGCCCACATGTTCAGGGCCTTATACAGTTTATTGTGATGCATCTCGTATTGGACTTGGTGCGGTGTTGATGCAGGATGGCAAGGTCATTGCCTATGCTTCGCGGCAGTTGAAGATTCATGAGAAGAACTATCCGGTTCATGATTTGGAGTCGGCAGCCATTGTTCATGCATTGAAGATTTGGAGGCATTATCTGTATGGCGTGGCATGTGAGGTGTTCACGGATCACAAGAGTCTTCAGTATTTGTTCAAGAAAAAGGAGTTGAATTTGAGGCAGAGGAGGTGGTTGGAGTTGTTGAAAGATTATGATATCACTATCTTATATCATCCGGGAAAGGGCAATGTGGTGGCCAATGCTTTGAGTAGGAAGTCAGCCAGTATGGGCTGTCTTGCTTATATTCCGGTCGGTGAGAGACCGCTTGCTTTGGATGTTCAGGCTTTGGCCAATCAGTTCGTAAGGTTGGATGTTTTTTAGCCCAACTATGTGTTAGCTTGCACAGTCACTCGCTCTTCATTATTGGAGTGTATCCGAGATCAGCAGTATGACAATCCCCATTTGTGTGTCCTCAGAGACACGGTACAACACGGAGGGGCCAAGTAGGTTACCCTAGGTGATGATGGAGTTTTGAGATTGCAGGGTCGACTTTGTGTGCCTAATGTGGATGGCTTCAAGAGTTGATTGTAGAGGAGGCCCATAGTTTCCAAAACTCTATTCATCCGGGCACCGCGAAGATGTATCAGGATTTGTGATAGCATTATTGGTTGCAGAGAATGAAGAAGGATATCATAGCATATGTGGCTCGGTGTTTGAATTGTCAACAGGTTAAGAATGAGCATCACAGGCCTGGTGGCTTGTTTCAGAGGATTGAACTTCCCGAGTGGAAGTGTGAACGGATCACTATGGATTTCGTTGTTGGACTCCCGCAGACTCAGAGGAAGTTCGACGTAGTGTGGGCCATTGTTGATAAGCTGACCAAGTCAGCGCATTTCATTCATGTGGCAGTCTCCTATTTTTCCAAGAAGTTAGCTGAGATCTATATCCGGGAGATTGTTCGTCTTCATGGTGTTCCCATGTCTACCATTTTGGACCGAGGTACACAGTTTACCTCGCGTTTCTGGAAAGCAGTTCAGCGAGAGTTGGGCACACGGGTTGAGTTGAGCACAGCATTTTATCCTCAGACGGACAGCCAGTCCGAGCGGACAATTCAAATTTTGGGGGATATGCTCCGAGCTTGTGTCATTGACTTTGGGGGTTCGTGAGATTAGTTCTTGCCTTTAGCAGAGTTTACCTAAAACAACAGCTACCAGTCGAGTATCTAGATGGCTCCTTATGAGGCTTTATATAGTAGGCGGTGTCGATCTCCGGTTGGATGGTTTGAGTCGGGAGAGGCTCGGTTGTTGGGTATGAATCTAATTCAGGAGGCCTTGGACAAGGTCAGGATTATTTAGGATAGGCTTCGTACAGCTCAGTCCAGGCAAAAGAGTTATGCAGACCGCAAGGTTCGAGACATGGCTTTTATGGTCGGTGAGCAGGTGTTGCTCCGAGTGTCACCTATGAAGGGCGTGATGAGATTTGGGAAGAAGGGCAATCTTAGCCCTAGGTTCATTGGTCCGTTTGAGATTCTTGATCGAGTGGGAGAGGTGTTTTATAGACTTGTATTGCCGCCGAGCTTATCAGTCGTACATCCAGTGTTTCATGTGTCCATGCTTCGGAGGTATCATAGCGATCCATCCCACGTGTTAGATTTCAGCACTGTCCAGTTGGACAAGGACTTGTCTTAGGAGGAAGAACCGGGAGCTATTCTAGACTGGCAGGTTCGTTAGTTGAGGTCAAAGAGTTTTCCTTATGTTCGTGTTCAGTGGAGAGGTCAGCCTCCTGAGGCATCGACCCGGGAGTTCGAGTCTGATATGCGGAGCCGTAATCCCCATCTTTTCCCTGACTCAGGTACTTCCTTCTTCTGTCTGTTCGAGGATGAACGGTTGTTTTAGAGGTGGAGAATGTGATGACCCGAAAGGTCATCACTTGTGTTGCAATGAAATTATATGTTCGGAGGTCTTAAAAACCTCCCTTAGCACCACCTCGATTTGCATGCGTAGTCCGGGTGCATAGATGGAATGTTTAAATGTGAAAATCTATGAAAAATGATAAGTTTTGACTGTAAAATGAATAAATTTGACTTTGGTCAACATTTTGGGTAAACGGATCCGGACCTGTGATTTGACGGTCTTGGAGGGTCCGTAGAAAAATATGGGACTTGGGCGCATGCCCAGAATCGGATTCCGAGGTCCCAAGCCCGAGAAATGAATTTTTAAAAGAAAATTATTTTCTGAAATTGTTTAAAGAAATTTGAAATGAAATTTACTTAGAACATGGTGGTATCTAGCTCGTATTTTGATTTCGGCGCCTGGTACAGGTCTTATATATGATTTAAGACATTTCTGTGGAATTTGGTGAAAACGGATGTCATATGACTTGATTCGGACTTAAATCGCAAAATTGATGTTTAAAGAAGTTTTGAGAAAATTTCATTGATCTCGAAATTTAATTTGATGTTCATGATGTTATTTTGACGATTTGATTGCACGAATAAGTCCGTAGGATGTTTTTGAGGATTTTGTGTATATTTGGTTTGGAGCCCCAAGGGCTCGGGTGAGTTTCGGGTAGGTTCCGAGATGCCTTAGGCCTAAAAACACAGTTGTTGCAGGTTCAAAAAAGTTGCAGGTCTCTAAACCCGCCAGTGCGGACCCTACAAAAACGTGTGCGACCACGGAATGGGGCCAGTGCGGTCCGCGGTCGGTTTTGTGCGGTGCGCGGTGGAGGCCAGTGCGGCCGCAGTCCATTTCGTGTAGTCTGCATAGGGCACTGGACCGCAGTACCATCAGGAAGTCCTGTGCGGCCGCAGTCCATTTTGTGCGGTCCGCACAGGGGATCTGAGAGGGGTATAGATAGACGGGATTTTCAGTTAGTTTTCATTTTTCAAAACCCCAAAAACATAAGAGGCGATTTTTCAAACAACCTTTCTTCTCCAAATCAATTGTAAGTCACTTTAAACTAGTTTTCTTCAATCATTAACATCTTTCAACATGATTTCAACTTCAAATAAATGATTTTCATGGGGGAAATTGGGTGTTTTGGGTAGAACCTAGGTTTTTCAAAAATTGGTGATTTGGACCTCGATTTGAGGTCCGATTTCAAAATAAATTATATATTTGAGTTCGAGGGGGAATGGGTAATCGGGTTTTGGTTTGAACCTCGGGTTTTGACCATGTGGGCTTGGGGCGATTTTGACTTTTTGGTTAAAACTTTGTAAAATCCATTTTCATGCATTCAAATTGATTCATTTAGCGTTTATTGATGTAATTAAGTAACTTGTGACTAGATACGAGCGAATCGGTGGTGGAATCAAAGGGTAAAGCTATAATTTAATCGTGAATTGTGTTCGTGGCATCGAGGTAAGTGTTTGGTCTAACCTTAGCTTGAGGGATTAGGAGTTGTGTCCTATTTGCTATTTGCTTCTTGTTGAGTACGACGTATAGGCATGGTGACAAGTATCTATACGTTGGTGTCAAGCATGACCGTGGGTCTTATATTGTGATTTTCATGACTTCGTTGTATTATTCATGTCTTGGTGAAGATTTCTATTTGTTGTGTAAAGTTGTGGAAATAATTGTGACCTATGAACATTGACGGGCATTGGCTCCAGTTGTATAATGAATTGTGAAAGTATAAGTGATAATTGAAACTCTAGAGTATTGGTTCGAGTTGTGAAGTAAAAGTGAGAAAGAGAAGAGACAATTATGTTGCCCCTTGCCGGGCTATTGTTCAGTTGTGGTTCCCTTGCATTGTGTTCTTAATTGATATTACAGATGTTTAGGTTGATGATTCTTTGTGTTAGATGTTGTAACGAGTTTGGTTATAGCTGAGGTAGTTAGATGTTGTAACAAGTTTGGTTATAACTGAGGTAGTTAGATGTTGTAACGAGTTTGGTTAAAACTGAGGTAGTTAGATATTGTAATAAGTTTGGTTATAGCTGAGGTAGTTAGGTGTTGTAACGAGTTTGGTTATAGCTGAGGAAGTTAGATGTTTTAACAAGTTTGGTTATAGCTGAGGTAGTTAGGTGATGTAATGAGTTTGATTATAGCTAAGATAGTTAGATATTGTAACAAGTTTGGTTATAACTGTTTCTCCCTTGCTGGGATATTGTTGTTGATATTATTATTTCCTTGCCGGGATTCCTTGTGATTATTGTTAGCTTGTAAATGAGAGGGGGTGGTACGCCTACCATAAGATATAATGAAATGGGAGCGTGTGGCACACCTACAACAAGATATAATAAAATCGGAGCGGGTGGTACGCCTACCACAAGATATAATGAAATGGGAGCGTGTGGTATGCCTACCACAGGATATAATGAAATGGGAGTAGGTGGTACGCCTGCCACAAGATATAATGAAATGGGAGCGGATGGTATGCCTACCACAAGATATAATGAAATGAGAGCGGGTGGTACGCCTACCACAAGATATAATGAAATGGTTGCGTGTGGTATGCCTACTACAAGATATAATGAAATGGGAGCGGGTGGTACGCCTGCCATAAGATATAATGAAATGGGAGCGGATGGTATGCCTATCACAAGATATAATGAAATGGGAGCGGGTGGTAGGCCTACCACAAGATATAATAAAATGGGAGCGGGCGGTACGCCTACCACAAGATATAATGAAATGGGAGCGGGTGGTATGCCTACCACAAGATATAATGAAATGGGAGCTGGTGGCATGCCTACCACGAGATATAATAAAATGGGAGCGGGTGGCACGCCTGCCACGATATATAGGAAATGGGATCGGGTTGCACGCCTGTAACAAGATGTGAAAAGAAAGTGAAATCCGCCTTTGTTTTCCTTATTCTTGTTAGTGGTTGGATTTTGATTCCCTTATAGTTCTCTTGATATTCTGTTTTTACCTATTATTCCCTGAAGCATGTTTCCCCCTCCCATCTTTACTTGTTTATTTCCGTATTTCTTTTCCACTATATATATATATATATATATATATTCGAAATGCACAGGTTTATTTGGTAGTCTGGTCCTAGCCTCGTCACTACTTCGCTGAGGTTAGGCTAGACACTTACCAGCACATCGGGTCGGTTGTGCTAATACTACACTCTGCACTCTTTTGTGCAGACCCCAGTGTTGTGGACTTTGGACCGCAGCGAGATTGCTGATTCTTGATCATCAAGTGACCCGAGGTAGTCCTGTAGGTATCTGCAGGCCTTGGTGTCTCCTTTTATCTACTTTCCTGTTTCCTACATGTATTTCCAGAAATTTTGTTGTAATTAATTCTTTAAGACCTTTATTTGTAGTATTCTTAGACCGTCTGTGAAACTGTGACACCAGTTTTAGGTCGTCAAGACTGAAACAGTTGTATTAGATATTCATGTTCAGATGGCTTATTGTTTCTTTCTTCCGCTTGTGTTAAATTCCGCATTTTAAATGTTATTATCTCGAAATTATTAATGAATATAAAATGGGTAAAGAGGTAAATTGTGCAATTAATTGGCGTGACTAGCTCGTACTAGTAGGCGTCATCACGACTCCCAATGGTGAAAATTCGGGTCGTGACACATCAATTTGGTAACCTTAGAATAATCTTAGTACGTTCAAGGACGAACGTTTGTTTAAGAGGTGGAGAATGTAACGACCCGTCTGGTCATTTTGAATAAGTACAACCTCGTCTCCCCATATACTGCTAAATTCATGCTTCATGGTTCTTATGTAACTTGCCGGGAAAATTGGTTCGGGTTCGGAAAGGTTTTGAAAGGAATTGAGACACTTAGTCTCCAAGAAGAAAGCTTAAGTTGAATTATATTGACCGGAAGGTGAAATATGAGTAAAAGAATCCAGAATGGATTTTTGATGATTTCAATAGCTTCGTATGGTGATTTTAGATTTAGGAGCGTGCCTGAAAAATTATTTGGAAAGTTGTAGTTTAATTGGGCTTGAAATGGCGAAAACGAGAAGTTGCAGTTGGCAACTTTGACCGAGGGGTTGACATTTTGATATCGAGATAAAAATCCGACCCAAGAAGTTGGAATAGCTCCATTATGTCATTTATGACTTGTGTGCAAAATTAGGGGTCAATCAGACTTGATTTGATATATTTCAGCGTTGTTTGTGGAATTTGAAAGTTCCTAAGTCCTTAGGCTTGAACCCAAGGTGGATTTAGTGTTTTAGTATTGTTTTGAGTAATTCGAAGGCTCGACTAAATTTTTATGATGTTATGGGATGTGTTGGTACATTTGGTTGAGGTCTCGGGGGCCTCAGATGAGTTTCATAGTGAATTTTGAGCGAGTCCGGACATTTCGGAACTCTAAGATGATTATGACACTTTTGGGAGAGCGGACCGCACCAAAATTTTGTATACCACAGAGGGGAGTGCGGACCGCACACCATTTTGTGTGGACCTTAGTGTGGACCGCACACCAAAAATGTTCCGCAGGATCACTGATCCGACTTCAGAAGCTCATATCTTTTTATCTACATGGAATTTGGGGATATTCAAAAACGGAAGTTCTACATCTTTGAATATAATTTTCAGAAACATATTATTATAGACGTTTGGATATCTGTAGAAAAAGTTATGGCCAAAATACCAAAGACTGTCACTACAGTCAAATCCACCGCGGACAACATTCGATTTTGTGCGGTTAGCAGTGCTCCACCGCGGTCAGCAGTCGATTTTGTATGGTCAGCATTGGTGGAATGCGGGAAGTGAACTATAAATACGAGGTTTAGGGTTTTATTTCATATTTTGACCTAGAGAGTTCGGATTTTGGCAATTTTTCGAAGGTTTTTCAAGAAATTCATCGAGGTAAGTGATTCTAACTCGAATTTGGCTAGAATACATGAATCTATCATTGAATTCATCATTGATTCGTGATTTGGGGTGAAAATTATAGAAACTCCTAAAATGAATTTTTGAGATCCGAAGAACAATCCAATATCGGAATTTGATAAAATTGGCATGGTTGAACTTGTATTGGAATGGATGTTCGGATTTCATGAAAATCAAGTCGGGTTCCGAGAGGCGGATCCCGCATTGACTTTTGGTTGACTTTTTAATGTGAATTTTTAAGTCGATATTTTATTATCCGGAATTGTTTCCGATATTTTTTTTAATAAAGTTATACAATTAATTTGGATAGATTTGAGCCTCTCGAAGGTCAATTCAAGCAAGAAGGATATTTTGAAATATCTGCCTAACTTCAAAAGGTAAGTATCTTGCCTAACCTTATGTGGGGGACTTCTCTTTAGGATTTGAGTCTTCTATGCTAATTGTAGTCCATGCATGCGAGGTGACGAGTGTTTGCTCAGACTTATTTGTGGGAATTTGCCTTTAGATTTCTTAGGTCCTTATGTTCATTATGTGGGAAGTATTCCGTTATGATTAAGTTTTTCTAATTGCTTAATTTACCTCTATATGCTCCATACGATGTTGTTAGCTTCCCCCTAACTCATATTTGTTACTTGGCCTTAATTGCTTAATTGAAGCGATTGTTCTTCTTATCGTTTTGTTATCTCTAAATTGTGAATTCCTCCATGACCCCGTGTATATATGCTAGGTGTCCAAATTGTTATGGTTGTCGATGTAGTTATCATGTGGCTGTTATGTTTTATTGTTTTGTTAAGGTTATTGCGCTTCTTGGTTTTCCTGTGATTCTCTTGTTGTTGTGCATTCATAATATTGGTGGTGGAATTCCTTGTGAATGGGTTGTTGGATTGTTTTTGAGTATCCTTCGTGTTGCTGCTGTATGTTTATTTTGGGATTACGGGACGATATCCCGGTAGATCCCCCTGCACTTATATTGAGGATACCAAGAGATCCTCGGGATACCAAGAGATCTCCAACATTTATATTGAGGATACCAAGAGATCCTCGGGATACCAAGAGATCCCCATCACATATATTGAGGATACCAAGAGATCCTCGAGATACCAAGAGATCCCCAGCATATATATTGAGGATACCAGGAGATCCCTAGCATTTATATTGAGGATACCAAGAGATCCCTGACATTTATATTGAGGATACCAAAAGATCCTTAGCATTTATATTGAGGATACCAAGAGATCCCTGACATTTATATTGAAGATACCAAGAGATCCCTAGCATTTATATTGAGGATACCAAGAGATCCCCAGTATTTATATTGAGGATACCAAGAGATCCTCGATATACCAAGAGATCCCCAACACATATATTAAGGATACCAAGAGATCCTCGGGATACCAAGAGATCCCTGACATTTATATTGAGGATACCAAGAGATACTCGGGATACCAAGAGATCCCTAGCATTTATATTGAGGCTGCCAAGAGATCCCCAGCATTATTATTGAGGATACCAAGAGATCCCTAACATATATATTAAGGATACCAAGAGATCATCAGGATACCAAGAGACCCCTAGCTCATATATACAGAGGATACTGAGAGTTCCCCGAGTATTTACATTTGGGACTACACCACGGTATCCTAGGAGATCCCCGGTTGTTGTCTCTGCGTTGAGCTGTACTCCTTCTGTGATCATTCTGTCTCCGTTGTAATTGTTGTTATCAATTCAAGTGTTTTAACGGTTTAGATTCCTTTACTGTTGTGATCCTTTGTGTTGGAATCCATAGTGTTTACAATACCTCACCTTATTTTTATATATATTTTAATAATTCAAATTTCAACAATTTTTGCATTTTAACTCAATTGATTTCTCAATTAAATTTTCCTTAAACCATTTGAGGTTGTATTTTACTCGAAAAGAAATTTTTACTAAGTTAATTTATTAAATCCCTTGTTAAAGGTGAAAATCATCCGATGTTGTATTTCAATTGAAAATGGTGCCTTACTTTAGGTTATGTAAACGAGACCCCTTGAACATCTTAACTGCATTGATTATGGACCCTATGTACTGAGTAACATGAGAACATTGTTGTGTAAAAAGAGATAGAAATATGTGGGCACAAGGTGCCGGGTGTGCTAAAAGTTTGGTGATTGAGGTTATGATATGAGACATCGAGTTTGAGATGGCTGGGTATTGTGCATCAGAAACGATATGATTTACTCAACTGACATCGCCTTCCTTGTTTGAGTACATTTTTACTTGTCTGTATCCTATCTACGTTGGTGTTAAATTATTTGGTTATCTTCGTTTCCACCCGTGTTTCTCTTTATTGTTTCTACGAATTGTAGTTTGTTCTTTCCCTGCTGTTGATATTACTGTTGATACCCAATTTTTTCCTTATGTATTTTTATATACAAAATACTTTCAAAATAACATATATATGCATACATAAGCACACCCAAGTGTTTTAGTATTTTTCCAATCTTTTGAAGAGTTTTAAATCAATTTACTATCCATTTTAGCAGTACAAAATCCATAATTATTCCCAAAATCATCAATTTTGGTGAATAATTTACTTTATTCCCATATTTATACCAAAATATAGTTAAGATAATTTTTGTATATTTTTACAAATTTATTTGGTATTTAAAAGACTAAATTGCATATAATTGCAATTATAGCCTATTTTAAGAATAATAGCGTCTTATAATTGCAAAATTAGTTCCAGTATTTTAAATTGATATGTATATATTATTTGTTGGCCCAGTACTTTAATTTGCTTTTAAAATCATTTTTACTATTTTTTATAAATAAAAAGGAAAAAACTGGCTATTTAACATTTAGTCCCATTTCATTTCAATCACAACCCCATTTCATTTAAATTTTAGCCCTTAAATTGACCCAATCCTAACCCCAACCGGACTGGCCCAGTTTCAATTTTGATCCAACCCACGATCCAGTTACAAACGACCCAACCCGTTCCCCACCAACCACATAAATCTGGATCGTTGATCAGTCAAGATGAACGGCCAAAACTAGCCCTTTCCTATTTAACTCCTAAACGACTACCCTAATCTCCCTCATTCTCACCTGACATGCCGCCTTGAAACCCTTTATCGCTCAAAACATTCTCGAGCTCCCTGAAACCCTAGCCATCTCCCACCTTATTCTACCATGTTTCCACCGGAATCCGTGGCTTCTCAAGCCATAGATGGTTGGTACTCACCCCCCTCCACCATCAAACCATGATTGTTCGAAGCTTCGAGGCATGACCTCGATGGTTCTCCTTCAGATCCTCTCAGATCTACAGTTCTATGGATTCTCCACCCATTCTCCGGCCTATTCAAGCACTAGAAACCTTTTCTAACTCAGTCGACTCAAGATCGGACCTTCTTCTAGGCCTTTCTCATTTCTAGGGTTTCTTCAAAATCCTGAGCTATTCGAGGTTTTCTCTGTTTATTTTCTTAGATCTATGATATATTTGTGTTCTACAGGATGTTTAAAGTATTTTCCCCAATCTTTCTTTCAAAAATTACTTCTCTTCGATTTAAGGTTTCTGAAAGGTTTTCAAAACATCTTTTTGATTCTTCCTTTTCTTTTCTTTATGTGTGTTTGTCTATATTATGCTCGTGTGTTTTCTTTTCTACCACGCATGTGTTGTTCTTCTGTTTTCTTTCTACTATACATGACTCTTCTGTACCTTTGTACTCTACTGTGCCTCTAGATTAGGCTCACATGTTAATGTTTGTTATGTTTTCCTACATGTTCTTTGCTATACTTTCCAATATTCTTCTACTGCATGTGTTTCTTGCTGATTTCTTTAACTTTGTTTGTTTTACTGGGATCTTGTTGGTGTTCTAAGGATGTCTCACTACTATTTCTTAAGCTTATATCACCTTTTTTCTCTTCTGAACTTGCCTAAGTTCCGACTTTTCTTGAACATGTTCTTTATGCTCCTCAAATCATGAGTCTCTGAAAGAGACCTCTGAGCCTGTTATCTGTCTTCTAGTCTCTACTTCTGATTGAAGTTGAAAACCCTAGGCTTTGGGTTTTGGCAAGTTTTATTTTGGACTAGGGCTACTTTGGAACCCTGAACTCTCAGACTCATTATGAGTCTACAAACTGAACTTGTATCCCTTTTTGACTCTGAACTCTTTCTATGATAGTCTTTTCTAATCAACATGACAACTCCTTTTTGCTTGATATTTGTGTGCTTTATATATGAGAAATTCTTTTTTCAAAAAAGGGTTTTGCCAACTATCGATTTATTCCTAATTCCTTTTAATAGGGTTTGATTGATTGTTACTGATTTTCTCTAATTAAACCTTTCTTCACCTTTTCTGGTTGGATTCATTCATACCAAAACTCAATTTCTGATTTTTACTGGCTGATGATTGATTGCCTTTCCTTATTTGCACAAATCGTGTTGCTATCAAACTCTGTCCTTAAATAGTTTCTATGTATTTTCCCTTCTCGTACTACTTTGGAAAAAACTTTAATCCAATTCTTTCCTTAATTGTCTTCTACGCGTTTGAAATCAGAATCCCTTAACTGAAGGGAGATTATGTGTAATTGATTGCAAACTATTTCCTTACCTTTTCTTACTAGTTTTCTGCACTATAAAAGTGGCACGACCCTTCTGCACTTAGACACCTTGAACTTTCAGTTCGACACTTCGAATTCAATACTTTACACACACACCTCTCAATTACGATACTCTTTCAATACTCTACTCTCTTCTGAGATCTTTTGTATTGTTTGCTTGCAATTTGGTTTACAAGACTTCAGCTTTCACTTGTTTGTTTCCCTGAAACTGGTATGCCTTAATTTCGATTTCAGCACCATCCCTATGTGTTTATTTTACAGTTTCTACACTCCTATCTACTTTGCTGTTCATGTTCTGTATTGAATATGTTACTCTCTCTTTGCATATGCTATTTGTTATGAACTCCCTATGCCCTCACTCCCTTCTATGTGTTTGAGTTAAGGTTCATGGCCTGACAGCATCCAAATTGCTTCTTAGGTCTAAACCTGATCCTCAATGGATCCCAACTCTCAAAATATGGCTAATAGGCTAGTCAGGGGTGTGCCAGCACTCCTGATTGCTGGGCGTGACCACCAGCCTGCCATGGCTCTCCCTGAGTCCCCCCTTGTGCACTTACACTTACTCTTAGATTATAAGTTCTTGCCCCCCCCTCTTATGAGCCTTGCTTTGGGACCTTAAGTTCCCTTTGAACTTGGACATCTGAGGGCTGGCATTTCCACACGGCACTATGCTCTTAATTCTACAATGTGTTTGGGGTGTAATCATTGAGCGAAGCCCTTTGAGACTTTTGGGAACTTTGATACTTCCCAAATATGAGAAAGGCTTTGGAAACCTAATCCTGAAAGTTGGTTCACCTAATATTGTTAGACCTTGAGTCTAAATTAGGCTCTTTGGTTGTAGCTTAATTTCTGATGTAATTTTATTTTTCTTAATTCATTCTGGTCTGTAATATGTTGTAATAACTTATGGGGTTCTAGTGAAAAGGGGAGGGTCACTTATGTATGTAAAGGGTAGATAGCATGCCCATAGGAGTTACTATTTACAAGCTCTGCACTTACGCATATCATGTAGAAATCCTGCCTATAAGTTTTCTGCACTTACGCATATCATGTAGAAATCCTGCCTACAAGTTTTTTGCACTCATGCATGTCATATAGAAATCCTGCCTATAGTTTCTACACTTATGCACATCATGTAGAAATCCTATCTATAAGTTTCTGCCCTTCTGCATATAGAAATCATGACTATAGGTGCCCTACACGTCTGAATTTTCATCTATCATTAGGAAAACGGTCATAGGTTAAAACGATAATCAATTTCCTTCTAGATATCATGTCTATTGGACTCCTGCACTTTCATAATTGTCTTAAAATCAACAACGCTTAGAAATCATGCCTATAGGAGCAACTCTTTGAATTTGATTCGCTTATTTCATCTACGAGTTTAAAATCAGTTGCAATGTTGTCTAATATCTGCATATCTTATGTTTTTATATAATCAGTAAGCCTTCTTTAAAATCGGAGTAAGCATTGTTAGATAACATGCCTATAAGTTTCATATAGGCAAGCCAGTAGATAAGTAATTAACTGCATCAGTCTTTGATAAATTACAACCTGGGAAGTAATTCGGACTCCTCATCTGAGAAATATGTGATGAATCAGCCTATCCTACGCTTTAATTTAATTCAGACCATAACCAGTACTTGTAAGTCATGCTAGCCAATTTGTTTCTTTAAAGAGGAGGCCTGTTTGAGCCCTTTAAATGTTATGTGTTCTCCCATACCTGCCTTATATGTTTTGATTGTTGCCCTACAATTTTATCCTTTAAAACTCTGGAAAGCCAAATCTCCCTTCCTTTTAAGACTAGTAGTCTCAAATGCCTCCGGGACTGATAGGATTGGGGCGGGTACCAGCATGCAATAAGTAACGATACTATTCCGCACTTAATACCTTAACGGGGTGGGAAAGGGTAGATATGGATATGATGACCGGTGCGTTAATACCACGTGTAACCCCTCTTTTGAAGAGTGATTACAGGGTATTGCATTGATGTGATCCATATTGTTTGTAAACCTAGGACCACCTTTCTTTTAACTTGTTTTATTGTCCGAACTATTTCCTTAAAATTTCTGCTTTTCTTTATTCTCTTCAAACGTTCAATTTGCTTGCAATAATATGTGAACCCCTTGTTACTTGAGCCCTTAATTGTTTATTTGATTATGTAAAGTCACAATTGTAACATGGCCGGGAACCACACTAGTGGATCTTGAGGGGTGCCTAACACCTTCCCCTCGAGATAATTTCTAGCCCTTACCCAAACTCTGGTTCTTCAAACTCAAACCCTTCTTAGTGTCCTAATGCACTTAATCATTAGGTGGCGACTCTTCAAGTTCCAAAACCCTATTCCCAAATGGAAACAAGTTGTCCTCCCAAATGTCACAAGCCCGGTTTCGCGAGAAAAAGGGGGCGCAACAGCGTGGCGACTCTGCTGGGGATACTTCTTTTAGGCTTTTACCATCTCATGTTATTTGTGACTTTACTGCTTCTTTATTGCCTTTATTTAATGTCTTTATTTCTCTTCTATTATGAAACTGACTTGGCTCATTGTTTCTTTTCTCTAATGCTTTCTTTTACCGCTTTTCTTCAATACTATTGTAATTATGAGCAATTATTGTAATCATTACTTTATGAACGTGCAAATACATGACAACTTGTAACTGCATATTCAACATCATATTCCACTCGTGCCAAACAAAATACCATAGCAATGCTTATAATAAGTGGTTGCACCCTTCCGATATCATTACCCCCTAAATTTGGCAAAGGCGTATTTGAGGTAAAACCAGTCGATAAATGGTGTAGTCGACAGTTTCGTGCTTTTCCCTGTTGAGTTGTTCGCTCAAGGGTACCAGTATAATACCTTATAGAAACCCTACTCTATTCAATTGTGCATGCATCACTGTCAAAACCTAGCCGAGTTAGTTATGTTGTCCACATAATGACTCTTTAAGATAGCCTTGTCCAAAGTCTACTGGGTTTCCTGGGAACCCAAACGGACATTACCATATTCTGTGCATTTATTTGGAGAACTAAATGCTGCTTATGCTAATTATTGGTTTAAATAGTCGAGTCCGGCGGGGTAAGGGTCTAACACTTTGTTTTGCAGAAATGAGGCACGAAGTCTCCATATTTGGCATGGTCACCAACATCCACCCAAGGTTGCTAAGCTGCTGGAAGGATCTTCACTCCAGTGATCAGGCTCTTGTCCGAAATACCTAGGAAATTTGCCTTCTCTCCTGGAGGTCCAACCTAACAACAAAATCATAGAAGCTGCTACTCTGTTCTGAGGTAGTGATAGGTCTGTGTTTGGCTTCAGAGGGATTGAGATGACACCTTTTGCTCGAGGAAATAAGAGGATTAGTTGGTATTTTGTGGGAGACTCCGGGTTTACTTATGCCGAAAAATCGCAAGGGTAGGGGTTTTCTTAAAATGATTGGACTAAAGAAAAACACAGGCTTGACCTGTTTGAAGGATTCCTACATTCCTTTCGACTATCTGTACGAAAGGTACGGCCATAGTAAGTCCTACCGCACTTACCCAGATGAATTCGCTCTCACCTAATTGGGCCATATCCATAGAAGGGTCTTTGTCTTTATGTTCTGCTTCTTGGGGATGATAGTGTTTCCTATGAAGAAAGCAAGGATTCACACCAGGCTAGCTATGGTCACTAACACCTTAATGGATGGAATTGGTGGGCAACCCTTTAGCATAGTGCCCATGATCGTTGCAGAAATGTACCGAGCCTTGGAAAAGTGTCAACAAGGAGCCCCACACTTCGAAGGCTGTAACTTGCTACTCCAGCTCTGGCTCATGGATCATCTCCAAATGGGTGAATATCGGCAAGAGATTCAGCGGAGAGACTGGGACGATCACATAGCCTTCCATCAACCAAGGCGAATGAACTACATGACCGACATGTTTGCTCAGCCAAAAAGATGACAAAGGATGGGTGGAGCTGCTTGAAAATCTAACTGAGGATCAAATACAATGGATGTTCGAATGGTTCCCTACTGACGAGTTCATCGCCAATCCAGGGACACACCGTTTCTGATACTGATCGGTTAAGAGAAACCTACCTTTATGTCCCCCTTCGGGTCATGAGACAGGCTGGTAGGAAGCAGGTTATACCAAGGGTCGACAAGATGAGTTACTTCGGGGATGATTTCCAAGCTGATGACAGTCCTTATAAGTTCCAAGCTTAACATATGTGGAATTACAAGATCATCATGAGAAGAGATACTATCAAACCAGATAGATACCATACTGGTTGCACCCCATACTATTCAGGATGGCTGGAGAATAATCACAATGGTCTGGGCCAACTTGGGTTTGTTCGAGGTCACAAGATCATCGATGAAAAGGCTGAAGCACAGGTCAAGTACAACCAATTACGCAAGAGGATACGGGAATGCAAAAGTAAGCACCAGGAGATTCAAGAAGCCCATCAAAAGTTGATCGAAGAACTGAAGGATATGGCTGTCAGTGCCAAGAAGCGACTGGGGTATTTGGAACAGGGTTTAGTAGAATTGGAGAGGAAGTTTATCCAGAGGATTGAAAACTGCCAGAACGCTGAGTGAAACGAAGGAGGACACTTGGCTAGAGCCTATTTGCTGCTGGAACTGCATGAGCTGGTAAAGCTGTTCGATGGAGCTAAAGATGCCGAGTTTGGGGAAGGTCCTTCTGGGACCAAGTAGTTATGAGTCTTTTTCTTTTGTTTTACAAATGTAATAAGGCCAACGACCATTAGTAACATTTTATTTTTCTGCTATTTTAGTGTCGTTTTGGGATTCGCCTTATTTTTATCAATAAAATGAGGCATTTAGCATTATAAGTTCTCCAAATCAACTTGTTGCTAGGCCTACCTTGGGCACAATGAGGCTCCCAAATTAGAACACGATTTATATTCTTGCACTATGTGTTTAAATATTGCAATGTTTCCTTCTCATAATCCGCACTAACTTGCTACCTTTTTTGTTTTTAATTTTTGTTTATTTATTCCCCTCCCCAAAGGTTAGTTAATGCACTCTGGCATCATTATCTTACTCCACAAGATCCAAGGGCCCTCCACCTCCTCCTCCTCCGAGTCCTATTAGAAACAAGAACAAGGGAAAGATGGAAGAGGGCAACATCAGAAAGGAAACCTCAGTTGAAAGGGTAAAGGTTCCTCAGGGTATTCAGGTTTCCAAGGAAAGTGCCTCCCAGCTCGAACAGAAGTTATTCAAGTTTCAAGAAGAACTGGACCAAGTTCGGAACTTGGCGAATTTGTCATTTTCCCTCACTACCCCAAATGTCAACTTTGCCAACACTAAAAACCCCACACCTCCACAAAGCATCCCGAAACCACAAAACCAACCTACTCCTCATCACCACTACAACACATGCCACACTTCAGACAACACCCCACTACTCATTCCTGAACCACTAAACTCCACAAATGATCATCCCCACAACGCCCCCATCTATGTGGAAACCATGCCACACTATACTCAACTCACTTCAGGCATACCTCGATGATAAGGACTCGATTATCAGGAATCTGACGGAAGAACTCAAGAAACTGACTAGCAGAATTTAGGACGTCGAGGGAAGTAAGTGGATTGAAGGACTAAATTACGAGGACCTTTACATACAACCAGATGTCGAACTGCCCGAGGGGTACAACCTCCTATGTTTGAAATGTTTGATGGTACTGGGGATCCAAGAGTTCATCTGAGGACATACTGCGACAAGTTGGTCGGAGTAGGGAGGGACGAAATTATTTGCATGAAACTCTTCATAAGGAGTCTAAAGGGAGATTATTTGTCTTTGTACATCATCCAAGACCCTAAGAAGTGGTCAAATTGGGTAAGTATGGTGTCCGATTTCATGGACAGGTTCAGGTTCAAAGCGGTAAATGCATCAGATGTCTTCTACATCCATAACGTAAAGAAGAAACCCACGGAGACATTCCGCGAGTATGCGACTCATTGGAGATCAGAAGTTGCTAAGGTCAGATCGGCTTTAGAAGAAGAACAATTGAATAGGTTTTTCGTCCGAGCTCAAGATCCGCAGTACTATGAAAGGTTAATGCTGATTGAAAGCCATAAATTTTCCAATATCATCAAGCTAGGGGAAAGGATCGATGAAGGTATCAAAAGTGGTATGGTCACTAACTTTGAAGCTTTTCAGTCCACCAACAAGGCTCTACAGTCTGGTGGCTTGTCCAAGAAAAGGGACGTGAGCACCGTGATGGTTTCACAAAGAACAAAATCCCCAATTGAATACCAAACCTACCCAATACCTCCACTCACATATCACCCTACCCCAAATTACCAAGCACCCTCGCCCTCTTACAAAACTCTACCACCTACTTACCTATCACCTCTACCTCCCACATATCAGCCTACTTGACCCAGATATTCCCAACCGCACATGTCTACCAAACCTACAATACTCAACCACCTCCAACCCACCAAAACTTTCCTAGACCCCGACCAAACTTCGACCGCAAACCCCCTAAATAGTATACCGCCATTGCCGAACCTATCGACTAGCTATATGAAAGGCTCAAAGTTGCTAGTTACATCACCCCTATCCCTGTCGTAGACCCCGAAAATCCCTCCCAATGGGTCAACCCAAACAAAACCTGTGCATACAATTTCGGTATGAAGGGGCATATTATTGATGAGTGCCGCTCTTTGAAGGATAAGATGAAAGCTTTGATTGACAACAAGATCATCATAGAAAAGGAGCCAGCTCTGAATGTCCGCAACAACCCTCTACCTGACCACAAGGGTAGGGGCATTCACATGATTGAGATAGAGGATGATTGGGAGCCCAAAGGGTCGATCAGATTGATCGCTGAAAGTGACGAGCCAAAGGAACCAACGGTCACACTTAATCTGATTGTGGTCCAGATCTAGCCTTACGAAAAGACTAAAGTAGACATGTTCATACCACTTGAGTTCGAAGCACCTTCTTCTACAAAGATGCCAGGATCTACTGAGGTCGAGTTTGGGTCTCCAAAGACACCTGTACCATTCAAAGTGGTTATGTTACCATCCAAGGCAAAGGTGCCCATTCCGGTGGCCATGATAGCCGTAACACCGTTCCATACGAAGGCTATACCATAGGATTACACCGCCGAGGTGAGAAGGAAAGGGAAAACCAAATCTGGAGAAGCAATTGCAGCATAGGGTATGATAAGAACTAGCAGGGTTTATACCCTAGAACACCTAGCCGAGTCCAGTAAGCAGGCCTCTAGATGATCAACCGTCATTGAAACTGGGCTTGATTATCACTAGAGGAAGATACAAGCCAAAGAATATTCGGTTATTGATTAGTTGAACAAAATGCCAGCCCAGATCTCTATCTTGGTTCTGCTACAAAGCTCTGACACACATAAGAATGCCTTATTGAAGATTTTGAGCAACGCATATGTACCCAACAACATAACTGGAGGAGAAATGGCAAACATAGTGGGGAAGGTATTGGAGAGTCACAAAATCACTTTCTACGAAGATGAGCTAGCACTTGAAGGGCTAAGACACAACAAGGCCTTGCACATCACTGTGCAGTGCGAAGATCATTTCATCACCAGGATCCTGATTGACGGAGGGTCCAGCCTCAATAGTTGTCCATTAGTGACTCTTAGAACATTGGGAAAGAGCCTGCATGAGATCAAGGATGGAGCCATCAATGTCAAGGCTTTCGATGGATCTTAAAGATCCACAATTGGGGAAATCAGTTTTTGGAATGAGGAATTTGTTTTTGGAAGATAATAATATGGACTGTTGTGTCATCTTCGAGGAGGAGGTGGAGGAAAGACCTTCTATACAAGCTGTGAGCCGAGGATCACGCCTCATCAATTGGTCCATCAGAACCACCAGGGCCCAGAAAGCTTCGGGGTAGCAAGGCTGAACAAAGCACCATGCATTATCTTTATTTTTCGCTAATTGACTTTCTTGCCGCATTTTTAATATTGAAATAAGAGCTCCAATGTTCAAAACAATTATGAAATTTACCAAAGCATTTTAGTTTCTTATAAATCTTGCTCTTATTACTTTTTATCGTTTACTTTATTTACACAACAATACTATTACTTATCTTGATGAACCGACGATTGTGACACACAACGAGACAATGCAACAAACGGATATAGACTCAGAAGAAGATGATATACTAGAAGAGGTTGTTAAAGAGGTTGAGGATTTTGAGAATAGACCTAAGTATAACCTGGACGAAACTGAGATTGTCAACCTGGAAGATGCAGAAAATGTTAAAGAAACACGAATCAGCGTTCATCTGTCACCATCAGAAAAGAAAGAGTACACAAAATTTCTAAGGGAATATGAGGACATATTCGCCTGGTTTTATGATGAGGTGACTGGTCTTAGTACCTCTATTGTAGCTCACAAACTTCCAACCGATCCGACATGTCCACCAGTAAAATAGAAGCTCAGGAAGTTCAAACCTGACATGAGTTTGAAAATCAAGGATGAAGTCACCAAGCAAGTCAAAACCAAGGTTCTCAGGGTAGTAGAGTATCCAACATGGTTAGCCAATATTGTTCCAGTGCCGAAGAAGTACAGGAAGGTTAGAGTTTGTGTCGACTACCGGGATCTCAACTGGGCCAGTCCGAAAGACGACTTCCCCTTGTCGAACATACACATTCTAATTGGCAATAGCGCCAAGCATGAACTGCAGTCGTTCGTTGATTATTTTGATGGGTATCATCAGATATGGATAGATGAGGAAGACGTGGAGAAAATGGCTTTCGTTATGTCGTGGGGGATGTATTGTTACAAAATGATGTCGTTTGGTTAAAGAATGCTGGGGCCACCTACATGAGGGTCATGACTACTATTTTCCCTGACATGATACACAAAGAGATCGAGATGTATGTAGACGACGTCATCATCAAATCCATGAGAGCCACTGACCACATGGAAGATCTGAGGAAGTTCTTCACCAGTCTAAGAAGGTACAACTTGAAGCTGAATCCCGCCAAGTGTGCATTCGGGGTTCCAACCGGAAAACTACTTGGGTTCATTGTGAGTCGCCGAGGAATAGAATTGGATCCGTCAAAGGTCAAAGCCATCCAAGAATTACCACCACCGAAGAACAAGAAAGAGGTTATGAGTTTCTTAGGAAGACTTAACTACATCAGCCCGTTCATAGCTCAATCCACTGTCATTTGTGAGCCAATATTTAAGATGTTGAAGAAGGACGCCGCTACCAAATGGATTGATGATTGTCAGAAAGCCTTCGACAGAATCAAGGAATACCTGTCAACGCCGTCAGTTTTGGTCCTGCCCGAGCCAGGTAGACCCCTATTACTCTACCTCGCAGTATTGGATGGATCTTTCGGTTGTGTTCTGGGCAGCATGATGAAACGGGAAGAAAGGAGCAGGCCATCTATTATCTCAGCAAGAATTTCACCTCGTGCGAGGACCGATATTCTCTATTGGAACGCACCTGTTATGCTCTGACTTGGGTAGCTCAGAAGTTGAGACACTATTTCTGTGTCTATACCACTTACCTCATATCAAGAATGGATCCTTTGAAGTACATCTTTCAGAAGTTCATGCCTACTGGCAAGCTAGCCAAGTGGCAAATCCTACTGAGTGAATTCGACATTGTTTATGTGACTCAGAAGGCAATCAAAAGACAAGCACTAGCAGATCATCTTGCTGAAAATCCCGTGGATAGAGAATACGAGCCTCTAAAGACGTATTTTCCTGATGAAGAGGTATCTTTCATAGGAGAAGATATTGCAGAATCCTATGATGGTTGGAGAATGTTTTTCGACAGAGCAGCAAACTTTAAAAGAATTGGCATAGGAGCGGTCCTAGTATCAGAAACCGGCCAGCATTATCCGGTGTCTGCCAAGCTCAGGTTCCCGTACACCAACAACATGGACGAGTACGAAGGCTGCATCTTAGGGCTCAAGATGGCCATTGACATAAACATTCAGGAATTTCTAGTGATCGGAGATTCAGACCTGCTTATACATCAGGTCCGAGAAGAATAGGCAACCAGGAACTCTAAGATACTCCCTTATCTGCATCATGTACAGGAATTAAGGAAGAGGTTCACAAAGACAGAGTTCCAAACGTTCCCAAAGTTCAGAATGAATTTGTCGATGCGTTGACTACGCTATCGTCCATGATACAACACCTAGACAAGAACTTCATTGATCCTATTCTGGTAAAGATCTATGATCAGCCAGCTTACTGCACTCATGTAGAAGAAGAAGCGGATGGAAAACCTTGGTTTCATGACATCAAGGAATATTTGACAAAAGGAGAATATCCAAAACTCGCAAATCCTACTCAGAAACACATACTTCGAAGATTATCCAACAACGTCTTTCATAGCGGAGGAATCCTGTATAGGAGTACTCCTGATTTGGGATTACTAAGGTGTGTCGACGCAAAGGAAGCATCCAGGCTATTGGAGGAAATTCATGCAGGGACCTGCTATCCGCATATGAACGACTTTGTCTTTGCCAATAAAATACTCCGAGCTGGTTATTTATGGATGACTAGGGAAACGGACTGCATCCAGTATATCCAAAAATGCCATCGCTGTCAGATACATGCAGACATGATAAAGGTGCCTCCAAACGAGCTTACTACAACAAGCTTGCCATGGCCGTTCGCCGCTTGGGGAATGAATGTTATCGGACCTATCGAGCCTGCCACATCAAACGAGCATAGGTTCATTCTAGTGGCAACTGATTATTTCACCAAATGGGTTGAAGCAGCATCGTACAAAGCAGTGACTAAGAAAGTGGTAGCAAATTTTGTCTGGGACCGCATTGTTTGTCTGTTCAGAATTTTAGAGTCAATCATCACTGATAATGGTTCCAATCTCAACAGCGACCTGATGAAAGCCATGTGTGAAACCTTTAAGATCAAACACAAGAATTCTACAACTTACAGACCTCAGATGAACGGAGGTGTAGAAGCCGCCAATAAGAATATCAAGAAGATACTAAGGAAGATGATAGAAAAGCATAAGCAGTGGCATGAAAAGTTATCATTTGCCTTGTTGGGATAGCGCACCACAGTACGCACATCAACTGGGGCAATTCCCTATATGTTGGTTTATGGTTTAGAAGCAGTCATTCCCGCCGAGGTAGAAATTCCTTCCTTAAGAATCATATAGGAAGCCGAACTTGATGATGCAGAGTGGGTAGAGAGTCGCTACGAGAAGCTAGCTCTTATAGACGGAAAGAGAATGAATGCAGTTTGCCACGGTCAGCTCTATCAGAACAGAATGTCCAAAGCCTTCAACAAAAAAGTCAAGCCGAGATAGTTTACACTGGGGCAGCTGGTGTTAAAGAAGATTTTCCCACATCAAGAGGAAGCCAAAGGGAAGTTCTCTCCCAACTGGCAGGGTCCATACATTGTTCACCGGGTCCTCACCGGAGGAGCCCTCATACTTGAAGAAATGGACGGTGAAGTTTGGCCGAAGCCGATCAATTCAGATGCAGTGAAGCGATACTAAGTGTAACTTTTATGCTTTCCTCATATGATGTAATTTGAACTACGCCTGACCTAATTTCCGTTTAAGAAGGGAAACGTAGGCAGCTCTTGGGTTTCGAACATAATTCAATAAAATTTTCATTTCCCCCCGCTATTGGAAACTGGGGCAGAATTTTGAGGAGGGCCATCAAAATTCCAAAGTGATTTCAGCCATTCAACGTAAGCAGCAGTCGGAAGCAGCAACCCAGTAAACTAGGGCAGAATTTTGAGGAGGACCCTTAAAATTCTGGAGTGAGAGAAGTTGTAATATCTTGGACAACCTCACAGTCGTCAGTTCATCTAAAGAAAACTATTCTTAATTATGTATTTATTGGCACATTTCTTTACTAAATCATGCATGTCTGTTACCAAAGTTGCTTCGTTTAGCAACTCTACACCAATGATACGCCCAATACCATTGGAACAGAGCCAAGAAGGTCAAGTAGAGCTAGCGGGAATAAGAACTAACCTCCCCCCTTACAAAACTCACGATTTTTCTTTGAATGCAGGCGCTTGAGTTGCAAAATCATCAAATATACTATACACTCACGAGACTCACATTGCTCAGGAATATAACTCCCAGAACCTTTGCACTTACTCACAGCTGCTATCTGCACGCAATGCTCCCAGTAGACACAGTATCCCAGCAGTCGCAATGCCTCGATCCGCTATCAGCTAAGAAAATTCTATCATCATTTTGCCCTTTTTACTCTTTGCATAAGTCTACCTTTCTTCCTTCCAAGGTTAAGCTCTACCTCTATCTGCATTTCCCTGCATTGCATAAGGCTACCTTTCTGCCTTTCGAGACTAAGCATTATCTCCATCTGCATTTCCTGCATTACATACGGCTACCTTTTTGCCTTCCAAGACTAAGCATTGTCTCCATATGCATTTCTTGCATTGCATAAGGCTACCTTTCTGCCTTCCCAGACTAAGCATTGTCTCCATCTGCATTTCCTGCATTGCATAAGGCTACTTTTCTGCCTTTCGAGGTTAAGCTCTACCTCCATCTGCATTCCCTGCATTGCATAAGGCTACTTTTCTGCCTTCCGAGGTTAAGCTCTACCTCCATATGCATTTCCCTGCATTGCATAAGGCTACTTTTCTGCCTTCCGAGGTTAAGCTCTACCTCCATCTGCATTTCCCTGCATTGCATAAGGCTACCTTTCTGCCTTCCGAGGTTAAGCTCTACCTCCATCTGCATTTCCCTGCATTGCATAAGTGTTACAACCCATATCCACATGTGTTAGTTCATGCCATATATTAGTAAACATAAATACAAGAAGGAATTATCTTTGAGATGATAAGAAGTCAATCCTATTGGTCTTAAGTGATACAAGAGTGTATAAGGGTGATTAACCAGTATTAGAAGTTAAACGAATCAAGGATGTTGTAACTCGTATTTTCAGGTAATCTAGCGGTGCTTGATACAATCAAGAGGTCATTTATTAAGGTATTTTAATCATATAATATCCGTATCATAAGTCTTGAAGTCAAACGAGTTATGAAACAAAAGTCGACAAAAGTTGTCGCAACTTAGGTTCATAATTTTACTTAAACATTAGGTCAAATGTTTCTAATCTTTTATCATAATTTACAAAGACATTACAGGGTGATCTACCAACCAAATTAAAGATCTATGAGTCTAGTTTCCAAAACATTAAACCGTTTATCGATACAATCTCGGAGTAGAGAGATATTCGCATTTTCGCGAGACTGCGCCAAGCACCTCTCTATGGGGCCCACTAAGTCGGTTTAAGATATTTGGACCTATATAGGATGCCTCCAACCCGTTTTAAGTCATTTATTTTCACTATTTTCAGACCTTAGAACCCTAGGAACATCCTCTCAAGGTTCTCTCAAGATTCAAGACCCAAAAAAGGGCAAACAACACAAATCAAGTGTCGGGAATTCCGTGGCGCTAGTAAGTCTCTTGTTCTTCTTGTTGTTGCTCATTTTTGTGTCGTTTCAGCTCGTGTGGGAGGTTGTTTTAAAGGGTTTATGTTCTTTAAATACTCCCTCATGTTCTTAATATCAATCCTAGGTGATTTCAAGCCTTCTAAAGTGATTCTAGTGCCGAAAAACACTAATTGATCGCTAGTTTCGCTTTTTTGTTGTTGTGGCAGCATTGGAGGGATATTTCATGGAAATTTAAGGTAAAATTGGAGTTGTTCTTTCTGTATAAAGGTAAGGAACCTCTTACTCTATATTTATTTAAGATTATCCAAGTTGCGGCTAAGCCATTGAAGCTAGAACTTGTGAGATATATATCGAAAGGCTTGGTAGTAATGTTATTGTTTTGTGGACTGTTTTGCGTTGTTGTTGGGCTGCGTATTTTACTACTATCTTGTGGAGTTTTGGAGGAGGAAGGGTGTGGAGAAACACCATATATATGTAGGGTTATGGGCTGATAGTTATTCGTAACATTTCCAGGTTGTTTGACACGACTACGGTGGTCGTCGTATGTATGGAGTGATTAGGCTATGTGTGGACTATTTTGGGAGGCTCAATATGTTTATTATTGATGTTGTTTGGGCTGTTTGGTGACTGTTTTGAATGGTGTGAGGTCATATATATAGGGGAGGTGCTGTCCGTTTCATCGTAAAATAGGTTGTGGTCGATACATAATAGTTATGACGCTTAAATGATAACGATAGTATCGTTTCTCTTATTGTAGACTAAGGAGTTTTGACAATTGCATAGCTTGAGATTGGGGCAGTATATACAAGGTATGTGAGGCTATCCCTTTCCTTCTTTTGCACGACTCCGATTGTACATAATGTAATGAACGAGCTTCCAAGATACTCTACTCTTAGAAGCTAGCAGTACTTACATTGTTTTCCCTCTTATGGAACGATTGATGTTAATGTTACTTCTCTTATTCTTATGTTATCAATGTTGTTCGTACTTCCTAAATCTTATAAGGTTCATAGTGAAGAGTTAGTCCTAATAACGTGTATAGAGGATACCGACCTTACGTCACTCCGAAAGGTTTAGAATGTGATTCCATGAGTCGAGCATGCATTATATATATGTATCTATTTTACTCTACCGAGCCACGCTATAGTTGGCCGGGTACGGCACCTATTGTGCAACCACTGATCAGTTGGGTTTTACCGAGCTCCACGTGGCCGGGTACGATTCTACCGAGCCTATTATGGCCGGGTACGATATGATGATGATGATGCCCACAGAGGCGAATGCTTTAAAGGTTTATGTATTTATACATATGTATCATGCATTTCATGTAAGTAGCCCTCAGAGGTACTAAGATGTTACAGGTTGTATATTCTCTATCCTTGCTTACATTACTGATCGTATTTATGGTTCCTTGCCTTACATACTCAGTACTTTATTCGTACTGACGTCCTTTTATTTGTGGACGCTGCATGTCGTGCTGCAGGTCCTGATAGACAGGCAGGTGCAGCTCCCCCACCACAGTAGACTGTCCAGTTCAGCGGTGATTGGCGAGATCCCTTCTCCGGACTTGCCTTGGTCTTGGTATGCAATTTTTGTTATAGACATTATGGGTATGTCGGGGCCCTGTTCCGGCTATGTTGCAACACTTATGTTCTTTTAGAGGCTCATAGACAGGTGTCGGCTCATGTATAGTTTGGTATGCCTTGTCGGCTAGTTTTTGTTGTATAGTCTTTCATAGTAGCGTGGTAGCTCATACCTTATACGTAGTTTCTTGATTGTCTGGTCATCCCCTGCTATGTATGTTCATGCCGTCATATTTTATTGCTGGTTGTCCATGATCTAGGTCTACCATTTATATTGATCTCGTCAGCCTTAAAAGATAATAATGAAGGTTAGATGAAATGTACGTTGGTGCTCGGCAAGTGTGGTCGGGTGCTAGTCATGGCCCTTCAGTTTGGGTCGTGACAAACTTGGTATCAGAGCAAGTCTGTCCTAGGGGTTGTCTATGAGCCGTGTCTAGTAGAGTCTTGATTATGGATGTGTAGCGCGCCACATTTATAATCAGGAGGCTACATGACATCTAGGGTTGTTACCTTCTTCCTGAATCTAGATCGTGCGTAGAGTTGAGTCGTAAGTGTTCGTCTCTAATATTCACCTTGTTTTTTTCAGTGATGCCTTCGACTAGGAAGCAAACGATTAGTAGACGGCTTGATACAACAGCGGGAGAGGGTACCAGTCAGGTGCCCCAAGTCAGAGCAGGACAAAGTGAGGCTCAAAGTGAGATGCCCTCTCATACCTCATCTATTCCATCTCCTCCAGAGGATATTAGAAGGCACCCAGCGCCTCCAGTTCCTCCGTCTGGCACTCCAGACCAGGATATGCGGAGTGCTTTGCAGTTATTGACTAGCTTGGTAGCTGCTCAGGATCAGAGGCAGAATACAGGTGCTGCTGAGAAACCAGTTAGTACAAGAGTTCGTGATTTTATTAATTTAGACCCTCCAGTGTTTACCGGATCAGACCCCAAGGAGGACCCACAGACTTTTATTGACCAAGTTCATCGTACACTTCGGGTTATGCATGTTAGTGATACAGAGGCAGTAGAGTTGGCTTCTTATCGGTTACGGGATTTAGCGGTTCTCTGGTATGATAGTTGGGAGAGATCCAGGGGTCCGAACCCTCCTCCAGCTGTGTGGAAGGAATTTTCTGAGGCCTTTCTTCGTCACTACTTGCCAGTTGAGATACGACGAGCTAGAGCTGATAAGTTCTTGAACCTTAGACAAGGTAATATGAGTGTACGAGAGTACAGTATGCAGTTTGATTCTTTGGCAAGGTATGCTCCCCATATGGTGGCCGAGATGAGTGATAGGGTGCATATGTTCGTGAATGGGTTGGGACCACATCTAATAAATGAGTGTACGACAGCCTCCTTGGTGGAGGGCATGGATATTTCTCGTATTCAAGCTTATGCCCAGACCCTAGAGGATCGTAAGCGCCAGCAGAGGGCAGTTAGGGAGCAGGATAGAGGCCAGCATAAGAGGGCGAGATTTGCAGGGTATTCTGATGACTTCAGAGGCCGCATCAGGCCACAGTTTTCGAGGAGTTCGGCGCCACCTGTAGCTAGTGCTCCTCCACAGTTTCAGAGGCCTCGATATGATCGATCCTATTCTGGTCCAGGTCAGAGTTCGCGGGCATCTGGCTCGCAACATCACAGGGATACTAGTCAGATGAGACCCCCAACACCACATTGTGATCAGTGCGGCAAGGCCCACTTTGGACTGTGTCGTCGAGGTTCTGATGCATGCTATTCGTGCGGGCAGCCTGGCCATATGATGCGGGATTGTCCTAATAGAGGAGGTGATGGTATGGCTCAGCCGACTGGATCTGTGTCTGGTTCTTCCTCATCAGTTCGACCTCCAGCACGGGGTTTTCAGCAGTCGACAGGTCGTGGTAGGGGTAGAGGTGCAGTGCCGAGTTCGAGTGGTGCTCAAAATCGAACCTATGCTCTAGTAGGTCGACAGGATCTCGAGTCGTCTCCAGATGTTGTTACAGGTATTATATCTGTGTTTTCTTATGATGTATATGCGTTGATTGATCCGGGATCTACATTATCCTATGTTACACCCTTTGTGGCTAATAAGTTTGGCATTGAACCTGAATTGATAAGTAAACCCCTCGCGGTATCTACTCCGATAGGAGATTCTGTGATTGCTAGAAGGGTATATAGAGGTTGCACTGTGATGATTTGTAGTCGTCAAACCTCGGCAAATTTATTTGAGTTAGAAATGGTTGATTTTGATGTGATAATGGGAATGGACTGGTTGGCCTCATGCTATGCAAATGTTGACTGTCGTACGAAGATGGTTAGGTTCCAATTTCCGGGTGAACCCGTCATTGAATGGAAAGGGAACATTGCTACACCGAAAGGTAGGTTTATTTCCTATCTTAAGGCAAGGAAAATGATCTCAAAAGGTTACATTTATCATCTCGTTCGCGTTAGGGATGCGGAGGCGAAACCGCCTACTTTACAATCAATCCCTGTGGTCAACGAATTCCCAGATGTTTTCCCAGATGAACTCCCAGGACTTCCTCCTGAAAGGGAGATTGAGTTTAGCATTGATGTGTTGCCTGACACTCAACCGATCTCTATTCCTCCATACAGAATGGCCCCGGCAGAGTTGCGAGAGTTGAAGGTGCAGTTGAAGGACTTGCTGGATAAGGGCTTTATTAGGCCTAGCACTTCACCTTGGGGTGCACCAGTCCTATTCGTGCGGAAGAAAGACGGGTCGTTACGGATGTGTATCGACTATCGACAGTTGAATAAGTCTACTATAAAGAACAAGTATCCACTTCCAAGAATTGATGACCTGTTTGACCAACTCCAGGGTGCCAAGTATTTCTCTAAGATTGATTTACGTTCAGGGTATCATCAGGTGAGGGTTAGGGAGAAGGATATTCCAAAGACGGCCTTCCGGACAAGATATGGGCACTTTGAGTTCTTGGTGATGTCGTTCGGGCTAACAAATGCCCCAGCAGCTTTTATGGATCTCATGAATACTATATTCAGGCCCTATCTTGATGTGTTCATGATTGTATTCATTGATGACATTCTAGTGTATTCTCGTTCGGAGGCGGAACATGCGGGCCACTTGCGGATAGTATTACAGACGCTTCAGGATCGTAAGTTATATGCTAAGCTCTCCAAATGTGAATTCTGGCTGAACTCAGTAGCATTCCTTGGCCATGTGATATCTGATGAGGGTATTAGTGTCGACACTCAGAAGATCGATGCAGTAAAGAATTGGCCGAGACCTACAACACCATCAGAAGTCCGCAGCTTCCTAGGGCTAGCAGGATATTATAGGCGGTTTGTAGAAGGATTTTCCTCTATATCATCACCATTGACTAAGTTAACACAAAAAGCTACCAAATTCCAGTGGTCTGACACTTGTGAACGTAGTTTTCAGGAGTTGAAGAATCGATTGACATCTGCACCAGTGCTCACTCTTCCTGAAGGAACAGAAGGTTATGTGGTATATTGTGATGCCTCAGGTATAGGTTTGGGGTGCGTATTGATGCAGCGTGGGAATGTGATTGCTTATGCATCAAGACAATTGAAGAAGCATGAAAAGAATTATCCAACCCATGATTTGGAATTGGCTGCAGTAATATATGCTTTGAAGATATGGCGGCACTACTTATACGGCGTCCATGTTGACATCTACACAGATCACAAGAGTTTACAATACATCTTCAAGCAGAAAGAGTTGAATTTGAGGCAGCGTAGGTGGCTTGAATTATTGAAAGACTACGACGTCGAGATATTGTATCATCCCGGTAAAGCCAATGTTGTGGCAGACGCTCTCAGCCGTAAATCAATGGGAAGCTTAGTACATATTGAGGCAGGTAGATGGGGGTTGATTAAAGAGCTTCATCAGCTAGCCAATATGAGAATCAGATTGTTAGACTCTGATGACGGAGGTGTTACTGTACAGAATACATCAGAATCATCTTTGGTAGCCGAGGTAAAAGCACGACAATATGAAGATCCTATCTTAGTACGATTAAGAGAAAGCATTCAACAGTGTAAAAGTATGGCTTTTGGGATCGGAAAAGATGGGGCACTGAGATACCAGAGCCGATTGTGTGTGCCTAATGTGGCAGGGTTGCGAGAGAAGATTATGAATGAGATTCATCAATCCCGATATTCCATCCATCCCGGCTCGACAAAGATGTATCATGATGTCAAGGAGCAATATTGGTGGGATAATATGAAGAAGTCTATTGCAGAATTTGTAGCCCAGTGTCCCAATTGTCAACAAGTAAAGATAGAACATCAGAAACCCAGTGGATTGCTTCAAAATATAGAGATTCCGACCTGGAAGTGGGAGGTGATTAATATGGACTTCATTATTGGATTACCTCGCTCTTATCATAAGTTTGACTCCATCTGGGTGATAATTGATCGACTTACAAAATGTGCCCATTTTCTGCCAGTGAAGACAACTTACACGGCTGAAGATTATGCAAAGTTGTATATCAAGGAGATTGTTAGGCTTCATGGTGTGCCCATATCTATTATATCAGACCGAGGAGCTCAATTTACGGCTAACTTTTGGAGGTCTTTCCAGAAGGGTTTAGGCACACAGGTAAATCTCAGCACTGCATTTCATCCGCAGACTGACGGACAGGCTGAACGTACCATTCAGACACTGGAAGATATGCTACGAGCATGTGTTCTAGATTTTAAGGGGAATTGGGATGATCATCTTCCACTCATAGAATTCGCCTATAACAATAGCTACCATTCCAGTATTAAAATGGCCCCATACGAGGCACTATACGGGAGGAGATGTAGATCACCAGTTGGATGGTTCGAAGTCGGTGAAACAGAATTATATGGGCCAGATTTGATTCACCAAGCTATTGAGAAGGTGAAAGTGATACAGGAGCGATTGAGGATGGCACAAAGCAGGCAAAAATCTTATTCTGATGTCCGACGTCGTGATCTAGAGTTTGAGGTTGGTGATTGGGTTTTCCTGAGGATCTCACCAATGAAGGGTATTATGCATTTTGGGAAGAAAGGTAAGCTGAGTCCAAGGTATATCGGGCCGTATAAAATTCTTCGACGGATTGGACAGGTTGCTTATGAGTTAGAATTGCCATCCGAATTGGAATTTGTCCACCCGGTATTCCATGTATCTATGTTGAGAAAATGTATTGGAGACCCTTCTCGAGTCATCCCTATCAAAGATGTACAAGTTACAGAGGACCTATCATATGAAGAAGTGCCAGTGGCGATATTAGATCGGCAAGTCCGCAAGCTGAGAACAAAAGATGTAGCTTCCGTCAAAGTATTGTGGAGGAACAAAAATATGGAAGAAATGACATGGGAAGCAGAAGAGGAGATGAAGTCTAAATACCCTTACTTATTCCAGAATGAAGATAACAAGGATGTTGGTGGAAGACAGGATACATTGGAAGAAGAAACGGCTCTATGAGGTAAGCAATAATTTGAGAATACTCCTCCTTAATACAAAATGGTGATATGTAGATAATGTAAATACGCATAATGCTTTGTGTAGCCTTGTGAAGCCATATGTTGGGCTTAATTACTTGCAAGTTTTTCTAGTGACCATTTTATAGGGGAAAATTGATCGGAAATTTCCATTGGAATCCACGATGATTTAAACTCCCCATAAACCCTTACATTCGAGGACGAATGTTCCTAAGGGGGGAGGGTGTTACAACCCATATCCACATGTGTTAGTTCATGCCATATATTAGTTAACATAAATCCAAGAAGTAATTATCTTTGAGATGATAAGAAGTCAATCCTATTGGTCTTAAGTGATACAAGAGTGTATAAGGGTGATTAACCAGTATTAGAAGTTAAACGAATCAAGGATGTTGTAACTCGTATTTTCAGGTAATCTAGCGGTGCTTGATACACTCAAGAGGTCATTTATTAAGGTATTTTAATCATATAATATCCGTATCATAAGTCTTGAATTCAAACGAGTTATGAAACAAAAGTCGACAAAAGTTGTCGCAACTTAGGTTCATAATTTTACTTAAACATTAGGTCAAATGTTTCTAATATTTTCTCATAATTTACATGGAGTTACGGGGTGATATACCAACCAAATTAAAGATCTATGAGTCTAGTTTCCAACGCATTAAACCGTTCATCGATATGATCTCGGAGTAGAGCGATATTCGCATTTTCGTGAGACTGAGCCAAGCACCTCTCTATGGGACCCAGTAAGTCGGTTTAAGATATTTGGACCTATATAGGATGCCTCCAACCCGTTTTAAGTCATTTATTTTCACTATTTTCAGACCATATAACCCTAGGAACATCCTCTCAAGGTTCTCTCAAGATTCAAGACCCAAAAAAAGGGCAAACAACACAAATCAAGTGTCGGGAATTCCGTGGCGCTAGTAAGTCTCTTGTTCTTCTTGTTGTTGCTCATTTTTGTGTCGTTTCAGCTCGTGTGGGAGGTTTTTTTAAAGGGTTTATGTTCTGTAAATACTCCCTCATGTTCTTAATATCAATCCTAGGTGATTTCAAGCCTTCTAAAGTGATTCTAGTGCCGAAAAACACTAATTGATCGCTAGTTTTGCTTTTTTGTTGTTGTGGCAGCATTGGAGGGATATTTCATGGAAATTTAAGGTCAAATTGGAGTTGTTATTTCTGTATAAAGGTAAGGAACCTCTTACTCTATATGTATTTAAGATTATCCAAGTTGCGGCTAAGCCATTGAAGCTAGAACTTGTGAGATATATATCGAAAGGCTTGGTAGTAATGTTATTGTTTTGTGGACTGTTTTGCGTTGTTGTTGGGCTGCGTATTTTACTACTATCTTGTGGAGTTTTGGAGGAGGAAGGGTGTGGAGAAACACCATATATATGTAGGGTTATGGGCTGATAGTTATTCGTAACATTTCCAGGTTGTTTGACACGACTACGGTGGTCGTCGTATGTATGGAGTGATTAGGCTATGTGTGGACTATTTTGGGAGGCTCAATATGTTTATTATTGATGTTGTTTGGGCTGTTTGGTGACTGTTTTGAATGGTGTGAGGTCATATATATAGGGGAGGTGCTGTCCGTTTCATCGTAAAATAGGTTGTGGTCGATACATAATAGTTATGACGCTTAAATGATAACGATAGTATCGTTTCTCTTATTGTAGACTAAGGAGTTTTGACAATTGCATAGCTTGAGATTGGGGCATTATATACAAGGTATGTGAGGCTATCCCTTTCCTTCTTTTGCACGACTCCGATTGTACATAATGTAATGAACGAGCTTCCAAGATACTCTACTCTTAGAAGCTAGCAGTACTTACATTGTTTTCCCTCTTATGGAACGATTGATGTTAATGTTGCTTCTCTTATTCTTATGTTATCAATGTTGTTGGTACTTCCTGATTCTTATAAGGTTCATAGTGAAGAGTTAGTCCTAATAACGTGTACAGAGGATACCGACCTTACGTCACTCCGAAAGGTTTAGAATGTGATTCCATGAGTCGAGCATGCATTATATATATGTATCTATTTTACTCTACCGAGCCACGCTATAGTTGGCCGGGTACGGCACCTATTGTGCAACCACTGATCAGTTGGGTTTTACCGAGCTCCACGTGGCCGGGTACGATTCTACCGAGCCTATTATGGCCGGGTACGATATGATGATGATGATGCCCACAGAGGCGAATGCTTTAAAGGTTTATGTATTTATACATATGTATCATGCATTTCATGTAAGTAGCCCTCAGAGGTACTAAGATGTTACAGGTTGTATATTCTCTATCCTTGCTTACATTACTGATCGTATTTATGGTTCCTTGCCTTACATACTCAGTACTTTATTCGTACTGACGTCCTTTTATTTGTGGACGCTGCATGTCGTGCTGCAGGTCCTGATAGACAGGCAGGTGCAGCTCCCCCACCACAGTAGACTGTCCAGTTCAGCGGTGATTGGCGAGATCCCTTCTCCGGACTTGCCTTGGTCTTGGTATGCAATTTTTGTTATAGACATTATGGGTATGTCGGGGCCCTGTTCCGGCTATGTTGCAACACTTATGTTCTTTTAGAGGCTCATAGATAGGTGTCGGCTCATGTATAGTTTGGTATGCCTTGTCGGCTAGTTTTTGTTGTATAGTCTTTCATAGTAGCGTGGTAGCTCATACCTTATACGTAGTTTCTTGATTGTCTGGTCATCCCCTGCTATGTATGTTCATGCCGTCATATTTTATTGCTGGTTGTCCATGATCTAGGTCTACCATTTATATTGATCTCGTCAGCCTTAAAAGATAATAATGAAGGTTAGATGAAATGTACGTTGGTGCTCGGCAAGTGTGGTCGGGTGCTAGTCATGGCCCTTCAGTTTGGGTCGTGACAATAAGGCTACCTTTCTGCCTTCCAAGACTAAGCATTGTCTCCATCTGCATTTCTCTGTATTGCATAAAGCTACCTTTATGTTTTCCGAGACTAAGCATTGTCTCCATCTGCATTGCATAAGGCTACCTCTCTGCCTTCCGAGACTAAGCTCTGTCCCCATCTTGCATGGCTGAAATATCACCACTTTATCACTCTTGCATCAGCTGAAATATCGCAGCTTTTATTTACGTCTTGCATCGGCTGAAATATCACCACCTTCTACATTTCATGGGCTGAAAGATCACCAAATTGTCCAAAGGCATCATCGTTCGGAGGCACCATTTGCATAGCCCGAGAACGCCATGCCATGGCCTGAGGACACCATTTTATCTCTTGCATATCATTATTCAAAGGCATCATAGTTCGGAGGCATCATTCTCATAGCCCGAGAACATCATTCCATAGCCTACGAATCCTTTATCATACGCTTCATGTCCTAGGACGTCATCCTAACCGTCCAAGGACAGCATTCATGGTCCAATGGGAACTTGCATCATGTTTAAATTTATGCACAATATATGCTCATTTGCAGGTAAACCGGCTAGTAGTGGCCATCTCAGCAGGGGCGATCTCATTCCAGTTCCCGCAGCTTATCAGACTCCGACCATCCTTCTCAACCCGAACATCGTGTCCGCTTTTCGAAATCTCCATCGGTATATTCCGCCAATGGATCCTGAACTACATATGGCCTGATTCCTGTAAGACCAGGGATATATAGGCAGCTCAGGAACCAGATCTCGGTCAAAATTCTTCAAATCATTTCATTCGGTCAAAATTGGCCATCATATCTTTACCCGACAACTCTTTCATCTTTCCCGGGTAAAGAGGGGCAGCTGTTGATATCCAATTTTTTCCTATGTATTTTTATATACACAATACTTTCAAAATAACATATATATTCATACATAAGCATACCCGAGTGTTTTAGTATTTTTTCAATCTTTTGAAGATTTTTTAAATAAATTTACTATCCATTTTAGCAGTAAAAAATCCATAATATTCCCAAAATCATCAATTTTGGTAAATAATTTACTTTATTCCCATATTTATACCAAAATATAGTTAAGATAATTTTTGTATATTTTTACAAATTTATTTTGTATTTAAAAGACTAAATTGCATATAATTGCAATTATAGCCTATTTTAAGATTGATTGCAAAATTAGTTCCAGTATTTTAAATTGATATTTATATATTATTTTTTGTCCCAATACTTTTAATTTGCTTTTAAAATCATTTTTACTATTTTTTATAAATAAAAAGGAAAAAACTGGCTATTTAACATTTAGTCCTATTTCATTTCAATCACAGCCCCATTTCATTTCAATTTTAGCCCTTAAATTGACCCAATCCTAACCCCAACCGGACCGTCCTAGTTTCAATTTTGATCCAACCCACGACCCAATTACAAACGACCCAACTCGTTCCCCACCTACCACTTAAATCTGGATCGTTGATCACTCAAGATCAACGGCCAAAACTAGCCCTTTCCTATTTAACTCCTAAACGACTACCCTAATCTCCTTCATTCTCACCTGACCCGCCGCCTGGAAACCCTTCATCTCTCAAAACACTCTTGAGCTCCCTGAAACCCTAGCCATCTCCCACCTTATTCTACCATGTTTCCACCGGAATCCGTGGCTTCTCAGACCATGGATGGGTGGTAATCACCCCCATCCACCATCAAACCATGGTTGTTCGAAGCTTCAAGGCCTAACCTCGATGGTTCTCCTTCAGATCCTCTCAGATCTACAGTTCAATGGCTTCTCCGGCCATGCTCCGGCCTATTAAAGCACTAGAAACCTTTTCTAACTCAGCCGACTCTAGATCGGACCTTCTTCCAGGCCTTTCTCATTTCTAGGGTTTCTTCATAATCCTAAGCTATTCGAGGTTTTCTCTGTATGTTTTCTTAGATCTATGATATATTTGTGTTCTACTAGATGTTTAAAGTATTTTCCCCAATCTTTCTTTCAAAAATTGCTTCTCTTCGATTTAAGGTTTCTGAAAGGTTTTCTAAACATCTTTTTGATTCTTCCTTTTCTTTTCTTTATGTGTGTTTGTCTATATTATGCTCGTGTGTTTTCTTTTCTACCACGCATGTGTTGTTCTTCTATTTTCTTTCTACTATACATGACTCTTCTGTACCTTTGTATTCTACTGTGCCTCTAGATTAGGCTCGCATGTTAATGTTTGTTATGTTTTCCTACATGTTCTTTGCTATACTTTCCAATATTCTTCTATTGTATGTGTTTCTTGCTGAGTTCTTTAACTTTGTTTGTTTTACTGGGTTCTTGTTGGAGTTCTAAGGATGTCTCACTACTATTTCTTACGCTTATATCACCCTTTTTCTCTTCTGAACTTGCTTAAGTTCCGACTTTTCTTGAACATGTTCTTTATGCTCCTCAAATCAACTTTTTACTTTGTTGCTTCAAACCTACTATCACATATGTTGGTTTCTCATGAGTCTCTGAAAGAGACCTTTAAGCCTGTTATCTGTTTTCTCGTCTCTGCTTCTTATTAAAGTTGAAAACCCTAGGCTTTGGGTTTTGGCAAGTTTTATTTTGGACTAGGGATACTTTGGAACCCTGGACTCTCAGACTCATTATGAGTCTACAAACAGAACTTGTATCCCTTTTTGACTCTGAACTCTTTCTATGATAGTCTTTTCTAATCAACATGACAACTCCTTTTTTCTTGATATTTGTGTGCTTTATATATGAGAAATTCTTCTTTCAAAAAAGGGTTTTGCCAACTATCAATTGATTATGAATTCCTTTTAATAGGGTTTGATTGATTGTTATTGATTTTCTCTAATTAAACCTTTCTTCACCTTTTCTGGTTGGATTCATTCATACCAAAACTCAATTTCTGATTTTTATTGGCTGATGATTGATTGCCTTTCCTTATTTGCACAAACCGTGTTGCTATCAAACTCCTTCCTTAAATAGTTTCTATGTATTTTCCCTTCTCGTATTACTTTGGAAAAGATTTTAATCAATTTCTTTCCTTAATTGTCTTCTACCCGTTTGAAATCAGAATCCCTTAACTGAAGGGAGATTCTGTGTGATTGATTGCAAACTATTCCCTTACCTTTTCTTACTTATTTTCTGCACTATAAAAGGGGCACGACCCTTCTACACTTAGACACCTTGAGCCTTCAGTTCAACACTTCGAATTCAATACTTTACACACACACCTGTCAATTACGATACTCTTTCAATACTCTACTCTCTTCTGAGATCTTTTGTATTGTTTGCTTGCAATTTGGTTTACAAGACTTCAGCTTCACTTATTTGTTTCCCTGAAACTGGTATGCGTTAATTTCGATTTCAGCACCATCCCTATGTGTTTATTTTACAGTTGCTACACTCCTGTCTACTTTGATGTTCATGTTCTATATTGAATATGCTACTCTCTCTTTGCATCTGCTGTTTGTTATGGACTCCCAATACCCCCACTCCCTTCTATGTGTTTGAGTTAAGGTTCATGGCCTGACAGCATCCAAATTGCTGCTTAGGTCTGAACCTGATCCTCAATGGATCCCAACTCTCAAAATGTGGCTAATAGGCTAGTCAGGGGTGTTCCAGCACTCCTGATTGTTGAGCATGACTACCAACCTGCCATGGCTCTCCCTGATCCCCCCTTGTGCACTTACACTTACTCTTAGATTAAAAGTTTTGCCCCACTCCCCCTCTTATGAGCCTTGCTTTGGGACCTTGAGTTCCCTCTGAACTTGGACATCTGAGGGCTGGCATTTCCACACTGCACTATGCTTTTAATTCTACAATGTTTTTGGGGCGTAAGCATTGCCCGGAGCCCTTTGAGACGTTTGGGAACTTTGATACATCCCAAATATGAGAAAGGCTTTGGAAACCTGATCCTGGAAGTTGGTTCACCTCATATTGTTAGACCTTGAGTCTGAATTAGGCTCCTTGGTTGTAGCTTAATTTCTAATGTAATTTTACTTTTCTTAATTTATTCCGGTATATAATATGTTGTAATAACTTATGGGGTTCTAGTGAAAAGGGGAGGGTCACTTATGTATGTAAAGGGTAGACAGCATGCCCATAGGCGTTACTATTTACAAGCTCTACACTTACGCATATCATGTAGAAATCCTGCCTATAAGTTCTCTGCACTCATGCATGTCATATAGAAATCCTGCCTATAGTTTCTGCACTTATGCACATCATGTAGAAATCCTGCCTATAAGTTTCTGCACTTCTGCATATAGAAATCATGACTATATGTGTCCTGCATGTCTGCATTTTTATCTATCATTAGGCAAATGGTCATAGGTTAAACCGATAATCAATTCCTTCTATATACCATGTCTATTGGACTCCCTGCACTTTCATAATCGTCTTAAAATCAACAACGCTTAGAAATCATGCCTATAGGAGCAACCCTTTGAATCTGATTCGCTTATTTCATCTACGAGTTTAAATTAAGTTGCAATGTTGTCTAATATCTGCAGATCTTATGTTTTTATATAATCAGTAAGCCTTCTTTAAAATCGGAGTAAGCATTGTTAGATAACATGCCTATAAGTTTCACATAGGCAAGCCAGTAGATAAGTAATTAACTGCATCAGTCTTTGATAAATTACAACCTGGGAAGGCTAATTCGAACTCTTCATCTGAGAAATATGTGATGAATCAGCCTATCCTACGCTTTAATTTAATTCAGACCATAACCAGTACTTGTAAGTCATGCTAGCCAATTTGTTTCTTTAAAGAAGAGGCCTGTTGGAGCCCTTTAAATGTTATGTGTTCTCCCATACCTGCCTTATATGTTTTGATTGTCGCCCTACAATTTTATCCTTTAAAACTCTGGAAAGCCAAATCTCCCTTCCTTTTAAGACTAGTAGTCTCAAATGCCTCCGGGACTGATAGGATTGGGGCGGGTACCAGCATGCAATAAGTAACAATACTATTCCGCGCTTAATACCTTAACGGGGTGGGAAAGGGTAGATATGGATATGATAACCGGTGCACTAATACCACATGTAACCTCTCTTTTGAGGAGTGATTACCGGGTATTACATTGATGTGATCCATATTGTTTGTAAACCTAGGACCCCCTTTCTTTTAACTTGTTTTATTGTCCGAACTATTTCCTTAAAATTTTTGCTTTTCTTTATTCTCTTCAAACTTTCAATTTGCTTGCAATAATATGTGAACCCCTTCTTACCTGAGCCCTTAATTGTTTATTTGATTATGTGAAGTCACAATTATAACATGGTCGGGAACCACACTAGTGGATCTTGAGGGGTGCCTAACACCTTCCGCTCAAGATAATTTCTAACCCTTACCCAAACTCTAGTTTTTCAAACTCAAGCCCTTCTTAATGTCCTAATGCACTTAATCATTAGGTGGCGACTCTTCAAGTTCCAAAACCCAATTCCCAAAAGGGAACGAGTTGTCCTCCCAAATGTCACAAGCCCGATTTCGCGAGAAAAAGCGGCGCGACAATTACTGTGTCATTTCTATGTTGATAGTTTATTATCAAATCCTGTTCAATTTATTTGACCAGTAGGTGTCTGGACTGGTCTTCGTCACTACCCCACCGAGGTTAGTCTTGATACATACTAGGCACCGCCGTGATGTGTTCATACTACACTTCTGTACATTTTTCTGTACAAATCCAGGTATTTGATCGGTAGTAGTTGTGCGGGTCGTTGTGGTGGAGACTCAAGGTAAACCTGCTATAGCGTTCGCGGGCCTCGGAGTCATATTCATTTGTACTTATTTCCATTTGTTCCTTTTTGTTTTGGAGCAGTGATGTATTTATTTTGTATAACTACCCTTAGAAAGGCTTGTGACTTGTACCACCGGTTTTGGGAATTGTAAATTGTTAAGAGTTATTGAATTTAAAATTGGCAAATATCAATGTTATTTCAGTTAATGTTAGGCTTACCTAGTTTAGAGACTAGATGCCATCACGACTCGTTCGGAGGGATTTTTGGGTCGTGACACCTAGTAAATAAATAAATACTTAACATATTTCTTTTTTATAAATAAATAGGTAATTTTATTTTACAATATAGGTAGACAAATAAAATAATATTTTTAAACTTTTTCATATAAAAACATTTCTCAACATATGTTTCTTTTAAAAAGTTAAAGTTTGGACAAGTTTTGAAGGCATTTTTGTGAACAAACAATTCTTTTAGAAACTGTGTAATGCTTTAATACATCAAACCAAACAATGGATAAGAAATATGTCAGCATAACTAATAGCAGCATAACTAATGCAAGCATAACTAATAACAGCATTACTAATACACCCTATTCAGCATTATTCTTATGCACGCTACCAAACGATCCCTAAAAGTATCAAGTTAAGAGAAGTACAAATTTTCAAGTGAATATCAATATTTTAGGTTGGGAAATCTTTAGTACAAATATACCACTGTGTTATTAGTACGGAGTCCGATCACGGTCCAACCGGCTAAGATGTCTCACTTAAAGACATCCAATCATAACACCGACATGTGCGCAACATGGCATCTGATCTCAACCCGATCGTCTAAGCCATCTCACCATAATGTCGTGTGGGTCGACATCACTTTCCGCTAGCAATCATCTCATCCCATTTAGGGGAATAATCTCAAGACATCAATCTTATCCCATTCAAGGGGAATAATCTCATCACATCCATATGGGGATTTTAGCCCTCAATCACTAATACATCGACACGTGTAGTTTCGGGGTTAGGTTATTTCAACCTACCCTTCCTTGGTGGCTAAACGATACTCCCAAAACATTTATTATAAAAAGGATTTATAGCTCATTTCATAGTCTTTCACTCGTCTTTTCATTGCATTGACACTAGTGGCCACAAGTGTAATTTTGTTCTTGGCACCTCAGTCCTTTCACTTTCAGACATCATCATGGATTATCAACAACCATGCATTTCTAATCAATACTTTAAGTATACATATGAGCAATAAGAGTCTTAAGCGCATTGAGTTTTCTTCCACAATTTGGCATAATAAGTTGCAATTGAAACATGATTGAAATCATAATATTCTGACACATTGGTCACATTTGAATACATTCCCGAAGGAGAACATAATATGATAGAGTATTTGGCACAGATTTATAGTATATATCTTTCAACACAAGCTTATTTGAAATAGTCAAGTTTATAAGGAATATCTCGGAACATAAGAAATAAGAGCTTGGCCCTTCATACTTGAAACTTACGAGAACACCGAGAGATTTGATTCTAGGAGAAGAGTTTAACCAACATACCTCTCTTTGAGCTTTTCTTAAATTACTACTCCCTCTGTTCCAGTTTATTAGAACCTAATCCTTTTTGGTCCATTCAAAAAGAATGACTCTTTCTAAATTTGGTAACAATTTAGCTTAAACTTACATTTCTGCCTTTAATGAGAAGCTTTTATAGCCACATAAATACTCTGGGCCCCTTTTTGATTTGTTTAGGACCACAAATTTCAAAAGTCTTCATTTTTCTTAAACTCCGTGCCCAGTCAAACAGGTTCACATAAATTAGAATGGACGGAGTACAAGGTTCCGAAAATTCTAGCAACTTCAATCTATTTAGAAGCATAACAAAATTGAATCATAATTAGGAAGATATTCGTGGGTTCAGCTCATTTAAGCATCTCATCAAACAGTAAGTGGGCATGTTCGACAATTCTCAAACACATTAGCCTACCTCATCACCACGAAACTTCGGGTTCTAGGTAAGATTTTACGGGGCCTTACAGAATCGGGGCTAAAATACTCAAAATTACTTGCCAGGTTGTTACAGTTTTTGGGTTATTTTTCACTCAAAATAGACACAGAAGGGAGCCGTAGTGATTTCTGTTGATTCGAAAACAAATTCTTCTACATTTTTTGGGTTTCGAGATGGATATATCTTGGATTTCTTGATGTTTGTTGTTGTTTCCTTCAATTCGTAGCCGAGCTCCAACCTGTAGCCGTTTTAGCCTTTATTTCGCTATTTTAGGATCTTATTATTGCAGTCAAGGTATCAACCCTGATCATGTAACTTTCATGTTGAATCAATGAAAACATGCTTATTACGGAATGATAGTGTGTAAAAATGTGAAATCATGTTCTTCTTTGTCAAGTTTAGCAACATGTGTTATTAATTTTTCTATATCGTGATCTGATTGAATATGAACTTCGACTCAGATGTATTTGTAATGTCTTGTATTTGTTAAGTGATTTGTTGTAGTAATTAATGATGAGGAAGGGCTATTGTTGCTATGAATATGGCTGTAGTTCATAGATCTGGCCACTAATTGGTCAGATCTGTAAACTTCAAAGCCAAAATGGAATATTAGAAGTGCTTAGAGCCATTGTAGGTCGTCTCGCTTAAGTAGAAGTATAAATGTTCCTGTTTGGACTGTAATATTATTTTGGATGAGAATGTATTTTTATCAAGTAGTATAGTTGAAGTGGCCATTGTTGTAAACACTGAAATTTGGTTATCTTAGAGTTTGAATGCAAGCCTTGATACTTTGATGATTATTGTAGTTAATTTCTTTTCCAAGCACGTAAAATGTGGAATCAGATATGATTTATAAATTTCGTAATAGAACAGTGGCTAATTCTATGATCAATGGTTACAAGTCGTAATTGGGTTGCTGGCCTCACTCTAACGGGCAGTGCTTTTAGTTTGGGTGTTTAAATGGACATTAAGACTATTGCTATTGGTGTCAGCGTAAAAATTGCACGGGGCGACCAAATCGTCGCCCCCATTAACCTATACCTATTTTTTTAAAAGTTTATTTGTACCCAGTTTTTAAAAACCTTCAGCCCCTTTCTCCTTCTCCTCCTCCTTCGTTTCTTTTTCTTCTTCTATTAACAACTGAAAGGCACTATGATTAATTCTCTAATACTACCACCATTTTCATTTTGTTTTTAACATTGTTCTAAAACACAAGAATACAAAAATTCCTAATGCAGCCTAATGTGGGTTTTGTTGAGTGGCCACAATGCAATGGCATCAAGATTTAAAAGAATCTTCACTTTTAGTTAAAAGATCCACCACCATGTTCAGCTTCATTATTCGAAATAATTTTTCTATTTTAACAAAAATACGTGATTTTTTTCCATACGAAGTTCCGAAGAATCTCTTTCGTAAGTTCCTCTAGCTTTATTTCCTGCGAAGGAGGCAAGCAACAACCTTTCAAAGAGTTGATTAATGAGATTGATAGTTCCTATAAAATTGACTGCATTTGAACGATCAAGGGAAGATGTATACTTTCTTTCCAACAACTTAAGCTTCGCCATTTATATTTCACTCTTCCTGTAAAATGTTACTTCAGCTTATATAATACTGAAATTTTTTACAAATGAACTAAATAACTTCAGCATCTTCTGCTGAAGTTTTTGAAAAAGCTTATCCAGGACAAAAAAACTTCAGCTTATTTAGTGCTGAAGTTTTTACAAATGAACCAAATAACTTCAGCATCTTCTGCTGAAGTTTTTGAAAAAGCTTTTATGACAAAACTAATGAATTCAGGACAAAAAAATTTCATCTATTTTAGTGCTTAAGTTTTTACAAATGAACTAAATAACTTCAGCATCTTATCCAGGACAAAAAAAATTCAACACTGCCCTTGCTACTTCAGGCCTGTATACTAGAATGCTGAAGTTTTGCGTGATTGCCCTTGCTACTTCAGCCCTGTATGCTGAAGTTACGTGAAAAAGTGGGTACGCTTGCAATTTTTTTTTGCAAAACGGGCACAAGTTAAAACGTGACCCAAAAGCGGGTATAGATGCAAATCCCCCGTGACCAACAATATATGTTCAATTGGGTCGTGACACTTACGCGTGAGCCGTGATAATATGAAATTATACTGGAAATGGCGTGGAGTAGCCACTTTTTAAAGTGGTATTTACTTTTTATCAAACATTTTTAATACTGAGCTAAAGTAGCCACTACTCTATTAAAACAAATATGAGAAGATGAAGTTACCCTTTCTTCTATCTCTTTTCCTTCCCAAACCCTCTATCAAAATTTCAAAACCCTTTTTCCTGATCAAAATTTCCTAAAGATGTTACTTCTCTTCCCCATGCAGTAAGATCTTCCCCAACTACATCTCACTTCCTAAACCCAAAGGCAGACCACTTCCTCAGCGTTGCAGACCACTTCTCCAACTTTATTTATTTTTCTTTTTCTTTTGCTTGGTTAGGTTCTGTAGTCTTTTATTTTTTTAGTTGTTTCTTTTTGTTATTAGCTTTCTGTTGTTTAATTTGACATCAATCTTATATGTAAGTTGAAGTTATTATTATTATTTTTTTGTGAAAAGATACAAATAACGTTTGGTTTTCTGCTACGTTATAGATCCTGAATTTATAGTTACAAGTTCAAAAGTTAACGACACTTGGTCCTGAACTTCGAATTTCAAATTCAAAAGTTAAGGACACTTGGTCCTGAACTTAGAATTACAAGTTCAAAAGTTAAAGACACTTGGTCCAGAACTTAGACTAACAAGCCAAAAGTTAAGGACAATAGGTCATGAAGTCCTGAACTTAGACTAGCAAGCTCAAAAGTTAAGGACAATAGGTCCTGAACTTAGGCTAAGAAGCCCAAAAGTTAAGGACAATATGTCATGAACTTACAGTTACAAGTTCAAAAGTAAAGGACAATAGGTCCTGAAGTCCTGAACTTAGACTAACAAGCTCAAAAGTTAAGGATAATAGGCCTTGAACTTAGGCTAAGAAGCCCAAAAGTTAAGGACACTTGGTCCTGAACTTACAGTTACAAGTTCAAAAGTTAAGGACATGTAGTCCTGAAGTCCTGAACTTAGAGTTCCAAGTTCAAAAGTTAATGACATGAGCAGAAGGGTATTTTCATCCGGGTAGTTAAAGTTTATTAAAGCAGTGGCTAAAGACTAAAGACATTTTAAACAGTAATTTAAAAGTAAATACATGTGTTATTAGTGGCTAACCGTGCACTTCCCTCGAAATTATATGAGCTTGGGCTGTCCGCCCAAGACCATTGGTTCACTTCCCTTAATCCACAAATCTCATTAGCCCAATGTTGTGATTTTGTTATTGAACGATAATGGTCAGTTCCAACATAAACAACCTACTAATTTTCGTTAATGCTCAAGTGACATATTTACATAAAGTTGAGTAAATTTCTAATACTTAAACCTATGATTCTAATGAACTCGGACCTTTAGTGAATTATCCTATGATTACACATGCAAAAAAATGAAACTTCGTAATTAACTCTTAACTCTATCTCTATATTTTCTCCATAACAAATTAATCCATAGTTCACGACCTTACATCAATCTCAATAGTTTTAAGAGAATAATATATTCAAATTATTGGTATACATTTAGACACTCTCTTAAACAAATCATCGCGGTTATGTATACGTCCGCATGATATAAGTACGTTTTCAAAAATTAAAACCAAAGTATGTGTTTGTGCAATTTTGAGCAAAACAATCTTAATAATAATAAAGTGTTCTTAATTATATACATGTATGCGTGACATGGTTTTGACACGCCAAACAAAACGAATATATACACTAGTTTATTTCTAGACAATTCCATCATTATAATAACCAAGTAATTTAAAAGCGGTAAAATGTAAAACACACACATAGTTTAAAAACATGTAATAATCCGATAAGTCGGGTATGATTTGAAAAACGACCATGCTTGAACCACAGAACTCAGGAGTGCCTCACATCTTCTCCCGGGTCAACATAATTCCTTATCCGCTCTTCTGTGTTTCGCAGACTTAAACAGAGTCAATTTTCCTTGAATTGGGAATTAAATTAAAATGGTGACTTGGAATACCGCAACTAAATAATTTCAAGTGGCGACTCTTTAAAATTATATAAAATCAATCTCTTTTCAAATCATATCACTTTAATTGAAAAATCTCTCTTCTTTAATCCCCAAGAAAACTGAGGTGTGACAGCGTGCAACCCGATCCTCCCCTACACACACATAGAGGGAGGGGAGTGGAGGGGTGATCGGATTACCCGACCCAACAATATTATATATATATATATATATATATATATATATATATTTGTGTGTATGTGTGTGTGTGTGTGTGCGCGCGTGTGTGTATAATACTATTGTGGCGTGCAATCTGATCCACATATATATAATACTACCAACTATAGCATGTCTCACAATGTAACATAAAAAGGAAACTAAACGCGTAAATCCTCTAAGACAGTCCAACATAACAAATAAAAGTGAAATATAAAGCAAGTAAAGGAAAATAAGCACAATAATAGCATCATACAAGTAATAGCCTCTATCTAATAAAATGTATAGCATAGAACAAGTAAATGCGGAGAATAAATAAAGGCATGGATATGTGAACGCATGTAGCCAATAGAGGTTGTACAAGTGAAGACATATATTTAATAGGTAAAGAGATGTAGCACTTAAGGCATATAACAAGTAATAACATGGAATCAATAAAGGCATTATATAATTAAATACATGCAATTAAGTAGTTCACCCTGCATGCTTAAACCCATGACAATGTATATACGCTCGTCACCTTACATATATGTTGTCTCCACACATAAATCACATAGCAAATAGACAAAGCAAGTACTAATTCCCTCAAGTAAAGGTTAACCACGACACTTACCTCTTTCCGAAAACAAATCAGCAATCCAACACGGCTTTCCCTTTGGAATAAACCTATAAAAAATTAGATCTAGTCAAATATTGTTCAAACACTCATGATTATGGATAGAACAGAGATGATTGACATTGTATTCTATCTCCTTGATTGAAGAGCATGCCTCAATTGCAGTTTTCCTGTGGTTCTATTGACATACCCGATTAAAGATATCATGTTTATTTCATGCTCTATTCATTCTTTGTATGTTTATTGAGTTATAAATAGGCGTGGGAGTCGAACCTTCACTACTACTTCCTCGAGGCTAGACTTGGTATTTACTGTGAACCATGATTTTGTACTCATATTATACTTCTACACATTGTTGTGTAGGTTCTAAGACTTGTATTTGCGGTACCCATTGAGCTGAGTAGGAGTGTCATTAGATGCTTCATGGTGAGATGCTTTGCATGACCCTATTCTCAAAACAGAGAGTCCTCTTTTTGTCACGATCCAAAATCCAACTAGTTGTGATGACGCCTAACCGAACCCGCTAGGTAAGCCAACTAACAGTCAAAATAATCTAAATAAGATTAATAAGAAATCAAAGAAGAATTATCTGAACTGTTATACAATAACTCAAAGACTGGTAGTTCAAATCATGAGCTTCTAGGACATAGAATTTACAAAGTTGATACGAAATAAATACATCATCCGTTCGAAATATACATAAACAGATTGTTAAAGCTAAAGCTACCAAGGACAAGTGGAAGCTCTATCCAAAAAACAGGCATATCTTCAATGCCAGTTCCCGCCATACACAACAACATCAGTTCTGAGATCTACACATAAGGTGCAGAAGTGTAGTAAGAGTACAACCGATCTCATGTACTCAATAAGTAACAAACCTGACCTCAGGTTAAAAGCAGTGATGATCTTGGAAGATAGTAAGAGTCCAACATCAAAAACCGATAAAAACTTATAATCATATAATGAGGACACTAACAGTAAATAACTTAAAAGATATAAGCTGAGCTCTTTCACAGATACGAGAATTTAGACATGCTTTAAAAGTGTAACAAATAAAGCTCAAATCTTTCACCAAAATCACTTAAACATGAGTTTATCAAAAGAACTGTATTTACCAATTCACAACACTCGATAAAAATTTCCGTTTACCAATTAGCATGAGGAAGTACATCTCTATGCCTACATGTCAGTATACATGTCAAGTCATCAATTATCATATACCGACTAGCATGCGGTATATACATCTTTATGCCTACATGTCAAATAAACATGCCAAATCATCAAATGTTATACTATCGTCTAGCATGAGTAAAATGCATCTCTATGCTTACATGTTGAATATTCATGTCAACTCAATTTCATCACAATGAAACCATCACGAATAAACACACTTAGGACACTTACGGTGCCTGGCACAAGGCCCAAACAAGCACACACATCAACACTTAGCACTGTATAGGTGCCTGACATAAATACCCTCATCAACGCACGTATATAAAATATTGTGTCTGCGCCCACTATTGGCATGTGAGACTCTAGAGGGGCGGTTCCTGCCCAAGCGCTAGTCATAATCACTTAGCCCAAATAGTGGGTCTTGGTGCATGCATCGCCCCAAATCAATAACACTTAGCCCAATAGGAGCTTGGTGTATGTGTCACCTCAAAATCAATACCAAATTGGCTCTATGGCCCAAACTTAGTCATTAGCCATTCAAGTCATAGATGAACACATTTCACAATACTCAGTTCAATAGTGTTACACATAGGAGACGTCAATAACATGTGAGGAATCAATTAAGAAAGTACTGAGATAGAGATATCATACATAAATATAGCATCATGACTGAGAGTATGTTCACAATTAACACAAATAGCTAACAAACAATAAGAATAGCCCTATCAAGTCCCAAACAAGTAGCACATATCCTAAACATGGTTTCTAACATGAATCACACCTCAAATGATCATACAGGTCTAGAAATCATAGATATCACAAGATGATAGCAAAACAATCCCATAATAGCCTAAAAGCCACTTCTAATCATGAACAATTCGGTGCATGCACACACATCCTCCACCTAGCACATACGTCACCCCAATACCTCAAATATAACATATTACCTAGGGTTAAATACCCTCAAACCCAACTTTAGATATGTTACTTACCTCGAATAAGCAAAATCAAATACCTAGCATGCCAAACCATAGTCTAGAAATTTTATCCCGTGCGTATCAACCTCTAAACTGCTCGAAACTTGATAAAAGCAACTCAAAAATATCAAATAATGCCATAAGAGACAATCCCAAACGATAAAAACTGAATCATTAATCAATTACTCAAAGTTAACCAAAAGGTCAACACCGGGCACATACCTCGGAAGCCGATTAAACTCACAAATTCTGACAACCCATTCCAATACTATCACGAACCAAACCTCAACATGTCGCGATGTCGCTTATCACATAAGTAGGTAAGCCCACAATCACAAAATATCAATGCAAATTAAAATGAAAGCATGTTGTAATAAGTTTAACGGTGAAAAATCTCATAAATAACTAATAAGACAACTATGACTCAACTACAAAATCCCCCAAAATTCGGGTGTCACCGAGTACATGAGCTACTAAATATCAACACAGTCAAAAATATCTAATACAATTGTCTGGAAAGATAGAACAGTTCTAGATAAACTAAAAAGAAGGAGAGTCGAGGTGTGCGGGCACCATAACAGCTACCTTAATAGTCTCCTAGCAGGTAATGCTCCGAGTCTAACAACCACCAGGTCTAGATGTACCTGGATCTGCACACGAAGTGTAGAGTGTAGTAAGAGTACAACCGAACCAATGTACTTAATAAGTAACAGGACTAACTTAGGGCTGAAAGCAGTGACGAGCTCAGAAATGTACTGTCCAAATCCAAATAATAACAATACATATATAACAGGGAATAGTAATAACTCAGACAAATATCATAATCAGTTTGTACACTGTACATAAATATAGACATGCTTTCAAGTTCAAAGTTTAGGCTCAATACTAATAAAATATGCCAAGTATAGCTAGCATGAGGAATGTTACATCTCTATGTCGACATGTCAAATGTGCATGCCACCTGTATTGAAACACCATGATAAACTCATATACTCACACTCTCAGAGTATTCAACCTCACTTAGCACGCTTAATTGCTCAGCACTCTCAATCGTTCAACACTCTCAATCACTCAACACTCGCACTTCGCACTCGCACTCAACACTCAACGGTACCTATGCTACTGCTGGTATGTCAGACTCTGGAGGGGCGGATTCTGCTCAAGCGCTAATATAAGCCGGCATGGCATGTTGCGGCGTGCAACCTGATCCCCTGTGGTGTGCATCCCAATCCCATAAATATCATTCACAATCATTCCCTCAGCCTCAACTCAGTCATCTTATCTCCAATCTCTTGGGCTTACAAATCTCATGCTAACCAGCCCAAACAATGATACATGATGTAACAATAAATTATAACACAGACTGAGATATGATTTGCAAATGATGAATGTGACTGAGTACGCAATTACAATTTAAGCAAATAACTCAACACCAGAAATGACCTCAATAGGTCCCAAAAGAATAAGCATATAGCCTAACCATGATTTCTAACATGGTTCACGGCTTAATTACTCTAACACATAGAGGTTACGTGAATAACAACAGGATTTTATAACCACACAGTACCACAGAATCAACCGAGTCACAATTACCATGGTGCACGCCCACACGCCCATCACCTAGCATGTGCGTCACCTCAACATCAACCATATAACACGTAGTTCAAGGATTCATACCCTTAGTACGAAGTTTAAAAGAATTACTTACCCCAAACCACACAAATCACAACTCCAACAAGCCCTTGCCTCGTGAATCGGCCTCCAAATGACCCAAATCTAGCCACAAACAACTTAATACAATAAATACAAGCTATAAGAATCGATTCCATACGATAAAGATAAGTTCTTTAACCAAAGTCAAAAATTAATCCCCGAGCCCACATCTCAAAACCCAATAAAATTTAAAATCCGAATACCCATTCGATAACGAGTTCAACTATACCAAAATCATCCAATTCCGACCACAAATTGACACTCAAATCCCCAAATCTTACTCTTCAATACATGGTTCAAACCCCCCCTCCCCAAATTCTAACTTAGATTCACAACAAATAGGTGAAATAATCAATGGGTATTCGAAATACATGGACAAAAGTGATCAAAAATCACATACCTCTTGAAATCTAGCGAAAACACCTTCAAAAATTGCCTCAATCTAAGCTCCAAAGTCCAAAAATAAAGAAAATACTTTAACCCTCATCTTTATGTATTCTTCCCGGCCTCTTGCACATGCGATCTATTTCACCGCTTCTGCGGAAGCCACTTAAGCCCCCAACCTAGCGCACCTGCGGGATCACATCTACAGTCACTCCATCGCTTCAGCAATCCCCAGCCCCTTCAGTCAATATCTTCTTCTGCGAAACACCTTGCACAGGAGCGCGTCCGCTTCTGCAGATCCACCTCAAAATCACCATATGGAGATATTAGAACCATCAAAATTTCATTCTAGAGTCATTTACACACAAATCAACATCCGGTCAACTCTTTCAACATATGATTCCAATTTTGGGAATAAGTGTCCCAATACATTCTCAAACAACCGGAACCAAACCAACCACCCCGGTAAGTCATATAACAACAAATGAACACAAAATAAGCAATAAATGAGGGAATGAGACTACAATACTCAAAACGACTGACTGAGTCATTACAAATAAGAACCCAACCATACTAATTTCACTCAAATCCGATTCTGAATTGATGTTCAATTGTCAAATATTCAATTTATGAAATTTTAGAAAAAAACCCCAATTTCTCTTTTTAAATCATCAATAAAATTCCAAAATCAAAGATGTAATTACGGAATATGATCAAAATCGAGTAGAAAATACTTATCCTAATCCATATGGTGAAAATCACCTCCAAAATAGCTTAAATCCAAGCTCCATCGCTCAAAATATGATAAAATGACCAAGACCTTCGAAATAAAGTAGTTTATACACTGCTACAGGGGTAACCTTCACGATCACGAGAACTCATTTGCGATTGCGAAGCACAAAAGTCACAGCTCCAAAATTACTCTACGTGTTCGCGACACCTACCACGTGAACTGTGATGACCCGGCCGGTCGTCTTAAGATTTTACGCCCCGATACCCTTTTAACTGCTTTCCCCAAGTTTATTTCTGCTAATGTGATTTGCCGGAATGTTCGGTTTTGAGATTCGAGGAGTTTTGGGACACTTAGTACCTAAATGAGAGCTTAAGTATTAGAAAGCTGACCGTAGTCAGAGCAGTGCGAAGACGGCCTCGGAATGGAAATTCGATGTTTCCGTTAGCTCCGTTAGGTGATTTCGGGATTAGAAGCGTGATCGGAATGCGTTTTGGAGGTCCGTAGCTAATTAGGCTTGAAATGCCGAAGTTTTGAATTTTTGATGTTTCTGGTTCGATAGTGAGATTTTTATCCGAGGGTTGGAATGGAATTCCGAGAGTTGCAATAATTTCGTCATGCCATTTGGGATGTGTGTGCACAGGTCATTCGGACGTGGTTTGGTTAGGGTTTTGATCGAAAGCGTATTCTGAGGAAATTTGGAGTTCTTAGGCTTAAATCCTTGATTAATATGAGGTTTCGATGTCGTTTTAGGTGTTTTAAGGATTGGTACAAGCTGGAATAAGGTATTAGGTGACCTTGGTGTTTTTGGTTGATGTCCCGGGGGCCTCGGGATGATTTTGGATGATTGACGAAAAGATTTTGAAGTTTGAAACTTCAGAAAATTTATTGGTATCTATCATAAACGTACATGCGGTTTGGGTTCCGCAGGTGCGGAGCCGCAGAAGCGGTGTAGGAGCCACAGAAGCGGATGTTGGTGTTTTTTTCCAAATTTCGCAGATGCGAAAGGAGTACCGCAGATGCGGTTCCACATCTGCGAAAAGGGAATCGTAGATGCGGATCCTGGGCAACTAAATGAAAGTCGCAGATGGGATGTGGTTTCCGCAGAAGCGGGACCGCAGATGCGGTCTCAGGACCGCAAATGCGGAAGTCGCTGGGTAGAACATATAAATAGTAGCCTTTGCGAAAATTGGCTATTCTTCCACCATTTTTATCCGAGTTTGAAGCTTCTAAGAGGGGTTTTTGAGGAAATCAAAGGGAAATCATTTGGCGGTAACATTCTTGACTTTATAACTCGTTTTCATATGATTAAATACCTAATTAATGGTGAGAAATTTGGAAAAAATGGGTAATTAGGGCTTGAGTTTAAGAGACCTTTAGTTGAGGATTTAAGGGGTCATTTGGACTCCGATTTCAGTGTTCTTGTTATGTATAGACTTGTGAGAGTACAATGTTTCTGAAAATATAATTTTCACCCGATTCCGTGACGTTGGCTTGAGGGGTATCTTGGTCATTTTATATGATTTCGCATATTAGCTTAGAATTTAATCGTAGAATCAGTTACTTGAAGTGTTATTTATAATATGCACTTGAATTGAATAGATTTGGGCCATTTGGAGTCAACTACTCGTGGCAAAAGTGTGGTTTCAAGTTGATTTTGAGCCGGTTCGAGGTAAGTGGCTTGTCTAACCTTGTGTGGGGGATCTTCTCCTTAGGATTGGTATGTTTGGTAACCGAATTGCCTTGTGCGTGAGGTGACGAGCGCGTACTTGTGCAAATTGTCGGAAATACGGTTTTTTTCTTAAAGTAATTATTAGCATGTTTCCTATTCCGCTTTAGTATACTTGCAAAATTTAGCGTGTTGTTAGTTAAAATCATGTTTAGTTGACTTAAATTGCCTATTTGCTTAAATTGTCTTGATTGCACTACGTGAAGCATGTTAGGCTAGATTTACTTGTTTCCTTGATATGAAATTTCATTTCTGAATATCTTCTTGCTGTTGCTGCGTATTTACATTGGGACTACGGATGTGGGATTCCGGTAGCTCCCCCCTTGTCAGTTTACTTTGGGACTACGTATTTGATTCCCGGTAGATCCCCCTGCACATTTACTTTAGGGTTGCAGGTTAGATTCCCGATAGATCCCCCTACACAGTTCTATATAACTACGGGAATGCACCCGGTAAATTCCCCCAGTACTGGGTATTAATAATTGGGGACTACAAATCAAGATTTCTGGTAAATCCCCCGCGCATTGATAGTTGGAATACGGGATGGGATCCCAAGAGATCCTTCGGACATATATATGATGGACTATGGGACGGTATCTCGGGAGATCCACTAGATAGTTGTAATTGGGACTACAGGACAGTATCCTGGAAGGTGCCCTGGTTGTTATCTCTATGTTGAGCTGTATTTCTTTCCGTGGCATATTTGTCTCTGATCTAATTGTTGTTGTTCTATCAATTCTATGTTATTTCGTACTATTGCACTCATTTATACTATTCCGTTCTATACTGTTAACATTTATATTTTATTTAATCTCAGTAGGGCCATGACCTTCCTCGTCACTATCCAACCGAGGTTAGGCTTGACACTTACTGAGTACCGTTGTGGTGTACTAATGCCTCTTCTGCGCATGTTTTTCATGTGTAGATCCAGGTACCGCTGATCAGGCCTACTATTGTTGAGGGAGGCGACTGCGTAGAGACTCCGAGGTACATCTGCCGCGTCCGCAGACCAAGGAGTCCCTTTTCTATTCCTGCCTTTAGTACTTAGCCCTTTTGTACTTTTCTATTCTTTATTAGAAATTCCGGAGTTAGAGCTATGTAGTATTTCTTTATTATCTAGTGATTCATGGGTTTTCGGGTCTTGAATTTATGTTTGGTATTAAGAGTTAAACATGGTGTATGTCGAATGGCTCATTTAAACACTGTTACTGCTTTATTCTGTTTTAAATTATTTACTTCTGCAAATTTTGGTTTTTCTTCTGCAAATTTGGCTTACCTAGTCGTGGAGACTAGGTGTCGTCACGATGGTTCATGGAGGGCGAACCGGGGTCGTGACACGAACGCGGTGCACTACCCTGATAACCCATCACAAATGCAGCCTGGAACCTTGCGAATGAGAAGGAATATATCCTCTCCATCTCTCGCTCCCACCTCAACTCTACACGAACGTGGTAATACAATGCAACCGCGATGACCAACTTCACAAAGATATGCGAATATGACGAAAAAAAGATACCCAGATCCCATAATACTCTTCGGTATCACGGGCTTATCTTCGCGATCATGAAGAAGAACTGAAACAATAGAAACTAGCAGTACCAACAAGGCCAAAATGGTCTGAAACCCATCTGAAACTCACCCGAGCCCCTCGGGTCCCTGTCTGAACATACCGAAAAGTCCCAAAACATAACACGGACCTACTCATGTCCTCAAATCGCATATAAAAATATCAAAACCACGAATCATACCTCAAATCGAACTTAATGGACTTTAGAACTTTCAACTTCCAAAACTCGTGCCGAACTATATCAAATCAACTCGTAATGACCTCAAATTTTGTAAACGAGTTCCAAATAACATTACAAAACTATTCCAGCTCCCAAAACCACAATCCGAACATGATATCATCAATGTAAACTCCCAGCCAAACTTATGAACTTTCTAATGCCTCAAATTGCTAATTTTCGCCAAATAGTGTCAAAACCTTCTAGGAACAACCAAATGCAAATCCGGGCATACGTCTAAGTCCAAAATCACCATCCAAACCTAACAGGACCATCAAACTCTGATTCGATGTCAAATACACAAAAGTCAAACTTGGTCAACTTTTCCAACTTAAGGCTTCTAAAATGATAATCATTCTTCCAAATAAATTTTGGATCACCTGAAAACCAAAACCGGCGATACACGAAAGTCATAATACTTCATACGAAGTTACTCATGTTCTCGAACCATCGAATGGAATGCAAATTATCAAAATAACCGGTCAGGTCATTACATCCCCCCCCCACTTAAACATATGTTCGTCCTCAAACGTGCTAAGGGTCGATCCAAAGTCAGCGAAACATTGTATAAACTCACCACACACATACCCATGGATAATCCCACATCACCCCGATCCATATAAGCCTAACATCACAACCTAACTGAAGATCTTTAGTTCAACCTTAGTCCATAAACCTTAGAACCCAATTTCCAATATCTATTACAAGACTCGATTCCCACACTACACATTGTATAAGTCTGAGCAAGTTGTATCAAGCCATAACCATCACCTAATGTGTAATCACATGACATACTTCATAACTTAGATACTCGTAGCAATAATTTCCGCCCATAATAGCTACTTAAAAACAAACCTGGTACTGGTAATAAATCTCATATCAAATAAAACCTTGTTCTAACTATTCATACGGTGTCAATTGAAAGAAGCACGCAAGAAACTCATAACCACTCATCAGTTCAATAAGTCATGGAGCTCTCTCGTCCGACAAGAACCATAGCAAATTTCCAAGATGATTAGTGACATTATTCTTTCAAATATACCGTAATCAAATTCGATAGCACTCACTCCAGGTCCAATAACCTGATCTCATCTAGTATAAGTTGCCCGACCAATATGCCATACCAATACCACCTCGAACCACTTACCGTGTAATTCGTGCACCAAATAGGTAATAACTCAAATGTACCAAGTGATGGAAAGAGAAACAAATGAGAAAAACCTTCCCACAAGCTCAACAAATACCACCACAAGCGCTATGCTATAAATCCATCACACATAGTAGAACCAAGACAATAAATCTAACATAAAGGATCATGTCCCAACCTAACTCCGCCGCAGTGCATGACCCAATATAAACACCAGTCCACATAAAATACCTCGAGCCATAATATTCAAAATCAACAACCATACATAAATCAACAATAAACACACAAAGTGTATGACCATAATAATGGATGAATGGATAGAACAACATACCTCAACCCGAAAGATCATAACCAAGGCACAATAAACCATTCAACATCCAAAGAACCATCTCGTTTGAATTTCAACACAAGGCCCAAACAGAACGCATCATGTGTGTAAATAGTCAACAGTCTTACAACCCATTGCAGCATAGAAGAGTAACACATAAAACATATCAGATCATGAACAAGCTCAACTCTAATAGAATGACAAATCCCTCAACAATAGCATTGCTGAGTCAACAAATCCAATCCGGTATATAATAGAACACTACAAGAGAACAAATAATTAGCTAGAAACCAAAATCCTAGCTAACTTACCGAGATACCTAGCTAATGTCGCTTTAGCTAGGAAAATGACCTTAGCTAAATTCCGTAGCTAATATGCTCTTAGCTAAATTTTAGCTAGAAAAATAAGCTATCCGTTAATATAGCTAGGGATATTTGCTTGGAACTAATCCCTTGCAATCATTAGCTATGACAAGTGATAGCTAAATTCCAAGCAAACTTTGTTTGGTCAATGTTGACTTTTTTGAAACGTTGCTAGGCTATTAGCTAGTGACTTATTCCATGCTAATATTTGCTATGACTAGGCTAGCTAAATTTCAAGCAAATTTTATCTGGTCTGTATTGATTTCATTAAAACTTAGCTAGAAATATCCCTAGCTAAACTTACAAGGGTTCTAGCCTTTTTCAATGTTTTCCTGGAATGTTTCCCTTGCTAAATTACTAGTAGAATTTTTGTCAAGGACATTCTACAACTAATTTGTAGCTAATTTGATAAATTTCCTAGCCTATATTTCGTTTGGCTCGGGATATTTTCCAGGCTAAATCCAACTAGGAATAATTCCTATCTTATATATGATGAAATACAAATATAATTTTTTACATAATTAGACATAAGACGAAATAAGCAATTAAATCTATTAATTTGCACGTAAGCATAATCATAGTATCATTAATCCTAGAACAACGAAGTATATATATGTCTATTGGTAAATAAAATATGTCTTAAATTAAATAACTAATAACATAAACTCTACTATTCTAAGATATGTTTGGGGGACAACCAGAACTATTTGGTGGTGGTTGAGAAGTTAAACCAAGCATCTCATACATGACAGCACGGGCCGCAACTTTTACTTCTTCTTGCATATCCTCCCAAATATCCGCTTGCATTTATGACAGCATGTTCTCCATCCATTTCTTCAGAGCACTATCAAGAAGTTGCCGACATTCAGGTGTTTCAAAAACTTGTTGGGTAGGAACATTTGGAGGATTAGGAGTACTAAAGGATGCACAATTAGTGTCCAATGAATCTGCCAGAAGATAATTTTTGGGACCAAGACCATATATTCTTCCTTTTTTGCGCCTCCAACTGTTTCAATCCAAGTTTTCAGTAGTTGCTCATCAGTTATAATTTTCAACAAATCCACAACAATTTCTTCACTAGTTTTTTCTCCTTCCTCATCTCCATTTTTTGCCATGTCCATCTCTGCATCATCTACTTCAAAATCTTCTTCATTTCTTGATGTTGAAGTCTCATATGCCTTCTCCATAATAATTTCTATAAATGTAAACTGAAAAAATTATAGTAAATAGTTATTACATAGAATAAAAAAGTTACCAAGTGGATAAAACTTTTGTAAAGAGAGTCAGATTGTTTTGCAATGAAATAAATGGACAATGGAGAAATAAAATTCTCTAATTGACTAAGTAGATAATTAAATAAATGTAAAAACCAAATTCATTCAATTGCAGATGGTCATCTTATTACTGTTATTTTCTTGATGTGCACAAGAAGAGGTGCTATAGAGTTGCTATGTATCTCAAGTTTAGAATGTGCAAAAACTTAGAAGCTTTTTGTCACAACCCAAACCAATGGGCCACGATAGGCATTCAGTGGCTTACTCAACCGAGTACTAACATAACGTATCTTTCATATTATATTATCATAGGTAAATGAACCAGAAAGTCTATCATGATATAACTAGAATAAAGAATGAGGAAATACTAGGCATAGGATGACCCAGCATGATATACCAACTTATACATATGACGTACAGGCCTATAAGGCCGACATAATACTTTATATACTCAAAACATCGACATACAAGGTCATACAAGTATCCATATACATGACATCTGTCTACAAGCCTCTAACACTAGATAAATACCATAAAGGTCGGAAAAGGGCCCTGCCATACCAACCAATATATGTCCAAATTATAATGACCAAATAAGTCACTCTAGAGCAAATGGAGCGTACCAACACCTTCCACTGAACTGATAACCTACTTGGAGGACTCTCAACCTGTCTATCGGGACCTGCGAGCAGGAAACACAGTGTCTCCAAAAAAAGGGAGGTCAGTACAATTAAAGTACCGAGTATGTAAGGTAGGAAAAGCCGTATACAATAAACATAAAAGAAACATAAAGTAAAGGATTCAACCTGTAAGTCTGAATAGCTCTGTGAATCATGAAACATGAAACATTTATAATATCATGCATATATGTATAAATGTCATACCATGCATAGATATATGCGTACATAACATCATCAAGCCTCTAAGGGCATCCCATATATCATCTCGGTCATTGTGGACAAAATCATCAACATATACAAGCTGATTAGGTGGTGGTGTGTATATAACGCAGTAACATTTTTCCATATCCCATATACATATAATATACGTGTATATAATGCCATCTGGTCATGGGTCAATGTACATGTATAAATGAATGCAATGCATAACGGAGTAAGTCAATAAGATCTCTTGAAATGTCATACTTTTCTTACAATTCAAAGACCAAAAATAGCAGGGTAAGATAAAAGGTGCTTGTGATATTCTACCATAATTATGTCCTTGAACAATAACTCTAACACTAGTCCTGGAGATACATTCTTGGGACAGAAAAAAAGAATCACAATAGCAAATCGTAATACATCATAATAATAAGGCAAACAATAAGAATACAAAATAGACAAAATCAATTACCTTCTTTGTGCTAACAGAAACAATAGGCTTCTATGCTTGCTTTTTCTTTGTTCAGAAAATGTACTTGGTGTAGATTGACTGAGCATATCTCATAAGTTCATTCTGGTATAGTGGAAATGGTCTAGTTTCTAATGATTTCAGTATATAAAAAGAAAGTAGCTAAGTTTCTTGCTTCACAAAGGCTTATCGTTTCTACCTGCCAATGACAATTTAGTTGCAGGTTCACAAGTTTGACTTGTTCTTATCATTTTTATTTTATATTTTGTTGGTTACATTGTTGAAACATTAATTGTAGCTTTAGCAATACATCTTGTAGAATGTTACCAGAAATTTAGTGTGCAAGCTTGTTTTCTGTTGGAGCCTAGTTCCATTAAGATATTATGTCATTTTTAATTCGGTAAGCTTATTTAGTGAATTATGGAAAGAGGAATACATGTGTAAGATTTAATATCCTACACCAACAAGATTTAAGATTTAATGGCTGGGAGCTGCTAACGGGGAAGCATGTTGGAGATCAAAGTTATTCACAAAAATGATGAGAAGAACAAGCAGAATGAAAATGCCGACCAGGTAGATTACAAAAGTAAGAAAAGGACAGTGTAATAAAATATTTCTCTAACACATGTAAGGCAAAGACAAGATTGACAATAAGAAAGGGGAGAAAGTAATGAGATAAAAACGTACCCACATCCTTTCTGACTTTCCACATATCCACTTCTTTTCATTTTTGGTTCTGTGAGTCTTCCTAAATAATTTATTATTACGGAGATCTTTCCTCGTTAGCTCATTCTACAATTATTAAATATATTGTTGATTAACAGGATATATCATAGAATAAAATTAGACTAATACTGATTAATACTAAAAGGATAAAGAAATGCATGTCTTCTTCTGTACTCAACAAATGCAACTGATCCTCCAGTATATATGGAAGGACATTCTCTATTATTAGATGATATTTTCTTCTTAAGTTGATTGTCGGTTTTTTTTCAAATCGTCAGAGTTCCAATATTACATTAAAACGTCCCAGTGAACTTGAGCAATCCACTGCGGTATTTTCTTTGATTTTGAAAATTGTCTTTTTGCTTTTCTCAAACTGTCACTTAACCTTTCACTCCCCACATACTCAAAAGTCCTTCGAATAAAAAGTTTATTTCCTAGGAAAAGAATATTTTTTCTACAATTAGAAAGTAAAAATTCAGTTTACTATCGTTTATCAAGTTATGTCATTTACTAAAGTTAAGTATAAATACCTTGAAGTCATTGAACCATCTATCTCGTACATGCTCGGGAACTTTTTCCAACAATGCCATGATCCAGAGAAGCCTTTTTAAAGGCTATTGTTATATCCCGAACAGCTTCATGTGGGCAAAAATATACAAAATAATTAATATAACATTTTATTGGAATATAATTAAATGAAAATGTATTTAACCACAACTTGTATAATATAGCTTTACTTACATATCTCTGTTTACTTTCAAAGATCTTATGCCACGAGCACCATCTCGTCTTGCCTGTGGATTACTACTTCCATAACATGCAAGTGTTTGTTCAGTAGAAATATCTTGAGAAGGAGTTTTTTGTTGAGCACCAACATCCTGAGAAGAATCAGGTGCTTGTTGACGACCAATATTCAGAGAAGCGGGAGTTGCTTGTAGACCACCAACATTTTGAGAAGCAGAAGTTGTTTGTTGAGCACGGACATCTTGAGATGTGCGTACAAGCTGCCGAAAACTACTTTCATGAGACAAGATAAAATGTTGGTTTGAACCAGCCTGTTGAGATTTAGGGGTTGATAGTTCACTAATATTGGCCTGAGAAATGTTCGGTAGTTGTTGGTAGCCTCCTCCCCTTTCGTTAGACATGCCCCCACGACCTCCCCAACTACGTTTCGTGCCTCTTCCCCTTGTCATACTTCCTGTTCAAATAATGATAAGAAGAGTAGAATAACAACAACAACAACAACAACAACAATAATAATAATAATAATAATACACCAGCCAATCAGAAAATATAAAATATAAAAAAATTTGACCAGCCAAATATTTTGTTAGAAAAAGCATAACAGAGACTAGTCTATGTGACATTCTTATTACAAGAATCTCAATAGGCATCAAGAAACTCATGGATGCCCGGAGAAGAAATCCATGTAGCATAATTTACACAGGAGTTAACAAAAATTTAAGATAAATAATAGTCATTACTAATATTGGGAAACTATTAAGAAAATGCAAATGATAACTACTGATCAAGTTATTAGGTATACTAATTTGTAATTGTGTGATATTCTTTCTTTGGTTTTGGAATTACTGGCATATTATTACTTCATGTTGGACTAAAGTAATTGGAAATATGAATATTGTCATAATAAGTGTGAATATTCATAGTCATCTTGATTTCTATTGTATCCTCATTTTCCAAGGATAGAGATTGAGAAACTGTTTTAGTAATGATCACACGCATATGGTCAAATTATTTCCAGTTCTCATATTACACTGATTTGGTTTTTTCTACTCTTATGCAATTCAACAATTTGATGTATTTCAAAGGTGTAACCTTCTGAAATCTAAAGCTGAACAGTCGTTCGATAGGTGAATGTATGTAACTGTTGTTTATGTTGTGGTTATAGCTCATTGCTAAAAGTGAAGGGTGACTTGTCCAGAGTTATCCTTTGTGATTTGTCTTTCTATCAACATAATAGTTCTTGTAATGCGATTATTGCTAATTTATTTCTCTCTACTGTAAGCAAATATTTCGCACTACTCCTCTCTCTAATTTATATCAATTTCTTGTGGGGTTGGTATCTGCTGAAGTCTTCTTCTTACACCCATACACAATTTTTGGATAATCTTTAGATACAAATTTTGTTCTTGTGTCGGACTAAGCATTTGATTTCTGAGGGTTCATGTTAATGTTTAGCCAAGGAGAAAATGAAGCAGAAACTTGATTTCTGATTCTAAAGATTCCAACCTCAACAAGAGAACCCTCGTAATTTTCACTATAATTTTGCTCAAATTTCAATCACTTTGTTCATCTTCTGCATCTTCATTAGATTCAAAGTCATCTGTTATATTCAACATCTTGTTATCATTCAATGTCATTATTTTCACTATAATATTTTTCAAATTTTAATCACTTTGTTCATCTTCTTCATCTTCATCAGATCCAAAATCACATTCTTCTATCTCTTCATCACTTTCTATAGCAACAATATCATGCGCTCATTCAGTTTCAGCAGTCTCTTTTTTAGAGTTATGTACTTCCAGCTCACCACTTTCATGACGTAAACAGTTAAGATCATTAGTGACATTTGAAAGTACAGTGGGTAAATCCTCATCTTCTTGGTATGAGACATTTGGGGAATCGATACGGCTTTTAGCTTTTATTTTGCACACTGCCCACCAATTAACCCTATCTTTTCTTTTATTGGGATACTGTTAGAAACTATGCGTCCACCAGACTGTATAGAGAACCGGGTTCTCTATGAGTTTATACTGAAGATACAGATGGGCCGAACTATATAACGATCTGGTCCTATATCTGTTCCCACATGGCTAATTACTAAACTAGTATGTAAATGAGACAAGAATAAGTTCCCACTGTATAGAGAACCAGATTCTCTATAAGTTCCCACTGTAAGCAACAGACTGTAAAATCAACCAATATAGGGAATCAGGTTCTCCAATTGTTCTCGCAATAGCTCGGTAGTAAGTAAAGAACACAAGGGATTTTTACGTGGAAAAATCCCAACTCAAGGGGACAAAAACCACGACCTACACTTGTAGGCTTTCAACTTCACTAACTTGTAAACACCTATTACAAGTCACTTTGTAATAACTCTATTACAAAGATTTCAACTAACTTGTGGTACTCTTACCACAATCCACTTTGTGACTCCCAGTTACAAAGACTTTAACTAACTTGTGATGCTCTCACCACAAGTCACTTTGTCACTCTACAGTTACAAAGTCTTTTACTCACTCTAACATGTAATAATACTTATTACAGGCTACTTTGTAACTCTCTAGTTACCAAGACTGTAACTTATGACTAAACCTAGTCACAACATAAACTAAATAGTTTACGGATTTTGGGTTTCCTAAAAAACAGCTTCTAAGAAAGCAAGATAGGAGTTACAATGAAAAACAAATGACAAAGACTAAACAAACCTAAGGACTTAAGATATCTTCGATCTTGGATCAAGCCCTTGAGGTTGCAGGAGCTTTGTTCTTGAGAGAGGTTGTTTTTCCACTTGAGAGAATATTTTCGTTTCTGATTTTGCAAGTCTTGGAGGAAGATGCCTTGTGTCTTGCACCAGGTTTATATTACAAAAGACATCACCTTAGTGATGTCAAATCTTGGTTAGTACATGCCTCTTTTCAATGGGAAGTGACAGTTGCACTGTTGAATGCAGTCACTTTCTCCAGTTGTTTTCCAACTGTATTGTTGACTAATACTTTTGTCAGGGAAACACCAAGGTATTAGGTCCCTAATCTAGTTCTTGTGAATCAAAAGCACACTGCCAATATTATCTTGAGTCGATAAACTTGAATGATCCTACCAGGCATGCTTCAGGTCCTTTATCTAGTTCTCTCATGAAGTAAGTTGTTTTTACCTTCCTTGGTAGTATTTATACATGTTTGACGTCACTTACAATGATGTAAGAAAGATAGGTAAAAAGCCTTCCACAGAAAGTTGATTGCTGCACTATTCCTGTACAATAGCGTGTGCAGGCAGCACCTTTCTTGCTGGAGAGTTGACTTCATACAGTCTCCTCGGGAAATAGTAGGGACCTATTCCCTCAACTGTTTCTTCCACTCTTCCTCACTTGAGTCATTTCTATTAGCTTTGACTACAAGGTTCTTTTCTTTCACTGTCTATCTTCCTCTTTATTTAGTAGGTCTTCAGATTTCCAACCAGCTCTTCTATGGTCAGCCCCTGCAAGTACTTTGATTCAGTAATAGCATTCACCTTGCTTTCCTAGCGGCTGGATCCCAACCTGGAACTTTGTGATCTCGGGGTCTTGTAAATATGTAACAGGTTCCTTATCTGGTTCTAGGTGGTAAGTTTGTTAGATCATCAAAACATAAAGTAGAGTACTTGTGCCCAAGGAACTTGTAACCTAACAATTTCCCCCTTTTTGATGACGACAAACTTAGAATTGATATTCCCCCTAAGAACCAGATCTCCATATTGTTCTCCCTACGAATTAGCCATATTCCCCATGAGAACCAAACAAAAGTAGCTGACCACAACTAGTTCCTCAAGACTGTTTGGCAAATCATCAAAAATCAAAGTACCACAACTTATCAATTTCCCCCTTTTGATAAAGATAAACCCAAAATTGATATTCCTCTTGAGAACCAGATTCCTCACATGTTTCCTACAGATCAGACCTATAAGCAACACATTATCAACATCGTGCCCCCTGCGAAGCAGAGCTATCTCCTGAGAACCAGATTCCTCACATGTTTTCCTGTATTATCAACAACGTTTTCCCTGCTAAGCAGAGCTATCTTTCATACAAAACACAACATATCAATTGATTCTGTTCCTCCCCCATGTTGACACCTGTAAGCACGTGATTTTTGCCCTATATGAGAATTACTCCCAAAAATTCCAAAAAATAAAACAATTTTTTGCTTGTTTGCAATTGTTGTGAGTTTTGTGTTATTTTTCTTGTATTGTTTGCATTTGTCTGTGCATGTTTATTTGCTAAATTAATAAAAAAATACAAAAATACGTCGCATTTGCATTTAGGATTTAAGTTTACAATTATGAGTAATTAAGCTTGTTTTACAAGAATGAAAATTACAAAAATATGCATCTTTTGCATTTTTATCCTTTAATGTCCAAATTGTGTGATTTTATTTTTGTTGATGTTTAATTTTGGGTGATAATTATTATTAGGAGTTAATTAGTACTTTAAGATAATTTTGGTTTTTATAATTTAATTTTAGCATTTTAGTTTTATTAATAAGTAAAAGAAAAGAGAACAAAAAATAGAAGAAAATCGGAATTGGGCCTCCTCTTCAATTCTAAATTTAGGCCCAAAACACCTCTACCCAACCCAAAACCTCACCGGGTCGACCCGACCCAGTCCGCCCCATAACCCAAACAAAGCCCAACCCCCCTTCTTCCATTTTTCATTTTTTCATTTTTTTGGAAAATCTAAACCTAAAAACCTAAACTACCTGCCCCCCTCTCTTCTTCCCCTCCACCATTCCCTCCCATGTCTGTCCGGCGACCACTCTCCAAACGACCCCTCCTGCGACACAGCCGCACACAACCACCATAGCTGTTGCTTCTTCTTCTCCATGGATGTTCCATCTTCTCACGTCAAACGAACCACCATAAACGACCTCACTTCCCATGGCTGCTCGTCATCATCTTCTTCGAGCCCCAGCTTCACCTACTGCTTCTTCTGCTTCATTTTCACCAATCCATCGATCTCCAGCCTCACGTCCAAACGACCCCTCCAGTCGTCGGAAAAACCAGACGACCATCTCCCTCCCACGACCACCATCGTCGCTCCATGTCCAGCAGCCATTGCTGCTGCTTCATCTCCTCATCCCAAGCGACCACTCGTCGAGCAACCCATCTCACTCGCCCGACGTACAGCAGTCCGTCGACCACACTGCCATGGTCCGCCATTGACGAGCATGCAGCGCTGCTACGTCTACTAGCCTCACGCTACTTCATCGCCATCTTCATGGTCGAGTTCTTGGTCGTCTTCATCGTCTAGCTTCATTGCTTAAAATCAACCAAAAAACATACAAAAAATTTCGGGCAGATTCGAGTTATTTTGGTTTCAAAGTTTCCGGGCAGATTTGTTTTCGTTCGAGTTCGTCGTTGTTCCGAACCGGTTAGTTGGTTTAAGCTTCATTTTTGTCCGTATTTTGTTTGATATTCTCATATTTGAAATCAGTATATGTTTGATTCTTTCCTTGTTCATTGTTTATCATTTTTGATTATTTCTTCAGTTGTTTTATGTTCTTGTTTAGTTTAATATAGAAGTTGTTGGTTGTAATGTTGTTAGATTTAATTTGAAGTTCATTTGAATTTGTGTTCAATGATTTGAATATACTTGTTTGTTATTGTTGTTTAATCTGAAAGTAGGTTTGTTGTTAAAAAATATTGTCCAGTCAAAATAATTCTAGTTGTTTCTTTGTTGTTCATCATTTAGTTTGAATTTGTTGATTGAATTTGATTAAGAATTGGTTATGGCTGCTATATTTTGATTAATTGATTAGGTGAATTGGTTATAGCTGGTAATCTGATTTTAGTTCTTAGATAATTTTTGAAGTTTGAACAGATTTTTTTTTGAATCAGGGCAGTAACAGTAGTTTTAGGGGTAATACGGGAATTAACCAATTGCAGATTTATTTAATTTTAGTGCTCCGTCCACTAAGCTCTAATAATAGTAAAATATTATAGTGGAGAACAAGATATATGGTAGTGGGAATCTAATATATTTATTTAAGTGGTAGTGGGGAACAAGACATAATGATGTAAAGTAAAAAGGAGGAGGATTAATAATGAGGTCTTCTTTGACCACTGAAAGGGGGGGGGGGAACCGTGGGGTCCGTGTTGACTGCTTTTACTTAATTAAAAATCAGTAATAGTATAGGTAATAATAAAAGTTAAAAGGTACACATAGTAGAAGGATATTGGGCTGAAAAGTAAAAGAGCTAAAAAGGGGTAGTAATAATAGTTTAAAAAAAGTAAAAAGGAAATAGGTAAAAAGAAAAGGAGGAGTCTTGCTTTGGATATAAAAGAGGACTCATTTGATACTTAAAGGGGGACGAAATTTGGAGATAAAAATTTCAGAACTAAAGAGGAGATAAAAACAGACTTTTAATCTTGAGAGTTGAGGATTGAGAGAAAAGAACTGATTTTTAGAAATCATAGAGAGTCAATAGTTTGAGAGTGTTCTACTTCGAGTCTTAAAGAACAGAAAATCAGAATTATCCCATTACCTTTTTTTTGGGTTCATTTTGTCCTGTCTGTGAGAGTTATTGGGATTTCTGGGTCTTCGCTTGCTTTTTCCTAAGTCTGGTTGGTTTTTTTGGGTTATTGCTCCACCGGTTTTCAAACTCTGTTTTTGGGCTATTGCATTACTGCTACTGGTTGTTTGTGGTTGCTGCGTTGTTCCTACTGCTGCTGATCCTATTCTTCTTTTCCTTGTATTCAAATACCAGGTACACTACTCTGAATCATTTTGACATATGCATTGAAGCTGAAATGAAATGGTCAGAAGATTTATGCTTCTAATTATAGAATATTCGTATTTTTAGTTAGATATCCATTATGTGTTTCATGTTATATGAATGGTAGAATTATGTATAACGTGAAGCGTTAAATTGCGGAACTGTTGGATGAGTGTAGGTATGAACACCATCAGTATTAGTTTTGGCTTTGTTAAATTTTTAGTTTGAAATCGCATTCAAATCAAATTGGTAAATAGTCAATATGGGAAATCGATTTCATTTGGGGGAGGGGAGGTTAGTAAAATCTAGATTTGAATTTGCAAATATTGGAATAGAAGCAATTTGAGGTTTTTTTTTTTGAATCTTGTTAGGAACGAAGATCCGCAAATATTAGGCAAATATAATAGGCCAATAATTTCGTAGAATCAGCAGGCTTGATGCTTTTAATGTGTGATTCAACGTAGCAAGTCTAAGAACATTAATCCATTAGGTGCGGGTTTGAGCAAGATGAGTCAACGTTTAAGTTTAATAAACTTTCTAATAAGCTTTAGTAATTATGGTTAAATCTAGTTTCAAATGGTTGTGAATAATTAATTCCAATAGTTTTTTTATAACAATGCGAGCTTTAATCTAGCTATAATTGATTTATTTTGAATATTAGTTGGCGAATTTCGTATTTTATTTACAATTTTGATTTTTTTTTAGTAAAATTCCTTTCCATTAATATTTGTCTTAATCTAGCAATTAGTATGTTACGCTTTCTTATTTTTAAGCTCGTAATTAATTAGGATTTTTTATTTTCATTTTAGAGACTAATTTAAATATAAATGTAGTCACTTTAGGATATCCTTAAAATAAAGGAGGCGTGCCTCGCCACAGTAAATCACAAATTGCGGGACCCTCAATAAAAGGACTCAATAACCGGATAGACTTTTGAGTTGGCCGTCTAGTGAATTTTCACGGCTTCTTCCCAAAATAACGATATAATAGTCTCTTTAGGACGCGCCTTAATTAATCTTACCTTCCTAAAACTAGGGTGTGCATTTATGCAACCCAAATCCAAATCTCAACGGAGTCGAAATGTGTCGATAACCACGGGTACATTGACTGTGACGTGGTTCGAGATACGTTTTCACAACATTGCAATTTTCCGTAAAATAATAACAATAATAATAAAATTGATAAAAGCGGTTCAAAGTTAAAATTTGCATATAAGTTTTTAATTGTTAAAAATCAGATAAATAAGCCGAATATAACAGTTGAGCGACCGTGCTAGAACCACGGAACTCGGGAATGCCTAACACCTTCTCCCGGGTTAACAGAATTCCTTATCCGTATTTCTGGTTCGCGGACTGTTAAACAGAGTCAATCCTTTCCTCGATTCGGAATTCGACCGGTGACTTGGGACACCATAAATATCCCAAGTGGCGACTCTGAATTAAATAAACAAATCCCGTTTCGATATCCTTTAATTGGAAAAACTCCCTTATACCCTTACGGGGTAGGAAAAAGGATGTGTGACAGCTCTGGCGACTCTGCTGGGAAACGAACCTAGAGTCTCTGGTTCAGGGTTCAGAATTCGAGCTTAGATGAGTTGTTATGTTTGGCTTTATTTATTATTTGATCTTATTACATGTTTTGGCCTAAATGTGCAAAATGATGCTTTTACCGCTTTGATATTATTTGAACTGTACATATAAACTGTGCCGAAACCTTCTCTTCTCACCTCCGGGGATGTGCTTACTAGTTGAGACTAGTGTCATACCCTGAAATAAAAGAGGCTCGAAAAGTTTCTAAGCCGGCTGGCCTTTTGGTTCTCGGAAAGGAGCTCCTTCCTCAACTCGAGTTATCTGCTCGGGTATACTGTCTAGAACATATACCTAGGTTGAACATAGAATAACTTGACTTCATGCCGGATCCCTAGTAGGAACGTTTATTTGCATCATGTTGCATTTGACTTAGGGGACTCAACACAGGGGTTGGGTCCGTCTAGGACAAGCAACCTGAAATGAAAAAGACCATCCTACTGCATCCTGTTTATTTTGCACATTTATTTGCTTCAGATCTGCATGCCGACCGGCTTCTGAAATCGGAAATTTTTATGGAAAAAAAAATTAAAAAAAAATAGCAGTGTAGGGAGATAACTACTTATTTTTAGAAAAATAAAACCAATGTGCAAGTAGTGTCAAAACCCTGCCGAAATTTTAAAAAAAAATGAAAAAAAATTGTTTTTTTTAGTTTGATTTATTTGAAAGACAAAAGAAAGGAGTCTTGTTTACAAGTTTAGTTTATGTTGCCCGAACTATGCGTGTCTGATTCTTACCGGATGTGAGATACGTAGGCAAACCTCTTCGGTTCCGGCCCACAATATTCAAAAAATCCAAAAATATTTTTCTATTACTCGTTTCTTTAGAAAGTCTTTCTTTTTGACCTCAAATTTTAAAAAAAATAATACAAAAATATTTCCTTTTAATCTCTCTCAAAATCCAAAATATTTGTTTAAAAATTCAAAGGAAAATTCAAGATTTAAAAATATTTTTCTTTTCTTTTATAGTATTTATTTCATAAATTCAGAGTAATAGTCCAAAAATATTTCTTTTCTTCTTTAGAAGTTTTTTCGAAATTTCCAAAAAAAAAAAAAAGAAGTTAAAATTCAAAAAAATATTTCTTTAGACATCTTTCTTTTCAAAAAAAAAATAAACAAACAAATCGAAATCCAAAAATATTTTCTCTCTTCATTGTAAGTATTTTATTCGAAAAAAAGAGAAAGTTAGTTTATTTCCTTTATTCCTGATCGGCCCGAACTACGCCGGTTTGATTCTCACAGGATGTGAGATACGTAGGCATCCCTCATCGGGTCCAACCTCCCCTTTTGCAAAAAATAGCAAACAAAAAAATGTGTGTCAAAATTTTAATTTTTGTCATAAATAAGTCGAGTGATGCCGCTTTTTGTCAAATATAGACGAATGTTCCCGAAAGGGACGCCGGAAGGCTGACTTTGCATAAACGGCCACCTTAGGTCCATTTTTAGTTTTCCGGCCGATTGACCCAAACAGCCTTAAAATCTTCGTCCCCGAGACGCTGAAAGGTCGTGTCTGCAATATTGGGTCTTCTATTTTGAAAAAAAAATCATAAATAAGTCGGGTGATGCTGTTTTTGTCAAAAATAGCCGAATGTTCCCGAAAGAGGCGCCGGAAGGCTGACTTTGCATAAACAGCCACCTTTGGGTCATTTTTTAGATTTTGGTCAATTGACCCACACAACCGTAAAATCTTCGCCGTCAAGGTGCTAAAAGGCCGTCTTTGCGAAATCTGGCCTTTTTAATTTGAAAAAAAAAGAGTCAGTGGTCAAGTAAATAACGCTTAGATTTTTAGTCAAAATAAGCCATTCCAGCTTCGGAGATGTATTAAACCGTTCTTGCCGAGATAGCCTTAGAGTATCTTTCAGTTATCGAAAGGCTATTTTCGTAAAAGAACGGACCAGTTTGTAGTGTCATAAAATAATCCTCCACGGCCTCAAAATTCATGTGAAATTAGGAAGGGGCCACGTTTGCAAAAACAACCATTTGGTTAAAATTAGCAAATAGGGAAAGGAATCTGGCCGTTTGTTTTTGAGTTTGTCATTCTTTTAATTAGGGTGTGGTATGTTTTGATTTTTAAGTCTGTAGGTCGTCTTTTCGTCAAAATCTGTTAGTATGGTCAGTGTTTAAACCGTTGTAATCATGTTTGTTTTATTATGAAAATTGAAAATTCAAAAATAATAAAATATTTTATTGTTGTTTATCTTTTTTGGTCCGAACTATGCAAGGTCTGATTCATGCGGGGACATGATACGTAGGCAATCAACATAAAATTCGACCACCATTTAAAAAAAAAAGAGAGCACAATTACAAGAAGCCGGAATGACGCACGTAACTGAAGCAAATGCATGATAGAAAGGGTTAACGGCCTAGTTGCATTGCATCCTCAATGTGTGTTTTTCCTATCTGTGAAAAACCCTAATGCTAACCGATTGCTCTCATTTTTGTTCCCTTTTCAATCTTTAGAAAGGTGGTTGGTTGTGGTTCTGAAAGTAACGCTTCCCTGCAACACAAAGGCAAAAGACAATGGCAGAGAACAACAGAGCTAAGTGGGTTGGTACCGATGCCCGAAAGCGGTTGGTTGAACAGGACTACGGGTTGGTAGAAGAGGTAAAAATGTTGAGACAGCATGTGGCAGACATGTATCAGGCATGGATGACTGGGAAAGCACCACCCCCGCCACCGCCTAGCTTCTTGAACTCTTCCCTTACCCAAGCACCCAACACCATAACAGATGATCCCCCATACTCTCCATCTCAACCCACTTATAACAACTTTCCCAGCCACCCGAGTAGCTCCATCACTCATCAACGCTACTCCCCTCCCCAACGCTACTTTTCTCCACGGGACTCCCAAAAACATACTTCCCTTTCCCAGTACCCAGCTCCACAAAATGCTTATCCACCCTCACGAGCCTACCGAAAGCCCTCTGGATCAGGTTTCCGACCCAATCAAGCATTTAAGAAGGAGAGGTTGCTGAAAAAAGAAAAGGCTTTCACCCCTGTTGGAGGATCATATGCCGGTTTGTTCCAAGAGTTGAAGCAATTGGACATGTTGAAGCCGATTCAGATAAAAATGCCAAAGCCTCTGTCAAAGAAGCTTGATTTTTCTCAAAGGTGCGCATATTGCTCAAATGCCCCGGGGCATGACACAGAGAAGTGTTGGAATATAAAGAAAGCAATTCAGAAGCTTATTGATGTAGGTGACATTGTCATGCAAAATCCAGATGCAACAGACACTAGCCAAAGTCCGTCGCCTAGTCGTAATGAGAGGCATATGTCAAATATGACTTGTTTTGAAAAGGAATATGAGAAGTCTTCTGAGATCCTCGGAGGTCCGTGCGTTGCAGAGTTCTAAGTGCCATCAGAGGTGGCTCTTAAGAACGAGCCCGCGAAGGGAACCCAAAAGCAATTTGTTAAGAACAACGAGATGGAAGCTGGTGGAGGTCCCAATAATGTTGATGCCGAATTCAGTGGCTAAGATGCCGAGTTTGGCAATTGGAAAGACACTCCTTTCTTGGTTGGTCAGGGAGGAGTTTTGGTGGTTCATTTTGTTATCATTTCTGTTGTCCGGGTTATTTGCAGGGTTGTAATCCGGATATTGTCTATGTCAAACCCTCTTATCCTTCCATTTTTATCATAATGTTTTGTTTAGTATTGTCTAGGTCCGTTTTAGGTTTGTTCCTAGGTTGTACCCCAGTTGTTTTGTTATACGAATCGTTTCACCGCCTGTCTAATGCAAATTCCGGTCTTATGTTACTTTCAGTCATCTTCTTAGTTTAATTCTTTTATCATTTTTGTCTTTGTTCAACGCCGATTCTAGTGACATGACATGCGTGCACAGTGTAGGCCTAATCTTAAGAGTTAATCATAAAACCATTGAGAGGTGATCAGAACATTTAAAGGAAATAAGGATGGTTTGAGATTACTCGGAGCTCGAGTCATGTGGAGCTGGGGCAAGTAAAACATAAAGAAAACCATTAAAGGCAAGATTCGCCAAATTAACATGAGGTTCGTTCATGATAATGAGAGTAAGAGTGTTGCCCAACGGAGCTTTAGAGATGACAAATGAAAAAGCAAATGTGTGAATATAATTGTCAAGTCCAGTACCATCAGAAGAGGCTACAAATCTTTTGTGTTGTTTGCACTGGGCATGTTTTAAAAACTGGAATGACGAAGGCATTTTGTTCTGCTACCTAAACACTTTATCCTTCGTTACCCCTTTTGAGCCTTATTTATTTTCTTTTGTACCCCTCGTTCGGAATCAGTAGCAAAGATTAGAAAACACAAGCATGGAAGATAAAGAAAAAAGAAAAGGGAAAAGAAAGCAACAAAAAAAACAAAGGAGAAAGCAAAAGAGAAGAAAAGAAAATAATAGGTAAATGAAAAAATAAAGAGGAATTGGGAACTACGTTTGACCTGATTCCTCAAAGAGGATACGTAGGCGCTTCACGGCTCGGTCATAGTGTCCATAGTGTGCATAGTGTAACATAGTGTAAAAAATAAAAATTCCCAAGCAAGAAACTGGGGCAGAAGTTGTGCTTGATGTAAAGAAAGCCGGTTCCGAAGGTTGTAAATTTTGAACCCAAATTGATTTGTTTTGAGCCGCTAATACCCTTTCTTTCTAGCCCTATCAAAAACCCCACATTACGGTCCAAAGAAAGACCTTTTGACCAGTCTTCGAAAGATGCCAAGTCATACAAACAAAAGTCGGGGATAGCACCCTGATTCCCAACAGAGAAAAGGATCATGGACTGGAAATGAATTGATAGCCGAAAAGAATCCCCAGCAGAGAGAGTCATATCGGCAACACTCCAAATCTCCAGCTGGAAAGTGATACAAATGAGAGAGTCTTATCGGTGAAAATCTTCACGGGCACCATAAGGCGATGAAAGTTGAGAGAAAAACCAAAATAAGAGACTTGACAGTGAAAACCCTTCGGGCACTACAAGTCGAATAAAGATTGAGAATCATATGGAAATCACCAGACGAAAGTTGTGAAAGGCGATTAACGACAGAGGATAGGCCATATGTGCATGTCATGACCATTAGAGTTGGTATCCGCATTTGATAGGTTTTTATTTTACAGTTTCCTCATTAGAGAGTCATCTCTTTCCTTTGTCTTTTATTCTGTTCCTTTTTATCTTTCTCCTTTCATAGAAAAATTCCCCAGTAGAGTCCGTTTGGTCAGAACAAGTGACAAATGACTTCAAAATCTGCCATCAGCTTTCCAATTGTGCAAGATGAGATCTGACTAGTATATCCAAGTGGTATAGTCAGCAAGGAACAAGCGCAAGGCCAGTGTCAAGAAAGATATCCCCAGCAAGAGGGAATTGACAAAAGGATGGACGAGTGTCAAGAGGGATATCCTCGCCGAAATCAAAGGTTATAGACCTCAAGACCAAGGCCCGTGGACAAATCAAGAAAGAACAATGCGGAGAGCAATGGGCATGATTTGGGAAATTCATATGAGACTAAAAGGTCGGGGAAAGGCCAATTACTGAGCTATGCTACAAAAGAAGAGGGATATCTCCAACAGAAAAGGTTGTTTTCAGTGACACGAATAAATAAAGAAAGTGGTTAATCAATGAACATGCATGATCTGCAAGTGAAATCAGTTGTCATGAAAATACATGAGGTCAGATAACGAGACTGGGAAAATGGTCAAGAGGCTTGGGAATAAGGAATCGTCAAGAAGGTCGGAAGGTATCAGCCCAAGCTTCAAGATGGACAGACAACGCATAGATGGAGAATGGTTAATGGCATCCCCAGCAGGAGTATCACAACCAACCACCACATTCTAAACTGACCAAATTTTCTTTGATTTGAAGTAGGGACAGGGAATGCTACCGATGACAAAAAGATGCGCCACAAGAAAGATTGTCAAACTGGGGCAGAAAATTTTTGTTCATTTCGAAAATTTTCTGGAAGTATAACACAAGTTTGGTGAAAAGCGGTATCCCCAGCAGTTTTTCGGGAGAAGGCAAAACGAGTTTTAAGGGAGGTAGTTTTCGAAGGAAGAAGATAACAAAACAAAGAAAAGAAAAAAAATAATAATAAAAAACTAAAGAAAGATTATTTTTTTAAAAAAAAAATAAGAGAAAAGAAAAAAAGAGAAAGACCAGTTTTGCAAAAGGAAACAGTTTGCAGAAGAATGAAACATCCTACTTAAAGAAAGTAGTCTTGGAAGGAGTAAGATAACATATTTTACTCAGCAGAGTTATCCTCAGCAGTGTTATCCCCAACAGTGTTACTCAGCGGTTTGCAGTGTTATCCCCAGCAGTCCACAGAGAAGACAATACAAGTTTTAAGGTAAGTAGTTTTGAAGAAAGATAATTCAAGTTAGAAGGAAAATGTTGTCGAGGTCAGGAGCCCCCCTGAAGAATAGAATGACGATTTATTTTTAAAGTTGTTGCCGAGGTCAGGAGCCCCCCTGAAGAATAGAACGACGATTTATTTTTAAAGTAGTTGTCGAGGTCAGGAGCCCCCCTGAAGAACAGAATGACGATTTATTTTTCGAAGTTGTTGAAATCTCACCCGCCTGAAAAAAGGAATGATGATTTATTTTTCAAAGTTGTTGTTGAGGTCAGGAGCCCCCCTGAAGAATAGAATGACAATTTATTTTTAAAGTTGTTGTCGAGGTCAGGAGCCCCCCTGAAGAACAAAATGGCGATTTATTTTTTAAAGTTGTTGAAATCTCGCCCGCCTGAAGAAAGGAATGGCGATTTATTTTTCAAAGTTGTTGTTGAGGTCAGGAGCCCTCCTGAAGAACAGAATGGCCATTTATTTTTAACGTTGTTGTTGAGGTCAGGAGCTCCCCTGAAGAATAGAATGGCGATTAATTTTTAAAGTTGTTGCCGAGGTCAGGAGCCCCCTGAAGAACAAAATGGCGAGTTATTTTTAAAGTTGTTGTCGAGGTTAGGAGTCCCCCTGAAGAACAGAATGGCGATTTATTTTTCGAAATTGTTGAAATCTCGCCCGCCTGAAGAAAGGAATGGCAATTTATTTTTCAAAGTTGTTGTTGAGGTTAGGAGCCCCCTGAAGAACAGAATGGCGATTTATTTTTAAAGCTGTTGTCGAGGTCAGGATCCCTCCTGAAGAACAGAATGACTATTTATTTTTTGAAGTTGTTGAAATCTCGCCCGCCTGAAGAAAGGAATGGCGATTTATTTTTCAAAGTTGTTGTTGAGGTCAGGAGCCCCCCTGAAGAACAAAATGGCGATTTAAATTTCAAGTTTTGAAGTTTGGAGCCCGCCCATATAACAGAGGAATACATTTCTGTCTTTAAATTTCAAGTTTTGAAGTTGGGAACCCGCCCATATAACAGAGGAATACATTTCAGTTTTTAAATTTCAAAGTTTTGAAGTTGGGAGCCCGCCCATATAACAGAGGAATACATTTCAGTCTTTACATTCAAAGTTTTGAAGTTGGGAGCCCGCCCATATAACAGAGGAATACATTTCAGTGTTTAAATTTCAAAATTTTGAAGTTGGGAGCCCGCCCATATAACAGAGGAATACATTTCAGTCTTTAAATTTCAAAGTTTTGAAGTTGGGAGCCCGCCCATATAACAGAGGAATACATTTCAGTTGTTAAATTTCAAGTTTTGAAGTTGGGAGCCCGCCCATATAACAGAGGAATACATTTATGTCTTTAAATTTCAAGTTTTGAAGTTGGGAGCTCGCCCATATAATAGAGGAATACATTTCTGTCTTTAAATTTCAAGTTTCGAAGTTGGGAGCCCCCCCATATAACAGAGGAATACATTTCTGTCTTTAAATTTCAAGTTTTGAAGTTGGGAGCCCACCCATATAACAGAGGAATACATTTCTGTCTTTAAATTTCAAGTTTCGAAGTTGGGAGCCTGCCCATATAACAGAGAAATATATTTCTGTCTTTAAATTTCAAGTTTTGAAGTTGGGAGCCCGCCCATATAACAGAGGAATACATTTATGTCTTTAAATTTCAAGTTTTGAAGTTGGGAGCCCACCCATATAACAGAGGAATACATTTAAATCTGTAAATTTCAAGTTTTGAAGTTGGGAGCCCGCCCATATAACAGAGGAATACATTTCTGTCTTTAAATTTCAAGTTTCGAAGTTGGGAGCCCGCCCATATAACAGAGAAATACATTTTTGTCTTTAAATTTCAAGTTTTGAAGTTGGGAGCCCGCCCATATAACAGAGGAATATATTTCAAGTCAGTAAAGCAGAGGAATACAGCCGAAATCTCCAACAGGAAACAACAAGAATCCCCAGCAGAGGAAGGAAGTCCAAGACTCGATGGAAAAATAATGCAAAGCTCCCAAAAAGGAAATAAGCAGTTCGAGATCGGCAGTCAAGGGAGAATACAATACAAATCGGAAGTAAAGAAATACCAGAGGAGTCACCGAGACATCAAAGCAACAAGAGACACAAGAGCATGATCTAGATAAGATTTTGTAATTCATAGACTATGGTCTAGTCTAGCTTCTTGTTTTCTTTCAGCATGGTGTAATAAGGAGGTCAGCAAGCAGTAATAACAGCATGCAACAACAGTAACATTGCAATCCCATGGTAGTCCCAGCTACCAAAATTTCCTGAACTACATAAACTTGATTCCCTTCTAGCCAGGGATATGTAGGAAACCTTTGAAGCAAAGGTTCGGTTAAATCTTTTTCAAAAAATGCTTCACACAGAGTACTTGGATGGGCAAAAATCGCTCACTTTATCTTTGCACGAAAACTCTTCGTATTTTCGGACAAAGAGGGGCAGCTGTAAGCATGAGATTTTTGCCCTATATGAGAATTGCTCCCAAAAATTCCATAAAATAAAACAATTTTTTGTTTGTTTGCAATTGTTGTGAGTTTTGTGTTATTTTTCTTGTATTGTTTGCATTTGTCTGTGCATGTTTATTTGCTAAATTAATAAAAAATAAAAAAATACGTCGCATTTGCGTTTAGGATTTAAGTTTACAATTATGAGTAATTAAGTTTGTTTTACAAGAATAAAAATTACAAAAATAGGCATCTTTTGCATTTTTAGCCTTTAATGTCCAAATTGTGTGATTTTATTTTTATTGATGTTTAATTTTGGGTGATAATTATTATTAGGAGTTAATTAGTATTTTAAGATAATTTTGGTTTTTATAATTTAATTTTAGCATTTTAGTTTTATTAATAAGTAAAAGAAAAGAGAACAAAAAATAGAAGAAAATCAAAATTGGGCCTCCTCTTTAATTCTAAATTTATGCCCAAAACACCTCTACCCAACCCAAAACCTCATCGGGTCGACCCGACCCAGTCCGCCCCATAACCCAAACAAAGCCCAACCCCCTTCTTCCATTTTTCATTTTTTCATTTTTTGGAAAACCTAAACCTAAAAACCTAAACTACCCGCCCCCCTCTCTTCTTCCCCTCCACTATTCCCTCCCATGGCTGCCCGGCGACCACCCTCCAAATGACCCCTCCAGCGACGCAGGCACACACAACTACCATAGATGCTACTTCTTCTTCTCTATGTCTGTTCTCCTCACGTCAAATGAACCACCATAAACGACCTCACTTCCCATGGCTGCTCGTCATCATCTTCTTCGAGCCCCAGCTTCACCTACTGCTTCTTCTTCTTCGTTTTCACCAATCCATCGATCTCCAGCCTCATGTCCAAACGACCCCTCCAGTCGCCGGAAAAACCAGACGACCATCTCCCTCCCATGACCATCATCATCGCTCCATGTCCAGCAGCCATTGCTGCTGCTTCATCTCCTCATCCCAAGCGACCACTCGTCGAGCAACCCAGCTCACTCGCCCGACGCACAGCAGTCCGTCGACCACACTGCCGTGGCCCGCCATTGACGAGCATGCAGCGCTGCTGCGTCGACCAGCCTCACGCTACTTCATCTCCGTCTTCGTGGTCGAGTTCTTGGTCGTCTTTGTCATCCAGCTTCATTGCTTAAATCAACCAGAAAACATACAAAAAATTTCGGGCAGATTCGAGTTATTTTGGTTTCAAAGTTTCCGGGTAGATTTGTTTCCGTTCGAGTTCGTCGTTGTTCCGAACCGGTTAGTTGGTTTAAGTTTCATTTCTGTCCGTATTTTGTTTGATATTCTCAGATTTGAAATCAGTATATGTTTGATTCTTTCCTTGTTCGTTGTTTATCATTTTTGATTATTTCTTCAGTTGTTTTATGTTCTTGTTTAGGTTAATATATAAGTTGTTGGTTGTAATGTTGTTAGATTTAATTTGAAGTTCATTTGAATTTGAGTTCAATGATTTGAATATACTTGTTTGTTATTGTTGTTGAATCTGAAAGTAGGTTTGTTGTTAAAAATTATTGCTCAGTCAAAATAATTCCAGTTGTTTCTTTGTTGTTCATCATTTAGTTTGAATTTGTTGATTGAATTTGATTAAGAATTGGTTATAGCTGCTATATTTTGATTAATTGATTAGGTGAATTGGTTATAGCTGGTAATCTGATTTTAGTTCTTAGATAATTTTTGAAGTTTGAACAGATTTTTTTTGAATCAGGACAGTAACAATAGTTTTAGGGGTAATACAAGAATTAACCAATTGCAGATTTATTTAATTTAAGTGCTCCGTCCACTAAGCTCTAATAATAGAAAAATATTATAGTGGGGAACAAGACATATGGTAGTGGGAATCTAATATATTTATTTAAGTGGTAGTGGGGAACAAGACATAATGATGTAAAGTAAAAAGGAGGAGGATTAATAATGAGGTCTTCTTTGACCACTGAAAAAGGGGGGGAACCGTGGGGTCCGTGTTGACTGCTTTTACTTAATTAAAAATCAGAAATAGTATAGGTAATAATAAAAGTTAAAAGGTATACATAGTAGAAGGATATTGGACTGAAAAGCAAAAGAGGTAAAAAGGGGTAGTAATAATAGTTTAAAAAAGTAAAAAGGAAATAGGTAAAAAGAAAAGGAGGAGTCTTGCTTTGGATATAAAAGAGGACTCATTTGACACTTAAAGGGGGACGAAATTTGGAGATAAAAATTTCAGAACTAAAGAGGAGATAAAAACAGACTTTTAATCTTGAGAGTTGAGGATTGAGAGAAAAGAACTGATTTTTAGAAATCATAGAGAGTCAATAGTTTGAGAGTGTTCTACTTCGAGTCTTAAAGAACAGAAAATCAGAATTATCCCATTGCCTCTTTTTTTTTGGGTTCATTCTGTCCTGTCTGTGAGAGTTATTGGGATTTCTGGGTCTTCGCTTGTTTTTTCCTAAGTCTGGTTGGTTTTTTTGGGTTACTGCTCCACCGATTTTCAAACTCTGTTTCTGGGCTATTGCATTACTGCTACTGGTTGTTTGTTGTTGCTGCATTGTTCCTACTGCTGCTGATCCTATTCTTCTTTTCCTTGTATTCAAATACCCGGTACACTACTCTAAATCATTTTGACATATGCATTGAAGCTGAAATGAAATGGCCAGAAGATTTATGCTTCTAATTATAGAATATTCGCATTTTTAGTTAGATATCCAGTATGTGTTTCATGTTATATGAATGGTAGAATTATGTATAACGTGAAGCGTTAAATTGCGAAACTATTGATGAGTGTCGGTATGAACTCAATAAGTATTAGTTTCGACTTTGTTAAATTTTTTAGTTTGAAATCGCATTCAAATCAAACTGGTAAATAGTCAATATTGGAAATCGATTTCATTTGGGGGAGGGGAGGTTAGTAAAATCTAGATTTGAATTTGCAAATATTGGAATAGAAGCAATTTGAGTTTTTTTTTTAATCTTGTTAGTAACGAAGATCCGCAAATATTAGGCAAATATAATAGGCCAATAATTTCGTAGAATCAACAGGCTTGATGCTTTTAATGTGTGATTCAACGTAGCAAGGCTAAGAACATTAATCCATTAGGTGCGAGTTTGAGGAAGATGAGTCAACGTTTAAGTTTAATAAACTTTCTAATAAGCTTTAGTAATTATGGTTAAATCTAGTTTCAAATGGTTGTGAATAATTAATTCCAATAGTTTTTTTATAACAATGCGAGCTTTAATCTAGCTATAATTGATTTCTTTTGAATATTAGTTGGCGAATTTCGTATTTTATTTACAATTTCGATTTTTTTTAGTAAAATTCCTTTCCATTAATATTTGTCTTAATCTAGCAATTAGTATGTTACGCTTTCTTATTTTTAAGCTTGTAATTAATTAGGATTTTTTATTTTTATTTTAGAGACTAATTTCAATAGAAATGTAGTCACTTTAGGATATCCTTAAAATAAAGGAGGCGTGCCTCGCCACAGTAAATCACAAATTGTGGGGCCCTCAATAAAAGGACTCAATAACCGGATAGACTTTGGAGTTGGCCGTCTAGTGAATTTTCACGGCCTTTTCCCAAAATAACGATACGATAGTCTCTTTAGGACGCGCCTTATTTAATCTTACCTTCCTAAAACTAGGGTGTGCATTTATGCAACCCAAATCCAAATCTCAACGGAGTCGAAATGTGTCGATAACCACAGGTACATTGACTGTGACGTGGTTCGAGATACATTTTCACAACGTTGTAATTCTCCGTAAAATAATAACAATAATAATAAAATTGATAAAAGCAGTTTAAAGTTAAAATTTGCATATAAGTTCTTAATTGTTAAAAATCAGATAAATAAGCCGAAACAGTTGAGCGACCGTGCTAGAACCACGGAACTCGGGAATGCCTAGCACCTTCTCCCGGGTTAACAGAATTCCTTATCCGGATTTCTGGTTCGCGGATTGTTAAACAGAGTCAATCCTTTCCTCGATTCGGAATTTGACCGGTGACTTGGGACACCATAAATCTCCCAAGTGGCGACTCTGAATTAAATAAACAAATCCCGTTTCGATTGTCCTTTAATTGGGAAAACTCCCTTATACCCTGACGGGGTAGGAAAAAGGAGGTGTGACAACACCTATATAACTTTCCCTTTTTGGCATCATCGAAAAGAATAATAAAAGAAGCACAACCAAAAAGAAGTTCAGCAACATTAACTCAGGCCACTTGGGTAACACAGCATAAACAATAACAAGAACAACAAGTGAATGTCTTGGCACAAAATAGAGTGATTGCCCATAGTGGAGTAATTATAACAAAAGCACAGTAGTTTTAACAATACATAATATGACAATTTAAACAACTAAAGTACCAATGTCATCAAATATAGGGATCAAAAGAAGGTAAGAATTCAAGGGAATTTGGAAGGAGTGAGGACATGGATCATTGGGCAGGAAGAAAAGTAAGGCTAAGGCTTTGATGAGCTTGTCCATTCGTTCATTTACTCTCCTTTGATCAATGATCATCTGCTCTCTCAGTTCCTCCACATGTTTCCTCAATCTTTCATTCTCACCCTTCAACTTAGCATTCTATTCTGTCGAGGGTCTACGAGGGCATGGTTCTCAAACTGTCTGAGTAGGTTGAACCATCAATCAGATCACCAAGAAGCTCCCCAAGCTTCATCTCATCAATAACAAACACAGTCCCATGCATATATAGCATTATAGTATCACATAAAACATAGAAGTTTTTCACTTCTTCTTTAGAAACATTAGGACTTGGAGGAACAACGAGGTGATTCTATTTTTTTTGGAACTCAACACTCTGCCTGACAGCACTCTTTGAGACTTCAATGTCTTCTCCCTCTAAACCTAATGGCTCAACCTTTTGCTTCCGTAAGGAACCAGGTTCCTCACTTACACTACCCTTTCTATCCCTAAGCAGCCGTGTCTCCCTCTTCTTCTTTTCAATTTATTTACCCTTATCCTCTGCTACATCTTTCTCAGCCAACCCTCTTTTCTCCAATTTTTTTTCACAAATGGAGATTCTTTCACTTTATCCTCTCCTCCACAATCGCCACATCAGTAGGTTACACCACTTCATCATCAATCAACCTGCTTTTCTCAAACCTTTTTCAGAAGTTCGTTTGTACATAGAACTCAAAAGAGAAAGATCATCATTAGAATTATCATCCTAAGAAGGATTTAGGGACCAATTCCCTCATTCAATTTCCCCTCTTTTTCAGAACATTCACGAATTCCTCCATCCTTCAAGTCTTCTACAAACCCAGCAACAATTTCAGCCTCATGCTCTAGAATATTAGATTTACCTTGTTTCCTTTCAGTTAAACTTCCATCAAAATATACCAAAGAATTCTTGGGTTTTTGATTCTGATGGAGTTGGGTTTTTAGAAAGTGAGGGAGTTGGATTCATTTCTAGCATATTTGGAAAGAAGGATCATTTTGAGACAAGGTTTGTTTTGGTTTTGAAGAAAAGAATCAATTTTATTTGGGTGTAGGATAGAGAAGTGCTTTTTTGGGTAATGAGTTAGTTCAGAAAAGGTTTAACATTTTTGGACTTCAAAAGTTAGGAGGAGAGGCAGGAGAAAGGCAGAAAAAAATTAATGACATAACACTTCAGCAGCTTTAAAAGGCATATAAGTATTGAAGAGACTACTAACCTGAGTCACAGGAACCAGGTTCCGTGATGGTTTTTGAAAATTTTGAGCAAAGACTCCTAGAATTGCAATGTCACTCTTACGTGTTTTTGTCCTAAAACTGTCATATGTGTATACTTGTAACAATATAGATTTGAGTTAGATGTCACTAAAAAACACTTTTTAGCATTGTACCTTTCCTTCTTAACATAGCAATCATCGAGGGACTAGGTGTCGCACCTATTTTTCCGCCCCCGCGTGGGTGCGTAGGGAGTTTTCTCCAATTGAAGGACAGTCGAAACGGGATTTGTTTGTTTATTTAAGAGTCGCCACTTGGGAATTTTAAGGCGTCCCAAGTCACCAATTTTAATCCCTGAATCGAGGAGAATATGACTCTGTTTATTATTCTGCGAACCAGAAATTCTGAGTAAGGAATTCTGTTAATCCGGAAGAAGGTGTTAGGCATTTCCGAATTCCGTGGTTCTAGCACGGTCGCTTAACTGTTTTTATTCTTGGCTTAATTATCTCGATTTTACATTTTTATTGCATGATTTTGTTACCGCTTCTGTTTAGATTGTTTATAATTAAAGACCCTTCTTCGAATCGAATCACGCGTACGTGTATTCGTTTTATATATTATATTTTTTTTACGTGAGAAATTGTGTCACGCGTACGTGTACACAATGATATTGATAATATATTTATTATAAAAATAATCATTTTTTTTCGAAATTGTGTTTAAAAATAAAATTAAGAACATTCGCCTTTCTTAAATAGTGAACCACACATCTCGGGTTTTATAAAATTAATTTAATATTCCCCGACGAATCTCTTTTTAATAAAAATTTGCTCGAAATTGCGCGAACGCATAATCCGAATTGCCTTTAGAAGTATAATCAAGTCACGCGAACGCATCCTTAATTATGCAAATATTCTTGACAGTAATATAAATTCTCTACAAATGTTTATTGCATCCATCTATTTTTAAATGTAAGAGTCATGGAGAATCACCGATTGGGATGCCAACAAATTTCTTTGACAAAGAATTCAAAATTTATTAGGCGTTGCTACAAGTCTTATTTTACGCGTATGAATTATATACCTCAAAACTATTCAAATTTTAAAGAATTAATGATATGAAAAAGAAACAAACAACATGTAACTAAAAATACTACCATTTTTATCGTGGATACAACATTAATATATCCAAAAATCGAATCGCATATAAAACTGGAAAAAGAATTAATTTGATAGACAAATTAATAGTTTCTGAAGAATTTTCATTGTTATATTTAATGCGAACTCTATTTCTACATATCCTTGACATAAAATGTTGCAATTCGTGCTTATAAATCACATATCCTTTTCATATACTTGTTTTTAGTCCAAAGTTATAATTATTTAGTTAATTTTTGATTACGAAGATTGAGTTTGAGATAAATAAACCAATTTTTATTCTCTGCCTACGCGAATATTTAAAAACACTAACTCTATATTTTGTAAAAAATCATCGACATTATTTCATACATTAAAAGAAATGAGTTGATCGCGTTCCTAAAATAACTATGCCATTTGTTATTAAGAAAGAGAACTAATCTACCAATTGATTTAATAAGACGACATCATCTAGCCTTAAACAAAATTGGATATTTGACAAAATAAGCTAGTAATGTAATTTCTGGGTATTTCCGTACTATTCTTTACTTAGCTAACAATATCACATGATTTAATTAATGGCCAATTTTCTGCAATGTTCCCTATCTCAACAATTCAAACAGTAAATATCATCACTAGTCCTCAAAACATATAAGATTATCGTGGAATTTACTACTCCAGAAGGTTAATTAGTTAACAATTTATCATGTCAAGTATAATACTATATTAACCAACTAAAACAAAACTGAAACTTAAACTAATAAAATTTAAATGAGTAGAAGACATCCTTATAATTCCAAACTTCATTTACTTGCCATGTTGAAGCTTTTCATGACATGAATTTACAGATATGTACCTGATATTGGAAGCAAGAAAATGAAGATGAGAATCAGCGGCAGTAATAACAGTACAACATCAACAACTGCCCAGCAACAGTAACAACCCAGTACAGACCGGTGGAGTAGTAATCCCAAAAACAAAAGCTTTAAGCTTTAAATGAAACAACAACCATTAATACTAATTTCAAACAAAGAAAGAAAGCAGTAGATTTTTTAGCTTTTATTTTTATTTTGAAAGCTTAAATATTTTTCGGAATTTTTCTCTCTTCTATTCTCTGTCCGTTTTTTCTCTCTATCTGTGTGTGTATTTTTTCTCGTATCTTTTCTATTCTCTTTCTGTCTTTTTGTCTTGTGTTCAAGACTTCATCTTATAACCAATCCCATAAACCTTTCAATTAATTAAAATTCATACTTTTTCTCTACCCAACCCATTATCTTTCCACTCATCCCCATTACATTAAATAAACATATCACACCACCCCATTATATTTTGTCCCCCATGCTTCATTTAAAATAATGCAAGATTCCCCCTTTAAATTAAATCTTGTCCCCCCTTTATATTAAACAACTATATCACAACCCACCCCATTTCATTTTGTCCCCCATGCTTCAAATAAACAATTTCAAAATGTACAATTCCTAAACTACCCCTCACGACCTTACTGAAAATTACCAAACTACCCCTGAACGTACTATAAATTACCAAACTACCCATCAGCTATAACACATCAATTAATCAAACTTAACCAAAATATAGACAATATGATCAATTTCTAACAATGTTCAAACAACAATATGAACACGGATGAACATCATAACAACAATATCACATGAACACGATTTTAACAACATTTCAACAACAAATCACATGAACACAAATTGAACAACAAAGAACAACTAAAATTTGATTGAACAATATTTTAGCAACAAACAATCCTATTTTCGGATTCAACAACAACAACAAACAAAGTATGAAGATTTCTAAATTCAATCATATTGAACTTAAAATCAACTCTAACAACATTACAACAAACAATTCTTATATTAAACTTTAAACAAGATTATGAGAACAATTCAAGAAATAATCATAAATGGTAAACAAGAAATCAAACTATACAAAATTCGGATTCAAGATCATCCAAACAAAGTATGAACATGAATGAATCTATTTTAACACAACAAACATGACGGATTAAACGATTAAATCAATATATTCCTTTAACACAACTAAATTCTTTTTAGACAAATAACAAGATCGACGAATAAACAATTATGAACTTAAGCTTGAACTTAACAATATTAACAATTTCTAACAATACATAAACTCATGAAACAAATTGAAGAAATAGTTAATTAAATTTCAATTTGAATCTAACAAACATCAAACTAACAAATATTCATTTAAACAATAATACAAACATGAAATGAATATGAAAACAACTAATTAAACTTCTATTATGAAATCTGAAAATTAATTTAACAAACAACATGAACAAACTAGAAAATTATTTTAACGACGAACAAACCAAACAAGAATTAAATCACTTATTGATTTTGGATCCGAAAATAACGAACAAAATTTACGGACAATAAATGAGATTCAAAAACTAACTAACCGGAAATGAATCAACGACTAACTTCGATTGTTAACAAATCTGTCCAAGCCTCGACCAAAGCTCGAACGAAGGACGACGAAGACGAAGAAGAAGTAGAAGCAGTCATGCAACTACTGCCGCGACGAGCAGTAGCAGCAGTCCGTCCAACACCTGCTGTAACGAGCAGCAGCAGCACTACGTAGGAAGTAGAAGCAACGGCGGAGGAAGGAGGAGAAGCAACGGCGATAGGCGTGTTTGGATGACGGCGTGTTTGCTGAAACGCAGCTGCGCGAGCAGCAGCAGTTCGGTCATGTTTGGTTGAAACAGAAGCAGCAACGACATTGATGACAACGAAAACACGAAGAAGAAGAAGCAGCTGAATGCAGTAGGGGAAGCCATGGATGAGCTCAAACTCGACGATGACGAAGCTTGACGGAGGAGGGCAACTATGGAGTTGTTGGTGCATGTGTGCGTGAGTGACGGGGTGAGGGGGCGTTCGTGGGGGAGGCTGGTCGACGTTGCAGGCTAGGGTTTGTGGGGGGGGGGGGGCAGCCATGGGAGCTTGAGAAACTTGGAGAAGAAGAAGAAGATAGGAAAGGGGGGTGGCGGATTGGTTAGGTCTTTTTAGGGTTTTCTTCTCTTTTTTGTTTTTTTTGTTTTGTGTTGTTTGTAAGATAATAGGATGTTGGGTTATGGACTGGGTCGACCCAGTTTGAAATGGACTGGGTCGACCCAGTTTGAAATGGACTGGGTCGTAGGGAAGATTGGGCAATTTTTTGGGCCTATGGCTTGAAATCGAAGAAGAGGCCCAATTCCGACTTTCTTTATATTTTCGCTCTCTTTTCTTCTTTTATTTCTCTAAAACTAAATTATAAAAATACTTAAACTATTATTAAGAACTAAATTAAGTTATAAAAGTGCAAATTAACTCCAAATAACAATTAACGCACAATTAAGTAATAATTAAGCATAAAATTGTATATTTGGACATTAAATGCTAAAAATGCAAAAGATGCCTATTTTTGTAATTTTCATTTTTTGTAAACAAATTTAATTAGTAACAATTATAGAATTAAATCCTACATGCAAAATGTGACATATTTTTGTATTTTTTATTAATTTAGCAAATAAACACGCACAGACAAATACAAATAATTATTCAAAATATCACAAAATATCACAAAATTGCACACCAAAGAAAATCATTTTATTTTTGAATTTTTTGGGAGTAATTCTCATATTGGGAAAAAATCACGTGCTTACAGCTGCCCCTCTTTGCCCGAAGACACGAAGGGTTTTCGTGCAAAGATAAAGCGAGCGATTTTTGCCCATCCGAGTACTCCGTGTGAAGCATTTTTTTGAAAAAGATTTGACCGAACCTTTGCTTCAAAGGTTTCCTACATATCCTGGGCTAAACAGGAATCAGGTCAATGTAGTTCGGGAAGTTTTGGTAGCTGGGACTACCGTGGGACTGCAATGTTACTGTTGTTGCATGCTATTACCACTGCTTACCGATCTCCTTGTTACACCATGCTTAAAAGAAAACAAGAAGCTAGGCTAGAGTACAATTTATTTTTGTTGCCTTGCTTCCTTGTCTGCTTGCATTTCTTTCGGTGCTTTTCTTCTTTTGACACATGCACTTGAGTTTGTGCTGTGACCTCTTGTTGCAACCTTCTGCTTCCCGGTGCCGGGGAATTTTATTGTTTCCTGCTGGGGATTCCTATTGTAACCCTCTGTTTTATTGTCCTCTGACTTGATCTTGAAATGTATGCCTCTGTTATCTGGGCGGGCTCCCAACTTCAATACTTGAAAATTAAAGACTTGAAATGTATGCCTCTGTTATCTGGGCGGGCTCCCAAGTTCAATGCTTGAAAATTAAAGACTGAAATGTATGCCTCTGTTCTATGGGCGGGCTCCCAACTTCAACAACAACTTTAAAAATGAATGTCATTCCTCTCTTCAACCAATACATCGCCATTCTGTTCTTCAGAGGGGGCTCCTGATTTCAACAACTTTAAAAAATAAAATCCTATTCGAGGGCGGATGAACCCGAAATATCCTATTCGAGGGCGGATGAACCCAAAATATCCTATTCGAGGGCGGATGAACCCAAATATCCTATTCGAGGGCGGATGAACCCAAAATATCCTATTCGAGGGCGGATGAACCCAAAATATCCTATTCGAGGGCGGATGAACCCAAATATCCTATTCGAGGGCGGATGAACCCATAATATCCTATTCGAGGGCGGATGAACCCATTATATCCTATTCGAGGGCGGATGAACCCAAAATATCCTATTCGAGGGCGGTTCAAAATATCCTATTCGAGGGTGGATGAACCCATATATCCTATTCGAGGGCGGATGAACCCAAAATATCCTATTCGAGGGCGGATGAACCCAAATATCCTCTTCGAGGGCGGATGAACCCAAAATATCCTGTTCGAGGGCGGATGAACCCAAAATATCCTATTCGAGGGCGGATGAACCCAAATATCCTATTCGAGGGCGGATGAACCCAAATATCCTATTCGAGGGCGGATGAACCCAAATATCCTATTCGAGGGCGGATGAACCCAAAATATCCTATTCGAGGGCGGATGAACCCAAAATATCCTATTCGAGGGCGGATGAACCCAAAATATCCTATTCGAGGGCGGATGAACCCAAAATATCCTATTCGAGGGCGGATGAACCCAAAATATCCTATTCGAGGGCGGATGAACCCAAAATATCCTATTCGAGGGCGGATGAACCCAAAAATATCCTATTCGAGGGCGGATGAACCCAAAATATCCTATTCGAGGGCGGATGAACCCAAAATATCCTATTCGAGGGCGGATGAACCCAAAATATCCTATTCGAGGACGGATGAACCCAAAATATCCTATTCGAGGGCGGATGAACCCAAAGTATCCTATTCGAGGGCGGATGAACCCAAAATATCCTATTCGAGGGCGGATGAACCCAAAATATCCTATTCGAGGGCGGATGAACCCAAAATATCCTATTCGAGGGCGGATGAACCCAAAATATCCTATTCGAGGGCGGATGAACCCAAAATATCCTATTCGAGGGCAGATGATCCCATTTTCAAAATCTTGGAATTGTCTTACCTCCGACTGTTTTTCTTCGAATCGTGTTGTCTTGCTATCTCTTAAAACTTGAATTAATTTCCTCGTTCCTCCGAGAAAATTTTCTACAATGGCAGAAAATTTTCTGCCCCAGTTTTGGTGCTTTTCCTTGTTCTCCAGGTGGACGCCTGACTTCTGATATTTCAACTCTTCTTCCTTGTTCTCCAGGTGGATGCCTGATTGCTATTTCAACTGTCCTTCCTTGTTCTCCAGGTGGACGCCTGATTTCTGATAATTCAACTGTTTTCCCTTGTTCTCCAGGTGGGCGCCTGATTTCTTCTTCAATTTTTCATCCTCATTCTCCAGGTGGACGCCTGACTTCTTCTTCAATTTTTTTATCCTCCGCTCTGCTTTGTTCTTGGTTGCTGGGGATAATATCACTGTGGGATTCTCCTTTCTTCCCCTCCTTCAAATTTGTTTTTGGTTTTTTTTTTCTTTTTTTTCAACACTGCTGGGGATAAAAGTGTTATTTTCTTGGGATAACGTTGTTGAGGATAACGCTGTTGGAGAATTTTATCCCTTCAAATCGATGCTTCATTCTTTTGGAAGCTGCTGGGGATGATAATGGCTCTTTGCTTTTCTGAGCACAAGTGTCATCCCTTTATTCTGTCTGTTGGGGAACAACTTCTCCATTAAAACTTATTATGTTGGGGCAACACTGGTTCAAAGACCATTTCCCTTGAGACTGGTGTTATCTTTATTCTTCCTCGAATGGGTACCTGACTTCCAGAAAATTTTCCAAATGAAAGGAAAATTTTCTGCCCCAGTTTGACAGTCTCCCTTATGGCATGCATTTCTGTAATCAATGCCATTTCCTTTATCTGTTTTAAATTAAACAAAATTTGTTAGTTTAAAACGCGGTGGTTGGTTGTGATACTCCTACTGGGATGGCTTTTCCCTTTCTCCTTCCCTGCTCTGCGTTCCAAAACTTGTTGGGGATGATATTATTTGCTGGGGATAATCCTTTTCTGCTGGGGATATCCCTCTTCTTTCGTGGCATGGCTCGGAAACTTGCATTTTCCCGACCTTTTAGTCTCGCATGAATTTCCCAAATCATGCTTATTGTTTTTCTTGTTTTGTCCACGGGCTCTGGTCTTGAGGTTTAATAACCTTTGATTTCGGCAAGGATATCCCTCTTGACACTCGTCAATCCTTTTGCTGGGGATATCTTTCTTGACACTGGCCTCGCGCTTGTTCCTTCCTGACTATATCACTTGGATGTACTAGTCAGATCTTATCTTGGAAAGCTGATGGTCTACTTTGAAGTCATTTCCCACTGGTCTTGACCAAACAGACTCTACTGGGGAAATTTCTATGAAAGGAAAAGATAAAACAGAATAAAAGACAACGGAAAGAGATGACTCTTTAACAAAAGAAACTATAAATAAAAATCTATCAAACGCAGATACCGACTCTATTGGTCATGACATGCACATGTGGCCTATCTTCTGTCGTCAATCGTCTTTCAAGACCTTCCCTTGACGATTCCCTATCTGATTCCCAATCTTATTCGACTTGTAGTGCCCGAAGGGTTTTCACTATCAAGCCTCTCTCATTTTGGTTTTCTCTCAGCTTTCATTGCCTTATGGTGCCTGTGAAGGATTTCACTGATAAGACTCTCTCATTTGTATCACTTCCCAGCTGGGGATTTGGAGTGTTGCCGGTATGACTCTCTCTGCTGGAGATTAGAGTCCTTTCTGCTGTGGAACAGAATGTTATGTTCGCCGGTAAGACTCTTCATTTGTCTGACTTGGCATCTTTTGAAGACTGATCAGAAGGTCTTTCTTTGGACCGTAATGTGGGTTTTTGGACAGGCTAGAAAGAAAGAGTATTAAAGGCTCAAAAACAAAATAAATTTGGGGTTAAAAATTACAACATTCGGAACCAATTTTTTGCTTCCCACAAGCGCAACCCTTGCCCCAGTTTCTTGCTTGGGGATTATTTATTTATTATATATATTTTTTAATTTTTTTTTGTTACACTATGCATATTACGCACATTATGCGCACTATGCACCCTATGACCGAGCCGTGAAGCGCCTACGTATCCTCTTTGAGGAATCAGGTCAAACGTAGTTCCCAATTCCTCTTTTTCATTTGACTTTCTTTTGTTTTTTTTTTCATTTTTCTTTTTCTTTTTTCGTTGTTTTTTTTTTTTTGATTTTTTCTTTACCTTCCAGGCTCGTATTTCCTAGTCATTGCTATTGATTCCGAACGAGGGGTATGAAAGAAAATAAATAAGGCTCAAAAGTGGTAACGAAGGATAAAGTGTTTAGGTAGCAGAACAAAATGCCTTCGTCATTCCAGTCTTCAAAACATGCCAAGTGCAAACAACACTATTGAACATAGATTTATAGTCTCTTCCAATGGTGCTGGACTTGACAATTATGTTAAACACTTGCTTTTTCATTTGTCATTTCTAAAGCACTGCTGGGCGACACTCTCACTCTTATTCTCATGAACGACCCTCATGCCAATTTGGCGAAACCTACATTTAACGGTTTTCTTTATGTTTAAATTGCCCCAGTTCCACATGACTCGGGCTTCAAATAATCTCAAACCGTTCTTATTTCCTTTAAATGCTTTAATCACCTTCCGGGGGTTTTATGATTAACTTTTAAGATTAGGCTCAATATGTGCGCATGTCATGTCACTAGAATCGGCGCTGATCAAAAATGATAAAAGGACTAAACAAAAGATGACTGGAATAATAAAAGACCGGCTTTTGTATTAGACTATTGGCGAAATGGTTTGAATAATAAAACAAACAAAATAACCAGAATAAAATCCTAACACAGCCTTGACAAAACTTAAACAAATTGATATGACAAACTGGAAAGATAAGAAAGTTTGACACAAGACAATATTCGGATTACAACCCTAAGAATAATCCGGACAACAGAAATGACAACAAAATAAACCACCAACAGCTTCTCTCTTGCTAACCAAGGAACGGAGCGTCCTCCCATTTTATCAAAATTGGCATCTTAGCCACTAAGCTTCGCATCAATATTGTCGAGACCATTGCCAACTTCAATATCATCAACCTTAGTCAACAAGTCCCAATAGGATTCGAGTACTTCTGTTATCAAGCCTGATCCCCACAAAGTGTGCTTCTGGGTCTTGTATTTTCGGCTTACCACAAACCAACCACCTTCTTTCTTTGCGGTTCAAAACAGGTTAGAATGGACTCAGTCGGTCCTCATTATTAACAACATTTTTTTTTCATTTTTCTTCTTTTTTTCGATTTTTTTCTTCTTCTTTTTTTTATCATTTTTTTTTGTTGTGGTCGAATCTTATGGAGATTGCCTATGTATCATGACCCCGCATGAATCAGACCTTGCGTAGTTCGGACCAAATGAAAGGTAACAACAATGAGACATATTTTTTTTTTATCAATTTTCATAATAAAATAAACTGGGTTTCAAAGGTTGAAAGATGACCAACAAACTCAAAAATCAAACAACCCATATTTTCTAGCCAAAAGATTTATAACCTCAAAACAAAAAGGCCAACTTCCTTTCCCCGTTTGACAAATGCAACCAAACGGCTATTTTTTGCAAATGTGGCCCCTTCCAAATCTCACATGAATTTTGAGGCCGGGGAGGATTATTTTGACACTTTACAAACTTGTTCGTTCTTTTACGAAAATAACCTTTTGACAATTGAAAGATACTCTAAGGCTATTTCGGCAAGAACGGTTTTAAGACACGGCCGAAGCTGGCTCGGCTTTATTTTGACCAAAAATTCAAATGGTATTCACCTGACCGTTGACTCTTTGTTTTTTTTTTCAAATTACAATAAAAACCGGGTATTGCAAACACGGCCCTTCAGCGCCTCGGGGACGAAGATTTTTACGGCTGTGTGGGTCAACTGGACCAAATCTTAAAAATGACCCAAAGGTGGTTGTTTATGCGAAGTCAGCCTTCCGTCGTCCCTTTCGGGAACATTCGGCTATGTCTTGATAAAACAGCGTCACCCGACCTCTTTATGACAAAATTAAAATTTGACATATTTTTTGTTGCTATTATTTAGCAAAAGGGGGGGTTGGACACTACCCGACTTATTTATGACAAAATTAAAATTTTCACATGTTTTTTTTTATTATTTGTTTTTGGCTATTTTAGCAAAAAAAGGGGGGTTGGACCCGATGAGGGTTGCCTACGTATCTCACATCCGGTGAGAATCAAACCCGCGTAGTTCGAGCAGGTCATGAATAAAGTAAATAAACTAATTTTAAATTTTTTTTGAATTTGTAAAAGAACTGCTTTAAAAGAAGAAATGAAGTATATATATTTCTTTTTTTGGATTTTTGATTGATTTTCTTTTTGAAAGAAAGACTTCTAAGAATTTCTTTTCTTTTGATTTGAACTTTGATAATTTCAAAAGTAAAAGGAAGATATATATTTTTTTTATTCTAAGAAGAAAGAAAATATTTTTTTGGAATTTTACCTTTAATAAAAGAAATGCTTTCTAAAAAAATATTTTTTTGAATTTTGAATTTTCTTTTCAATTTTTAAAGAAGAAGGAAAATATTTTCAAATTTGTTTTATTTTATTATATATATATATATATATATATTTTTTTTATAATAATTAAAAAGACTTTCTTAAAGAAGTCAATAATGGAAAACATTTTTTGGATTTTTTGTTTTGAAAATTGGGATTCTAAAAAAAAACTTTTCTAGACTTTGGCAGGACAAATATTTTTGCAACAAATAAAGATATATATACATTTTTTGGAAATAAAGAAAAACTTTTTGGATTTATATATATATATATATATATATATATATATATATATATATATATATATATATATATTTGCAACAAATAATAAAACCACTTTCAACTGCCGACTCTTTTTATTTTTTTTTTATTTTTTTTTGCATTTTCATAAACAAATAAATAACAAAAAAAATATTTTTAAAAATAAGACTCTTTTTTTATTTTCATTTTCATGGCAAGACAAACTATATATTTTTTCTATTTTTTTTTTGAAAAAAACAAGACAGAACAACGACTTTTTTATTTTCCTTCTATTTTTTCCTTTGCTTTTAGTAAAACAAACTAATAAAACATTTTTTTTTCAAAATTTCGGCAGAGTTTTGACAGTATTTGGGCATTTGTTTTTTTTTTCAAAAATAAACAATCAATTCCCTAACCACTATTTCTTTTTTTTCAATTTCAAAATATTATTCCTGATATTCAAAAGTCAGTCAACACACAAGTCCGAATCAAATAAATGCGCAAATAGCAGCAAGTAAGATGCATCAGGATGATCATTTTCATTTTTTGGTACACCTGTCCTAGACAGACCCAACCCCTGTGTTGAGCCTCCAAATTCAAATGCACGTTATGCAAACAAACGCTCCTACTAGGGATCCGGCATGTAGCTGAGTTATTCTAAGTGAAAAACCTGAGGCATATTGTTCTAGCCCTGGCTTACCCAAGTGGACAGCTTGAGCCGAAATGGGGGCAACGTACCGGGAGCACGAAAGTCTGCCCGGCCTAGTTACTTGTCCCAACTTCGTCTTATTTGGTATGACTTCTAACAGAAAGGTGGGCCACGCGCACGTGTACACCATAAATTCAGAAGACTCAGAAAGAAGAAGGGTTTCGTAGCAGTTTTATATACACAATTCAGATAATATTAAAGCGGTAAAAGCATCATTTAGCACATTAGGCATATATCATGTAAAAATCAGATAAAAAATAAAGCCAACTATAACAGTTATTTTAAGCTCGAATTCTTGAACCCTGAACCAGTGGTTCTGGAATTAATCCAATCCCCAGCAGAGTCGCCAGAGCTGTCGCACCTATTTTTCCGCCCCCGCGTGGGTGCGTAGGGAGTTTTCTCCAATTGAAGGACAGTTGAAACGGGATTTGTTTGTTTGTTTCAGAGTCGCCACTTGGGAATTTTAAGGCGTCCCAAGTCACCAATTTTAATCCCTGAATCGAGGAGAATATGACTCTGTTTATTATTCTGCGAACCAGAAATCCTGAGTAAGGAATTCTGTTAATCCGGAAGAAGGTGTTAGGCATTTCCGAATTCCGTGGTTCTAGCACGGTCGCTTAACTGTTTTTATTCTTGGCTTAATTATCTCGATTTTACATTTTTATTGCATGATTTTGTTACCGCTTCTGTTTAGATTGTTTATAATTAAAGACCCTTCTTCGAATCGAATCACGCGTACGTGTATTCGTTTTATATATTATATTTTTTTTACGTGAGAAATCGTGTCAAGCGTACGTGTACACAATGATATTGATAATATATTTATTATAAAAATAATCATTTTTTTTCGAAATTGTGTTTAAAAATAAAATTAAGAACATTCGCCTTTCTTAAATAGTGAACCACACATCTCGGGTTTTATAAAATTAATTTAATATTCCCCGACGAATCTCTTTTTAATAAAAATTTGCTCGAAATTGCGCGAACGCATAATCCGAATTGCCTTTAGAAGTATAATCAAGTCACGGCGAACGCATCCTTAATTATGCAAATATTCTTGACAGTAATATAAATTCTCTACAAATGTTTATTGCATCCATCTATTTTTAAATGTAAGAGTCATGGAGAATCACCGATTGGGATGCCAACAAATTTCTTTGACAAAGAATTCAAAATTTATTAGGCGTTGCTACAAGTCTTATTTTACGCGTATGAATTATATACCTCAAAACTATTCAAATTTTAAAGAATTAATGATATGAAAAAGAAACAAACAACATGTAACTAAAAATACTACCATTTTTATCGTGGATACAACATTAATATATCCAAAAATCGAATCGCATATAAAACTGGAAAAAGAATTAACTTGATAGACAAATTAATAGTTTCTGAAGAATTTTCATTGTTATATTTAATGCGAACTCTATTTCTACATATCCTTGACATAAAATGTTGCAATTCGTGCTTATAAATCCCATATCCTTTTCATATACTTGTTTTTAGTCCAAAGTTATAATTATTTAGTTAATTTTTGATTACGAAGATTGAGTTTGAGATAAATAAACCAATTCTTATTCTCTGCCTACGCGAATATTTGCAAACACTAACTCTATATTTTGTAAAAAATCATCGACATTATTTCATACATTAAAAGAAATGAGTTGATCGCGTTCCTAAAATAACTATGCCATTTGTTATTAAGAAAGAGAACTAATCTACCAATTGATTTAATAAGACGACATCATCTAGCCTTAAACAAAATTGGATATTTGACAAAATAAGCTAGTAATGTAATTTCTGGGTATTTCCGTACTATTCTTTACTTAGCTAACAATATCACATGATTTAATTAATGGCCAATTTTCTGCAATGTTCCCTATCTCAACAATTCAAACAGTAAATATCATCACTAGTCCTCAAAACATATAAGATTATCGTGGAATTTACTACTCCAGAAGGTTAATTAGTTAACAATTTATCATGTCAAGTATAATACTATATTAACCAACTAAAACAAAACTGAAACTTAAACTAATAAAATTTAAATGAGTAGAAGACATCCTTATAATTCCAAACTTCATTTACTTGCCATGTTGAAGCTTTTCATGACATGAATTTACAGATATGTACCTGATATTGGAAGCAAGAAAATGAAGATGAGAATCAGCGGCAGTAATAACAGTACAACATCAACAACTGCCCAGCAACAGTAACAACCCAGTACAGACCGGTGGAGTAGTAATCCCAAAAACAAAAGCTTTAAGCTTTAAATGAAACAACAACCATTAATACTAATTTCAAACAAAGAAAGAAAGCAGTAGATTTTTTAGCTTTTATTTTTATTTTGAAAGCTTAAATATTTTTCGGAATTTTTCTCTCTTCTATTCTCTGTCCGTTTTTTCTCTCTATCTGTGTGTGTATTTTTTCTCGTATCTTTTCTATTCTCTTTCTGTCTTTTTGTCTTGTGTTCAAGACTTCATCTTATAACCCATCCCATAAACCTTTCAATTAATTAAAATCCATACTTTTTCTCTACCCAACCCATTATCTTTCCACTCATCCCCATTACATTAAATAAACATATCACACCACCCCATTATATTTTGTCCCCCATGCTTCATTTAAAATAATGCAAGATTCCCCCTTTAAATTAAATCTTGTCCCCCCTTTATATTAAACAACTATATCACAACCCACCCCATTTCATTTTGTCCCCCATGCTTCAAATAAACAATTTCAAAATGTACAATTCCTAAACTACCCCTCACGACCTTACTGAAATTACCAAACTACCCCTGAACGTACTATAAATTACCAAACTACCCATCAGCTATAACACATCAATTAATCAAACTTAACCAAAATATAGACAATATGATCAATTTCTAACAATGTTCAAACAACAATATGAACACGGATGAACATCATAACAACAATATCACATGAACACGATTTTAACAACATTTCAACAACAAATCACATGAACACAAATTGAACAACAAAGAACAACTAAAATTTGATTGAACAATATTTTAGCAACAAACAATCCTATTTTCGGATTCAACAACAACAACAAACAAAGTATGAAGATTTCTAAATTCAATCATATTGAACTTAAAATCAACTCTAACAACATTACAACAAACAATTCTTATATTAAACTTTAAACAAGATTATGAGAACAATTCAAGAAATAATCATAAATGGTAAACAAGAAATCAAACTATACAAAATTCGGATTCAAGATCATCCAAACAAAGTATGAACATGAATGAATCTATTTTAACACAACAAACATGACGGATTAAACGATTAAATCAATATATTCCTTTAACACAACTAAATTCTTTTTAGACAAATAACAAGATCGACGAATAAACAATTATGAACTTAAGCTTGAACTTAACAATATTAACAATTTCTAACAATACATAAACTCATGAAACAAATTGAAGAAATAGTTAATTAAATTTCAATTTGAATCTAACAAACATCAAACTAACAAATATTCATTTAAACAATAATACAAAACATGAAATGAATATGAAAACAACTAATTAAACTTCTATTATGAAATCTGAAAATTAATTTAACAAACAACATGAACAAACTAGAAAATTATTTTAACGACGAACAAACCAAACAAGAATTAAATCACTTATTGATTTTGGATCCGAAAATAACGAACAAAATTTACGGACAATAAATGAGATTCAAAAACCAACTAACCAGAAATGAATCAACGACGAACTTCGATTGTTAACAAATCTGTCCAAGCCTCGACCAAAGCTCGAACGAAGGACGACGAAGATGAAGAAGAAGTAGAAGCAGTCATGCAACTACTGCCGCGATGAGCAGCAGTAGCACTACGTAGGAAGCAGAAGCAACGGCCGAGGAAGGAGGAGAAGCAACGGCGATAGGCGTGTTTGGATGACGGCGTGTTTGCTGAAACGCAGCTGCGCGAGCAGCAGCAGTTCGGTCATGTTTGGTTGAAACAGAAGCAGCAGCGACATGGATGACGACGAAAACACAAAGAAGAAGAAGCAGCTGAACGCAACAAGAAGGAGAAGCAGCTGAACGCAGTAGGGGAAGCCATGGATGAGCTCAAACTCGACGATGACGAAGCTTGACGGAGGAGGGCAACTATGGAGTTGTTGGTGCGTGTGTGCGTGAGTGACGGGGTGAGGGGCGTTCGTGGGGGAGGCTGGTCGACGTTGCAGGCTGGGGTTTGTGGGGGGGGGGGGCAGCCATGGGAGCTTGAGAAACTTGGAGAAGAAGAAGAAGATAGGAAAGGGGGGTGGCGGATTGGTTAGGTCTTTTTAGGTTTTTCTTCTCTTTTTTTTTTTGTTTTGTGTTGTTTGTAAGATAATAGGATGTTGGGTTATGGACTGGGTCGACCCAGTTCGAAATGGACTGGGTCGTAGGGAAGATTGAGCCATTTTTTGGGCCTATGGCTTGAAATCGAAGAAGAGGCCCAATTCCGACTTTCTTTATATTTTCGCTCTCTTTTCTTCTTTTATTTCTCTAAAACTAAATTATAAAAATACTTAAACTATTATTAAGAACTAAATTAAGTTATAAAAGTGCAAATTAACTCCAAATAACAATTAACGCACAATTAAGTAATAATTAAGCATAAAATTGTATATTTGGACATTAAATGCTAAAAATGCAAAAGATGCCTATTTTTGTAATTTTCATTTTTTGTAAACAAATTTAATTAGTAACAATTATAGAATTAAATCCTACATGCAAAATGTGACATATTTTTGTATTTTTTATTAATTTAGCAAATAAACACGCACAGACAAATACAAATAATTATTCAAAATATCACAAAATATCACAAAATTGCACACCAAAGAAAAATCATTTTATTTTTGAATTTTTTGGGAGTAATTCTCATATAGGGCAAAAATCACGTGCTTACAGCTGCCCCTCTTTGCCCGAAGACACGAAGGGTTTTCGTGCAAAGATAAAGCGAGCGATTTTTGCCCATCCGAGTACTCCGTGTGAAGCATTTTTTGAAAAAGATTTGACCGAACCTTTGCTTCAAAGGTTTCCTACATATCCTGGGCTAAACAGGAATCAGGTCAATGTAGTTCGAGAAATTTTGGTAGCTGGGACTACCGTTGGACTGCAATGTTACTGTTGTTGCATGTTATTACTACTGCTTACCGATCTCCTTGTTACACCGTGCTTAAAAAAACAAGAAGCTAGGCTAGAGTACAATTTGTTTTTGTTGCCTTGCTTCAAGTATGACCCTCGAAAATGTGACACTCCAGATGTGCTTTTCTTGTTCACCAGATAGCCTGCATAATCAGCGTCAACATAACTAATAAGGTTGAAATTATTACCTAAAGGATAGTACAGAACCAGGTTCTGTGTGCCCTTAAAATATCTCAGAATTCTCTTGGCAGCCTTCAGATGAGATTCCTTAGAATTTTATTGGAACCTTGCACATAATCCCACACTAAATACAATGTCTGACCTGCTGGCAGTAAGGTAGAGTAGAGATCCAATGATTCCCCTTTGATGCTTCCATATCAAACCTTTTCAAGAGTCCTTTGATGTATTTCTGCTGACTGATACACGTTCCCTTTATGGACTGCTTCACTTGAAGACCAGGAAGACATTCAGTTCCTCCATCTTACTCATTTCAAACTCACTTCCCATGAGTTTAGCAAATTCTTCACATAATGAGTCATTTGTAGCTCCAAATGTGATGTCATCCACATAAATCTGAACAATGAATATGTTCCTGCTTGATTTCTTCAGAAAAAGGAGTGTTGCTAATTTTCCCTCTTGTAAAGCCATTTTCTATAAGGAATTTTGACAATATTTCATACCAAGCACGAGCTTCCTGACTCTTATAACAGTTCTGTCAGCAGGTCGTGGAACCAGGTTCCACACACTGTTCCTTTCAAGTTGACAGAGCTCTTCTTGCATAGCTGCTTAGAACCAGGTTGAATACCAGAGTCTAAGGATGTGATTACATTTTGAAGGGATGTGAACTCTTTTGCTTCTAGTTGGATACTTGAACTTTAAAATTTGACGGACCAGGTTCTTCCATATGTGAATCATCATTGACATCAATAGAATTATGACTTCCACTATTGTGTTCTGCATCAGAAGTTCCTAATGCTGCATCTCCTTCTCATTGTGCAGTTGTCTGCTACACTATTGTAGGCAGTCACTTTCTGCAGTTGCTTTCCAGTTGTACTGTTGACTTATACTTCTCTCGGGAGAACATCAAGGTATTAGGTCCCTAATCTGGTTCCTCTGAATCTAAAGCACACTACCCAGATTATCTTGAGTCGATTAACTTTAATGATTGTACCAGTCATGCTTCAGGTCCTTTATCTAGTTCTCTCATGAAGTAAGTTGTTTTACCTTCCTTTATGGTATTTATACGTATGTATGTAAGGAAGGTAGGTAAAAATCCATCCACAGAAAGTTGACTGCTGCACTGTTCCTGTACAATAGCGTGTGTTGGTAGCAACTTTCCTACTGGAGAGTTGACTTCATACAGTCTCCTCGGGAACTGGTAGGGACCTGTTCCCTGAGCTGTTCCTTCCACTCTTCCTCACTTGAGGCATTGCTATCAACTTTGAGTACCAGGTTCTTTTCTTTCTTTAGTTCTCTTCTTTCACTGTCTATCTTCCTCTTCATCTAGTAGATCTTTAGATTTCCTATCAGCTCTTCTATGGTTAGCTCCTGCAAGTCCTTTGATTAAGTAATAGCATTCACCTTGCTTTCCCAAGGGCTGGATCCCAACCAGGAACTTTGTGATCTCAGGGTCTTGTAAATGTGTAACAAGTTCCTTATCTAGTTCTGGATAGTAAGTTTGTTAGATCATCAAAATATAAAGTAAAGTACTTGTGCCCAAGGTACTTGTAACCTATCAGATACTCTGCAAAATAGACTTGTTGTGCTTGTTCAGCCATCACGAAAGGTTCATAGGCATAGCTTGAGAAACTCTTCTTATGATTGATATCGATTAGACCATATTGATTATAGACCTTCAGCCCTCGGCCCATTGTTGGATCAAACCAATCACATTTGAAAAACACAAGAGTAGTTCTTTTCTTTGTCAGATTAGAATACTCTAGTTGTATCACCTCAACGAGCAATCCATAGTAGTCACTTTCATAGTCACTCCAATTTTTTCCTTTAATGCACACACCACTATTCATAGTTATTTTGTTAGAGCCATATGTAAGAGTGTCAAACTTATAGCCATTCGTAAAATACTGAGACCATGTTTGCACCCACTTATAAGGACCAGAAGCTAAGTTTTTCAATCGCTCATCAGTTATGTTATTAGTTGGATTTATAACCTATTAATAGAACAAATAACCAATAGCATGTTTAGTTAAATATAAATTTTAAGCCAAGACAAATAAAGACTACAAATTATTTTATTTAATTGTAATTTACTCACATAAGCTTCAAACCACTTAACAAATCTACTATTTGTCTCTTTCTCAATCTGCTCGACGCTAATGTTTTCTGAATTCTTTTTAAATTCAGCTTCAAAAATACTACAAGAGTAATAAAATTCTAGTTATGTTAGTCCATTCATGAAACATGTATGCACTAAATAGGTAAAAAAATTTAACTTACAGGACGAATTTTTGAACCTCCTCACAATTTATCAGAACATACAACTGTGTTACATCCCACTCATCATCGGCCAAATACTGACCATCTTTCCCCTACTCAAATGGCCTGGATGCAGAAAGATGGACAAACAACCATCTGGTGCATCAACTTCATCTCCATCATCATTTCGAGTAACTCTGTTTAGCATAGTTTGCACATTACACGTGAAATAATGGGAACTGAATGGTGAAATTTCTTGAATGATATAAGCTTCATTTTGTAAGTGTGTAGCTTACTATAATTAAAATATATTTTAGTGTGTTGTTAAGTAAATAAATTAATTATATAATCAAAGATTCAGTTTAGACTCTTACAGCTCAAAAGGATACATCCACCGAAACTGTACTGGACCACCAACTATTGCTTTATATGTTAAATGAATCGGCAAATGTTCCATGGGATTAATGAAATTGCAAGGAAATATTTTCTCTATCTTGCAAATTGTAATCTTTATGATTTCTTCAAGCTTTTGTAGATCTATACTTTTAAAACAGTTGCACATAAACCTTTAAAAAATAAGCTGATCTCTGTTAAGGCATTCCAAATTGGCTCTGGCAAAAAATATTGAAATGCAATTGGTGGCAACCTTTATAGAAAAACATGACAATCATGGCTCTTCATCCTTGATAATTTATAATCGTCCATGTCTACACATCTAGACAAACCATTTGGAAACCATAAACTTTTCATCACATATCATCTCTCTTTGTTCTTTTGTTAGTGAGTATGCTTCCTTTGGCTTCAAAAGTTTCCCTTGATGCTCCTTCAAATCAAGCTCTAGACGATTGAAATAAGTCTGCACATCCATTCTAGCTTTTAAATTGTCCTTCGTTTTATCTTTTACATCAATTATTGTGTTGAATATATTATCAAATAAATTTTTTTCGATATGCATCACATCGAGATTATGCCGACTAATATTATCGCGCCAATATGTTAATTCCCAGAAAACACTTTGTTTTGTCCAATTATGTAGATCCCCAAATCCTGGCAATTTATCGGGGGCACGATCATAAAAAATCTTTGGCAAGTTGATCGGAGCCAACCCTGCACTACTACAAAGTAGCGAGAGTGGTCGAAGCAGCTTTTACCCGAGAAGGTGGGGATCGATTTCCACAGGGAGCTAGAAATGAGAATTGGGTTTCTATCTAAGTTAGAGATGCGTAATTGCTCTTAACTGCACTTCTAATCATAATTGGTCTCTTCATTACTTCAAATTTTATGCTAATAAGATTCTAAATTAAGCTAAGAGTAAGATACGTGAAAGGTTGTCTAAATAGTTAAGAAGGCACTAGGGAAGTGACTTTATCCTAGGTGGATATTTGACGGGTTCTCGAGTCTAAGGTTAGGTTGTCATGTTGGGGATTATGATATAACCAATGCACTAAACTTCTCACTCTATACCTCTCGGTAGTTTGAGTGATTTTGCTCTAATTGACTTTCTCAAAACCAATTGGGTATGATAATTTGTGCAAGCAATTAAGGTTCAAGTCGGGTATTACTATCTCTAGGATTAACCCTTTAATTGGGGCTATCAATCTTTGGAATACGCCCCAATTCCTCGTTGGGCTAATTTTCGTAGACTCAAGTTCTCTTTCCCAAGAAGAACCCAAGTCAAATAGGCACAAGTTAGTGTTTGCAACTACTAATTCAATATATAAACCACAAATTAGTCCAAATATCAAATACCCATAGACATTCAAGCCTTAAAACTCAAGACCCATCAAATACCCACACTAGGGTTGAGCCACAACCCTAGCTAATGGGTCTAGATACTCATGATAATAGAAGAAAACTGAGAAATAGATAAAGATAAACCCATAATATTTAATTATAAGCTAATACTAGAAGATTCAATGATAAAACTACTCCAAAATTACTCAAAATGGGTAAGGAACACTTTTCACGAGCGCAGCTGAGCGTTAAATTACAACTGATAACCTAAAAATGGAAAAATAAACTATTTATACTTGGTCAAATTTTCTGGAAAAAAAATACCCCTGCGGGGGTAGTGAGGCCAAATTGTCTTGGCCACCGCAGGCCGCATAAAATGCACCGCGACCGCGGTGGCTTTAATTGCGGTCCGCACAAAAAGGACCACTAACCGCATTGGTATCAGCCTCAAAATTTCCAACTCTCTGAACTCTAGCTTTGCGGACCGCATAATATCCAGTGCGGCCGTGGAGAGGCCAATGCGGTCCGCACAAATTGCTTTGCGACCGCATTGCGTAAATGTCCGAAATAGGCACTTCTCTATACTTCCTCACTACGGACTGCACTAAATGAAGTGCGGCCGCATTGGACCTATTGCACTATGCTTGGACTTGTGCTTGGTACTTGTGCATGTTTCAGTCCTTTTTGAGTTGATTTTGACTTATTGTCACCTTTTGACCAAACCCTGCAAACAAGTACAACATGTAAGCCTTTGACACTATTTTGTACATATTTTTAATCAAAACTCAAGTAAGAAGGAGTGTAAAATGAACCATATTCCCTAGTTATCAACTCCCCCAAACATAAACTTTTGCTTGTCCTTAAGCAAACAAAATAATACCCACCCCTTAAGACTAAAACCAAGAAAATTTTGCCAACCTAAAGTGACCACATCTAGTATCAATTGAGACTAACAATTGCCCTTAATTCAAATGAATCATTAACAACATTCACTCTTTTAATCACTATGGTTTTTAGTGCAACACAAGAGCATCAAGAGTTGACTCAACCCATCAAAGAAACTTTTTCTACTACTTTGGTCATTATGGCACCTAAACTCATACATCCTCAACTCTCCCTAAGCAAACCTCACCTTTAAGATTGTAGCACTTAGAACGAGGATAGTGGCTCATCTCTATTAAAGAAAGGTCACAAGTCCAGCTCTAAGTACCATAATTTTTCCCCTTATGTGAGTCACCACTAATGTAAGCTTCATTCAACTCAAGACCGTATAGGGCTTTTGTGGAGATATAATGAAGACTTTTTGTTCATGGTAGAAAATGTTTGGTCTAAGTAGGTTCCATCATCCCTTTAGCACTTCTTTTGCTTTATTTTGGCACATATTCTCTTGACTTTTTAAGTCATTTATCTTCTTTCTAAGGGGTTAGAGAGACACACTGTCACTCTTTCTTGTTCATTTCAAACCTTTTTCTTCTTTCTCAACTTTCCACACCTTTCATCTCTTTACTTTTATTGACTTCCTTCATTCTTTTCTACATTGATCATTCTTTTTGTCTTCTTGATTTTTTCTTTTTCATTGCCTTTCCTTTTCTTCATTTTGTACCTTTTGCCACTTTGTTGTATTCCTCGTCTCTCCCCCCAAACTTATGATTTTGCCTTGTGCTAAGGAAAGATCAGATGCCAAGAGAGGGTATTTTTAGAATGGGTAAAGGCTTGTATCGTGATTTTTGAAAGAAAAAGGTCTATGGATCAAAAGGATTGACTAGGAATATTATTATTGGTAGGCTATGGAAGTGTTTAAGATATCATTCGGATCAAGAAGAGCCTATAATCACATCTCAAGTCAAATTACACTTAGGATTTTGCCTAGACAAATATTTGGGGCAAGTTCTAGACTAATGGCTCGGGACTTGGACTTGCAATTCAAATTATCACCACACAAGCTATGAGATTTCTAAAGAGACAAATTCGGGGGCCCACAAAAACCTTAGCTAAGATTTGAGCAACATTATGGTCCCGAAAACCACTTGATGATTATCGGCCAACAAAATAGTCTCAAGGTCACCACTTTCACCATGTTATATACAATAATTTGTTTTTGACATAGGATCAAAGGTAAATATGTTAGGCCTAAGTGAAGCTTTGCTTGAGGCACCCTTACCAACTAACTACTAAAAGCAAAAAGAAAACAAATTCAAACCTTTAAGAAGGTTGTCATGCCATCCATCATCGGGAAGAGCAACCCGGTTCACACAAATTCCACCTTTGGAAAGAACCATGGCATTAAGAAAACCAAAGGCTTATTGCAAAAACTCAAAATAAGAAGCTACGAACATAAAATAAGAAGCTATGAAAGGAAAAATGCAGAAAGTAAATTGAATATATACAAGAGGGGATATAGTCAAATATACATAAGGGAGAATACATAACTTTATGTATAGACCAAAAGTAAAAAGAAAGCATAAAGAAAAAATAATGTCATATATACAGTTGTCACACCTCTCTTTTTACCTACCCCGGAAAGGGTATAAGGGAGTTTTTTTCCAACTTAAAGTGACATTCGAAATAGGATTATTTATCTAAGAATCAGAGTCGCCACTTGGGATAATTTATGGTGTCCCAAGTCACCGGTTCAAATCCCAAATCAAGGAAAAATTTGAATCTGTAGTACAGTTCGCAAACCAAAAATCCGGGTAAGGAATTCTGTTAACCCGGGAGAAGGTGTTAGGCATTCCCGAATTCTGTGGTTTTAGCATGGTCGCTCAACTATTATTATTGGACTATTTATCTGATTTTTAGAACACTTTCAAACCTATGTGAGTTTTTACGTGGTTTTATTTAATTTTAGGAAGATTCAACGTTATACAAAACACGTCTTTAGATCACGCCACATGAAATGCACCCACGATCTGTGCCATATTTTGTTTAACGTTGTTAGGATTTGGATTTGGGTCACATGAAATGCACACCCGATAGTTTAAGAAGGTAGGTTATTAAAGAAACGCGCCTAAAGCAACTACGCGTTTGCAACTTTGCGAGGGCCATAAAAATTACTAAATGGCGCACCTCAAATTCTAAGGATCAACACAAGATTAATTAAATGAGGGCCATGCAATGGTCATTTTTGTTGGGAATGGCGCACCTCAGTTCTAAATTAAAGAGGCATTCAAACTAAGCTTTGGAGGGCTATAAGCTATTTTGCATTATTTAGTATGGCTAACCTCATTCTAAAAAAAACATTAACTGTTTAAAGAAAACTGCAGGATTCCTAATTACTCAAATATGCCTAATGGATTTGTTGAAGGTCAAAAGAAAGTACTACTTCATTTTTAAAAAAACTCAAGCCCAATCAACCATCCTAGTCTGTTTGGATCATATGCAAATAGAATATTCTGAGATACACATGTCGAACCTCCACAACAACTGAAAGCAGTCAAATTTTTAACGTGCCAAATTAACATTAAACCAAAAGCCATTGCAAGCTTTGGGGCTCGAAGTAGGCCCGTCCTGATGAAGGTCAACAAAACCAAAACAGATCAAAGTTGTGCATTCGTACTTGAGAATGCTTTCACCACTTGGGCTGGCTTTAAGCCCAGATTTTACAAACTAACAATTAATTTAAATTAAAAGCTAAGTGGGATTAAACCTACAATTATTCCTGACTCTTAACTAAGGGACACAAATTGCCTAATTAACTTCCATATTTACAATTGTCTTAACATAGAATAATTGACCAAATGTTCCCAAATCAAACTATCACTAATCCATTATGGCTCATGAGTAAACATACTGGAACTATGGACATCAGTCCTTTAAATAATTTCACAAGAACAGTCATACAAATTTCAAATTCATTAAAACCTTGGCTTAATCCATGTACATGATAAATGGAGACTTGTAAAGGGGCCTAATGAACAAACATGATCTCAAACCTTAGGCTCATGGGCAAACATGCTTATAAAACAACATCAATACACGTACAAGCCAAACACCTAACATTTTAATGGACTCAGATAAACATTAGAATCAAAACCTTACTGATTTTTGACAGAAACGTAAGCAAAAAATCTGTGATCCAGAGCACAAATCAAAATAAATTGAATAATTGACGCCTACAGTTCGTTTGCCATACAAACAATCCACAAACCTGCTCATACACCTTCTAAACATGTTATTTAATGTTGAAACTAAATAATTGTCTAAAACACAAACCTCATTTTATAATACTAGTACCAGCTCGTTTAACATTTACTATTACCAATCTACTACATGGTATTTAAACTATAAGAAAAAAAAAGAGAAACTATGGCAAAATACAGCCTATATTCCATCGAATTCCACTTGATTCTCATAACCAGTATTCAATTAGTATTTCTGGACTAAGGAAATACCTGGAAATGAAAGTAAAGGGGATAAGATCAGCAATAGCAACAACAGTATCCCGCAGCAGAAAGAAACCACAGAAAAAAACAGCTTTAAACCAAAGACTGATGCTCAAAAATCAAAAATCCACAACCAGAACTTCAAACCAAGCTTTTAAACCACCAGATTCAAATCATTTGAGCCCATATAAGTTAGAAACTATTTCAGGAATTAGAAACTGAAGAGATCACAGAAAGAATTCAATCAAACAGTGAAAAGTAGCCGTTTGTGTTTTTGGATTTTTATCTCCTAGGTCTCTTTCTTATTCTGTCCTCCCTCTTAAACTTCTATATCTCTGTTTCTTTTTCATTAGACTCTATATTATGTCCCTTCTCCTTCAGTCTTTTCCTAAGCAAGCTTTATATAGGATCTCTAAGGCAACCTAAAATCAATTCCCTATTCACAAATGCCCCTTCCCCAATTTCTTAGTTGATTCTACTCAATTCTTTGCCCTTTATTTTATTCAATAATGCACTCCTAAACCCTACCACTATTAGAAGCTTCTTAATTAGTTAGGTAAGGTTCGCACAACCTAAATAATCCCTAGGCTACCCTTTTTACAACCCTTGTTAATTACTCAAACCTAACAAACAGGTCAAATTAACCCAAAGTCCTTGAGCTATTGTCTGTGATCCAGACCAATTTCTGTGATCATATGGAAGGCAGAAAATAAAATTGACTACTTAAATGGATTCAACATACGACTGATTAATAACAAGTACTATATGACTGATTAATATCAACAAACAAACATGAAATTAGTTAGGTTATTAAAACAAACGACCTAATTAGATGAACTAAGTCATTGGACCAATAAGAATCATAGAACAACTTTCACAAAAAGAAACAAAGGGGACAACGAGCAGAGAACAGTTTGAACTCAACAGATTGGTCGAGTTTTCAAAGGGAGTAAAAAAATCTAACTAAAGAAAGGGAGAGGAAAAAGGAGATGAAATGGATTAAAAGAATGAAAACACTTACCATTTCAGAAATCAACAACCTGCTGTAGACCTTGATTTAACGAGACTGATGTTACACATTTGCTCTTTGTCAAGAACAACTGAGCAACATCAATCTTCGTCGAATCTAATCTTCAAAACTTTGATAGAAACAACATCATATGACCATGCATGCCACTAGGTTTTATTGAGGACAATCTTAGATTTTTAGGGCTCGACCTCAGATTTAAGATTCGAGAGATTCTGTCAATATTCGAGGGAAAACAACAATGGATTTGGTACGAGGGATATATGGGGGTTAGGTGGTGTTAATTTGGGGTCAATTGGGTAAATTAGGGTTTAAGGGTCTGACTTTTGATCCCATATTCGAAGAGTTCGACTGTGATTTGAAGGTAATGGGTTGAGGATTCGGAACGGGGAGATGAAGGAGAGTCGATGGCGTGAATTTGGGGTTGTTTGGGGATTGCCCGCCGCCGTAGGCGATTTTTGGCAGGCGGTCAATGGTGGTTTGAGGCGGCGATTTTGGCTGGTCTCTGAAGAGAGATCAGAGAAGATGAGGAGGGGGGTTCTGAGGGGGTAAGAGGTTTGAGGTTTTGAGTATATTAAATTGATGATTTAATCAGGGACGTTGGATGATTGGAATCCAACGGCTCTGATTAAATCATTAATGGAAAATGGGGTCATTTTGTTTCACTGGGGGAACGGATTTGGTTCTGGATCGGGTTGGGGTTTGGGAAATGGGTGAGAATCTGGACCGTTTGATCAAACTAATTCAATGGTCCAGATTAAAACTCCTGAAACGGTGTCGTTTGGATTAAGCTGGAGATAGACCGGCTATTGGGATGGGTCTGGGCCGGTTTTGGTTGGATTTTGGGGACAATTGTCAAGATTGGCCCAAATACAGCCTTTTCTATTTCCATTTATTTTTATTTCTTTTCCTCTCCCAATTTCTTTAAAATTAAACTAAAATAAAAACCTAAATTAATTCCTAATTCAAATTATCTAATTATTTTAATTAACTCTAAATTATGACTACCACAACTAAGTCAAGTACCAAATTAAAGGGAGAATTACCAAAAAATCAAAAATTAAAAAGCAATAATAAACTATTTTGTGATTTTCCATTTTTGTAAAGCTACTTAATTAATTCTTAAAAATGCAACATATTTTTTTTATTTTTGAATAATTTAAATAAAATAAACATGCACAGACAAATGCAAACAATAACAAAAAAGGGCAAAATCACGTGCTCTGCCCCTCTTTGCTCGGAAACACGAAGAGTTTTCGTGTAAAGATCAAGTGAGTGGATACGAGCGATTTTTGCCCATTTGAATACTCCGTGGGAAGCATCTTTGAAAGAATCTGACCGAACCTCTGCTTCAAAGGTTTCCTACATATTCTTGGCTATAAAGGAATCAAGTCAGTGTAGTTCGGGAAGTTTCGGTAGCTGAGACTACCATGAAGCAGTGATTTCACTGTTGCTGCTGCTGCTACTGCTTACTGAACTCCTTATTACACCGTGACAAAATAAAAGAAGCTAGACTAAGCTATGAACTATGCATTACAAAGATTTATTTTCAAACTTGATCTTGTGATTGTTGTTGCCTTGTTGACTTGTATTTTCCTACAGAAGTTCCTTTGTTGCTGACTTGAATCGTAATTTTGTGATGATTTCCCTTTCCTTTAATTACTTTCCCTTGTTTTTTAGGTGGATACCTGATTGCCGAACTTTAACCGTCTTCCTTTGACTGTTGTTGCCTTTCCTTGAATTGCTTCCTTTTGTTCTTCTTCCTTTCATTTTTTAGGTGGTTTCTTGATTGCCAATACTTGAATTGTGTTCCCTTCCTATGAAACTTGAATTGCTTTCCCCTTTCAACTTGAACTGACTTCTTTTGACCATTGTTGCCTTCCCTCTATTCTCCAGGCGGGCTCCTGATTACTGAAACTTGAATCGTACTCCTTGCCTTCGTTCTTCAGGCGAGTTCCTGATTATTGAAGTTTGATTTGTACTTCTTCCCTTTGTTCTCCAGGCGGGCTCCTGATTTCAACAAAATTTCAATTTGTACTTCTTCCCTTCGTTCTTCAGGCGGGCTCCTGATTTCCAACATTTGAATTGTACTTTTTCCCTTCGTTCTCTAGGCGGGCTCCTGATTACTGAAACTTGAACTATATTCCCTTGCTCTCCAGGTGGGCGCCTGACTACTGAAACTTGAATTGTATTCCCTTGCTCTCTAGGTGGGCGCCTGACTGCTGAAAATTGAATTGTATTCCCTTGCTCTCCAGGTGGGCGCCTGATTGATGAAACTTTAACTATTTTTTCCTTGACTTGTTCTCCCTTGTTCCTCCAGGTGGGTGCCTGATTACCAATACTTGTGTCAATCTTCCTTGAAACTTGATTTGTTTTCCCTTGTTCTCCAGGTGGGCTCCTGATTACTTGATCCTGAACTGCTTTTTTTCCTTAACATCTGTGTTGCTCTTCCCTGTTCTTCAGACGGGCACCTGACTTCAACAAAATAGACAAAAAGAGAAAGTTTTCTACCCCAATTTGGTAGCTGGGAACCTTTGTGAGTGTTAACTGAATCATGTTACTTAATATCTCTAATAATCTGTAAACTAGATCCCATTATCTAGGAGGGTCCTGAAAATTTCTAGTAAAATGCCTGTTTCAAAGGTCCATTATATTTTCTTCTATTGAACCTTGTTATCTAATTTGGTCCTAAAACTTCATCCCATTATCCAGGAGGATCCTGAAAAGTTTTAAATTAAATCTTATCTTACAAGTGACGCTTTTAAAGCTAAACTATACTTCCTTATAGCTGAACTTACGCTAAAACTTGTTATCTAATGGAATTCTTAGTGCTACGTCCCATTATTCAGGAGGGTCCTGAAAATTTATAGTGAATCCTATCTCAAGCATGCAAACTTCAAAGTTCCGCTTATATTCCTTTGGGATACATTTATGCTAGATTCTGCTACTCATGATTATTTTGAATTTTAAACTAAGTCCCATTTTTCAGGAAGGTCCTGAGAACTTTGCGATCAAACCTGCTTGGTGCTTGCTCTTTCTTCACATAGGATTTCTCCGAAACAAATGAAATTTTTGCCCCTGTTTCAAATCAAAGAAAAATCTTGTCAGTTTAAAACATGGTTGTTAGTTGTGGCATTCTTGCTGAAGGTGGTTCTTCCTTTGCCATGCTTTGCTTTGACTGGCTTCCTTGAGCCGGTCGAGAATTGTTTGACCTTCTGATTGATCCTTAACCCCAGGACCCTAGATGATCTGAGTGCTCTACACCCCAATCGTTGTTTTTCGTTTCTGACCTCTGCATCTCCCGTGACATTACTGAACTATTTCACCAATTTAACTTTTGCTTATACTCTATATCCCATTTTTCATCACACAATCTCTGGCATGTCCTAGCCGCATTTTGCTTTGTGCAATTTTGAAACTGGTAGTAAACTTTGAAATTCCTTCTTATTTGTTGAAACAAGTCTAACCTTGGAAGAGCTTTAGAGGAGTAAAATTAACATGAATGAAATGCGACGATTTTGAGAATTAAGAATAAAGAAGAAAATCCAAATTTGGATGACTGTTAGAGAGAGAAAAAGAAACTTATCTGAATGGAGTAACTAGCACCAATAATCATGGTATGAATTTTGGATTAATCAACCCAGCCTGTTTAACCAATCACTTTTCCAATTGTTTTACTTTGTGCTCCAAGATCTCCACAACCCGATGTTTACTTTTTGCCAGCTTACATACCTTGTTCGTCTTGTAGTGCCCTGAAGGGTTTTCACCAACAAACCTCTCTCATTTGTTCATTCCTCAATTCCTTCTCGCCTCATGATGCCCGTGAAGGTTTTCACTAATAAGACTCTCTTATTTTTACTTTCTCTCAGCTTTCGTTGCCTCATGGTGCCCATGAGGGTTTTCACCAATAAGACTCTCTCATTTTTTTATTTCTCTTGCTTAAACCGGAGTGTTTCCCCTGATATGAATCCTCTTTACTTGCTTGACTTGGCATTTCTCGAAGACTGGTCGGTAAGTCTTTCTTTGGACGGTAATGTGGGTTCTTTGGATATGTTTGGAAAGAAAAGGGTATCAAAAAGGCTCAAAGCAACTTAAATGGGTCAAAATTACAACTTTTGGAATTTGATCTCTTACCACAATCACAACTTCTACCCCAGTATCTTGCTTGGGAATTTTTGATTTTTATTTTGATATGATATGACCAAGTCGTGAGGCTGCCTACGTATCCTTAACAGGAATCATGTCAAACGTAGTTCACACCTAAATTTCTTTGTTTCTTGTACTTTCTCTTTTCACTTCTTTTCTTCTTTTTTTTTTCTTTCTTTTTCTTTTCTTTCTTTTCTTTCTTTTTCATTATTGATTCCAAAATAGGGGTATGAAATAAAATAAATAAGGCTCAAAAGGGTAAACAAAGGGTAGAGTGTTTAGATAGCAGAACAAATTGCCTTCGTCATTCCAATCTTCGAAACAATGCCAAGTACAAACAATCAACAATTGAACCAAAGAAATCATACATAATATCTCTTGACTGCATCAGAATTGATAGCCATGTCTACACATGTGCCTTCGATATCTGTTAGATACAAAGCACCATTGGACAACACTCTTGTTACAATGAACGGCCCTTGCCAATTTGGGGCGAACTTTCCCTTCCTTCGGCCTGGTGTGGAAGAATGCGCTTTAATACTTGCTAAACCACTTCAAACTTTCGGGGACACACCTTTTTGTTGTACGCTCTTGACATTCTCTTTTGATATAACTACCCATGACACACTGTTGCCAATCTCTTCTCATCGATCAAACTTAACTGCTCCAAACGGGTTTTGACCCACTCATCATCCTCAATCTCGGCCTCAGCAACAATCCGAAGGGATGGGATTTCAACTTTCACAGGTATCACTGCTTCAGTTCCATATACCAACAAGTAAGGAGTTGCACCCACTGAAGTGCGAACAATAGTGCGATAACCCAACAATGCGAATGTTAACTTTTCATGCCATTGCCTGGAATCTTCCATAATTTTCCGAAGTATCTTCTTTATATTCTTGTTGGCTGCCTCGACTGCTCCATTCGCTTTGGGGCGATATGGGGTGAAATTGCGATGCGTAATCTTAAATTGTTGACATACCTTTTTCATCAAGTTACTGTTAAGATTAGAACCATTATCTGTGACGATCACCTTTGGTATCCCAAATCGATAGATGATAATTGAGTGAACGAAATCGAACACTGCTTTCTTGGTCACAGACATTAGAGTTTTAGCCTCAACCCACTTGGTGAAATAATCAATGGCCACCAGAATGAACCTGTGCCTGTTGGATGCTGCTGGTTCAATTGGTCCAATGACATCCATGCCCCAAGCAACGAAGGGCCATGGTGCCGACATTGTGTGCAATTTCGACGGTGGAGAATGAATTAAATCTCCATGTACCTGGCATTGATGACATTTGTGCACAAAACTGATACAATATCGCTCCATGGTGAGGCAATAATAACCTGCTCGGAGAATTTTCTTCGCCAGCACATATCTACTCATATGTAGTCCGCAGACTCCAGAATGTACTTTGGTCATGACAGCCATGGCTTTCTTAGATCTATGCATCTCAACAATCCAAGATCTGGAGTTCTTTTATACAAAATTCCTCCACTAAAGAAAAATCCACTTGCCAACCGTCGAATTGTTCTCTTTTGATCCCCCGTGGCTTGCACCGGATATACCCCCATTATGATGTACTCCCTGATATCATGGAACCATGGCACCATCAAGTTCTTCTTCCACCATGTTACAGTAAGAATGCTGATCTCGAACTTGAATATGTAGAGGATCGACATAAGCTTTGTCCGGATGGTGCAACATTGATGCCAAGGTAGCCAAAGCATCGGCCACCTCATTATGGACTCTTGGAATATGCTTGAACTTCACTGATAAAAAATGTTGACAAAGATCATGCAAACATTGTCGGTACGGTATGAGCTTCAGATCTCGTGTTTCCTATTCTCCTTGAATTTGATATACAAGAAGATCCGAGTCTCCCAAGACCAAGACTTCCTGGACATCCATGTATGTAGCTAGCCTTAAACCCAAAATACATGCTTCGTACTCAGCCATATTGTTGGCACAATAAAAATGAAGTTGAGCCATAACAGGATAGTGATGCCCTATTTCAGAAATAAGCACGGCTCCTATTCCAACTCCTTTCATGTTAGCAGCCCCCATCAAAGAAAAGTTTCCAACCTGGTTTTTCAGTCTGCTCTATCTCGTCAATATGCATCACCTCTTCATCGGGAAAATATGTCCTCAATGGCTCTTATTCTTCATCGACCGGGTTCTCGGCCAAATGATCGGCCAACGCTTGGGCTTTCATTGCGGTCCGAGTCACATAGATGATGTCAAACTCTGTGAGCAAAATATGCCACTTCGCAAGCCTCCCTGTGGGCATAGGCTTTTGAAAAATATACTTCAACGGATCCAAGCACGAAATAAGGTAAGTAGTGTAGGATGACAAATAATGTTTCAATTTTTGTGCTAACCAAGTTAGGGCGCAACATGTCCTTTCCAGGTGAGTGTACTTAACCTCATAAGCTGTGAACTTCTTGCTAAGATAGTAGATGGCCTGTTCCTTCCTGCCAGTGATATCATGCTGACCCAATACACAACCAAATGAATTTTGCAGGATTGTCAAGTAAAGAATCAAAGGTCTTCCTGGTTCTGGTGGAACCAGCACAAGTGGGTTTGACAAGTATCCTTTTATCTTATCAAATTCTTCTTTACCCTCATCAGTCCACTTGACCGCAACATCCTTCTTCAGCAACTTGAAAATGGGCTCATAAGTTGTCGTGAGTTGAGCAATAAACTTGCTGATGTAGTTCAATCTCCCTAACAGACTCATCACCTCAGTCTTGTTCCTTGGAGGTGGCAATTCTTGGATAGCTTGGATCTTTGATGGGGCCAACTGAATGCCTCGACGACTGACTATGAATCCCAACAATTTTCAGGATGGAGCACCAAATGCGCACTTGGCAGGGTTATACTTGAGGTTGTACCTGTGAAGCCTCTAGAAAAATTTCCTCAAATCTCCGACGTGGTCGACCTGCTAGTTCGACTTTATGATTACATCATCTACGTACACCTCAATCTCCTTGTGTATCATATCATGGAACACAGTAGTCATTGCCCTCATGTAAGTTGCCCCAGCGTTCTTCAAACCAAATGGCATTACTCGGTAACAATAAGTTCCCCATGGCGTGATGAATGCCGCCTTTTCCGCATCTTCTTCATCCATTAAAATCTGATGATACCCTGCATAGCAATCCACAAAAGATCCAATCTCACGTTTGGCACAATTATCGATCAAAATGTGGATGTTGGGTAGTGGGAAATTTTCCTTTGGACTTGCTTTGTTGAGATTGTGGTAATCAACGCATACTCTGATCTTGCCGTCCTTCTTTGGTACTGGCACAACATTAGCTAACCAAACGGGATATCGTGTGACCCGAATGACCTTTGGATCCAACTGCTTAGTATTTTCTTCCTTAATCTTCACACTCATATCAGTTTTGAACTTTCTCAATTTTTGCTTGACGGGAGGAAATATCGGGTCAGTGGGTAACTTGTAGACCACTAAATCAGTGCTTAAACCCGACATGTCATTGTATGACCATGCAAAAATATCTTTGTATTCAATCAGGGCTTTGATCATCTCTTTCCTGATCTTTGGTTCAAGGTGGACGCTTATTTTAGTCTCTCTGATATTATCTGCGTCCCCTAAATTGATGGATTCTATATCATTCAGGTTGGGTTTGGGTTTTCCTTCAAAGTGATTTAATTCCTTACTAATTTCTTCAAAGGCCTCTTCCTCATCATATTCTGATTCGTCATCACACTCTACTTCTTGAATTATTTTTTCAGAATCAGATTGATTTTTAAGACTGGGCTGAGGATTCCTCATGCATGCCATGTCATTAGAACCAGCATAAAAAGAACTGTACAGAAAAGAAAAGAAAAACAAAAGGGGAACTATCAGTAATGATGAAGAAAGGGAAAGTGCATTTCATTGAATGATAAAAGATAACAAGGTTTGCACACTCAAATAGACTGAAAGATAAAAATCTAGATTACAACCCTGGAATAACCCAGACAAACTGAAGGAAAATTAAAATAAACTACCAAGACTCCTTTGTTTTTGGCCCGACGAATTGAATTTCTACTTTGCTAGAACCTTCACTACTTTCCACCATGTTCACTCCGTCGAACAACTTCTCAAATCTTTCAATTAACTCCTTATCAAGATCAATCACAGGACTGGGATTTGTTGTTACCGGTCGTTTTCTGGTACCGGACTTGACAAATGATCTGGAGAGATGTGGGACTGGCTTTGGAAGGACCCATGTCCTCTGTTTTAACTTTCTGGCTCTTCTTATGTCTGCGGCAGTGGGCTTGAATCCCAGACCAAATGTTCCCAAGTTTTCAGGAAGAGACACCGGTTGTATGATGCCTTGCAAAGATGAGCCCAAACCTTTACCAAGTACAAAACCATTCTTCAACATCTTATAGGCCTCCATGACTGATGCGGCGATTATCTTCGGATTTGGAATGTATTTCCCCTCTGGAACTTTCCCTACCCACATTGTGTCAAAAACCTGGTAGACCCACGGTCCCTTGTCATCTTACACTTTAATGAACGGTACAATGGCATCGCTGTGAGCGCATAAACTGTCTTTGCCATGCACAACTATTTCCTGTCTATCCTATTCAAATTTGACCACCTGGTGTAGTGTTGATGGGACTGCTTTAGCAGCATGAATCCACGGTCGACCTAACAGCAGATTATAGGAAACAGCTATATCCAGCACCTGGAGTTCCATTGTGAACTCAATTGGCCCTATCGTCAACTCTAGCATTATATCCCCAATTAAATCTTTGCCTCCACCATCAAATCCCCGGACACAGATACTGTTCTTATGAATCCTCTCATCTTCCTCTTTCAACTTCCTCAAAGTGGAGAGAGGGCAGATGTTCACACTGGAACTATTATCGACCAATACCCAGGTAACCACGGAGTTCTCACATTTCACCGTAAGGTAAAGGGCTCTATTATGCTCAGTACCCTCTACGGGCAATTCATCATCGAAAAAAGTGACCCTGTTCACTTCAAAGATCTTGTTGGCTATCTTTTCCAGAAGGTTCACGATGATTTTATTGGGAACGTGTGCCTCATTCAAGATTTTCATTAAAGCTTGACGGTGCTCGTCTGAGTGGATTAACAAGGACAATAGTGAAATTTGAGCAGGCGTCTTCCTTAATTGTTCCACGATAGAATGGTCTTGCACCTTCATCTTCCTCAAGTATTCCTCTGCCTCTTCTTCAGTTACAACTTTCTTTACCAGCAATGGGTTATCTTTGGAGATCTTAGCTTTTCTCAACTCCTCGGGGGCAAAACATCTTCCCGAGCGAGTCAAACCCTGGGTTTCGCAAACTTCTTGATTGATTTCTTTCTCTTTGTAAGTCACTGTCACCCGTTCGTAATTCCATGGAATAGCCCTGCTGTTGAATATAGGTAACAGGGTTATCGGCTTGATAATGACATGATTTGTGCGGGCGCCCTCCACGATTACGACAGGTTTGCTTGCCACTCCTGGCACAACCACTTTCATCCTTTCTTGCTTTGCTGCAACATCACTCGAAGACCCCTTCTTAACTATTACGGATGGTTCATTACTCCTTTCGCTTGACTTGAGCACTGATTTATCACTTGTTGATTGTTCAACTATCTTGACCCCACTGGACCGAATCATCATGACGGTCTGTGATGACTTCCTAGGCTACCCTCCCTCATGCAATATTTCAATCATATTTGCCTCTTTGGGCTGGCATCAGATTCCGGTTGATATTGGGCGCCTCGAGAGCTTGAACTTCAATACGATTGGTATCAATAAGCTCCTGGATAAAACTTTTTTAAGTGCTAGCACTTCTCCATGTCATGACCTGGAGTACCAGAACAATACTCATAACTTACGGAATAATCAAGATTTTTCAGGGGAGGATATGGCAATTTGGACTGTATCGGCCTCAGCATGTCCAGTTGTCTTAGCCTGTGGAATAAATCGGTATATGACTCTCCCAATGAAGTAAAGGTTTTCTTTTGCTGCAACCTTTCATCCTTAAATGCTTGATTAGGCCGGAAACTTGGTCCAGTAGGGTTTCGATAGGCTCGTGGGGGTGGATAAGTGTTTTAGAGAATGGGCGCATGCCATTGTGCGTGGGTGGGAGGTTGGATGTATGTTTGGGCATGTTGGACAGAAAAATGAGGTTCTGGTGGGGGTAGTAGTGTTGGGGTGGATTATATGGGCTATGAGGATAACTTTAGTGGTGGGGTCGAGGCTGATTGTAGTGGTAAGGTGAGCCTATGGGTCTGAACCAAGTTCCTGAATCAACCATTGCTACGTCCTCTCTCTTCTTTTTCCCAATTCCTCCTGAATAGCCTGAGTGGTCGCCTTAATAGCAGAATAGCTCATGATTTTATTCGACTTGAGCCCCTCTTATACCATACCTCCCATCTTTATTATTTCATTGAAGGATTTTAATATAGCTGAGACCAGATGGCCATAGTAAGTAGGTTTTAAGGCCTGTAGGAAATAATCCACCATTTCATTTACTTTCATTGGAGGGTCTACTCTTGCTGCCTGCTCTCTCTATCGGAAACAATACTCTCTGAAACAATCACTATGATTTTTCTCCAGTTTTGTCAAGGACAGTCAATCTGGAACGATCTCAAGATTGTATTGGAAGTGACAAGCGAATGTTTCAACCAGATCATCCCATGTATACCACCTTCTGTGATCCTGCCGGGTGTACCACCCCAGTGCCGATCCACTCAGACTTTGACTGAAATATGCCATCAGCAATTCATCTTTTCCTTCAGCTCCCCTCTTCTTGCTACAAAAACCTCTCAAGTGTGCTACTGGATCATGTGCCCATCGTACAAATCAAACTTGGGCATCTTAAACCCTGCCGGTAATTGCACATTTGGAAACAGACACAGGTCTTTGTAAGCCACACTTACTTGACCTCCTAACCCCCCGCATGTCTCTAAATGATTGTTCTAAGCTTTTAATATTTTTAAACATCTCCTCTTGTTCGGGATTTTTGGATGGTTTTTCAGCTTCTGCAGGGAGATCAAAATGAGGAGTATAAACTTTTGAAGCTTTGAAAGTGGGCTCTGGGGGGTAGTATTAGTTATCCTGGGCTTGGAACATAGGCTTACTAGAATATTGGTGTAGTGTAGCAGATGGGATGCTACGAGTACATGAGTGATTGGGGGAGGAGGATATGGAACTGGTTTGGGTGGTGGAGCTTGCAGGGTTTGGGAGGTGGTGCCTTGGTAGTGATGGTAAATAGGAAATCCTACAGATGAATCAACAGTAGGATGTTCCTCGATTTGAGTCAAAGGCGGGATGAAAGCAGAGTTGGTGGGGTAAGCTGGTGGTGGTTGCCCTTTTGCCCAGGCCTGGTACATTTCGGCCATCCGTTGCTTCAACTTATACATCTCTTCTTTCATTGAATTAACATCCAATTCTTCCACCTCTATTGAAGGATCGATACTACTCGCATCAAGTTCTTGGTTAGACATGATCAATTCGCCTTTGGACCTGGTGTTGTATGGATGGGTTGCTAGAATGCTCAACAAACTAACCACCTGCCTTAGTTCTGGAGCATCAACAACAAACTCGTTAGTGATTAGAGCTTAACAGATGGGTAACCGCATATTTGTGGAATGCAATGCACCTAAGTAATTAATCATTTCTATCATGTATTTGCTCGATTGCTTGTGTCATCCCGACTTTTCCTTATTTCCATGTGCAACTTCCTTTTTTCTCTTTTTTTCTTTTTTTTTATTCTTGCCTTTCTTTGTTTGACTTCTCTTTGTTTTTTTATTCTCTCATTTCCCTTTCTTATTTTGTTTCGTTCTCACGATTTCTTATTTTCTTTCTCTTTTCTTTTGGTTATTGTCGAATCCTATGGAGATTACCTACGTATCATGACCCAGCATGAATCAGACCGAGCATAGTTCTGGGGTATAAGTGTAAAAATAAGTAATAAAATATTTTTGGAATTTTCAAAAGGCAAATACTTTGATTATAACGACTCAAAAACTAACAGACTCAAAAGAAACTAACAGACTCTAATAGAAAGAAAATACAGACTCAAGTAAAAAAAACACGAATACATTAATGCCTCAAATGCTCCTGGGGCCCGCGGGACATCATTCGGTCTCGCCACGAGCCTATATGCAAGATCCCTTTGAAGCCTCTCCAAGTCACTCATTATTTGTCGGACAAACGTCATCACTGTCGCGAAGAAAGTGGTGCGAGTCATATCCTCACATGCTTGGCATTTCACAACAATGTAGTCAGCGATGACTCTGACCCGCTCTCGGATTCTACCGTTTTTCTGAAGCAGACGCCCGACCTGTTGATTCTGGGATTCTAACCTGAGTGTCGTGGAGATGTTGATTTTACAACTATTGCATTCCTTCCTCCATCTGAGCCATCAAATCATAACAGTGTTTCCTATCAACTTCAAAGTCCTTGGCTTGCTTGGCTGCTTTATTTTCGAGGGTAGTCATTTTTCTCTTCAGGATGGTGATTGTCCCTTCATACTTTCTTTTCATTTGTTGCACAAACTTTGCCTGCTCTTCCGCCTTCTTTGCCCATTGTGCCCGGACTTTGGCTAGGTTGGCCTCAGACTTTTTCAGGTCATCTTGACCCTCAAGGGCTTTCTTTTTCAGACTGCTTATAAGCCTTTCATCCGTTCGGCTTCTTTTCGGGTTTCTAGCAGTTGTTTTCATCTTCCGGATTTTAGCTTTGAGGGTTTCATTTTCCTAAGTTAGTTTTTTCTTTTCTCCCTCATCTGCGGCGGCTTGCAAACCATTTTCAAACTGAAGGTCCAAGACTTTCCTTTCCAACTTGCTTATGGTAGCCCTGTACTCGTTTTCTTTGGTCAACCAGTCCCTTTGCACCTGTGCTCCATCAGTGAACTATTGGACATGGGGTATTTTTGCGGGGCCTTTCAGGCTCCTGATGAACACGGGATCTTTTACCATACCAAGCAGGGTAACCAGGCTCCAACTCACCTCTAGATATATCTCATATTTGAGTTTTAGGCTCTAAGAATCTGTACTGATGCCAAATCCGACGCACTTTTTCTTCTGGAAAGGCAGCTTTTGGTTCTAACTCAATGACTTGCCGACTCAAATCTTCATCGTCTGGGATGGTCTGGTATCGGCCTAACTGACGCAGGACTCTATGCGGAGCATAAGGCTGGATACTACGAAGACCCATCAACAGTAGGAAACACACCTCAGCCGACATATAAATTACTTCACTGATCGAGAGCCACCCGAACGTCCATTCGATCTTGTTTGCAGTCAAGGATCTCAAGTGGGCGTGCCATGCTTTTGTACCCTTCAGGAACTCATAACCCTCTACCTGCTTTTCCTGTTTTTCAATGCCCTCGATGCCAGTGATACTACAATTCAAGTATCTTTGATGGTGACAAAGGTGTTCCTCCATCCATAATTGTAACAGAATATTACACCCTTCAAAGAACTTTCCCCCTTCTCGGCAAAGGGTCAGAGCTTGGTAAATTTCTGCCAAGATCAGCGCCATTATAGTCCCATTTGCCTTTTTAATTATAAAGTCAGCTATCCCCATGAGCCCCAACTTTATATGCCCATCTTTTCTAGGGCAAATCAAAATACCCAGGAACACCATTTTAAAAGCTAATCCTCTCCGAGCTTCCCACTTGTCTTGGTTTCCTGCGTGAGTAAGACCGGAATCTGGCGTCTTGAAGCCACGGGGATTCCCGTAACGTCGGTAAAGGAAAAAGAAGGTACAAAATCCTTTGGCTAAATTTCCATCTCGGATGTCCCGAGTGATGCTTAACAGGTCCAAAAAGTTGTGAGGGGTTACTGCTCTAGGTTCCACCGGGTATTTATTTCTAAGATTCCCATCCAAACCGGTGTAGCCTGCTATCTCTTCCAGTGTAGGAGTTAACTCGAAATCAGCAAAGTGGAATACATTATGTGCTGGGTCCCAAAAATTGTATCAAGGCCTCAATTATGTCCTTTCTCGGCTTGACCTTCAAGAGCCCAATAAGACCACCCAACGCTTTTGTCACAACCTTCCTGTTGTCGTCCCACAAATCATGCCACCACATATGTAGCACCAAAGGGACTTCACGGATTGAGAAAGGTTCATTTTGAATTGTGCTCATCCTGCACATTTATTAAGGTGATTTCAATTAAAAGAAAACTACGACTCATTTCCACTCAAGAAAAATGACTATTTTTCAAAATTTTCACAAAAATATTTGGCCTTGCCGATACGGCCTTTCAGCACTCCGAAAACGAAGATTTTAAGGCTGTGTCGGCTAACCAGCCAAAACCTTGAAAAATGACTAAAGGCGGCTATTCTTGCAAAAACAGCCTTCCGGCACCCTTTTGAGGGACATTCGGCTATTTTTGACAAGAGTGACATCACCTTACTTATTTGCAATAAAAATAAAATTTTTGTTCTTTTAGGGCTATTTTTGCAAAAAGAAAGTTGGACCTGATGGGGGTTGCCAACGTATCCCACACCCTGTGAGAATCAAACTGGCGTAGTTCGGGCAAATAAAACAAAACCAATTATTTGTAAAAACAAAACCTCTTTTTTTCCTTTTTTTCATTTTATTTTCTCAAAAAATTCGGCAGAGTTTCAGCACTATTTGGACATTGGGTTTTTCAAAACAGCTAACGAACTCACTTAACCCTCACATTGCTATTCTTTTTTTTTCAGCCTTCTCCCATTATTTTTTTAAGCCGATCAACATGCAAATACGAAGCAAATAAATGCACAAGTAGCAAGTAAGATGCATCAGGATGGTCCTTTTCATTTCGGGTACACCTGTCCTAAACAGACCCAACCCCTGTGTTAAGTCTCCAAAGTCAAATACACGTGATGCAAACAAATGTTCCTACTAGGGATCCGACATTAGGCTTTGTTATACTAGGTTTAAAACCTGGGTTTATTGTTCTAGACCTGGCTTACCGAGCGGACAACTCGAGCCGGGGGGGGGGGGGGGTACCGTACCGAGAATACAGAAGCTTCACCGGCTTTGCAACTTGTCCTAACCTCGTTCTAAATTTGGGATATGACTCTAACAGAAGAGAAATCACACGAAGTGTACACTCCTCCATGATTTAGAAGACTCAGAGAGGAGATGGGTTTCGTAGCAGTTTATATACAGTTCATAGAATATCAAAGCGGTAAAAGCAATATTTAGCACATTAGGCCCAAACATGTAACAAAATCAGATAATAAATAAAGCCAACTATAACAATTCATCTACGCTCGAATTCTGAATCCTGAACCAGAGATTTTGGGTTCGTTCCCTAGCAGAGTCGCCAGAGCTGTCACATCTCCCTTTTTACCTACCCCAGAAATGGTATAAGGTAGTTTTTTTTCAACTTAAAGTGACAATCGAAATGGGATTATTTATCTAAGAATCAGAGTCGCCACTTAGGATAATTTATGGTGTCGCTGGTTCAAATCCCAAATCGAAGAAAAATTTGACTCTGTATTACAGTCCGCAAACCAGAAATCCGGGTAAGGAATTCTGTTAACCCGGGAGAAGGTGTTAGGCATTCCCGAATTCCGTGGTTTTAGCACGGTCGCTCAACTGTTATTATTGGCCTATTTATGTGATTTTTAGAACACTTTCAAACCTATGTGCGTTTTTACCTGTTTTTATTTAATTTTAGGAAGATTTCAACGTTATACAAAATACGTTTTTGGATCACGCCACATAAAATGCACCCACGACCTATGACATATTTTTTTAATGTTGTTAGGATTTAGATTTGGGTCACATGAAATGCACACCTGACAGTTTAGGAAGGTAAGTTATTAAAGTAACGTGCCTAAAGCAACTACACGTTTGCAACTTTGTGAGGGCCATGAAAATTTCTAAATGGCGCGCCTCGAATTCTAAGGATCAACACAAGATTAATTAAATGAGGGCCATACAATGGTCATTTTTGTTGGTCATGGCGCACCTCAGTTCTAAATTAAAGAGGAATTCAAACTAAGCTTTGGAGGGCCATAAGCTATTTTGCGTTATTTAGTATGGCTAACCTCATTCTAAAAAAATATTAATTGTTTAAAGAAAACTGCAGGATTCCTAACTACTCAAATATTGCCTAATATATTTGTTGAAGGCCAAAAGAAAGTACTACTTCATTTTAAAGAAAAACTCAAGCCCAATCAACGAGCCTAGTCCATATGGGTCATGTGCAAATATAATATTCTGAGATACACATGTCGAACCTCCACAACAACTGAAAGCAGTCAGATTTTTAACGTGACAAATTAACATTAAACCAAAGCCATTGCAAGCTTTGGGGCTTGAAGTAGGCCCGTCATGATAAAGGTCGACAAAACCAAAACAGCTCAAAGCTGTGCATTCGTACTTGAGAATGCTTTCGCCACTTGGGCTGGCTTTAAGCCCAGATTTTACAAACTAACAATTAATTTAGATTAAAAGCTAAGTGGGATTAAACCTACAATTATTCCTGACTCTTAGCTAAGGGACATAAATTGCCTAGTCAACTTCCATATTTACACTTGTCTTAACATAGAATAATTGACCAAATGTTCCCAAATCAAACCATCACTAATCTATTATGGCTCATGAGTAAACATGCTGGAACTATGGACATCAGTCTTTTAAATAACTTCATAAGAACAGTCATACAAATTTCAAATTCATTCAAACCTTGTCTTAATCTATCTATATGATAAATGGAGACTTATAAAGGGGCCTAATGAACAAACATGATCTCAAACCTTAGGCTCATGGGCAAACATGCTTATAAAACAACATCAATACACGTACAAGCAAAACACCTAACATTTTAATGGATTCAGATAAACATTAGAGCCAAAACCTTACTGATTTTTGACAGAAACTTAAGCAAAAAATCTGTGATCCAGAGCACAAATCAAAATAAACTGAATAATTGAGGCCTACAGTTCATTTGCCATACAAACAATCCATAAACCTGCTCATACACCTTCTAAACATGTTATCTAATGTTGAAACTAAACAATTGGCTAAAATACAAACCCCATTTTATAATACCAGTACCAGCTCATTTAACATTTACCATTACCAATCTACTACATGGTATTTAAACAATAAGGGAAAAAAGAGAAACTATGGCAAATACAGCCTATATTCCATCGGATTCCACTTGATTCTCTTAACCAGCATTCAATCAGTATTTCTGGACTAAGGAAATACCTGGAAATGAAAGTAAAGGAGATAAGAACAGCAGTAGCAACAACAGTATCTAGCAGCAGAAAGAAACCACAGAAAGAAAAAAACAGCTTTAAACCAAAGATTGATGCTCAAAAATCAAAAATTCACAACCAGAACTTCAAACCAAGCTTTTAAACCACAAAATTCAAATCATTTATGCCCAGATAAGTTAGAAACTATTTTAGGAATTAGAAACTGAAGAGATCACAAAAAGAATTCAATCAAACAGTGAAAAACAGCCGTTTGTATTTTTGGATTTTTATCTCCTAGGTCTCTCTCTTATTCTGTCCTCCCTCTTAAACTTCTATATCTCTGTTTCTTTTTATTTGGACTCTATATTCTATCCCTTCTCCTTCAGTCTTTTCCTAAACAAGCTTTATATATGATCTCTTAAGGCAGCCTAAAATCAATTCCCTATTCACAAATGCCCATTTCCCAATTTCTTAATTGATTCCACTCAATTCTTTGCTCTTTATTTTATTCAATAATGCACTCATAAATCCTACCACTATTAGAAGCTTCTTAATTAGTTTGGTAAGGTTCACACAACCTAAATAATCCCTAGGCTACCCTTATAACCCCTGTTAATTACTCAAACCTAACAAACAGGTAAAATTGACCCAAAGTTCTTGAGCTACTGTCTGTGATCCAAAGCAATTTCTGCGATCATATAGAAGTCAGAAAACAAAATCAACTACTTAAATGGATTCAACATACGACTGATTAATAACAACTACTATATGACTGATTAATATCAACAAACAAACATGAAATTAGTTAGGTTATTAAAACAAATGACCTAATTAGATGAACTAAGTCAGCAGACCAATAAGAATCATAGAACAACTTTCACAAAAAGAAACAAAGGGGACAACGAGCAGAGAACAGTTTGAACTCAACAAATTGGTCGAGTTTTCAAAGGGAGTAAAAAAATCTAACTAAACAAAGGGAGAGGATAAAGGAGATGAAATGGATTAAAGGAATGAAAACACTTACCATTTCAGAAATTAACAACATCTTGATGACCTTGATTTAATGAGACTGATGTTACACATTTGTTCTTTGTCAAGAACAACTGAGCAACATCAGTCTTCATCGAATCTAATCTTCAAAACTTTGATAGAAACAACATAATATGACCATGCACGCCACTAGGTTTTATTGAGGACAATCTTTGATTTTTAGGGCTCGACCTCGGATTTAAGATTCGAGAGATTCTGGCAATATTCGAGGGAAAACAATAATAGATTTGGTACGAGGGAGATATGGGGGTTAGGTGGTGTTGATTTGGGGTCGATTGGGTAAGTTAGAGTTTAAGGGTCTGACCTTCGATCCCATATTCGAAGAGTTCGACTATGATTCGAAGGTAATGGGTTGAGGATTCGGAACGGGGAGATGAAGGAGAGTCAATAGTGTGAATTTGGGGTTGTTTGGTGGTTGCCCGCCGCCGTAGGCGATTTCCGGCAGGCGATCAACGGTGGTTTGAGGCGGCAATTTTGGCTAGTCTCTGAAGAGAGATCAGAGATGATAAGGGTGGGGGAGGGTTCTGAAGGGGTAAGGGGTTTGAGGTTTTGAGTATATTAAATTGATGATTTAATTAGGGCCGTTGGATTCCAATCATCCAACGGCTCTTATTAAATCATTAATGGAAAACGGGGTCGTTTTGTTTCACTGGGGGGGGGGGACCGATTCGGTTCTGGATCGGGTCAGGTTTGGGAAATGGGCGAGAATCTGGACCATTTGATCAAACTAATTCAACGGTCCAGATTAAAACGCCTGTAACGGCGTCGTTTGGATTAAGCTGGAGACAGACCGACTATTGGGGCAGGTCTGGGCCGGTTTTGGTTGGGTTTTGGGGACAATTGTCAAGTTTGGCCCAAATACAGCCTTTTCTATTTCCTTTTATTTTCATTTCTTTTCCTTTCACAACTTCTTTTAAATTAAACTAAAATAAAAACATAATTTAATTCCTAATCCAAGTTATCTAATTAATTTAATTAACTCTAAATTATTACTACCACAACTAAGTTAAGTACCAAATTAAAGGGAGAATTACAAAAAAAATTAAAAATTAAAAAGCAACAATAAACTATTTTTTGTGATTTTCCATTTTTGTAAGGCTACTTAATTAATTCTTATAAATGCAAAGTTAAATCCTAAATGCAAAAAAAAATGCAACATATTTTTTTATTTTTAAATAATTTAAATAAAATAAACATGCACAGACAAATGCAAACAATAACAGAAAATGCCACAAAACAATCCGCAAAATTGCAAAAAATGGAAAACATTGTTTTGATTTTGAATTTATGGGAATAATTCATATAGGGCAAAAATCGCGTGCTCACAATAGTCATCCAAATAGGTCTACCCCCTCAAATGAAAGCTAGAATTGTCCTCAATGCTAACTAACCAAAATAAGCTCAAGAAAAGGAAGAGAGGAAAAGGAAACTCTATATTGGCCCTCCGTCTACATAGGATCCTCAGTCTGGATCCCTGGGTCCTCGGTCTACTCGGGAACCTGTGACTGGCTCCCTATACTCTATGTCTCCATTGGGACCTGGGCCTGGACTGAGTCCTGGGCCTGTACTGGAATCTGGGGCTGGCTAGAGGACCCCCCTGCGGGTCCTCCAACTCTATAATGACATCGTCAGTACGGGGAATCACCCTCTTCCTCTTGGGTGTCCTATCTGTCTTCTCCTCTAGCTGGGGCTGGGCTGCTGGAGCCGGGTCATTCAATAACAGATCCAAAGGCAAGTGATCAGCCTTCAGCCTCTCTACCTCCACCCTTCACTCCTTCACCGACTCCTTTGAAGCACGAGTCTTTCTCATTTTCTCGGCCTCGCTAGCAAGCTCCTTTAATGCCTTTCCATGAGAATCAACATCCATGATCAATTTTTGGTTCTCTAGGATCTTCTTGAGAGTGTCCTCCACTGACTGTGGGACCTGTGGTGGAGGAGGTGTTGACTGGGCTGCCACCGAAGCAGATAGTACAACCAGCTTAGAAGTGGTTGTCTGCATCCAGTTGTTGATACTAGCAAGGGTCTAGTTCAGGCACTGGGTAGTCAAAGGATATGTAGTGGATGAAAGGATCTCTGGAGCTGTAGAAGTGGAAGGTCCTGGGGCCATGTCTGCTGTGGCGGAAGGAGGCTGAGTAAGAGCCACTACTACTACTGGCTCTTCAGATTGGCAAGTTGAAGTAGTGGCTTTGCCCTTAGGGTCCTTGGAATTGTCGGGACCCTTGGTATTGTACCAGGAGAACAGTGCCTTTGCTTTCACTTTCACATCAAATCTCCACTTCTCCACATCTAGTTCCTCGAAGTACATGGTCAGGAAATTGGGGAAGGAATAGGATCTATCACCTTCGTTCACCACCCCTGTAATCACCTTTGACATCACATTCACGATGTTGATCGGGTACCGCACCATGATCGATGCCACCAATATATATCAGGTGATAGGAAGGGAGTTGTTGTAAGTGGTGGGGTCTAGCCGGCTACAAACAAATGTCTCCCACCCCTTTGCTTCAAATTTAAGGGTCTGCCTCAGAATTTTTACCCCTGATGTCAACCATACTGGGGTGGTACCTGGGATTCCCAAGTACTCAGTTAGCCACAGTCGGGAATCCTCCCCCAAAGCTACCTTGCCTAAGTAAAAGGTCTCATACTCTTCCGGGAAATCCAGGTAATCATTTATCATCTTGCCATCAAATTTCACTTTCAGATTTTGCACCTTAGTCACTGTGGTGCCCTTTTTGATGTGGGCAAAATATATGTAGAACTCCTTGACTAGGTGCTCATTGGCATCCTCCACATGGCCTATGAAGTAGTCCTAGCCTACTCTCTACATGAATTGCCTCAGCACATTGGGGTTGTGAGGCATGAGGTCCTTTGTAATGAATTTCCGCTCCGGTATTAGCTTCCTCTCGGGCCACCACTCCCTGAACTTGTGGTAGGCCACCTCACTCACAAATCTGTCTTGCCATGCCTCCGGATTTCTGGTTCTCTCCACTCCTCCTACTTGGGTCTCACCCCCTCCTAATTCTTCTCCTTCTCCTTCTACGGGACCCTCCCAAGATAGTGAAGTTGTAAGTGAGGTGGAATATTCATTGCCACTGCCTGCAGCTAAGCCCTCAAACCACTTAGAAGATATGTGCACTGATGTTTGGGCAGTGGGAGAGCCTGGAGGTGTATCCCTCAATTTGTTCCTCTCCAGCCAGTCAGGAACATACTCTGGCACGGAGTCTGAGTCAGATGCCTCCCAAGAAGGCTCATATTCACTCCCGGATTGGTCAATAGCGCTATCAGCAGCGTTTATAAGCCTTCTGGTGTTTTTGATGTTTTGCCGAGCTTGCGGGGTCAGTCTAATCATTCTTTGTCCCCTACCCCGGGAGGACTCTCCTTTCCCTTTTTGTTTGTCACCCCTGCCTTGTGATTTCACCATGATCTGCAAAGAGAATACAGTTGAGTTTTGTTAGTATCAGTAGAGTCAGTGAAGAATTGCAGAAAAATTATTGCAGACAGTCAGAATTGCAGAATGCGGACAGCACAAAATGAAGTGCGGCCGCAGAGCAGCTACCGCGGTTCGCACTGAGGATGGGATCAGACTACCCATTCTTTGAATCTAGGCACCGCAGAACGCACAAAATACATTGCGGTCCATATTGAGGCACTGCGGACCGCATAAAATCCATTGACGGTCCTCACTTATCAGCTTTCAGAACTTTCATCACCGCGGTCCGTACAAAATAGCATTGCAGACCGCACAGAAGCACCGCGGACCGCACAAAATCCATCGCGGTCCGCAGTGAGCACTCAACAACAATACCAACCCAGGTTTCAAATTTTTCACGTTTTTAATCCAATTTTTCACCTATTATTGATTCCCTATGTTTTGAATTAGTGTTTTGAACTAATTATTCCTAAGTTAAATAGGATTAAACAAACCTATGCTACAAATTTGAAAGAAAAACGGGAAGAAAAAGAAGAGAAACTAAGAAAAATAAAAATTAAAAGAAAATAGCAAAATTAAACAACTAAGAAGGAATTAAAGTTACCAGAAGTAAGATGCAATGTTGATTAATCGAGACTTAGCAGTTGAATTCGTGCAATTAGAGGGATGAACAATGATTTATTTATCTTTTGAATGCAAAGGGTCGAAAAGTTCAAACTGAGGGCCTCAGGTTCTATTTACAGAAAAAGGACTTGGGGTCCATCTCACCTACCCACAACGGATCATACAAAATGGCACCGCTGTCCACGGTATTCATAAACATGTGGCACTGGGGAGATGACCACTGCGACCGCAAGAAATGCAATGCGGTCGCAGTGGTCTACCGTGGACCGTACAAAATTTATTGCGGTCGTGGTAGAAAACTTCAGAGACTCTTCATTTTGTACCAATCAACTCTGCGGTATGCATTGACTTTTTGCTCCCGCACTAAGGCCTTTGCGGCCGCACAAAATGCATTACGGTCCGCACAGCAAACTTCAGAGAGTGTGCATTTTTCCAACTTAGTCCTGCACTGCATCAAAACAATCTTATAGCAACTCACAACCAGTTAGTCCAAAAGTAAATCCTATACTACAAAGAAAATCAAATAAAAACAAAAAGAAAGACACATGGGTTGCCTCCCAAGAAGCGTCTGATTTAATGTCGCGACACGACGCAGGTCACCATCAAATCACTTTAGATGGAGCAGTGCCACCACGTGGCTGTCATCAATCTTGCCCAAGTAGTGCTTGACCCTGTGCCCATTAACTCTGAAAACCTCCCCATTTTTGTTCTTCAAGTCAAGTGCACCAAACGGAGTCACAAATACCACTTCAAAAGGTCCACTCCATTTCAACTTAATCTTTCCTGGAAACTGACGTAATCAAGAGTTGAATAAGAGAACCAAATCACCCACTTTGAACTCCTTGCCACGAGCATATTTATCATGAAGGTACTTGTAAATGGGACTCTAAAAACATGTGATCTATTTTTATGCTATTTGTTAGAGCGGCTGATGCTAGGAGTCTGAAGTTCAACGATGAGATACAAGCTAAAATGAGATAGTAATCAAACCGAGAGGCTTGTTGCCCGGGCTTCGGACTGATCGATGATGGACCTTGAGGTCAATATCTGGCTCGAGCTCGAGCTATCGAGGGTAATTAGGAAGGGGATAACAGTTAGAAAATAATTGAACAAGGCTCTTAGTAGCCAATATTGAGCAATAAATGAATAACAAGTATGGAAGCAAGAAATGGAGAAAGTAGCCCCGAGCAGATGAGTTAAAAAGAAAAGGGAGAAAGATATTATTGATCTTGTGTAGAAATAGTTGGAGACCATCTTTACAGATTGGTGTGGATTCCCTTTATATAGGAGAGGAACTTGGTTATGGCACAACATACATTAATTATAAAAACATGGAGATGGGATGGCTAGACATGATGCCTCGACACAGGCTCTGGGTAGGTCGGCTCTGTCAGACATAGTCGCATGCCTTGGAAATTTCCCCTTTTGCTCTAGTCTCGATCTTCGTCTTCTTTGAATCGAGCCTCGATGAGCCTCAAGGGAGGGGACTCGGTTGCAACTCCACGTCCTAGGGGACTCGAGGTATTTTCCCGAAGTGGCTCGATAGCAAGAAATTAAGCCCTCTAATTTTTCCGCATATAGATAGTCTCCGTGTTTCCCAGAATAAAGTGATGGGAAATGATTCTGACAGCTGACTCTATGAGCTTCTCACGGTGATGTCATACCGATGATGCAACCTATGGCGCGAGTTTTTGCGACAACCGGGATGTCCCACGGACTTGCATTTTTGACATCATTCAATGCACTGTCGATTTTCGTTCTCCAAGGTAAATGTATCGCCGTCGATTCGGTTCTTAAAGAACATAGTAATTGCATCCGTCGGTCGGTCTTGCAAAGCCTCGATGATCGTGCCGCTACCCCTTATAAATGGGGGTACTCTGGCGTTGTTTTTCTATCCAAGTACCTTCATCTGCTCATTTTCCCATTTCTCCCTATCATCTTCCTCTATTGTTGATCACCATGTTCAGAGTCTACGACCTCAAGGTCGTTTGGCATCTTTTCGATAGGCCGTGTCGTGGCCTTTTTCCGGGGCTTGACTATGTTGTTCTGTTGTTGCTGCCGTTGTTATTGAGTCTGCTGCTGCTGCCCTTATTGGCCCGAGATGACGATAGACGGGGAATCAATTTTCCCCTTTTGTAGACAGTCATTTGGACTATACACTGCTGCTCACTCTCCTACCCAGCCCTGGTGTGGTTACTTCATACCTTAGGTTTTTCCTTTCCCAAGGGATAAAGTGGAACCCCCGGTCGTTGAGGCTAGGGCCTGCTGAATCTTCAACCTTTGGCTTCGGCGGGCTATGTCTCTTTTCTCTGCCTCCTTTGTATCCCTTCATTTTCCTCTTCTTCATCTTTTCCCTCGGCGAGGCCCTTCCGCATGATTGAGCTGGGAACTTAGAGGAGATGGTGGACGAAGGAATTGCCTTCGAGGATGCGAGCTCGAGGAGACGACGCTCGAGGATGCTAATACCGGAGATGGACCTTCGAGGATGGACTGGGTTCTTAGGTTTTCATCACATGTACATCCTTCTGCCTCTTCGTTTTTGTGTAGAGATCTTCTGTAGGCTTTTGTAATCATATGAGAGGGCCCCTCGAGGGCCGTTGTACATGAATATTCATCAATATATACGTCCTTGATTCCTGTTTTGGATACTTGCCCTATTATTGTATGTTCTCGTATACTCTTGTGCGTTTGCGGAGATTTTGAATGTATTCCTCTGTTGACGATTGCCAATATTTTTCTGGCCTTTGGTCGACAGAAATGGCTCTTCCCCAAGCTCACCATTGTTTCTGGGATCAACCCTGAAATGGTCTGATAATTTTGGATTGTCGGGGCCCTCGAGCCTCGTGGAGATAGGGCACTAAAGTGAAAATCAATTTCGGGCACTTGGAGCATTTACTCTGAACTTAGAGTAGACAACCTTTTAAGGTGTTGTAGGTAGGCCCCTAAGGAAGGGGCTACTCATATTTAGGCGACTTCCTGACGTCGAGCCGTCGCAGGCGGAGCTTGAAGTGCTTATTTTTTTTAGAAAGGAAAACCATGAGATCGGGTACCGCCTTGAGCTCTGTGATGGAGCTGAAGGCTTTTTGAAGCCTGACTTCTTTTTGATTGAGGTCCTTGAGGTCAGGCACCACCTTGGGACTGGAGATGATGAAATTGGCTCCTTGATGCCTAATTCTTGTCGATGGAGGTCTTCTAGGTTAGGTACCACTCTGGGATCCGTGCCGAGGTCGTTGGCCTCCTGGGGCTTACCCTGGATAGGTGAATCATTGCTGTTTCCCACATATATGTGAGGTGGCTATTGCTTCTTTGGAAGATCCCATTATTTTAGATAGCTATCTTTCTGCCTTGGCATCGGGTCCTTTGTTACCTTAAGCACAAAATTGTTGGTGTAGGCCCATACTTTAGTCTTCCAATTCTACCATAGCCATGGCACCTACTTCAGGACCAGCCCGGCAGGGAGGGGAGAGTTCCACTCCCAGTGCTCAGAATCCATGGGATTTTACTCCGAAGACTATGTCTTTGATAAGAGAGGAACATCTAGAGAAGGTGAGGAGAGACTGCGGATAGGGCGAGGGGGTAGCACTGTAGGTACTTTCCCCAGAAGAGAGTATTACGGACTCTGCTGATGGATTCTTGAACGTATACTTATACCCTTTCGCGTTAAGCCCCCTTGATAGGGTCGTGCTTGATTTCTGCTTGAAGTATCAGGTTACTTTGGTGCAGATACATCCATCGTTTTGGTGAGTGGTGCTGATGATGAGATTCTTTGCGGAGAAGGCCGGGCTTGAATTTATTCTTAGTCACCTCATCAGGCTGTACCGACCCTTTCACCATCGAGACTTTCTAACCCTGTAGTGTCATTCGCCTACGCCCTTTGTTGTTGTTGATGAGGAAGACGTGGATCAAGAGTGGGACAGCCGATTCGTCTGGGTTTGGACATCTAACATTATCCCCGTGGAGCTCATGCCATTTCCCCGAGGGCTGGAATTATGCGCGTGCGTGGAGTGTCTCGTGCCTTCTTAGACTTGCTTATAGCAAAAACTAGTTGAGTAATTATATTTCCTCCTTTTCTGCAGCAACTTCATGGACGTCGGGCGAAGTTCCCGATTTGCCCGGTTGGGTTCAGATGTTGGCGACCCATTCGTCTTGCGACGAGCGTAGGTGGCGAGCTGTGTCCCGGGGCAGATGGGAAGCGAAACACCAAGGTATGCGCGTGTGCTTCTTTAACCTTGGTCTTCGTATGTTTGAGATGATATTTTCCTCTTTCTTCTGTACTGGCTTTTCCATTGCAGGTATTGGGTGGTTTCTTGGGGCGACTTTGTATCCCTCTGGAGAGGGGGAGGAGCTGTCGGCCTCCGAGCTAAGGGATGATAGCGATAAACGGGATTTGCACTCGCAGTGCGATGGAGATTTTAGCGGGGCTAAACGGGCCCGTATTTCCAAGGAGAGAACATCACCCGAGCTTGTTGTTCCCGAAGTCTTTGGTTCCGGAGCGGTGGTTCATCCGAGTGATTATGCCTCGACCGAGGTTGGTTCTTCCAGGGCTGGAGGGGCTTGTCCAATAGTAGTGTGCTCGGCCTTCGAGGAAGTCGGCCATCTTCACTTCGCGGTGTGTTTCGGCGTAGTCCTTTTGCATTTTGTGTCTTCCTTTTCTTATCATGTTTTTCTTCGGCAGGCCTTTGATAGGCTCAGGTTTGAGCTTCTCCGTCACGGGGCTAGGCTTTAAAAAGCTTTGGATGAGGGTGAGTCTTTAGGCTCCTCAGCGAGGAGAAGGAGGTTGAGTTGATGCACTGGCGATATGAGGCATACCGGAGCTCGAATTACGAGAGCTATTTGATGGAGCAGGTAATATTTTGTAGTACGCATTTCACCTTTTTGACCCTTAAGGTTAATCCTTTTGCATATCTTAGTTGCAGAAAAAGACGGAGGCTCTAGAGTACCTTAGGGGCGAAGCCGACCGAGTTAGGAATGCTTGTGGTGAACTGAGGGCTTAGGTGCAGGCTCAAGCTTTAGAGGAGAAGGGTGCCTTGGCTAAGGTTTCTGCCTTCGAGGCCCAACTTCGCTTATCTCATGGCAATGCTCCAGTTCAAGTGGATATGATCGCGAAGCTCGAGTCCGATCTCTCGAAGGTCAGGGCTGAGACAATCGATGCTCAGGCTGAAACAGCATTGAGTTGGACCAAGGCTGATCAGGAGATGACGATTCATTTGGAGGACGTCACTGATGCCCAAGCCAAGTTGAAGAGGGCCCTCGATCGTGAAAAGAGGATCGAGGAATATGTTCTTTGTAGATCCCGAAGAGAGGTACTCAAAGAGATTGTCGCCAGGGGTATTTTTCCTCTCGGAAGAGTTGGCTCGAGCGAGGGCGGACGAGCGTGATGCTCGACCACTTCTTGCCGATGTCATGGAGAGCGAAGCTGGGGCTAGTAGGTCGTAGCCTTCTGTAGCAGAGCGTAGACTTCGCCATTTTGTATTTGATATTCGCAGAGCATGTTTGTAGATTGAGAACGCACCTTTTGCGTATGTGAATAAAAGAAAACTTCAAGCTTTATCTCGTCTGTATCTCTTTCTGCATTGCCTCCGACTAGGCGGGCTGGTTTTGGTGTTTGAAGGTGAGCCCTATGGATTCGGAGCTCATTAGACAGGTTTAGAGGCTCTTTCATGCTCGATCAAGTGTGATTTTTAGCACGAATAGGCGTTAGAGCTTTTGTGCTTTGCCCAGATGTTTTGGGTTTAGTCTCCGAGTCAGGATTTGACTCGAGTTTACTTGACCTTCAATCTTCTGTGCCTGCACGAGCGGACGATAACAGTTCTTGTACATTGACATTCGGTATTTGCATTTTAACTATTTTGGGTTCAGTCTCCGAGTCGTGTTGCGACTTGAGCTTATTTGACCCTCAAGTTTTTTGTGCCTGCATGGGTGGATGAAAATGACTTTTATATGCCTTGGTTCGAAGCGACCTTTTAGGTGTGTGGCCCTGAGTCTCGTGAAGCTTGCGACGGTGGCTCTAACGTTGTGCCCTTAGGCATGTATAGTTAACTATTTTAGATCCGGTCTCCAAATCGGGTTACGACTCGAGCTCATCTTAATCCTCAAGTTTTCAATTTTATTTAGCTGGCGGTAGAGGCTCTTATGCTTTTGGTCGTTGAGACCTTTTAGTGTGCGGCCCTGAGGCTCGTTTGGCTGGAGACAATGGCTCTTACGATTTTGCCCTAGGGCATTTTTGTAGGCTTTATTTTCCTCTCGTTGAGGTCTTTTTGAAATAATTTTTCCCGACCCATTGTCGGTTTGGGAAGAACCTCAATTTCAAGTCGTTAGCGGCGATGTTCGAGCATCATGTCCGCTTTCGAGAGTGTTTTCCCGAACCTCTTCAATAAGACGGACTCGATCTCATCCTCTTTTGGGTCATTGCCTTTTACCGTGCACATATAGGCAGTGATGTGTTCGTTGGGATCTGAAGTCCCATTGTACATAGGGAGTTCCAGCATTCTGAACTTCTTTGGAATAGGTTCCGGGGCCGCTTCCCCGGGGAACGGCCGTTGCACGACCTTCTGCGAATCTACACCCCTCAGGACCGGGGGCGCACCCGGGATTTGGTCGACTCTGAAGTTGTAAGTTTCGAACTTTTTATCATTGGTTGCTATCATTTCTTGCCTGACTCGATCCTTTTGGTGAGGCCCTTCAGCATTATCACGATGGCAGGATCGGCTACCGATCCGTTATTGCTCGATCTCTCGGGTACTTGTTCGGCGGGAAGAGCTGTTTCCGGCGCTGCTGTGCTGGTAGTTTTTCAATGGCTTTGTAACTGAGCGATGGCCAACTGTTGTGCCTGCAACATTTCAAATATATCGTGAAGACTAACTTTCTGTGTTTCCCAGGCAGGGATCTTTTGGGCTTTTTGTTGGTCGTCATGTTGTATGCTTCCGTCGGTGTATGAAGTTTCATCGACCTGCTGTGCATCTTGCGAACTTGCGTCTGCTGAAATCGGTTTGAGTGCGTTGACGGGGTTCTGCGTTGGTGTGCCAACAACTGGAACATCCACATCGTTTTCGTCGTGATTTTCGATGTAGTCTTTCTCAACCCTGTTTACCGAGCCAGACATTTCGACCTAAAATCAAGAGATCTTGGACAAGAAAAAGTGTGAAAGATAACTTGCATTTGTGCAATAAAACTAGTAAGAAAATAATCACTATTATTTTTAGCCCCACGGTGGGCGCCAAACTATTTATCGTGATAATGGTAACAACAATTAAATTTGTAAATGGGATTCTAAAAATACGTGATCTATTTTTATGCTAGTTGTTAGAGCAGTTGATGCTAGGATTATGAAGTTCAACGATGAGATACAAGCTAAAATGAGATAGTAATCAAACCGAGGGGCTTGCTGCCCGGGCTTCAGACTGGTCGATGAGGGACCTCGGGGTCAATATCTGGCTCGAGCTCGAGCTATCGGGGGTAATTGGGAAGGGGATAACATTTAGAAAATAATTGAACAAGGCTCTTAGTGGCCAATAATGAGCAATAAATGAAGAACAGGTATGGAAGCAAGAAATGTAGAAAGTAGCCTCGAGCAGATGAGTTAGAGAGAAAAGGGAGAAAGATATTATTGATCTTGTGTAGAAATAGTTGGAGCCCCTCTTTATAGAGTGGTGTAGATTTCCTTTATATAGGAGGGGAACCCGGTTATGGTATAACATACATTAATTATAAAAACATGGAGATTGGACGGCTAGATGTGACGCCTCGACACAGGCTCTGGGTAGGCGGCTCTGTCAGACTTAGCCGCGTGCCTTGGGAATTCCCCCTTTTGCTCTAGCCTCGATCTTCGTCTTCGTTGAGTCGGGCCTCAACGAGCCCCGAAGGAGGGGACTCGGGCACAACTCCACGTCCTCGGGGACTCGAGGTATTCTTCCAAAGTGTCTCGATAGCATGAAATTAAGCCCTCTGATTTCGCCGCATACAGTACTTCATCTTGTCCTTGTACAAGGACGAACTGGAGTAGGCATGGAATCGGAATTCATCAAGTTCATTAAGCTGCTCCACACGAAGATTTGTTGCCACATCCCATTCAAGATTCAGCTTCCTCAAAGCCCACATGGCCTTGTGCTCTAACTCAACTGGTAGATGGAAAGCTTTCCCAAACACCAAACAATACGGAGACATACCAATCGGAGTCTTGTAAGCAGTCCTGTAAGCCCATAGAGCATCATCCAACTTCTTTGACCAATCGGTCCTCGTTGCATTGACCGTCTTTGAATATACTCTTGATTTCCCTATTTGAGACTTCAACTTGGCCACTCGCCTGAGGATGATAAGGAGTAGAAACTTTGTGATTGACACCATACTTTGCAAGCAAAGTGTCAAAAGCTCTATTACAAAAATGAGAGCCCTAACACTTATGATTGCACGAGGAGTGACAAACCTTGTAAAAATGCTCTTATTGAGAAACGCAACAACACTCCGGACCTCATTGTTGGGTAAAGCCATGGCTTCAACCCACTTTGAAACATAGTCAACCGCCACAAGAATGTAAGTGTTCCCATACGAGCTAACAAATTGGCCGATAAAATCAATGCCCGATATATCAAAAATATCAGTTTCAAGAATGGTATTGAGAGGCATCTCATTTTTTTTCGAAATTCCACCCACTCTTTGACATTCGTCACACCTCTTCACAAGTTCACTTGCATCTTTGTATAAAGTTGGCCAATAAAACCCATAACTAAGAACTTTTGAAGTCGTCCTCGCCCTCCCATGATGGCCACCATAGGGAGAGGAATGACAAGCCTCTAAGATACTCAATTGCTCCTCCTCCGGGGCACACCTTCGGATCACACCATCCGTGCAAATCTTATGGCTCATCCCAATAGAAATCCAAACTATCCCATTTGAGCTTCTTCCTTTGGTTAGAAGAGAGCTCGCATAGTATTATACCAGTCATAAGGAAATTAACAACGTCCGCAAACCATGGTATACCATTCACCGACACCGAAAGGAGTTGTTCATCGGGAAATAAATCATTGATCTCTAGACCATCATGAGACCTCCCCTCCTCTTCTAAGCGGGACAAGTGGTCCGCCACTTGGCTTTCATTGCCCTTCCGGTCCACAATCTCCAAATCAAACTCTTGAAGTAACAAGACCCATCCCATCAGTTTAGCTTTGGGATCCTTCTTCATGATCAAGTACCAGAGTGCGGCATGATCGGTATGAACTATGACCTTGGCACCCATGAGATACGGCCGAAATTTCTTCATCGCGAACATAATAGCCAAAAGCTCTTTCTCAGTGTTCATGTAGTTCACTTGAGCATCATTCATTGTCTTGCTCGCGTAGTACACCAGATGAAACATTTTATTCACTCTTTGACCCAAAACCGCCCCAACCGCAACATCGCTCGCATCACACATGAGCTCAAAAGGCAAGCACCAATTGGGTGCGGTAATAATAGGAGTGGTGGTCAACTTGTGGTTGAGAAGTTCAAAGGCTTGCATACATCTTTCATCGAACACGAACTTGACATCTTTTTCCAATAACTTGCATAAGGAATTCATTACCTTTGAAAAGTCTTTGATAAATCTCCGGTAGAACCCTGCATGCCCAAGAAAACTTCTAACTCCCTTGACAGAGGTAGGGTGAGGGAGCCTTGAAATCATATCAATTTTTGCTTTGTCCACCTCTATACCATGCATTGAAATTTTATGCCCGAGAACTATGCCCTCTTATACCATGAAGTGGCATTTCTCCCAACTAAGAACAAGATTGGTTTCTTCACAATGGGCCAACACTCTATCAAGATGTTTCAAACATTCCTCAAACGAATCACCCACAACACTAAAGTAGTCCATGAACACCTCCAAAATATCTTCCACCATATCAGTGAAAATGGCCATCATACACTGCTGAAATGTAGTCAGTGCATTACACAACCCAAAAGGCATCCAAGAAAAGGCAAAAGTGCCATATGGACAAGTAAATATGGTCTTCTCCTAATCTTCCGGAGCAATCAAGATTTGGTTGTATCCAGAATACCCATCCAAGAAACAGTAGAAGGCACGCCCAGCAAGTCGATCTAACATCTAAAAGGCAATGGAAAGTGATCCTTGCGGGTCACTTTATTAAACCTGCGGTAGTCCATGCATACCCTCCAACCGGTGGCGGTCCTGGTAGAAATCAACTCATTTTGCTAATTTGTAACCACGTTCATGCAACCCTTCTTCAGTACACATTGCACCGGCGAAGTCCAAGAGCTATCAGAGATGGGGCACATAACCCCGGCATCCAACCACTTGATCACCTCCTTTTTCACAACTTCTTGCGTTGCCTCATTCAACCACCTTTGATGTTCCAAGGAGGGCTTTTCATCATCTTACAGAATGATCTTGTGCCTACAGAATGCGGGGCTTATCCCCGAATATCAGCTAAAGTCCATCCAATTGCCTTTTTCCTCTTTTGAAGCACCGCCAATATGGCATCAACCTGCATGTTAGTAATACAAGAAGAAAGAATAACTAGCAAAGTTGAACTAGGGCCTAAGAACTCATACCTGAGGTATGGAGGCAACGGCTTCAACTCCAACACCAGAGGTTCCTCAATTGAAGGTTTTGTTGGTGGAGTCTTCCTATTCTCAAGATCCAAACAGAGTTTCCTAGGCTCATAAGAGTAAGAGCCTATTCCATGTAAAGCATTCACACACTCCACTTGGCCTTCATCCTCATTTTCATCAAGATTCAACAGCATGACCTCTAGAGGGTCCTCCACATTGATCATTGTACTGGTATCATCAACTATCACTACTGTGACAAGGTCCACAAAAGAGCACACCTCAGAATTGTTGGGCTGCTTCATTGACTTGCACACATGAAAGACCACTTTCTCATCACCCACCCGGAAGTTGAGTTCCCATGCTTCCACATCAACTAAGGCCTTTCCAGTAGCAAGGAAGGGTCTTCCCAATATTATTGGAATTTCATAATCTACCTCACAATCCAAGATCACAAAATCAGCTGGCAAGATAAATTTGTCCACCCAGACAAAGACATCATCAATAATACCCAATGGTCTCTTCATAGTTCTATTCGCCATTTGCAATCTTGAAAACTGAGTAGGGAATCAAGTTGATACTTTCCCCCAAATCACATAGAGCTTTAGCAAAGTCCGCACTCCCAATATTGCAAAGAATAGTGAAAGAATTGGGATCTTCAAGCTTTGTGGCCATTGAGTACACTATTGCACTAACTTGGTGGGCCATCTTGATAGTTTCACAATCCATGGATCTTTTCTTTGTCGCCAAGTCCTTTATGAATTTAGCATAGCCCGATATTTGTTCTAGACCCTCCACCAAAGGTACATTAATGGATAAGCTCTTCATCATGTCAATGAACTTTTTAAATTGATTCTCATTTTTCTGCTTTGCGAGCCTTTGAGGATAAGGTGGAGGTTGCCTTGGCAAAGGAGCTTTGTCTTTAGGCACAACCATTTCCGGCATGTCTATTACATGTTCCCTAGACGGGTTCACGTCATTCTAAGTCTCCACCTTGGCCTCTTGAATATCACTCCTCGCTTCTTCATTCATGTTCTCATAAATCACATTTTCAACCACCAAAGGAATTTCATCATCTTGCACCTCAACTTCATCACTCAAAATTGCTTTTTGCTTGGAGGCATTCACATCACTACCTCGTCAACTTTTTGTAGTTACCAACATAACATGATTGTTCCTATCCTTCGGGTTAACTATCGTATCACTTGGTAGAGCCCCCTTAGGACAAGTATTCAAGGATTGTGAGATTTGGCCTAATTGAACCTCCAAGTTTCTAATTGAAGTATTGCGGGAAGCTAACTGAGCATCAATGTTCGAATTCTTTTTCATCATCTATTCAAACATCATTTCAATTCTACCCATTTCGTTGTTGGAAGAACTAGGACCTTGGGATGGAAATGGGGGTGGATTGTTCGGTTGTTGATACATTGGGGGGCTTTGAAATCTTTGCCCCCGATTTCATTGATTGCCATTTTTCCAACCTCCCTGATTATTGTTACCACCCCAATTGCTTTTGTTGTCATTCTAATTACCTTGATTGTTCAGATTATTGTTCTGATTGCCCCAATTAGAATTTTAGTTGTTGTTCCCCCAATTACTATTCCCTTATTGTTGTTGATTGCCCCAATTACCTTGGGGTCTCCATTGTTGTTGGTTGGAAGAATTGCCCCTTTGGCCTTGGTAGTTATTCACGTATTGCCCCTCTTCATTCTGCCCATCATAACCATCATCTTGGTATCTACCACAATCATTGTCAAATTGATCCAAACTCCTTGATTCTGTTGACCTATTTGTCTTTTTTTGTTCACTAGCATGTTGACACCATCCATAGCATTTACTTGGTGCAGATTTTGATCCTGCTATAACTGTGCATTTGCTAGCTGGTTCATTGTAGTTGTTAGTTCTACTATAGCTTGCCCATGGTCATATAGCTCTTTGTGCAAGTGACTGACTGTGGGGTCACCCTGTGGCACATTGGCTCTACTTTTTCAAGCGGAGGATGTGTCTGCCATCTCGTCAAGAATGTCACAAGACTCATCATAAGACAGCTTCATTAAATTGCCTCCAACAAGTTGGTTCACTATGCATTGGTTTGATGTTTTAATGCCCTGGTAGAAAGTCTGTAGGATCATTGCCTCAGTCATATCATTGTTGGGGCATTCCTTTACCATGATTCTATATCACTCCCAAATTTCATGTAATGGTTCGGTAGGCTCCTGCTTGAAAGCTAAGATCTCATTTCTTAATGTTGCCATGTGCCCCGGTGAGAAAAACTTTGCAATGAACTTATCCGCCAACTCATCCCAAGTAGTGATGGAATGGTTAGGAAGTCGCTCAAGCCAATCCAATACCTTCCCTCTAAGTGAAAAAGGGAATAGTTTCAACCGAAGTGCATCCTCGGACACATTAGTTGGCTTGCTCCCCCAACAGGTATTCACAAAACCCTTAAGATGTTTGTAAGCATTCTGATTGTCACACCTCCTTTTTTACTACCCCCGGAAGGGTATAAGGGAGTTTTTTCCAATTTAAGTGACAATCGAAACGGGATCATTTCATCAAAAATTCAGAGTCGCCACTTGGGATAATTTTATGTTGTCCCAAGTCACCGGTTTTAAATCCCGAATCGTGGAAAGATTGAGTCTGTTTTACAGTCCGCGAACACAGAAATACGGGTAAGGAATTCTATTAACACGGAAGAAGGTGTTAGGCATTCCCGAGTTCCGTGGTTTTAGCACGGTCTCTCAACTGTTATAATTGGCCTATTATCTGATTTTTAATACATGTTTTAGCCTATGGTTCAATTTTAACTTATTAGCCGCTTTTAATCATTCTTAAGGAAGATTGCAACGTCATTTAAAGTACGTCTTGGACCACGTCATATAAATGCACCCGCGGTCCACGACACATTTTATCTAACGTTGCTGAGATTTGGATTTGGGTCACATAAATGCACACCCGAGTTTAGGAAGGTAAATTATTAAAATAATGCGCCTAAAGCAACTCCGCACTTTCAAGTTTGCGAGGGTCATGAAAATTCAACTAAATGGCATGCCTCGAGTTCTAATGGTTAAAATATCAATTAAATGAGGACCATGCATTTTTAGATTTTATCTGACACGGCACGCCTCAAATTATTCTATTAAAGGGTTTCTAAATTTAATTTTAAGGGTCATAAATTATATCTTACTTAATATGGCTTGCCTCAAATATAATTGTTTAAAAGATTTCTTATTTTAAACCATGAAGGCCATAAACTATTGGTGTTATTTAATATGGCATACTCACTTAAAGATTAATAGGTTCATTCTTTCAATTATAACAAAAGACAAACTAATCCATTTCGACAAATTATTTGCAGAGCATCCAACCATCCACTTCATTGATCGAAATTTGAATATAAAATTACTCATTAGCTATACAGTGGATTTGATGAATCGTCTTATAATGGAGGTCAAACTCAAATTAGCAAAATGGCCAGTGATCTTTGACAAAGTCACAAAATAAATGAACTTGAAAACAATTATATAAAAATACATATAGAATGTTAATAAAGTCACTGTTAGTCTAATAGTTTTAACATGCCAACATAGGTTGTTTGTTTCTTTCTGCAGAATTATTAACAGTGCGCGAGAATATTGAACCAGAAAAATTTCTAATTAAATTTGACAAGAAACACCAAAATACAGACATCATATGTTCAGAATCTGTCAATTTTCTTTTTTTAAAAAATCGCAGATATTAAAAAAAAACAAACAAACATTGGGATTCAACATTAGTTATATTAAAGCAAGAGATGAACCTCAACCTTTGAATCCGAAATTGAAGCATTTTATACCTCCGCAGTCTGAAATTGAACTAGGCCATAGACAAAACAACTTGACTGAAGCTTGACAACCTCGAACCAAAACCCACTAACAGAACCTGAAACCGAATCGATGCATCGTGGTTGAAGAAAGGCAACTCCAGCCATCGGAAAATGAGAAATAGATCTAATGAAAAGATGAGAAAAAAAAAACTTTGTCCTCTCTCGTTTTTCTATTTTTTTCTATCCTTATGTCTCTCGTCTCTTTCTAACTCTCTACTGTATCTTTTTTGCTTTTTGTGTGTGTCGTGTTTTCAATTGAGAAATCAAAAAAAGGAAGCTAGAACGTGAAAGGGGGAAGGATTCTAGGGTGTTAGCAACGCTCAGATTTTTTGTAAAAGAGTAAAAATGAGTTGAAATAGCTATATTAAGCCTAAATTAAATATTTAGGTGCTAAATATGAAAAAATCTTGGGGAAGATAAAAAATCACATGTCTACAGCTATCCTTCTTTGACTAGAAACGCGAAGAGTTTTCAGACAAAGAATGACTAGACAGGTTTTTTGACCCGACCCTTATTTGGGAGAGACTAAAACTGAGAAAAGGGGAATGTGACCGAGCCTTGGTATCTGAGCTGCCTACATATCCTTGGCTATAAAGGAATCAGGCCACATATTGTTCAGAGGTGAGTGAGGCGATTGAGTATACCGAGGTGGAGAGCCAGTCGAGGTGCCGTTCCGTCGAGGTTCCGGTCCGCGGTCCAGTTACTACATCAAAAAATCAAAAGATGAAAAAGACTAGCTAAGCATGTCAACTACGAGTTATAAGATTCTTATCTATAAGTCTTCTGAAGCTTGATCTTAAGTCTTGAATGGTTCTTCATGCAGACTTTGGATTTGAACCTTGACGCTTGCTAGTTGCAGGTGCTACTGCTTACTAACTTCCTTATTACACCAGACAAAATAAAAGAAGCTAGACTAAACTATGAGCTATGCATTACAAGAATCCTATATGTATCTTCAAACTTGATCTTGTAATTCCTGTTGCCTTGTTGACTTGTATTTTCTAGATGAAGTCCCTTTGCTGCCGACTCGAATTGTGATCTGAGACTCTTTCCCTTTTCTTTAGGTGGACGCCTGATTGCTGAACTCGAATTACAATCTGAGATGCTTTTCATTTCTCCAGGTGGACGTCTGATTGCAAAAACTTCAACTATATTCTCGTGCTCTCCAGGTGGGTGCCTGATTGCTGAACTTGAACTGTATTCCCGTGCTCTCAAGGTGGGCGCCTGATTTCTAAACTTGAACTGTATTCTTGTGCTCTCCAGGTGGGCGCCTGATTGCTGAACTTGAACTGTATTCCCGTGCTCTCCAGGTGGGCGCCTGATTGCTGAACTGAACTATATTCCCGTGCTCTCCAGGTGGGCGCCTGATTTCTGAACTTGAACTGTATTCTCGTGCTCTCCAGGTGGGTGCCTGATTGCTGAACTTGCACTGTATTCCTGTGCTCTCCAGGTGGGCGCCTGATTGCTGAACTTGAACTGTATTCCCGTGCTCTTCGCGTGGGCGCCTGATTTCTGAACTTGAACTGTATCCCCGTGCTCTCCATGTGGGTGCCTGATTGCTGAACTTGAACTTTATTCCCGTGCTCTCCAAGTGGGAGCCTGATTTCTAAACTTGAACTGTATTCCCGTGCTCTCTAGGTGGGCGCCTGATTTCTGAACTTGAACTGTATTCCCGTGCTCTCCAGGTGGTCGCCTGATTTCTGAACTTGAACTATATTCCCGTGCTCTCCAGGTGGGTGCCTAATTGCTGAACTTGAACTGTATTCTCGTGCTCTCTAGGTGGGCGCCTGATTGCTGAACTTGAACTGTATTCTCGTGCTCTCCAGGTGGGCGTCTGATTTCTGAACTTGAACTATATTCCCGTGCTCTCTAGGTCGGCGCCTGATTGCTGAACTTGAACTGTATCCCCGTGCTCTCCAGGTGGGCGCTTGATTGCTGAACTTGAACTGTATTCCCGTGCTCTCCAGGTGGGCGCCTGATTTCTGAACATGAACTGTATTCCCGTGCTCTCCAGATGGGCGCCTGATTGCTGAACTTGAACTGTATCTCTGTGCTCTCCAGGTGGGCGCCTGATTACTGAACTTAAACTGTATCCCCGTGATCTCCAGGTGGGCGCCTGATTTCTTAACTTGAACTGTATTCCCGTGCTCTCCAGGTGGGCGCCTGATTGCTGAACTTGAACTATATTCTCGTGCTCTCCAGGTGGGCGCCTGACTACTGAACTTGAACTCTATTCCCGTTCTCTCTAGTTGGGCGCCTGATTTCAACAAAATAGACAAAACAAAAAAAAGTTTCTGTCCCAGTTTGGTAGCTGGGCACATCTGTGAGGGTTAAACTGAATAATGTTACCAAATATTCTAAGAATTTGAAAGCTAGATCTCATTATCTAGGAAGGTCCTGACAACTTCTAGTTAAATGACAATTTTAAATCTAAATTATATCTTCTAAAGGTATTACTTCCGCTACATCTTGTTATCTAATGGAAATCTTAAAGCTTGGTCCCATTATTTAGGAGGGTCCTGAAAAGTCCTAATTGAATCCTATCTCAAACATGCAAACTTTGAAACCATCTTATATTCATTGGGGTATATTTGTGCTAAATTTTACTACTCGTGACTGTTTTGAATTTTAAACTAGGTCTCATTTTCCTGGAAGTTTCTGAGAATTTACGGTCAAACCTGTCTGGTGCTTGCCTTTCCTTAAGGAGGGTTTCTCTGAAACAAACGAAATTTTCTGCCCCTGTTTCAATCAAAGAAAAATCTTGTCAGTTTAAAAATATGGTGGTTGGTTTGTGGCCTTGCCTTTGAGGTCGATTGCTCATTCACTTCCCATGATAACTTTGATTTCCACTCGAAGACCTTGCTTGTTTATTGACTAACCACTTTTTTGTCAATCTTATCACAGAAAATACCTTTGATCCGTTCACCTAACACCCTCCATCTGTTGCATTGTTCATGAATTGATATATACCAAACCTTTGTATTTCACCTGGATCCCAAAGCATGTTGATTGTTACCAACATAGTGCGCTTGTTGTTCTTTCTTGACTTATGACACTTTGATGTGCTAGCCAGATCCCGTTTTGTGCAATTGGAAAGCTGATGGAAAATTTTGAAGTCATTTCTCACTTGTTCTGACCAAATAAACTCAAGAAGAGGAAGTAAACAAGACAAAAGGAACAGAGTAAAGGACAATAGAAAGAGATGATTCCTAACAAGAAAACTACAAAGTAGAAACCTATCAGATGTGGATACCAACTCTAATAACCATGACATGCACCTATGGATATTCTGTCAAGCAAGTCTTATGTTCAACTCCTATTATGCTCCCAAACCGTGAAACTCGGCTTCAATGCTCCGATTATCCAATCTGATTCACAATCCCTATTCGACTTGTAGTGCCCGAAAGGTTTTCACCATCAAGCCTCTCTCATTTTGTTCTTTCTCTCAACTTACAGTCGCCTCAAGGTGCTTGTGAAGGTTCTCACCAATAAGACTCTCTCATTTTTTATTTCTCTCAACTTTCATTGCCTTACGGTGCCCGTGAGGGTTTTCACCAATAAGACTCTCTCATTTTTCATTTTCTTGTTTGGACCAGAATGTTGCCCCTGACATGAATCACCTCTACTTGCTCGACTTGGCATCTCTTGAATACTACTCAAGAGGTCTTTCTTTGGATCGTAACGTGGGCTTTTGGAAAGGGTTAGAAAGAAAAGGTGTCAAAAGGCTCAAAACAATTCGAGTGTTCATTACAACTTTCGGAATCAAATTTCTTGCAACAACCACAACTTCTGCCCCAGTTTCTTTGCTTGGGGACTTTTGGATTTTTGTTTTGATGGGACCGAACCGTGAGGCTGCCTACGTATCCTTTAAAGGAATCTGGTCGAATGTAGTTCATGTCATAAAAATTGCTTTGTTGTGGTGATTTTCTTTCTCTATCTTTTCCTTTCTTTTTCTATTGTTTCTTTTTCACTGTTTTCTTTCTCTTTTCTCTCTTCTCGCGTTTTTGAATTTTGCCACTGATTTCAAAAAAGGGGTATGAAAGAAAATAAATAAGGCTCAAAGGGGTAACGAAGGATAAAATGTTTAGATATCAGAACAAAATGCCTTCGTCATTCCATTCTTCAAAACATGTCAAGTACAAACCACAATTAAACAAACCAAGGAAAACATTCGCAACACCTTTGATTGTACCAGACTTGATAACCATATCCACACATTCGCCTTCTACATCTGTTAAATACAAAGCACTATTCGACAGCACTCTCACTCTCATTACCACGAACCGCCCCTATCAATTTGGGCAAACTTGCCTTTAGCTTCAAACTGATGTGGCATGATGCATTTCAATTGGATTTCTTTATGTTCTATCTGCCCCAGTTTCACACAATTCGGGCTTGAAGTGATCTCAAAATGCCTTTACTTATTTCCCTCAAAAGTCCCTATCTTCTTCAAAATTGTTTCATTCATTGCTTCATGACTAAACTGACTTTTTAAGACCAAGATGAGAGTTACGCATGCATGTCATGTTACTAGAGTCAACAGGAAAAGAACTATAAAGAAAAAGGAACTAAACAAAAATGACTAAAAATAACAGAAAATAGAAAATTGCATTAGACAGATGGTGGAAGGGTTTGAACAACGAAACAAGCAAACTAAACTGGGGTTACAAACCTATACAACACTAAACGAGCTACTACGACTAAACAGACTAGACAAAAATAAAAGGATAGAAGGGTTTGAGTCACAAGACAATTTCCGGATTACAACCTTAAAATAACTGGATAACAAAAATAACAACAAAATAAACCACCAAGACTCCTCCCTGGCTAGCCAAGAGATGGAGCGTCTTTCCAATTACCAAGCACGGTATCTTAGCCACTGAGTTCCGCATCAATATTACTGGGACCTTCACAAGTCTCCATCATATTGTTCTTAACAAATTGCTTTTGGGTTCCCTTTTCCTGCTCGTTCTTAGGATCAACCTCTAATATTGCTGAAAGCTTTGTAGCACGTGGACTTCCGAGGATCTCAGAAGAGTCCTCATATTCCTTTTCAAAATAAATCATACCCACCATATGTGTCTCATTGTGAACAGGCGATCGACTTTGGCTAGTGTCTGCTGCATCTAGATTTTGCATGACAATGTCACCTGCATCAATAAGCTTCTGAATTGCTTTTTTCAGATTCCAACACTTCTCTATATCATGCCCCGGGGCATCTGAGCAATATGCGCACCTTTGAGAAATATCAAACTTCTTTGGAAGAGGGTTTGGCATTTTTATCTCAATCGGCTTCAACATGTCCACTTTCCTTAGCCTCTGGAACAGAATGGCATATGATTCTCCCAATGGAGTGAAGGTTTTCTTCTTCCGCAACCTCTCGTTCTTAAATGCTTGATTGGGCCGAAAACCTGATCCAGGGGGGTTTCGGTAGGCTCGTGGGGGTGGATATGCATTTTGTGGAGCTGGGTACTGGGAAAGTGATGTACGATTTTGGGAGTTCTGTGGAGAGAAGTAACATTGGGAGGGTCATCTGGTGCTAAAGGATATCCACGGGGGCGATGTCGAGGCTGGAAGAGTTGAGCAGGAAGGCCCATCGAATCATCTTTTCTATTTCTCTTTCTTCCACCCAAACTTACTGGGATGTTTTGAATGTCTTTTGAAGTATCTTTCAATGCAGAATAGCTTATGATTTTGCCTGACTTGATTCCCTCTTCTACCATCTCCCCCATTTTTAACACATCATTGAAAGGCTTTCCCACGGCCGGGATCAAATGACTGAAGTAGGTGGGCCCCTAGGCTTGTAGGAAAAGCTCAACCATTTCTTCTTCACCAATCGGGGTACTAACTCGAGCAGCTTGCTCCCTCCATCTGATCCCAAACTCCCTAAAGATTTCCTCCGACTTCTTTTCCATTTTAGATAGGGAGGAACAGTCTGGGGTAACGCCTGATTTGTATTGAAAGTATCAAACAAAATCTTGAGCCATGTCACCCAGTATAGGCTATTTACCAACATCTTGACGATTATGCCATTCCAAAGCTTGCCCCAATCAAGCTCTCACCGAAACACGCCATTAACAAATCATCTTTCTCGCCAACACTTCTCATTTCACTGCAATAATCCCTCAAATGGGCTACCGGATCTCCACACCCATCATACAAGTTAAATTGTGGCACTTTAAATCCTGCGGGAAGGCAAACTTCAGGGGACACAGACAACGCTTTGCAAGCCATGCTACCCTGGTCTCCCATTCCTTGCTTGTTCCTTATGGACTGTTCTATGCCTTTCAACCTCCTGGGTATCCCATCTCGCCCTTCTCTTCCTGTGACTTTCTCATGTTCAGCATGAAGCTTATCCCGAGGGCTCTTCTTGTATGAGTCAGGAACCTTGCGGGCAACCTCTACGGGATAGTATTGGTCATCATGAGCTTTGAGTGGATATTCATTGTTGGGAATATTGGATATGACATGAGGGCAATTTTGAGGAGAGGTAATTGGAGGAAGAGTGATGGAGCTACTAGGGTGGTTGGGAAAGCTGTGATCAACGGGTGGATCTGGAGAGTATGGTGAATCATCCGGCACTACGATCGGAGTTTGGGTAAAGGCAGCATCTAATAAGCTAGGTGGTGGCGGGGGTGGTGCCTTCCCAGTCATCCATGCCTGATACATGTCCATCATGTGTTGTCTCAACATCCTTACCTCATCAGCCAAACCAGTGTCATGTTCAACCAACTGCTTTTGAGCACCGGTATCAACCAACCCAGTTATGTTGTTGTCTGCCATTACCTTTTATGTTGTAGAGAGGAGTTACTACTTCGAGAACCACTAACCAACCACCTTTCTGCTATGAAGATATCAAAAGGAACAAAATGGGGTCATCCCGTTAGCGTTAGGGCTTTAACAACTAAAATATCACATTGAATGCAGTGCACTTAGTCACAGTTATCGGTTCTAGAATGACTTCGAGGGTCATAAAGTCACTTGGCATCATCCCAATTTGTCTATTTGAATCTTCTCTTTTCTTTTCTTTCCTCGCACTTCTTAGCTCGCTCATTTTCTTATGATTTCACATCTTTTTTTTCCTTTTTTCTCTCTCTTTTTTTCACTTTTTTTTCTTGTCTTTTTTCTTTGAATAAATAAAAAATGATTCGTAGATTACCTATGTATCATGACCTTGCATGAATCAGATCGTTGCGTAGTTCTGGAAGATCGAGAGTAAAGCACATAAACTAACGTTTCCCTTTTCATTTTCTTCTTCTTTTTGTTTCCTTTTTACCTTAGTGACTACTCCGATGAGAAAAGAGAAATAAAAGAAGCAATTTTTTTTGAATTTCCTAGACTGAATGCCCTATAACCTATTCTAAACTCAAGCTTAACGAGCATGTTTTTTTTCTTTTTTTTTTCTTTTTGAAACAAATTCTCTATTAAGGAAAATCCTAGAAGAAAAAAAACCCTTTTTTAATTCTTTTTTTAGGAAGAAAATCTAAAAAAATAAACCACAACAAAGTATTTGAATTTTCATTTGATATCCTGATGCAAGATTTCGAAACAAGCAATAAAAAAAATGTTTGGATTTCAATTTTGATTGCCTAAAGGAAAAATTCTAATGATAAACAAAAGACAAAGTATTTTTTTGTACAATATACTAAAGTTCTAATGAATATAAAAAGAATTTTTTGTTTTTCATTTTTCACTAATTTCCCAAAGAAACCCCTCAAAAGAAAATCTTTTTTGATTTTAGAATTTATACCTTAAAGAAAACTTTTAAAGAGGTGTTAAAAGAAAATTCTCTTTCTTTCTTTTGAATTTTGGTCCCAATATAGTAAAGAAAATATAAAAATAATTTTTATTTTGATATTAATTGCCTAAAAGAAAAACAATCTCAAAGGAATTTTTTTTTTCATTTCTAGAATTAGTATTCTAAAGAAAACTTATAATGAAAATATAAAAACGCAAATTTTTTTTTTTTTTTTGATTTTTGACTCGTAACACATTTCCAAATGCAAAAACAAAAGACTAGGCAAACTTAACTAGACAATACAAACTCTAACATCATCTAAAAGACTGAATACTACTATACATGACTAGAAAATTGACTAAAAACATAAAATGGCTCCTCGAGCAGCTCCTGAATGCAGTGATCCTGAGGTATCTGTCATGCTCAAACTCTGGTAGGTAGATCCACACCTGTATGAGAGAACATAAACCAATACTATGTGACACAATAACATTCCCTAAGACACATGCAAGATATGATTGAGGCTATTTTTTGCAAAATGGCTTATTTGGCCAAAAGGTGGCTAGAAGTACAAAATTTGGCTAAGACCCCGCGAAGCCAAGAACCTAAGATTTATTACGAATACCGGACCCTATGTGAGTTGCCTACGTATCACGCCTCGAAAGACAAGAATCAGGTTTGCGTAGTTCGGGTAAATTGGATACGGGCAAGAATTAAAAAAAACAACTAATTTTAGAGAAAACATTTTTTTTTGTCTTTTTTTTTTTGAAAAAATGATGAAACATGCAAAATCTTTTTGGATTTTCTTTTTCCTTTTCTTTTTGATTTTTGATTTTTTGGAAAATGATGAAAAAGTGCAAAATCTTTTTTTATTTTTTTATTTTCAAGCTCTTTTTTTTTTCTTAACAAAAATGTGACAGAAAACATAATTAAGCCCCACTCGCTTTATCTTCACAATTCACCCTCTCTTTTTCTTTTTTTTTTTTTTCATTTTTCATTTGCCCTCAACTATCATTGGTCCGCCAAATGACCCTTTTACCCTTGAATAAATGCAACATGTAGCACATAGGATGCATCAAGATGGTCTGTTATTTTATATACACCTGTCCTAGACAGACCCAACCCCTATGTTGAGTCCCCTAAGTCAAGTGCACATGATGCAAACAAACGTTCCTACTAGGGATACGGCATGAGGCTGAGTTATTCTAGGTTTAAAAACCTGGGTTTATTGGTTCTAGACCTAGCTTACCCGAGCGGACAGCTCGAGCCGAGGGGGCCAGCGTACCGGGAATACAGAAGCTTCACCAGCTTTGCAACTTGTCCGAACCTCGTTCTAAAATTTGGAATATGACTCTAACAGAAGATAAGTCACACGAAGTTCACACTCCTCCATGATTTAGAAGACTCAGAGAGAAGAAGGGTTTTGTAGCAGTTTATATACAGTTCACAGAATATCAAAGTGGTAAAAGCAACACTTAGCACATTAGGCCCAAACATGTAACAAAATCAGATAATTAATAAAGCCAACTATAACAATTCATCTAAGCTCGAATTCTGAACCCTGAGCCAGAGATTTTGGGTTCGATTCCCAACGGAGTCGCCAAAGCTGTCACACCTCCTTTTTTACTACCCCCGAAAGGGTATAAGGGAGTTTTTTCCAATTTAAGTGACAATCGAAACGGGATCATTTTATCAAAAATTCAGAGTCGCCACTTGAGATAATTTTATGGAGTCCCAAGTCACCGGTTTTAAATCCCGAATCGAGGAAAGATTGACTCTGTTTTACAGTCCGCGAACACAGAAATCCGGGTAAGGAATTCTGTTAACCCGAGAGAAGGTGTTAGGCATTTCCGAGTTCCATGGTTCTAGCACGGTCGCTCAGCTGTTATAATTGGCCTATTATCTGTTTAATACATGTTTTAGCCTATGATTCAATTTTAACTTATTAGCCGTTTTTAATCATTCTTAAGGAAGATTGCAACGTCATTTAAAATACGTCTTGGACCACGTCACATAAATACACTCACGGTCCACGACATTTTTTATCTAACGTTGCTGAGATTTGGATTTGGGTCAGATAAATGCACACCCAAGTTTAGGAAGGTAAATTATTAAAATAATGCGCCTAAAGCAACTCCGCACTTTCAAGTTTGTGAGGGCCATGGAAATTCAACTAAATGGCACGCCTCGAGTTCTAAGGGTTAAAATATCATATAAATGAGGGTCATGCATTTTTAGATTTTATCTGGCACGACACGCCTCGAATTATTCTATTAAAAGGGTTTCTAAATTTAGTTTTAAGGGTCATATATTATATCTTACTTAATATGGCTTGCCTCAAATCTAATTGTTTAAAAGATTTTTTATTTTAAACCATGAAGGCCATAAACTATTAGTGTTATTTAATATGGCATACCTCACTTAAGATTAATAGGTTCATTCTTTTAATTATAACAAAAGACAAACTAAGCCATTTCGACAAATTATTTGCAGAGCATCCAACCATCCACTTCATTGATCGAAATTTGAATATAAAATTACTCATTAGCTATACAGTGGATTTGATGAATCGTCTTATAATGGAGGTCAAACTCAAATTAGCAAAATGGCCAGTGATCTTTGACAAAGTCACAAAATAAATGAACTTTAAAACAATTATATAAAAATACATATAGAATGTTAATAAAGTCACTGTTAGTCTAATAGTTTTAACATGCCAACATAGGTTGTTTGTTTCTTTCTGCAAAATTATTAACAGTGCTAGTGAATATTGAACCAGAAAAATTTCTAATTAAATTTGGCAAGAAACACCAAAATACAGACATCATATGCTCAGAATCTGTTAATTTTCTTTTTAAAAAAATCGCAGATATGAAAAAAAAAAACATTGGGATTCAACATTAGTTATATTAAAGCAAGAGATGAACCTCAACGTTTGAATCCGAAATTGAAACATTTTATACCTCCACAATCTGAAATTGAACTAGGCCACAGACAAAACAAATCGACTGAAGCTTGACAACCTCGAACAAAACCCACTAACAGAACCTCAAACCGGAATCGATGCATCGTGGTTGAAGAAAGGCAACTCCAGCCATCGGAAAATGAGAAATAGATCTAATGAAAAGATAGAGAAAAAAAAACTTTGTCCTCTCTCGTTTTTCTATTTTTTTCTATCCTTATGTCTCTCGTTTCTTTCTATCTCTCTACTGTATCTTTTTTGCTTTTTGTGTGTGTCTTATTTTCAATTGAGAAATCAAGAAAAGGAAGCTAGAACGTGAAAGGGTGAAGGGTTCTAGGGTGTTAGCAACACTCACATTTTTATTTTTCTAGAAGATTGCTTCTTCATTTTTGGTTTTCTTTGATTTTGGAAGAAGACCAACGGCGGATCTCCTCTTGTGCAGAGTGTATATGCGTTCTTTATTGTGTATAATTTTGTTTGTAGCTGATTAGGCTTATCCCTATTATATAGGTCTAGGTCTAAATGTGTATTTTTGTGTATTTTGCAAATTAGTCTCTAGGTCTTTTTGTGTTAAGTCCTTAAGGTCTTTTTTTATTTGTTTTTGTTCCAAAGAAGAGTCTAGAAGAATCCCTAGGCTTAATGGACTAATCCGAATTGGACCAAGAATTGGGCTCTAAAACTCTTAAAATTGTGATCCAACACCTTAATTGACTCATTTTAAAATAAGATAAAAAGACTATACAATGCAAAAGCTAACATGAAACTATTATATATTTTGTATTTTCAAAATTATATAAAGATAAAAATAAGGTACTATTTTTTGTATTATTAATTTTTTAAGTTTATGAAAGATACATGCAAAAATATTTTTTGTAATAAAATAAAGTAAAAGAGTAAAAAATGAGTTGAAATAGCTATATTAGGCCTAAATTAAATATTTAGGTGCTAAATATGAAAAAATCTTGAGGAGGGTCAAAAATCACATGTCTACACTGATTGGCAGCGCCCGTGAAATACCCACGCTGCTCCAGCAATGTCAGCATCACATTGGTAATTTGAAAATTGCCCGCCCAGATCCGGGGTAGGACAATTGCACTTGCATATCCTTGGTTGGGAAGCACTAGAGGAGCCACTTTTGGAGGTGGCGGGGGAGGGTCTGGAATATTATCATTTGCCTGGCAGCCTCTCCTTTGGCCTTGAGGTACAATAGTAACCTCATCATCAATATTGTCATCTACCTCCTCCCCCGGTGGAAGATCTCCAAGTGGTGCTTGTTTACTGCCATTTTGTACCTGAAGTTGTAACACACACACACAAATTAGTAACACAAAAGGAAAGAAAAATAATACACAAAACTATTTAGATAGATAGCCAAGACCGTTAACTCCCCAGCAAAGGTGCCAAAAAGTGATCGGAGTCAACCCTGCACTACTACAAAGTAGCGAGAGTGGTCGAAGCAGCTTTTACCCGAGAAGGTCGGGATCGATTTCCACAAGGAGCTAGAAATGGGAATTGGGTTTCTATCTAAGTTAGAGATGCGTAATTGCTCTTAATTGCACTTATAATCATAGTTGGTCTCTTGATTACTTCTAATTTTATGCTAATAAGATTCTAAATTAAGCTAAGAGTAAGATACTTGAACGGATGTCTAAATAGTTAAGAATGCACTAGGGAAGTGACTTTCTCCTAGGTGGATACTTGACGGGTTCTCAAGTCTAAGGCTAGGTTGTCATGTTGGGGATTACGATATAACCAATGCACTAAACTTCTCACTCTATACCTCTGGGTAGTTTGAGTGATTTTACCCTAATTGACTTTTTCAAGACCAATTGGGTATGATAATTTGTGCAAGCAATTAAGGTTCAAGTCGGGTATTACTATTTCTAGGTTTAACCCTTTAATTAGGGCTATCAATCTCTTGAATATGCTCCAATTCCTCGTTGGACTAATTTTCCTAGACTCAAGTTCTCTTTCTCAAGAAGAACCCAAGTCAAATAGGCACAAATTAGTGTTTGCAACCAATAATTCAACATAGAAACCACAAATTAGTCCAAATATCAAACACGCATAGACATTCAAGCCTTAAAACTCAAGACTCGTCAAATACCCACACTAGGGTTGAGCCACAACCCTAGCTAATGGATCTAGCTACTCATGAAGAAAACTGAGAAATAGATGAAGATAAACCCATAATATTTAATTACAAGCGAATACTAGAAGATTCAATGATAAAACTACTCTAAATTTACTCAAAATAGGTAAGGAACACTTTTCACGATCGCAACTGAGCGTTAAATTACAACTGATGACCTAAAAATGGAAAAAGAAACTATTTGTACTAGGCCAAATTTTCTGGACAATAATACCCCTGGGGGGGTAGTGCGGTTCGCACAAAATCGACTGCGGCGCAGTGAGGCTTTTGGCTTCAAATATCTGCTCTATGAACTTGGCCACCGCGAGCTGCATAAAATGCATCGCGGCCGCGATGGCTTTAATTGCGGTCCGCACAAAAAAGACCGCAGACCACATTGGTGTCAGCCTCAAAATTCCCAACTCTCTAAACACCAGCTTTGCAGACCACATAATATCGAGTGCGGCCGCGGTGAGGCCAATGCGTTCCGCACACACTGCTTTGCGGCCGCATTGCTTGAATGTCCGAAATAGGCACCTCTCTGAACTTCCTCACTACGGACCGCACTAAATGGAGTGCGACCGCATTGGACCTGTTGCACTGTGCTTGGACTTGTTCTTGGTACTTGTGCATGTTTCACTCTTTTTTGAGCAGATTTTGACTAATTGTCACCTTTTTGACCAAACCCTGGAAACAAGTACAACATGTAAGCCTTTGGAACTATTTTGTATACATTTTTAATCAAAACTCAAGTTAGAAGGAGTGTAAAATGAATCATATTTCCTAGTTATCATAAGTCATGCATGTTGTTCCAAACTTCTTCACTAGACAACCTAGGAGAAGAAGCAGAGTGCTCAACTCTTCCTTTTGAAAATGATTTTTATCCCTTCGAAATGAATGACCTATTGGCAAAAATTGACGATGACAATCAAAGAATGAGGACTTTCTTCCATCTTTTAAATGAAATGCCTTACTTCTTCCTATACAACAAGGGCATTCCAAATGACCATGGGTGCTCCACCTAGACAACATTCCATAAGTTGGAAAGTCATTGATAGTCCACATAAGTACAACTCGCATTTGAAAATCTTATTTTTTATAAGAGTCATAAGTCTCAGCCATGTCAACCCATAATTGCTTCAATTTATCAATGAGAGGTTGTAAGTATAAGTCTATATTCTTTCTGGGGCTTTTTGGACCAGGAATGAGGAGACTTAAGAACATATATGGGCTACTCATGCACATTCCGTGGGAAAGATGGTATGGTGTGATGATTACTGGCCAATAAGAATAAGGATGAGCCATCTGCCCATAAGGACTAAACTCATCAGTTGCAACCCCAAGCCTAATATTTCGAGGCTCAACTGCAAAGTCAGGATGGCATTGATCAAAGTTTTTCTATGCCTCTACAACACTCAGATGACTCATTACCCCAGGTTCTCGACAAGATATTTGGTGCCATATCATACGTTCAGTGGTCTTTGTTGACATATATAACCTCTGTAATCTCGGAGTTATAGGAAAGTAGCGTAGTACTTTATATGGAACATCATTGTGCCTTCCATTGCCTCCTCTTTTAGGCTTATAGTGTGGTTGACCACACTTTGGACAATTTATTTTGTCTTTTTTATCCTTGTAATATAGGATACAACCTGTCTCACATACATCTATTTTTTCATATCCTAGACCAAGTTTTCAACCATTTGTTTAGTCCTATAATAATCATTGGGTAACTTAGCGTCTTCGAGTAAGATCTCATTCAAAAATAGCAAAATTTGGTTATAGCAATTGTCACTCATGTTAAACTCGGATTTAATGTTCAGCAACCTGCACACCACTGACAGCGTAGAATGATTAACACATCCATTAAACAATGGCTCTTCTAAATCTTTTAGCATATCAGAAAATTCTTGCAAATTTCGGTTAGGAGGTTGTTCTTCTTCATCATCTATATCAAATCCATCACTTTCAAAGTTGGAACTAGGACCAATTGCATCCAAGACCATAGTGCGATACGGATTCACTGTTGTTCTGTCACCTATTTCACTTCCTGTATTAGCACTAGATTGAGGCCTAGAAATTGGTACAAAAGGCTCCCCATGTGATTTCCATTGATAATAGTTAGGCATGAAACCATTCCTGTATAGATGTGCTTTAACATCACGAGGTTCAAGAAACCCACTAATATTTTTACATCTACGACAAGGACACCTTATACTCCCATTAGAAATGAAATCATGTTGCATTAATGCAAACTCTACAAATTCGTGCACACATTCTATGAATACAGAAGTTACTCCTTTTCAACTTGGCACTAGTCTATTATACATCCAGATACGATCAGCTCTAAAAGAACTCATGCTTTATATCTAAAAACAATGACAAAACACTATTATTTAGTAATTAATAATATATTAGTTGGTTAATACTCAAAGTAAATGAGATCCAAACCCTCTTATAGTGTCAGTTCACCAATTTAAAAAGATTGACAGCACCACAAATAGCTAATTGAGAAGGATTCAGAATAGTCATTTATTTAAGAGCAAAACATTTAGATTTTTTTAAAAACAACTACTAGAGGTTGGATTTGTTGTCTATTAGACACATATTTGTAAGTGAAATTTACTATCTCACCTCAGTTTTGTTTGCTAGTAAACCTACAAAGGGCACAAACTTCTTTTCTTTCCAGTCATATATTACAAGTATAAGACTATATTAGTTTCATTCTTCTTCACTTATCATGTTTCCCTCGTCAAAATTAATTTTACTTTGTTTACAATAGTGGAAATAAATCTTCATTATTTTTCTCTCAAACCCAGAAATAGTTATTCAATAAAAATATAAGGACAACAATTTAATAATCAGCAAAAACTAAACAAAACATACAATTAGAAACATTTTTAATCACATTACTGAAAGTTCAATTTCTATATATAAGATAGGAACACTAATTGTTGAGGGAATTTCTCTCTCTTAGTTCCATAGTTAACGTAAAACTAAACAATGACAAGAGTTCTGGTGCGCAAAAGGTACTGATGAACACTCACGATAATTTAAACACTCATAAAAGACCTCTTTGCACAGATGCTTTAGGTATAGGAGAAATTCTTACCTTCACGGAAGCTTACAAGAGGCAGCGATAATCAGAGTTCTTCCTTCACTGAATTGGAAGATGATAGTTGAAGGTTTAGAGGGATGAAAAGACGTGGAAGAGTATGTGGGCGTTTAGCAGATTTTATGGAATTGAGATACAGTAGTCCAATTAAAATAAGATTACTAATTAGGATTTTAACTTTTAAGTGCTATTATAAATATAAGAAAAAGGGTTGCCTTTAAGGATTTGCCCAAAGACGGAACTTTAGGGATTTCAATCAAAATTCCAAACATGGATATAAAACTCTTATTACCACAACAACAACAACAACAACAACAACAACAACAACAACAACAATAACAACAACAACAACAACAACAACAACAACAATAATAATAATAATAATAATAATAATAATAATAATAATAATAATAATAATAATAATAATTTGCTAGAAATTGGCTTGGATTCATCCCTCGCTAAACAAATAAATTTGACAAAAAAGATTAGTGCCATATTGGAACTTCCCGCTAAACCTTAGCAATAGATGTGACCAAGTGATTTTTGCCCTATATATGAATTATTCCCACAAAATTAAAACAAAAATGACTTTTCCTTATTTTTACAATTTTTGTGAATTTTGGTGTTATTTTCTGTTAATTGTTTGCATTTTTACTTGTGCATGATAATTCATATAAAAATACAAAAATATTCATTTGCATTTAGTATTTAATTTCATACTTTAGTATTAATTAGGGGTTAAATTGTTTTGGAATAAAATAAGAAGAAAATAACAAAAATAGTTCACTTTTGCATTTTTATTGCTTTAATTGTGAAATCGTTACGAAATAATTTTTAAAACAATTTTAGGCATTAATTAATTGTAGTTTAGTTTTTATTTTTATTTTTGCATCTTTATAAAATTCAGAAAAAATAATACAAAATTATAAAATGGAAGAAAAGAAAACAAACAAGGGAAATAACTAAAAAGGGGGGTGCTTTGTTATATACCCGAAATTGGGCCAATTTTATGATCTTAGCCTAGACCAATGCCCGAATCTCACCCAAACTGACCCAAGCCTAATCCCCTACCCGGTCCGCCCTTTCTCTTTGGTCAAACGACGTCGTTCCCCTTCCCCTTGTGATTTGAGCCGTCCGTTCATCATAATCCAACGGTCCACAAGCCTCATGTGTATAATTATAAATTGGTCGGGTAAATTAATTAAATCAAAAGACCAACCCGTTTTCCTCGTACCCCCTGTTACCTCAATGGAACCCCAACCCCGGCGAACACCACTTATGCCACCGACCACCAGATTAACACCACCAACCCACCTTGCTCTCCTCTTCCCATTCCCACCATTAGTTTCCTTCGAATCTCACCAGAAACCTTCGAATATCTCGTGGAAGATTTTCCGGCCATGACGCCGGTTACGCCAAACGCCCCAAATTAACACCCCAATATCCTCTCTTTCTCCTCTACCCAACCGCCATGGTCTGTTGTCTCGAATGTAGCCGGACAGGCTCGAATATTAGTTTTTACTTCTCCGGCCAAAACCCTAAAACGACCAAAGCACATGCAATTGACATCAAAGGATCCCTGGGCCTTCCTCGTGAGGATTTGAGTGTCATTAGAGCCAAGCGTCATCAGAATTGGCCGAAGTTTGGGAAATATCAACTGGCCGGAGTTTTCTTTTCATCAGTGAGTTGTATTTCTTTTGTTTCATCTTTTCTTGTGGTAACATCTTAGTTTTACTTTGTAACAATAATTAGTAATATGAAAATCAATAAACTCTTTTAATTCTGTTTTCAGTCGTCCCCTATCTACTTTTGGTTTAGCTTTAATTTGTTAATTAGCTTAAGTTTGCCAATTAGTTTAGTAATTTTGTTTGAATGAAGCTAGAAACTCAGTTAGTTTAATTTTTTTGTTTTGCATGCTGTTTGATTTTGTGCTTTGATAGTTTAAGTTTGTTAATCCTGATTTGGTAATTTAGTTTGGTCAGATAATCGCTTAATCACAGGGGTAATTGGGGTATTATCTGAGTAAGGCTTCTTTGGCATGTGATCTAGTACCCCCTAGAAGCTTCTAGGTTGGGGTCATAGTGGAATATCAATAAACATGTGTGTTAGCTTGCTGAGTAAGTAAAAGAACTAAGGGACTAGGGTGAAATTACATAAGGGACTAAAAGGAAAATAAGGAGCTGTTTGTTTGCCTATAAATAGGGTCACATTTGCCTTATGAAAGGGTCCGCTCTTCACCCAAAAATTCCCCCCAAAAGCCTTCTCTATAGATCTGAGCCTATAGTTGAATTTCAAATTAGTAAAAGTTAAAAAAAAATCCTTTTAGATCTTAGATTTCTATTGAAAATCAGAAAACAAATGTGAATAAAAAAAAAAACAAACAAAAAAACGGTTTCATTATTTTTCCTTGGGTTATTTTCCAATTTCAGCTTTTTTATTCCACTAGTTAATTCATTTAGGATGATATGTAGCACGGATTTCTCTGGTTCTGTCCTGTACCTGAGTGTTTAGGGCATCTGAAGGTGTTTGAGACTATTTCGAGTGATTGCTGGTTATTTTTCGATTGTTGAAGAAGTGTTGTAGTTTCTGGTCAAATTGCAATTGCATTTGGGTGTAGTAACTTGTGGTTGATTGCCTGGGGGTTATTTGGTTTCCAACTCTTCGTGGCTAGTGGATTAAGTTACTGGCTGATTGATTTCTACTCGTGGCTGTTATTGCTGCTGATCGTCTTCCTCTTCTTATTGTATTTCACATCTCCAAGTACTCACCATGAAACACAGTACTATGTAGATCACTTGCTGGAAAATGAAATGAAAACTGGAGCTTCGGCTATAGATATGTCGTTTGTGAATCTCATTATATTTTAACAGTTTTATGTGATTTGGTTGTTGTACGATACAATCAATTTGAATGTATAACTGAACTGGCAGAACTGTGTTATTTAGATTGTTGGACTGTTGATTTGTAGTTACTTAGATTTAGCTTGTTTAGCTTAGCAATTTTTTGTTTAAAAATTCAAAATCATAAACAGTTCAAGTTTGCGGTGAAGCTGGAACTGGTGTGTTGTCACGTTGAGTTCTATTCTAATGCTGAACATGCGTCTTAAATAATTTCGTAATGCAGTAGCTTTGACAATTATGAGTCAGTAGTCGGAGTAAATAGTTCACTTTAGTCTTAGTTGTTTTCTCATTAGCTGGTTCATAAATTGGTTTAAAATCATAACAAATTAGGAGGTATAACATTTGTCTTGTAATTGCAAGCGTGAGTAAATTTATTAGTATGTTTGTTCATTTTTAAAATCAGGATGACATAATTACTCTCTTGAACGATTTGAGGGTCAGTATCTAATTGATTTAGGTAAGTGCATATTCATTTCCTTTTGTTAGAAGAGTGGAGCCCATTCACGAGAGTTTGGGGTAAAGTTAGTGAGCAAACATTTAAACAATTCGTTGAATTTCCACTCTAGGGATTCGACCAGCTGCTCCCTAGACGGTTCGATTTGGCTTGATTGATTTGGGCTAACTTCAGGCCCAATGTCCGTGGCTATGGGAAATTTCGGCCGGTGTAACACTTTCAAATGCTGGTTTATTAATACTAATAATTGATTAGGACCTTTTCTTGATTAATAGAGACAAATAAGAAATAGAAAATTCTAATAGCTCTAGGGTCTGCCTTTTTAAAATAAAATGAGACGAGCATCACTGAACAAAACACATAAATTGCGGGGCCCTCAATAATTAGTTATAATGAAATACTTAGAATTCAGGATGGGCCGTTTAGCGAATTTCATGGTCTTCCCTAAAGATGATAGTGCGTTAGACACTTTGGATGCGCTTTTAATAATTCACCTTCCTAAACTCGAGTGCGCATTTATGTGACCCAAATCCGAATCTCAACGAAGTCGAAATATGTCAACAACCATGGGTGCATTGATGTGACGTGGTTCGAGACGTATTTTCATGACGTTGCAATTCTCGTTAAAATAATAATAATAAAAGAGGTTTAAAATTAAAAAGCACATAAGCTAGAACATGTTTTGAAATCAGATAAAATCAAATACAATAGTTGAGCGACCGTGCTAGAACCACGGAACCCGGGAATGCCTAACACCTTCTCCCGGGTTAATAGAATTCCTTATCTGAATTTATGGTTTGCGGACTGTTAACAGAGTCATATTTTTCCTCTATTCGGGATACAACCGGTGACTTGGAACCCCATTAATCTCCCAAGTGGCGACTCTGAATAATTAATAACTAAATCCCGTTCCGATTGTCCTTTAATTGGAAAAACTCCTTTACGCCCTCGCGGGCGTTGGTGAAAAAGGAGGTGTGATAGCTCTGGCGACTCTGCTGGGGAACGAACCCAGAATCTCTGGTTCAGGATTTAAGAATTAGAGCTTAGAATAATTATTGTGTTGGCTTTATCTGATCTCCTTACATGTTTCATGCTAAATATACTAAATGCTTTACCGCTTTGATATTATCTGAACTGTATATAAGCTGTGCCGAAACCCTTCTCTTCTCACCTACGGGGATGTTCTTACTGGTTGAGACTCCCTATTTTGTTAGTGTCATACACTGAAATAAAAAAGAGGCTCGGATAAGTTGCAAAGCAGGACGATCTCGCGGGTCCCCGGTACGTTGCCCTCTCCTCGACTCGAGTTGTTCCCTTGAGTGCACTGTTTAGAACACATACCCAGGTTTTGAACCTAGAATAACTTGACTTCATGCCGGATCCCTAGTAGGAGCGCTTAATTGCATCATGCTGCATTTGACTTATGGGACTCAACACAGGGGTTGGGTCCATCTAGGGCTAGCAACCTGAAATGAAAAGACCATCCTGATGCATCCTACTTGTTCTGTACATATATTTGTTTTGAACCGGCATGTTGACTGGCTTTTGAATCTCGGGAATGTGGGAAAATTGAGAAAAAGAGGAAAAGAGAAAAAGAGAAAAATAGCAGTTGGGGAGTTAATTGATTATTTTAGAAAAATCAATGACCAAATACTGTCGAAACTCTGCCGAAATTTTGAGAAAATAGAAAAAGGAAAATGTTTTATTTTTATTAGTTTATTTTACTAAAAAGCAAAGGAAAAATAGAAAAAGAGACTTTTATTTTTGGAAAGTTGTTTGTTGAAAAAGAAAAGAAAAAGAGTCTTTGTTTTAGTTTGGAAAAAATAGGTTGTTTATTGTTTGTTGAAAATGGAAAAGAAAAGGAGAGTCGTTATTTTGTCTTGTTTTCAAAAATAGAAAAGGAAAAATAGTTTGTCTTTCCATGAAAAATGAAACGAAAGAGCATTGTTTTCAAAAATATAGTTAGTTTCTTTGCCCGAACTACGCCGGTTTGATTCTCACAGGTGTGGGATACGTAGGCAACCCTCATCGGGTCCAACCTCCCCTTTGCAAAAATAGCCAAAAATATTTAAGTTTAAATTTTGGAAAGAATAAGTCGGGTGTTGCCGTTTTCGTCAATAACAGCCGAACGTTCCCCAAATGGACACCGGAAGGCTGACTTTGCATAACGGCCAACTTTGGTCATTTTTAGATTTTCGGCCCGTTGACCCGCACAGCCTTATATTTTTTTGTCCCCGAGGAGTTGGAAAGTCGTGTTCTGCAATACCGGGTCACTTATTTTGAGAAACAAGGAAAGAGTCATAAATGAGTCGGGTATTGCCGTCTTGTCAAAATAGCCGAATATTCCCGAAAGGGATGTCGGAAGGTTGACTTTGCAAAGATGGTCATTTTTGGTCAATTTTGATTTTTGACCGGTTGACTCTCACAGCCTTAAAATCTTCATCCTTGGGAGTGCTGAAAGGCCGTGTTCGAAAACCGAGTCTTTCATTTTAAATTTGGAAAAGGAAATAGTTAATTTTGTTTTGAGTCAAATAAAACTTTTGTTTTTGCTTAAATCACTTTAATAAATGTGCAGGATGAGCATATGCAAAACAAATCTTTCTCAATAATGACTAAAATCCCTTTCGAGTTGCGGCTATGGTGGAACGATTTAGGCAAAGAAGGACAAGACGAAGTCAAGAAATATTTGAAAGGTCTTACGGGTTTATTGGAAATCAAGCCTCGGGGTGATATTATAACAGCGTTGGTCACCTGCTGGGACCCGGTGCACAATGTCTTCCACTTCTCAGATTTTGAGCTCACCCCAACTCTGGAGGAAATAGCCAGGTATATCGGAAATGCTGAGGTTCCGTTAAGAGAAAAATATATGGTTGCTCGAAGAGACATCACCCAGGACAGTCCATAATCCAGATTTGGCAAAAGGCTTCTGCACTCTGCACTTCATATATGACAGGTACGGCCACGTGGGAGGGTTTTACAAGACGGACATCAAGCTATGCAGTAAAAATAACCGTCAAAAATGAGATGAGCACAGACGGGTGGCTTTTATGATAACCTTTTTGGGCCTCTTGGTGTTCCCAAGGAAAGACGAGAATATTGATATAAAAGTAGCCGGGGTCGTCAGTACATTGCTTACTCAAGATGAAAGCACTCTTGCGCCTATGAACGTGTCTGACATTTTCCGAGCTCTCACTGCCTGCAAAGCCAGAGGCAACTTTTTGAGGGGTCTAACTTGTTGCTACAAATGTGGATGACCGAGCATCTATGCCACCGTTCCCGGCTCTTGAGTTATGGTTCGTCTAACAAAACCTGTATAGGAGAGTTTTACACAAGGATTGATGGGGTTATTCTGCCTCAAGGAGTAACAACATGGATATCATACTTTCGTACTCTCACGGACAGTCAGATACAGTGGACGTTGGGATGGTTGCCTGTTGAAGAAATCATATACATGCCAGCAGCTAGGTCGCATTTTCTTTTGATGGGACTTAAGAGCATCCAGCCTTATGCTCCATGCCGGGTTCTGAGACAACTCGAGAGATGCCAAATAGTGCCACGGGAGGAAGACCTTAGTGCTCAAGTAATTGAGATTAGCCCTGACGGACAGTTTCCCAAAGCAAAAGTCCGCGAGATTTGGAATGGATGTCAATATCTACAAGCAGATACTTGTGTGCAGGATTGGGCCAAAGGAGAAATGTTGCCAGAATACCTCGCATGGTACAGAAGAGAACTTGAGCATCAGAGGCCAGCTAAAAGACCCCACATCCAGGATTTCACTGAATCATCACGAGAACAATGGGGTTGGCTAGCAAAAGAAGAAGGCTATCAGGCTGAAATCGGCAAGCTGAAACAATAGATTGGAGATCTGAAATTTGAGAACAATGTGCAAGTTGCTGCTGATCAGGGAGAAAAGAACAGGTTGGCCCAAGAAAATGAGACGCTTAGGGCCCAAATCCAGCAAATGAGGATAGCTGCCAATAACCAACAAAGGAGCCGGTCGGACGAGCGGTTGATAAAGGGGCTGAAAAAGGAAATTAGTGAGTGTCGGGATGAGCTGAAAAAATTCGAAGGCATCATAGCGGGACTCCGGGCACAGTGGTAAAAAGAACAGAAGAACACACCCATTACATGCAACAATTAGAGAAGGATTATGAAAAGACCATTACTAGTCTGAAAAGAAAAGTGGTCATCATTGAGGATAAAGCAGCTAAGCAAGCTAAAGCTTTTGAGACCGAAAGTGGACACTGCTATGATTTACTGGCCCGAATGGAAGTAGAAATTCAGTAGCTGCAGGATCAGCATCTTTAGGATTCTCGTGTGTTGGAGGCTCGCAATAATCAAGTAACGCGATTGCTTATAGAAAAGGGCCGAACAAGAGACAGGATTGAAACCATTGCCCGCGCCATCTTTAGGAGTTGTCGGGCATGTGAAGACATGACCCGCACTACCTTCTTCTCGGTGGTGATGATTTATGTCAAGCGAACCATGTATGAGCTGGAGCAACTTGAAAGGGATTTGGCACCTAAGCCCGCGGCGAGGCCGAACGATGCCCCGCGGGCAACCACTTTTGAAGCACTAATGTATTCATAGATCGAGTCTGTATTTTCCATTTTAGAGTTTGTTGTTTGTCAGTCTGTTTTCTTTTTGCGTCCAAGTATGCTAGTATGTTCGGTGTCTGTAGTTGAGTTTAGTTGGAGTCTGTTATTTTCCATTTTAAAATGTTTAGTTTGTAATAGAACGTTGTGGTAATGAAGAACTTGAAAATTCCCAAAAATTGTTCCTTTATTTTGGCACTTATTTTCATGAACTACACCTGGTCTGATTTGTACGGGGTCACGATACGTAGGCAATCGCCATAGGATTCAATCATAACCGAGTAAAGAAAAAAAAACAAAGAAAGGGAAAGAAGAAAGGGAAAAGCGGAAAGACAAGAAAAAAAATGAATGAAAATAAGAGAAGAGAGAAAAGAAAAAGAGAAGAGCAGAAAAACAAGAAAGGAATAGAATAAAGGAGGAAGGAAAGGAAAAAGAAAAAAGAGGAGAAAAGAAAACAAAAAGAAAAGAGAAAGCTTACAGTTGGAACTAAGGGAATGCCGGGATGACGCATGCGGTCGAGCAAATGCATAATAGAAATGGTTAACTGTATAGGTGCATTCATGCCCAATGTGCGGTTATCCAATCTGTTAAAACCTAATCGCTAACGGAATTGTTGTCTAAATGTGTGAGTCCAGGTAGGTGGATAGTTGTTTGGCATTCTTGCAACCCATCCATACAACACCCGGTCTAAAGATAAAGTGAACATGACTGGCCCAGAATCTGATACGAGTATCGCTGAACCATCGAAAGAAGTAGAAGTAATGGACGTTCATGCAATGAGGGAGGAAATGTATAAGCTGAAGCAACAGATGGCTGAATGTACCAAGCCTGGGCAAAGGGGTATCCACCACCAGTTTATCCCGCTAACCCCGCTTATATCCCACCATTGGCTCAGGCTCAGGAGCCACCCACTGTGAATTCATCTCCAGCATTTCCCCTCTACCAATAATGCCAAGGCACCACTTCTCATACATCACAGGATCCTCCATCCAAACAAGTCTCATACCCTCCTCCACCAATCGCTCCCATTTTTGTGGCACCTCCGCCTGCTACCCTACACTGATCCCCCAGTGAACCTCTGTTCTAAACGTACGACAACTAGTATTATCCCCCTGATCCTACCTTCAAAGTTCCAGAACCCTACTCTTATACCCCTCATCTTGATCTCACGGTAGGCACCGAGAAGCCGCCCAAAAACTCTGAGCAGGAGGAGATGATTAGAAAGGTCAAAAGCCTAGAGCAATCATTCCGAGACATGAGGGGGTTAGGGGGCCAAGTAAGTGTGGCCTATAAAGATTTATGTCTATTCCTAGATGTTCAGTTACCGGCCAGGTTCAAGATGCCTAAGTTTGATTTGTACGACGGGCATGGCGACCCAATAGCACATTTAAGGGGATTCTGTAAAGCAAGATGAGAGGAGCAGGAGGGAGAGATGAATTGCTGATGACATATTTCAGCCAAAGTTTGAGTGGATTGGCATTGGAATGGTACACTAGACAAGACCATAGCAGGTGGTACACCTGGGACGACTTGGCCCAAGCCTTCGCCTGTCAGTTTCAATACAATCTTGAAATCATCCCAGATCGACTGTCATTGACAAATATCGAGAAGAAGCCCAGTGAGAGCTTTCGAGAATATGGGTTCCGTTGGAGAGAGCAAGCGGCAAGGGTTGACCCCCCGATGAAAGAGAGTGAAATGGTTGATTATTTTTTGCAGGCTTTCGAGCCCACCTATTTTGGTCATTTGGTGTCAGCAGTGGGCAAGTCCTTTAATGAAGTCGTGAAAATAGGAGGCATGGTTGAGGAGGGACTCAAATCCAACTAGAGCATGAGTTATTCAGCAATCAAAGCAACCACCCAAGCCATTCAAAACGGCACTGGGGGTGTGCTTGGGAAGAAGAAGAAAGCAGAGGTTGCAACTGTCGAATCCGGAGCATGGTCCAGGTCTAGAAGCCCTTCACCCTATTACAACCAACCCAGCCCCCACCACCCAAATTATCCGTATACCCCATATGGCCCTCCTCAACACTATTATCCACTACCAGAGCCAAACTTTTCCGTCCATCATGCCCAAACCTATACCCAGCCTCCGGCTCACGCGCAATGGCATGCGCCGGCTACCCAAAACACATACCCAGCTCCACAAAACACATATCCACACCCAAGGGCTTATAGTCCAGGATCTGGTTTCTGCCCAAACCAAGCTTTCAGAAACGAGAGAATGCAGAAACAGAAAACATTCACTCCGCTGGGAGAATCTTATACCACTCTTTTCCACAAACTGAGACAATTAGGCCTGTTTAACCCGGTTGAGGCCAAAATGCCAAATCCCCTTCCTAGAAATCTGGACCATTCAGTGAGCTGTGAGTATTGTTCAGGGGATCCCAGACATCATATTGAGAAATGTTGGAGATTGAAAACTGTTGTGCAAGAGCTTATTAACACAAATAGGATCAAGGTTCAGGCCCCGGAGGCACCCAATATCAACCAGAACCCATTGCCATCGCATCATGAGGCCAACATGATTGAACTGATACATAAGGAAGCAGAGTTTAATCACAGACAGTCATGATGATCCGTTCTAGTGAAGCCAAAGTGAATGAAAAGTCAGCTAGTGTGAAACCAGCGGTTCAGTTGAAAAGAATAGACAACAAGCCAGTTGTGGTGATAGGGAAAAGATCGTCCATTGTTTCGAAGAAACCAGAGCCGATCATGGTAGTGGTTCGGGGAGTATCAAGCACACCTGCGGCAGTCGTGAAGGGAGCTCACATAGAACCAGTTGTTATAAAGCCAGTAACCCAGTTACCAGTAATTGACAGTAAAGTCGTTCCGTGGAAGTATGAACAGGTAGGTGTGACCTACAAGGGGAAGGAAATCAAAGAGGAAGTCTGTGAAACACAAGGTTTAACTCGCTCGAGACGTTGTTTTTCCCCCGAAGAGTTGAGAAAGGCCAGGCTCCCAAGGAAAATCCGGTGCCAGCTAAGAAAGCTATTATGGAGGAAGAGGCAAAAGAGTTTTTGAAAAAGATGAAAGTGCAAGATTATTCTATTGTTGAGTAGCTAAGGAAAACGCCAGCCCAAATCTCGTTGCTTTCATTGCTTATCCACTCGGATGAACATCGCCGAGCTCTGATGAAGATATTGAACAAAGCTCATGTCCCCGATAAAATGTCAGTGAATTATTTGGAGAAAATCGCGAACAAAATCTTTGAGGTAAACAGAGTGACATTTTCTGATGATGAATTGCCCGTGGAGGGTACTGAACATAATAGAGCTCTTTATTTGATCGTGAAATGTGAAGATTCGGTAGTCACTTGAGTACTCATTAATAATGGGTCCAGTGCCAATATATGTCCTCTGTCTACGTTGAACAAGTTGAAGGTTGATGATGACATAATAATAGCATCTGCATTCGGGGGTTTGATGGTGGTGGTACATACACAGTGGGTGACATCATACTTGAATTGACAATTGGTCCGGTCGAGTTCACCATGGAGTTTTAGGGGTTAGACGTGGCGGTGTCTTATAATCTTCTATTGGGGCGACCATGGATCCACGCTGCCAAAGCGGTGCCTTCTACACTACATCAGATGGTCAAATTCGAGTGGGATAGACAAGAGATCGTAGTACATGGGGAAGACAACATGAGCATTGTAAGTGATGCCATCGTACCCTTCATAGAGACTGATGATGATAAGGGGCTGTGGGTTTACCGAGTTTTCAATACAATCTCGGTAGAAAAGGTTCCTGAAGGGAAAAGCATCACGGTCCCCAGAATAACAGCTGCAACTGTCATGGTAGCCTCTGAAATGTTGAAAAACGGGTTTGTACCAGGCAAAGGGTTGGGTGCTTATTTGCAAGGTATTGTTCAGCCAGTTTATCTACCCAAGAATCTGGATACCTTTGGGCTGGTCAAGCCTACATCGGCGGATGTGAGACGAGCCCGCAAGATGAAGAAAAGAGTCTGGGTTCTTCCCAAACCAATTCCACGTCTGTCCAGGTCCTTCGTCAGGCCAAGTATCGGGAATCAATTATTGGCAAAGGTGTCTGGTCCACTAATTGGTGTGGATGGGAACTTGGAGAAAGGGCTTGAGAGGGTATTTGCTGAGGTGAACATGGTTGAGGCCGGGGAAGGGTCGAGCAAAGCAGATATACAGTACATCGGGCCACGTGCTAATATCAACAACTGGGAAGCCATTCCTCTTCCATCTCGAAGGGAGTCACGGTAGTGGGTTTTTTTTCCTTTTGTTCACCTGGATTATTCCAGGGTTTGTAATTTAGTTACTATGTTCCGTCCGTTTGGATGAGTTAAAACCGTGTTATCTTTACATTCAATGAAATGCAATTCCTTTTCTTTCTTAATTCCTAATTTTGTTTCCATTTTTTTTTCTTTTCTTTTCTGCATAGTTCTTTTTATGCTGATATCAATGACATGACAAGCATGAGGAATCTTCGGCCCAGTTTTAAAAGCCAATCTAGCTCAGAAATAATAGTGCAAGAAATCGAGTGTGATGATGAGGTGGAATATGATGATGACGAGGCCTATGAGGAAGTTAGTAAAGAATTAAGTCACTTTGAAGAAAAACCCAAACCTAACCTAAATGACACAAAAGCAGTTAATCTAGGGGACCAAGACAATGTTCGTGAAACTAAAATAAGTGTTCATCTGGAGCCACAGCTCAAGGAGGGGATAGTCAAAGCATTGTTTGAGTACAATGATATTTTTGCATGGTCGTATGATGATATGCTGGGGCTAAGTACTGATTTAGTGGTTCACAAATTGCCCACTGACCCGGCATTCCCTCCTGTCAAGCAGAAGCTGAGAAAGTTCAAAACGGACATAAGTGTAAAGATCAAAGAAGAGATCACCAAGCAGTTCGATGTGAAGGTCATTCGGGTTACACGGTATCCCACCTGGTTAGCTAATGTTGTGCCTGTGCCGAAGAAAGATGGCAAGATCAAGGTGTGTGTCGATTATCGGGATCTTAACAAGGCAAGTCCAAAAGATAATTTTTCGCTTCCGAACATCCACATATTGATTGATAATTGTGCCAAACATGAAATTGGTTCTTTTGTGGATTGTTATGCGGGTTATCATCAGATTTTAATGGATGAGGAAGATGCAGAAAAGACGGCATTCATCACGCCATGGGGAACATACTGTTATCGGGTCATGCCGTTTGGTTTGAAAATGCTGGGGAAACTTATATGAGGGCAATGACAACAATATTCCATGATATGATACACAAGGAAATTGAGTTGTATGTGGACGATGTGATTGTAAAGTCTAGACAGCAATCTGACCATGTCAGGGATCTGAGAAAGTTCTTCCAAAGGCTTCGCAGGTACAACCTCAAGCTTAATCCTGCAAAATGCGCGTTCGAGGTGCCGTCTGGAAAGTTGTTGGGGTTCGTAGTCATCAGCCGGTGTATTGAACTGGATCCATCAAAAATCAAGGCCATCCATGAATTTCCACCTCCGAGGAACAAGACCGAGGTGATGAGTTTGCTGGGAAAATTGAATTATATCAGCAGGTTCATCGCCCAGCTCACGACAACTTGTGAGCCTATCTTTAAGCTATTAAAGAAAGACACTGTGATCAAGTGGACAAACGAATGTCAGGAGGCGTTTGATAAGATAAAGGGGTATTTGTCAAATCCACCCGTGTTGGTTCTGCCAGAACCAAGGCGACCTTTGATTCTATATTTAACAGTATTGGACAATTCGTTCGGCTGTGTATTGGGTCAACATAATATCACCGGAAGGAAGGAGCAGGCCATCTATTATCTCAGCAAGAAGTTCACACCCTACGAGGTTAAGTATACTCATCTTGAAAGGACATGTGACGCCCTAACTTGAGTGGCACAGAAGCTGAAACACTATTTGTCATCTTATACTACTTACCTCATATCTCATTTGGATCCGTTAAAGTATATCTTTCAGAATCCTATGCCCACAGGGAGGATTGCAAAGTGGCAGATCCTGCTCACAGAGTTTGACATTGTCTACGTGACTCGGACTGCGATGAAAGCACAGACCTTGGCGGACCATCTGGCCGAGAATCCGGTTGATGAAGATTATGAACCTTTGAAGACTTATTTCCCTGATGAAGAGGTGACACATGTTGAAGAGTTGGAACAACTTGAGAAGCCAGGATGGAAACTTTTCTTTGATGGGGCTGCAAACACGAAAGGCGTGGGAATAAGAGCGGTGTTTATTTCTGAAACAGGGCAACATTACCCTGTTACAGCTCAGCTTCATTTTTGTTGTACGAACAACATGGTAGAATATGAGGCATGTATCTTGGGGTTGAGATTAGCTGTAGATATGGGTGTCCAGGAAGTCTTGGTCATGGTTGACTCGGACCTACTGGTACACCAAATTCAAGGAAAATAGGAAACATGGGACTTAAAGCTTATACCGTACTGACAATGTTTGCATGAGCTTTGTCAGCGGTTTCAGTCGATAGAGTTCAAGAACATTCCAAGGATTCATAATGAAGTGGCCGATGCGTTGGCTACTCTGGCGTCGATGTTACACCATCCGGATAAGGCTTACGTGGACCCTTTGTAGATTCAGGTCCGCGATCAGCATGCTTATTGTAATGTGGTGGAAGAGGAACTTGATGGTGAGCCATGGAATCATGACATCAAGGAATATATCAGGATGGGTGTGTTTCCGATACAGGCCACAGGTGATCAGAAACGAACAATTTGATATTGGCAAGCGGGTTTTTCCTTAGTGGAGGAGTGTTGTACAAAAGAACTCCAGACCTCGGGTTGTTGAGATGCATTGATGCGAGACAGGCCACATCTATCATGACTGAGGTACATTCTGGAGTTTGTGGACCGCATATGAGTGAGTACGTTCTAGCAAAGAAGATTCTCAGAACAGGTTATTACTGGCTCACTATAGAGCGAGATTGCATCAGTTTTGTGCGTAAATGTCATCAGTGCCAAGTGCATGGAGAGTTGATTCATTCTCCGCCATTCGAATTACATACAATATCTACACCATGGCCCTTTGTTGCTTGGGGCATGGATGTTATTGGGCCAATTGAGCCAGCAGCATCAAACAGACACAGGTTTATTCTGGTGGCCATTGATTATTTTACCAAGTGGGTTGAAGCGAAAACTTTCAAATCCGTGACCAAGAAAGCAGTGGTTGATTTTGTGCACTCAAATATCATCTGTCGGTTTGGGATTCCGAAGGTAATCATCACGGACAATGGCGCTAATCTCAATAGTCATATGATGAAGGAGACATATGAGCAGTTCAAGATTACTCATCGTCATTCTACTCCATACCGCCCTAAGGAAAATGGTGCGGTTGAGGCAGCCAATAAGAATATAAAGAAAATACTCCGGAAAATGGTGGAAGGATCTAACAGTGGCATGAAAAGCTGCCTTTTGCATTGTTGGGATACCGCACCACTATTCGTACTTTGGTGGGGGCAACTCCTTACTCTTTGGTGTATGGCACGGAAGCAGTGATACTCGCAGAAGTGGAAATCCCGTCTCTTCGAATCATAGCAGAGGCTGAGATCGATGATGATGAATGGGTGAAAAGCCGCCTTGAGTAGTTGAGTTTGATTGACGAGAAGAGATTGGCATCCGTGTGTCATGATCAGCTGTACCAGCAAAGAATGGCAAGAGCGTAGAACAAGAAAGTGCGTCCGAGGAAGTTTGAGGTGGGACAGTTAGTGTTGAGACGTATTTTGCCTCATTGGGCAGAAGAAAAAGGAAAATTTGCTCCAAATTGGCAGGGACCATTCGTCGTAACCAGAGTGTTGTTTAATGGTGCATTATATCTGACAGATGTGGAAGGGAAATGTGTAGAAAAATCCATCAATTCCGATGCGGTCAAGAGATACTATGTATGAGTCCTTTATATTAATTGTACTTGTTGGTATTTAGCATATTTTAAAGATTGAAATGACGAAGGCGTTTTGTTCTACTATCTAAACACTTTTACCCCTTGTCATCCCCTTTGAGCCTTACTTATTCTCTTTCATATCCCTCTTTCGGAATCAATGGCACCATTAAGAAATGCGAGTGCGGAAGAAAAGAAAATGAAAAGGGAAAAAAGAAATAAAAGTGAAAAAAAGAAGGAAGAGAAAAGAAGAGGAAAATTGAAAGTGAAAAGAAGAAAGAAAAGAAAGGGAAAAGAAAATAAAATGAAGAAAAGAAAGGAAAAGAAGAGCAGAAAAGAAAAAAAAAACAACAACGTAGTCTCTATGACGTGAACTACGTTTGACTTGTTCCCTCAAGGGTATGTAGGCAGCCTCGCTGAGGTTCAGTCATACCAAAATAAAATCCAAAAGTCCCCAAGCAAGAAACTGGGGCAGAAGTCGTGGTTGTTGTAAGAAATCTTATTTCGAAAGTTGTAATTTTAACCCATTTTGAAATTATTTTGAGCCTTTCATACCCTTTCTTTCTAACCCCGTCCAAAGCCCACATTACGGTCCAAAGAAAGACCTTCTGATCAATCTTTGAGAAATACCAAGTCAAGCAGGTAAAGGTAATTCATGTCTGGGGCAACACTCTGGTTCAAGCAAGAAAAACAGAAAGATAAAAATGAGAGAGTCTTATTGGTGAAAACCTGCACAGGCACCGTAAGGCGATGGGATTTGAGAGAAAGAATAAAATGAGAGAGTCTTATTGGTGAAAACCCTCGCTGGCACTTTGAGGCTAAAGTGAGTTGAGAAATGGTTAATGGAGAAAGGTTTGTTGGTGAAAAACTGTTTCGAGGCATTGCATGTTAAACAAGATTAAGGTTTGGGTGAAGTAATCAAGTAATGGAAATTCTGAGGCAATAAAGTATGGCAACTGAAAGCTGGTTAGTTGGACCGATTGGGCCGGTTAGTCCGAAATGCATGTCATGATCATTGGTGCCAGCTGTTCCGGTCAGATAAGTTTCTCTTATTATGCCTTTTAACAGTCTTCCGATTTTGGATTCTTCTTATCCTTAATTCATAAAATCATTGCGTTTCATTTTCTTTTGGGGGTTTCGTCTATCTAAAATGTTCCAATGTCAGTTTTTGTTCAAAGCAAGAGGGAAAGGAATTCAAAGCTCACTACCAGCTTCTGAAAATGGTAAAGCATAATATGGTCAGAGCATGTCAACAACAACATGATGTAAAGTGGAATAGGGGAGGTCGCCGGGAGTTTCATCGGTGGAATAATTGGAAAATGTTGTGGGAAATGTAAAGGTTCAGACAAAAGGGTCAGAGGTATGAAACAACAGCACGGGTACACGACAGTCGGGTTGTTAGAGGTTAGGGAATTTGAAAGTCAGTCAGAAAGTCAAGCGGTTCAGGGTCCGTTCGAGGAATTCGGTCAACACAAAGCAAGGCAGTGGAAGGATTTTTCAGTAAGAATGCCATCAACTAACCACCATTTTAAACTAACGAAATTTGCTTTAATTGAAACAGGGGCAGAAAAGTTGTTTGTTCAAGAGGAATTCTCCATGAGGGAAAAGCAAGAAGTAATCAGGTTTGACTGGAAGTGAGGTATGGTTAAAACACAAGATAATGAGGAGTAACATAGGAAATGTAGGGTAGTCTCAAAGTTTGCATGTTTAGGACAAAATTTTAAGTTTTGAAGTGGGGAGCCCGCCCCTATAACAAGGGAATACATTTCAGTTTTTAAATTTTGAGTTTTGAAGTGGGGAGCCCGCCCCTATAACAAGGGAATACATTTCGTTTTTAAATTTTAAGTTTTGAAGTGGGGAGCCCGCCCCTATAACAAGGGAATATATTTCAGTCTTTAAATTTAGAGTTTTGAAGTGGGGAGCCCGCCTCTATAACAAGAGAATACATTTCAGCTTTTAAATTTTAAGTTTTGAAGTGGGGAGCCCTCCCCTATAACAAGGGAATACATTTTGGTTTTTAAATTTTAAGTTTGAAGTGGGGAGCCCGCCCCTATAACAAGGGAATACATTTCAGCCTTTAAATTTTAAGTTTTGAAGTGGGGAGCCCACCCCTATAACAAGGGAATACATTTCAGTCTTTAAATTTTTAAAGTTACACTTCAGTTTTTGACTCTTATGAGTATGTGGTAACAAGCCCTAGTTTTCCAAACTGGGGCAGAAAGTTTTCTTGTTTGTCTATTTTTGTGAAGTTGGGAGCCCACCCAGATAACAGAGGAATACATTCAAGTTCAAGTTTATTCAAGTTCAGCAAGTTGAAGAGAAGGAACAACATCTTAGTTAGCAATCTGGAGTAACAACAATGGATTTCATCAGAGGAAAGCAAGACAACAAGGAAGTACAATAACAAGTTTGAAGATTTTAGGTAGGATCTTGTAATTCATAGTTCATAGCTTAGTCTAGCTTCTTTTCTTTCACCATGGGGTAATAAGGAAGGTCAGCGAGCAGTAGCAGCAGCAATCGCAGTGAAATCACAGCTCCTGGTAATCCCAGCTACCAGACACTCCCGAACTATACTAACCTGATTCCTGTTTAGCCCAAGATATGTAGGCAACCTCTGAAGCAGGGTGCGGTCAAACTTTTTAAAAAATGCTTCACACGGAGTATTCACACAAGCAAAAATCGCTCGTATTTGCTCACTTATCTTTGCCCAAAAATTTTTCATGTTTCCGAGCAAAGAGGGGCAGATGTGAGCACGTGATTTTTGCCCTATATATGAATTATTCCCACAAAATTCAAACAAAAATGACTTTTCCTTAGTTTTACAATTTTTGTGAATTTTGGTGTTATTTTCTGTTAATTGTTTGCATTTTTACTTGTGCCTGATAATTCATATAAAAATACAAAAATATGCATTTTCATTTAGGATTTAATTTCATACTTTAGTATTAATTAGGGGTTAAATTGTTTTGGAATAAAATAAGAAGAAAATAACAAAAATAGTTCACTTTTGCATTTTTATTGCTTTAATTATGAAATCGTTACGAAATAATTTTTAAAACAATTTTAGGCATTAATTAGTTGTAGTTTAGTTTTTATTTTTATTTTTGCATCTTTATAAAATTCATAAAAAATAATACAAAATTATAAAATGGAAGAAAAGAAAACAAACAAGGGAAATAACTAAAAAAAGGGGTGCTTTGTTATATACCTAAAATTGGGCCAATTTTATGATCTAAGCCTAGCACAATCCCCGAATCTCACCCAAACTGACCCAGGCCCAATCCCCTACCCGGTCCGCCCTTTGTCTTTGGTCAAACGGCATCGTTCCCCTTCCCTTTGTGATCTGAGCCGTCCGTTCATCATAATCCAACGGTCCACAAGCCTTATGTGTGTAATTATAAATTGGTCGGGTAAATTAATTAAATCAAAAGACCAACCCATTTTCCTCGTACCCCATGTTACCTCGCTGGAACCCCACCGCCGGCGAACACCACTTATGCCATCGACCACCAGATTAACACCACCAACACCACCATCGACCACCCCATGTTCCCATTCCCACCCTTAGTTTCCTTCAAATCTCACCGGAAACCTTCGAATATCTCGTGGAAGATTTTCCGGCCATGACGCCGTTTACGCCAAACGCCGCAAATTAACACCCCAATATCCTCTCTTCCTCCTCTACCCAACCCCCATGGTCTGTTGTCTCGAATGTAGCTGGACACGCTCGAATATTAGTTTTTACTTCTCCGGCCAAAACCCTAAAATGACCAAAGCACATGCAATTGACATCAAAGGATCCCTGGGCCTTCCTCGTGAGGATTTGAGTGTCATTAGAGCCAAGCGTCATCAGAATTGGTCGAGGTTTGGGAAATGTCAACTGGCCGGAGTTTTCTTTTCATCAGTGAGTTGTATTTCTTTTGTTTCATCTTTTCTTGTAGTAACATCTTAGTTTTACTTTGCTAGCAATAATTAGTAATATGAAAATCAATAAACTCTTTTAATTCTGTTTTCAGTCGTCCATTATCTGCTTTTGGTTTAGCTTTAATTTGTTGATTAGTTTAAGTTCGCCAATTAGTTTAGTAATTTTGTTTGAATGAAGCTAGTAACTCAGTTAGTTTAATTTTTTTTTTTGCATGCTATTTGATTTTGTGCTTTGATAGTTTAAGTTTGTTAATCCTGATTTGGTAATTTAGTTTGGTCAGTTAAATGTGGTCAGATAATCGCTTAATCACAGGGGCAAGTAGGGTATTATCAGGGTAAGGCTTCTTTGGCATGTGATCTAGTACCCCCTAGAAGCTTCTAGGTTGGGGTCATAGTGGAATATCAATAAACATGTGTGTTAGCTTGCTGAGTAGGTAAAAGAACTAAGGGACTAGGGTGAATTTACATAAGGGACTAAAAGGAAATAAGGAGCTGTTTGTTTGCCTATAAATAGGGTCACATTTTCCTTGTAAAAGGGTCCGTTCTTCACCCAAAAATTCCCCCCAAAAGCCTTGTCTACAGATCTGAGCCTATAGTTGAATTTCAAATTAGTAAAAGTTCAAAAAAAATTCCTTTTAGATCTTAGATTTCTATTGAAAATCAGAAAAAAAAAGTGAATAAAAAAATATAAACAAAAAAAAAATGGTTTCATTATTTTTCCTTGGGTTATTTTCCAATTTCAGCTTTTTTATTCCACTAGTTAATTCATTTAGGATGATAAGTAGCACGGATTTCTCTAGTTCTATCCTGTACCTGAGTGTTTAGGGCATCTGAAGGTGTTTGAGACTATTTCGAGTGATTGCTGGTGATTTCTCGATGGTTGAAGAAGTGTTGTAGTTTCTGGTCAAATTGCAATTGCATTTGGGTGTAGTAACTTGTGGTTGATTGCCTGGGTGTTATTTGGTTTCCAACTCTTCGTGGCTATTGAATTAAGTTACTAGCTGATTGATTTCTACTCGTGGCTGTTATTGTTGCTGATCGTCTTCCTCTTCTTATTGTATTTCACATCTCTAGGTACTCACCATGAAACTCAGTACTATGTAGATCAGTTGCTGGAAAATGAAATGAAAACTGGAGCTTCGGCTATAGATATGTCGTTTGTGAATCTCATTATATTTTAACAGTTTTGTGTGATTTGGTTGTTGTACGATACAATCAATTTGAATGTATAACTGAACTGGCAAAACTGTGTTATTTAGATTGCTGGACTGTTGATTTGTAGTAATTTAGATTTAGCTTGTTTAGCTTAGCAATTTTCTGTTTAAAAATTCAAAATCATAAACAATTCAAGTTTGCGGTGAAGCTAGAACTGGTGTGTTGTCACGTTGAGTTCTATTCTAATGCTGAACATGCTTCCTAAATAATTTCGTAATGCAGTAGCTTTGACAATTATGATTCAGTAGTCGGAGTTAATAGTTCACTTTAGTCTTAGTTGTTTTCTCATCAGTTGGTTCATAAATTGGTTTAAAAGCATAACAAATTAGGAGGTATAACATTTGTCTTGTAATTGCAACCGTGAGTAAATTTATTAGTACGTTTGTTCATTTTTAAAATCAGGACGACATAATTACTCTCTTGAACGATTTGAGGGTCAGTATCTAATTGATTTTGGTAAGTGCATATTCATTTCCTTTTGTCAGAAGAGTGGAGCCCATTCACGAGAGTTTGGGGTAAAGTTAGTGAGCAGTCATTTAAAAAATTTATTGGATTGCCACTCTAGAGATTCGACCAGCTGCTCCCTAGACGGTTCGATTTGGCTTGATTGATTTTGGCTAAATTCAGGCCCAATGTCCGTGGCTGTGGGAAATTTCGGCCGGTGTACACTTTCAAATGATGGTTTATTAATACTAATAATTGATTAGGACCTTTTCTTGATTAATAGAGACAAATAAGAAATAGAAAATTCTAATAGCTCTAGGGTCTGCCTTTTTAAAATAAAATGAGACGAACCTCACTGAACAAAACACATAAATTGCGGGGCTCTCAATAATTAGTTATAATGAAATACTTAGAATTTGGGATGGACCGTTTAGCGAATTTCACGGCCTTCCCTAAAGATGATAGCGCGTTAGACACTTTAGATGCGCTTTTAATAATCCACCTTCCTAAACTCGGGTGCGCATTTATGTGACCCAAATCCGAATCTCAACGAGGTCGAAATATGTCAACAACCATGGATGCATTGATGTGACGTGGTTCGAGACGTATTTTCATGACGTTGCAATTCTCGTTAAAATAATAATAATAAAAGCGGTTTAAAATTAAAAAGCACATAAGCTAGAGCATGTTTTGAAATCAGATAAAATCAAATACAATAGTTGAGCGACCGTGCTAGAACCACGGAACCCGGGAATGCCTAACACATTCTCCCGGGTTAACAAAATTTCTTATCTGGATTTCTGGTTCGTGGACTGTTAACAGAGTCATATTTTTCCTCGGTTCGGGATACAACCGGTGACTTGGGACACCATTAATCTCACAAGTGGCGACTCTAAATAATTAATAACTAAATCCCGTTTCGATAGTCCTTTAATTGGAAAAACTCCTTTACGCCCTCGCAGGCGTAGGTGAAAAAGGAGGTGTGATAATAGACTCGGCAAGTAAATATTTGTAGCTTCATTTTAGCTAGGGATTAGCCACAGAACATAACCCTAGCTAAAAGACAAATCTTTCGAATAAATTATTAGTGCCAAAATAGGATTCCCGCTAAAATTTGGCTATAAATTAGCTAAGGAGACTTCGAAGCTAGCACATTTCTAGGGATGCGCTACGGACTGTGACCCTAGCTAAACTAGGATCCTTTGGAAAAATAAATTTAGCGCCATATTAGAATTCCCGCTTAAACTTAGCTATAAATTTGTCTAGGAAAAATCTGTAGCTATAATTTAGCAAGGAATAGTCCCTAGCTAATTCCTAGCTATTTTGTGACTAAATTTTTTTATCGAAAAAAATTGCCAGGAAATAGGACTTCTCTAGCTACATCCCTAGCTAAAGGCGTATATTAGCTAGGGAACTAAAGTCCCATGCTAAATTCCGATTCTAATCGCCTGTTCTCTTGTAGTGCACGTCCTCATTAGGCCTACTAATGGACCCCTAAATCAACTCCGAATATCCCTAAATGGATGAATAACCCTCCAAAAGTCCATAATAACCTAACCATAACACATACTACTAGCTGGCTAACTTTTGCCATATGTTCACGGTCAGCAACCAAGAAACAATCTGCGTCTAAGACTCCCAGTCTCCAAATCACGACAATACAAAAGTCTCCATATCATGTACTGACTTGACCACTCAAATGACCGACACATTTCTCATGCACAATCATTCCACGAGAAAATCTTCCATAATCCTTCCGTGCCACATAGCAAAATCTAAACATCAGCAGTTGATCAACCAGACGAGTACCACAATACCAATGAAGCATCCGCAATTCAAAATACATTGTGCCTTTTGTGAGCATGTGATTTTTTCCCTATAGGAATTACTCCTACAGAATCCAAGAAAATAGATTTTTTCTTAATTATTTGCCATTTTTGGGAATATTTGTAGAATTTTTCTTAATTATTTGCATTTCTGTGTATGATTAATTTTTATTTAAATCATGAAAAAAATACTAAAAATGTCATGCATCGCATTTAGGATTTATTTTTACATTTTTAAGATTAATCAGTAATTATTGGTTTTATAGAAATTTGAAAATCACCAAAATATATCTCATTTTTACATTTTTGTCTTTTAATTTTTAGTTTATTGATTTTTTTTCTTTTAATTTAGAATTAAGTGATGTTTATAATTAGTTGAATTTCACATTTTAGATAATTTAGGATTTTTAATTAAAAAAAAAAGAAAAAGAAAAGAAATTGGAAATAAAAGAAGAGGAATAAAAGAGAATTGGATTTTTCTGGAATTGGACCGCTTTTGATCTTCAAACCAGCCCAAAAATTGCACCCAAAATTTACCCAAAACCCAGGCTCAAACACTAGCCTACCCAGTCCAACTCAGTCTCAAGTCAAACGACCCCATTTCGCCACAATCTAATTACAACCGTTGGATTTCGATCATCCAACGGCTCAGAACTAAGGGTACATTTAATATAAAACTGTCCTAAAGAGAGACCCCCCCAGTCTAACCCCTTCAATCTTTATCTCTGTTTCTCCCCCTCGAATCAGCTCCAATTTGGTCGAATTTCAAATCTCAGATTCCGGAAAAGCCCTAGATTTTTCCCTCTTCCTTTCTTGGTCAGTACGTGGTCGGGTGAACCCCAAACCGTCATTAATCGATTGTTCCTTGTTAAGGACAGTCGATTAATGATAGTTAAAGGTTCACTTCTTTCTTTAAAGAAGGTTGTTCAAGTTCATGAAAAGTTTCCGTTCGAAGCAAGCAAAGGTATTTCTCTTCTACTTTGTTTTATTTATTTCCCTTTGATCTTCTCCTCTTTTTTCGTTCTTCATGGGTTTGTTTTGTTTAATTTCATAACTAGGATTTCTGGTTTTAAGTTTGTTAATTAGCTTCTGTGCTTAATCGTTAATGATAGTCAGTTAGTTTAGGGGTAATGTTTGAGTTTGCAATTAGATTATTAGGGTTCCAGTTTTTCTTCTAATTTGGGTTTGTTTGTGTTTAATGAAATTGAAATCAGCATGTTAGTATCATTTGATTCCCTGTTAATTGATTTATTTAATTGCTTCAAGGGTTGAAATAGGTTATTCATTGGTTGTTACTTGCTAAATGTGAGTTTCAGATTGTTCAATCGTCGGATTGTTTCTGATTTCATTTCATGTTAAACCTATTCAGGTTTTAAAAGAAAAAAAACTGGTGTCATTTGATTCAGTTTGCTTATGGTTTCTATTAAAGAATTGTTTGTTTAGTTTGTAAATATTCAGGACTTTTAGGGTGTTAAATGAACAACTAAGAACTTAAGGGGTCACAACATGGGGTGGTAATCCTGAAATAGGATAAGGTCTATGCTGGAAATGTTCTAGAATGTGGCAGCTGGCCTCATTTGGTTAGTACAAAGTACTGAAGCCAATGAGGGACAACCAACTATCCATTTCTGTTAAAAATATTCCTTTTATGGCTGAGGGAATGATTCTTTTATTCCTTCAGCACATGGCATTTCGTATGCCTATATATATTACCTTCCCTCACTCTCACAGAAAATACACACAATTCAGCATAATTTTACGGCAAAAGGCTCTATTTTCAAAGTTATCTTGGAAAAACTTCAAAAAACATTCTCATTTCGGATTCTTTACAAAATTGAAAACATGTTTTGAAAATAGGAGATTTTTCTATATCCTTTAGTTGGACTTCTTGGTTTCAAGCTATTTTTGCTTTGGATTCGATTTCTTAGGTTGATTTCTTGGGTTTTTTGCTGATGGATCTTGCTATTTTCTCAGCCAGTTTATTTCCGGAAAGCTAGTTGTTTTCTTTGTTATTTTGCTGATAAAGGTACACCTTTGGACTCACATGCTTGGTTTGGGTTCATTTAGTCTTTTCCTGTAATCTTTGTCTTGATGTTTGAATGAAAAATGCTCTTGGTTGTTAAATGTTTCCAGCTTATTGGTTCTTTGTGATTATGATTCTCTATAAAATGTGTTCAATTGTTACTCCACTAGCATGCCTAAGCATTTTACTTAGGTGAAATTCTTATCTAAAATAAGTGCTGGAATAGTTTGAGTATGAACTCCTAATTACTGAAATAGCCCCGTTTGAATTGCTCTTTTAGTTAATGTTAAAGTAACATTGATTCATGTCTTTCTTATATGTACTAATAGCTATATCGTCACTGTTTTTTTGTGTTGGTATGTGGGATGGCCATAAGGCCAAATAATATCAAGGTTAAAGTTGGAAATGTGGACTTGTGAGAGAAAGTTCCATAGCTATTCTCTTGCAAGTCAACACATTGTAGGGGAGGACCTGAAGGCCGAAGAGAAACCAGAAGTTAGAATGAGAAGTTCATTTTGATCATTTCAGCACTCTTTCAAACAGTAGTGTGATAAATTGTAGAAAATAATATTTTGTATATTCAGGACCTTCAGCAGTGTAAATGGACTTTTATAACTCTTTAAATTCAGTTTTCTTTTCTTTGGCTTGTTTAGCATTGGGTTATCACAGTTAGACCCTTTGTTTTTTTATTTTATGAACATGTATTAGGTTAGAAAATTTGGCTAGACTTGCAAACAGGCCCAAATGTGGGGTTTATTCGAGCGAGTCTAGGTGTAAGCCATTGGGCCTGAGCAGTTGGACCCAACAGCTTGACTTATCTGTAAATGCTTAAGCAAATTACAAATATATATCTGATGAATCTTGCCAATCGATGTAGTGAAATTAATTTTAGACTAGCCTTGTATTTCGATTTTTTAGAACGAGTTTGTTTCTTTTTTTTTTCCAGCATTTCTGACCAATGTATATAAATGCAAAGGTGGATAGGCCCAATTAGAAAACACATAGTATTTGGGCCCGCTTGAAGCCCGGTGTGGGTAAATTTAATTAAAATCCAAACGATGTAAGGCCTCTTAGAACCCTCATGCTGCCAGACCCAATTTCGGAGCCTAAACTAGTTCTCCAAGGCTAACGTTTTCCGGGCCTAATCAAATGCTAGGAGCCTTGGCCCAAAGCAGTCTCCAACCGAAATTTAAGGGTTTGAGGCTAAGAAAAGTTTAGTTTGAACCTTAATTAGGATCCTAGCCTTATTTAAATAATTCCCTTTAGTTAAAATCAAAGTAAGGTGTGTCATAAAACCCCTTAACTCATTGCCCTCATGAAATTAATTCAAACCTTGTAAAAATTGAGGTGTGCCATCAATTAAACTTTCCATGGCCCTCATAAATGTTGTTAAACCTTTAGGCGCGTTCTTTAATTAATTCAATCATAGCTACGGGTACGGTTCTGTGACGTAGTTGTAATTTTTAATTACTAAATTCGGGTGTACATTTCATGTGACCTGATTTCATTCTCTCAAACAATGTTAAATAGAACGTGTTGCAAACCACGGATGTATTTCATGTAGCGTGGTTTAATACGTGTTTTAAATAGCATTGAATCCTCCTAAAAGTGGTTTAAAATAATTAAAAGCGGATAATAAAGCTAAAAATGCACAATAGGTTTAAAACATGTAGTATATCAGATAATAGGTCAATATTAATAGTTTAAGCGACTGTGATAGAACCACGGAACTCGGGAATACCTAACACCTTGTCCCGGGTTAACATAATTTCTTACTTAGAATTTCTGGTTTCGCAGACTTTTAAATACAGTTAAAATTTCCTCGATTTGGGATTTTAAAATAAATCGGTGACATGGGACACCAAATAAACTATTCCAAGTGGCGACTCTGAAAATAAATAAAATAATCCCATATCGAATAATGTCACTTTAATTGAAAAAACTCACTTATATACCCCCCAGTGTGTAAAAAGGAGGCATGAAAGCTGTGGTGACTCCGCTGGGGATGATAACCCAGAACTTTCGGTTCAGGGTTCAAGAATTCGAGCTTAGAATAACTGTTATACGTGGCTTTATTTATTATCTATTTGTACATGTTTGAGCCTAATGTGCTAAATGCCACTTTTTACCGCTTTGATATTGTTTGAACTGTATATAAATTGTTACGAAACCCTCTTCTCTCTGAGTTTTCTAAATCATCTGGGAAGTGTGCACTTCGTGTGACTTTTTTTTTTGTTAGAGTCATATACCAATTTTAGAACGAGGTTCGGACAAGTTGCAAAGCCCGTGAAGCTTCTGTATTCCCGGTACGCTGCACCCCTCGGCTCGAGTTGTCCGCTCGGGTAAGCCAGGTCTAGAACACAACCCCAGGTTTAAACTTAGAATAACATAACCTCATGTCGGATCCCTAGTAGGAACGTTTGTTTGCATCACGTGCATTTGACCTTAGGGACTCAACATAGGGGTTGGGTCCGTCTAGGATAGGTGTACCCAAAAATTAAAAGACCATCCTGATGCATCTTACGTGCTATTAGCGCATTTATTTGATTCGCCTTGCATGGTGACCGGGTTCTAGAATAGGGAAAGAAAATAAAAAAAAAAGAAAAAAAAGAAAAAAGAAAAAAGAAAAAGAAAACTAGTGTGAGCTAGGAAAGAGAAAATTCACTAGGTTCTAAAAAACTCAAGTACTTGAAAAAATCCTGAGACTCTGATGAAATTGTGGAAAAAGAGAGAAAAAGCAAGGTCATTTCAAATTGAGCCAAAATATTCAAGTGCCATGTTTCCCCTTGTTCCGTCAAAACTGACCGAGCTACACGGGTTCGATTCTCACCGGATGTGAGATACATAGGTAAACCTCATCGGTTCCGGCCCCAATTTTTTTTTAAAAAAAAATACAAAAACAATTTCCTTCAATTTTGTCCTTAGAAGCACTTCCTTAGAAGATTCAAAAAAAATATTTTAAACTTAGAAAAGTAGTTTCCTTCTTTCTGAAGTCTTTCATATGGAAACAAATAATAAAATAAAAAAAATCAATCAAAAATCAAAATCCAAAATAAGGGTTTCCTTTATTTTGAAGTATTTTTCTCAAAAATTAAAAAAAATAAATTAAAAAAAAATCTTTTCCTTGTTTAAAAGTCTCTCTTCCAAAAAAAAATATTTAAAAATTTGAAGTCCAAAAATATTTTCGCTTTTCTTTAGAAGTGCTTTTGTAAATAAATAAAAAACTCAGAAATCTAAAATATTTTTTTTAAAATCTCTCTTTCGAAAATTAAGAGGCAACATCCAAAATCCAAAAAGATATTTTTTTTCTTCTTTATAAAAAGAGAAAACAATTGAAAATTCAAACAAAAACATTTTTCTTTTACTTTTAAAATTCCCAAAGTTCAAATCAAAAGTAAATGAATTTTTAGAAGTCTTTCTTTCAAAAACAAAACAAAAATCAAAAAAAAAAAATATTTCCTTTCTTCTTTTAAAGCATTTCTTTTAAAAATTCAAAAAATATATATGTTTTCCTTTTTCTTAAAGTTTTCATGGAGTTTGAACAATTTCTCTCTCTCTCTCAAACTATGAACATACTACTCTCCGAACACGTTGAACCACCAGACATCAGCACTATGCAAATTGATGAAGCACAATCCCATCCAACTTCAAGCACCTTCCGTCAGAAGCTCCTCTCAAATTCCCCAGATGTAGTCAATTGCCATACCAACTTTCCCCATAAACAACCTTTGGACCTCAGTGATGAAATAACCACTGCGGTCAATCCTGATGATTTCATCCCACTATACTCCACAGATAAGAGTCGACTATACCTACCCTGGAAACATTCGATTATAGTTAAACTTTTTGATCGAAAAATAGGTCATCAAATCCATAAACAAAAGTTTACTGCTATGTGGAAGCCTACTGAAGATTTACCTCTCATTTATTTGGGCCATGATTTCTTTTTAATTAAATTCCAAAAGGAAGAAAACATGCTGCATGCCCTTCATGAGGGACCTTGGTTTGTATTCAATCACTTTTTTCAATCACTTTTTCTCAGTGCGACGTTGGGAGCCCAAGTTCATTGCCTCCTCTGCAACTCACATATTATGCGATTTGGATCCGCCTTCCCGAACTTCCAACTGAATTCTATGATTTGAAAATTCTCCAAAGGATTGGAACTAAAGTGGGTAAACTCCTAAACGTAGATTCTTGCACTTCCTCCCCAACAAGAGGACGTTATGCTCATGTGTGCATAGAGGTACCACTGGAAAAAAAACTCTTAAATCACATATTCTTATTGGCACCCATAAACAATCTATTTTGTATAAGGGAATTAATCTTCTTTGCAAAACTTGCGGAAAACTTGGACAAAATCCACAACTGTGTCCCTCCCAAACTACTTCAAGCACACAATTACAACACCCTTCTCCTAATAAAAGTACTATACCTACCAGTATAATCTCCACCACTCCAACACAACCTCTACAGTCCAGTGAGCAGGAATGGAAAACAGTTGTTTTCCCTTCACAGCAGTCTCGCAAAGGCAAAGGTAAGCCAGCCGCCATTGAAAGGCCCATAGGTAAGTTTTCTAACTCTCAATCATCAATTCGTAATTATCTTTCTAATACAAAACTTAACCCTGCTAATTGTTTAGCCAATGATATTGAAGAACTCGTGGACCCCACCACCTCCACATCACACACAACTAAGCAGTCTCCAACACCTATGCCGACTATGACAGTGCCTAACACACAAAATTGCCACGATGTTCTGCAATATTCCACCGCCCATGTCCATTAACCCTCCCTTTCCACGTATAACTCTACTCATGCCACATCCATAGTGGATCAAATCAAATCCTTTTTCCCCATTCAAGAAATAGACAGTGCAAGCCCAGCCACTTCTTCAGCAGCCAACACTAACCCAAGAGGCTCTCAAATACCACCCCTATTTCCTGAAACAATTGATGAAGCCCATATACCAAGTTCCCAAAATAATCATCATATTCCCTCACACTCCAATGTCTGATATCCCAAATATGCCATCATCGCCTACCACACTAATTCTTTCCACCCAAACTAAACTACAACATACGCTATTGCCTTTAGAAGATTTCCAACTTCATTCACAATCAACTATATCTAATGTTCCTTCACCATCACAACTGTCCATACCCAGGAATTCACCTACACCACACTCCTCCTCCACCACACCATCTTCTACCACCTATTCTCTTCACCATGCAGAATCCACAACTCCCTCTCTAGTGTCATCGAATCTACAACTCATCGACCCCCAACCACTTGCACCAGCATAGTCTTGGCTCGAGATGGGACTACTAGGTCATCCACTGACCTTAGTGCTGGAGATAAACAACCAGGAAGTCCTAATCATGATACAAAACCCCATGGACACTGCTCATATCCTGACGAAGGGGATGACGCTAGATTGGGAAACCTATGCTCAGTACCAATCTTTTATGCACCAACCTCTGATGTTCAATCCCTACAAACCCATCTCACCATCTAAGACTTACTAATACACACGTGGGAGATGCCGTTTTACACGCTGCTATTCCCGAAGAACCCTTCTGTTCCCTGGATACACCAACACATCACTCAACATTCTCACATGCAGACTTCCCCTACACACACCACCCTTCCACCACCCCCCACCAGCTATTGGACCTACACCTTCCCCAACACAATCTAATAGTACAAGAGGCCATGGCCCAACAAGAAATATCGTCTCTAGCCGCCAAAATGCGGGAAACTCGCACAGAATTGATCGATCTCGATGGAATATATCTCTTAATCCTAAAGGAGAAGTATAAAAAAATTGTATCTATGATGTCCACCAAATCTCAAAAACTGCCTCATCAAAATCCGCCCCACGGTCAACCTCGACATAGGCAAGTTCGCACTAGTTCTCATACCCACCCTGCGCCCATCGGAGTAGAGGAATGTGGAGAATCCATCAGCGAACCTCCAGGTTCCAGTATCACCCCCTACCCTCCAATAACCTAAATATAAGAATTCATTATATGGAACTGTAGGGGTGCTCAATTGCCAGACGTTCATAGAAATTTCCGCTCTTTGTAGGACTTTCACCACCCTACGTTGGTTGTTCTGTTGTAAACTCACCTAATGGATCACCAACCTTTACGTGATGATTTTACTTTTACTAGTATGGCTTCCGTAGCGGCTGAAGGCCATTCAAGTGGCATTGTCGTCCTCTGGGATGAAAATATTCTTCTTGTAGAGGAGATAGCTATTACTAACCAAGAGGTTCACTGCATGGTGGAGGTATTATATCTAACTCGAAAGTTTTTATTCTCTTCAATTTACGCAAGTCCTACTTTAGCTCATAGACAAATTCTCTGGCAAAATCTTAAGTGCATATCGGACAACTATCATGGTCCTTGGTTGGTGGGAGGTGATTTTAATGAAGTTACACGTGCTTCCGAAAAATTTGGGGGACGTCATTTAAACAATAAACATGTTGATCAATTTTTAAATTGCCTCAATTATTGCAATTTAGTTGACCTTGGGTTCAAAGGTAGCCGTTTCACTTGGTCAAATAATAGAAGTAATTCTGCCACTATTTTAGAACGATTAGACATGTTAGTAGCTAATTATGGATGGATTAATTTATTTCCTAATGCTCTTGTTCGCCATCTACCTCGTAGCCACTCTGATCATTGCCCATTACTTCTTACCCTTACTCCGCCAACTGCAATTACGAATAAACCTTTCCATTTTGAATCTATTTGGACATCTCACCCAGGATTCCATCATCCGTTCTCGCATGTTTGGCATGATAATAATGATTCTCTTCTTCCAGCCATAACAAATTTCCAAACTGAGGTTCATGACTGGAATAAAAATACCTTTGGAAACATCTTTGAAAAAAAATGTATTTTACTTGCTAGGTTAAGTGGCCTCCAGAAGTCTCCACACTATCCTACCAGCAATTTTCTTCACCATCTAGAAGCTGACTTAATTTGCGAATTTAATAATTTATTAAAATTAGAAGAGTATTTCTGGACACTAAAGTCTCGTATCCAATGGTTAAACAATGGAGATGCAAATACCAGGTTCTTCCACCTTACCACTCTGCAACGTCGTAAGCGTAATCGTATCACAACATTGTGAGACACAGCTGGAAATTGGACTTTTGATAATGTTGTTATAAAAGATTTAATCTACTGTCATTTTGAAAAACTCTTCACTACGGAACATGACTATTCCACACCTCACTTATTTCCCAACTCCCACAACTCATTGTCCTCTATGGATTCCCAACATCTTGTTCGTCCACTTCTGCATACAGAAGTGTTACAAGCCATTAATTCCTTCAAACCATTTAAATCACCGGGTCCAGTTGGGCTTCACCCATATTTTTACCAATAGTACTAGAATGAAATTCATACTTTCGTTCTTAACTTTTGTAATCAAGTTTTTACCATGTATCAGATTCCTCCGCAAATTTGCTCTACCTATATTTGCCTCATTCCTAAAAACCAAACTGCAAATTCTCTCAACTATTTTAGACCTATTAGCTTATGTAACACTACTTATAAAATCATTACAAAAATTCTTGTTGGTCTTATTAAGCCTTTCATTCAACAATTAGTAGGACCTACCTAGTCCAGTTTCCTTCAAAACCGTCGTGCAGCGGACAATGCTATTATAGTACAAGAAATCCTCTATCACTTTAAGAGAACCAAGGGGAAGAAAGGGCTTATGTTACTTAAACTTGATCTAGAAAAAGCGTTTGATCGTATTGAATGGTCCTTCATCCATAAAGCTCTAAACTTTTTCAATTTCCCAAAGCTTTTAATCAAGCTTATGTCGTGTGTTACTTCATCCACTATCTCTATACTCATTAATGGATCTCCTACCACCTATTTTTCTCCCACAAGAGGAATACGACAAGGTGATCCTTTATCCCCATATTTATTCATACTATGTTTAGAGATGTTTTCTAGAAGTATAAATGTAGTTGTGGATTATAACTCATCGGAACCCATCCAAATCTCTTGGTTGTTAAATGTTTCCAGCTTATTGGTTCTTTGTGATTATGATTCTCTATAAAATGTGTTCAATTGTTACTCCACTAGCATGCCTAAGCATTTTACTTAGGTGAAATTCTTATCTAAAATAAGTGCTGGAATAGTTTGAGTATGAACTCCTAATTACTGAAATAGCCCCGTTTGAATTGCTCTTTTAGTTAATGTTAAAGTAACATTGATTCATGTCTTTCTTATATGTACTAATAGCTATATCGTCACTGTTTTTTTGTGTTGGTATGTGGGATGGCCATAAGGCCAAATAATATCAAGGTTAAAGTTGGAAATGTGGACTTGTGAGAGAAAGTTCCATAGCTATTCTCTTGCAAGTCAACACATTGTAGGGGAGGACCTGAAGGCTGAAGAGAAACCAGAAGTTAGAATGAGAAGTTCATTTTGATCATTTCAGCACTCTTTCAAACAGTAGTGTGATAAATTGTAGAAAATAATATTTTGTATATTCAGGACCTTCAGCAGTGTAAATGGACTTTTATAACTCTTTAAATTCAGTTTTCTTTTCTTTGGCTTGTTTAGCATTGGGTTATCACAGTTAGACCCTTTGTTTTTTTATTTTATGAACATGTATTAGGTTAGAAAATTTGGCTAGACTTGCAAACAGGCCCAAATGTGGGGTTTATTCGAGCGAGTCTAGGTGTAAGCCATTGGGCCTGAGCAGTTGGACCCAACAGCTTGACTTATCTGTAAATGCTTAAGCAAATTACAAATATATATCTGATGAATCTTGCCAATCGATGTAGTGAAATTAATTTTAGACTAGCCTTGTATTTCGATTTTTTAGAACGAGTTTGTTTCTTTTTTTTTTCCAGCATTTCTGACCAATGTATATAAATGCAAAGGTGGATAGGCCCAATTAGAAAACACATAGTATTTGGGCCCGCTTGAAGCCCGGTGTGGGTAAATTTAATTAAAATCCAAACGATGTAAGGCCTCTTAGAACCCTCATGCTGCCAGACCCAATTTCGGAGCCTAAACTAGTTCTCCAAGGCTAACGTTTTCCGGGCCTAATCAAATGCTAGGAGCCTTGGCCCAAAGCAGTCTCCAACCGAAATTTAAGGGTTTGAGGCTAAGAAAAGTTTAGTTTGAACCTTAATTAGGATCCTAGCCTTATTTAAATAATTCCCTTTAGTTAAAATCAAAGTAAGGTGTGTCATAAAACCCCTTAACTCATTGCCCTCATGAAATTAATTCAAACCTTGTAAAAATTGAGGTGTGCCATCAATTAAACTTTCCATGGCCCTCATAAATGTTGTTAAACCTTTAGGCGCGTTCTTTAATTAATTCAATCATAGCTACGGGTACGGTTCTGTGACGTAGTTGTAATTTTTAATTACTAAATTCGGGTGTACATTTCATGTGACCTGATTTCATTCTCTCAAACAATGTTAAATAGAACGTATTGCAAACCACGGATGTATTTCATGTAGCGTGGTTTAATACGTATTTTAAATAGCATTGAATCCTCCTAAAAGTGGTTTAAAATAATTAAAAGCGGATAATAAAGCTAAAAATGCACAATAGGTTTAAAACATGTAGTATATCAGATAATAGGTCAATATTAATAGTTTAAGCGACTGTGATAGAACCACGGAACTCGGGAATGCCTAACACCTTGTCCCGGGTTAACATAATTTCTTACTTAGAATTTCTGGTTTCGCAGACTTTTAAATACAGTTAAAATTTCCTCGATTTGGGATTTTAAAATAAATCGGTGACATGGGACACCAAATAAACTATTCCAAGTGGCGACTCTGAAAATAAATAAAATAATCCCATATCGAATAATGTCACTTTAATTGAAAAAACTCACTTATATACCCCCCAGTGTGTAAAAAGGAGGCATGAAAGCTGTGGTGACTCCGCTGGGGATGATAACCCAGAACTTTCGGTTCAGGGTTCAAGAATTCGAGCTTAGAATAACTGTTATACGTGGCTTTATTTATTATCTATTTGTACATGTTTGAGCCTAATGTGCTAAATGCCACTTTTTACCGCTTTGATATTGTTTGAACTGTATATAAATTGTTACGAAACCCTCTTCTCTCTGAGTTTTCTAAATCATCTGGGAAGTGTGCACTTCGTGTGACTTTTTTTTTTGTTAGAGTCATATACCAATTTTAGAACGAGGTTCGGACAAGTTGCAAAGCCCGTGAAGCTTCTGTATTCCCGGTACGCTGCACCCCTCGGCTCGAGTTGTCCGCTCGAGTAAGACAGGTCTAGAACACAACCCCAGGTTTAAACTTAGAATAACATAACCTCATGTCGGATCCCTAGTAGGAACGTTTGTTTGCATCACGTGCATTTGACCTTAGGGACTCAACATAGGGGTTGGGTCCGTCTAGGATAGGTGTACCCAAAAATTAAAAGACCATCCTGATGCATCTTACGTGCTATTAGCGCATTTATTTGATTCGCCTTGCATGGTGACCGGGTTCTAGAATAGGGAAAGAAAATAAAAAAAAAAGAAAAAAAAGAAAAAAGAAAAAAGAAAAAGAAAACTAGTGTGAGCTAGGAAAGAGAAAATTCACTAGGTTCTAAAAAACTCAAGTACTTGAAAAAATCCTGAGACTCTGCTGAAATTGTGGAAAAAGAGAGAAAAAGCAAGGTCATTTCAAATTGAGCCAAAATATTCAAGTGCCATGTTTCCCCTTGTTCCGTCAAAACTGACCGAGCTACACGGGTTCGATTCTCACCGGATGTGAGATACATAGGTAAACCTCATCGGTTCCGGCCCCAATTTTTTTTTAAAAAAAAATACAAAAACAATTTCCTTTAATTCCGTCCTTAGAAGCACTTCCTTAGAAGATTCAAAAAAAATATTTTAAACTTAGAAAAGTAGTTTCCTTCTTTCTGAAGTCTTTCATATGGAAACAAATAATAAAATAAAAAAAATCAATCAAAAATCAAAATCCAAAATAAGGGTTTCCTTTATTTTGAAGTATTTTTCTCAAAAATTAAAAAAAATAAATTAAAAAAAAATCTTTTCCTTGTTTAAAAGTCTCTCTTCCAAAAAAAAATATTTAAAAATTTGAAGTCCAAAAATATTTTTGCTTTTCTTTAGAAGTGATTTTGTAAATAAATAAAAAACTCAGAAATCTAAAATATTTTTTTTAAAATCTCTCTTTCGAAAATTAAGAGGCAACATCCAAAATCCAAAAAAATATTTTTTTTCTTCTTTATAAAAAGAGAAAACAATTGAAAATTCAAACAAAAACATTTTTCTTTTACTTTTAAAATTCCCAAAGTTCAAATCAAAAGTAAATGAATTTTTAGAAGTCTTTCTTTCAAAAACAAAACAAAAATAAAAAAAAAAAAATATTTCCTTTCTTCTTTTAAAGCATTTCTTTTAAAAATTCAAAAAATATATATGTTTTCCTTTTTCTTAAAGTTTTCATGGAGTTTGAACAATTTCTCTCTCTCTCTCAAACTATGAACATACTACTCTCCGAACACGTTGAACCACCAGACATCAGCACTATGCAAATTGATGAAGCACAATCCCATCCAACTTCAAGCACCTTCCGTCAGAAGCTCCTCTCAAATTCCCCAGATGTAGTCAATTGCCATACCAACTTTCCCCATAAACAACCTTTGGACCTCAGTGATGAAATAACCACTGCGGTCAATCCTGATGATTTCATCCCACTATACTCCACAGATAAGAGTCGACTATACCTACCCTGGAAACATTCGATTATAGTTAAACTTTTTGATCGAAAAATAGGTCATCAAATCCATAAACAAAAGTTTACTGCTATGTGGAAGCCTACTGAAGATTTACCTCTCATTTATTTGGGCCATGATTTCTTTTTAATTAAATTCCAAAAGGAAGAAAACATGCTGCATGCCCTTCATGAGGGACCTTGGTTTGTATTCAATCACTTTTTTCAATCACTTTTTCTCAGTGCGACGTTGGGAGCCCAAGTTCATTGCCTCCTCTGCAACTCACATATTATGCGATTTGGATCCGCCTTCCCGAACTTCCAACTGAATTCTATGATTTGAAAATTCTCCAAAGGATTGGAACTAAAGTGGGTAAACTCCTAAACGTAGATTCTTGCACTTCCTCCCCAACAAGAGGACGTTATGCTCATGTGTGCATAGAGGTACCACTGGAAAAAAAACTCTTAAATCACATATTCTTATTGGCACCCATAAACAATCTATTTTGTATAAGGGAATTAATCTTCTTTGCAAAACTTGCGGAAAACTTGGACAAAATCCACAACTGTGTCCCTCCCAAACTACTTCAAGCACACAATTACAACACCCTTCTCCTAATAAAAGTACTATACCTACCAGTATAATCTCCACCACTCCAACACAACCTCTACAGTCCAGTGAGCAGGAATGGAAAACAGTTGTTTTCCCTTCACAGCAGTCTCGCAAAGGCAAAGGTAAGCCAGCCGCCATTGAAAGGCCCATAGGTAAGTTTTCTAACTCTCAATCATCAATTCCTAATTATCTTTCTAATACAAAACTTAACCCTGCTAATTGTTTAGCCAATGATATTGAAGAACTCGTGGACCCCACCACCTCCACATCACACACAACTAAGCAGTCTCCAACACCTATGCCGACTATGACAGTGCCTAACACACAAAATTGCCACGATGTTCTGCAATATTCCACCGCCCATGTCCATTAACCCTCCCTTTCCACGTATAACTCTACTCATGCCACATCCATAGTGGATCAAATCAAATCCTTTTTCCCCATTCAAGAAATAGACAGTGCAAGCCCAGCCACTTCTTCAGCAGCCAACACTAACCCAAGAGGCTCTCAAATACCACCCCTATTTCCTGAAACAATTGATGAAGCCCATATACCAAGTTCCCAAAATAATCATCATATTCCCTCACACTCCAATGTCTGATATCCCAAATATGCCATCATCGCCTACCACACTAATTCTTTCCACCCAAACTAAACTACAACATACGCTATTGCCTTTAGAAGATTTCCAACTTCATTCACAATCAACTATATCTAATGTTCCTTCACCATCACAACTGTCCATACCCAGGAATTCACCTACACCACACTCCTCCTCCACCACACTATCTTCTACCACCTATTCTCTTCACCATGCAGAATCCACAACTCCCTCTCTAGTGTCATCGAATCTACAACTCATCGACCCCCAACCACTTGCACCAGCATAGTCTTGGCTCGAGATGGGACTACTAGGTCATCCACTGACCTTAGTGCTGGAGATAAACAACCAGGAAGTCCTAATCATGATACAAAACCCCATGGACACTGCTCATATCCTGACGAAGGGGATGACGCTAGATTGGGAAACCTATGCTCAGTACCAATCTTTTATGCACCAACCTCTGATGTTCAATCCCTACAAACCCATCTCACCATCTAAGACTTACTAATACACACGTGGGAGATGCCGTTTTACACGCTGCTATTCCCGAAGAACCCTTCTGTTCCCTGGATACACCAACACATCACTCAACATTCTCACATGCAGACTTCCCCTACACACACCACCCTTCCACCACCCCCCACCAGCTATTGGACCTACACCTTCCCCAACACAATCTAATAGTACAAGAGGCCATGGCCCAACAAGAAATATCGTCTCTAGCCGCCAAAATGCGGGAAACTCGCACAGAATTGATCGATCTCGATGGAATATATCTCTTAATCCTAAAGGAGAAGTATAAAAAAATTGTATCTATGATGTCCACCAAATCTCAAAAACTGCCTCATCAAAATCCGCCCCACGGTCAACCTCGACATAGGCAAGTTCGCACTAGTTCTCATACCCACCCTGCGCCCATCGGAGTAGAGGAATGTGGAGAATCCATCAGCGAACCTCCAGGTTCCAGTATCACCCCCTACCCTCCAATAACCTAAATATAAGAATTCATTATATGGAACTGTAGGGGTGCTCAATTGCCAGACGTTCATAGAAATTTCCGCTCTTTGTAGGACTTTCACCACCCTACGTTGGTTGTTCTGTTGTAAACTCACCTAATGGATCACCAACCTTTACGTGATGATTTTACTTTTACTAGTATGGCTTCCGTAGCGGCTGAAGGCCATTCAAGTGGCATTGTCGTCCTCTGGGATGAAAATATTCTTCTTGTAGAGGAGATAGCTATTACTAACCAAGAGGTTCACTGCATGGTGGAGGTATTATATCTAACTCGAAAGTTTTTATTCTCTTCAATTTACGCAAGTCCTACTTTAGCTCATAGACAAATTCTCTGGCAAAATCTTAAGTGCATATCGGACAACTATCATGGTCCTTGGTTGGTGGGAGGTGATTTTAATGAAGTTACACGTGCTTCCGAAAAATTTGGGGGACGTCATTTAAACAATAAACATGTTGATCAATTTTTAAATTGCCTCAATTATTGCAATTTAGTTGACCTTGGGTTCAAAGGTAGCCGTTTCACTTGGTCAAATAATAGAAGTAATTCTGCCACTATTTTAGAACGATTAGACATGTTAGTAGCTAATTATGGATGGATTAATTTATTTCCTAATGCTCTTGTTCGCCATCTACCTCGTAGCCACTCTGATCATTGCCCATTACTTCTTACCCTTACTCCGCCAACTGCAATTACGAATAAACCTTTCCATTTTGAATCTATTTGGACATCTCACCCAGGATTCCATCATCCGTTCTCGCATGTTTGGCATGATAATAATGATTCTCTTCTTCCAGCCATAACAAATTTCCAAACTGAGGTTCATGACTGGAATAAAAATACCTTTGGAAACATCTTTGAAAAAAAATGTATTTTACTTGCTAGGTTAAGTGGCCTCCAGAAGTCTCCACACTATCCTACCAGCAATTTTCTTCACCATCTAGAAGCTGACTTAATTTGCGAATTTAATAATTTATTAAAATTAGAAGAGTATTTCTGGACACTAAAGTCTCGTATCCAATGGTTAAACAATGGAGATGCAAATACCAGGTTCTTCCACCTTACCACTCTGCAACGTCGTAAGCGTAATCGTATCACAACATTGTGAGACACAGCTGGAAATTGGACTTTTGATAATGTTGTTATAAAAGATTTAATCTACTGTCATTTTGAAAAACTCTTCACTACGGAACATGACTATTCCACACCTCACTTATTTCCCAACTCCCACAACTCATTGTCCTCTATGGATTCCCAACATCTTGTTCGTCCACTTCTGCATACAGAAGTGTTACAAGCCATTAATTCCTTCAAACCATTTAAATCACCGGGTCCAGTTGGGCTTCACCCATATTTTTACCAATAGTACTAGAATGAAATTCATACTTTCGTTCTTAACTTTTGTAATCAAGTTTTTACCATGTATCAGATTCCTCCGCAAATTTGCTCTACCTATATTTGCCTCATTCCTAAAAACCAAACTGCAAATTCTCTCAACTATTTTAGACCTATTAGCTTATGTAACACTACTTATAAAATCATTACAAAAATTCTTGTTGGTCTTATTAAGCCTTTCATTCAACAATTAGTAGGACCTACCTAGTCCAGTTTCCTTCAAAACCGTCGTGCAGCGGACAATGCTATTATAGTACAAGAAATCCTCTATCACTTTAAGAGAACCAAGGGGAAGAAAGGGCTTATGTTACTTAAACTTGATCTAGAAAAAGCGTTTGATCGTATTGAATGGTCCTTCATCCATAAAGCTCTAAACTTTTTCAATTTCCCAAAGCTTTTAATCAAGCTTATGTCGTGTGTTACTTCATCCACTATCTCTATACTCATTAATGGATCTCCTACCACCTATTTTTCTCCCACAAGAGGAATACGACAAGGTGATCCTTTATCCCCATATTTATTCATACTATGTTTAGAGATGTTTTCTAGAAGTATAAATGTAGTTGTGGATTATAACTCATCGGAACCCATCCAAATCTCCACCTTAGGTCCTCAAATCTAGCACCTCTTTTTTGCCGATGATATCATTCTCCCTGCCCAAATCTCTCGCTAATCTTGCCATACAATCATTGATCACCTCAATATGTTCACCAAAGTTTCAGGTCAAAAGCTAAACTTTGATAAGTCCCGAATCTTTTTTTCCAATAATTGCCCACACGAGGATAAGCAGTATGTCCTCTCTTCATTCAATATGTCAGAAGGCACTTCCTTTGGGAAATATTTGGGTTTCCCTATCTTCTTGAAGCACCCTACTATGCGTGATTATCAATTTATTCTAAATAATTTTAAAGCGCGTTTGGCAGGATGGAAAACTGCTTTTATGACCAAGGCGGGCAGGACAACCCTCATACGATCAACCCTTAATACCCTCCCTAATCATGTAATGCAACTTGTCACTCTTCCTTCAAATATTATCCGTAGAATGGAGCAATATGAATGCAACTTCCTGTGGGGTTCAACTACCAATCATAAGAAAATTCACTTAATTAAATGGGACAATGTTACCACCCCAAAGGATGAAGGAGGACTAGGCATACAAAATCTTTCTACAACGAATTGTGCACTTCAATCTAGTATGGCCTGGAGACTTTTTAAATCTCCAAAATCCCTCAAGGCCTCTCTTCTTATCAATAAGTATGCAAATTCTCAAAAACATGTTTCTAAACCTTCTAGAATTTGGAGGTTCATCCAAAATGGATGGCAACATTGCCAACAAGGCATCCAATGGCAACCTGCATATGGCTTCCATATCCTATTTTGGACTGAACCTTGGCTCCAAGCAAATCTAACACTAAGATCCCTTATTCATGGACCATTAATAGAATTTGAAACTGCTGCCACTATAGCTTCCTATTGTACCCACTCTTGTTGGGACTTTTCTCCTTTATCTTTCGTGCTGCCTGCTACATTATATCATCGTATATATAGAACTCACTTCCCTACAATTCCATCATCTTATGATCGTATAATTTGGGGCCTTAACAATACTGGCCTATTCTCAGTCAAATCTAGCTATGCATCCCTCTTGAATAACACTACTACTCACCTTTTTCGCTGGATTTGGCGACTGAAATTACCTCCTAAGATAATCCACTTTATTTGGTTATTTTGTCACAAACGCTTGACTACTGCTTCCTACCTTGCTCACCTAAAATTACTTTCGTCTTCCATCTGTAATATTTGTAACAGAGAGGTAGAAATGATCCACCATATTTTCTTTGCTTGTGCTTTCGTTGCATCCTTTTGGAATTCACTAGGTCTCCATCAAGGAGCTCTTATACTGCCAGATGTCACTGTACATCCCCTGATATATCTTAAGGAGCTCATTCACCAAAGTCATACTTAGTACCCCAAACAACTCCCTCCTGCGCTCTTTATACCATTCTCCTTATGGCATATTTGGAATATTCGAAACCATAACACGTTTGGCGACACTCAACACTCTATCAGTACTTCCTGTATAATCAATCAAGCTACTGACTATCTTCACCCTGCCCTACCTCTACGATATATACCTACCTTAACACCCATACATGTTTGGTGGGCACCCCCAATCAGAATTTCTATAAACTCAATTCAGATGGTGTTGTGTGCACTATGACTGGTGCCGCAGGTTATGGAGAAGTCATTCGTGATTCTAATGGAAACTAGATTGTTGGATACACCGGTAGTTCTACGCACACAACCAGTTTATACATGGAGCTAATGGGCCTTCTACAGGGTCTTCGTTTAGCACACCAGTGCCAACTCACACCCTTAGAAGTAACTATCGATGCAAAAGAGGTAATACATTTACTAAAGGTAGGTAACTTATTATACTCACATATTTTTCATGATTGCAGATTCGTTCTCCACCAATTGGATGATCCTCCTATTACTCATACATATCGGGAGCAAAACCAAGTAGCGGATGCTATGGCAAATCATGGTCTTATGGAATACCGTGGTCCATCAATGCTTATTTTTGAAGACGCTCCATTTTTTGTGTTGAAGCTACTTCTCGATGATAAGCACGACTCAACCTATCGGCATCTATTTAATGCAAAACATTAGGCCAACCAAATGATCACAACTCTTTTTTGTTAAACTCTCATGTATCACGTTGTACCCAGAATAGCCATTTGGCAGTAGATTCCCACTTAGATCCACCAAGGTGTGGCAATGCTTTTTCGTTTTATGTAGAAGAATAGCCACCCTAGTTGTTCCTACTATGTACTTAAGTTTTGTTATATAATATTAATCTTTCAAGACCCAAAAAAAAGCTTTCATAGCCTGAGTTTTATAAAAGTAAAAAAAGAGTTAGTTTATTTACTCCATTCCCAATCTTCCCGAACTACCCAAGATCTGATTCATGCGGCGTCATGATACGTAGGCAATCACCATCGTATTCGATCATAGCCATAACATTAATTGAGTGAAAAATAAACTGAAAAAAAGTTGAGTAGAAAAGAAAGAAAAGAGTGAAAAAAAGACAAAAGAGTGACATAAAATAAAAGAGTGAAAAAAAGAGAGTGCCAAAATAGAAGAGCGGCAAAAACGAGATGAAAAAAATCAAGAGTAATTAAAGAGAGGCGGAAACAAAAGAAAAGAGGTACATACTGAAAGAATTAGTTAAGGCCGGGATGAAACATGCAACCGTTCAAACATATGGTAGAAGCGTTTAACTGTTAGGTGCATTGCATCCCAACGTGCGATTTCCTATATGTTAAATGTCTCAAAACTAACAAGGTTGTTGGGTGTGAAAATTAGCCAGGTTCTGTTCAGGTGGTTGGTTTTGTTAGTAATCTGGTTTCCCATCCCTACTTCACAACAAACGAAAGGTTCCTATGGCCTCTGAAAGCCATCTACAAATTATCGATCCTGAGGATAGTCCAGCACTAGCTATTCCACAACCAGAATTAGCAGCTATTGAAGAGAATAGGATGTTGCATCTCCACATATTGGAAATATGGGACGCCTGGTGTAACAGTAGGGAACCACCAAGTGCAATCCCTGGGTTCCCTGAGTTGATCCCCAGGTCAGGTGAGGTTACCAACGCCCTTGTGTCCAACTCACTCATCCCATGCAGGCACCCTCCAATGTTGTCCAATGTTCCTGGCATGCCTTATGTGGTTCACCCCCAAGCACCGGCTTCAAGGGCACCGCCTCCAATGTTCATCTTTTGGGGTCCACAGCTTCAACCAGAAATAACATATGTGACCCTGTACTATTTCACTCAACCTCTGCAATATGATCTCTCGATGGAGCAAGAAAAGGTTGTTAAAAATCCCGAGCAAGAGGAAATGGCTCGAAAGATGAAGAGACTGGAACAAAGACTGAAAAACATGCAAGGTCTGAGTGGTCAAAGGAGTGTCTCATACTTTGACATTTGTATGTTTCCCCATGTCCACTTGCCAGCTGGCTTCAAGATGCCAAAATTTGAAAAGTACGACGGGCACGGAGACCTGGTCGCTCATCCGAAACGATACTGTAACCAGCTAAGGGGTGCTGGTGGAAAAGAGGAGCTGGTAATGGCCTATTTTGGGGAAAGCCTCACCCGAATCGATTCTGAGGGGAATACGGATCAAGAAATTACCCATTGGCACGTGTGGGATGATATGGCTCAAGATTTTGTCCGCCAGTTCCAATATAATGTGGACATCGCTCCTGACAGAAACTCTTTGTCTAATTTGAAAAAGAAAACTGCGGAAGGCTTCCCCGAATATGCCATCAAATGGCGTGAGCAAGCTGCCAGGGTAAAGCCACTAATGGACGAAATTGAAATGGTTACGGTCTTTCTGCAGGCCTAAGAGGCTAACTACTTTCACAACATGATGTCTACTGTGGGTGAGCTGTTCGCTGAGGCTATCAAAATTGGGGAAATGGTTGAAAACGGTTTAAAAACAGGTCGAATCTTGAGTCATTATGCTTTTAAGGCCACATCATAGTCTGCTCAGAATGGTTAGGAGGGTTTGATGAACAGAAATGGGGTTGAAGAGGGAGCCATGATGGTTTCAAGCTCGAGGGGGGCCCACAGGTCATTCAGCCAATCATATGTGCCTCTTATGGTCCCACCACACTATTATCTCCTTCAAGATGTTGCTTATGCTGTGGCACCACCTCCTTATATGGTAATGAACACGCAACCTTACACGCGCCCACAACATTATACACAAAACCGAGCTCCACCTCCCAAAAATGTCCATTCTTACTAAGCTCCATATAATTCTAGACCAAATGATCCCCAGTACAATCCTCGCCCAAGAGAGCCTTTTAGAAATAATCAGTTCACCCCTATTGGTGAATCGTATTCAAGATTGTTCCAAAAGCTAATCAGGCTAGATCTATTGCAGCCAGTGGCCCTGAACCAGCCAAAATCCCCCTCGGACCAAGCTGATGCTAGATGTGAATACCACTCTGGAGCAGTGGGACACAGTACAAAGGACTGTTGGACCCTCAAAAGGCCAGTTGAAGATTTGATTGAAGCTGAAAGAATTAGTTTTCAGGATGATGAAGCTCTTGATATGATGAGCAATCTATTGCCTGCCTACAATATCGGGCCAATAATCGGAATGATTTGTAAAGCTGAGGAATTTGATCCGACACTGAAGGTCATTGCATCCATTTCCGAAACAAAAGAAAAGCCAAAAAACAGTCGCCAAGCCTAAAAATTCCCCATCAGATGGGAGTCTCGGTAGCCAATCTTGCTATCCTTTCTGCGTCCAGATTATCTCAGGGTGTGATCCGGATGTTTTACTTTATTGTCTTACTTTTCGATGTATACCCTTCTATATTCAAAAAATTGAAAAACAAAAAAAGATAAAATAAAATAAAAAATCAAATGAAATTAATATTTCATTGTCCAGGAATGTCTCTTTTCTTAATCTTGTCATTATTGTTATTCTCTTTTAGTTTTGTTAAATGCAGATTTCAATAACATGACATGTTTGCGGATTTCATGCCCGGATCCTAAAATACTGTCAAACTTCGAAATAATGAATCAAGAATTATATTACAATGAAGATAAGTTTAAGGAAATAAAACAAAGAGTTGGAACAGCTAATGGAAAATTGGCTCCATATTGGAAAGATCCATACATGTTAACAAGGGTACTGCCAAAGAGAGCGTTGTACTTGGGAAACATTGAAGGAAATGTCCCAGAAACAATTGTCAATGAAAATGCTGTCAAAAGGTACTATGTTTGATCCTCCATATAGTCTTCATATTCTCTGGTTGAGATGACGAAGGCTTTCATTCTTGCTACCCAAACACTATTAACCCTTTTGTAAACCCTTTGAGCTAGTTACTTTTCTTTGATTACCCTCTCTGGAACCTGAAAATTAATATTGAAAAAATGATGAATGAAAAATATTAAAAAAGGGAAGAAAAAGAAAAATACAAAAAGAAAAATAAGAAAAGGGAAAAATGAAAATAAAATGAAAAAAGAGGAAAGGAAAAAGAAAAAGAAAACAAAACAAAACAGAAAAAATAAAAGAAAATCAAAAACAAAGTTGTCTGAACTACGTTCGATTTGATTCCGAAAGGATACGTAGGCAGCTCCTCTCTGGGGTTCAGTCACACCAAAACAAAAATCCAAATTTTCCCAAAAATGAAACTGGGGAAGATGTTATGATGGTTGGGCAATGATCCCGCCTGAATGGTTCCAAAGTTGTAATTCAATCCAAATTCTTTTTACCCCAAATCCTGTTCAACTCCTTCTGATCAATTGGTGAGAATGTTCAAGAATCGGAGAAGGCGTCTGCTTGGAACTGATGCAACAAGATGAGAGAAATAAAATGAGAGAGTCTTATTGGTGAAAACCGACACGGGCACTGTAAGGCGATGGTGAATAGAGAAACTGAAAATGAGAGAGTCTTGTTAGTGAAAAATCGCAAAGAGAACTATAAGACGATAGTAAGAAGAGAAATGAGAGAGGTCAATTGGCGAAAACCCGCAAAGGGCACCGTTGATCAAGCAGAAGGAATCCCTTACAACCATTGGCACTACAAGAGTCCTGGCAAGGTTTTTCGGTTTTGAGATATGGATTATGAAGGGTTTTTGCGAGATTGGGTGTCTGCGCAAATTGGGTATCCAGTCCAAGAAGCATGTCATGTATATTGAAGTCTGCATGCACCCCAGATAAGTCCTTCTTTCTTTCCCCCCAAAAGGGATGCTTCTCGTTAAATTCATTGTCCTATCTTTTGTTTACCTTTCTTTGAGTCCCTTTCGGTCTAATTCCTCTTCGAAACTGATACAAAGAAAAAATGGAAAGATTGGTTTTATAGGGTTCTGCTTACCAAAAGCCAAATCCTAAGAAAAGCGCCCAGCCTCAGCAGGTGCATCAAGTCGATCTCGACTGGCCATGATGACCGATGCTCCAGGTCCAAATTTATTGAAAAGGAAAGAAATTCAAAGTCAAGTTCCCATAAAGGTAGAATAAGGTGAAAAGTCCAAATCCCCACACGGGTGAACTATCATGTAAAATTTTGTAAAGTCAAGGTCCCCAGTTTTAGAAGAGAAATCGGTCTCTAGAAAGCCAGCAAGCAATAAAGGATTTCAGCAAATGAGTTGGGCCGAGATCAAGTGATCAAAACAATCAAGGCCACAAAACCAACCACCGTTTCAAACTAACAAATTATTCTTTTATTTGAAAATTAGGTGCAATCTAAGATAACCTCGCAAGGAGCAGGTACAATAAAAGCAAGGTGCGCAGAAACCAGAATGGTCCTGTAGAAGAAGTTAACCCAAAAAGAGAAGTCCCTTTCAAACTCTTCATACATTCTCTTGAATAAAGTATTAAAAGTGAAATGAAAACAAGAAGAAGCAAAATTCCAAAATCATGGTAGTCTAGGGTCCCCAATCTCTAGCTACGTTATCCCAAAATAGGGTCTCATTCCCTAGTCACTCCCAGCATAACCTGGTATTCTTTTCCGTTATAGGGTTCCATTCCCTAGTTAATCTCCGGCATAACCCGATGACTTTTCCAGCATAACCCGTGGACCTCCTCGGCATAACCCAAGGACTTTTTTTCTCTACCGGCATAACCCGATGACTCCCCCGGCATAACCCGAGGACCTTTCCGGATTAACCCAATGATTTCCCCGGCATAACCCGAGGACCTTTTCTCTTTTCCGGCATAACCCGATGACTTTCCCAGCATAACCCGTGGACCTCCCCGGCATAACTCGAGGACTTGTTTTCTTTTTCGGCATAACCCGATGACTTTCCCAGCATAACCCATGGACCTCCCAGGCATAACCTGAGGACCTTTTCTCTTATTCGGCATAACCCAATGACTTTCCCGGCATAACCCGTGGACCTCCCCGACATAACCTGAGGACGTTTTTTCTTTTCCGGAATAACCCGATGACTTTCTCGGCATAACCCGTGGACCTCCCCAGCATAACCCAAAGACATTTTCTCTTTTCTGACATAACCCGATGACGTTTCCCGGCATAACCCGTGGACTTTCTCGGCATAACCCGAGGACCTTTTCTCTTTTCCGGCATAACCTGATGACCTTTCCCAGCATAGCCCGTGGACCTCCCCGGCATAACCCGAAGACCTTTTCTGTTTTCCGGCATAACCCGATGACCTTTTCCGGCATAATCCATGGACCTCCCCGGCATAACCGGCAGACCTTTTCTCTTTTCTGGTATAACCCGATGACCATTCCTGGCATAACCCGAAGACCTTTTCTTTTCCGGCATAATCGGATGACCTTTCCTGGCATAACTCGAGGACCATTTTACCTTTTCCGTCATAACTCGGTCATCTTTCCAGCATAACCTAGCAATCTTTCCAATTTAGGGCTCCAATCCCTAGTTGATTTCAATATAGATATACGGATCCACTCCCTAATCTCTTTTTCCCAAGGATACACCATCCTGATTTTATCGCTTTCAAATAAAGAAATAGTCTAGATTTTGTTACAATAACTCACGAAATTTTTCTAGTGAAAACTGGGGCAGAAATTTCGTTTGTTTGCTTTGGTGCCCGAATAGGTTTTTCACCATGAGGCACAAGGTTCGAGATGGCCAAAAGAGGAAGTCTCAACCCAAATAAAAGAAAAGAAGAATAAAGAAAAGAAGTTGAACTCAAGGTGCAGAAGCGGAGAAAAGATGCGGACTATTCAAAATTTTATTGAAGTCACAAGCTTTGCATGTCCCGCCTTGATCCAAAAAGCTGAAGAAAATGAACCAGCAGTTGCAGCTAATGAGCGTCAAGATTCATATCAGAGTTTGCAGGAAGAGCTATCCAAGACTCAAGATCAAGCTTTAGAAGGTTTATAGATAGGAATTTTGTAACTCGTAGTTGATAGGTTTAGCTAGTTTAGCTTTTTATCTTTTATTTCGGTGTAATAAGGAGCTCAGCAAGTAGAGACAGCAACAACAGCAGTGAAATCACAGTTTCCCGGTAGTCCCAGCTATTAAAACTTTCAGAACTACACTGACCTGATTCTTTTATAGCCAAGGATATGAGACAACCTCTAAAGCAAGGTTCGGTCAGAGTCTTTCAAAAATGCTTCCCATGGAGTTTCAAACGGGCAAAAATTCCTCATAATTGCTCATTTGTCTTTGCTCGAAAACCCTACGTGTCTCCGAACAAAGAGGGGCAACTGTAAGCATGTGATTTTGCCCTATAGGAATTACTCCTACAGAATCCAAGAAAATAGATTTTTTCTTAATTATTTGCCATTTTTGAGAATTTTTGTAGAATTTTTCTTAATTATTTGCATTTTTGTGCGTGATTAATTTTTATTTAAATCATGAAAAATACTAAAAATATCATGCATCGCATTTAGGATTTGTTTTTACATTTTTAGGATTAATCAGTAATTATTGTTTTTATAAAAATTTGAAAATCACCAAAAAAAATCTCATTTTTACATTTTTGTCTTTTAATTTCTAGTTTATTGATTTTCTCTTTTAATTTAGAATTAAGTGATATTTATAATTTTTATAATTAGTTAATTAGTTTAATTATACCTTTTAGATAATTTAGGATTTTTAATTATTAGGATTTTTACTTAAAAAAAAGAAAGAAAAAGAAAAGAAATTGGAAATAAAAGGGAATTGGATTTTTCTAGAATTGGACCGATTTTGGTCTTCAAACCAGCCCAAAAATTGCACCCAAATTTTACCCCAAACCCAGGCCCAAACACTAGCTTACCCGGTCCAACTCACTCTCAAGCCAAACGACTCCGTTTCGTAACAATCTAATCACAGCCGCTGGATTTCGATCATCCGACGGCTCGGAACTAAGGGTGCATTTAATATAAAATTGTCCTAAAGAGAGACCCCTCCCCCCGTCTAACCCCTTCAATCTTTATCTCCGTTTCTCTCTCTCAAGAAACCCTAGCCACCTAGGATTCCCACGCTGTCTCCACCGCAAACCATCGCCGGAAATCGCCTAACAGCGGTTCCTGTGGTCCAAAACATCCTAAATTCATACCCGGAACCCCCTTCACCTCTTCAGTCCATATCTCCAACTATTTTTCTTCGAATCACTATCAAACTCATTGTATCTCAAATCAAAATTTCGATACCAAAACCTTAACTGCTCCAACCCGCCCCAAATTAACACCCTATAGTCCTTTCCCCCTACCTAAACCTCAAACCACCCTTACCCCCCTCGAATCAGCTCTAATTTGGACGAATTTCAAATCTCAAATTCCGGAAAAGCACTAGATTTTCCCCTCTTCCTTTATTGGTCAGTACGTGGTCGGGTGAACCCCAAACCATGATTAATCGATTGTTCCTTGTTAAGGATAGTCGATTAATGATAGTTAAAGGTTCACTTCCTTCTTTGAAGAAGGTTGTTCAATGAAAAGTTTCTGTTTGAATCAAGCAAGGGTATTTATTTCCCACTGATCTTGTCCTTTTCTTTCGTTCTTCATGGGTTTGTTTTGTTTAATTGCATGACTAGGGTTTCTGGTTTTATGTTTGTTAATTAGCTTCCATGCTTAATCGTTAGTGATAGTCAGTTAGTTTAGGGGTAATGTTTGAGTTTGCCATTAGGTTATTAGGGTTCCAGTTTTTCTTCCAATTTGGGTTTGTTTGTGTTCAATGAAATTGAAATTAGCATGTTAGTATCATTCGATTCCCTGTTAATTGGTTGATTTAATTGCTTCAAAGGTTAAGATAGGTTATTCATTGGTTGTTACTTGCTAAATGTGAGTTTCAGATTGTTCAATCGTTGGATTGTTTCTGATTTCATTTCATGTTAAACTTATTCAGGTTTTAAAAGAAAAAACTGATGCCATTTGATTCAGTTTGCCTGTGGTTTCTATTAGAGAATTGTTTGTTTAGTTTATAAATGTTAAGGACTTTTAGGGTGTTAAATGAACAACTAAGAACTTAAGGGTCACAACAGAGGGTGGTAATCTTGAAATAGGATAAGGTCTATGCTAAAAATGTTCTAGAATGGGGGCAGCTGACCTCATTTGGTTAGTACAAAGTACTGAAACCAATGAGGGACAACCAGCTGTCCATTTCTGTTAAAAAATATTCCTTTTGTGGCTGAGGGAATGATTCTTTTATTCCTTCAGCACATGGCATTTCATATGCCTATATATAGTACTTTCCTTCACTCTCACAGAGAATACACACAATTCAGCATAATTTTACGGCAAAAGGCTCTATTTTCAAAGTTCAGATTCTAGAGATCTTGGAAAAACTTCAAAAAACATTCTCATTTCTAACTCTTTACAAGATTGAAAAATTGTTTTGAAAATAGGATATTTTTCCATATCTTTTACCTAGACTTCTTGGTTTCAAGCTGTTTTTGCTTTGGATTCGATTTCTTGCGTTGATTTCTGGGGTTTGTTGTTGTTGGATCTTGCTGTTTTCTTAGCCAGTTTATTTCTAGAAAGCTATTTGTTTTCTTTGTTATTTTGCTGATAAAGGTACACCTTTGGACTCACATACTTGGTTTGGGTTCATTAAGCCTTTTCCCGTAATCTTTGTCTTGATGTTTGAATGAAAAATGCTCTAAGTTGTTAAATGTTTCCAGCTTATTGGTTCTTTTTGATCATGATTCTCTTTAAAATGTGTTCAGTTGTTACTCTACTAGCATGCCTAAGAATTTTACTTAGCTGAAATTCTTATCTAAAATAAGTGCTGGAATAGTTTGAGTATGAACTCCTAATTGCTGAAATAGCCCCTTTTGAATTGCTCTTTTAGTTAATGTTAAAGTTACATTGATTCATGGCTTTCTTATATGTACTAATAGCTATATTGTCACTGTTTTTTGTGTTGGTATGTGAGATGGCCATAAGGCCAAATAATATCAAGGTTGAAGTTGGAAATGTGGACTTGTGAGAGGCAGTTCCATAGCTATTCTCTTGCAAGTCAACACATTGTAGGGGAGGACCTGAAGGCAAAAGAGAAACTAGAAGTTAGAATGAGAAGTTCATTTTGATCATTTCAACACTCTTTTAAATAGTAATGTGATAAATCGTATAAAATGATCTTTTGTATATTCAGGACCTTCAGTAGTGTAAATCGACTTTTATAACTCTTTAAATTCAGTTTTCTTTTATTTGGCTTGTTTAGCATTGGGTTATCACAGTTCGACCCTTTATTTTTTTTTATTTTATGAATATGTATTAGGTTGGAAAATTGGGCTAGACTTGAAAACAGGCCCAAATGTGGGGTTTATTCGAGCGAGTCTAGGCGTAAGCCATTGGACCTAAGCAGTTGGACCCAACAACTTGACTTGTCTATAAATGCTTTTCATTAGCAAATTACAAATATATATCTGATGAATATTGCCAATCGATGTAGTGAAAATCATTTTAGACTAGCCCTGTATTCCGATTTTTTAAAATGAGATTGTTTCTTTTTTTTCCAGCATTTCCGACCAATGTATATAAATGCAAATGTTGATAGGACCAATTAGAAAACACATAGTATTTGGGCCCCTCTGAAGCCTAGTGTGGGTAAATTTAATTAAAATCCAAAACGATGTAGGCCCTCTTAGAACCCTCATGCTGCCAAACCCAATTTCGGAGCTTAAAACTAGTTCTCCAAGGCTAACATTTTCTGGGCCTAATCAAATGCTAGGCGCCTTGGCCCGAACAGTCTCCAACCAAAATTTAAAGGTTTGAGGCTAAGAAAAGTTTATTTTGAACCTCAATTAGGATCCTGGTCTTATTTAAATAATTACCTTTAGTTAAAATCAAAGTGAGGTGTACCATAAAACTCCTTAATCCATGACCCTCATGAAATTAATTCAAACCTAGTAAAAATTGAGGTACGCCATCAATTAAACTTTCCATAGCCCTGATAAATGTTGTTAAACCTTTTGGCGTGTTCTTTAATTAATTTAATCATAGCTACGGGTATGGTTACCGTGACGTAGTTGTAATTTTTAATTACTAAATTCGGGTGTACATTTCATGTTACCCAATTTTAACCTCTCAAATAATGTTAAATAGAATGTGTTGCGAACCGTGGGTGCATTTCATGTAGCGTGGTTTAAGACGTGTTTTAAATAATATTGAATCCTCCTAAAAGCAATTTAAAATAATTAAAAGTGGTTAATAAAGCTAAAAATGCATAATAGGTTTAAAACATGTAGTAAATTAGATAATAGACCAATATTAATAGTTTAAGCGACCGTGCTAGAACCACGGAACTCACAAATGCCTAACACCTTCTCCCGGGTTAACAGAATTCCTTACTTAGAATTTCTGGTTTCACAGACTTTTAAATAAAGTTGAAATTTCCTCGATTTGGGATTTTAAAATAAATCGGTGACTTGGGACACCAAATAAACTATTCCAAGTGGCGACTCAGAAAATAAATAAAATAATCTCATATCGAATAATGTCACTTTAATTGAAAAAACTCCCTTATATACCCCCGGATGTGTAAAAAGGAGGTGTGACACCTTCTGAAATGCACAATGTTTTCAGGTGATACCAGATGGTGTCAGCATTCATTGAAACATTAAAAACCATCCATATTGTCTGCAACTCATGACCTTCTCTTCGAAATTGAACCGCAAACTTGTACATAAAGTTTTCAATTCCACACATCGCACTGCATCTATCATGCCATCATATGAAAACATGAGAACCCCATTATTTATTCTGAGTCACAAGCAGAATACATGTTAAATTAGCTAAAAACCTTCCATTTGATCCCATTCAGGAGAAAATCATAACACACAACAGACTCTCCATGCCCGTAGAAATCATCGAAAACTCTTCGAAATCCACTTACACATAACCAAGCCATCAACATTGAATTCCTCTAACTCAATCAAGTCACACATGTCACCAAAACTCAAGAATATTGCACAAAACACCAGTAAAGCCTCACCAGATCATAAGAACCAAAAGAACTGATCATTCCCATTACCACCCCGATCTATACTACTACCAAGCTGATCTATTTCTTCGAGTTCCTTCTGAATTGCCTTCAAGTTAATACTTCTCCTTGTAGAGCACCATGATCCTTACACAAAGCTCACCACAAGAGATCCTAGAAAGAAACCATGTCGTCCTAAAGCCCATAAGCCCGCAACCGAGATAACCACACTAAAAGGACTTTATGTGAATTTAAAGCTATTTCCTCAACCTTTTTGATATTGAAATGTATAACCCAATAATGATACGGAAATATCGCGAGTCCCAACACCATCGAATGAAAATTTCATATCCTAGCCATTTACAAATTCGAACATTCCTCAAATACCATATATGAATCTTGTGCCCATTAGAACCTTCTCAAGAGTCCTCTACCCTATCCAAATCTCAAATGCGATGCCCAAACAAGCCAAACGACTTGTGCTCCATTAGCACACAAACACCTCAAGAAGTAACCTACACCTCTAAGAAAACGAGTAAATCCCTACTCCATGCACACTACCTCCACCATGAATATCAAACTCAAATCATTCTAAGATTTTCGGTATTCCCCTAAAGTATAATACATCATACATCCAGAAATTTCCTTACTCAAGTCATCCTCAAAATCAAACTCTTCAAGTCATAACCAATCCACAAGTATTTCCTAAGACAAAATAAGTACAACGCATAACCATGCAACCAAATCATCGGTAGCAAACTCCCCCACTTGGCTCGATGCCAAAGAACAAAACATCTAATAACTCACAATACCCTTACTTTATTACTACCAAAATCATCCATTGTAATCCAACTAAATTATTCATAATATGATAGGTTACAAGTACCTTGGGCATAAGTACTTTACTTTATGTTTTGATAATCTAACAAACTTACCATCCAGAACTAGATACGGAACCTGTTATATATCTACAAGACATTGAGATCACAAAGTTCCAGGTTGGGATCCAGCATGGGATATAACTCAACTCTTCAGAGATGAAGGAACAACTGAGGAAAGAGGTCCCTACCAGTTCCCTAGGAGACTGTATGAAGACAACTCTCCAGCAAGAAAGTCACTACCTGCACACGCTACTGCACAGGAATAGTGCAACAGTTAACTTTCTATGGAAGACTTTTTACCTACCTTGCTTACATCATTGTAAGTGACGTCACACACGTATAAACACCATCAAGGAAGTTAAAACAACTTACTTAATGAGAGAATCAGATAAAGAACCTGAAGCATGTCTAGTATAATCATTCAAGTTAATTGACTCAAGATAATCTGCCTACAACAGTGCAACAGACAATGCAACAGTCACTTCCCATTGAGAAGAGGCATGTACTAACCAAGATTTGACATCAGTAAGGTGATGTCTTTTGTTGTATAAACCTTGTGTAAGACACAACACATTCTCTTCAAGACTTGCAAAATCAAAAACGAAAATCCTCTTTCAAGTGCTTGTAACAACCTTTCTCAAGAACAAAGCTGCTGCAACCTCAAGGACCGAAACCAAGATTGAAGATATCTTAAGTCCTTAGATTTGCTGAGTCTTTGTTATTTGTTCTTCATTGTAACTCCCATCTTGCTTTCTTAGAAGTTGTTTTTAGGAAACCCAAAATCACAAACCCTCTAAGTTTGTGTCTTGACTAGAGTTAGTCGAGTTGTAAAGTTTTTGTAACTAGAGAGTTACAAAGTGGCTTGTAATAGAGTTATTACAAGTTACAGTGATTAAAGTCTTTGTCACTAGAGAGTGACAAACTGGCTTGTGGTGAGAGTATCACAAGTTAGTCAAAGTTTTTGTAACTAGAGAGTCACAAAATGGCTTGTGGTGAGAGTACCACAAGTTAGTTGAGTTGAATCCTTTGTAATAGAGGTATTACAAAGTAGCTTGTAATAGGGGTTTACAAGTTAGTGAAGTTGAAAGCCTACAAGTGTAGGTCGTGGTTTTTCCCCTTGAGTTGGGATTTATCCACGTAAAAATCCTCTGTGTTCTTTATTTACTGCTGAGCTACTATGGGAACAAATAGAGAACCTGTTTCCCTATATTGGCTGGTTTTATAGTCTGTTGCTTACAGTGGGAACTTATAGAGAATCTGGTTCTCTATATAGTGGGAACTTATCCTATGCCTTATTTACATACTGGTTCAGTAGTTAGAACTGTACCAAATTGATATAGGACCAGATTGCTATACAGTTTGGTTCATTAGTATTTTCAGTGGAAAGTCATAGAGAACCCAAGTCTCTATATATTCTGGTGGACGCTTAGTTTCCAACAATTGGTATCAGAGTAGGTTCTTCTAAAAGGTTAACACCTAGAAAAGATCCACATGGCTACTCCACCAAACTTCAAGGAAAGTCAATCAACTAATAGACCATAAAAATTTCAGAAAATGGCTCGTAAAAATGGTGGGATCCAAAAGAAAGGAAGTTCCACCAGGAATTTTAAAGGAAATGATTGTTGTCATAAGTGTGGAAAGCCTGGAAACTTTATTAAAGAGTGACTTCTTCTGAAACAAGAGAATTACAAAAACAACACTGTTAAAGCAGCTAAGAGGAACCCGGTCCCTGACAGAAAATTCAAAAGAAGAGATGCTACTGAAAACATGGTAAAGCAAGACATTGCTACATGGAGAGACTCCTCAAGTGAATCAGAAGAGGAATCAGATGCAAGAAGCAACTTCATGATGAAAGTGGAAAATGAAGCAAAGGAATATGACTCACTATTTGCATTGACAGCTCAGTCTGAAGAAGATGACAATGATGAGGTAGCTTTTAGGGATGTTAAGAGAAATCTGAAGTCCTACTCTTCAAAAAAAATTGATGTCATAAGCAAATGTTCTAATTGATACATATTATAGTTTTGTTAATGACAAAGATGCCCTAATCATAGAGCTAGGAGATGCTGAACAATCTAGAGATGATTTGGTGGTAGTGGTTGATGACTTGAAGGAAACCATAGAGAACCTTAAGAAAGAAAAGAATACTCTAGTAGAGAAAATTGCAGCTACAAAGCAAGAAAGGGATGATATGGTAGTTTCCATTGAAGATTTAAGGGAACAAGTGGAAGAAGTAACTAGAGAACATAACCTAATGGAAAAGCAAACAAAAAAATTGATGGACAATATTGAGAGAGAGGAAGTGGCTAGAAAGGCTCAACTTGAGCTTAAAAAAATTAAAACATGTCTTGTTGCTAAGCTTGAAAAGAATAGACAACTTCAGGAGGATTTAGAAAAGGTTAAAAATTGATCTTGATAAGTAACTTAAATGGACCCGATCCTCTGATGTAATAACGTCTATGTACATGATTAATGATGGAAACAGGCACAACATCAGATTTCAAAAGGCTAAAACCACCAATAATCCCCATAGGAAGTATGTAACTGTGGCTGATAATAGGTTGTGCACTCACTGTGGTCAAACTGGTCATTACAAGGACTCTTGTAAAGTTAAAAATCTATCTTTGCAGAAAAACAAAGTTTTTGTTGAAAAAAGGCGTACTGATGAGGAACTTGGTTCCCTAAAGAAAATATGCGCTACTTGCATGGGAAAAAAGAAGTTTGATCTGCCCATTCTATCATTATAAGGGACCCAAGTTGGCTTGGGTTCCTAAGTCTAATCATTGACATAAGTGTGCAGGGAACAGTGAAAGGGAGCAGTTAACAGTGGCACATAGATAGCGACTGCTCGAAGCTCATAACTGGAAGAACAAATGATTTCCTTTCATTGAAGGCCCTGCAAGGAAGGAATGTATCCTTTGAAAATGGCAAGAAGGGATACATTCTGGGAGTTGGAAGGATCAGGAATAATATGAGTCCATTGAATAGTAGAGTACCTGGTCCTCTACGAGATTCTGCAGAGTATTTCCCAAATCTGTGACAAGAGGATCTTGGCTGTTTGAGTGCTGTTAATGATAATGCTAAGCTATGGCACAGAAGGCTCAGTCATGCAAGTTTAACATTGTTGAACAAATTAGTCAAGAAGGACCTGGTTCTTGGTTTGCTCAAATCAAGCTTCAAGGATCATAGGGTGTGTGATGCATGTGCAAAAGAATGCAAGTCAGATCCTCTTTCAAGCCCAAAAAAGGAAGTTAGTATCTCAAGGACACTTGATCTCCTCCATATGGATCTATGTGGACCTGTGAGGATGCCAAGTAGATGAGGAAAAAGGTATATATTCTCATCAGTATGGATGATTACTCCAGATTTTACATGGACCTTGTTCCTCTGAACTAATGATGAGACTCCAGCCGACCTAGAGGAACCTGGTCCCTCAATCACAATATCTGAAGCAGAAAACAGAGTTATGGATGTTATACATAGAACTCCAGCTGCTGAGAAATTCAAATCAGATCAAAGACAAGAAACTCACTTGCCTTCTCAGCCTTTATCTCTCAAATAGAGCCTAAGAATATCAAGGAAGCATTGAAAGATGCTGACTGGATTACAGCTATGCAAGAAGAGCTCCATCAACTTGAGAGGAACAGTACGTGGATCCTGGTTCCAAGACCTGCTGACAAAACTGTTATAGGAGCCAGGCTCCCCGTGCTTGGTGTGAAAGGTTGTCAAATTCCTTCTAGAAAATGGGTTTACAAGAGGTAAATTTGACAACGCTCTTTTTCTGAAGAAATCATAAGGAACCTACTCATTGTGCAGATCTATGTAGATGGAATCATCTCTGGAGCAACAACTGACTCTCAATACAAAGAATGTGCATAAGTCATGGGAAATGAGTTATAAATGAGTACGATGAGGGAACTGAATGTCTTAGATTTACAAGTGAAGCAAGAAGCTGCTGAAGAGATTTGACATGGAGACATCAAAATCATTGATACTTCCATCGCCACAGCTACTTGTCTAGACTGGATGAACCTGGTTCCCCTATAAATCAGACCATGTATAGAGGTATCATAGGGTCACATCTGTAGAAGACCAGATATTGTTTTTAGTGTGGGTCTGTGTGCTGGGTTTCAATCCAATCCAAAGGAATCTCATCTGAAAGCTGCCAAGAGAATCCTAAGATATATCATAAGGATGCAGAACCTAGTTCTCTACTAACCCTCGGTTGATAACCTTGACTTGGTTGGATATGCTGATGCTGATTAGATTAACAACACATCTGGACCGACACATTTTCTAAGGTCATTCTTGATCTAAGGGGTACACAGAGACAAACTGTGTGGCTCTTCGTACTAATAAAACTGAATACGCGGCTGCTGCTTCTTGTTGTGCTCACTATGGATCAAGCAACAATTGAAAGAATTTGGTGTATACATTGATTGTGTACCACTTCTATATGACAACATATGTGATCTCAACATGGCAAATAACCTGATTCAACACAAAATAACCAAGCACATTGATGTCAGACACCATTTTTCTTAGGGACATTGTTGAAAAGGTTCTAATTTGTACAAAATTATGGAAGACGAAGGATCAGGTAGCAGACATATTCACCAAGGCGCTGAGAAGGGAACATTTTGAAAGCAATCGTCTGGAGTTGGGGTTGATCAAGCTCAACTAAGGACCTGGTCCCTCGATGATTGACTATGTTAAAAAGGAAAGGCAAAATTGTAAAAAGTGTTTTTCGACAACATCTAACTCAAATCTATAGTGTTACAAATATACACATAAGGCAGTTTTTCAGGACAAAAACAAGTAAGAGTGACATTGCACTTCTAGGAGTCTTTGCTCAAAATTTTCAAAAACCATCACAGAACCTGGTTCCTGTGACTCAGGTTAGTAGTCTCTTGAATACTTATATTATTTTTTAAGCTGCTGAAGTGTCATGCCATTAATTTGTTTCTGCCTTTCTCCTGCCTCTCCTGCTACCTTTTGAAGTCCAAAAATGTTAAACCTTTCTGAACTGACTCATTACCCCAAAAAGGCACTTCTCTAGCTTACACCTAAATAAATTTGATTCTCTTCTTCAAATCCCAAACCAAACCTTGTCTCAAAATAATCCTTCTTTCCAAATATGCCAGAAGTGAACCCAACTCTCTCACTTTCCAAAAACCTAACTCCATCATAATCAAAACCCCAAGAATTCTTTGGTAGTTTTTGATGGAAGTTTAACTGAAAGGGAACATGGTAGATCTAATATTCTAGAGCATGAGGCTGAAATTATTGTTGGGTTTGTAGAAGCCTTGAAGGATGGAGGAGTTGGTGAATGTGCTGAAAAGGAAGGGAACTGAATGAGGGACCTGGTACCTAAAATCCTTCTTAGGATGATAATTCTAATGATGATCTTTCTCTCTTGAGTTCTATGTATAAACAAAATTCTGATCCAGTAAAAAGGTTTGAGAAAAGTAGGCTGATTGATGATGAAGTGGTGTAACCTACTGATGTGGTGATTGTGGAAGAGAGGATGAAGTAAAAAAAATCTCCATTTGTGAAAAAAAATTGGAGAAAAGAAAGTTGGCTGAGAAAGATGTAACAGATGATAAAGGTGAACAGATTGAGAAGAGAAAGAGGGAGACATGACAGCTCAGGGATAAAAAGGGTAGTGTGAGTGAAGAACCAGGTTCCTTACAGAAGCAAAAGGTTGAGCCATTAGGTTTGGAGGGAGAAGACGTTGAAGTCTCAAAAAGTGCTGTAAGGCATAGTGTTGACTCTGATATTGCTGAAAGATGGAGGAACTTCTTGACGTTGTTGAGTTCCAAAAATAGAATCACCTCTCTGTTCCTCCAAGTCCCAATATTTCTGAAGAAGAATTAAAAATTTCTATGTTTTACGTGATACTATGATGCGATATGTGCATGGGACTGAGTCTGTTTTTGATGAGACGAAGCTTGGGGAGATTCTTGGTGAGTTGATTGATGGTGCAACCTACTCAGCTAGGTTGCGAACCTGGTTCTCGAGGACCCTTGGCAGAATATAGTGCTAAGTTGAAGGTTGAGAATGAAAGATTGAGGAAATAGAGGGCGGAACTGAGAGAGCCGATGATCATTTATCAAAGGAGAGTAAATGAACAAATGAACAAGCTCATCAAAGCCTTAGCCCCTTACTTTTCCGCCTGCCCAGTGATCAATGTTTTTCGCTCCTTCCAAATTCCCTTGACTTATTATCTTCTTTTGATCCCTATATTTGATGACACTGATACTTCAGTTGTTTAAATTGTCATATTATGTATCGTTGAAACTACTGTGTTTTATCATAATTACTCCACAATGGGCAATCACTCTATTTTGTGCACTAACATTCACTTGTTGTTCTTATTATTGTTTATGTTGTGTTGCCCCAGTGCCCCGTGTTGCCCAAAAAGGGGGAAGTTATATAGGTGTGTCAATATGGGGGAGGAACAGAATCGAATTAATATGATGTGTTGTGCATGAAAGATGACTCTGATTCGTAGGAGGAACGTTGCTGATGGCTCTGCTTTGCAGGGGAACGTGCTGAATATATGTTGATTCTAGGTCTGATCTGCCGGGAAACATGTGAAGAATCTGGTTCTCAAGAGGAATATTAATTTTGGGTTTGTCATCATCAAAAAGGGGGGAATTGCTCTAAGTTACACTATGTCATATTTTGATGATGATAAACGTTCTCAACGTACTAGGTACAGACCAGATGTGATCACTGAAAATAAGGAACCTGACTCTTAGGGGGAATAATTCTGAGTTTGTCATTCATCAAAAAGGGGGAAATTGATAAGTTATGGTACTTTGAGTTTTGATGATTTTCCAAATAATCTTGAGGAACCAGTTATGATCAGCTCCTTAGGTTCGGTTCTCATAGGGAATATGGCTGATTCGTAGGGGGAACAATGTGGAGATCGGATTCTCATGGAGAATATCAATTCTAAGTTTGTCGTCATCAAAAAAGGGGAGATTGATAGGTTATAAGTACCTTGGGCATAAGTACTTTACTTTATATTTTGATGATCTAACAAACTTACCATCCAGAACCAGATACGGAACCTATTACACATCTACAAGACCTTGAGATCACAAAGTTCTAGGTTAGGATCCAGCGTGGGATATAACTCAACTCTTCAGAGAGGAAAACAGGTCCCTACCAGTTCCCGAGGAGATTGTATGAAGTCAACTCTCCAGTAGGAAAGTCATTGCCTGCACACGCTCCTGCATAGGAACAATGTAGCAGTCAAATTTCTATGGAAGGTTTTTTACCTACCTTGCTTACATCATTGTAAGTGATGTCACACACGTATAAATACGATCAAGGAAGGTAAAACAACTTACTTCATGAGACAGATAAAGGACCTGAAGCATGCCTGGTACAATCATTCAAGTTAATCGACTCAAGATAATCTGGGCAGTATGGTTTATATTCATAGGAACCCGATTAAGGACCTGATACCTTGGTGTTCCCCTAACAGAAATATAAGTCAACAGTACATCTGGAAAGCAACTGCGAAAGTGACTGCAACAGTGCAACAGACAATGCAGCAGTCACTTCCCATTGAGAAAAGGCATGTACTAACCAAGATTTCACATCACTAAGGTGTTGTCTTTTGTTGTATAAACCTGGCGCAAGACACAAAACATTCTCTTCAAGCCTTGCAAAATCAGAAATGAAAATCCTCTCTCAAGTGCTTGCAACAACCTTTCTCAAGAACAAAGTTGCTGCAACCTCAAGGACCGGATCCAAGATTGAAGATATCTTAAGTCCTTAGGTTTGTTGAGTCTTTATAATTTGTTCTTCATTATAACTACTATCTTGCTTTCTTAGAAACTGTTTTTAGGAAACCCAAAATCACAAACCCTCTAAGTTTATGTCTGGGATAGAGTTAGTCGAGTTGTAAAATCTTTGTAACTAGAGAGTTTCAAAGTGGCTTGTAATAAAGTTCTTACAAGTTAGAGTGATAAAAATCTTTATCACTAGAGAGTGACAAAGTGGTTTGTGGTGAGAGTATCAAAAGTTAGTCAAAGTCTTTGTAACTAGAGAGTCACAAAGTGGCTTGTGGTGAAAGTACCACAAGTTAGTTGAGTTGAATCCTTTGTAATAGAGGTATTACAAAGTGGCTTGTAATAGGGGTTTACAAGTTAGTGAAATTGAAAGCCTACAAGTGTAGGTCATGATTTTTGTCCCCTTGAGTTGGGATTTTTCCATGTAAAAATCCTTTGTGCTCTTTATTTACTATCGAGCTACTGTAGGAACAAATAGAGAACTTGATTCCCTATATTGGCTGGTTTTACAGTCTGTTGCTTACAGTGGGAACTTATAGAGAATCTGGTTCTCTATATACAGTGGCAGAACTTATCATGTGTCTTATTTACATACTGGTTTAGTAGTTAGCATTGTACCAAACTGATATAGGACCATATCGCTATACAGTTTGGTTTATTAGTATTTTCAGTGGAAACTAATAGAGAACCCGGTTCTCTATACAGTCTGGTGGACGCTTAGTTTCCAACATAATCTCATATAGCATTAATCATAAAAGTACTTTAGCTTATTTGGAAAACTCATATTCATCCTCGTGACAGTCAAGCCAACTTCCTCAAGAGATCCCAACATGAATTGCAACGCATACAACCCACTGGGGATTATTCCTCTGTAGATAACCCCTGCAGGAGATAACCCACCTGTTTAGCCCCAAACTGGCATATCTTTACGCCCTATGCTAGTCACACCCACTGTGCATTCACTAAATCTTCTTGAGTTTAAGCTCGTCAACAAAACATAAGAATCTACTTCATCCCACAAACGAACAACATGAAAGACCCCTCAATATGCTCATAACTCGAGACGGTACAACATATCAAGACAGAAACCAAACACCCAATAATCCTTTTTCAAATCCCAAGCAATTATTCTCGTCGCATCCAAACTATCTGAACACATCCCGCAGTCATGTCATACTTATCATATAGCCATCCAATCACTCACCGAGCCACCAGTCCCACCCCTAGAGACACTATCAGACATAAAAACCCAAAAGCACATATTAATAAAAAATCAAAAAAGAATTATCTGAACTTTTATATAATAACCTGAAGACTGGTAGTACAAATTGGCAAAGCTAAAGCTACCAAGGACAACTGATAGCTGTATCCAGAAAATAGGTACATGTTTAATGCCAGTTCCAGCCATACATAACAATATCAGCTCCGAGATCTGGACACAAGGTGCAGAAGTGTAGTATGAGTACGAACCGATCCCATGTACTCAATAAGTAATATATGTGACGACCCGGCTGGTCGTCTTAAGAATTAATGCCTTGATCCCCTATTAACTGCCTTCCCCGAGTTTATTTCTGCTATTTTGATTTACCGGGACGTTCGATTTGGAGTTTCGGGACACTTAGTCCCTAAATGAGAGCTTAAGTGTTGAAAAGTCGACCGTAGTCGAAATAGTGTAAAGACGACCTCAGAATGGAAATCTGATAGTTCTGTTAGCTCCATTAGGTGATTTCAGGGTTAGGGGCGTGTTCGGATTGTGTTTTGGAGGTTCGTAGCTAATTTAGGCTTGAAATGCCCAATGTTGAAATTTTGAAGTTTCCGGTCCGATAGGGAGATTTTGATCCGAGAGTCAGAATGGAATTTTGAAAATGGAGTAGCTCCGTAGTGTTGAATGTGACATGTGTGCAAAATTTTAGGTCATTTGGACGAGGTTTTATAGACTTTTTGATCGAAAGCATACTTTGAGAGTTTTGGAGTTCTTAGGCTTGAATCCATGGTTAATTCGAGGTTTCGATGTTGCTTTAGGTGTTCTAAGGATTGGTACAAGTTTGGATAGTTGTTTGTGACTTGTTGGTGCCTTTGGTTGAGGTAAGATGAATCCAGATGGTTGACAAAAAGATTTTGGAGTTAGAGTTGCAGCTTCAGCTGCTGGTTGTATCATAACTGCACCTGCAGTTTGGGTTCCGCAGGTGCGGCGCTGCAGAAGCAGCTTAGTGGCCACAGAAGTGGAATTGGAGAGTTTCTTCAGGAACCGCAGAAGTGGTGGAAATTCCATAGGAGTGGTACCGCATCTGCGGATTGGGAGTCGCAGATGCGAAAATTGGCCTTTAATGAAAAGTCGCAGATACGACCTTGGCTCCGCAGAAGCGGGATCGCAAATGCGGAAATCGCTGGGCAAAACATATAATTTTTGCCTTCACGAAATTTGAACATTTTTCATCTTTTTAAAACGGGAAGAAGCTTGGGGAGCACTTTTCAAGAGGGATTCTCAGAGGAGTTCATTGGGGTAAGGTCTTTGGTCCCTAAACTCGTTATTGGAGTGATGTTTATCAATTTAAGCATGAAAAATTAAGGAAAATCAGTGGTAACTGGGGGCTTAGGGCTTGTCTAATTGGAGACCTTTGAATGATGATTTGAGGGACAAATTGAGGTCCGATTTTGGTAGTTTTGGTATGACTGAACTCGTGAGAGTGCGAGGTTTCTGGAAATATAAATTTTACCCGATTCTGAGATGTGGGCCCGAGGGGCGTTTTGGTTATTTTACATAATTTCGCGTATTAGCTTAGAATTTAATTGTAGAATCAGTTACTTGAAGTATTATTTACATTATGCAATTGAATTCAATAGATTTGGGCCATTTGGAGTCAAGTACTCGTGGCAAGAACGTGGTCTCGGGTTGATTTTGAGCTAGTTCGAGGTAAGTGGCTTGTCTAATCTTGTGGGGGAGGGGGGGGGACCTTTCCCTTAGGATTGGTATATTTGGTAATTGAAATGCCTTGTACGTGAGGTGACGAGTGCGTACTTGTACTGATTATTGGAAATCGGGTTTTCTTTAAGTAATTACGAGTATGTTTCCTTTCCTGTTCCTATTACTTGCACTATTAAGCCTATTGTTAGCTTATGAAAACATGTCTAAGTGACTTAACTGCTTTACTTTCTCAAACTGCCTTACCTGAATTCTGTGCAGCATGCTAGGCTAGAATCACTTATTGCCTTGATATGAAATTTTGCTATTTCTATATATTTTCCTGTTGCTGCTGTGTATTTATTTTGGGACTACGGATGTGGGATTCAAGTATCTCCCCCTTGTTTGTTTATTTTTGGACTACGGATGTGGGATTCCGGTAGATCCTCCTACACAGTTATATGGAACTACGGGAATGCACCCGGTAGATTCCCCCAGTACTGGGTATTTACATTTGGGACTATGGAACGGGATTCCAGTAGATCCCCATGCACTATGAGATGGATTACGGGACGAGATCCCAGGAGATCCATTGGATATGTACATATGGGACTACAGGACTGTATCTTGGGAGATCCCCGATTGTTATTTTTTGGTGCTGAGCTGTATTTCCTTTCCATGTTTACCTTGCTTCTGTATAGTTGTTGTTGTCCTGTACATCCTGTGCTATTTTACGGATGTACTTATTTATATTGTTCTGCTCTATACTGTTAATCTTTATATTTTATTTAACTTCAGTAGGGCCCTGACCTTCCTTGTCACTACCCAACCGAGGTTAGGCTTGGCACTTATTGAGTACCGCTGTGGTGTACTCATGCCCCTTCTGCGCATGTTTTTCATGTGTAGATCCAAGTACCGCTACCCAGGCCTACCATCCTTGAGGGAGGCGACTGTTCTAGAGACTTCGAGGTGCATCTGCTGCGTCCGCAGACCGAGAAGACCTCATTTTGGGCTTGGATGAAGACCTCAATTGTTGCCACACTTTTTTCCTCTTAGACTTATCAAATCCAAGATCCTAATTAAGTATTCACTAATTATTAATCTCTCACTAAAATTAATAATTACCCGATTATACACATAATTAAGAATTATCTCAAATTACTTAAAATATTACTTATATTTAATACACTTTATACATCTTACTATCATGACCATGTGGTACCTTGTATGGTACTACTCCATAAATACCAGGAATTTAGTTCGGGCCGTATTTTATCTCAAAATCACAAATTTCGATGAAACTCATTTCTTCGATTTACTTACCCTCTCACCTTCATAAATTTACTTATCCTTTTGAGTACGGAAAAATCAGGGGGACCAATTTCTCGTTGGTAAAGTACTTCAGGAGATCGCCTCGGAGGGTCGAGACCTCGAGCCGGATACTTCCCTCAAGATCTGTCGACACCCGGCCCGTGGATAATGTTGGCCGAGACTCCGACGAGCATAGGAGGCTTCCGTAGAATGCATCCGGGGCTGGTCAAGTCTACCAGGGCAGTCTAACGACGGTCTACATCTACATCACGAAGCTAGTTAGCTGTCCCATCCCGCTTTCTTTACCATTTAACGTATTTTGTACTAAGTTTGGATTCCCCCCTCTTATAAAAGAGGAATCATTGGCACTGTGTAAGCAAGTCGCTCCAACTATTCTACACAAGATCAATAACAACTCTCTCTCTAACTTACTCATCCGAAGCTGCCTCTTTCATTTATTGCTTTCATACTTGTTCTTCATTTATTGCTTGATACTGGCCACAAAGAGCCTCCTTTAATTATATTCTAACTGTTATTCCCTTTCCAGTTATCCCTAATAGCTTGAACTCAAGCCTAGGCATCGACCTTGAGGACCCTCACAGGTCAGTTCGAGGCCCAGATAACAAGCCCCCCGGTTTGACTATAGCTCTATGTTAGCTCGTATTTCGTCGTTAAACTTCACATATCTAGCATCCACTACTTTAACAACTAGCATAAAAATAGATCACGTATTTTTTGAGTCCCATCAACAAATTTAATTGTTATTACCATTTTCATGGTAAACAGTTTGTTTCCCACCATGGGGCTAAAAATAATAGTGATTATTTTCTTGCTGGTTTCGCTACACAACGCGAGTTATCTTTCACACTTTTTCTTGTCCAAGATCATCGATTTCAGGTCATAATGTCTGGCTCGGTAAACAGAGTCGAGAACGACAACCTTGAAAACCATGGAAAAAACGGTGTGGTTGTTCCAGTCATTGACGTGATACCGCAGAACCTCGATAACGCACCTGGACCGATTCCAGCAGATATAGATTCACAAGACGCGCAGAAGGTCAATGAAACCTCACACACCGACAGAAGCATACGACACAGCGACCAACAGGAAGCCCAAAATACACCAGCTCGGGAAGAACATGAAGTTAGTCTTCATTATATTTTCGAAATGTTGCAGGCACAACAGTTGGCTATCGCTCAGTTGCAAAGCCACCCGAAGACTCCCAGCATAGCAGTACCAGAAACAACTCCACCTGCTGAATAGGTACCCGAGAGATCGAGCAATAACGGATCAATAACTAACCTTGCCATAGTAAAAATGCTTGAGGATCTTATCAAAAGGATCGAATCGGGCGAGAAAATCATAGCAGCCAATGACAAGAAGGTTGAGACCTACAACTCTAGGGTCGACCGGATCCCGGGTGCACCCCGGTCCTCAAGTGTGTGGATTCGAGGAAGTTTATACAAAGGTCGTTCCCCAAATAAGTGGCCCCGAAACCCATTCCAAAGAAGTTCAGAATGCCGGAACTCCCTAAGTACAACGAGACCACATATCCTAATGAACACGTTAATGCCTACACCTGTGCAGTAAAAGGAAACGATATAAAGAATGACGAGATCGAGTCCGTATTGTTGAAAAAATTCGGGGAAACACTCTCGAAGGGGGCCATGATGTGGTATTACAACCTGGCTCCTAACTCCATAGATTCATTTGCCATGCTAGCAGACTCTGTTGTAAAAGCACATGCTGGTGCCATCAAAATAGTGACAAGGAAGTCCGACGTTTTCAAATTCAAGCAAAGAGAGAACGAGATGCTGCGGGAATTCGTGTCTATCTTTCAGATGGAACGGATGTAGCTACCACTAGTCTCCGATGACTGGGCAATGCATGCCTTCACTCAAGGTCTGAACGAACGAAGCTCGGTTGCTTCAGAACAGCTGAAATAGAACCTGATGAGTACCCAGCTGTGACCTGGTAAGATGTCCACAATCGGCACCAGTCGAAGATTATGGCCAAAGATGACTAGTTGGAGCCCTTTCGGGCTCAGTATACCCGAGCAGGCTCCTAGCAAAGGAACCAAAACCAAACAACCAAAGGTGTCAGCCGTACCTCGAAGATAGGAGGAACGCCCCGAGGCTCAACCTACCTCGCAATGATCAGAGAGTGGATCGAGGACAGGATCCTTGAGGGCTCATCAACAGAGCCAGGTTCAATCGGAACATAGTGCCAACGGGTGCGCCCCACTTGTCAGAATACATATTCAACGTCGCTGTGTCGGACACTGTGTTTTCCCTCAGTAAAATCAGAGACGCCAAGTGGCCCAAGCCTATACAGTCGGATCCTTCGCAAATGAATTACAAATTAGTATGCAAATTTCACAAAATGCATGGCAACAGGACCGAAGACTGTCATCAGCTACGAGAAGAGGTAGCTCGACTACTTAACAAAGGGCATCTCCGAGAATTCCTTAGCGCTCGAGCCAAAAATCAGTCCCGGGAAAGGGAGTCAACCAAAAAAGACCAAGGAAAACAAGCCACAACATGTCATCCACATGATCATGCGGGGCACTGATGCCCCATAGGAACCCATAATGAGAAGAATGAAAATATCCATCACCAAGAAAAAGCGGACCCGGGGATATATTCCTGACGACGCCCTCACATTCAGTGAAGAAGACACCGAGACCTTGTCTCAACCTCACAATGATGCACTAGTAATTTCCTTCCTTGTATATTCTTTTCAAATAAAACGTGTACTCGTGGATCTAGACAGCTCAGCCAATATTGTCAGATTGAGGGTGATAGAGCAGCTCGGGTTGCTCAACCAAATCGTGCCCGCCACTCGAGTCCTCAACGGATTCAACATGGCAAGTGAAATAACGAAAGAAGAAATCATCCTTCCGGTCACCGTGGTCGGCACGACCCAAGATGCCAAATTCCATGTCATCGAAGGAGACATGAGGTATAATGCCTTATTCGGACGACCGTGGATATACTGCGAGAGGTACCGTCCACCCTTCACCAAATGATGAAATTCACAATGAAGGACGGAATTAAAACCATCTACGGGGAACAACATGCGGCAAAGGAAATGCTCGCAGTACACAACGTGGAACCAACGCTCGTACCTCCGCCCCCGAATAAACCAAAGGGCGATCGAGCCTCACCCTCGATCAAACATAATGAAACAAAGTAAAGGACCATACTACGTCCTCACATCAGGCAATTGAAATAAATCAACATTCGCGATTGTAGCGTATGAATCCTCGAGGTGTCACCGACATATCTCACTTCAAGGTACAACCATCTCCCTTTTTATTTTGAATTTATAACTAACCCTTATGCAGTCACTCGATCAAAGCGGTCAGAACGCTAACCCTGCTCGAAGACGTTAAGATTCTAAAAGCACCCATTGCACTCTTTTCCTTCGACCGAGTTTTTTTCCCAAAAGAAGGGTTTTACCGACAAGGTTTTTAACGAGACAACGTCTGCGTGCTACCTAAGGGGAACTCAACAAATGATCAAAATTTCTTTTGCAGTCAACTTTGAACGCTGGGGGCATTCCCCCCGGGAAGCCACCCGCTTGGAAAAGTCATAAAATACCAAATGGGTCCCTGTAGGAAAGTAATGTACCGGGCCAACGGTCAAACAAACTGTGTCCATATAGACGGGCTCCCGTTGGTGAATACGTGTACTATTGTACCAAATAATCAAAGAATATCTTTTGTCAAGACACCTTCGCAAGATAAGGCAACAATTCCTCCGCCAGAAATGTCCCGAAATACTTGGAGACTAGCGTCAACAATTTGATACCAGCATGACCTCAGCGTCAGGACTCCATGATCATAAGTACTCAATAAGGCAATTCTAATCCCACGGATAACGGCCTTCGAGCCTATGCAAATTCGATGACTCGGAGACTGTCACCAATTGCCATTCACTAAAAACCCCGAGGCTGTAAGACCCCGAGTAGGCAAACTCAGTCTAGCGAGATCTATTTTACATAACAACAAAAAACTGTAAGACCTCAACAACATGAAAAACTGTAAGACCTCATTTGCATGACAAAACTGTAAGACCTCAATGACATGAAATAACTGTAAGACCTTAACAGGTGTGACAAGACTTTAAGACCTCGACATGCATGAAAAAATTGTATGACCTCAACAAGCATGAAAATTTTGTAAGACCTTACTACAGGCATAAAACTCGATCCCGAATTTAGGCCATATGTCTCATTTGTAAGACTCTCGAAAGGCATACCCTTGATATAGACGCCTAAACTACCACACTCGGGATCAAAAATGGCTCTGGCCAAACACAAATGACTTCGGTCAATGCAGTTGCACCAGCCAAATTAACGTGACTCGGGGACGCCTGACCATCGCTACAAAAGCACATGCCATTACTTTGAATCTACATCGAAAAGAACCAGTTAAAACAGCCTACCCTCGATAGGCAAATGAGCTTCGACCATGTCAGCTCCAAATCACAAGGCTTCGAGCTACTCAGCCTATGAGCTAAAACCTCTCGAGATGCTCGAACATTGTCGCTAACGACTTGAAATCGAGGTTCTTCCCGAATTGACGACGGGTCAGACAAAATCATTTCAAAAAGTCCTTAACGAGAGGAAAACAAAGCCTACATATGCCTAAGGGCAAAAGAGTAAGAGCCATTATCGCTAGCCAAATGAGCCTTAGGGCCACACACTAAAAGGGCGCAATGACCAAAAGCATAAGAGCCACCATCGCCAGCTGAAAATTTTAAAACTTGAGGATTAAAATGAGCTTGAGTCGTAACCCGATTCGGAGACTGGATCCAAAATAGTTAACTATACATGCCTAAGGGCATAGCGTAAGAGCCATCGTTTCCAGCTTCACGAGCCTCAAGGCCACATACCTAAAAGGTCACTTCAACCCAAGGCGTAAGAGCCACTGCCACCAGGAAAAAAAAACTTGAGGGTCAATTGAGTGGAGTCACAACCCAACTCGGAGACCGAACCCAAAATAATTAAAGTGCAAATGCCCAAGGGCAAGGCGTAAGAGCCATTGTCGCCTGCCCATACAAGCACAAAAGCTTGAGAGTCGAGTAGGCTCGAGTCAAAACCTGACTCGGAGACTAAACCCAAAACAGTTGAGCAAAGCATAAAAGCTCTAATGCCAGCTTGTGCTAAAGGCCGCATCAACCGAGCATGTAAGGGCCTTCGGGTTTGCCGGGGCAATATTACAAATCTAAGGATTCTCACCAACTCTAAAACCGGTCAGCCTAGTCGAAAACAAAGCAGAAAGGAGTACAAAAGAAACAAAACCTCGAGTTATTTGTTATTTACAAAATGTGAAAAGGTATATTCCCCATCTGCAAACTAGAAAATGTCAAAAACAAGATGGCAGAGTCTACGCCTCACTCCTGAGGGCCACGACCAACCTCGTCTTCACTCTCCTCGGCTTCGGACAAGAATGGCCGAGCATTATGCTCGCTCGACCTCGCTCGCGCCAGCTCTTCCAAGAAAACAAAGCCCCTAGCACCGATCTCCTCGAGAATCTTTCTTCGGGATCTGCATCGAGCAAACTCTTTGATCCTCCTTTACGATCGAGGATCCTTTTCAATTCGGCTTGGTCATCGGTAACACCCTTCGAATGAATCGCCATCTCCTAATTATCCTAAGTACGACTCAGTGCTGCTTCAGCCCGAGCATCGACGATCTCTTCTTTGACCTTCGAAAATTCAGGCTCAAGCTTCATGATCATATCCGCTTAGACTGAAGCGTTATCACAAACCAATTGGAGTTGGGCCTCGAAGGCACGAACTTTAGCAAAGGCGCCTTTTCTCTTCCAAAGTTTGAGCCTGCGCCTGAGCCCTAGGCTCGCTGCAGTCATCCTGGACTCAGTCGTCTTCACCTCTAAGGCACTCCAGAGCCTCCGTCTTTTTCTGCAACTGGGATAGAAAAAAATTAACCCAAAAGGTTGAAAAGTGAAATGCATACCCGCCCGGGATGTGAAATTACCTGCCACATCAAGTAGCTCTCGTAATTCAAGCTCCGAGCCCTACGGAGCCTAGCTCAACAACGAAGCAATCCAAGCTTACGCTTGTCGGAGGCCTGCTGAAGAAAACTCAGTAAGAAGTATAAGGTGATAGCAAGGAAGGAACAACGCAACGCTCACCGTGGTCATTTGCTTCCCATCTGTCCCGAGACGAAGCTCGCCACTCGCGCTTCTCGAAGGACCAGTGGACCGCCAAATCCTCGGGCCAAGCCCAGCAGGTCAAGGACGTTGCCTGATGCATATAGATCCACTACAAAAGAAGGGAGGAAGACATAACTACTAAATCCGCTCTCGCCATAGGCAGAACTAGTATAGCACGGGGCGCATCACCTAAGAGAAGAGCACCATTCTATAATAAATAATATGGGCTCCTAAGGTATAATGCCAACAGTCAACACCCAGACGAAGTGACTTGTCCATACCCGGTCTCTGTTGCCCTCAACAACAGGAACGAAGTTCGTAATCAATCGGCACCATGAAGTCAGTAGACCTCAGTGGTCCCTAATACTGAGGGTGGAGCTCCCCCCCGGCGGATAAACCCGGACATAGCCGCCATAGCGGCCGCAAAGTTGAAGAGCTAAAAGGCAAAAAGATGTACAGACGTGCTAAAGCCTGAATACCGAAAACATGGCGCAGAAAGGAAATGGCAACTGCTTAAAGCGAGGTAACCCCTGAGAAGGCAGAAATAGCCTCATATTATATTTGGGAAAGGCGGCGACGACTCGCCTACCTCAAAACCGGTCAGGAACACTAACCTATGACATTCTCTCCAGTCTCGAGGCGGTACCTGACCTCGAGGACCTCCGTCGAGGTAAGGCTGTGCTCCAGGGAGCTGACGACGTCTTCGCCAACACAAGGGTGACATCCGATTTCGAGGATCTCCATCAAAAGGAACTAGGCTCTAAAGAAATGAACCCTTCTTTAGAATCTATCTACAACACCATAAGACTATTCACACTAAACACGCTTTCGATTGGTCCGAGTGCGAGCAAGTCTTCGCTCGGAGACTGTATTCAAGAGATCAAAAGCAGCTCCCGTCCACGGGTCCCCGAGCAAATTCCTTCTCAAAGGTTATTACGGAACTTAACTAGTAAGTCACAACTCAGAGGCTCAACACATTTTTCTCATTTTTGCACGAAGTTAGGGTCCCGGTGGCCCGAGGTTATCGGCCTTATTCCGGGTTCAATCCAAGGAATCACAAAAGACCCCGTGCGAAGCCGTTTTTGTCAACCGAAGTCCGAAAGGAATACTCGCATTTGAGTTCAGTATTAGCAACAACAAACATAATCATGCATTCGTAGTCTCCGTAAAAATAAAGAAGTACGGCAAGTATCAAAGGCACGATTCAAGAAAATATCTTTGTATTCATAAATGTTTGCTTAAAATGGCCCTCGGGGGGGTCCTTACATACGATTACAAAAGCCCGCAAGGGGATCTTTACACAGGAACAAATAAGCGGAATGGTGTACATAAAACAAAAGCCTAAGAATCTAGCCTACTCCCAAAAGCACGTCCTCAATAGCGGTATCTTCGACATCATCTCCTCAGGAGCGCAACCTCAAAGACAATATCTTCCAATCCCAATCCCCTTGGGAGTCTCATCTTGACCCTCCTAGAAAGGCATCTTTAAAATGGAAGACATAGAAGAAGAAAGAGATGGAGAAGAGCAAAGTGACAAAGGAGAAGCCAAAAGGAGACAAGAAGTGGATGGGTGAAAAATCTGGCTAGTATGAACTCCGCTAGTATTACTGATATAAAGCCATTTCTTGAGACATTGCCTCGTCCTAGGAAGCGACTGTTAGTAGAAAGCGCCGCCGTTCCCCAAGGAATCTAAAGGGGGTGTAATGCGCCAAGCCGAGGAAGGAGGGTGAGCAGCGGTGTATAATCCAAGCCCCCTCTTAAGTAGCAGTGTATAATCCAAATACTTCTTCGGGTCGGAGTAAATCAGTGCTCTATTTGATCGCCTCGAGCTAGCAAAGACAATAATAATAATAACAACAACAACAACAACAACAACAACAATAACATCAAGGCAGCACAACTTCGCCCGACCAGAGAAGATCCGGGAGATAGTCCATAGCACGCTTGACGTCGCCATAAAATCTTGAGGCCATGGGCCTCAAACATAGTAAAACAACAAAGAATAACGATAGTAAGAAAGGAGGAAAGGATAGATATCGGAGGATGTTTGGATAAAAATCTGGTCATGAAAAGCTCCATTTATAAAAGTGAATGGCAAAATAACCGATGACGCCATTATCGCCCTTGAAAAATGTAATGACAAGCACATTCAACGTGTTCATGGGAGACGAATCATCGGCAACATTATGACACCGAAGAACAAGAAATCACGACATGTCGAAATGGACCTGAAAAAGCGAAATAGTGAAACGTTTCAGCACTCATAAAGGATTGCATCATCATCATGATGTAATTATGGGAGCCATAGAGTGGGATGTCAAAATCGTTTCATATCGCTTATCTCTATGAAATGCGGAGACTATCTGTGTACGGCGAAATAAGGGGGACCAATTTCTTGTTGGTAAATTACTTTAGGAGATCGCCTCGGAGGCTCGAGACCTCGAGCCGGATACTTCCCTCAAGATCTGTCGACACCCGGACGGGGGATAATGTTGGCCGAGACCCCGACAAGTATAGGAGGCTTCTAGAGAATGCATCCGAGGCTGGTTAAGTCTACTAGGGCAGTCTAATGCCGGTCTACATCTACATCATGAAGCTAATTAGTTGTCCCATCTCGCTTCATTTACCATTTAACGTATCTTGTACTAAGTCTGGATTCCCCCCTCTTATAAAAGGGTAATCATTGGCACTCTGTAAGCAAGTCACTCCAACTATTCTACACAAGATCAATAACAACTATGTCTCTCTTTTCTCTCTAATTTGCTCTTCCAAATCTGCCTCTTTCATTTATTGCTTTCATACTTGTTTTTTATTTATTGCTTGATACTGGCCATAAAGAGCCTCCTTTAATTATATTCTAACTGTTATTCCCTTTCCGGTTATCCCCGGTATCTCGAACTCGAGCCCAAGCATCGACCTTGAGGCCCCTCACTGATCAGTTCGAGGCCCGGATAACAAGCCCTCCAGTTTGACTATAGCTCTGTTTTAGCTCGAATTTCATCGTTAAACTTCACATATCTAGCATCCACTGCCTTAACAACTAGTATAAAAATAGATCACGTATTTTTAGAGTCACATCAACAAATTTAATTGTTATTACCATTTTCACGGTAAACACCTTTGTTTGAAATAGTATAATACTTGTAACCTCAAAATAATCTCATTCCCGAGCTTGCATTGATTAGCTTTTCGACGAAACCTTAACGTCCGAAAATGCAAGATGTAATATCTCATTCCCAAGCTTCCATTAATTTACTTATGACCTACTTTTACGTATGAAAATATGGGGTGTAACATCATTCCCCCCTTTGGAACATTCATCCTCGAATGTTGACTGATGCACTTATCATTCCTAAGGCCAAAGAGTTCCCTCCTTTAGGCCTCTTTCTGATACCATGATTTGTGGTCAGAATTTTTTCAATCTCGTAATTGTTGCTACCTTTTTATCATGCAGTCTATATGAATTTGACCTTGTAAATGTGCCTATGTGACTCTTCTCCCCTTTTTCCTCCAGTTTTTAGTCAATCTTTATGCCTCACTTTTTGAACATATACATAACTATAAAAAGGTTCTCCTCTGGGAACCTATACGTATACTGAAGTTCTTTGCTCGGTACTTTGTTGAACTTGCAAATATTACTATATCTTATTTCTAGCCCCGGTTATCCATCCGTATGACTTTACCATATCAAGGTAAATTATACTATACCATAACTCTTACTTCAATTTATCGTTACTGAGTTATGCTACCAAATTCTAGGTTACTTTTGTTGCTTATCCTATAGGTATAAATCTAAATCCTTTAATGCTTCTTCATTACCGTTCATCTTAAGAATGATGGCCGAATCTCATGTCATACTTTGTAAGTTTTACCCATTCTTTGTTGATTTACCTTAATACCGATAACTTGACCTCTTATGTAACACTGCTGCTAGGGCTCATGTCTCATCGGGGAACATCTATGTGGTGGGTGATACCATGCTTCCATACCCGTAATTCATAGCATCCCAACGTGATTCATCTTATGAGGGGTTATTCTAATCCTGTGCCGTCCATGAAGTTCTTCTTTTTTTTTTCAAATTATTAATCAATCGAAGGTCCAAAAACCATCCTTTATTTATCAGAATTACACCCTCATTCTACTATCAGGGCAACATTCCATTTCTCGTCACCTTCTCACTCACCCTTTCTTGTTCTTAATCCTGTCCTCCTAAAACCTTGTCGCTTTAACATACTTTAGCTTGCGACCCATACATTTCTATTTATATTACTCGCAACTTTCCTTCAACTTGCTTGCTCCATAGATTTCCTTATATTATTTTGGAACATCAAGCGAGACATCACATTGTCTCTACCTCTTCTTTACTCTCTCTTCACTAGACCTCTTGATACCTAGAAACCATAGGCTAGAAGATATGCCACTAACGATGCCACTATCATTCTTGGATACTGAATCCCAGCACTTCTAGCCTTTTATCTGAAGTATAGGTTATTCACAATCTTCTTCACCTGAGTATTTCGTACGTTGTTCATCTTTACCTTAACTTAAAATCTCATATCACATCTTCTATCTCTTTCATGACCTCCCTTCCATAGAGGTATAATTCACATCGACAACTTGAAGCTCTATTATAATACTTGCACCTTTAGTGCATATATAATCCGGTGAGAGCTTTATACTGGCTTCTTATGAGGCTGGTAATCTTCTAACTAGCTTTATCGTAGAGCTATTATAGAATATCCATATTGTACTATCTTTCCTGTACTTAAGAGTTATCTTGCAATATTCTCAATCACAAGGTCTATAATCTTCTAGGTCCAATAATCACACTCCTGATTTTCTTAGTTGATGTAACTCTTTACTTTCTTCTTCCTTCTGATCAGCTTTTAGGTTTAAGCAATCTTCTAATCTGTGGCTTATGGTATTAATTATTACTTTAGCCATTTATGGACGCTATGGAAAACCATGATATAATCTTCTATGCTGATCATTAATCAAATAATTCTTTTCGTTCCATTTTAGCTTTCTTCAAACGTAAGCAATTGCTTTTCCTAGTCTTTTGCACCCTTTTGCATGCATACTTAGATTATCTGAGTTCTCACGCATGCCGAAGTTTTTGTGCAACTCATATGGTCTCGAATATTACTTTTGGTTTCACTCCCCTCTCATTAACCATGAGGTGCAACTTTCTTTTGGAGTGCATATAATTTTGTAGTTAGACTGTTGTTACACGACCATTTCCTCTTTAGGTTAGTGTGCTTTGGTTGAAGCCTTCTTCCTTATTTCCTCAACTAGTCTTTCATTGTAGTAATTAGGGGGGATCCTATGACTTTTGTAAGGCTGCGAGCTTATCACATCATATGCCTGATGTAATTTTTTATGTTCTTCCTTGCCTATAATTACCTGTAGTTACTTATCTCCACGCCCTTGTGCTTGTAGGGTTGCCTCTGAACTAATATTTTGAACGTCTTCCTAGTGTCACTCTCTTTTATTCCAGTAACATTCATACGGTACCTTTAACTACCCCTACTCCTTTCTGGATATATCTCAAGTATTACAATGATATTACTGCGAGGCTGAATTCACTATATTGGGTTTTATTATGCTTATCTTGCACGATCTTTTGATTCGTTTGTAGCTTCCTGTCTAGCCATAATTAGGCTCTTCTTGAATCAACTACTAACTAGTCGTTGGCCCATTCTCATATCAATATTCTGCATAATCTTCCTTGGGTTATTTCCTTTGTCTTAACTTACCTCTCGCACTGGCTCCTTATATATCAATAACATTTTGGGTAGGAACCTTTACTTTCTCTCCTTGACGTTGTGTTTGCATAATGTTCTGGAATCATAGCATATTTGTAGGATTTGAATAAGTGCGATCTCCTTCCTTTATCATTTTTATCGCATTCTTCCTTTACCATTCCATAGTTACTACAACCACTTAATTCTGACTTAATGCCACATTACTCCATATTCCCCCTCTAGGGGAGTACAAAGAGTTGGAGCTGCGACAACCTACCTATAGATGTTTTACCTCTTCATCTTTGGCGTCTTTTCACATCATCGATAACTCTTATCCGCCTTGCAATAATCCTTCTGACATAAGGATAACAAAATTCCTTACTCATAAGGGTGACACTTAGTGTAATTGGCACACTTAGTCCTTTAAGCTTAACTTTGCTCACATTGCTTGCTTTAGGAAAGCACCTTCCTGAATGACCTTTAAGGTATATCTATGGCTTTTAGATCTTACTTCCCGCTAACATCTATGGCTATCACTTCATTCGAGAAACTCAAACAAGACATTCTTTTGCTTTTAGCTCCCCCTGCTCCATCCATTGTCTTTTCGAATTGCCTAACATTCTTTCTCTACTAAGGTCGAGAGCTATACTAATATAATATTTATCCCTTTTAAGGCTTCTAGTGCCTATCTTTGTGGTACTCATATCTAGTCGTACTATTTTAGAGTGCATCATCTAGGTGCCTCACAAGGAGATCTATTTGCATATTTGCACTATCCTTGGGAAATGTCAACTAACGCAAACATTCCATCACCCATTTTGGGTCACTCTAACCCCAATAAGATTCTGATATCCGTCCTTCTATTATACTATATTTGTTAACTTCCATATGACATAAATGGGATGGGTGTGGACATTTATACATACCTCTAATACTGTTAAAGGTAACTCAAAATGCTTATATCTCCCTTCCTGAATGGTAAATAATAATAATCTTCATTAACTGGGCGCCTTGTACCCTTCTTCATCTTGCTTCTTACTTGTTGAAACTTGTATCTATCTTCTGAATCTCTCATTTCCTTTCACCATAGGGGTGGATAGATATTCCAACCTTAAGGCTCCTTAGTAAGAGGCTTACACGACTTAGTACAGACATGATCTACTGAAGATCTTACATTTTCTCATTATAAGTGTTAGTTTATATGAGTCCACCAAACTATAGAGTACTTGGTCCTCTATGAAATGCTACATAGAATGCAGTAAGACTGAATGTAAAGAAGGCAAGAGATTTTCTATGTGAAAAAATCCCACACAAATGGATAAAAAAACCACGACCTACTCTTGTAGGATTTTAACTCTACTAACTTGTAATCTACCTATTACAAGTCACTTTATAAACACCCTATTGCAAAGACTTCAAACTAACTTGTGATGCAACCATCACAAGCCACTCTATAACTATCCTAGTTATAAAGGATTTAAACTTATGACTATCCCTTGTCGCAACATAAACTCAGAAGTTTACGAATTTTATTTGTTCCTAAGAAAATGCTTCTAAGAAAGCAAACTAGGAATTACAATGATGAACAAATAACAAGATTACAACTCAACTATGGATATACATAAACTCTTTTAGAAACTGATCCTTAGTGGAGTTGTCTTCTTATTCTTGACACACCAGTGACTTCAATGCAGGATGAATACTTTTGCTTCTTGAAAGAATATCACTGAATTCACAAACAATGGTGTGTCTTGCACCAGGTTGTTTATCACAAAAGATAGCACAATGGATAGTGATGTCAACTCTTGGTGTACGCTTCTTGCCAATAAGAAGTTACTGCTGTACTGTCTGCACAACCACTTCTAGGCAGTTGCGTTCTAGCTGGATAGTGGACTTTGTACTTCTGTCAGGACACACCAACCGACCAGGTCCTAGTTGTGTTCCGCTTCTTTGACAATTGCCACATGGTCACTTTCATTTGCTACGTTCCAGCTGTGTACTTGACTTGTACTTCTATCAGAGAACCCTAAGGGAGCAGGTCCCTATTGTGTTCCTTTTTATATTGATTGCGTACAGTCACTGACTTGTTTGTGTTAGAGAACCCTAAGGGACCAAGTCACCAGGTCCCTGTTGTGTTCTTCCCTATGGTCGTTCATCCATTTGGTGATTTTCATACTTCGACCAGTTCACATGAAATGTATCCTCTGGGCCAGGTTTTCTATCTAGTTCTTCACGACAAGTTTGTTAGATCATCAAAACATAAGTGTAAGACATTGAAAACCCATCAATTTCCCTTTTTTGATGATGACAAACTTAGGCATGGATAGTAATTGTTTTGAGCAGAAATAACCAGATGAGATGCCAATTCCCCCTTAATATTAGATCTCCCTCTTTGTGATTTTAGTTCCCCCTCAATCTCAGACTTGATTGTTCCCTCACCTTTACACAAGCATATTACCCTCTCAACTTGCGCTTCCCCCTTTTGGCATCATTAAAAAGTACAGGTATGAAGAAGAGTACAAGCAGGTAATAAGCATAAAAAGTCTAACACAGCTAGCTCATGCCACATATGTGCACACAACATGACAGAAAATAGAAGCTAGAGGAACACAATATTTTACAAGCAAAGAAAGGGGAGCTGTTTTATTAATATTTACATTGGACTGAGCAATTCAGGAGCAGTAATGGTTAAGTTCAATATGCCATCACAAAACAAGAAAACAAAAGTAAAACAGCATCCACAAGATGTTGGAGCAAAAATATCTTAATACTAGGAGGATCTTAGGGGACACTAAAGGAAGGAGGCTTGGAGGAAGAGACAGTAATGGTTTTGAAAACCAAGTCCAGTCTAGCATTTGCAGACAGTTGTTCTTCAAGTAATTGATCCCGAAGTCTCTCATTTTCCTTTATCAGTCGGGCAACCTCCTCATGTACAGAATCAAGTCCTTTAGCTGCTTGACTTAGCTGAGTTTCCAATATGGAATTTCGAGCCCTCAGCCTTCTTATTTCCTTAGAGGATACATTTTGAGCGTTGATCAGCTGAGAAATGGTCGAGATGCTTCCACCAAATTTTTCTATACATTCACATTCTTCTAGAGTGGTATTAGTGAAGGTCTGCTTGCGTGTGCCCACTCTATGATTTCCTAAGGGGACCTTATAAAATTTGAACACCTGAGTGAGGAGAAAGCCATAAGGTAACCCATGATTTCCACCCTTAAAATTTGCCACCTTTTGCATATGGTCTATCATGATTGCTGGCAAATTAATTGGTACAAACTCATCAAGCGCTTCCATTAAGACCATATTCGATTTTGTAGAGTGCCTCTTAGAGCGGGGTAAGAGTACTTTATTGACCAGTTCAAAAAGAAGCTGGTACTCAGGAAGCAATACTTTCTTATGGACCTGGTCCCCCTGTTGAATAACTTGCTATTTCATGATAGCTCTCTGAAAGTTTATTCCACAAACACCCTTAACTAAGGACACACATTCACACAGAATTCTGAGAACCTTTCCCAACATTGAAGCGTCGAGTACAATGTCCACTCCATTTACGAGCGCACAGATGTGATCCCCCACAACACTGAAAAGAGATGCGTAGAAGGTTTGTACTGCATCTTCGTACACAATAGGCATGCTCCCTTCAAACAGGTGTTCCCATTGTTGAAATTCCACAATATCCAGAATTTGTCTCATGCCTGCCATCTCCGCAATTGCAGGATCGAATGTACTACCCCACAACACTTTTTGAGTTCTTAATCTCTGCTGCCACAGAACACCATCACAGGTCATGGAACTTGTTGAACCAGGTTCATACCAGTTTCCCCTTGTTGTTTGCTAGACCCTTCGGCAGACTTTCTTTTCCAGTTTGTCATCCCCACAATATTATCTTCAGACATGACTAGCTTAGTTGGACTCCGTTTAGACTTGCTGCTGTACTTCACGGATGACCCTTTCTATTCTTCAATAGTTTCCTCAATTGTCATAGATTGTTGTACTTAGGAACCAAGTTCCCTAGAAGCATCTTTGTCTATCCGGTTTACTGACACACTCTTGATGAAATCCTTTAGATTCATTTTCCTCTTTTTCCTTGTCTTGACACTCCTCTTACTTTTCTGCAATGAGGTTTCAAAACTCTCCTGCTGTAGTAACCTAGTGGTGGGTGATTTGAAGGAGGACTCTAAGAGCTTAGAGTGAATAGGAGGTGCAAGAGTGAGTTTGTACGGAAGAGAATCAGGTTCATCAGAAGGCTTTTTTGAGAATATCTTATGAGCCAAGGACTCGAGGAGTGCTGTGGTTCTTACATCTCCTAGGAATGGAATTTCCTCCCCTGATACTCAGAAGAGAGATATGCTCCTTCATTCATCAAACTCTCAGCAGCTATAACCATGATGTTATTAGCTGATTCTCCTTGAGAGTCATTGAGTCTAACATGGAGGAGTATAAATACTAATCAAATCATCCTTAGGGGCTCCTGACACTCGAGGAGTAAAACCTCCTATGTGGTCTTTGATGAAATCGTAAGATTGACTAGCATAGGATTCTCAAAATAGTGGTAAACAGGGTTTATCAGAATTGGAAAAACTCTAGGAGTGGAGGAGGAACCAGGAGTGGGTAAGGTGGTAGAAGGCGCGAAATAATGACGCTCTAGGGATGATTTCAAGGATGATGACGAAGTGGGAGCGATGCTAATGGCGGGAGAATGAGACGATTGTTTGATCGCCATTAGATGATTACTTGGTATAAGAGTAGAGAGTGAAAGAGAGAGACAGGGAGAAAATCCTAGCTATACAAAGGAGATGAAGGTTCATGACTTGCCGTAAAAGAGAAAGAAAGTTCTATTGGAAGAAGGGCTAGTAATGAGTGGAGAGCAAAACAATTCTGAATAGTCCTAAAAATGGTAATAGGTCTGTGGGGAAGTGTTATCTTGCAGAGAGGATGAAAGGATTTGAAAGACAAGACATGACACTCAAACGTTGAAAAGTAGGATGATATGGTAGCTGAATTACAAAATATTTATTATTTTTTTTGTTTAGAAAGGGCATGCAGAATTAAGCACATTACTACTAACCTGAGATACATGAACCTAATGACAGAGCAATCTTTTGAAAAAGGTTTTAGCAGCTCCCCTCTAACAGTTCATAACTATACCTTTAGCTTCTATGATCGTCATGCGTGTTTACCTACAACGGTATTGATGTAAGTTAGGCTTGGTCAGAAAACACTTTAGCTACCTTTACCTGACGGTGTCTTACACAGCCAATAGATGGAGGATTAGGTTCTTCATTAGATTCTTTGTGACCCCATCTTCACCTTGATTTATTCAAAATACTCTCTGCTTGAGGCTTTGATGCAGATATCTGGAGTTTCGTCTTCTGTTCTGCACTACTTTCCACCGATCAATCCCTTATTCATATTGACTCTCAAAAGAAGATCTCACCCTTCAATGTGTTTGATCCTCTTGTTTTTTGAAATTTCTCTCTAGTTGTTGATGAGGCCATTCTGTTTTGCTTCCTTATCTCCCAAAAAATGAGGCATGAAACATGACAGGTGAACCGTTCCAAAAAGCACTTTTCTTTTCCATAGGACAACATTCTTTTATAGCTCTAGAGTGAAAGGGAGTGATTGACTTGTTACGCAGATGGGAACCTTTGGTTTTCCAATTTGAGACAGAAGTTGATTGAAGAGGGAGATGTGGATGTTGATTTGATTTCCCTACACTTTGTGTTCTGCTGCTTGTGCAGTGCCATGAGCTGCGTCTTTACTATCTTTTCAGCTTTAGTGGTAGTAGGCGACGTACCAGGTTCTTTGTGAGACGTGAAGGATGATGTTGCATTGTCTTTTGCCATTCTCCTTTGTCTTTCTCACTTTATCATCCTCCCTATTTGAAGCCTCAAATATTTCCCATAGACAGGATTGGTTCATCATATTGATCCTCACTATTTCTTTCTTGGTAAGGGAGAGTGTCTTGTTTAATACCCCATGAGCACCTCCTACTATTTAGTGTGCACTTTGTTGGAGACTTTGTGGCCTTATTTTGTGGATTTTACCCCAGAAGGATTCCTTCGCTCGTCTTTTTGCATTGAGCTTCCCAAGCTGATCATTCCTGTTGTCAAGAACAAGGCATTTTCTTCCATTAGGCAGCTCCTGGTGGGTTTTGCTTTTGAAGGGACCTGGTTCGACACTTGTTCTCAAAGTAGAGAGCACTATTCACTCCTTTTACCCAGAATTTCTTGGCAATTCCATAGGTGATGAGCACTGTCCATGTAGCATTTTTCAGTTCCGTTCTTTCTTTCAGCTACACCATTTTGTTGTAGAGTCCATGGTGTTGAGAAATTAGGCATGATCCATTCTCCCCCTCCTCCATCATTTTGTTAACTCATGTCCAGGTGGAACTTGAGTTTGGCAGGCCACGGACCAGGTCCGGCTGAGTTAATTTATTCAGAGGTGAGAAGTTTGCATCTACCAATCCTTCATGTCATGGTTGCGACTTCACTCATCTCATACGGCCAACTTGTGGAGATTCATGATTAATAGGAGTGAATGTTCTTGTTTCCTTTGTCTACTGAGACCACTTGGTGAGTTATTAGATTGGTGGCTATACTTTTTAGGCCATTCACATAGTGCTCATTCCCACTTGAGTGCCGAAAGAACCTTTCTACCTTTTCATTCACTGAGAATGTACCCTTTACTTCCTTCTCAAGGATACATTCCCTTCCTACAGGGCTTTAAGTGAGAAGAAATTCATGATGTTTTCAGCTGCGTGCTTTAAGCATCCACTGTCCATAGTCCATCGCACTCCGCTTCCTCTCACTGTTCCCTGATCATGCACATCAAAGGTTAGATTTAGGAACCCAAACTAGTTTGGGTCCCTTGTTATTATAAAAATGATGAATGAGGGATTTCCTAGTCCATGCCGGCAATATCCGCTTTTTGCGAGTGGTACCAGGTCCTTTGTTAGTAGTCAGTCTATCAGTAAACACTTTGTTCTTCTAAGCAGACTGAACCTTGTCCTGGCAATTTTCCTTAACATGCACATTGTTCCCATAGTGGGTACATAGCCAGTTATCAGGTACAGTGACATACTTGATGTGCGGGTTGTAGATGCCCTACTTGTTCCCACTATTGTTAAGATACATGGCAGTGACAACATCTGAGGACCATGTCCACTTTAGGGATTTCTCAAGATCATTTCTTACTTTCTCCAACTCAGCTTGGAGTTGCTGATTCCTCTCGAGTTCACTGCAGAGACTGGTTTTTACAACAATTAACTCTTTTTCAAGCATGATGTGCGACTCACTGGCCACTTCCTTCCCTTTCCCAAGACTTACATTCCTATGTTCTCTATTGAGTCCCTCAATGGTTTCCTGTAGATCAGTGCAGATTACTAACATGCCATCCATTTCCTCTTCAGTAGATGCAACTTTTTCTTCTAAGGTGACCTCTATTGTTTCTTTTAGATCAACAACTACTACCATCAGATCGTCTCTGTCATTTTCCACACTAGTTATTCTTTCGTTCAAGGCTTCGTTCTCTTGTTCAAGATTAGCTATGGTCTCATTTATGTCCATACACAGACCACTAGATCATCTCTAGATTGTTCGGCATCTCCTAGTTCTACGGTCAAGATCTCCTTATCATTTACAAGGCTATAATAGGCATCAATTAGGACATTAGATAAAGACCTTAGCTTCTTAGAAGAATAGGATTTCAGATTTCTCTGAACATCCCTGAAGTTTACCTCATTGTCTTCATCTTTTTCATCATTATCATCTGATTGTGCCATCAGCGCGAACAGTGAATCGTACTTTGTTGCTTTAGTTTCCACTGCCATCATGGAACTATTTTCTGTATCTGATTCCCTTTCGGATTCACTCGAGGAGTCTCCCCAAGCAACAAAAGCCTGCTTAACAATATTGTCTGTAGAACTTTTTTTATTGTACCTTTTATCTGGAACCATGTTCCTTTTCCCTGCTTTGTCAGGATTTTGCTTGTATTGCTCCTATTTCGCGAGTGGGCAGTCCTTGATGAAATACCTTGACATTCCACATCTGTGACAGAGATCGTTGTTCCTTGTTTTACTTGAACTGCCCCACTTTTGTATACCACCATTTCTTTGAACCATCTTTTGAAATCTCTTAGTAAGATAGGCCATGTCACTATCTTCATTACTTGAATCGCTGCTTTCAGCCTTAAGCACCAGGTTCTTTTCCTTTTTGGGCTCTCTTCTTTCACTATCTTTCTTTCTTTTCATCTCGTATGTCTTCAAATTGCCAATCAACTCATCCATGGTCAGAGTCGGTAGATCTTTAGCTTCAGTGATGACATTTACCTTACTTTCCCAAGACCCAGGTAGAACACTGAGGATTTTCCTTACAAGCTTGTTTCTGGGAATGACATCTCTAAGTGAGTGAAGCTCATTTATGATGGAGGTGAATCTGGTGTGCATATCTTGTATGGACTCATCATCCTTCATCCTGAAGAGCTCATATTCAGTGGTGAGCATGTCGATCTTGGATTGTTTGACCTGAGTAGTTCCTTCGTTTACAGTTTGTAAAGCTTCCCATATTTCTTTGGTAGTTTCACAAGCTGATACTCTGTTGTACTCATCAGGTCCTATGCCACACATCAAGATTTTCTTGGCATGATAGTTCTTTTCTACAGCTTTTCTGTCATTGTCGTTGTACTCTCTTCTCCCTTTGGGAACCAATGGTCCTGTTTCTTCAAGTTTCTTCATGGGAACATGTGGACCATCACAAATGATATCCCACAACTTTGAATCTTCTACCATCATCAAATCATGCATCCGGGTCTTCCACCAGCCATAGTATTGACCATTGAATCTGGGAGGTCTATAGGTTGATTATCCTTCTTCAAAGTTTGGTGGAGTAGCCATTTAGGATCCTTTCTAGGTGTTAGCTTGATAGGAGAAACCTACTCTGATACCAATTGTTAGTTTATATGAGTCCACCAACCTATAGAGTACCTGGTCCTCTGTGAGATGATACGTAGAATGTAGTAAAGACTGAATGTAAAGAAGGCAAGATATTTTCTACGTGAAAAAATCCCACACAAAGGGATCAAAAAACCACAACCTACTCTTGTAGGCTTTTAACTCTACTAACTTGTAATCTACCTATTACAAGCCACTTTGCAAAAACCCTATTGCAAAGACTTCAAACTAACTTGTGATGCAACCACCACAAGCCACTCTATAACTCTCCTAGTTACAAAGGATTTAAACTTATGACTATCCTTAGTCACAACATAAACTCAGAAGTTAATGAATTTGATTTGTTCCTAAGACAACGCTTCTAAGAAAGCAAACTAGGAATTACAATGACGAACAACTAATAAGATTACAACTCAACTATGGATATACATAAACTCTTTTATAAACTGATCCTTAGTGGAGTTGTCTTCTTGTTCTTGACACACTAATGACTTCAATGTTGGATGAATACTTTTTCTTCCATAGAGAATATCACTGAATGCACAAAGAATGGTGTGTTTTGCACCAGGTTGTTTTATCACAAAAAATAGCACAATGGATAGTGATGTCAACTCTTGGTGTACGCTTCTTTCTAATGAGAAGTGGTTGTTGTACTATCTGCACAGCCACTTCTGGGCAGTAGCGTTCTAGCTGGATAGTGGACTTTGTACCGTTGTCAGGACACACCAACAAACCAGGTCCTAGTTGTGTTCTACTTCTGTGACAGTTGCCAGATGGTCACTTTCTTCTGCTATGTTCCAGCTGTGTAATTGACTTGTACTTCTGTCAAAGAACCTAAGGAAACAGGTCATTGTTGTGTTCCTCTTTATATTGATTGCGTATAGTCACTGACTTGTTTGTGTAAGAGAACCTTAAGGGACGAGGTCACCAGGTCCATGTTGTGTTCTTCCCTGTGGTCGTTCATCCATTTGTTGATTTTCAGACTTCGACCAGTTCACATGAAATGTATCCTGTAGGCCAGGTTCTCTATCTAGATTTTCACGACAAGTTTGTTAGATCATCAAAACATAATAAGCATAAGGCTAAGACATTGAAAACCCATCAATAAGCATCATGAAAAATTGAGTTCCTCTGACTCAACTCTTCCATATCTGCATTCAATCTACCAACTAGATATATCGTCATATTACAGATAAAATAGAAGTTAGGAGTTTGAATTCTTATAAATGAGCTCTACCATACCATCTAGAGTAAGAAGAAAGGGTGACAGTCCTAAATTCCCCGTAGCCTTCTACTTATAAGTGTGTTGCATGACACACCCATAAATAAAACTCTACTAGACACAGCTTGTAGACTCCCTAGGAGAGAACTACTCTAATACCACTTTTGTCATGACCCAAACTGATGGGCCACGACGGGCACCCGATACCTTACTCGACCGAAACATAACGTATCTTTACATGTCATACTATCATAGATAACTGAGCCGAAAGGCTGCCGTGAGATAAGTAGAATACAACATGTGATACCAACTTATACATAAGACATACCGGTATATAAGACCAAAATAACCACTCGTATACTGAACATAGGCCGACAAGGCCATACAATCTTTTACGTACATGACATCTGTCTACAAGTCTCTAAGAATACATAATTTTCATAAAGGCCGGGACAGAGTCTCGCCGTACCAAACAATACACATCTAAATCATACTAACCAAACAAGCAACTCCGAAGCAAATGGAGCGCACCAACATCTTCCACTGAGCTGATAGCCTACTTGGTGGGCTATCAACTTGTCTATCAGGACCTGCGGGCATGAAACGCAGTGTCCCTACAAAATGGACGTCAATACGATTATTGTACCGAGCATGTAAGGCACATAAATAAGTACACAACAGATATGAAAGAAATATAGAGTAGATGACTCAACCCGTAAGTCTGGATAACTCTGTAATTCATGAAATAATTATAGTGTCATTGATAGGTTTTCAATGTCTTTGCCTTATACTTCTTATGTTTTGATGATCTAACAAACTTAGTGTTAAAAACCAGATAGAGAACCTGACTCACTTGGTACACATTTCAAATGAACGAAGTCCAGTCTGATCTCCAGCAAATGAACTGCTCCAAAGAGGACACAACAAGTACATGATCCCTTGGTTTTTTCTGACGGAAGTACAAGTCAACTATATAGCTGGAACGCAACTACAGAAAGTGACTATCTGCAACTATACACGCGACAGTGTAGCAGATAGTGCAGTAGTCACTTCTCATTGGGAAGAAGTGTGTGCCAAGAATTGACATCACCATTGTGATGTCTTTTCTAGTATAACAACCTGATGCAAGGCACAAGAAATTCACTTGAGCATTTAGTGATATTTTCTCAAGCATTAAAAGTATTGATCCAACATTAAAGTCGCAAGTGTGTAAAGAACAAGAAGACAGCTCCACTAAAGGATCAGTTTCACAATAAGTCTATATGTATCCATAGTTGAGTTGTAATCTTGTTATTTGTTCTTCATTGTAACTCCTATCTTGCTTTCTTAGAAGCTGTGTTTTAGGAAACCCAAAATCACAAACCCTCTAAGTTTGTGTTGTGACTAGAGTTAGTCATAAGTTAAAGTCTTTGTAACTAGAGAGTGACAAAGTGGCTTGTGGTAAGAGTATCACAAGTTAGTTAAGTTGAAGTCTTTGTAATAGAGTCATTGCAAAATGTCTTGTAATAGTGAGATTACAAGTTAGTCAAGTTGAAAGCCTAAAAGTGTAGGTCGTGGTTTTTGTCCCCTTGAGTGGGATTTTTCCACGTAAAAATCCCATGTCTCTTTTACTTACTACTTCATAAGTATTGTCATTGGAAACTTATAGAGGATCAAGTACTCTATAGTTTGGTGGACTTATATAAACAAACAATTGGTACCAGAGCAGGTTCTTTCTAAAAGGTTAACACCTAGAAAGGATCTTAATGGCTGCTCCACCCAACTTTGAGGAAGGACAATCAACCTACACACCTCCTAGATTCAATGTCAGTACTACGGTTGGTGGAAGACTCGTATGCATAATTTTATAATGGCCTAAGATTCAGAACTATGGGACATCAGCTGTGATGGTCCATATGTTCCTATGAAGAATCTTGGAGAAATTGGACCAATGGTGCCGAAAGATATAAAGGAATACATTGATATTGACAGAAAAGCCGTAGAAAAGAACTATCACGCCAATCTTGGTATATGGTATAAGACCTGATGAGTACAATAGAGTCTCAGCTTTTGATTCTGACAAAGAAATATGGGAGTCATTGCAAACCACACACGAAAGAACTACTCAGGTTAAACAGTCCAAGATTGACATGCTCACCACTAAGTATGAGCTCTTCAGGATGAAGAATGATGAGTCTATACAGGATATTCACACTAGATTCACATCCATCATAAATGAGCTTCATCCACTTGGAGATGCAATTCCCAGAAACAAGCTTGTAAGGAAAATTCTCAGTGTTCTACCTGGTTCTTGGGAGAGTAAGGTAAATTCCATCACTGAAGCTAAAGATCTACAAACTCTAACCATGGATGAGCTAATTGGTAATCCGAAGACATACAAGATGAAAAGAAAGAAAGATAGTGAAAGGAGAGAGCCAAATAAGGAAAAGAACCCGGTACTCAAGACTGAAAACAGTGACTCAAGTGAAGAAGATAGTGATATGGCCTATCTTACTAAAAGGTTTCAAAAGATGGTTTGAAGGATTGGTGGTATACCAAAGAGAGGCTATTCAAGTAAGGAAAGGAACAATGATCTCTGTCACAGGTGCGGAAACCCAGGGCATTTCATCAAAGATTGTCCACTTCAGAAACAGGAGCAATACAAAAAAAACCCTGACAAAGCAGCAAAAACAAACTCGGTTCCAAACAAACGATTCAGTCAAAAAGGTGCAGCTAACAATATTGTGAAGTAGGCTCTTGCTACTTGGGGAGACTCCTATAGTGAATCAGAAAGGGAACTAGATGCAGAAAACAACTGCATGATGGCAGTGGAAACTGAAGCAACGAAATACGACTCATTGTTCATGCTGATGGCTCGGTCTGACGATGATAAAGATGATGAAAATGATGAGGTAAATTTTAAGGAATGTTGAGAGAAATCTGAAATCCTACTCTTCTAAGAAGTTATGGTCATTAGCAAATGTTCTAATTGATGCATATTATAGCCTTGATAATGATAAAGAGATCATGACCATAGAACTAGGAGAAGCTGAACAATCTAGAGATGATCTGGTGGTCTGTGTAGTGGATCTAAATGAGACAATAGCTAATCTTGAAAAGGAAAATGAAGTTTTGAATGATAAATTAAATAGTCTAAAAAATGAGAGAGATCACTGATTGTAGTGGTTGTTGATTTGAAGGAAACCATAGAATGCTTTAGCAGTGAAAAACACACTCTAGAAGAGAAAATTGCAGCTACTGAACAAGAGAGAGATGACTTTTTAGTGATAATCACTGACCTAGAGGAAACCATTGAGAGACTCAATTCAGAACATAGGACTTGAGTATTGGGAAATGGAAGGAAGTGGCTAGTGAGACACACATCAAGCTTGATAAGGAATTAAATGATGTGAAAACTAGTCTATGTGATAAACTTGAGAAAAATAGGCAACTTCAAGCTGAATTAGAGAAAGTAAAAACTGATCTTGAGAAATCTTTGAAGTGGACCTGGTCCTCCGATGCTATCACTGCCATGTACTTCAACAATAGTGGAAACAGGCAGGGAATCAGGTTCCAAAAGAAGAAAACTCCCTACAACCCTTACAGCAAGTATGTCAATGTTCCTAATAACTCGTTGTGTACCCACTGTGGGAACAATGAGCACTTCAAAGAAAATTGCCAGGCTAGGGTTCAATATGTTCAGAAAAACAAAGTGTTTATTGAAAAATTGACTACTAAAGAGGGACCAGGTGCCGCTCGCAAGAAACAAATATTGCCTGCATGGACTAGAAAAGCACATATCTATCCCTTTTCTCATAACAATAGACCCAAACTAGTTTGGGTTCCTAAATCTACCCCAAGATTTATATGTGCATGGAATAGTGAGAGGAAGTTGACTGCAATGGTTCATGAACAGTGGATGCTAAAAATACCTGACTAGAAAGACCATCGATTGTCTCTCACTAAAAGCCCTACAGAAAAAGGAATGTATCCTGTGTATACATATTAAAAATGGGGGGGGGGTTACATTATCAGTGTTGAAAAGATGGAAAGTCTATGTCACACTCAATTGAGAATGTGTGCCATGTGATTTTCCTGAAGTAGAGTCTCTTGAGTGTGTCTCAAATCTGTGATAAAGGGAGCAAAGTAGAGTTTTTATCAAAATGCGCACAGTTACCAATCTGGTAAAAGTTGAAGTGGTCTTAGTCGCCAAAAGAACAAGAACATCTACTTTGCTGACCTTAAATCCCTGAGAAATATCTGATGTTTCAATTGGGAAGGTTGATATGATGAGTTAGATGAAGGAGACAGGTGAAGACAATGCAACATCCTCTTTCACTTCTCACGAGGAACTGGGTACTTCATTTACTACCATTGAGGCTGAAGAAACTATTGGAGATGCAGTGCAAGGTACTCCACAAGTAGCAGAACAAGGAGTGCAGGAAATCTACTTAATTTACCTAGTTTCTCCACTAATCAAACTTCAGTCCCCACTTAGAAACACAGAAGCTCCCATCTACTTGATAAAATAATCACTCCCCTTCATTCTGGATTTAGACAAGAATCAAAATCCAAAAGCTTTTCCTAGTCCCTTTTGTATTTCTACTCTAGATATAACCCAAAATCAAATCCCACAGAATCTTACTTGAAGGCTGCCAAATGAAGTTTGAGATACCTTTAGGGAACACAGGACCTGATCCTGTATTACCACTCAGGTAACAATTTTAATCTCATTGGGTATGCAGATACTAACTATGCAAGTTATCTTGTGGACAGGAAAAACACTTCTGGAAAGGCTCACTTGCCATGATTGTGTCTTATCTCTTGGGGCACAATAAAGCAAAACTCAGTGGCTTCTTCAATAACTAAAGCAGAATACGTAGAGGCAGCATCCTGCTGTGCTCAACCACTATGAATTAAGCAGCAACTGGAGGATTTTGGGGTATTTACTGATGGTGTGCTTTTTTCATATGACAATACCGGTGCCCTCAACTTGGTCAAGAATCCAGTTCAAAACACGAGGACCAAGCACGTTGAGGTAAGGCATTATCTTCTGAGGGACAATGTGGAGAAAGGGTTGATCTATATGAAGTTATGCAACACATAATACCAAATTCCAGATATCTTCACTAAAGCTTTGAGTAGGGAACATTTTGGAAGAAATAAGGTGAAGCTGGGGTTATTAAAATCTAATAGAGAACCTGATTCTCCATCAGTTGGATATGAAAATCACCTTCAGGTAAAATTAGCTAAAGTGTTTTCTGGCCAAGCCTAAATCACATCGATACTGTTGTAGGTAAACACGCATGACGATTATAGAAGCTAAATGTACAATTATGAACTACGAAAGAAGAGCTACTAAAATCTTTTTCAAAAACTGTTCGGGCATCGGGTTCCTATACCACAAGTTAGTAGTAATGTATTATTTTGCATGCTTTCTCTAAAAGGTTAACAAAATTAATTCAACTGCCACATCATCCGACTTTTCAAATACTGCATGTCATGTCTTGTCTTTCAAATCCCTTCATCCCTTCTGCATGATAACGTTTTCCCAAAAACCTACCGCCATTTTTCGGACTGTTCAGAAACCGTTTCTCTATCTTCGCATCATTAGCCCTTCTTCCCATAAAACTCTCTTTCTCCCTCACAGAAAGTCATGAACCTTCATCTCTTCTATATCTCTGTGATATTCTCTTCACTTCTTCTCACTCTACTTACCTACAAAATGCTCCTATAATGGCAATCGAACGATTGCTTCCTTCTCCCACCATTAACACCACTCCCACTTACCTATTATCCTTAAAGTCATCTCTAGAAATTCACTCTTCCACTCTTTCCAATGTTACTGTACCCACACCTGTTTCCTTCTCATTTCCTATATTTTTTCCTTTTCGGTCAAAACCCTGTTTCTTTTCCATATATTGAAAACCCCATGTCTCCTCGTTCCTCTGATCTCATCAAAGAACACTCAAGGGGTATTACCTCTCATGTGTGAGAGGTCTCTAAGGATGATCTTAATCAGTATCTGAATTCCTCCATTTTGGACTCAGTGTCTCTCACAAAGTCACCAGAAAAGGAAGCAGCACATAACATCATGGCTATCATTGCTTAAAGTTTGATGAATGAAAGTGAATATCTCTTGTCTAAGTATCAAGGGGAAGAAACTCCATTCCTAGGATATGAAAGAACCATAGTACTCTTCGAGTATTTAACCCATGAAACTGTCCCAGGAATCCTACTGGAGAACCTGATTCTTGTCCAGGAAAAGCCACTCCTGAACCTCTTAATTATCCTAAGCCCTTAGAATCCTCTTTCAAGTCACCCACTATTCGGTTGCAGCAGAAAGAGGGCTACAAGTCTACCTTGTAGAAAAGTAAGAGGAGTGTCAAGACAAGGAAGAAGAGGTTAATGAAACAAGGGAAATTTGTGACTGACAGAAGTAATCCAGTAGATGAGGTTGATAAAGATGCTCTAAAAGAACTCAGTTCCTTAGTTGAACGACCTATAAAAATCCAGAAGTTTATGGATGGAGCTTCTGATGAAGCTATTGAAAAACAAAGTGGAACATCCATGATGGGTAGCAGTAAGTCTAGGAAGAGTATAGTTAAGCAAGCTATGTTTGAAGGAGATATTGTAGGGCTTGCAAGTTGGAAAGGGAAGTCTATTGAAGGATCTAGAAAATGAAATGGGAAACTGTCGGGGAACTTGGTTCTCGGAAAACCATACCTAATGACAACTGTCTTTGGCAGGAGAGATTGAGAACTCAGAAAGTCTTATGGGGTCGTATGTTTGATCCCACAATTTTAGAGATGGCTGGTATGAGGCAAATTCTAGAGATAGTGGAATTTTAGCAATGAGTGCACTTTTTTAGGAGAACATGCCTATGGTGTACGAAGATGCGGTACAATATTTCTACGCATCTCTCTTCACTGTTGAGGGGGATCACTTCTGTGTGCTACTAAATGGAGTAGATATTGTACTTGATGCTTCAGTATTGGGGAAGGTTCTCCAGATTCCATGTGAAGGAATGTCCTCAGTCAAAGGTATCTATGGTGCCAACTTTAGGAGAGCTATCATGAAAGAGCAAGCTATTCAGCAAGAGGAACAGGTGCATAAGAAGGTACTACTTCCTGAGTATCAGCTTCTTTTTGAGCTAGTTAACAAGGTGTTTTTACCTCGTTCTAAGAGGCAGTGTATTGCTATAAAGTTTGATCTGGTCTTAATAGAGGCTCTTGATGAGTTTCTCCCAATTAATCTGCCAACAATCCTGATAGACCATATGCAAAAGGTAGCAAACTTTAAAGGTGGGAATCATGGGATACCATATGGATTTCTCCTCACTCAAGTGTTTAAATTTTACAAGGTCCCTTTGGGTAATCCCATAGTGGGCACACGCAAGCAAACCTTCTCTAAAACCACTCTGGAAGAATGTGAGTGCGTAGAAAGGGTTGATGGAAATATCTCGACCATTTCTCAACTGATCAATGCTTAAAATGCTACTAATGAAGAGATCAAAAGGTTGAAGGCTCAGAATGCCATACTAGAAACATAACTCAGTCAAGAAGTTTTCCGCCTGACAAAGGAAAATGATAAGCTTCACACAAAACTACTTGAAGAGCATCTGTCTGCAAATGCACGACTGAACTTGGTTCTCAAAACCCTTACTGCTTCTCTCTTCTAGTCTTTCTCTTCTAGTGCCTCTTAAATACCTCCTAGTGACTAGTGTCTTCTGTTATGATGTTTTATTGCTGCTGTTTCTATTTTTGTTCGTCTTTTTGCTGATGGCATGCTGGATTTCACCATTACTGCTCCTATTTTGGTGAGTCCATTGTTAATATCAATTAAACAGCTCCTCTTTTTGCATGTACAATGCTGTTTTCCTTTGGCTTCTCTTTTATGTCATGTTGTGTGCACATATGTGGCATGAGTTGGCTGTTTTAGACTTCTTTATACTGTTTTCCTGCTTGCATATTTTTAATGATGCCAAAAGGGAGAAGATAGATAGTAGTGACTAGCGTATGCATTGTGATATTAGTGAGTAGTGTGTGCACTATGATAGTAGGTGTATGTATTATGAAATAGGGTATCAAAAGCAAAAGGTCAGGGCGAACTTGTGAAAAAATTCATGCAAAGATAGGGGATATGATTAAGGGGGAATCAAAATCAACAAGTCAAGGGGAACTTGTGAAGTTCCTGGTACCTGATCTGGTTATTTCTGCTCTAAACAAATACTATCAATGCCTAAGTTTGTCATTATCAAAAGCGGGTAAATTTATGGGTTTTCAATGTCGTTGCCTTATACTTCTTATGTTTTGACGATCTAACAAACTTAGTGTTAAGAACAGGATAGAGAACCTGATTCACTTGGTACACATTTCAAATGAACGAAGTCCAGTCTGATCTCCAGCAAATGAACTGCTCCAAAGAGGAACACAACAAGGACCTGATCCCTTGGTGTTCTCTGACGAAAGTACAAGTCAATTATACAGCTGGAATGCAACTACAGAAAGTGACTATTTGCAATTGTACATGCGACAATGTAGCAGATAGTGCAACAGTCACTTCTCATTGGGAAGAAACATTTACCATGAATTGACATCACCATTGTGATGTCTTTTCTAGTATAACAACCTGGTGCAAGGCACAAGATATTCACTTGAGCATTTAGTGATATTCTCTCAAACATTAAAAGTGTTGATCCAGCATTAAAGTCACAAGTGTGTAAAGAACAAGAAGACAACTCTACTAAAGGATCAGTTTCACAATGAGCCTATGTGTATCCGTAGTTGAGTTGTAATCTTGTTATTTGTTCTTCATTGTACCTCTTATCTTGATTTATTAGAAGCAGTGTTTTAGGAAACCCAAAATAACAAACCCTCTAAGTTTGTGTTGTGACTAGAGTGAGTTATAAGTTAAAGTCTTTGTAACTAGAGAATGACAATGTGGCTTGTGGTAAGAGAAACACAAGTTAGTTAAGTTAAAGTCTTTGTAATAGAGTCATTACAAAGTGGCTTGTAATAGTGAGATTACAAGTTAGTGAAGTTGAAAGACTACAAGTGTAGGTCGTGGTTTTTGTCCCTTTTAGTGGTATTTTTTCACGTAAAAATCCCGTGTCTCTTTTACTTACTACTTCATAACTATTCTCAGTAGAAACTCATTGAGGATCAGGTACTCTATAGTTTGGTGGACTCATATAAACTAACAGTCATGCATATGTGTATGAATGTCATGTCGTGCATAGGTACATGTTTCATAACATCATCAGGCCTCTGAGGGCATCCCATCATATTATCGTGGCCATTGTGGGCAAAATCACCAACGTATACAGCTGATCAGGTGGTGGTGCATATATAACGCCATAACCTTTCCCATATCCTATATACATATATATACATATATATATATATAGACACGTGTATATAACGACATCTGGTCATGAGTCAACGTGCATGTATAAATGCATGAAATGCATATGCAATACGTTAATAAAATCTCTTGGTACATCATAAGACCATTATGCCTCTGACTAATATCATGAAATAAACTTTACCACTTTACGTATTTTTGAGACCCATAAACAGAGGCTAGAATAATATGACACATGGGATAATAAGAATATATACATCTCTAGTATTTCTACGAATAGAGTAATTTATGAAAGAAGGGATGTCCTTAACATACCTGGAGTAGGGAGAAATCCGTATGATATTCTTGAGAAAGATTGTACCGTGCTTCCTTAGAATTGCAAATCTCATTGCTATTGTGTAATATAATCTCGTATGAACTGTTGTCGAAGCAACATCACGTTTTAAACCTATCTTAATCTGTGAATTGATTATAATCCTATAAGATTTTCCTTGAAGCTTCATCCGTATATTGTATTTGAAATTTCACAAATTCATAGGCCTTCTTACTTTGAATTTTTAGAAGCCTCCGTAATATTATGGTATAGGAATCATAATCTTAACATTTCATCTTTTAACTCAAAAATGAGCTAAAGTGTACATAACACCATCTAACAAATATCTATAACTTTTTTTTTCACCTTAATGAGATAAGGAGTCTCTTATGTTTGTTGATTTTAAGGGCTCCACTTGATGGCTTAGTCTTTCCCAAAGACCCCTTGTTATGCCACCTAATTAAAATGGAATAACAGTCATAATTTTGGGCTTGGATGAAGATCTCGATTGCTGCCACATTTTTTTCCTCTTAGGCTTTTCAAATCCAAGATCCTAATTAAGTATTCACTAATTATTAATCTCTCACTAAAATTAATAATTACCCGATTATACACATAATTAAGAATTATCTCAAATTACTTAAAATACTACTTACCTTTAATACACTTTATACACCTTACTATCATAGCGATGTGGCACCTTGTATGGTACTAGTCCATAAATACCGGGCATTTTAGTTCGGGCTGTATTTTATCGCAAAATGACAAATTTCGACGAAACTCATTTCTTCGATTTACTTACCCTCTCACCTTCACGAATTGACTTATCCTTTGTTCGAAATAGTATAATACTTGTAACCTCAAAATAATCTCATTCCCGAGCTTGCGTCGATTAACTTTACGACGAAACTTTAACGTCCGAAAATGCGAGATGTAATGTCTCATTCCCAAGCTTCCATTAATTTAATTACGGCGTACTTTCAAGTACGAAAATATGGGGTGTACCAATCTTTACTTCAACCTTAGTCCATAAACCTTAGAACCCAATTTCAAATATCAAGAATCTATTACAAGATTTGATTCTCACAGCTTGTAACATTCTGTAAATCTAAATCAGTCGTGTGCAGATGAGGACTATTAATATGATTGTTATCAATTGGATATGATAATAAGTGTACGAAACATATCATAAGTGATTTAGGTTCCAAAGAGAGACCTAAGTCTAAGCGAAGTTGGAAAATTACATGATAGACTAAAATTTCAAATAGGTAAGCATAAGACCACACTTTGGACGAGCATATCCACACACACACACACACGCACACACACACACACACACACACACACACACACACATATATATATATATATATATATATATACTATATATAAGGTGTTATGTGATGCACAACCTATCAAATGAAAGTTCTTTGAATCTAATTTCTAACGCTTCCAACTGTTTGTCATTTGGACATTACAAGAAGATATGACCAAATTACCAAAGGCTGGCGAAGGAGTGTATGGATGCGAAGCATCCGAGGCCGCATTCGAAAAGAGGGGCTGATAGTGAAGTGCTGCCATAGCATCCAGGTCAGCATCCGAGCTCCTGAGAGGAGTGAACTGGGGATGCGAATCATCCGAGGTCGCATCCGAAATCTAGACCTATAAGCACAATTTTAGGGTCCATTTTCCTCTTTTCAATTGGACGTATCTTGGGGTTCTTCTTCACTCACTCAAGACTACCAACTCGTACCATCTTCAAGGCAATCAATTCCCATTATCTCTGTGTAAAATTCTATCATTTCTACACTAGTGTTGATGAAATCTACACATAAAATACTTAGATCTTCAATAGATTTCTTCAAGAACTCAAAGGAGGGTTTTGTAAGATTTAAAAAGGTAATCCTACACCCTTAGACTTATATGTATGTATTTATTAAGGAAATATTAGTATGAATTAAGTATTGGTACTCTTGATATGATGATTGGATGCCATAAATTATCAATTTAATTACGTAACTATTATAGAGATTGAAAGATGATTATTTAATGGAACTTTGTTGGTTGGGTGTCGATGGATTGTCATATATGTGATGTTAGAAGTTATAAATTGGTGAATCATGGTGGTGCTGAGATGTAGAGATTAATTCCTACAAGGTATTTGATAATATGCATAAATAGCTTAAGTTATGGAATTTGTTCCTAATATTGATTCCATTGGATGTTCCTATTGTAGATTGAAGGTTCTTAGTATTGTGGATCATTGTAGTATCACTAAGGGGCGAAATTGAGGTATGTGAGGCTACTCTTTACGTTTGGGAATGTCTATGATTCTCCCTACGTCCCATTCGTTATGATTATTACAAGTTTCCTACGAATGTAATTATGCCTTAGTTCCATGAATAGTCGTAGAACTTCTCTTCTCTAGATGGCATAGTTTCATAAACATTCAACATTCTATGAGTTTCAGTTATGCCAAATCAATTTATTATGAATAGATATCTCAGTCTAGTCCTATTCATTATTTCCAGTATCATGTAACACAATATGGTTCATTATTTTAGTACCATGTATTGCAGTATCATTCTCAGTTCCTGATTTTAAATTCCTGAATGTTGAACACCTGTATTTGGGTCCGAGGCTACATTTTATGCTTTATGCATTTTTTTGCCTGAGGCCGCAGTTATGTATACGTATACTTAGGCCCGAGGCCACAGTTTGTACACACACACATATACATACATACATATACACACACACACACACATATATATATATATATATATATACATACATATATATATATATACATACGTACACATATATACATAAATATATATATATATATATATATATATATATATATACATACATACATACATACATGCATACATACATACATACATGCATACATACATACATATATATATATATGTACATATATATATATACATATACATATTGGGCCTGAGGCCGCAGTCTATTTATTCAGATAAATAGTTGGTTCATCATTTAGAAGAGGGAGTATTCATAACCTTACTTCCTATGTTTAGTTCAGTTATCAGTTGTCAGTTGTCAGTTATCAGTTTCAGTATTTATAGTTCTTTCCTTCAGTTGTTTTACATACTGGTGCAATTCAAATGTACTAACGTCCCTTTTTCCCGGGGCCTGCATGTTGCGATGCAGGTAACGATTTATAGGTTGACAATTCTGCTTTCTAGGACATCTCATATTATCTATTGGTGAGCCCCAGTCTTTCGGGGTATTATCCCTCCTTTTTTTTTCCAGTCATTATAGCATTTCAGTTAATAAGGTATACCGAGGACCTTGTCTCAGTAAACAGTTAGCATTTCATTATTCCTTTGAGTCTTCATAGACTATACTTCAGTCAATCAGATGTTAGCAAGCTTTTATGAGCTAGCCCTGTCAGCTACTCGATTATACTTGTATACTTTTCAGCATTTTCTATATCTATGATGTTTTAGTCAGACTCTTTAGTAGATAATTATGTTGTGTATTAACATCTAGCTTACAGTTATACCACATGTTGATCCAGCCATACAGTTGGTTCGCTCGGTCACATGCAGTCAAGAACCAAGTGTCGTGTTACGTCCATGCCATGGTTTGAGGCATGAAAAAGCTTAGTTTCAGAGCCTAGGTTCAAGAGTCCTAGGGAGTCTATGAAGTCATGTATAGTGGGTCACTTTTATGTGTGTGGGCGCGCCACATATGTAAGCAGTTGACCACCAAGACATTTAAGATTGTTTCATTTCTTTCATACTCTAGACCGTGCAGTTAGAGCTATGCTTTCAGGAATTCTTCTAACTCATACTAATTACGTATTTTAGAAAATGCCTGCAAAAAGAAAGTACACCATGAGGGCCTCCACTACTAGCCAGGGGGCTACTGCTAATGCTGCTCAGGAGGGGGTCATTCCGGCCCAGGGAGTTGCAACAGGCTCAGTGCCTAATGCTTCAAACATGGATGTCAGGGGAGCTATCCAGTTTCTCACCCAAATTGTTTCTACTCAGGCTCAAAGGCAGGGGACAAGTGTTGTTGATGAGACAGGTAGTTCCATGTCTAGAGATTTCCTCAACATCAAACCTCCAATCTTCATAGGGTCCAAAAAGGATGAGGATCCGCAAAACTTCATTGATAATGTTCAGAAGATATTTCGAGTGATGCATGCTACAAACACTGAGGCGGTAGAGCTTGTTGCATACTAGCTGAAGGATTTTGCCAACACTTGGTATGAATCATGGGAAGAGTCCTGAGGGGACGACGCGACTCCTGAAACTTGAAAGGAGTTTGCAGATGCGTTTCTTGAGCATTTTCTACCCATTAAGGTCCTAGAAGCTAAGGCTTTAGAGTTTGAGAGACTCATACAGAATGGTATGAGTGTGAATGAGTACTACCTCAAATTCATATCTCTAGCTAAGTATGCTCCAATAATGGTACATAATATGAGGGCAAAAGTTAGGTGGTTTGTTTTGGGGTTTTCAAATAACATTTTTGCTGATGCTAATATAGCTGCTCAGAATAATGGCATGACCATTACTTAAATGGTAGCCTTTGTTTAAGGGAATGAAGACATGTTGAAGGAAGAAGAGCGGCTACACAGAGAGAAGGATAGGGATTTTAGCAAGAGAGCTAAGTTTGCAGGAAATTTCAGCCATGGGGGATATCAAGCTGGAGGCAACCGTCAGTTCTTTAGGAAACCAAAATTAGGACCTGCTCCATCATCAGCCAGTGCACCAGTTCAGAGGTCAAAGTTAACAAGCAAAGCCAGAATTTCAAAGCAGCAGACTCATAGTCATAGGCTAGTGTGGGCTACAGAGTCCATGGTTACCCTATTTGCAACACGTGTGGTAAGAGGCACCCCTGGTTGTGTCGTTCAGGCACAAATGGTTGCTTTGGGTGTGGTCAACAAGGCTGCTTTTTGAGGGATTGTCCATCAGCAAATTAGAACAATGAAGGAAATGTAGCTCAATCCACTAATTTAGCAGCCCCTCATAACTCTCAAGCCCAACAAGGGCATGGTGCAACAAAGTCTAGTAATGCAGGAAGTGGCCAAAACTGTTTCAGCAGCCCCTCATAACTCTCAAACCCAACAAAGGCATAGTGCAGCAAAGTATAGTAATGCAGGCGGTGGTCGAAACCGCTTGTATGCCCTGGCAGACCGTCAGGATACGGAGGCTTTGGGAGATGTTGTCATAGGTATGCTAATAATAGTCACTTTTGATGTCTATGCTCTTATAGATCCGGGATCCACCCTTTCTTATGTAACTCCATATATTGCTATGAAATTTGGGATAGAACCAGAAAAGTTGTGTGAACCTTTTGAAGTGTCCACTCTAGTTAGAGAATCAGTTATAGAAAGATGTATCTCTAGGGGATATCCAGTCAAAGTGTATCATCGTCTTACTGTAGCAAACTTAGTAGAATTGGAGATGAAAAACTTCGATGTAATCATGGGCATGGATTGGTAGAGTCCTGTTATGCCACAGTGGGTTGTAGAACCAAAATAGTAAGTTCTCAATTTTCGGGTGAACTAGTCTTAGAATGGAAGGGTGATGTAGTAACACATATGGGTAGGTTTATTTCCTATCTTAAAGCGGAAAGATGATCTCCAAATGGTATATCTATCACCTGGTTCGAGTTATGGATGCAGATGCTCAAATTCCCACTCTCCAGTCGGTTCTAATTGTAAATGATTTCCCAGAAAAATTTCCCAAAGATCTTCCTGGATTCCCTCCTGTTAGGGAGATTGACTTTGGAATTGATCTACTCCCAGGCACTAAGCCGATATCGGTCTAGACTTATAGAATGTCTCCTTCAGAGTTGAAGGAGCTAAAAGTCCAGTTGAAAGATCTTTTAGATAAGGGGTTTATAAGACTAAGTGTCTCACCTTGGGGTGCACCAATCTTGTTTGTCCGAAAGAATGACGGGTCTTTGCCCATGTGAATTGACTATCGTCAGTTGAATAAAGTCACCATCAATAACAAGTACCCTCTTCCTATAATAGATGATTTATTTGATCAACTTCATGGTGCCCAGTGTTATTCCAAGATTGACCTCAGATCGAGATACCATCAGTTGAAGGTTAAGGAAGTTGAATTTTTAGTAATGTCATTTGGTTTAACAAATGCACCAGCAACTTTCATGGACCTTATGAATAGGTTTTCAAGCCTTATCTTGATTTGTTTGTTATTGTGTTTATTGATGACATCTTGATTTATTCCTGTAGCTAGACTAACCATGCAAAACATCTCAGAATTGTGTTGCAGACACTACAAGATCACAAGCTATATGCAAAATTTTCTAAGTGTGAATTCTGGTTGAAATCAATAGCATTTTTGGCCATGTCATCTCAGGGGAAGGCGTGAAGGTGGACTTTCAGAAAATAGAGGCAGTGAAGAATTAGCCTAGACCCACCTCAGTGTCCGATATAAGAAGTTTCTTGGATCTAGCAGGCTATTATAGGTGTTTCATAGAGGGATTTTCTCACCCCTTCTACTAGACTAACTCAGAAGAAAGTCAAGTTTCAATGGTCTGACGCTTGAGAGAAAAGATTTGAGGATTTAAAGAAGAGGTTGACTTCAGCTCCAGTCTTGACACTACCGGAAGGAACCGAAGGGTAGTTGTGGTATTTGTGCTTAAGATCTAGCACCATTATTTGTATGGGGTGCATGTTGACACTTTTACATATCACAAGAGCCTCCAGTACATCTTAAAGCAAAGATAATTAAATCTAGGTCAGAGAAGGTGGCTGGAATTACTTAAAGATTATGACGTTGATATCCTATATCATCCGGGAAAACAAATGTTGTAGTCGATGCTCTCAGCCGACGTTCTATGGGAAGCTTAGCTCATGTTGAGGTAGACAAACGAACTATGATGAAGCAAGTCCATCACTTAGCATGTATAGGAGTTCGACTTTTGGACTCCGAAGATGGTGGTGTTTTTCTTCAGAATAAGGCCGAATCCTCCTTAGTAGCCTAAGTAAAGGAAAAACAATTTAGTGATCCCTACTTATTGCAGCTGAAGGAGGTAATTCACAAAAACAAGACTACGACTTTTGAACAATTAGGAGATGATGATACTTTGCGGTGTAGAGGCAAACTGTGTTCCGAATGTAGATGGGCTCAGAGAGAGAATTATGTCAGAAGCCCACAATTCTAGGTATTCTATTCACCCAAATTCCACAGAGATGTATCATGATCTTAAGGAGATTTATTGGTGGAATGATATGAAAATGAACATAGCAGATTTTGCGGCTAAGTGTCCAAACTGTCAGCAAGTGAAAGTCGAACACCAGAGACCTGGTAGTTTAACTCATAGTATAGACATTCCTATTTGGAAATGGGAGATGATAAACATGGACTTCATAACAGGTTTACCTCGCTCATTTCGGAAGCATGATTCGATTTGGGTGATTGTAGACCGACTTGCCAAGTTAGTTCACTTCTTGCCAGTGAAGACTACATATTCAGTAGAGGATTATTCCAAGTTGCATATCCAGGAAATTGTCCGACTGTATGGAACTCCCTTGTCCATTATATTAGATCGTGGTGCTCAGTTCACAACAAACTTTTTGAAATCCTTTCAAAAACGATTAGGCACAAGGGTTAACCTCAACACAACATTTCATCCTTAGACAAATCGCCAGGCAGAGAGAACCATTTAGACTCTTGAGGATATGTTGAGGGCGTGTATTATCAATTTTAAGGGTAATTGGGATGATCATCTACCCTTCATTGAGTTTGCTTATAATAACAGCTACCACTCTAGTATAAAGATGGCACCATACGAAGCTCTATATGGGCAAAAGTGTAGATCACCAATTGGTTGGTTCGAAGTTGGCGAAGCGGAGTTGTTAGGACCCGATTTGGTCTATCAGGCGATGGAGAAAGTTAAGTTGATTCAATAGCATTTGAAGATGGCTCAGAGTCAACCAAAGTCCTATTCGGATGTGCGGTTTAGAGACTTAGAGTTTCAAGTGGATGATTGGGTGTCTCTAAAAGTTTCGCCTATGAAAGGCGTAATGAGATTTAGGAAGAAGGGGAAGCTTAGCCCCCTCTATAATGGGCCATATAGAATCATGCGACGGTTCGGGCAGGTGGCTTATGAGTTAGAATTGCTACAAGAATTTGTTGTTGTACACCTATTATTTCACGTGTTTATGTTAAAGAAATTCATGGGAGACCCTTATTTTGTGGTTCCTACAGAAATTATAAGGGGTAAAGATAGCCTAATTTACGAAGAAATTCCAGTGGCTATCTTTGATCTTCAAATCCGAAAGCTCAGAACTAAGGAAATTGCTTCAGTGAAAGTACTTTGGACTAATAAAAAGGTTGAAGAGGCTACGTGGGAAGCCGAAGAAGAGATGAAGTCCAGATATCCCCATATCTTTAAAAAGCAAGCGGAGAATCTGGACGGTAACTAACCTTCTCATTCAGACCTTATATTACAATCTCCATTAATTTTAGTATTTAATAAGTTTAGTAGCCATTCATTTTAGTATCTCATTAGTCCATTAATCATGTATTCATTCAGTTTAGTATGCATGTGTTCATGGCATTTCAGTGTTCACATGTTTCCATCAGTCCAGTTTAACATCCAGAGTTAGTCGTCGTTACAACCAGGACAATCATTCAAGGGTGAATGATCCCAAGGGGGAGATAATGTAACACTCCATAAATCTGAATAAATCGTGTACGGACGAGGACTATTAATATGATGGTTGTTTACCGTGAAAATGGTAACAACAATTAATTTTGTATGGGATTCTAAAAATATGTGATCTATTCCCGAGCTAGTTGTTAGAGCAGTTGATGCTAATAATGTGGAGTTTAATGATGAGATGCATGCTAAAATGAGACAATAATTGAACCGAAGTTCCTGCTGCCCGGGTGTAGGTCTAGTCGATGGGGGACCTCAGGGTCAACGTCAGGGTCGAGCTCGAGCTATCAGGTATAGTCGGGGATGAGATAATAGTTGAGGATATAATTGAACAAGGCTCTTCACGGCCAATATTAAGTAATATAATGAAGAACAAGTAAGAGAGCGATGGATATTAAGGTGACTTCGAGCCAATATCAAGTGACAAATGAAGAACAAACATAAAAGCAGTAAAGCTAAATGGCTTTGAGCCAGTGAGGGCAAGTAAGTTAGAGAGGAGAAAGAGAGAGAAGATATTATTGCACTTGAGTAGAATGGTTGGAGCTCTGCCTTTACAGGGTGTTAGCGACTCCCCTTTTTATAGAAAGGGGGAAGTCCCAACTTTGTACAAGAGACATTGCGTGATAAAAGAAATAGGATGGGACAACCGGCTAAGATGTGCGCGTTGGCTGATGTCGAGCCACTTGAATAGACCTGATCGACCCCGAGTGTATTCCTCAGGAGATCCCTGCATTCATTGGGGCTTTAATTAACATTATCCTTGGTAGTATACCGGCCAATCTTGAGGGTGTGACTGGCTCGAGATCCCAGGCTTCTAGGATCACCCTTAGAGGTATTCAGTCGAGGAGAAATCGGCCTCCCAGAGTTTACCTGCATGGATAGTCTCCGGGTTTCTTAGATGGAAGTGATAAGAAATGATGTTGACACCCCACTTCTCATCTCCTATAATGATGTTGCGCTGACGGCGCAGTCCCCTTTTTTATAGATATTAAGGTGCCTCGCCTTTTCGCTTCTCCAAGATTACCCGAAGTGTCGCGATTCTTCAATCTTCGTTGCTATTGGTTCAGCTTCTATGAACACATTGATTGTGCCTACGGTTACACTTTTCGAGGGTGGTAATGGCGTCGTCGGTTAGTTTTCACTCCCTATAAATGGAACTTTTCATGGTTGGCTTTTTATCCAAATTTCCTTTGACACCCATCTCTTCTTCCTTTCCTGCTATCTTAAATTTCTGCCATCCCATCATGTTTAAAGCTCGTATCCACCTCAAAATATTACGCCATGTGTACTGCGGCCCAATCCTCGATCCTCTTTTTATTGGGCGAAGTTGTGCCGCTGTGATGTTGTTGTTGTTGTTGTTATTGTTGTTGTTGTCATTCTTGTTGTTGTTGTCGTTGCCCCGGGATGATGAGGTATAGGACCCACTTCCTCTGACCCCGGGGATGCTTTGGATTATACACCGCTTCTCAAGAGGGAGCTCGGATTGGCATGTTACACCCCTTTTGGATTCCAGGGGGGGTGTGTTGGTGGTCTCTACCGGTTGTTGCCTTCCGGGCCGAGGCAACGTCTCAAGGAGTGTCTTCAAATTGGCAGTACTGGCAGAATTCGTACTAGCCAAATTTTTCACCCAGCCACTTCTCGTGCTCTTCCGGCTTCTCCTTCGTCATTTTACTCTTCTCCCCTACCCTCCTTTTCCATACTCTCCCTTTTGAAGATGCCATTTCGGGAAGATTGGGATGTGGTCCCCGAGGGGATCGAACTTGGATGATATTGTCTTTGAGGTCATATGCCTGAGAGGATGATGACGGAGGCGCATCATGAATAGGCTAGATCCTTAGGCTCCTGTTGTATGCATATCACTTGTATTTCTTCACTTTTTCGTAAGGATCCTTTGTGGCCTTTTGTAATCATATGTAATGTAACTATATGAAAGGACCCCTCGAGGGCTGTTGTAAGCGAACACTTGTATAAATACAAAGATATTTCTTGATTTCTTCCTTGGACACTTGCTGTATTCTTTATATTTTTGGCAGCTTCAAGTGCATGATCCTATTTCGTCGCCTGTGATATTGGCTTTGAGTATTTTCCCCGGCCTTTGGTTGATGAAACGGCTTCGTGCGGGGTCTTTTGTGACTTCTCGAACCGGACCTGAATTATGCTAATAACCTCGGGCTGTCGGGACCCTCTCTTTTTGTGAAAGCATGGATAATATCTTCGGGCCTCACAATGGCCTTCGAGAAGAGACTTTCCTAAGGACTCGCGGTCTCGGGATGCCGGTGACTTCCTGGAGGTAATCTTTGGATCGAGGCCTGGCCGTGCTTCGGGACACCCTGGTCATTACCCGAAATATGTGTTGCATGGACATTTGTTAGGGACGCCCATTTCTTCGTAAACTAGCCTTCTTTGGTGGAGGCCTCTTGAGGTTGTACGTCAATTTGGTGAAGGCATTGTCGGTCTACTAGGGTGCTGTCTCGCTATGGCAGAGGTCTTCGGGGTTGAACATTACCTCGAGACCGGAGGTGGTGCTAAAGGTTGGTGCCTTTGATTGGTGTCAACTCTTTCCGGCCCTTTTCATATGCAGTCGTGAGATCACTTCTGCTTCCCGGGGTCGCTGATTTTATGGTGCTGGTGGGTCATGCCCTTAGTAGCTGCTTATTTGGGGCACGATAAAGACCGGGAACGGCGATAGATGAGATGTGTCCTTCATAATCATGAAGGTGCTTTTATCGAGGCGAGATTGGCCTGTGCTTCTAAGGAGAATACATCATTCGAGCCTGGTGTTTCCGGAGTCCTTAGTTTTGGAGCGGCGGTTCCTTTAGGCCAACAAGGGTTGGGCCACCAGGAAGGTGCTCGATCGTCGAGTAGGTTTGCCGGCTTTACTTCGTGGTAGGATTCAACATGATTCCTCCATATCTCGGGTCTTTGAGTTGTTCCGTCAAGGGGCTATACTTCGGGGGGCCCTAGATGAGGGTAGGCCCCTTAGGCTTCTTGGCGAGGGGAAAAAGGGTCAATTTGGTGCACTGGCAATTCGGTACTTATCGGAGTTTGCTTTACAAAAACCTTTTGGTAAGGCAAGAGTCTTCTTGTGGTAAGCGTTTCGCCTTTTCGACCTTAGGGGCGGAGCTGATCGAGCTAGAAAACTTGAAGTATAAAAAATGCAGGCTTTGAGCTTCGATCCGAGTGGAAATAATTGTGAAGTTGTAGCTTGATTCCTCAAAAGTCCGGATTGGGAACAACCGGTGTCTGGACTAGCATAATACTAAGCTTGGACCGAGGACGATGAAGGAGTGGTGACTTGTCGCCGATGATTAGCCAGGTCGGAGCGAGCCTTCGAGGGACGCGTTCGTCGTAGATCTTCGGGACAGGCGCTTGAAGAGACCCATGCCATAGGTTCCGTCCTTCTAGAGGTATTCGCTCGAGCAAAGGTAGTCGGGTGTGATGCCCGGTTTGTTTATTGCCGATGCCACGAAGAACAAAGCTGGGGCTGGTAGGTCGTAACCCTTTTAGGGGTGGAGCATAGATTTTGTCACTTTGTATTTTGCTGTTTATAGAGCATGCTTGTTGATGGAGAGCGCACCTTTCACGCATATATATATATATATATAATGAGAGAAATCTTGAAGTTTTACCTCCTTTGTATCTCTTCCATATTGCCTTTGATCCGGCGGGCCGGTTTTCGTGTTTTGGCGGGATCCTCATGGGTTCAAAACCGATCAGGCAGGCCTAGGAGCTTTCAAGCGCGATCCTTGATGCGAGCAGGTGTTGGGGCCTCTATGTTTTACCCATCTGCCTTTACAGTTTCTGAGTCAGTCCTTTATTTGAGCTTGCCTGTCCTTTGATTTTTTGTGCTCGTGCGGGCGGATGGCGATTGTTCTCATTTCTTGCCCTTGGGTATTTTGCTGTTTCAGCTATTTTGGGTCCAGTCTCTGAGTCGCATTGCGATTCGAGCCTTAATCGACCCTTGAGTTCTTTCCTGCCTGCATGGGCAGACAATGGTGGCCTTCATTTCTCGCCCTCGTGCATTTTGTTGTTTCAAATATTTCGGGTCCAGTCTCCGAGTCGTGTTGCGATTTGAGCTTTAATTTGACCCTTATGTTCTTTCTTGCCGCATGGGCGGTCGACAATGGCCTTTTGTGTTTTTGTGTCGAAGTAACCTTTATAGGCGCATGACCTGGAGGCTCACTCAGTTGGTTGATAGTGGCATTTATGTAGTGCCGTTAGGCATGTTGTAGTTTAACTATTTCGGGTCTAGTCTCCGAGTCGTGTTATGAATCGAGCTTCAATTTGACCCTAAAGTGCTTTTGATTTTCAAATTGGCAATAATGCCTTTTACGTTGTTTTGGCCGTTGAGACCTTTTAATAGGTGGCCCAAAGGCTTGCATAGTTAACTATTTTGGATTCGGTCTCTAAATCGGGTTACGATTCGAGCTCATTTTAATCATCAAGTTGTCAATTTTCAAGCTGGCAACAATGGCTCTTACATAGTTTTGGTCGTAGAGACCTTTTAATATGTGGCCCAAAGGCTTGCTTAGCTGGCGACAATGGATCTTACGTTGTTTTTGCCCGTGGGCTTTTTGTAGGCTTTGTTTTCCGCTCGTTAAGGTCTTTTTGAAAGATTTTTTCCTGACCCGTCATCGGTTCTGGAAGAACCTCAATATCAAGTCGTTATCGGCGATGTTTCGAGCACCTTGGAAGGTTCATAGTTCGTAGGCTGAGTAGGTCGAAGCCTTGTGATTTGGAGCTGACATGGTCGAAGCTCATTTTTGCCTATTGAGGGAAGCGTGTTTTAACCGGTTCTTTCCGAAGTATATTCGAAGCAGTGGCCTGTGATTTTTGCTTAGCGGCAATCGGACATCCCCGAGTCGTATTAGTTTGGTTGTATCAGCCGTTTTGACTAAAGTCATATGTGTTTGCCCGGAGCCATTTTTGATCCCGAGTGATAGTTCAGGCGTCTACACTGAGGGAATGCCCTTTCGAGACTCTTACAAATGCGACGTATAGCCTGAACTTCGGGATTTTTATGCCTATTGAGGTCTTACAATTTGCCATGCCTGTTGAGGTCTTACAGTTCATCATGCCTATTGAGGTCTTACTGTTTTTGTAACGTAGAATAGATCTAGTTACGCCGAGTCTGCCCGCTAGGGGTCTTACAGTTTTGGATTTTCAAGCGCATGGCGATTGGCGATGAATGGCAGTCTCTGAGTCATCGAATTTGTTTAAGCATGAAGACCACTTTTAGTGAGCTCAGAGTTGCCTTGTAGGGGAGTTATGAGCCCGGAGTTCCGACCCTGGGGTTGTGCGAGTGCTGAATTGTTGATGCTAAGTTTCCGAGCGTTTCGGGACGCATCCGACGAAGGGGTCCTTACCGGGAATACACTGTGATTTCCCAGTTTGTAGAATGGGGTGCTGGAAGACATCCTTCGATCCATTGTCGTAATATATATTGTTGTGTTGAGTTGACCTATATCGGGTCAAAGCCGATCACTCGAAGGTTTGTCCTGCCTGGAATTTTTTTATGATTTCAGAGCCTCGATCTAGAGGCCGTTACAACGTTTGAACTGTTGGCACCCGTTCTCGAGTTTTTTGGGGTGTTTCTGATGAGAGGATTTGTTACCCTACTTTAAGAAGGAGTTCCCTCCCCCTTGTTTTGACAAAAGGTATCTTTTTGATTGCTCGATATAATAGTACATGTTTTTGCCGACGGGGCCTGACTATATCGGCCGTTTGGTACGATAAATCATTTTCCTATAGGAAACCTCATTTGGTGTTTTTCAAAACTTCTTCGAGCGGGCAGTTTTTTCGGGGAATGCCCCTCGATTATTCAAAAGTCGGCCGCAGGGATCGTCTTGAATATTTTTTGTGGAGTTCCCCCTTAAGCGGCTTGAAGATGTTGCCTAGTTAAAAATCTTGCCAGTAAAAACCCTTCTTCTGGGATAAAAACTTGGTCGAAGGAAAAGAGTGCAATGGGTGCACCTTTGGGGCCTTGAGGTCTTGCAATAGCACTAACGTCCCGGCAGCTCTGCTTAGGTGCCTGCACGAAGGTTAATTCCGAATTTGAAATAAAATAAAAAGGAATAGGCGTACCTTGAAACGAGATATGCTGGCAATGCCTTGGGATTGGTCTACTATAACTGCCCCGGGGGCGTAGATGCAACATCTATCTCTACTTTGTTTTGTCAAGTTCGACTGGGTGCAAAACCTTGTTTGCCCGTTGTTTCATTCTGGGGCAGAGGCATGAGCGTTGGTACTACATTGTGTATAGGGAACATTTCCCTTGCCGCATGTTGTTCCCCGTGGACGGTTTTGATCCCGTCCTTTGTCGGGAATTTTATCACCTGGTGGATCTCTACATTGTGTATAGCAAACATTTCCCTTACCAATGTATCCATGGTCATCCAAATAAGGCATTATACCTCATATCTCCCTCGATGACATGGAATTTGGTGTCTTGGATTTTGCCGGCCACGGTAACTGGAAGCACGATTTCCCCTTTCGTTGTTTCACTCGCCATGTTGAATCCATTGAGGACTTGAGTGGCGGGCATGATTATTTCAAGCAGCCTGAGCTGTTCTATCACCCTCGACCTGATGATATTGGCCGAGCTACCTGGATCCACGAGTACACATTTTATTTGAAAAGAATTTACAAGAAAGGAGATTACCAGGGCATCATTGTGGGGTTGAGACAGGGCCTTAATATCCTCTTCGCCGAACGTGAGGGCGTCTTTGGGGATATATCCCCGAGTCCGTTTTTCTGGTGATGGATATTTCTGTTCTTCTCATTATGGGTTCTTGCGGGGCATCGACGCCCCCCATGATCATGTGGATGATGAGTTGTGGCTCGTTTGCCTCATTTTTCTTGGTTGCCTCCCTTTCTTGGAATTGATTTTTGGCCCGATCGCTGAGAAATTCCCGAAGGTGCCCTTTGTTGAGCAGTTGAGCCACTTCCTCCCGTAGTTGATGACAATCCTCAGTCCTGTGACCGTGCATGTTGTGGAACTCACACAGTAAGTTGTAATTTCTCTGCGAAGGGTCTGACTGTATCGGTTTGGGCCACTTGGCATCTCTAATCTTGGTGATAGCGAACACGATGTCTGAAACATTGATGTAGAAGTTGTATTCCGATAAGTGGGGCGCATTTGTTAGTGCTATGTTTCGATCAAACCTGGTTTTGTTGATGAGCCCTCGAGGGTCCTGTGCTCGATCTATCCTCCGAGCATTGCGAGGTAGGTTGCGCCTTGGGGCGTTCCTTCTTTCTTCGAGGTACGGCTGGTACCTTTCTTTGTTTGGTTTCGATTCTTTTACCAGGAGTTGATTTGGGTACATTGAGCCCGAAGGGCTCCCAGTTGGTCATCCTCGCCCCTGATTTTTGACTGGTACCGATTGTGGACGTCCGACCAGGTCACGGTTGGATTCTCGATCAGGTTCTACTTCAGCCATTTCGAGGCAATCGAGCTTCGTTCATTTAGGCCTTGGGTGAAGGGCTGTATTACCTAGTCGTTGAGGACAGGCGGTAGCTCCATCCGTTCCATCTGGAAGCAGGACACAAATTTCGTAGCATCTCCTTGTCTCTTTTCTTGATTTTGAAAATGTCAGACTTCCTCGTTGCTCTCTTGATGGCTCCCGTATGTGCTTTTACTAAGGAGTCTGCTAACATAGTGAATGAATCTATGGTGTTGGGAGCCAATTGTGATACCACATCATGTCCCCCTTCGAAAGCGTTTCTCCGATTTTTTTCAGCAATACGAACTCAATCTCGTCATTCTTTATATCGTTGCCTTTTATTGCGCAGGTATAGGCAGTAACATGTTCGTTGGGGTTGGTAGTACTGTTTTACTTAGGGAGTTTCGGCATCCTAAACTTTTTAGGAATGGGCTTTGGGGCCGCTTCCTCGGGGAATGGCCTCTATATGAACTTTTTCGAATCCAAACCTTTTAGGACCGGGGGTGCTCCCGGGATCTGATCCACCCTAGAGTTGTAGGTCTCGACCTTTTATCGTTGACTGCAATCATTTTCTCACCTGATTCGATCCTTTTTGGTGAGGTCCTCGAGCATCTTCACTATGGCGGGGTAAACCACTGACCCGTTGTTGCTTGATCTTTCGGGTACTTGCTCGGTGGGGGTATCTGTCTCTGGTGCCGCTATGCTGGGGGTTCTCAAATGGTTTGCAACTCAGCAATGGCCAGTTGTTGTGCCTGACACTTTTCAAAAATAACATGAAGACTAACTTCATATTCTTCCCGGGCCGGGGTTTTTTGAGCTTCCTATTGGTCGTTGTGCCGTATGATCCCGTTGGTTTGAGAAGTTTCGTCGACTTGCTGTGCGTCTTGTGAGTCCGCGTCAGCTAGAATCATTCCGAGCACATTATCGGGATTCTATAGTGGTGCTCTGGTGGCCGATATAGCCACGCCATTTTCCCTATGATTTTCGAGGTTGTCGTTCATGACTCCGTTTACCAAGCCAAACATTTTGACCTGAAATCAAAGGATCTTGGACAAGAAAAAATGTGAAAGATAATGTGTGTTTGGGCAATGAAACTAGCAAGAAAATAATCTCTATTATTTTTAGCCCACTGTGGGCACCAAACTGCTTACCATAAAAATGGTAACAAAAATTAAATTTGTAGATGGGATTCTAAAAATACGTGATATATTCCCGAGCTAGTTGTTAGAGTAGTCGATGCTAATAATGTCGAGTTTAATGATGATATGCATGCAAAAATGAGACAATAATCGAACTGAAGGTCCTGCTGCCCAAGTGTAGGTCCAATCGATGGGGGACCTCGGGGTCGATGTCAGTGTCAAGCTCGAGCTATCGGGGATAGTCGGGGATGGGATAACAGTTTAGGATATAATTGAACAAGGCTCTTCACGGCCAATATTAAGTAATATAATGAAGAACAAGTAAGAGAGCGATGGATATTAAGGTGACTTTGAGAAAATATCAAGTGACAAACGAAGAACAGACAGGAAAACAGTAAAGCTAAATGGCTTCGAGCTAGTGAGGACAAGCGAGTTAGAGAGGAGAAAGAGAGAGAAGATATTATTGCACTTGAGTAGAATGGTTGGAGCTCTGCCTTTACAGGGTGTTAGCGACTCCCCTTTTTATAGAAAGAGGGAAGTCCCAACTTCGCACAAGATACATTGTGTGATAAAAGAAATAGGATGGGACAACTGGATAACTTTACAATGTACGTGTAGGCTGATGTCGAGCCGCTTGAATAAACCTGATCAACCCCGGGTGTATTCCTCGGGAGATCCCTGCGTTCATCGGGGCTTTAATCGACATTATCCTTGGCAGGATACCGGCTTATCTTCGGGGAATGACTGGCTCGAGATCCCGGGCATCTGGGATCACCCTTTGAGGTATTCAGTCGAGGCGAAATCAGCCTCCCACATTTCACCGTGAACAATGATTATCAATTGGATATGAAAATAAGTGTACGAGGTATATCATAAGTGATTTGGGGTCCAAGGAGAGACCTAAGTCTAAGCCAAATTGGAAAATTACATGATAGACTAAAATTTCAAATAGGTAAGCAGTCCACATATATATAAGGTGTCATGTGATGCACAACCTATCAAATGAAAGTTCTTTGAGTCTAGTTTCTAACGCTTTAAACTCCTCGTCTTTTGGACATTCTTACAAGAAGTTATGACCAAATTACTAAAGGCTGGCAGAGGAGTGTGCGGATGCGAAGCATCCGAGGTTGCGTTCGAAAAGAGGGGCTAGCAATGAAGTGCTGCCATAGTATTCAGGTCAGCATCTGAGCTCCTGAGAGGAGTGAACTGGGGATGCGAAACATCTGAGGCCGCATCCGAAATCTAGGCCTATAAACACAATTTCGGGGTCCATTTTCCCTATTTTGTTTGGACGAATCTTGGAGTTCTTCTTCACACACTCAAGAACAAAAAATCCTACCATCTTCAAGGTAGGTAATCCCATTATCTTGGTGTGGAATTCCATCATTTCTACACTAGTATTCATAAAATCTACACATAAAATACTTAGATCTTCAAGAGATTTCTTCGAGAACTCAAAGGAGGGTTTTGCAAGATTTAAAAAGGTAATCCTGCACCCTTAGACTTACATATATGTATTTATTAAGGGAATATGAGTATGAATTAAGTATGGGGAATCCCGGTATGATGATTGGAAGCTATAAATTCCCAATCTAATTACATAACTATTGTAGAGATTGAAAGATGATTATTTAATGAAACTTTGTTGGTTGGGTGTGGATGGATGGTCATATATGTGATGCTGGAAGTGATAAATTGGTTAATCATGATGGTGGGATAAATTGTTGATGAATGGTGGTAGTTGGATGAACTAATTATATGGTGATGAGATGTAGAGATGTATGCCTACAAGGTGTTTGATAATATGCCTAAATGGCTTAAGTTATAAAATTTGTTACTAATACTAGTTCCATTGGATGTTGTTATTGTAGATTGAAGGTTCTTAGTGTTGTGGATCGTTGTAGTATCACTAAGGGCGAACTTGAGGTAGTGAGGCTAACTCTTTACGTTTGGGAATGTCTATGATTCTCCCTACGTCCCATTCATTATGACAATTACTAGTTTCCTCAGAAAGTAATTATGCCTTAGTTCCATGAATAGTCGTAGAACTTCTATTCTCTAGATGGCATTATTTCAAAATCATTCAATATTATATGAGTTTCATTTATGACAAATCAGCTTATTATGAATACTCATCTCAGTCTAGTCCTATTCATTATTTCTAGTATCATGTAACGCGATATGGTTTATTATTTCAGTATCATGTATTACAGTATGATTCTCAAATCCTGGTTCTAAATTCCGGAATGTTGAACACCTATATTTGGGCCTGAGGCCACAGTTTATGCTTTATGCGTTTTTGGGCCTGAGGCCGCAGTTATGTATACGTATACTTGGGCCTGACGCCGCAGTTTGTGCACGTGCATGCGCTCACACACACACACACACACTTATATATATATATATATATATATATATATATATATATATATATATATAGGACCTGAGGCCGCAGTCTATTTATTCAGATAAACAGTTGGTTCATCATTTAGAAGAGGGAGTATTCATAACTTTACTTCCTATGTTTAGTTCAGTTATCAGTTGTCAGTTATCAGTTTCAGTATTAACAGTTCTTTCCTTCAGTTGTTTTACATACCAGTGCAATTCAAATGTACTGACATCCCTTTTTGCCCGAGGCCTGCATCTCGCGATGCAGGTAACAATTTACAGGTTAATGATTCTGCTTGCTAGGACATCTTATATCAGTTGTTGGTGAGCCCCAGTCTTTTGGGGTACTATCCCTCCTTTTTTCAGTCATTATAGTATTTTAGTTAATAAGGTATATCGAGGACCTTATCTCGGTAAACAGTTAGCATTTCAGTATTCCCTAGAGGCTTCGTAGACTATAGTTCTGTCAGTCAGATGTTAGCAGGCTTTTTATGAGTTAGACTTGTTGGCTAATCATTTATACTTGCAGACTTTTCGGCATTTTTCGTATCTATGATATTTTATTCAGACTCTTTAGTAGATCATTATTTTGTTATTTACATCTAGCTTACAATTATACCACATGTTGACCCAACCATGAAGTTGTTCGCTCAGTCACATGCAGTTAGGCACCGAGTGTTGTGTTACGCCCAGGCCATAGTTTGGGGCATGACATGTACACACTGTATAAGTCTGAGCAAGTTGTATCAAGCCATAACCATCACCTGATATACTTCGTAACTCAAATACTCATAGTAATAAATTCCGGCCACAATAGCTGCTCATAAATAAAACCGCCAACGGTAGTAAACCTCATATCAAATAAAGTCTTGTGCTGACCCTTCACGCGCTGCCAATGATGAAAGAGACACACACAAAATCATAACCACTTATCAGTTCAATAAGTCATGGAGCTCTCTCGTCCATCAAGAACAATAGCCAACTTGCAAGATGATTAGTGACATTATTCTTTCAAACATACCGTAGTTAAATTTGATAGCACTCATTCCAGGTCCAATAACATTATCTCAACTAATACAAGATGCCCGACCAACCTACCACACTAATACCACCTTGAACCACTTACTGTACAATCCTTGAACGGTGTTTTGATGGCTTTGTTATCTTTGTTTGGTGATTTTGGACTTAGGCATATGCCCAGAATTGAATTCGGAAGTCCGTAGGTTGATTTGTGTTATTTTGCTGAAAATAGGCAATTTAGGGCTTAGAAGTTTGTCCATAGGTCAACTTTTAGCTATTGGGTTTAGAATTTTATTTGGGGACTTGAAATAGGTTCGTTATGCTATTTAGAACTTGTATGTAAAATTTCATACCATTTGGAGTTGAACTGGTTGGATTCTGACGCTTAGTTGCAATTTTAGTAGTCTTTGAACTTTACTTTGAAATTTATGCGTTTGGGTGTCTGATTCATAGTTGTAGATATTATTTTTGTGTTTTGGCCATGCAAGCGAGTTTTTATGATATTTTTAGACTTGTGTGGATGTTTTTCTTGGAGCCCAGAGGGCTTGGATGAGTATCAGACATGTTTTAGAATGTTTTGAACAGAAAATAGGAAATCTGGTGTGGTGGTACTCTGATGTCGCAATTGCCAGCCCCAGCCTCGCATTTGAAAATGTAGAAAAGGGTTTTTAGGTGTCACAATTGCAACACCTTATTCGCAATTGCGAAGAATAGGCCTGAGCTGGGTAGTTCGCATTTGCGATTAATCTGATGCATTTGCAAAGGGATAGGGTTCACATTTGCGAACCCATTTTTCGCATTTGTGAATTCCCTGTAGACTGAGTAGTTTCCACAATTGCGAGGCATTCTTTTCAATTGCAAATCCAGTATCGCAATTATGACATTTGGAACTGAACAAAAGGCTAGAAAGTCAAGATTTCATCCTATTTCTCATATTTTAGAACTCTAGACTCGGTATGAGGCGATTTGAGGAGGGGATTTTCATCTACAAACTTTGGGTAAGTGAGTCTAATCAACTTGTAACGATATTACATTAATATATCTTAGATTTAACATTAAAATCATGTGAATCAATGAGGAAAAATGGGAAATTTTGTTACGTTTTTGAAAAATAAAAGTTTGAGTTTTGAATGTAGGTTTGGACTCGGATTTTGAAACTAATCACATATATGTGCACGTGGGGTAGTCGAAATCTACCCTTGGATCGGGGTTTTGATCGGGCGAGCCCCGATTGACTTTTTGGAGAAAGTGTAAAGATCATAGCTTTATCTATTGTAATTGTTTTCCCTTGCATTGTTTGATGATATTAAGTCAATTTTGGTTAGATTGAGCCGCGTGGAGGAGATTTTTAGGGTAAAAGATATTTTCGAGGTTTGAATTGGCCTAGTTGAAGTAAGTGCCTTGCCTAACTTTGTGGGGGGGGGGAGACTTACCCTTAAGATTTAGGATTGATTATGCCATTTGTGTTATGTGAAAGCCATGTACGCAAGGTGACGAGTGGGTACACGGTTTTATGTGGTATTTGACTAGTTATATTATTTAGACTCTTTTCATGCTTTTTGATTGAATTGTCAAATCATGTTTTTAATTCTCATTGTTAATCTACTCTTACATGTGTTAGTCTATCTTTACATGCCTTATTTGACTTGTTTAATACTTGTTCTACCTCTTACTTGTTGTTTTTCTCTTATATGCCTAGTTGATGTTATTGTCTTCCTTATTGTCTTGCTACATCCTTAATTATTGAATTACTTGTAATTGAAATTGTTATTTCATGAAATATCTTCTTAGTGAGTTATTGGTATTGAACTTGTAGAAGTCGTTATTACATTGAGGTGAAGTTGTTAATTGTTGATATATCTTCCTTGTTAAGAAATTTACATTATTTGTTGTTGATGATGTTCATGTACACATTGTGGTTGAGCCAAGAGCTGTTGTTGTGGAAATATTAATATTTTTTATTCTTGACAAGTTGTGGCATATGGGCACTTGTGGTGTGACTTGTTATTGTTTTGTGATATTGATGTGCATGCGACGATATAAAGATAGAGGTTAATGTGCATGCGACGGTATATGGTGGGATTTATGTGCATGTTGCTAGTAAGGGAATTACTTGAAGCCAAGCGGCATCATAAGGTGGGCTAAAGTGTGTGTGGCTATTTCGGGAAAAATGTTTTCAAAACTATCTAAATGTAAGGCTCACGCGGCGGTATAAGGAAACACTATGATTGATATTGAGAAATGTGATTACAAAGTGGTACCTATGTTGTGATTCATGTTGCATACGAGGTGGTACCTCGGTCATGATTCTTGTTATTTATCTCATGTTGAAAAGAGTTATTGGTGGAATAGTCCTTGTTGCTTTTATCCTTCCTTGTCTTACCAGTGTTTGTCTGTATTTGACTATTGTGGTTCTCTTTATTTGCTTCCTTTTTGTTATCCCTATGCTTATAATTCCGTCATTCGTCTATGTTATTAACCTATTTCGTCATCATTTATTTCTCTGCTTTCCATTGCTTCTCGTTCTCAAATTTTTGTTTTGTTGATTATGTCCTAGAAGGTATCTTAACCTGACCTCGTCACTACTCTACCAAGGTTAGGCTTGATACTTACTGGTTACCATTGTGGTGTACTTATACTATGCTTTTACACATCTCTTTGTGAAGACCCAGGTACATCTGCATGTGTTGGACATTAGTGATTGATTGTAGTTGTTTTCCAAAGACCTCATGGTATACATGCTCGACGTCCGCAGGCCTCAGAGTCACCTTCCCTTATCTTTTCATTCTGTTGTGTTCTCTTATTCAGACAATGTTGTAGTAGACATTCTAGATTATTCCATAGAGTTTATGACTCATTTCCACCGATTTTGGGAAGAGTGTTGTTGAGACCCAATATTAGGAGTTTATATGAGTTATCAGTCTAGTTTGGTATTTTTGTTGAGTTATTATTAATTGTTATGCTTACCTAGTCTTAGAGATTAGGTAGTATCAAGAATTCCTAAGGTGGGAAATTAGAGTCATGACAAGTTGGTATTAAAGTTGTAGCTTCATAGGTTTTACGAGTCATAAATAGGTTTAGTAGAGTCTTGCGGATCGGTACAAAGATGTCTTTACTTATCTTTGAGAAGCTACGGAACTGTTAGGAAACTTCCATTTCTTTGATTCCTTATCGTGCGAATTAGTTGACTTTGAAATCTAAATCTTTGACTTTCTATTATTTCACAAATGGTGAGGGCACGCACTGTAAGATCCGATGATTAGACACCGGCGCCCCCTGCTAGAGTCACGAGAGGATGGGGCCGGGATAAAGACCGAGGAGGGGCACAAGGTACAACTAGAGCACCTGGCCGAGCTACGACAGAGGAGCCACCAATAGCTCCAATTGGTTGAGCAGGCACCTAAGGCACCTGTTGCCAACTCTGCACCTCAAGAAACCTTCGCACAGTTCTTAAGCATGTTTGGTACTCTAGAGCAAGAGGGGTTAGTTTCACTTGAACCAACCACGTGTCAGGTTGGGGGAGGAGCTCAGACACTCACTTTGGGGGTTCATTTCCCCCACTTCACTTGGATGAATTTTGGAGCTCTTCTCCACTCTCTCAAGATCACCAACTCGTCTCTTCTTCAAGGTAAGCAATCCCTATTATCTTGGTGTGAAATTCCATCATTTTCTACACTAGTATTGATGAAATCTACACATAAAATCCTTAGATTTTCAAGAACTCAAAAGGAGGGTTTTCCAAGATATCTTCCAAAAGGTAATCATACACCCTTAGACTTACATACATGGATTTATTATGGAAATATGAGTATGAATTAAGCATTAGGACTATGGGATTGTGATTGGAAGCCATAATTTCCTAATATAAATACATAACCATTGTAGAGATTGAAAAGTGATTATTTGATAGAATTTTGTTCGTTGGGTGTTGATGGGTGGTCATGCATGTGATGTTCGAAGTTATAAAATGTTTAAGAATGATGGTGGGATAAATTATTGGTAAATGGTGGTAGTTGGATGAATTAATTCTATGGCTATGAGATGTAGAGATTTATTCCTACTAGGTGTTTGATAAAGTGTCTAAACGGCCTATCTTCTCCTTGATAAAGTGTCTAAATGTCTAAAGTCCGGTGGGTTGTCATAGCCCAAAGTCGTCAGAAGTCCTATTCAGATGTACCTCATAGGGATTTGGAGTTCAACGAGGATGATTGGGTATTCTTGAAGGTTTCCCCCCTGAAGGGTATAATGCGATTTGGTAAGAAAGGAAAATTGAGTCTGAGGTATGTCAGACCGTACACAACCATTCAGAAGATTGGTCGGTGGCTTACAAGCTTGAACTACCACCGGAGATGTCTTTAGTGCACCCGGTGTTTCATGTATCCACGTTGAAGAAGATGGTTGGAGATCTATCGCTTATTGTTCCAATTGAGACTATAGAGGTTACTAAGGAATTGACTTATGAAGAGATTCCAGTCGCCATTCTTGATAGGAAAGTCTGAAAGCTGAGAAATAAAGAGATTGCCTCCATGAAAGTGTTATGGCGAAACCAACAGGTCGAAGAGGCCACCTGGGAAGTCAAGGAAGAGATGAAGAAGAAGTATCCTCATTTGTTTGAATAGCTATGTAGTTGTGTCTATGATGTTTAAAACTAACTTTCTACAAATTATGTCTCCCCTTTATAGTTTATGATAAGTACACTCCTTGTACGACCCAAACTGATGGGCCGCGACAGGCACCCTGTACCTTACTCAATCGTGTACCAACATAATGTATCTTTCTTATTATATCATCATATACGCGTGACATACGGGCCTAATAGGCCAACATGATCATTTATAAACTCAAAACATAGGCCAACAAGGCCCTACAAGTATTCGTATACATGACATCTATCTACAAGCCTCTAAGAGTACATAAGTATCATAAAGGTCGGGACTGAACCCCGCCATACCAATACATACATTTCCTAATTATACTGAACAAATAAGCAACTCTAAAGCAAATGGAGCGCACCAATATCTTTCACTGAGATGATAGCCTACTTGGAGGACGCTCACCCTATCTATCGGGACCTGCGGGCATGAAACGCAGTGTCCCCAGGCAAAAAGGGAAGTCAGTACAAATAATGTACCGAGCATGTAAGGAATGAAAATCAGTAAATAATAGACATGAGAGAAACATGGAGTAAAAGACTCGACATATATGTCTGAATAACTCTGCAAATCATGAAATACTCATAGTGTCATACATATGCGTATGAATGTCATGTCGTGTATAGGTACATGTGTTCATAACATCATCAAGCCTCTGAGGGCATCCCATCATATCATCTCAGCCACTGTGGGCAAAATCATCAACGTATACTAGCTAATTAGTTGGTGGTACGTATATAACGCCATAACCTTTTCCTATATCCCATATACATATAATATATATATATATATATACGTTGATATAATGTCATCTGATCATAGGTCAATGTACAAGTATAAATGCACGAAATGCATAAAAAATACGTTAATAAGATTTCTCGGAATGTCATAAAAATCATTATGCCTTTTGGATAAACTTTATCAAATACCTATTTTTCTGAGACCCATGAACAGACGGTAAAACAATAAGACATATGGGAACTTAAGAACATAGACATCTCTAATACTTCTATGAATAGAGTCATTCATGAAAATTATGTATTCTGCTCGTTTTATTTGTATTACTTAGGTCATGCCAAAAAGAGAGAAAGGATAGCCTTAACATACCTGAGTCGATTCTCTTGACAATCCTCTAACACACGTAATTGCGACAAAAAACATGGAAAAAATTATATGAAAAGCCTAAAACAACAACGTTGCATATGCAAAGACCATATTGGATGAACCTTTTTCTTAAGTAACTTATGAAATGAAGAGCTTGAATGAATTTCTTTAGAGCAAAACGTTACTGATCTTATGCAAAGGTTTATTTGAATGCTTTCCTAAGATATTATATGTTATCCTCATTTTTTTAGGTGGCCTACATAATTAATACTTGGTGTTGCCATTTATTCAAAGTGTGACACCTTGCTCTTTTATTACTTAGTCATAAAAAAGAAAGGGGTTGCTTGCCACAATGGGGGAAGGTTAAATCATATCCCACTTTTTAATTAATTACCTAATAATTAATTAATTATCCACATAATTAAGAATTATCTCAAATTATTTAAAATATTGCTCATTTTTAGCATACATTATACAACTCAATATCATGGTCATGTGGTACATTGTATGATACTAGTCCATAAATACCGGGTATTTAAGCTCGGGCCACATTTTATCCCAAAATATCAAACTTCGATGAAATTCATTTTCTTCGATTTGCTTACCCTCTCGCCTTCACCAATTTACTCGTCACTTGTTTAAAGTAGCATAATTCTTATAATCGTAAAAATAATTTCATTCCCGAACTTGCATCGATTAACCTACAACGAAACTTTAACATTTGAAATGCGGGATGTAACATCTCATTTCCAAGTTTCCATTAATTTATTTATGTCATACTTTCATGTACGAAAATATAGGGTGTAACACTCCTTCTTGGTAATGTAATGTTTATGGCATTGTGGACGGTGTTGTTTTCATGTTGTTTTACATTGTTGCGTTATGATTATGTTGTTAGGACTGGTATTAGGATTCACTGGAAGGTGGATAGGCCCAATTACAAAGGAGACTCTGGCAAAATTTTTGAAAATTTAGGGAGTTAGTCAAAATTTGGAACTGCTGGCGTATGAAGTAACAGTTGGGTCACATTAGATGCTAATAGTAGATCCTGACCCTCATTCGAGGACGAATAATCCTAAGCAGTGGAGGATGTAAAGCCCCATAAATTTTTCTAATGATTTAAGTCTTTAGAGTGAACAAAAGGTGAATGGAGATAACGTTTTTAGTGCCAAAGGGTACCTACGGATTGGAACTACATAATTTGGCCATGGAAATTTACGAGGGGAGTGGTTTGGAACATGTTAATGAAGTTTAAAGGTGAAAATGGTTTTGGTTGGAGCAAGTTGTGAATGTTAAGTAGAATAGGATATCCTAAGTCGTGCACCCTTTGACTTTTGGCAAGTATAACTCTCTTAATATAAAAGTCTTTTCCAGTGGATTTTGATTCTACGTGGTTTTAAGACCCTCAATATTTCTAAGATGTTTAAGGCCTTATAGCACGTCTGGAGATCTCCACTTTTCGTTTTTCATGCCACAAATGGCCACGGATGAGGATGTTATTATGTAAACATGGTTTCATACTTATATGAAGGTTTGGAAGACAATTCGGGTCTATATCATAGCAAGGTATAAAATGAGGGTGAGTGGTGAAGAAAGAAATGGAGAAGAAAATAACAGGGAGCGTGCTAGGGTCAGTGATACTTGCAGATTGTGGCACGTCATCCCTCTCAGCAACTTTGAAAGCTAGTGAAGTATAGGCATTTGGTGCTGGCACTGGCACGCTCCCCCCCACCTAAAGCTTTTCTTTTAAGTACTCACTTTGGGGTTCATTTCCCCCACTTCACTTGGATGGATTTTGGAGCTCTTCTCCACTCTCTCAACACCACCAACTTCTCTCTTCTTTAAGGTAAGAAATCCTCATTATCTTGGTGTTAAATTCCATCATCTATACACTAGTATTGATGAAATCAACGCATGAAATCCTTAGATTTTTAAGAAATTTCTTCAAGACTTCAAAAGGAGGGTTTTGCAAGATATCTTCCAAAAGTTAATCCTACACCCTTATACTTACATGCATGTATTTATTATGGTAATATGAGTATAAATTAAGTATTGAGACTCATGAGATGGTGATTGGAAGCCATAATTTCCAAATTTAGATACATAACCATTGTAGAGATTGAAATGTGATTATTTAATGGAATTTTGTTGGTTGGGTGTGGATGGATGGTCATGCATGTGATGTTGGAAGTTATAAAATGTTCAAGAATGATGGTGGGATAAATTATTGGTAAATGATGGTAGTTGGATGAACTAATTCTATGGCTATGAGATGTTGATATTTATGCCTACTAGGTGTTTGATAAAGTATCTAAATGGCCTAAACTATTGAATTAATTACTAATGATGATCCCATTGGATGTTGATACAGTAGATTGAAGTTTCTTAGTGTAGTGGATCGTTCTAGTATCATTAAGGGAACAATCTTAGGTATGAAGGCTAAACTCTCCTTCTAGTATCAGAATCCCCGTATTCTTCCAAAACTCTATCGTGTGTAGTTCGAACTTGAAACACTATTGAGGTGAGATATTCAAGGTAGTGAATTTGTTCTCTAATTTTCATAACGTGTCTAAACCCTCATGTGTTAATAATTTTCTATTTTTTCTTAATTATGTTATAACTCTTTTGAAAAAAAAAACCTTGTACGAAATCAATATGACCAAATTCTTATTTATCATATGAGGAAATCTCATGAACTTATACTTTTTAAGGCCAAAGGTGCCAAACGACTGATTCAAAAAGAAATCTTTTGTACAAACTATTATCTTTTTGGGAATCGGAAGTGTGGCATTGTGAATACAACCCGCACATATTGGGTTAGACGACGGGGCCGATTTATGTAGAGATTGTGATTGTGAATACACCTCCACCCGCACACATTGGGGTGAGGCGGCGGGGCCGCTTTGTTTAGGGTTTGTGATTGTGAATACACCTCCACCCACACACATTAGGGTGAGGCGGAGGGGCCGCTTTGTGTAGAGATTGTGATTGTGATACACCTCCATTCGCACACATTAGGGTGAGGCGTCATGGCCGCTTTGTCTAAAGATTGTGAGATTGTGATTACACATATACCCACACACATTGTGGTGAGACGACAGGGCCGCTTTTTGTATGGCCCCAACGGAGTTGAAGGAGTTAAAGGAGCAGTTACAAGAGTTTCTTGATAAGGGCTTGATTCAGCCTAGTGTGTTGTGTCATGCCCCGACCTCGGGGAGTGTGATTGGCACTTGACCAAGATAACCGGGCCGAGCAAGTCTGTTAGATTGCCTTTTACCCAACTTACTTATTGTTTACCGTGAAAATGGTAACAATAATTAAATTTGAAAATGGGATTCTAAAATACGTAATCTATTCTCGAGCTAGTTGTTAGAGCATTTGATGCTAAGAATGTGTCGTTTAATGATAAAATGCAAGCTAAAACGAGATAGTAATCGAACCGAGGGGTCTGCTGCCCAGATATAGGTCCGTTCGATGGGGGACCTCGGGGTCGACATTACGGTCGAGCTCGAGCTATCGGGGATAGTTGGGAATGGAATAACAGTGGAGGATACAATTAAACAAGGCTCTTTACGGCCAATACTAAGCAATATCATGAAGAATAAGTAATAGAGCGATGGATATTAAGGTGACGTCGGGCCAGTGAGAACGAGCAAGTTAGAAAGAAAAGAGAGAGAGAGATATTATTGCGCTTGTAGAGAAATGGAGCAACATCAATCTCTTACAAGGTAGTGTGAGTCCCCTTTATAGAGGAGGGGAACTCTGCTACAAGTACGGAGGCATTAATTACAAAGTATGGAGATGGGATGGCTTGACGCGACACCTCAACTTAGGCTCCGGATAGGCCGACCCTATTAGACTTACCCGTGTGACTTGGGAGCTTCCCCCTCTGTCCTGGCTTTGATCTCCGTCTTCTCTGAGTCGGGCCTCGACGAGCCCTGAGGTCGGGAACTCAGTCGTGGCTTCCCATCCTTGGGGTCACGAGGCGTTCTTGCAAAATGAATTAACAAGAAATCAAGTCCTCTGATTTTTCGTACAGATAGTCTTCGTTCTGGGAAACGATTTTGACACTTGACTCCTCGAGCTCCTTACGTCGACATCATACCGGTTGTGGTAAATGTGGCATCCACAGGCTTGTGTAATTTCGTCTTCATTCAATGCACTCCTGATTCCCGCTCTCCAAGGTAAAGGTACTGCCATCGATTTAGTTTTTCAAGGATGCATTAACTGCGTCCGCCGGTAAATCATCCAAAGCCTTGACGATCGTGTCGTAACCCCCTATAAATGGGGGTGTTTTGGTTCTATTTTTCCTATCCCAGTGCCTTCATTGGCTTGCTTGCCTATTCCTTCTTATCATCTTCTTCTATCCATGGACATCATGCTTGGGGCTAATGGCCTCAAGGCCGTTTGGCGGAGCTCCCTTAGATCGTCTTGTGGCCCTTTGTCGGGACTTCCCTTTGTCGAGCGTAATCACGTGGGCCTGTTGTTGTTGTGGTCGTTGTTATGCTTGTTGTTGTTGCTACTGTTGGCTCGAGATGATGACATACAAAGGACATTTTTCCTTGTTCGCAGAAAGCTCTTCGGATTACATACCGCTGCTCAAAAGGGGGCTCGGATTATACACCATTGCTCACCTTCATACCCCGGCTCGACGTGGTACTCTTCCCCCAGTTGGGGGCTTGCATGGCTAGACGTTCCAAGAAGTGGATTCTAAGTAGCCATGCGAGCGGGACCGAGGCTTGTTCAGTCCGCTGTCTCTCCGAGGTTCTCTTGGCCAACGAGGGTCCTCGATCTTCGGAGAGCTATGGCATTTTTTCATCCCTCCCTGCCACTTGCCTTATCCCTAGGGGATATCAGTGGAGAAGGCTGGGATGAAACTTCAGAGGATTTGCATCCGGAGGCACCTATTACGGACCTTCCAAGGTGGACCAATCTTTGGGATTTTACTTCGCGTGTGCATCCTTTGTTTCTTCCTTTATTCATAGAGGTCCTCCGTAGGCTTTTGTAATTGTATGCAATAACCCCTCGAGGGCTGTTTGTACATGGATTTTTATGAATATGAATATATTCCATTGACTTCTGCTTTCGATCCTTGCCTTATTTCTGTATGCTCTCGTGCCCTTCAAGGCCTTTTGAATTTCTTCCTTTATTGTTGATCGTTGATATCTGACACAGGCGTGAGCATTCTTTCCGATCCTCTGCTGATCGACATGGCTCTCTTCCGAACCCATCATAGTACCTCGGACCAATCCTGAATTGATCTAATAGGCTCGGGCTGTCGGGCCCTTCGAGTTGCATGGAGATAATGCGTCGAGTTTCGAGGCCTTCGAGAATGTTATCCTGAATGAAGGTCAGCTTTGGGTACCTGGGTTCCCTTTTGATCTTGATGCAGATAGCTTTTTAAAACGTATGGGATAGACTTCTGCTGAGGAGTTGCCTATACTTAGGCGCTGCCTCGGGCCTTCATTGAGCTTTCGTGATCGGAGCTTCCCGTGCTTATTCCTCTTTTTAGAAAAGGAAACTATGAGACCAGGTACTACCTTGGGTCGAGCGATGGAGTTGAAAGCTTCCCGAAGTTCGATTTCTTTTTGGAGGGGATCCTCGAGGTAGGATGCTGCCTCAAAATTGGAGATAATAATGCCGACTACTTGAGTCATGGCTTCTCATCGAAGGATGCTTCCAGGATTGGGTATCACCTCATCGATCTGTATCGAGGTAGTTGGCTTCCCAAGGCTCACTCCGGGTAGGCGAGTCGTCGCTGCTTCTCGCATATATGTGTGGCGGCTTCGACTTTTTCGCAAGACCTCACTATTTTAGATAGTTGCCCTTCCGCTTTGGTATAGGGTTCTTCATTTCTTCAGGCGCAAAAGGCATTGGCGCATGTCCTTGCTCTAATCTATTAGTTTTACCATTGTCATGGCAACTACTTCGGGGCCGGTCTGATAGGGAGTAGGGAGTGCTGCTCCCGGCTCTTAGGAACCGCGGGAGTTCGCTCTGAAGGCAGTGTCTTTGATAAGACGGGAACATCTGGAGATGGTGAGGAGATATTATGGATGGAGCGAGGGGATAACGCTGCAGGTGCTTTCCCCGGATGAGAGTATTAGGGAGTCTACTGATGTATTTTTGAGCGTATACCTATATCCTTTTGCATTTGGCCCCCCTTGATAGGGTTGTGCTTGATATTACCTTGAAGTATCTGATTACTTTGGCGCAGATACATCCGTCGTTTTGACGAGTGGTGCTGATGATAAGGTTCTTTGCGGAGAAGGCTGGGCTTGAATTCACACTTAACCACCTCGTCAGGCTATACCGGCCTTTTCATCACCAAGGCCTGTTAACCCTGAGGTGCCATTCATCCATGTGCTTTGTTGTTGATGGCAAAGAAGACAAGGATCGAGAGTGGGCCAACTTGTTTATTCGGGTCCAGACGACCGACATTATCCCTTGGCACTTTTGCCATTCCCCGAGGGATGGAATTATGCACGTGAGCGGAGCGTTTGGTGCTTTTTCAGATTTTGCCTATAGCAAAAATTAGTTGAGTAATCGTGTTTTCCCCTTTTTTCAGCAACTTCATGGATGCCGGGCGAAGTTCTTGACCTACTCGGCTGGGTCCAGAGGCTGGTGACCCATTCGACCTGCGATGAAAGTCGATGGTGAACTATATTCCGTATCAAATGGGGAGCAAAATACAAAGGTATGTGCGCACGCTGCCTTTGCCTTGGCCTTCATATTTTGAGGTAACATTTCCCTCCTTTCTTTTGTACTGGATTTGCCATCTGTAGGTATCGGGCGATTCTTCAGAATGAGGCAGTGCTCTTCCGAAGGAAAGAAGGAGGCGTCAGCCTCCAAGCCGAGGGACAATGGCTATAAACGATATTGGCACCCACAATGTGATGGAGCTTTTAACAGCGCTGAGCAGGCCCATGTCTTCGAGGAGAGGGCATCATCCGAGCCTGCTATTCCCGAAGTATTTAATTCGCGGGTGGATATTCCTCCGAGTGAATATGCTTTGCCCGAGGTTGGTTCCCCTGGGGCAGAAGAGGCAGGATCAACAGGAGTGAAGTCTGTCGGCTTTACTACGCAGTGAGTTTAGGCGCAGTTTTCCTGTATTCTGCGCCCTCCTCCCTTATTGAGTTTTCCTTGTACAGGCTTGTGATAGGATTATGTTTGAGCTGCTCCGTCACGGGGACAGGCTTCGGAAAATCCTGGACGAGGGTGAGTCCCTTAGTCTCCTTAGCGAGGAGAAGGAGGCTGAGTTGCTGCATTGGTGATATGAGGCATACCAGAGCTTGAATTACGAGAGCTATTTCACAGAGCATGTAACCTCTTGTAGCACGTGCTTCGCTCCTTTTGGACCTTAAGGTTAACCCCCTTTTTGTTATATTAGCTGCAGAAAAAGACAGAGGCCTTAGGGTACCTCAAAGGTGACATTGACCGCGTCAGGACTGCTTGTGGAGAGCTAAGGGCTCAAGTGCAAGCTCGAGCTCTAGAGGAGACAGGCGCCTCAGCCAAGGTCCCTGCCTTTGAAGCCCAACTTCGCTTGGCTTGTGACAACGCCAAAGTTAAAGCGGATATGATCGGGAAGATTGAATCCGATCTTTCGAAGATCATGGCTGAGATAATTGATGCCCGAGCTAAAGCGGCACTAAGCCGAACCAAGGCTGATCAGGAGATGGTGATTCGTATGAAGGACACTGCTGATACCCAAGCCGAGCTAAAGCGAGCCCTCGATCGAGAGAAGAGGATCAATGAATATGTCTGTTGCAGATCCCGAAGAGAGGTACTTGAGGAGATCGGTACAAGTGGCTTCGTTCTCTCAAAGGAATTGGCTCGAGCAAGGGCGGACGAGCAGGACGCTCAGTCACTCCTCATTGATGTCGCAGAGGGAGAATTTGGTAAACTGTAGCTCTTTGGTGCGGAGTGTAGATTTCGCTGTTTTTCCGCTTTGTATTTGATACTTGTAGAGCTTGTTTATAGATGGAGAGTGCGCCCTTTTTTGGCATATGTAAGATATGAAGGAACTTGAAGCTTTACTTCTTTAGCATCTCTTTCTGTACTACTTTTGACTAGGCGGGCTGGTTTTGGTGTTTTGCGGGATCCTCGTAGATCCGAAACTGATTAGGCAAGCCTGGAGGCTTTTAAGTACGATCCTTGAAGTGAGCAGGCGTCGGGGCCTCCTCATTTCGCCCAGCTGTTTGGGCTTAGTCTCCGAGTCAGGCCTTGACATGAGCTTGCCCGACCTTCAATCTTTTGTGCCCGTTCGGGCAGACAATGATTGTTCTCGTTTCTCGCCCTTGGGTATTTCGTTTTTTCAGCTATTTTGCGTCCAGTCTCCAAGTCATATTACGATTCGGGCTTTAACTGACCCTTAAGTTCTTTTCTGCCTGCATGGGCGGACAATGATAGCCTTCATTTCTCGCCTTCGGGCATTTGTTGTTTCAACTATTTCGGGTCCAGTCTCTGAGTCGCGTTGCGATTCGAGCTTTAATTGACCCTTAAGTTCTTTCCTGCTTGCATGGGCATTCGATGATGGTCTTTTGTGTTTTGGGTCGAAGTGACCTTACAAGTGCGTGTCTCAGTGGCTCACTCAGCTGGCGATAGTGGCATTTATACTGTTCCCTTGGGCGTAATGCAGTTTACTTATTTCGGGTCCAGTCTACGAGTCGCGTTGCGACTCGAGCTTTAATTGACCCTTACGTACTTTCGATTTTCAGGCCAGCAATAGTGCCTCTTACGCTGTTTTGGCAATTAAGACCTTTTAATATGTGGCCCGGAGGCTTTCATAGTTAAATATTTTGGATCCGGTCTCCGAATCGAGTAACGATTCGAGCTCATTTTAATCCTCAAGTTGTCAATTTTCAAGCTGGCGACAATGGCTCTTACGCTGTTTGGTCGTAGAGACCTTTTAGTATGCATCCCGGATTCTCGTTTGGCTGGCGACAATGGCTATTATGCTATTTTGCCCGTGGGCTTTTTGTAGGCTTTATTTTCTGCTCGTTAAGGTCTTTTGGAATAATTTTGCCTGATCCATCATCGGTTTTGGAAGAACCTCGATTTCAAATCGTTATCGGCGATGTTTGAGCACCTCGGAAAGTTTTTTACCTCATAGGTCAAGTAGATCAATGCCTTGTAATTTGGAGCTGACATGGTCGAAGCCCATTCTTTTGCATGTTGATGGAAGCCTGTTTTAACCTGTTCTTTCCGAAGTATATTCGAAGTAATGGCCTGCGATTTTGTTTAGCGATGGTCAGGCATCCCTGAGTCGTGTTATTTTGGATGTATCAGCTATTTTGACCGTAGTCATATGTGTTTGGACAGAGCCATTTTTGATCTCGAGTGATAGTTTAGGCGTCTACACCGAGGATATGCCCTTTCGGGATTCCTACAAATGCGACGTATAGCCTAAACTTCAGGATTTTCATGCATGCTGAGGTCTTACAGTTTGTCATGCCTGTTGAGGTCTTACATTTTGTCATTCCTATTGAGGTCTTACAGTTTATGTTGCTTTGTAGAATAGATCTGGTTACACCGAGTCTGCCCGCTAGGGGTCTTACAGTTTTAGGTTTCCCAGTGCATTGGCGATTAGTGACAGTCTTCGAGTCATCGAGTTTTTTTAAGCTTGAAGGCCACTTTTCATGATCTTGGGGTTGCCTTGCAGGGGCTTTATGAGCATGGAGTTTTGACCCTGGGGTCGTGCGGGTGCCAAATTGTTGATGCTAAGTCTCCGAGTATCTCGGAACACATTTGGTGGAGAGGTTCCTATCAAGAGTACGTTGCTATTTCCTTGTTTGGAGAATAAGATGCCGAAAAGATATCCTATTATTGCTTGGCATAAACACACATATGTCGTGAGCTCGGCCAGCGCGGGTGCAGCTCTTCGAACCATTCGATCTGGTACATAATTCATTATTGAAGCTTAGTCTGACGTTTCCAAGTCCTTCTGAGGGGATGGTGCACTTAAAAAGAAAATCATCACTCATCATTTGACCGCTGGAGAAAGCCTGTGATCTTGTCGGATCCTCCTCTAGGGGTATATTGTTCCGCTAATAATCTTGCTAGTGGGACCCTCTTCGGGGCGGAAATCCGATCGAGGGAAGAGAGTGTGGCGGGCCCTACTAAGGCCTTGGGATTTTTGGGCAGATTTAAAATTTTTGAATGCCCCGGCCCGTTGTATGCATACAGTTTAGTGAAAAAATAACAAAGCAGTGAAGCAGTTCTTCCTTACCGGGGGATGTGTAGGCGACGTTTCGAGATTTGGTACGGTTCCTGCCCTTCCGAGGTGTACCCTAATGCATCCCACTGTTGTGTTTAATCAGACTTGGCCGAAAATGTGATTGGTTTACCCTTTGATCCTTCCGAGGGTGGAGGCATTGATGCTGGCGATGTGCCATATGGTGGGGAATTTCCCCTCGTCGTGTATTGCTCCCTGTCGACTCTTTTTTTTGGATTCCGCCCTTTGCGTGGGATTTCATTCTTTTGGCGAAATGGGGCTGACGCTATCTCGTGGCGGCATGCTCGTGGCCATTTTAATAAGACGTCTGCACCTTGAACCTTCTTTAATGGTACAGGGCCCGACATCCCAACTCGAGCTTTAGACGGGTTGTATCGAAAAAATGGTCTTCCTGCTTGTTGTGGTGATCGTCGTTGGAATTCGTCAAAGATTCGGGGTGCGGGAGTGATTTGGTTCATTAGTCCGAATCACCCCCATTGACCTTGGTCCGACATCGCCGGTATGCTCGATTGAACCACCTATATTCATGAACACATGTTTTATTTGGAATAGATCAAATGAGGGAAAAGGTTACCAATGTGTCAATGTGAGGCTGAGGCAAAGTGTCGGTGTCCTTTTCTCTGGATGGAAGGGTGTCCTCTGGAATATATCCCTGGACCCATTCTTCCCTGGCGACGAACATTTGTACTTTCCATTCTGTGAGTCCTCGGAGGGTGTCTCCGCTCCTCCACTGTCGTGGTAATATTCTGCGGCTTGTTTGCTTCGTTCTTCCTGGTTGCCTTCCTTACTTGGGTCTGGATCCGGGCATGATCGCTTGGCATTACTCGGTGGCAATTTTTATTGAGTAGCACAACCGTTATTCTCCTGAGCTGATGGCCATTTTTGACCCCGTGGCCGCGCGCGCTCTGCGATTCCCGCGCTGGGTCGTGGTTCTTTTGAAGGGGACTTAGACGAATAGGTGTAAGTCGTTTAGCATCCATGGTTTCGCTTATGTTGATCACGATGTTTGGTATAGAAATGCTGAAATAATATTCTGTTGGGCGGGGTACCCCCTTCCAGCCGTGCCTCGTCGAATCTGGTTCTACCGAAGATTCCTCGAGGAGGTTGCCCTTGAGCTGTTTCTCGATTGTTGCGAGGTAGGTTGCATCTTGTGGCGTTCCTCCTATTCGTAGCACACGGGTTGTACCTCCACCTATTTGGCATTAATCTCTTTGACGGGAGGCTGCTTGGGTACTCCGAGCCCGTAGAGGTTTCCGGATGGTCGTCCATGGCCCTAATTCATGGATGGTGCTGGGTATGGGCATCAGACCAGATCTCGGTTGGGTATCTAATCATGCTTCATTTGAAATGTCCTAGAGTCGTGGGGCATGGTTCGTTTAAGCTTAGATAGAAGGCCTGTGTTGCCCAGTCGTCTGAAATTGGGGGCGATTTTATTTGTTCTATCAGGGAATGAGGCGTGACTTCCTGTGGTGTTTCATTATTTCTTTGTTCGGCCTCAGATGTGTCGGGCTCTCCCGTTACTACTTCGATGGCATCGGTGTGTGCTTCTTTGGAGGAATCTGCTAGTATGGTAAGCGAGTTTGTGAGATCAGGCGCTAGGCTGCGGCTGCACATCATGGTTTCTTTTGAGAGTGTTTCCCCGAACTTTTTTCAACGAGACGGGCTCAGACTCATCATCTTGAAGTTTGCCACCTTTTTCTACGCACGTGTAAGCGGTGGTGTGCTCGTCAGGATCCGAGGTCCTGTCGCACCTAGGCAGTTCCGGTGTTTCGAATTTCCGTGAAATGGGTTCCGGGATAGCTTCCTCGGGGGACAATTATTGCATGAACCTCCACGAACCTGACTCGATCCTCTTGGGGAGATCCCCAAGCATCTTCTCTATGGTGGGGTATGTTATCGATCCGTTGTTGCTTGATCTTTCGAGTACTCGTTCGGCACTGGAAGCTGTTTCTAATGCTACTGTGCTAGGAGTCTTGGGATGGCTCTGCAACTGAGCGATAGCCAACTGTTGTGGCTGCAAGATTTCAAAAATATCATGAAGAAAAACTTCCTGTGTTTCCCGAGCCGAGGTTTGTTGGGCTTCCTTTTGGTCGATATGTTGAATGCTCCCATCGGTGTTGGAGGCTTCGTCGACCTACTGTGCGCCTCACGAACCCGCGTCCGCTGGAATCAGCCCAGATGCATTATCGGGGTTCTACAGCATCGTGCCAACCACTGGAACAGCCACACCATTTCCGCCATGATTTTTGGAGTAGTCATTCTCGACTCTATTTACCGAGCCAGACATTTTGACCGGAAACCAGGAGATCTTTGGACAAGAAAAAATGTGAAAGATAACGTGCTTTTGTGCAATAGAACCAACAAGTAAATAATCACTATTATTTTTAGCCCCATGGTGGGCGCCAAACTGTTTACCGTGAAAATGGTAACAACAATTAAATTTGTAAATGGGATTCTAAAAATACGTGATCTATTCTCGAGCTAGTTGTTAGAGCAGTTGATGCTACGAATGTGAAGTTTAATTATGAAATGCAAGCTAAAACAAGATAGTAATCGAACCTAGGGGCTTGCTACCCGGATATAAGTCCATTCGATTGAGGACCTTGGGGTCGACGTCAGGGTCGAGCTCGAGCTATCGGGGATAGTCGAGAATGGGATAACACTGGAGGATATAATTAAACAAGGCTCTTTACGGCCAATACTAAGCGATATCATGAAGAACAAGTAAGAGAGTGATGGATATTAAGGTGACCTCGGGCCAGTAAGAATGACCAAGTTAGAAAGAAAAGAGAGAGAGAGAGAGAGATATTATTGCGCTTGTGGAGAAATGGAGTGACATCAGTCCCATACAAGATAGTGTGAGTCCCCTTTATATAGGAGGGGAACTCAGCTACAAGTACGTGGGCATTAATTACAAAGTATGGAGATGGGATGGCTTGACGCGACGCCTCAGCATAGGCTCCGGATAGGCAGGCCCTGTCAGACTTAGTCGTGTGCCTTGAGAGCTTTCCCCTCTGTCCTGGCTTCGACCTCCGTCTTCTCTAAGTCAGGACTCGACGAGCCCCAAGGTCGGGAACTCGGTCGTGGCTTCCCATCCTCGGGGTCTCGAAACGTTCTTGAGAAATGACTTGATAGCAAGAAATCAAGTCCTCTTGATTTCGCCGCGCACACTTATAAATAAAGAGACGATCAATCTCACTTATTAACACCAAGATGATTCATGAACTACACTAATCCCATTACCATTAGATACTTTATTTTATAATCTCAAAATACATACACTTTCATAGTTGAAGTGGAACATGTGATACACATACAACATTACTAGCTTGACTTTCCCAACACCAGTACACAACCCACACTATGTCTAAGGAGCCTCTAATAGTTAAAAAAGAGTATAATGATATTGCTGACAACAAGGCTCTGGTTGTACCTCAAAACATAATACACACGGTACACAAGATGTGCGACACTGAAATGAAGTAGGGCTCACCAAGTCAACTGGGAAGAGAGTGTACTGCTATCACTCTTTGATGACTCCCACTATGGAACCACCTACATCCATTAAAGATGCAGAGCCCTTGACAAAAGGGATGTTAGTACATGTGAAATATTACTAGTATAAAAATCAAAACACCTATTTGAGGACTTGGAAATACAACATGAATATGATGAATCAAGGTAACAACAAAAGGGCTTAGATAGTCGTTTAAGCCAAAGTAGATTTATTAAGAACTGCCAATAACATTTATAAATTTCAAGTCTAGGATCCTCTGTAATTACCTCTACACAAAGCGGCCCTGCTGCCTTAGCCCAATGTATGTAGGTGAAGGTGCAATCACAATACCATAAACTCTACACAAAGCGGCTCCCCCGCCTCACCCTAATGTGTGCGGATGGAGGTGTAATCACAGTACCACAACTCTAGCTAATATGCCTCACCCCAATGTATGTGGGTGAAGGTTTAATTACAATACCACAACTCTACACAAAGCGGCCCGCTGCCTCACCACAATATATGCGGGTGGAGGTGTATTCACAGTGCCACACTTCGGATTCCCAAAATGATAATAATTTGTACAAAAAAGTTCTCTTCCAATCAACCGTTTGGTCCCTCTAGCCTTAGCAAGTGTAAATTCATAAGGTTTTATCATATGAGAAATAAGTGTTTGATAACATTGATTTCATTCAAGATTTCATCCCGAAAGGGGTATAACATAATTATCTCAAAAAATAGAGAATCATTAACACATGAGGGTTCTAGCACGTTATGCCAATCGAGAGTCAATTTTACTAGTTTGAATATCCCACACCAATAGTGTTCCAAGTTCGAACTTCACATGATGGGGTTCTGTAAGAATACATGAATTCCAATACCAGAAAAAGAGTTCATCCTTCATACCTCGAAAGATCTTTTGATAGTGCAACAATAATATCCCAACACTCCTAATAATGCCAATATATAGAAGAGGAGAGAATTACAAGCATGATTAGAGGAATTCTCATGGCAAGCGGTGTTACAACTATGACCTGACATTTCCCTCAACTAATTCAACAACAAAACCACCCAAGATTGTTCAACAAATTTCCCGCGATGGTGTATTGTTCAACAATATTGTTCAACAAGATTAAAGCCCTAGCAAGTTCCTTTTGATGAAATTCCAAGGTTTGATCAAAGTAGAGTAGTGAAATTCTTAGCCCTCCCTTTCCTCTCTCTAGAATATATCTCTCATCTCTCTAAAATGTCAGGTAATCCCCCAAAAATGAACCTTCAGGCTAGATAAAGGAAATGGGGGTCAGGTCATAAAATTGGAAAAAAGAGAGCCCCGATGCAGATCTACGGTCTCATATGCGACCGCATAACACTTCTGTGGTCCGCAAAATTGATCGCATAATGGCCCTCCAGAACTTGGCATTTTTGCTTTACTCTGCGACATGTCTGCGGTTCACAGACCAATTCTGTGGTCGCATAATGGACCGCAAAACCTCCTTCTGAAATTTCTCATGCTAGTTCTGTGATGGGATCTGCGGCCCGCAAAATGGTTCTGCGGTTGCATAATGGTCCGCATAATAGTCCTCAAAATTAGCAAATCTTTTTGCTTCATTCCACGGCCGATCTATGGCCTGCAAACTAGTTTTGCAGTCGCATAATGGACTGCAAAACTGCCATGTTTTGTAAACTTTTTCCTTCAACTCCTCAATGCTCTGAGCAACCTCGAAGAATTTCTACAATCCTCAAACACATTATCTTACCTCGGCATCACAAAACCTCGGGTTCAAGGTGAATTTTCACGGGGCCTTACATGTTGCCTTGGGGTGCTCCAATTTTGTTTGTGAAGAAGAAGGATGGTTCTATGCGCATGTATATTGATTATCAGTAGTTGAACAAGGTTACAGTGATGAATAAGTACCCATTTCCGTGCATTGATGACTTATTTGACCAGCTTCAGGGTGCTAGAGTGTTCTCGAAGATTGATTTAGGGTCAGGGTATAACCAGTTAAAGATTCAGGATTTGGATATTCCGAAGACTGCCTTTAGGACTCGGTATGTTGACTACGAGTTCCTTGTGATGTCATTTGGGCTGACCAACGCCCTTGCAACATTTATCCACCAGATAAATAGTGTATCCCAGCCATATCTTGATTCATTCATCATTTTTTTTATTGATGACATCTTGGTGTACTCCTGTAGTCGGGAAGATCATGAACAACATTTGAGGACCGTACTCTATACCTTGAGAGAGAAGAAATTGTATGCAAAATTCTCAAAGTGTGAATTCTGACTTAATTTGGTGGTATTTTTGGGTCATGTGGTATCGATTGAAGGGATCAAAGTAGATCCGAAGAAGATTGAAGAAGTTAAGAGTTGGCCCAGACTGTCTTCAGCTACTAAGATTCAGAGTTTCCTTTGTTTGGCCGAATAATATTGTCGTTTCATAGAGGGGTTCTCATCCATTGATGCACCTATCACCAGATTGACCAAGAAAGGGACTCATTTCATATGGTCTGAGGAGTGTGAGGTGAGCTTTCAAAAGCTGAATGCTGCTTTGACTACATCTCCAGTGTTGGTGTTGCCTACGAGTTCGGGGTCTTACATTGTATATTGTGATATGTCACATGTTGGGCTTGGCGTGGTGTTGATGCAAGATGGTAGGTTGATTGCCTATGCATCTCGACAGCTGAAGGTTGACGAGAAGAATTATCTGGTCCACGACTTGGAGTTAGCGGCTACTGTTCATGCATTGAAAATTTGGAGACATTATTTGTACGATTTCCCTTGTGAGGTCTACACTGACCACCTGAGTCTACGTCATCTATTCAAATAGAAACATCTTAACTTGCGGCAGCAGAGAAGGTTAGAGTTCCTTAAAGACTATGATATATCCATTCTATATCATCCCGTGAAGGCCAATGTGGTTGTCGATACTTTGAGTCAAAAGACGGAGACCTTGGGTAGTTTAGAATATCTACTAGCAGTAGAGAGGCCACTAGCCCTATATGTTTAGGCCTTGGCCAATCATTTTGTTAAATTGGATTCTTCGGAGCCCAGTCGGGTTCTTCCTTGCATGGTTTCTCGGCCTTCTTTATATGATTACATCAAAGAGCGTCAGTATGACGACCGCCATCTGCTTGTTCTTAAGGCATGGTTCAGCACACCGATGCCAAAGAGGTTTCTATTTGAGATGACGATGTGTTGTGGATGCAAGGACGGTTATGTGTGCCCAATGTAGATAGGTTACATGAGATGATCCTTGAGGAGGCCCACATGTCGTGGTACTCCATTCATCCGGGTGCCGTTAAGATGTATCAGGATTTGAGGCAACACTATTGGTGGAGGAGAATGAAGAAAGATATAATGGAGTATGTGGCTCGATGCCTAAGTTATCAGCAGGTGAAGTATGAGCATTAGAGGTTGGCGGTTTGCTTCAGAGACTTGCGATTCTCGAGTGGAAATGAGAGAAGGTTATAATGGACTTTGTAGTTGGGCTCCCACAGACTCAGAAGAAATTTGATGCGGTATGGGTGAATGTGGACATGTTGACCAAGTCGGTTCATTTCATTCCGGTAATGACCACCTATTTTTTAGAGCAGCTGGCTTAGATTTATATCCATGAGATTGTCTGACTTCATGGCGTGCCGGTATCCATTATCTCTAACCTGGGCACGCAGTTTACATCACACTTTTGGAGAGCTGTGCAACGTGAGTTAGGCACACAAGTTGAGTTGAGTACATCAATTTACCCCCAGACTGACGGGCAGTCCGAGCGCACTAATCAAATATTAAAGGAAATGTTTCGCACTTGTGTTATAGATTTCGAGGGTTCTTGGGATAAACACTTACAGCTTACGGAGTTTGCCTTCAATAATAGTTGCCAATCAAGTATTCAGATGGGTCCTTATTAGGCCCTATATAGAAGACAGTGTCATTTTCTAGTTGGTTGGTTTGAGCCGGGAAAGGCTAGGTTGTTGGCCCCAGATTTGGTTAAAGATTCCTTGGAGAAAGTCAAGCTGATTCAAGATCGATTTCGTACAACCTAGTCTAGACATAGGAGTTATGCATATTGGAAGGTTCATGATGTATTATTTATGGTTGGAGAGTTTTTGTTGCTCTGGATTTCACCCATGAAGGGTATGATGAGGTTCGGAAAGAAGGTAAAGTTGAGCCCTAGGTATATCGGTCTTTTTGAGATGAAATCGGAGGGTCCAATTTCTTATTATCAAAGCACCTCGGAAGACCATCTCGAAGTCTTGAGGCTATAAGGTTATGATTGAGTCTCCTCCCTCGAGGCTCGTCGACACTCGGTCTTAGGATAATGTTGACCATGGTCACGGTAGAAACGGGTATTTCCCAAGGCACGTGGCTAGGACTGACAGAGCCTAGAGAGCTACTCTAAGACCAGAGTCAGGGTGTCATCTAGTTGTCACATCTCCGTATCTTTGTAATTAATGCTTGTTGTACTATGATGGGATTTCCCTCTTATATAAAGGGGATCCCTATCACTTTGTAAGGGTTGGTCACTTCAGTTGCTTCACACAAAAATATACAAGAACTCTCTATTTCACTCTCTAACATATTCTCTTGATATTATCGCTTTCATTTATTATCTTCATATTTGTTCATCATTCATTGCTTATCATTGGCCATAAAGAGCCTTTGTTGATTATTTCATAACTGTTAGCCCCTCCCCCGATTACCCTCAACAGCTCGTAGCCGAACTTCGGGATCGACCTCGGGGCCCAGAATTGACAAGCCCGAGAAACTAGCCTATCAGTTTGATTATAGCTCTCTCCTTAACTTTATTTCGTCTATAAATCACAAATACTTAGCGTCAACTGCTTAACAAACTAGCATAAAAATAGATCATGTATTTTTAGAGTCCCATCAACAAATTTAATTGTTATTACCATTTTCACAGTAAATAGTTTGGCGCCCACTGTGGGGCTAAAAATAATAGTGATTATTTTTTTGCTGGTTTCGTCCTATAACGCAAGTTATCTTTCACGCTTTTTCTTGTCCAAGATTTTCGGTTTCAGGTCGAGATGTCTAACTCGGTAAACGGAGGTGAAAACAACAATCTTGAGGACCACGGGGAGAATGGTGTGGATGTTCCATGTGTTTGTGTGCTACCACAAAACCCTAGGAATGTTCCTGAACCAATCCCCGTGGACGCGATCTCGCACGACGCCCAACACATTGATATAAGCTCGCATACTGACAGGAGCGTACGTCAGGGAGATCCACAAGAAGCTTAGAAAACCCCGACCAGGCAAGAACGTGAGGTCAGCCTTCACGTTATTTTTGAAATGTTGCAGGCAAAACAACTAGCTATTGCTCAGCTGCAAAGTCACCAGAAAACTCCCAGCACGGTAGCACTGGGGAAAGCTCCCCCAGCTGAACAGGTACCGGAGAGATCAACAAATAACGGGTCTCTGACCGATCCTGCCATCGTAAAAATGCTCGATACCTCACCAGGAGGATTGAGTCAGGCGAGAAGATAATAGAAGCCAATGACAAAAAGGTCGAAACCTACAACTCCAAGGTCGACCAAATTCCGGGCACACCCCCGGTCCTGAAAGGTGTGGATTCGAAGAAGTTCATACAAAGATGTTCCCCGAAGAAGCGGCCCCGAAACCTATCCCAAAAAAGTTCAGAATGCCATAGCTCCCAAAGTACAACGGGACCTCAGACCCCAACGAACACGTTACTGTCTACACCTGTGCAGTAAAAGGCAACGACATAAATGACAACGAAATCGAGTCCGTCTTGTTAAAGAAGTTTTGGGAAACACTCTCTAAGGGTCCCATGATGCGGTATATGATGTGGTATGACAACCTATCTCCTAACTCCATACATTCATTTGCCATGCTAGCAGACTCCTTCATAAAAGCACATGCCGGTGCTATCAAAGTAGCAACGAGGAAATCCGACATGTTCAAAATCAAGCAGAGAGAGAACGAAATGCTGCGAGAGTTCGTATTTCACTTCCAAATGGAACATATGGAGCTACCGCCAGTCTTCGATGATTGGGCAGTACAGGATTTCACTCAAGGTTTGAACGAATGAAGCTCAGTGACATCAAAACAGTTGAAACAAAATTTGATCGAATATCCCGCTATGACCTGGTCGGACGTCCACAACCGATACCAGTCAAAGATCAGGGCCGAAGATGACCAGCTGGGAGCCCTCTCGGGCTCAGTATATCCAAGCAGGTTTTCGACAAAGAAACCAAAGATGAACAAAGAAAGGTACCATCCATACACCGAAAATAGGAGGAACGCCCCGAGGCGCAATCCACCTCACAATGATCGAAGGATAGACCGAGGACAGGATCCTTGGGGACCCATCAATAGAGCCAAATTCAATAGGAATGCGGAGCCAATGAGGGCACCTCACTTATCAGAGTACAACTTCAACATCGATGTAGCAGACATCGTGTTCGCCATCAGTAAAATCAGACGCCAGGTGGCCCAGGCCTGTACAATCGGACCCTTCACAAAGGAACCATAACCTAGTGTGCAAGTTTCACAACACGGACGACCACAGGATCGAGGATTGCCACCAACTTTGAGAGGAGGTAGCTCGACTGCTTAACAAAGGTCACCTCCGGGAATTTCTCAGTGACCGAGCCAAAAATTAGTTCCAAGAAAGAGAGGCGGCCAAGAAGAACGAAACAAATGAGCCACAACATGTCATCCACTTGATCTTGGGAGGCGTTGATGACCCGTAGGAACCCGTAATGAGGAAGACAAAAATATCCATCACCAGAGAAAAGTGAACCCGGGGGTACATACCTCAGGATGCCCTCACTTTCAGCGAAGAGGACATTGAGACCTTTTCTCAACCTCACAATGACACACTGGTAATCTCTTTCCTTGTAAATTCTTTTCAAATAAAATGTGTACTCGTAGATCCAGGTAGCTCGGCCAATATCATCAGGTCAAGGGTGGTAGAGCAGCTCGGACTGCTTGACCAAATCGTGCCTGCCACTCGAGTCCTCAATGGATTCAACATGGCAAATAAGACAACGAAAAGAGAAATCACCCTCCCAGTCACCGTGGCCGGCACAACCCAAAATGCTAAATTCTATGTCATTGAAGGGGACATGAGGTGTAACACCTTGTTCGGATGACCGTAGATACACTACATGAGAGCAGTACCATCCACTATCTACCAAATGATGAAATTCACAACAAAGGATGGAATTAAAACCGTCTACAGGGAACAGTATGCGGCAAGGGAAATGTTTGCGGTGCACGACATGGTACCGGCACCAATATCTCCATCTGCAAAGGAGCTGAAGGGTAGTCGAGCCACACCATTGATTAAGCCCGATTACATAAAGTAAGTGACCATACCGCGTCTTCGTCTCAAGTAACTAGGACGTAGCGGTCCTCGAAACATCGCCGGCACATCTACACCAAGGTATAACCATCTCCTTTTTCATTTCATATTTCGTACTAATCCTTATACAGGTGCTCGACCGGAGCAGTCAAAACGCTAACCCAGCTTGAAGACCTTAAGATTTTAAAGCATTCGTTGCCCTCTTTTCCTTCGACCAAGTTTTTATCCCGAAAAGGGTTTCACCAGCAAGGTTTTTAACGAGGCAACATCTATATTCTACCTTATGAAAATCCAACAAGTGTTCAAGGCTTCTTTTGCCATCCACCCCGAACACTAGAGGGCATTCCCCCGGAGGGTCATACACTCGGAAAATCTAAGAAACGCCAAATAGGGTCCTAGTAGGAAAACAATATACCGGACCAAACGGTCGAACGAACCGTGTCCGTATAGCTGGACCCCTGACGGCAAAAGCATGCACACTTGTACCGAATAATTTAAGAATATCTTTTGGCAAAGCATCTCGCACTACAAAAGAGGCTCGGCACCTCCGCAAAAATGACTTCCCCGCCAGAAACGTCCCGAAGACTCGGGGACTGACGTTAACAATTCAACGCCTGAATGACCTTCGGGTCGGGACTCCAAAATTATATGCCCTCAGATGAGGCAATATGAAAATTGCAAAACATCTCCAATGTCGAAAGTACCCCGAATACTCGGGGACTGGCATCAAAATCTCAAAAAATGCACGACCTTAGGGTCGGTATCTCCAAAATTGTAAGCCCTCAACGAGGCGATGCAAAGTATGCAAATAATGGCTCCCAAGTCAAGAAATCCACGATGACTCGGGGACTGCTGTCAAGCGCCATCTCCATCGACTTATCAAAACCCGAGGTCGTAAGACCCCGAGCGGGCAGACTCGATCTCCTAAGGCCTACATAAGGCAACAACTATACTTGTAAGACCTCAACGGCATGAAAAACCTGTAAGACCTCAATGGCATGAAAAACATGTATGACCTCAATGGCATGTAAAACTTGTAAGACCTCACCAAAGGCATAGACCCAATCCCAAAGTTTTGGCTATATATCAAACTTGTAAGACCCCTAGAAAAGTCATACCCTCGATATAGATGCCGAAACTATTTCACTCGGGAGTTAAAGGCTCCGTCCAAACACAAATGACTACGGTCATACGGCTGTACCAGCCAAACTAATGTTACTCGGGGATGCCTGACCGTCGCTACAAGGCGTAAGAGCCATTGTCGCCAGCCTACAGAGGTCTTCAATTACACTGAATCTATTTTAGAAAGAACCAATTAAACAGTCTACCCTCGGTATAGGAAAATGAACTCGACCATGTCGGCTCCTAATCATAGGCTTCGAGCTATTCAGCCTCCGAGCCAAACCTATCGAGGTGCTCGAACATTGCCGCAAGTTACCCGAAATTGAGGTTTTTCTCGAACTGACGACGAATCAGGCAAAAATTACTTCCAAAGCCCTTAACGAGAGGAAAAATAAAGCCTACATAAATGGTCGCATCGACCAAGCACATAAGAGCCATTATCGCCAACCTAATGAGCCTCGGGGCCACACACATAGAAGGTCGCATCGACCAAAAGCGTAAGGGCCACTATCGCCAGCTTGAAATTTGAAAACTTGAGGGTCAAAATAAGATCGAGTCGTAACCTGATTCAGAGACCAAACCCAAAACAGTTATCTAAATATGCCTAAGAGCAAAGCATAAGAGCCATTATTGCCAGCCCATACTAGAAGGTCGCATTGACCCACGTCATAAGAGCCATTGTCGCCAACCCTCACTAAAAGGCCGCATCGGCCCACGACATAAGAGCCATTGTCGCCAGCCCATATATAGTAGAAGTTCGAATCGACTAAAAGCGTAAGAGCCACTAGCACCAGCCTAAATTTCGGCCATCCGAAGGCCAAATAAGCTCGAGTCGATGCCCGACTCAAGGACTGCGCCCAAAGTAGATGGCCTAAATATGCCTACGAGCGAAAGTGCGTAAGAACCTATGGGCCAGTCCAATGAGCCCTAGGGCCATATCATGGCTCTAAGGATTCCTACCAACTCGAAGACCAGTCCACATGGCCAAACTCAAGGCAGTAAGAGATACAAAAGAGATAAAGCTGCAAGGTTTTCTTTCATACACATTTGTGAAAAAGCGCAATCTCCGTCTACAAACATGCTTTAAAAGTGCTACATACATATGGCAAAATTTATGCCCCCAGGGGGGATACGTCCTGTCGGCCTCGTCTTCGGTTTGTTCGGCATCGGGCAAAAGCAACTGAGCATCACGCTCGTCCACCCTTGCTAGCTCCAATTCCTCCGAGAGTGCGAAGCCCCTAGCATAGATCTCTTCGAGGGTCTTTCTTCGAGACTTGCAGTGAGCATATTCTTCAACCCTCCCTTCATGGTCAAGGATCCTTCTCATCTCAGCTTGAGCATCGGCAACATCCTTTGAATAGATCGTCGTCTCCCGGTCAGCCTTAGTCCGGCTCATCGCAGCTTCTGCCGAGCATTAACGATCTTAGCCCTGACCTTCGAAAGCTCGGACTAAAGCTTCGCAATCATTTCTGTTTGAACCGAAGCATTATCATGGGCTAAGCAAAGTTGAGCTTCAAAAGTAGGAACTTTAGCCAGAGCATCCTTCCCCTTTAAAGCCTGAGCCTCCACCCGAGCTCTCAGCTCATCATATTCACGCCTGGCCCCGCCAACTTTATCTTGAAGGCACTCCAGGTCCTCCGCCTTTTTCTGCAACTGAAATAAACTAAGCATTAGCCTCGGGAACTAGAAGGTGGGGTGCACGCTCACAAAGGATAGAAAATTACCTGCTCCTTCAGATGGTTCTCGTAATTCAAGCTCCGACCCACCTCATTCTGCAAGTGTACCAGCTCGACTTCCTTTTCATCACAAAGGAGCCTAAGGGATCTCTCCCCATCCAGAGCTTTCCGTAAATTGGCTTCACAATGAAGCAACCCGGACTTAAGCTTATCGAATGCCTGCAAAAATGAAAACCAATAAGAAGGGAAGGTTCGAAGCTCGAAAACCTATGCCGAAACTCACCGCAAAGTGAATCCATTGGGATTCCTCGAAGGCCGAGCGCACACCTGCCAATCCGGTTCCTTCATCCCTGGAAGAGTTGACTCCGATTGAAGCATGGTCGCTTGGTGTATGCAACCCCGGATTTTTAGTATCTCCCGAAGTACTATCAACGGAAAAAGAGGGCGATAAAAACGGATAAACCCTCTTTCCAGAACCATGAACCGCGGACACAGCTGGCTCAAATGACGCTTCCGCTCCGAAGCCTCTATCTCGTTCTACCTTATTTTAAGCGACATCGCCCTGTGAAAGCATCTCTCACTTATTATTGTCATTCTTCAGCCTAGGAGTTGGCAACCCTTCCCCCTCTCCAAAGGAGCGTGGCCTCACCTCAAAAGGCTCTTCAATGCCTACAATAACAAGTTTAATACGCATAAAGGGAAAATGCCTCTCCAAATGAAGTAAGGGAGGGGAAATTATAACACAGCACTCACCATTGTGTTTCATTTCCCACTTAACCCGGGACACAGGTCGCCACTTGCGCTGATCACAGGTTGAGTTGATCGCCAACTTTTTAACCCAATCTGACAAATTAGGAATGTCGCTTGGCGCCCATGAAACCACTGCGGGAAAAGAAAAGAAGGCACGGTTATGAAACCAGGATTTCGTCAAAAATAGAACTGAGAAAGCACAAGATGCACCACTTACGAGCATAGTTTCATTCCTTAGGGAATGGCATGAACTCCACGGGGATAATGTCAACGGTCCACACCCGGACGAAGCGACTCATCCACCCCCGATCTCCATATTTCTCATCATCAAAAACAAAGGGCGTGGTCAATTGGCATCGCAAGGTCAGTAGACCTCGATGATGGAAGGGCTGGTATAGCCTGATAAGATGACTAAGAGTAAAGTCTAGCCCCGCCTTCTCCATGAAATATCTCATCATCATCACTGTTCGCCAAAATGACGGATGGATCTGCACCAAGCTAACCCGATACTCTAGGCAGAAGGCGAGCACAACCCTATCAAGGGGGGCCAATGTGAAAGGGTATATGGACACATTCAATAATCCATTGGCATGATCTGCGATGCCCTCACCCAGGGGAAGTATCTGTGGTACTATCTTTGTATGCGGTGAAATCAGAGGGGTCTATTTCTCGCCGCTAAGGTGCATTCGGGGAGTCATATCAGCACCTTGAGGCTGTAGGATTACGATCGAGCTCCTTCCTTTGAGGTTCGTCCATGACCCAAAAAAGATTCTGATGATGGGGAATTTGTCCGCGACCCAAAAAAGGTTCTAAGGATGGGGGATCCCCGAGGCGAGCAGCTAGAATCAGCAAACACTAGCACCGTGCCTAGCAGTCCCATCCCCGTATCTTTGCATTAAATGCATTCTGTACTATATTGTATCCCCTCTTCTATATAAGGGGAATCCATGCCACTTTGTAAAGGGCTGATGTTGCTCCAACTATTTCTCCACAAGATCAATAATATCTCCCTCTCTCTTCTCTCTAACTCGCTTGCTCTCACTAGTTCGAGGCCACTTTAGCATTTATCGCTTTCTTACTTGTTCTTTATTTATCGCTTGGCCTTGGCCATATAGAGCTTTGTTTGATCATAACCTAACTGTTATCCCATTCGCGCCTATCCCTAATAGCTCGAGCTCCACCCGAATATTGACTCTGAGGTCCCCCATTGACTAGTCTTATACCCGGGTATCAGGCCTCTCTATTTGATTACTGCCTCGTTTTAGCTTGTATTTCATCATTAAACTTCATATTCCTAGCATCATCTGCTCTAACAACTAACATAAAAATAGATCACATATTTTTAGAATCCCATTTAAAAATTTAAGTAGTGTTACTATGTTCACGGTAAATAGTTTGGCGCCCACCGTGGGGCTAAAAATAATAGTGATTATTTTCTTGTTGGTTTCATTGCACAAACGCAAGTTACCTTCCACACTTTTTATTGTCCAAGATCTCTTGATTTCAAGTCAAAATGTTTGGCTTGGTAAATAGAATTGAGAACAACAACCTCGAAAACCACAAGGAAAATGGTGTGGCTATCCCGACCGCTGGAGCACCGCCACAGAATCCCGATAACGCGCCTGAACCGATTCTAGCAGACGCAGATTCACAGGATGCACAACAAGTCGGCGAAACTTCCCACACCGACAGGAGCATACGACATAACGACCGACAGGAAGCCCAAAAAACCCCAGTCCTAGAAGAATAGGAAGTTAGTCTTCATGTTATTTTTGAAATGTTGTAGGCACAAAAAGTTGGCCATTGCTTAGTTGCAAAGCCGTCCGAAGATTCCCAGCACAACAGCACCAAAAACAACTCCCCCCCGCTGAGCAAGTGCTTGAAAGATCAAGCAATAATGGGTTCATAGCCGACCCTGCCATAGTAAAGATGCTTGAGGACCTCACTGGAAGGATCGAATCAGGTGAGAAAATGATAGCGGCCAATGATAAAAACGTTGAGACCTACAACTCTAGGGTCGATCAGATCCCGGGAGCGCCCCAGGTCCTGAAAGGTGTAGATTCGAGAAAGTTCATGCAATGGCCGTTCCCAGAGGAAGTAGCTCCGAAACCCATACCAAAGAAGTTTAGAATGCCAGAACTCCCAAAATACAACGGGACCTCGGATCCCAACGAATACATCACAACCTACACGTGTGCGGTGAAGGGCAACGACATAAAGAACGATGAGATCGAGTCAGTCCTGCTGAAAAAATTTGGAGAAACGCTCTCGAAGTGGGCCATGATGTGGTACGACAACCTAGCTCCCAACTCCATATATTCAGTCGCCATGCTGGCGGACTCCTTCGTAAGGGCGCACACCCGCGCCATCAAGGTAGCAACAAGGCAGCCCGACATATTCAAGATTAAGCAAAGGGAGAACGAAATACTGCGAGAATTCATGTCTTGTTTTCAGACAGAACGAATGGAGCTCCCCCCAATCTCTGATGACTGGGCAGTGCAGGTCGTCACTCAAGGCCTGAATGAATGAAGCTCAGTGGCATCAAGGTGGCTGAAAGAGAATCTGATCGAGTATCCCGTCGTAACCTGGTCGGTCGTCCACAACCGATACCAGTCAAGGATTAGGGTCGAGGACGACCAGTTGGGAGCCCCTTCGGGCTTAGTATACCCGAGCAGGCTCTTGGCGAAGGAATCAAGATCGAATAAAGAAAGGTACCATCCATACCCCTATGATAGGAGAAACGTTCCAAAGCACAATCCACCCTATAACGGATGATTAGTAAACCAAGGATAGAACCCTTGGGGACCCCTCAATAGGGGTGGCTTCGACGGGTACGCAGGGCCAATAGGGGCACACCACCTATCAAAGTATAGCTTCAGCATCGATGTGTCAAACATCGTGTTCACCATTAGCAAAATCAGAGATGCCAGATGGCCTAGACCGGTACATGCAGATCTTTCCCACAGGAACTACAATTTGATTTGCGAGTTTCACAACTCATATGGGCACCGAAACGAATATTGCAGGCAGCTCCGAGAGGAAATGGCCTGATTGCTCGATAACGGGCACCTTCGGGAATTTCTCAGCAAATGGGCTAAAATCAATCGCGAGAAGGAGAATAGCCAAAAGGAACAAAGCAGATGAGCCCCAACACGTCATCCACACGATTTTTTGATAGTCGCCCCAGACACATTCAAATAAAGGACCACTTAGCAACCGCTGAATAAAGCGCCAGAACTCGAGAAGCGTCGTCGCCACCAAGGAATAATCTCCCATACCTCTTTCCATCTTCTACTTCACGATAACTCCTATGCATGCCATGACCAATGTAATCAGGATGGCACTCTGGCTCGAATATCCTGAGGATTCAAAGCGTCCGTTGCACTCTTTTCCTTTGATCAGTTTTTCATCCCGGAACGGGTTTTTACCGGCAGGGGTTTTTAACGAGGCTACATCCACGCACTTCCCAAGAAGGATTCAACGAGCCCACGGGACTTTCTTTACAACTAGCCCACTCCAAGAAATGACGAACGGAGCCCTAATAGGAAATGATGCACCGGACCGAACGGTCTAAGGAGCCGCACGGGCCGAGCTTGCAACAACAAAACATCATGTATTTACACCAAGTAATACAGAATATATTTCGGCATCTCGTATTCCAGAAAAGGGGATTTTAACATACTCATGGCAAGGGCCCCTCCACCGAATGCATCCCAAAATACTTGGAGACTTAGCGTAAACAATTTGGCACTGGCATGGCCCCAGGGTTGGAACTCCGGCTCATAAAGCCCCAACAAGATAACTCTGAGCTCACGAATAATGATCTTCGAGCCTAAGCAAACTTGATGACTCAGAGACTGCCGCCAATCGCCATACACTAGAAAACCCAAGGTCGTAAGACCCCGAGCGGGCAGACTCAGTATAACCAGATCTATTCTACATAGCAACACAGACTGTAAGACCTCAACAAGCATGATAAAACTATAAGACCTCAACAGGCATAACAAACTATAAGACCTCAACAGGCATGAAACTCAAAATCCCGAAGTTTAGGCTATACGTCGCATTTGTAAGAATCTCGAAAGGACATACCGTTGGTGTAGATGCCTAAACTATTACTCCGGATAAAAAATGGCTCCGGCTAAACACATATGACTGCGGTCAAAATGGCTAATCCAACCAAATTAATGCGACTCGGGGATGCCCCACCGTCACTAAACAAAATCGCAGGCCACTACTTCGAATATACTTCGGAAAGAACCTGTTAAAACAGGCTTCCCTCAACAGGCAAAAGAGCTTCGACCATGTCAGCTCCAAATCAAAAGGCTTCGACCTACTCAGCCTATGAGCTAAAAAACTTTCGAGGTGCTCGAACATTGCTGCTAACTACTTGAAATCGAGGTTTTTCTCGAACCAACGACGGGTCAGGCAAACTTATTTAAAAAATACCTTAATGAGAGGAATACAAAGACTACAAAATGCCTACGGGCAAAAGCGTAAGAGCCATTGTCACCAACAATCGAGCCTCTGGGCCGCACACTAAAAGGTTTCAACAACCAAACAGCGTAAGAGCCATTGTCTCCATCTTGAAAATTGAAAACTTGAGGATTAAAATGTGCTCGAACGGTAACCCGATTCAGAGACCGGATCCAAAACAGTTAACTATATAGGCCTAAGGGCCACATATATAGAAGGTTGCCAGCCTATGCAAACGCAAAACTCGAGGGTAAATTAAGCTCGAGTCGAATCTCGACTCGGAGACTGAACTCAAAGATGGTTAAAGCACGCAAGTCTAAGAGAAAAAAATGAAAGCCGTTATCATCGGCCTAATAAATATCGGGGCCACATTGCAGGTTCGGAGGCTTTTGCCAATCCAAGGTCGAAATGACTCAATTGAAAACCCAACGAGCGGAAATACAGAAGATACAAATTGTGGGGTTCCCCCTCTTATTTTTACATATTGACGGTGGAGCACAATCTCAACCTACGACATATAATGAAAGTTATATACACAACGAAGGAGGAAGGGAACAGACATTCCCCCTTTTCGGCAACTATGGCCTATTGGTCTCCTCCTCATCGTCCTCAGCATCGCACAGAAGGAACATGGAATCATATTCCTCTCCTTTGGCTTGCTCGATCTCCCCCGAGAGATCAAAACCCCTGGCATTAATCTCTTCGAAGAATTCACTTCGGGATTTGTACCTCACATACTCCTTATTATTGTTTGCACGATTGAGGGTCTTCTTTAGCTCAGCTTTAGCAGCAGTAGTGCTTCTTGAATAAGCTGCCATTTTCTATCCCACCTTGATATTGTTCATCACAACCTTTGCCCGAACATTCACCACCTCGATTTTTGCCTACAAAAGCTCAGATGAGAGTCCTGTGATCATCTTCGCTCGAGCCGAATCATTCGCACAGGCGGTCTAGATTTGCGCCTCAAGAGCGGAAGCCCCGGTCTGAGCCCTCTCTTTGGCCACAAAATGGGCATTCACATGTGCTTGCAACTCGGTGAACCCGTGTTTGGCTTTGCCAACCTTACCCCAGAGTTGTTCCAACTCATCCACCTTATCCTTCAACTGAAATTTCAAAACAACAAGGCAACAAGACAAAAAGAGAATGCAGGCCAGCGTGAAATGCAGGGTACCTGTTTCTCCAATAGGGCCTCCTAGGCCCGGCTCCGTTCCACCTCACGCCGTAAAGAGATGATCTCGCTTTCCTTTGCCGCACAAAGAAGCTTGAGGAATTTCTCCCAATCCCGAGCCTCACGTAACGGATCCTTGCAACGAAGCAGTTCGACTATAAACCTGTCAAAGGCCTGAGAAAGGAAGCCAGATAATTAAAAAAAAGGGAGTGCAGGGCCAGAACATTCTTATAGCAATCGAAACTCACCATAAGGCCAAAACACTGAGCCTCACCGAAGGCCGAAGCAATGTCCGATGGTGTACCACTTTTAGAAGGTTGTCGATCGACCGAATCGCTCTCCCCTTAACTGCTGCGAAGAAGTCACCACCGGTGCCTATCATAAATCGAGCAAATGCCAGCTTACTAGACCACTCGGCTAAATCAGGGACCTCGCCGGGTGACCAATGAGTTGCTATGAACAAATAACAGAAAGATATTGTTACGAGGTCAACCTCATGTTGAGATAAAGGCAGTTTAAATGAAGAACTTACATGTAAAGTTTCATATCTCAGGAAACAACAAAAACTCTCTAGGGATAACATCGGTCATTCGGATTCGAACGAACTGGTTCATCCATCCACGGTCCTCATCCTCCTCGATATCGATTATAGGAGCTCGGGTGGATCTACGTTAAAGAGCAATCAGGCCTCGATAGCGCAATGGCCGGTACAACCTCACGAGGTGGCTGAGGGTAAATTCTATCCCGGCCTTGTCAACAAAATATCTCATCAACTGCACTATTCTCCAAAGAAAGGGATGAACTTGCACCAATGTTACTTGATATCTTCTATAGAAATAAAGCACGACCCACTCCAGGGAACCCGGTGCAAGAATATGAATATACACACTCAAGAATCACTCAACGTATGTCAGGACACTCTCCTCGGGGGAAAGTACTTGCAAAATCGTGCCTTCCCCCATCCGCATTCTTTTTTGATCATCTCGAGGTTTTCCTCTCTCATCGATGAAATAATCCTCAACACATGCTCTCGATGGACCGAAACATTGGGAGGTTTCCCCAGTGTGACATCCCTCTTCGAGGCAGGGTACCCCGAGCCTCACTCTCCCAACATCGGAGGCGAGCCGCTGGTACCATCCGAATGTGGAGCACAGAAGATACTCCCCTTCGACCAATGATCAGGCGTCGAAGCAGCAGCCATGACTATGGAAGAATAGGGTGGAGAAGATGCGGGTCCAGGTAAAAATTCTCTGAAACAGGGAAGCAGAAGGACTAGCACAAAGCGTCGGGCTCTGCAGAGGATATAGGCTTATCAAGAACTGCAAAATCGCCTCTTAAGAGGCAGATGAGCAAATATAAAGAGGCACAGTGACAACTGCCCGCTTACCCAAGAGGGCCAATTAATTCTGGTCGCATTAACGTCACCCTCTCCTAGGGGAGTGTATTGGCAGAATCATTCCGTCTCCTACATGTCTCAGAAAACTGCGGGACCTTGGGAGACCCCTGACCATGGGACATGGCCAGTTTTAGGGCCCTGGTTTGTCCTGACAGAAGGCCTCGAAGGATCGGTGCTGAGCGCAAAAGCAAAAAGGCAAGGAGAAGGGCTGACAGAATGAAAGCTCCTTTTATACATTGACAAAAAAAGAAAATATCTTTACAGTGTCCATTTCCCAATGGGCAACATACAAAGCAAAAGGGAAGGCATACAAACAAAAGGGGAGACTCGGAGACTACTCCTTGTCACTATTGTCTTCGCCCTTATCAGGGGCAATCAAAAGCACCAATCTTTCCTCCACTACATGGGAATCCTTAAGATCAGCTGACAGGTCGATGCCTCTAGCCCCGAGTTCCTCCAACGTCTCTCTCTTCGCCTCCGTTTTGGCATGCTCGATAGCTCGGATTAGTTTCTGCTCAGCTGCCATGGATATGTCACGAGCCATTATATGTGTTGTGGCTGCATCCTCCCGATAAGTAGCAGCATCTTTTTCGGCCTTGGATTTAGCCACGGCCAAAGCAGCAATCTCCCTGCAAGTATCCATGAGAAGATCCCGGGATGTGACCAATTCTCCGACCACTATTTCGTTTCGTTGTCTTAACCCGGAGATCTCTACATTCAACTAATTAATCTGCGAGCCACTCTGCTCGACCTATGGGAGAAGGGAAAGTCAATGAATATACGAATATGGAACATGTGTGAATATAGGGTAAAATGTCGAGTACGAGTAAGCCAAAATACCTGAACAACAAGATTGGTCTTCTTCCGGAGCGTTGTCTCCAAAGCAGCCCGAAGCTCTCCTACCTCTTTATCTCCTTGGGCAGAGCGAGCCTTCGAATCCTGCAGCTTTGAAATAACTTTCTTACGCTCCTTTTCGTGATAAGAAATCTCCAACCGAAGCCGGAGGATGGCATGGTCATACATCTCCTTACACTGCAACACAACAGAAAAGTTGAAAGATGGTGAATGATGCCTGAGGACAAAAGAAATGCGCAAGGAATGAATATCACCTGTTGCATGGACTTCTCCGCCGCTTTAACAGTGCCAGAATATTGAGATCAGCTCTGTCAATAATGCCATCAAAAATGTTGGCAATAAAGTCTCCACTTTGGAAGGAGTCCCAGCTGTGGCGCTGATCATCCCATGGGCATCCCGTAGTTCCCTGATGAAACCGGAAAGTTCAAAATGAAGTCGTTCAGTTTGCCGATTTCTCCAAGTGGCAACCCACGTTCCTGGAAGGCCCCGAGCTCTGATCCTTTAGGATCGACACCAACGGTCCCCCTAGTAGAAGCCGCATCAAATCCGGTTGCGTGATTCGAAGCTACATCAACGTCCTCTTCAAAGACCCCCGGCCCACGAGCCCAACTAGAGCCAGCCGTTCCGGACTCAGCAACCTCTGACCGGGGAGCCTACAAGTATCTCACACTTGACCTTGTTCTCCTCCTTAACGGACTTCCATCATCGTCCTCTCCTTCGGTATTAGGATTCAACCCTAAGGTTAGAGCACTAGTCCCGATAGTGGCTCGGCGCTCGAGTGACCTAGTTTTCTTTGCTGTAGGACGAACAATGGCTGCCCTGATTTCCTCTTCTTGCTCGTGCCAGGCTCCAATGCCCCTTGTTGCGGCCAAACGCACATGCAAGTATACGCGGTCATCAAGTAATAAAGTGACTAAAAGCCGGATGTCGATCCTACGAGGACTTGTGATTAACTATCAACTAAATTAGACTATCCTAATTATCTATACAAGAATTAAACCTAGAAGTATTTGATTCTAAATTAATTAAATAAAGAAATATAAATAATGAACTTTGAACAAAGGAAGAGCGAATTTTTATGTTATCAATGCAATGAAAACGATCTAGGGCTATGGGCTATCTAACAATCATATTGTATTCTTCAATGGAATTGACTAATTAATTTATCTTGGTTATTGGTAAACAGGGTTAATATTGCTCATAAGAATCTGTCGAGTTCTTACTTGCCTATTCAAGCTAACCTAATGCCTATATGTATCTGGAGTTAGAATCAATAAGAACACATTCATAATTCCTGTAAATCAACCAAGCAAGGCAATTAGGTATATGTCTATTCTAACCGCGAATCCATTCCCCGATGCCCAGGTTCAAGAACTTGCTCTACTTAATCCTATATGCAATCTAGAATTCCCACTTTCGAGTTCAATTCTAGATTTGTAGATAGTATTCAATTGGTGATCAAGCAATCAAATAATTAAGTGCAGGATTGAATAAATAAACCAATACGATAAACTAAGAAATCAAAATCAATATTCGAATAACAATGGTTATGAAAGAACCACAACCCTAGAACTTGAAGTTTAGCTCCACATAGACATGGTAGCCGAACAACAAATCATACCAAGAAACAAAAGGAAGAAAAGATGAAACCCGACCTCCACGGCAGCTCCTTGCTCTCCCTAGGTTTAAAGTTGTGTCAAAAGTCCTCAAAATAGTATTTTTATATGTATTTCTACCAAGTGGGGTTGGGACCAGAAGAAAACACGTTCACCCGCGTGAAATAGTACTCTGGCTCTGTAAATTTTGTATAGCCACCCCACACCTTGCGCCATACCATGCGGCGCGCTAATGGAGTTTATCAGTAGGCTTCACTTCTCTTGTCATGCCAGTTTTTACACTGCTGTGCCGCACCCTACAGCTTCCCATGCGGCGCGTTACTGAGTATTTGCGAAAATACAAAACATGAAAGTTGTATCCCTTTCGAATAGCTTTCCGACGATATATTGTGGAGCCCAAACGGAGTTCTGAGCGAAAAGTTATATGCATTTTACTAGACATTGCGCTGTATGTCCGCTTGATTCTTCGTTTCATTCTTAATTATCATCTGTTGATCTCCGAACATGATACGGGCTTAATTCCTTGGTCTTTTACTCAGACTTCAAGCTCCAAATCACTTTAATTCATTCCATAATGCCTACATTGATCGGAATCAGTCCTATAAGGCATAAATCACATATTTAGTGCAAAACACTAGCGATTAAATCTCAAACTCAATTAAAGTGTAGTAAATTAGAGTGTAATAAGCGACTAAAATACACAATTATAGCCGATCATCAACACCCCACACTTAAACCATTGCTCGTCCTCTAGCAATCAAACTACACTTTATATAGACACAACATTTTTAAACAATTTTCCTAACTCATCACACCCAGAATATTTAAAATAGACTAAGCACAAGAGTGTAACATCTTCACCTCAAGATTTGACTCACAAGTACCACACATTATTCACAACTCACCCACTTATTCTAACATAGAGGTCAGTGACATTACCTTTCCTTCTTGAATCAAGTGCCCTCACACAACAAAAGAGAGTAGTTCCACACAATAAAATTTAAGAATACTTAGGAATTCAAGCTAGAAAGAATTCACTCACTCTCAGAAATAACATTCATATGTCACAAGAGATGAACCATAGGCTTGACCGTAGTGTAATACTCTACTAATCGAGCTCATTCAGTCTAGAATCAAGTAGGACTTTATTTGGTTGTAATGTAGGCTGCAGGTCGGGTATGATACATTTAGATATAATAGTGACTATATCTCCCTAAGCACTTTAATACATACACTTTAACATTTAAAACCCCACACTTATGTCAAACCATAACTCTACCTTCACATCAATGTAAATTAACTCCATATTTCTTTAAGCACAATTATATCAAGAGTCACCACTATCACAGAATATTTTCACAGCAATACAACTATCTTTTTTTCTTTCTTTTCTTTTTCTCTTTTCAAGTGGCTCTTACTTTTGTCAAAACAGTGTACCTTTATCCTTATTTCATTAGTTCCACTCAAAAGCCAAACCAACCACCCCACACTTTAACTTTTACAAAGCTCATAACAATTCAAGTGCTCATGAGAGGTGAAAATGTTCAAATAGATGGTTAATCCAAACAAACGGGTAGGGCTTATAATATGGTTGCCAAAGAAACAGGATTACAGACTCAAAGTGGTTAACTATGATACATAACAATTAGGCGGGTAAAATATATATATGGCTCAACAAAGAAACGCCTATATCACTTCCAAGATTGAACAAAACTACTATTTTTCTTGGCAAACACTCGGGGCAAGTTCTAGACATCAAATTCAATGCACAGAATAACACAAAACCTTACACACACATGGCACATAACTCATTCAAGATTGGACTCATCAAGACACTCTAGTCAAAGAAGTTAAGCAAAGTTAAGATCATACAATTTAAGGTACTTATACAAGAGTCAAAAATTAAACTGAAGTGTCACAACCAAAGTACTCACTATTCTCAAGGCATAACAAAGTTGAAAGATATTGCTTCAATTCAATTCTCAGCACAAGGTTTCCTAGTTTTAAAAAAACTAACTATACCCAGTTCAAGCAAAACCCTTGGAAAGAACCACGGCACAAAGAAAGACCAAGGGGAAATTTCTACACTACCTACAAAGAAAATCTTTTTGTCCTTTCTTTTTAGAATTACATTCCTCAAGAAAACTGTCTAGGAGATCCATCATCGGGAAAAGTCCAATTGTTTTTCGTTTTCCTAAAAAAAATTATTCAATTAAACTAACACAACTAAAATAGCATAGAAAGTCTCTCAGACAATCTCCTCACCCCACACTTAAAATTGTGCATTTTCCTCAATGCACACTATAAATAATAAGAGGGTAAAAGAGACTCCTTGATAGGCCAAAGGCCGAATAATTAGCAGCTCAGGGGATACTAAGACTTCTCCCATGTATGATCCTTTCTGTGGGTACCTCACACTCAGTTTCAACCACCTGTTCGCTTTTGCACTCACCTATTGGATGTGCCTCCTATTCTTATAATCCTACAAAAAAAACAACACTACAATAATAATAAGAAAAAAAGCAAAAATAACAAAGCAGTAAAGATGGGTTGCCTCCCAACAAGTGTCTGGTTTAACGTCGCGGCATGACGTGAACCGCTTTCTGTCTCCATCTCGAACTTATGAATTGAGCCCCCAATTTGGCTTCAAGCTTTCTGTTATGCTCCCAAGGTGGTGGACAAATGTAATCGGGCCAAGTAACCAATTTCGCATTCTACACTTTTTGGCCTTCGGATGAGGTATGTAATTATGTCTCTCTGGCATGATAAATTCCAGAATGTAAGCATCTTGTTCCTCGTTCATCGGCTCCTCCAAAGGCATAGATGACTCGATTTCTATGTCATCATCCAAACACAATGTTGAAAAATGCATGGAATGAGGACCAATGCGTTCCAACTCTAGAACTACATCACTAGTTACATACTCATATATACACACACTAGAGTCTTCAAATATAACATTATCTACTTCCTCACATAACTCTAGTATGCTTTCCTCAACATGGACATCATCAATAAAAGTATGGTCCAATGATTGAATCTCCAATTTTAGCTCCTCAATTTGGCATATAAGCTCCTTTTCAGGTTCACACAACTCAGAACTATTTTGTTGGTCGTTAGACGCATCAACCTTTGCAATCAATTGAGCTCCCAAGTCGTAAATAGTAGCGCCAAATTTTTCGATCTCTTGTCCCAGTTCAGCTCTTCCTTCTATTAGGTCTTGTATCTCATCTGTAATTTTCTCACGTTGAGCCTCATATATTTTTGATCTTTCAGCTTGTTCCACCATCCATTTTTGACTCAAAATCTCCTCTTTTTCAAAATTTTCCTCTTGCTGGTACTCGCTCTCTTCATTCAATTTTTCCATATTGGCCTTCATTCTTGTTATTGCTGCCCTCATTATTTTCATATCTTTTTTGAGTGCATCCTATTGCTCTGCTACTTGCCTCAGAATATACCTAATATATGCATCACGTTCTATATCCTACACTTCATTGCCCCTATCAAACTCACCAACATCATTAGAAAGATCATAATAAGGGTTCAGAGAAGGATGAAAAGAATTAGGACAACCATCCTAGTAGCCATCTTGACCACTGCACATGTTACAAATATTCCACTCAAAGGATTGAGATTGTGTGCACAACTCGCTCCCCAAAACATTCTGACAATTCCATCAGTGAGGTCCTCCACAATATGGACAAGGATCATCAAAATAAGAATAACCATCATTCGAATAATTTTTAATCCAAGATGCCATGTTAAAATAAATAAAAAATATTAACTAAACTAAAACAAAAAAAGAATAGATAAAAATATTAAATGTCTAATCTAGAAAAATAGTTAATTTCTAAGTCCCCAACAACGGCACCAAAAACTTGTTGCAGCCAAATGCACACGCAACATAGAAAGGGGGTCTCAGGTGTCTCAATTGTGACACCTTGTTCGCATTTGTGAAGATCAGGCATGATCTGGGTAGTTCGCATTTGCGATTAATCTGTAGCACTTGCGAAGGGACAAGGTTCGCATTTGCGAACCCATTTGCCGCATTTCAAAAGTCCATGTAGGCTGGGCAGTTGTCGCGATTGCGAGCCATTTTTTGCAATTGTGAGGGTTCGTAATTGCAATATCTGCAACTGAACAAAAGGTTAGAAAAGATGGGTTTACATCCCGTTTCTAACATTTTAGAACCCCTAGACTCGATAGGAGGTGATTTGTAGAGGGGATTTTGACCTGCAAACTTTGGGTAAGTGATTCTAATCAATTTCCAATTATATTTCATTAATATATCTTAGATTTAACATCTAAATCATGTGAATCAAAGAGGAAATTTTGTCAAATTTTTGAAAAATAAGAATTTGAGTTTTGAGAGTCGATTGGGAGTCAGATTTTGAAACTAATTATATATATGGACTCTTGGGGTTATGTGTAGTCGGAATCTACCCTTGGACCCGGGTTTGACTGGACATGCCCCGAGTTGACTTTTGTTGACTTTTTGGGAAAAGTTTAAAGATCATAGGTTTATCTATTGTAATTATTTTCCATTGCATTGGTTGATGATATTAAGTTAATTTTGGTTATATTTGAGCATTGTGGAGGCAGATTTTAGGGGAAAAGCTATTTCTTAAGGCTGAGTTGGCCTTGTTAAGGTAAGTGTCTTGCCTAACTTTGTGTGGGGGAACTACCCCTTAGAAATTTGAATTGATTATGCTATTTGTGTTATGTGAAAGTCGTGTATGCAAGGTGACGAGTGGGTACATAGGTTTTATGTTGTATTTGACCGGTTAGATTATTAAGACTCTTTCTGTGCCTTTAATTGAATTGTCAAATGATGTTTTAAATTCTCATTGTTAATATACTCATAGGTGTGTTAGTCTATATTTATATGCCTTATTTGACTTGTTTAATACTTGTTCTACCTCTTACTTGTTGTTTTTCTCTTATATGCCTAGTTGAAGTTATTGTCTTCCTTATTGCCTTGTTACATCCTTTAATTGTTGAATTACTTGTAACTAAAGTTTTTATTTCGTGAAATATCTTTTTAGTGGGTTATTGATGATAAATTTGTGGAAGCCATTATCACATTGAGGCAAAGTTGTTAATTATTGAGATATCTTCCTTGTTGAGCAATTTACATTCTTTGTTGTTGTTGATGTATTGTACACATTATGGTCGAGCCATGGGCTATTATTGTGGAAACATTGATATTGTTAATTCTTGGCAAGTTGTGGCTTATGGGCACTTGTGGTGCGAGTTGTTATTGTGTTGTGATATTGATGCGCATGCGGCGAAATAAGGATAAGGGTTAATGTGCATGCGGCGGTATAAGGTGGGATTTTTGTGCGTGTTGCTAGTAATGGACTTAATTGAAGCCACGCGGCATTATAAGGTGGGCTAAAGTGTGTGTTTCTATTTCTGGAAAATGCTTTCAAAACTATCCAAATGTAAGTCTCACGCGGCAGTATAAGGAGAGATTTTGATTGAAATTGACAAATGTGATTACAAGGCGGTACCTCGGTTGTGTTTCTTTTTGTATACGAGGTTGTCCCTCGGTCGTGATTCTTATTGTGCACCTAATGTTGAATATAGTTATTGGTACTTGTTGCTTTTATCCTTCATTGTCTTATTAGTTTTTGTCCGTATTTGACTATTGTGGTTCTCTTTATTTGCTTCCTTCTTGTAATCTCTATGCTTATAATTCTGTCATTATTATACATTATTAACCTGTGTCATCATCATTTATTTCTCTGCTTTTCATTACTTCTCGTTATCATATTTTTGTTATGTTTATTATGTCATAGTAGGTGTCTTAACCTGGGCTCGTCACTACTCTATCGAGATTAGTCTTGATACTTACTAGGTATCGTTGTGGTGTACTCACACTACGCTTCTACACATCTATTGTGCAGATCCAGGTATGTCTGCCCGTGCTGGACATTAGTGATTGGTTGTAGTAGTTTCCCGGAGACTTAAGGGTATACCTGCTCGGCATCCGCAAGCCTCAAAGTCACCTTCCCTTATCTTTTCATTCTGTTGTATTTTCTTATTCATACAGTGTTGTAGTAGAAGTGCTAGATTATTCTGTAGAGCTTATGACTCTGTTCCACCGGTTTTGGGAAGAGTGTTGTTGAGACCCAATTTTCTGAGTTTATATGATTTTCAATCTTGCTTTAGTATTTATGTTGATTATTTCTATTGAGTTATTATTAAATATTATGTTTACCTAGTCTTAGAGACTAAGTGTCCTCATAATATAATAAAGTGAAATTTTGGGTCATGACTCCAGAAGACCATAACCAAGGCGCAATCAATCATTCAACACCCCAAGAACCATCTCGTTCGAATTTCGCCACAAGGTCCAAACATAGTGCATTGTGTGTCTAAATAGTCAATAGTTTCACAACTCATTGCAGCATATCACAGTGACATATAGAATATATCAGAACATGAACACGTTTAACTCTAACCAAATGACATATCCCTCAATAATAGCAATGTTGAGTCAAAAAATTTGACCCGGTGTAGAATGCATGTCCTTATTAGCATACCAATGGGTCCCCAAATCAAATCCAAAAATCGATAGATAGATTAATAACCTTCCAAAAGTCCATAATAACCCTCCAAAATATAAAAATAAATGACTAGCTTTAACTGAACATCAGTATAAAGTTGGGCTGGCAAGACCGTCATAACTACTACAGCTGACAAACCAAAAACTAATATACATACAAGGCCTACAAGGCTAACATACTACACCAATTGACATGATATATTTACAAGCCTCTAGATATAATAGAACTATGTCATGGTCGGGACAAGGTCTTGAGCTACCCATCAAACCTGTATATACAAAATGAACTCCAAAGTCTAGACCTGGTAACTCCGGGGGAGTGGAGCTTACCAATCAGGCTGATGTTGGGTTCTATCTACTGGGAAGGTCTATCCAGCTGTCTATCACCACCTGCAGGCATGAAATGTAGCATCCACGAAAAAAGGGACGTCAATACGAAATCATATATCGAGTATGTAAGGCAACATAATAACTGAAAGCTAAACTGACTAATAATATAATAACTAAAAGTGACTAGGAGTCAAAGATGATCTGAATATGTGCTTACTTGCTAATACTGACTCAACTCTCTCAATATAGTAAGTAAAATAGTTGTCTCGCTGTTACGACCCTAAACCCGGACCCGGTTGTGATGGCGCCTCTCGTGAAGACAAGGCCATCCGACACTTCCCATTTTGATTTTTAAGTAATTAAATAATAAGAAACAGTCTAAGGCATGTTAAATAATTCAAAGTTTAAGCAGATGATAGCATAATTTGTGGAATACAACCCAACACAACCCGACACCAGGGTGTCACTAGTCATGAGCATCTAAAAAATTAGGAATACTCATAGAAATCTACAGAGTTTAATACAATAACTAAGAACACGGAGAAATAAGATAGGGATGAAGCTCCTGGCTGTGAAAGCCGACAGCTACCTAGAGACTCCTCGGATCCGCCTGAGCTGGGAAGATTAGCACTCGGGAGCGGGACCAGATGCACCTGAATCTGCACACGGGGTGCATGGAGTAAAGTGAGCACTCCAACTTTGTGAATAATAATCATAAATAAATACTGAAAGCGGGAAATCACATAAGTCACATTGCATGCTATAATGAAGCAGCAACACCATTAAAACAGTGAATCAATAAAGATACGAATAATCATATAAGTTCAGTTTAAACTTCAGGAAATACCTTTTCAACAATTAAACAGATAAATAACAGACAAATAAGACAGATAAGCACATAAAGGTTTTTGCCCCTCGGGCACAATGTCAAAAATACCATCCCCTCGGGCTATCTCTCACATCACAATAGGTTCTCGCGCTCACTGGGGGTGTGCAGACTCCTAGAGGGGCCCCTTTCGGCCCAAGCACAATATCAAGCCATATCGTGGCATCAACACTAGGCCCTAGGCCGCATAACAACAAACCACCTCGTGGCGTACATATCTCAGTCCCTCGACCTCATAATCATAATCAGTGATTCCTCACAAATAGGCCCTTGGCCTTACCCAGTCAAAATCCTCACAAGCTATTCGGGCAATAGCAAAACATGATTCTCAGCTAAAAATATTATTTAAAAGATCATTTAAGTGTTAAAATAGAGTAAACATGGCTGAGTTATGAAAACAGTGGAATATAGCATGGCTGAGTCCAAGTATAAAGTAAAAACAGTGAAGAAATATCAATAAAAATCCCCTAAGAGTTCAAATAGTTGGCACGAAGCCCAAATATGACATCTAGCCCAAATAATGATGATAGCAAATGGATTTCAGTCAATTATGTGGTAAAACAGTCATTCGGGATGGACTAAGTCACAATCCCCAATAGTGCACGACCCCACGCTCGTCAACTAGAGTGTGCGTCACATCAATATAGCACAACAATGTGCAATCCAGGGTTTCATACCCTCAGAACATCATTTACAATCATTACTCACCTCAATCCGGTCAAATTTCTAGCCCGCGATGCCTTTGCCCCTCGAACCGGCCTCCACTCGCATCGAATCAATCTGAAATCAGAATCACGGCATCAAAATATGCTAAGGGAACGAAGCCCAAGCGAAAATAATCAATTTACAACACAAATCACGAAATTACAAAAACTTGACCCCTAGGCCCACTTCTCGGAATTCAATAATTTTTACATCAATTGATTCCTTATCTCCCCATGAGTTCATACATATCAAAAGTTCTAAAATCCGACCTCAAATGGTCCTTCAAATCCTCAATCAAAGGTATAAGTTTCCAAGCCCTAGTTTCCCCAAACTTTTATCCTTAAATTCCATAAATTACAAGCCTAATCCGTGAAATAATGCCATAGAAACGAGCTTTAGGTCCAAAATCCTTACCTCAATGAAGTTACCTTGAAATCCCTCTTCAAAATCATCCAAAAAGCTCCAAAGCCGACTCAAAAATGGTGAAATAGCTCAAAAATCGCGAAGGACACAATTACCTTCTGGCCCAGGCACTTTCGCATCTTCGGTACCACTTTTGCGGTCCAAGAGCCGCTTTTGCGGTTTCTCACTTAAACGCCCACTTCCACTTCTGCGATGCACTAGTCGCATCTGCGCCTTCGCAGGTGCAGTTCCTTCCAACTTCACTAGTTTTCGCTTATGCGACCCCTCTTCCGCATATGCAGCATCGCACCTGCGGTCCCCAATCCGCAGGTGCAGAAATACCAGAAGCAGCAAAAATCTGCAGCTCACCAAAAACTCCAACTCTCCGTCAACCATCCGAAATCACCCCTAGGCCCTCAGGACCTCAACCAAAAACACCAATATATCCAAAAACCTTATTCAAACTTATACCAACCTTCAAAATACCTCAAACAACATCAAATCAACCAAAACACTTCGGATTCAAGCCTAAGTTTTCAAAATCTTCCGAATTACGCTTTTGATCAAAAACCCAACCAAACCACGTCCGAATGACCTGAACTTTTGCTCACACCCCCCAGTTGACACAACGGAGCTACTGCAACTCTCGGAATTCCATTGCTACCCCTATATCAAAATCTCACCTACCAACGGGAAATTACCAAATTATCAACTTTGCCAATTCAAGCCTAAATCTACTTTGAACCTCTAAAACTCATTATGATCACGCTCCTATGTCCCGAATCACCTCCCAATGCTAACCGAACCATCAAAACTCACATCCAAGCCCTCTAGCACATAAGTCAATATCCGGTTGACTTTTCTAACTTAAGCTTCCTTAAAAGAGACTAAGTGTCTCAAACCTTCTCAAAACCTTTTTGAACCCGAGCTAACCAATCCGATCACTCATGGAACCGATAGATAAAGCAATAAGAAGCAGAAATGGGGGAAACGGAGTGGTAACTCATGAGACGACTGGTCGGGTCGTCACATCCTCCCCAACTTAAACAAACGTCCGTACTCGAACAAGTCAAGCAACATACCTGAAGCCTCAAACAGCTGACGATATCTACTCCGCATCTCCTACTCGGTCTCCCAGGTAGCCTCCTCCAAGGGTCGACCTCTCCACTGCACTTTCATTGAAGCTATATCCTTTGACTTTAACTTTCGAACTTGACGCTCCAAAATAGTTGCTGGCTCCACATCATAAGTCAAATCACCATCCAACTGAACCGTGCTAAAATCCAGAACATGAGACGGATCCACAATATACTTTCGGAGCATAGAAACATGAAATATCAGATGCAAACTCAACAAGATGGGTGGAAAAGCAAGCTCATAAGCCACCTCCCTAATCCTCCAAAGCACCTCAAAAGGCCTAATGAACCAAGGACTCAATTTACCCTTCTTCCCGAACCTCATAACACCCTACATGGGCGAGACCTTCAATAGAACCTTCTCACCAACCATGTAGGACACATCTCGAAGCTTCATGTTAGCATAACTCTTTTACCTCGACTGGGTTGTACGAAGCCTCTCCTGAATCACCTTAACCTTTTCTAAAGCATCCTGCACCAAGTCTATCCCCAATAGCCTAGCCTCACTCGGCTTGAACCAACCAACTAGAGATCTATACCTCCTCTCGTACAAAGCCTCATATGGAGCCATCTGAATACTCGACTGGTAGCTGTTGTTATAAGAAAACTCTGCAAGCGGTAGAAACTGATCCCATGACCCTCCGAAATCAATGACACAAGCACGCAACATGTCCTCCAATATCTAAATATTGCTCTTGGACTGCTCGTTCGTTTAAGGGTGAAAAGTCGTGCTCACCTCCACCTGAGTACCCAACTCTCGCTGCACAGACCTCCAAAACTGCAAAGTAAACTGAGTGCCCCTATCTGAGATGATGGAAATTGGGACACCATGCAAACAAACAATCTCCCGAATATAGATCTCTGCCAACCGCTCTAAAGAATAGGTAGTACACACAGGAATGAAGTATGCGGACTTGGTCAACCGATCCACAATCACCCAAATAGCATCGAATTTCTTCAAAGTCTGTGGAAGTCTAACAACAAAGTCCATTGTGATCATCTCCCACTTCCACTCTGGAATATCCATCTGCTGAAGCAAGCCGCCTAGTCTCTAATGCTCATATTTCACCTTCTAACAATTGAGACACTGAGCTACAAATCCCACAATGTCTTTCTTCATTCTTCTCCACCAATAGTGCTGCCTCAAATCCTGATACATCTTCACGACACCCGGATAAACAAAATACCGCGAGCTATGGGCCTCTTCCAGAGTCAACTCCCGAAGCTCATCAACATTGGGCACACATATCCGGCCCTACATCCTCAACGCCCATCATCACCAACAGTCACATCTCTGGCATCATCATGCTGAACTCGGTCCTTAAGGACAAGCAAATGCGGATCATCATAAGGAAGAACAAGAAACCACACAAGCCAATACCTAACTGGGCTCCGAAATATCTAACGTCACAAACCGATTGGCCAAGGCCTGAACATCAACTGCAAGAGGTCTCTCCCTAACTAGGATATATGCCAAACTCACCATACTCACCGCCTTTCGGCTCAAAGTATCGACCACCATATTGGCCTTTCCCGGATGGTACAATATAGTAATATCATAATCCTTAAGCAACTGCAACCACCTCTACTGCCTCAAATTAAGATCCCTTTGCTTGAACAAGTGCTGGAGGCTACGATGATAGGTAAACACCTCACAAGACACACCACACAAGTAATGCCTCCAAATCTTCAACGCGTGAACTATAGCAGCCTACTCCAAATCATGAACGAGGTAGTTCTTCTCATGGGGCTTCAACTGGAGAGAAGAATAAGCAATAACTCTACCCTCCTGCATCAAAAAATACAACCAATACCAACTCTCGAAGCATCACAATACACGGTATATAAACTTGAAGCTGATGGCAAAACTAAAACTGGAGTTGTGGTCAAAGCTGTCTTGAGCTTCTAAAAGTTCTCCCCACACTCGTCCGACCATACAAATGAAGCACCCTTCTGAGTCAACTTGGTCAAGGGCGATGCGGTAGATGAGAATCCTTGAACACACCGGTGATAATAGCCTACAAAACCAAGAAATCTGCGAATCTCTGTGGCTAAGGACAACTTAGGGCTACTCTAAACAGCCTTTATCTTCTTTAGATCAACCTAAATACCCTCACTGGACACCACGTGCCCCAAGAAAGCCACTGAACTGAGCCAAAAATTACACTTGGAGAATTTTTCATAAAGCTTCTCCTCCCTCAATCTCTACAACACAACTCTTAAATGCTCCGCGTGCTCCTTAGCTACGCAAGTACACCAGAATATCATCAACGAAAACTATGAAAAATGAGTCAAGATAAGGCCGGAACACGCTGTTCATCAGATGCATGAACGTTGTTGGGGCATTGGTCAGCCCAAAAGACATCACCAAGAACTCATAATGACCATATCGGGTCCTGAAAGCCATCTTAAGAATATCCAAGTCCCTGATCTTCAACTGATGATAACCTAAATGGAGATCAATCTTGGAGAACACCCTCGCCCCCTGAAGCTAGTCGAATAAATCATCAATGCAAGGCAAAGGATACTTGTTCTTAATTGTTACCTTGTTCAATTACCTATAATCAATGCACATACTCATAGTGACATCCTTCTTCTTCACAAATAGAACCGGCGCACCCCAAGGTGACATACTAGGCCGAATGAACCCCTTTTCAAGGAGTTCCTGAAGCTGCCCCTTTAACTCCTTCAACTCTTCTAGTGCCATACGATACGGCGGAATAGAAATGGGCTGAGTTCCCAGCACCAGGTCAATACCATAATCAATATCCATGTCTGGTGGCATGCCCGATAGGTCTGCGGGAAACACATTAGGAAAATCCCTCACAGCTGAAACAGAAACAATACTGGGAGTCTCAGCACCGATATCCCTCACAAAGGCTAGATATGAAAGACAACCCTTCCCAACCATATGCTGGGCTTTCAAGAATGAGATCACTCTACTAGGAACATAATCAGTCACACCTCGCCACTCGATATGTGGCACACCTAGTATAGCCAATGTGACTGTCTTAGTATGACAGTCCAGAATAGCTTGACACGGAGATAGCCAATCCATGCCCAAATTGACATCAAAATCCACCATACACAATAATAAAAGATCCACATGGGTCTCCAGACCCCCAATAGTCACCACATACAACCGGTACACATGGTCTACAACAACAGTATCTCCCACCAGGGTAGATACATGAATAGGTGAAGCAAGAAACTCATGGGGCGTACCCAAATAACGAGCAAAGTATGATGACATATAAGAAAAGGTGGAACTGGGATCAAATAATATAGAGGAATCTCTGTGGTAGACTGAAACAATACCTGTAATAACCGCATCTAAAGAAATAACATCGGGTCTAGCTGGAAGTGAAAAGAAATGGGCCTGATTGCCACCTGATCAACCTACCCCTCTAGGGCTACCCCTAGCCGACTCACCTCCACCCCTAGCTAGCTGGGCGGGTGGTGGTGAAGTAACTAGCGCTGAAACCGATGACTGACCCCTCTGCTGAGATGAACTTGTAAGATGATGAAGGCACTGCCTCCACTTATGACCTATCTCTCCACACTTATAACAACTCTTAGGTGCTGGAGAAGGGGACTAAAGGGAGCCCCTAGCAAAGGAATGACTAGAAAATACACTCAACATAGAAGAGTCCTGAGCTGATAGAGCACGAGACGAACTCTGAGCGGCACTAAGTGATGACTGGCCCTGATTAGAACTCTGAGAACCATGACACAATGACGCCCCATGATAACCTGGCGAGCTGGCTGAGCATGCCTGAATGGATGGCCTTTGTCATGTTGAAACTGACCTCTCGAAGGAGTACCACTATAACTACCAAGTCCTTGAGGCCTCTTGGCCTCCCTCTCCCCTCGCTCCTGGCGACGAACAGACTCAATCTCACGGGCAATATCCACAACCTCCTTGAAAGTAGCACCAGTCACCCTCTCCCTAGTCATGAGAATACGAAGCTGATAAGTGAGGCCATCAACAAACCTCCTAATCCTCTCTCTATCTGTCGGAACCAACCAAATAGCATGACGAGCTAACTCTGAGAACCTCATATCATACTACATCATAGTCATCTCTCCCTGATGCAACCACTCAAACTCCCTACGCAGCTCCTCTCTACGAGACTGTGGCATATACTTCTCCAGAAAGAGAATGGAGAATTGCTGCCAGGTAAGGGGTGTTGCACCAATAGGCCTACACCTCTCAAAAGTCTCCCAGCAAGTGAAGGCAACTCTAGAAAATTGATAAGTAGTGAAAGTGACCCCGCTAGTCTCCAAAATACCCGTTGTATGAAGCATCCTTTGACACTTATCCAAGAAGCCCTAGGCATCCACGAAACCGACACTTCCCATTTCGATTTTTAATCAATTAAATAATAAGGAACAGTCTAAAGCATGATAAATAATCCAAAGTTTAAGCAGATGATAGCATAATTTGCGGAATACAACCCAACACAGCCCGATACCGGGGTGTCACTAGTCAAGAGCATATAAAAAATCTGGAGTACTCAGAGAAATCTACAGAGTTTAATACAATAACTAAGAACACGGAGAAATAAGATAGGGAAGAAGCTCCGGGCTGCAAACGCCGACAGCTACCTAGAGACTCCTCGGATCCGCCTGAGTTGGGAAGATCAGCACTCGGGAGCGCGACCAGATGCACCTGAATCTGCACACAGGGTGCATGGAGTAAAGTGAATACTCCAACTCAGTGAATAATAATCATAAATAAAGACTGAAAATGGGAAATCATGTAAGGCACATTGCATGCTATAATAAAGCAGTAACACCATTAAAACAGTGAATCAGTAAAGATGCGAATAATCACATAAGTTTAGTTTAAACTTTAGGAAATACCTTTTTAACAATTAAACAGATAAATGACAGACAAATAAGACAGATAAGCACATAAAGTTTTTTGCCCCTCGGGCACAATGTCAACAATACCAACCCCTCGGACTATATCTCACATCACAATAGGTACCCGTGCTCACTGGGGTGTGCAGACTCCTATAGGGGCCCCTTTTTGCCCAAGCGCAATATCAAGCCAGCTCTTGGCATCATCACAAGGCCCTCTGCCTCATATCAATAAGCCACCTCGTGGCGTACATATCTCAGTACCTTGGCCTCATAATCATAATCAGTGTTTCTTCACAAATAGGCCCTCGGCCTTACTCGGTCAAAATTCTAACAAGACACTCGGGAAATAGCAAAACATGATTCTCAGCTCAAAATATCATTTAAAAGATCATTTAAGTGTTAAAACAGAGTAAACATGGCTAAGTTATGAAAATAGTGGAATATAGCATGACTGAGTCCAAGTATAAAGTCAAAACAGTGAGGAAATATCAAAAACAAATCCCCTAAGGGTTCAAATAGTTGGCACGAAGCCCAAATATGGCATCTAGCCCAAATAATGATGATAGCAAATAGATTTCAATCAATTACGTGGTAAAATAGTCATTCGGGACGGACTAAGTCACAATCCCCAATAGTGCACGACCCCACGCTCGTTATCTAGCGTGTGCTCCACATCAATATAGCACAATGATGTGCTATCCGGGGTTTCATACCCTCAGAACATCATTTACAATCACTACTCACCTCAATTTGGTCAAATCTCTAGCCCGCGATGCCTTTGCCCTTAGAATCGGCCTTCACTCGCATCGAATCTATCCAAAATCAGAATCATGGCATCAAAATATGCTAAGGGAATGAAACCCAAGCGAAAATAATCAATTTACAACACAAATCACGAAATTACCAAAACTCGACCCCCGATCCCACGTGTCGGAATTCGATAATTTTTACATCAATAGATTCCTTATCTCCCCACGAGTTCATACATATCAAATGTTCTGGAATCCAACCTCAAATGGTCCTTCAAATCCTCAATCAAAGGTCTAAGTTTCCAAGCCCTAGTTTCCCAAACTTTAATCCTTAAATTCCATAAATTACAAGCCTAATCCGTTAAATAATACCATAAAAACGAGTTTTAGGTCCAAAATCCTTACCTCAATGAAGTTCCCTTTAATTCCCTCTTCAAAATCGTCCAAAAAACTCCAAAGCCAACTCAAAAATGGTGAAATAGCTCAAAAATTATGAAGGACACAATTTATACCTTGTGACCCAGGCATTTTCGCATTTGCATTCAATCCATCGCATTTGTGGTACCGCTTTTGCTGTCCAAGAGCCGCTTTTGCGGTTTCTCACTTAAACGCCCACTTCCGCTTCTCTGATGCACTAGCCGCATTTGCGCCTTCGCAGGTGCCGTCCCATAACCGCATCTGCGGTTCCTGCCAACTTCACCAGTTTCCGCTTTTGCGACCCCTCTTCCACATATATGGCGTCGCACCTGCGGTCCCCAATCCGCATGTGCGGAAATACCAGAAGTAGCAAAAATCTGCAGCTCACCAAAAGCTCCAACTCTCCGTCAACCATCCGAAATCACCCCGAGGCCCCTGGGACCTCAACCAAAAACACCAATATATTCAAAAACCTTATTCAAACTTGTACCAACCTTCAAAACACCTCAAACACCATCAAATCAACCAAAACACATTGGATTCAAGCCTAAGTTTCCAAAATCTTCTAAATTATGCTTTTGATCAAAAACCCAACCAAACCACGTCCGAATGACCTGAAATTTAGCACACACCTCCCAATTGACACAATAGAGCTACTACAACTCTCGTAATTCTATTCAGACCCCTATATCAAAATCTCACCAACTAACCGAAAATCGCCCAATTATCGACTTTGCCAATTCAAGCCTAAATCTACTTTGAACCTTTAAAACTCATTCTGATCACGATCCTAAGTCTCGAATCACCTTCCAAAGCTAACCGAACCATCATAACTCACATCCGAGCCCTCTAGCACATAAGTCAATATCCTGTTGACTTTTCCAACTTAAGCTCCCTCAAAAGAGACTAAGTGTCTCAAACCTTCTCAAAACCTTTCCGAACCCGAGCTAACCAACCCGATCACTCATAAAACCGATATACAAAGCAATAAGAAGCAAAAATGGGGGAAATATAGTGGTAACTTATGAGACGACTGGTCGAGTCGTCACACCATCCCTATAAGGGTAAAGCCTCGTAGAATTTTCTAATGATTTAAGACCTTATAGTGCACCAATGTTGAAAGAGAATAATAATTTTTTGAGTACTAATGGAGACCTATGGGGGTGTAAGCACATTATTTTGACATGAAAATACATATGGAAAGTGTTTCGGAACATATTAAGGAGGTTTGTAAGTGGGAAGAAGTTGATTGGAACGAGTTGGATAAGATGTCTAAATTGCCACTACACTTGACTTTGAGCGGGTATAACTCTCATAATATAAAGATATTTCCCATGACGTTTTTCCCTAAACGTATCCCTTGGAGTCTAGTTTCAATCTCATCAAGTCGTTCGTTGTTTAGACATTCCTACTAAAAGTTATGATCAAATTACTAAAGTCAGACCACCCAGTTATTTTGGTGGACAGCGAAGCAAGGATCGCTTCGCCAGACCAGGAGCGGATCCTATCTTCCATTGCATGCAGTGGACACCGAAGTGAGGCTCACTTTACCAGACTGGGTGCGCCCCCAGCTTAAGGTCCTTTTAAGTCATTTCGGGGGCTCATTTTCCCCGTTTCATTTGGACGAATTTTGGAGCTTTTCTCCACTTTCTCAAGACCCCAGCTCCTCCCATCTTCAAGGTAAGCAATCCCCATTATCTTGGTGTGAATCCTATCATTTTCACACTAGAACTAACTCAATACACCTTGAAATCTTTAGATGTTCAAGAAATTTCGTCAAGCACTCAAAGGAGGATTTTACAAGATTTCTTCCAAAAGGTAATCCTACACCCTTAGATATACATGCATGGAATTATTATGGGAATACGAGTAAGGATTAAGTATTGGAACTTATGGGATGGTGATTGGAAGCCACAAGTTCCCAACTAAAATACTTAGCCATTGTAGATATTGAAGGGTAATTATTTGATGAAATTTTGTTGGTTGGGTGTGGATGGTTGGTCACGCATGTGATGTTGGAAGTTATAAATTGTTCAAGAATAATGATGGGATAAATTGTTGGTAAATGGTGCTAGTTGGTTGAACTAATCCTATGGTTAAGAGATGTAGAGATTTATGCCTACTAGGTGTTTAATAAAGTGTTTAGATGGCCTAAACTATGGAAATTTGTTACTAATGTTGGTCCCATTAGATGTTGATATTGCATATTGAAGTTTCTTATTGTAGTGGATCATTGTAGTATTCTTAAGGGGCGAATTTGAGGTATGTTGGCTAAACTTCTGTCACGACCCAGATCAATGGGTTGCAACGGGTGCTTGAGTACTACTTGTCAAACACCCCTAAGCATACGTCTAGGATATGAACCTGTATAACATCTTCTGAATTATGAAGATAACGTACATGAAGGAGACGAACCATGCCAACAAGGCATATATACGTATATCTGCAGAATACAGGGGGCGAGCCAGCAAGGCTGCTATAGACAACTATACATCCAATAGCTGAAAGCCGACAAGGCCACATAAATCCCAACTAAACATACTATCTACAGACCTCTAACAGAAACATAACTATACAAAGACGGGACTAAGACACGTCATACCCATATACATATATATGTACAAACATATCATACCAATATCAAAAGCAGCCCTGGATCAAATGGAGCATGTCAACTCTCGCTGATCAGGGATCCTAAGAAGAGGGATCGTCAGCTTGCCTACCTGCACCTGTGGGCATGAAATGTAGGCCTAGTGAAATAGGGCGTCAGTACAAAAAATGAACTGAGTATGTAAGGCATGGAAATTAGTACGTAAAAGACATAGATGAAACATGGAATACTGAAACACATCTTTAAATCTGAACAACTTTGTAAATTCTGAAACGTTTATAACATCATGCATATGCGTATAAATGTCATGACATGCATAGGTATGGGTGTACATAATATCATCAATCCACTGAGGGCATCCCATCATATCATCTCGGCCATTGTGGGCATTATCATCAACATATACCAGCTGATCAGGTGGTGGTGCATATATAACGCTGTAACCTCTTCCATATCCCATATACATATACATACATATATACGCGTATATAACGCCATCTAAGTCATATATCAGCCAATGTGGGCAACATCATCATCATATAACAGCTGATCAAGTGGTGGTGCGTATATAACGCCATAACCTTTTTTCCATATCCCATATAAATATAATATACATATATATATATGTATATAATGCCATCTGGTCATGGGTCAATGCACATGTATAAATGTGTGAAATACTTGAAAAATACGTAATACCTCAATATTCATTCCGGATAAACTTTTTCAACTGTGTATTATTCTGGGACCCATGAATAGAAGATAATAATATTTTTCATGGGGAATCAAGAATATAGATACTCTTGCTATTTCTATGAATAGAGTAATTTATGGCAATTGTGTATTTACTTGTTTTTTCAGTATAATTTGGACCATGCCAAAAGAAAGAAGAGAGGGCCATAACATACCTGTTACTGGAATTATTTGAACGAATCTGCTTCTGCTAAATTTATACTGATATTGGAATGAACTTGTTCTGCTTGAACGTTTTTTTTAACTAGAGAATGGATTTAAATTGTAAGCTTGATCCAACGTTTTTTTGAAGCTTCTGTTTCCAACCTTTTTTTTATCTCAATTCAAGGAATGAATTGAATCTTGGTTAAAGCTTCTGTTTGTTCATAATATCTTTGGTCTTTTAAACAAAGACAGAATATGTGTTTCTTTCTATTGAATTTGGTTACTATATTTTAAGATAAGACTTAAATGTAAGTCATATCTTATCATTTTCATAGTTAGCCATTTGGCAAAGTAGTATACTTAGTCATTTTCCAAATCTTGTGGCTTCTTGCCATGTGGGGTGGGGTGAGATGATTTTTTTTTTATCCACTTATTAGTTAACTGGGTAATGTCCTATTACCCGGTAATTAATCATTACCTACATAATTTAAAAACTACCATAAATTAGGTAAAATTCTATTTATTTTTAAAATACTTCATATATACTTTATATATTATACTACCGTGGTCATATAATACCTTGCATGATACTAGTTCATAATTATCGGGTATTATCGCTCGACCCGTATTTTATTCCAAATTGGCCACTTTCAACGAAACTCGTTTTTTTTAATCCGTATACCCCTTTATCCTTCATAACACTTATTTATCGCATGTTATAAATAGAGTAAATACGTTAACGACGATATGATCTCATCCCCGAGTCTACGTCGGTTAACTGAAATAAAATTTTAACGTACGAAAACGCGAGATGTAACAACTTCTCTCATAGAATCGAATTCCATGATGTCCTCGTATGTTTCAACCGTGTGTTTCAGTTGCTCCTATCACATTATGCTCTCCTTCGGGAATGTATTCATGTATGGTTTATATATCAAAACATTATGACTTCAATCATGTTTCAGATGCGAGTATATCATGCTTAATTATGAAAAGTAAACTCAATGTGCTTAAGACTCATATTGCTCATACACATATTTAAAGTCTTGTTTCCAAATGCTCTTATTACTGATAACCTATGATGATGCTTGAAAGTGACCGAAGTGAGTATGAAATATAAAATGTGGCCATCGTGCCAAGAATGAATACTACACTTGTGGCCAATAGTGCAAATGAAATGAAAGGAATGTGTGAAAGATTATGAAATGAGTTGTAACTCCTTTATATAATAAATATTTTGGGAGAATCGTTTAGTCAGTGAGGAAGGGAAGGTTGAAATGACCTAACCCCGAAACTATATGTGCCGGTGTAGGAGTGATTGTGGGGTAAATCCCTAAACTGATGTGTTGTGATCATTCCCCTTAATTGGGATGAGATTGATGTTTTGAGATCATTACCCTTAATTAGGATGAGATGATTGCTAGCGTAAGGTGATGTCGACCCATGGGGCATTATGGTGAGATGGCTTAGCCGATTGGGCCGAGATCGGATGCCATACTGCGCACTTGGCGGTATTGTGATTGGATGTCTTGGGGTGAGACGGCTTAGTCAATCGGGATGAGATCGGACTCTGTGCTAAAAGCATGATGGTGTTGTGATTGGATGTCTCTGGGTGAGACAGCTTAGTCGATCAGGCCGAGATCAAACTCCTTGCTAAAGAACATGATGGTAAGTCGGTGCAAAAGATCTTTCAACCTAACAATAATGATATTTACTCGAAAACTTATCTTTCTCTTAACTAGATACTTAATATTATTTGAGTCTCTCATTGATTCCATGTTTCTTTCTCTTTGTACTGTTACTCGATTAATTGATATGGTGGTTAGCTTTACATACTAGTTGTACATGGCTAAAATTAGAGAGTCCGAATTTGTGATCGTTATGACATTTTGTGGCCCGGAAGCCTCGAGGCACCGCTCGAGGTTCAAACCCGAGGGTTTCCTATGCTCGATCTAGGGGCAGCACAGATCGATGGCTATCATGGACAAGCGGGAAATTCCCAAGGCATGTGGTCAAAGCTGACAATGCCTACAAGAATAGTACAAGTCCGTACCGGACCATTAAGTAGTTGTACCAGCTACGTTTCTTTGTAATAATTATACATATACCATGTTAGGATTCCCTCTCTTATATAAAGGGGACCCTTGTTATTTCTTGCATACATGATATTCAATACAAGAACAAGAACATTCTCCATTGTCTTTCCTTTGATTTATTGCTTACATTTACTGTGTTTCATTGATTGTTCTTCATTTATTGTTCATCATTGATCATAAAGAGCCATTATTGAGGCCCTTAGAACTGTTAGTCCTTCATCGACCATCCCCAGTCAAGCTCATTAGCTCAACCTCGAGACCTAGCTTAGGCCAGTCCAAGGCCCCGATTCGCAGCCATTTGGTTTGAATAACCACAATTCCTCTTACTCTTACTTTACCTTCCTAGCTCATACTTAGTATTTATTAACTAACAACTAGTATTAAAATAAATCATGTATTTTTAGAACCACAAAATTAAATCTAATTGTAATTACCATTTTCAAGGTAAACAGTTTGGCGCTCACCGCGGGGCTAAAAATAATAGTGATTGTTTTCGTGCTAGTTTATTGAAAACACAAGCTATTCTTCATACTTTTTCTTGTCCAAGAATCTTTGATTTCAAGTCAAAATGTCTAACTCAGTGAATGCACATGAAAACAACGGTGCCACTGCGAAACCCTGAGGATGCACCAGAGCCAATCCCCATGGGCGTGGCCTAACACAACGCCCAACACATCGATATAAGATTCCACACTAATGGGAGTATATGCCAACAAAACCAATAGGAAGCTCGGAAAACTCCAGCCCGGGAGGAAAGAGAGGGAGATAGGAGGAATGGAAGGGTAAAACCTCAACACATCTTTCATAAGATCATTGGGGGGAGCAATGTTCCTTAAGGACCCGTGATCAAGCGAACAAAAGTCTCCACTGCAACAGAAGGGCAAATTTGGGGCCGCATGCCCGAGGACATCCTTGCATTTAGTGAAGAAGACTTTGAGACCTTGTCTCATCCACATAACGATGCATTGGTAATTTCATTTCTCTTGAATAACATTCAAATTAAATGTGTACTCGTGGATCCAGGTAGCTCGGCCAACGTAATTAGGTCGAAGGTGGTAGAACATCTCAGACTGCTCGATCAAATCATACCTACCTCCCGAGTCCTCAACAGCTTCAACATGGCCGACAAAACAACGAAGGGGGAGATCATCCTCCCGGTCAACATGTCCGATATAGTTCGAAGTACTAAATTTCATGTCATTGAAGGTGACATGAGGTACAATGCATTGCTTGGAAGGCCATGGATACACAACATGAGGGCAGTACTATCAACTATTCATCAGATGATGAAGTTCCCAACAAAATACGGTATAAAACGGTATATGGGGAACAATATGCAGTGAAAGAGATGTTCGTGGTTCACAGGGAGGTATCAACTTCCATACCTTTCACCTCGAAGGAGCCGGTGGGCAAACAGACCCTCGAGGATGATGAAGAAGACTTCCTTGTTCCCCGAACCTTCATTGCCCTCGAAGAATCGGATGCAACAAAATAAACAATTGAAGAACTGGAACAAGCTGTTTTGATCAAGCATCTCCCATATCGGAAGGTGTATACGGTAAAATTAGAGGGTCCAATTTTCTGTCGTTGCGATGCCTCGTCAGCACATTTTCAAAAGCTCGAGGCTATGGTCGAGATTCACCCCCGAAGGGCTATTGGAACCCGACCTCGGGGCAGTATAGATTGGAGGTTCTGGTGGAAAAGTGGGAGGTTCCCAAGGCGCGTAGCTAGAGCCGAAAAAATCTGTCACGCTAGTCTAAGCCCGCATCATGGCATTAACTAGTTGTACAATCTCCATATCTTTGTAATAAATGTATTTGTACTATGTTGGGATTCCCCCTTATATACAAAGGGGATCCTTGTTGTAGACATCTGATGCTCAATACTAAATACACTAGAACATTCTCTCTGCTCTCTAACATATCCTCTTGCTCTCATTACTCCTACTTATTGCTTATATTTATTGTGTTCTATTTATTGTTCATCATCTATGGCTCATCATTGATCATAAAGATCATCGTCATAGCTCTCATAACTGTTATTCCTCCCTCTATTGCTCCAAATCGGTCACCCAACTCGACCTCGAGGCCCCATATAAGATAGCTTAAGGCCCCAATTTCTAGTCAAGTGGTTTGACTATTACATCGTTTTTAAGCTATAATCCTGCCTTCTAATCTTTTTACTTAGCATCCATTTCCTAACAACTAGCATAAAAGTATATCACATATTTTTAGAACCACAAAATTAAATTTAATTGTTATTACCATTTTCACGGTAAACAGTTTGGCGCCCATCGTGAGGCTAAAAATAATAGTGACTATTTTCTTGCTGGTTTAACTACATAATGCAAGTTGCCTTTCATATTTTTTCTTGTCCAAGATCTTTTATTTCAGGTCAAGATGCCTAAACCAATAAATACACCTGAAAATAACAGCCGCAAAAACTATGGAAAGGGAGGTATGGTTATTCCAGGAATGGGTGTGCCACTGCAAAACCCTAAGAGTACATCGGAACCGATTTCCAAGGGTACGACCTCATGCAACGGCCAATACGTTAACGTCGGTCCTCACATTGACAAGGGAGCACTCCGAGAGATTCAGCGGGAAACTCAGAAAAATCCAACCTGGGCAAAAGGAGAGATTCCTTAGCATGTTGCTCATATGATCATCGGGGGAATCGACATTCCCCAAGGACCCGTGATCAAACTGATAAAAATATCCGCTGCAATAGAAGGGTCGATCTGAGACCGCATGACCGAAGAAACCTTTGCATTCAGCGATGAGGACATCGAGACCCTGACGCAAACACACAACAACGCACTGGTAGTTTCATTTCTTTTAAGTAACATTCGAATTAAATGTGTGCTCATAGATCCAGGTAGCTCGGCTAACATAATTAGGTCAAAGGTAGTAGAACAGCTTAGGTTGCTCGATCAGATCGTACCTGCCTCCTGGGTCCTCCACGGCTTCAACATGGCCGGTGAAGTAATGAAAGAGGAGATTTCTCTCCCGGTTGACATGTCCGGTACAGTTCAGAACACCAAGTTCCACGTCATCGGCGATGACATGAGGTACAACACATAGCTTGGCAGGCCGTGGATACACAGCATGAGGGTAGTGGGAGGCGCCGAATCCTATATGGAGAACAGCATGCAGCAAAAGAAATGTTCACGGTTTACTGGGAGGCGCCGAATCCTATACACTCTACCTCTGATGATTCTGGGAGTGTACAGACCCCCGAGGATGATGAAGAAGATTTCCTCCCTCCTACTTTTGTTGTCCCCGAATAGTCGGATGCAACGAAATCGACAATTGAAGAGCTGGAGCAAGCTGTTTTGATCGAGCATCTCCTAGATTGGAAGGTATACCAGGGAACGTGACTAACCCCCGAACTCAGGTAAAAACTCATTCAATTTCTTATTAATAACATCTATTGTTTCTCTTGGTCCCACTTAGATATGACAAGAATCCCGCCGAAAATAACCACCCACCGATTTAGTGTCAACCCAAGGTTTAAATTGGTGAAGCAAAAAAGAAGACCCCAGTCTGAAGTAAAACATGCATTTATCAAGGACGAGGTAACAGAACTCCTTAAAATAGGGTATATTAGAATAGAGAGGTAAAGCACCCTGAATGGCTGGCCAACGTAGTGGTAGTGTCCAAAAAGGGAAATAAGTTAAGAATATGCGTAGATTATAAAACTTAAATAAGGCATGCCCCAAGTATTCATTCCCACTGCCTAACATCGATCGTCTTATCGATGCCACGACCGGCCATGAGACCCTCACCTTTCTCGATGCCTACTCGAGGTATAATCAAACTCATATGAACCCCGAGGATAGGGAAAAGACTTCGTTCATCACGAAGTATAGTACCTACTGTTATAATGTATTGCCCTTCGGGCTGAAAAACGCAGGGGCTACGTACCAACGTCTAGTTAATAAAATGTTTGAGAATCAAGTAGCCAAATCCATGGAAGTTTATATTGATGACATGCTAGTTAAATCCCTACGCGCAGAGGACCATTTGACTCATTTGCAGGAAACATTCGACATCCTCAGAAGTTACAAAATGAAGCTTAACCCCGAGAAATGTGCCTTCGGAGTGGTTTCGGGAAAATTCTTAGGCTTCATGGTATCAAACAGGGGGATCGAGATCAACCCTGACAAAATCAAGGCCATCGAAGAAATCACGGTGATAAACAATGTAAAGGTCGTGCAATGGCTGACAAGGCGGATAGGTTCATATCAAGGTCATCAGATATGAGTCATCATTTCTTTTCTTTACTCAAAAAGAAAAACAACTTCGAATGGACTCCAGAATGCCATCACGCCTTAGAGGAATTGAAGCGATATCTGACTAGTCCGCCTCTACTCCATATACCAAAAGATGAAGAAACGTTGTATTTGTACCTGGCCGTATCCGAGATAGCGGTAAGCGGTGTACTAGTTCGAGAAGATCAAGGTACGCAATTCTATGTTTATTATGTAAGTCGGACCCTAGGGGATGCCAAAACTAGGTATCCACATTTAGAAAAATTATCTCTTGCATTAATAAGCGCATCGCAAAAATTAAAACCATATTTTCAATGCCACTGTATTTACATTTTAACAATGTACCCCCTCCAAAGCATATTGCATAAGCCCGAATTATCGAGTCTATTGGCCAAATGGGCCATCAAACTCGAGGGGTATGATATCAGGTATCAACCCCGAACGACCATCAAGTCCTAGATTCTGGCGGACATCGTGGCTGACTTTTTGCCCTCCCTCGTGGCCGAGGTAGAAAATGAACTTTTACTAAAATTGTGCACATCTTCCGAGATATGGACCCTATCTACTAATGATGCCATAAACATAAGAGGATCCAGACTCGGTATAGTCGTGAAGCCACCTACGAGTGGCATAATTAGGCAATCTATAAAAACTGCAAGATTGACTAACAATGAAGTCGAGTGATTGCAGGTCTGGAATTGGCCAAAAGCCTGGGAGCTGAGATCGTCGAAGCAAAATGCGATTCACTCCTGGTAGTAAATCAGGTAAATTGGAGCTACGAGGTCCGAGAAGACAGGATGCAAAGATACTGGGACAAAATCCAAGTCACATTATGTCGTTTCAAAGAATGGACCTTGGTCCACATACCTCGGGAGCAGAACAACGATGCCGATGCCGATGCCTTCACAAACCTGGGATCATCTATTGAAGAACATGATCTACTCCCTAGGGCTGTTGTTCAACTATCCAAATTAGTGGTCGAGGAAGGTCATGCCGAGATTAATTCTACTAGCCTAACATGGGATTGGAGAAATAAATATATTGACTATCTGAAAGACGGAAAATTACCCACGGATCCAAAGAAATCAAGGGCCCTGCGAACCAAAGAAGCCCAGTTCTTGCTCGATAAAAACGGAAATCTGTATAGAAGAACTTTCGATGGCCCCCTAGCAGTATGTCTGGGGTCAGGAGACACAGATTATGTACTCCAAGAAATTTACGAGGGTACTTGTGGAAACCACTCTGGCGCCGATTCCTTAGTCCGAAAGGTGATCAAGGCAAGCTACTAGTGGGACAACATGGAAACAGACACCAAGGAATTCGTCCGAAAGTGCGACAAATGCCAGAGATTTGCCCCTACGATTCACCAACCCGGTGAACGACTACATTCGGTCTTATTACCGTGGTCGTTCATGAAATGGGGAATGCACATCATCGGACATCTACCAACGGCACCAGGTAAAGCTAAATTTATTTTATTTATGATTGACTATTTCTCAAAATGGGTATAAGCGTAGGCCTTCGAAAAGATAAGGGAAAAAGAAGTCGTTGACTTCATCTAGGACCATATTATGTGCCTATTTGGGATTCCTTCCGAGATAACTTGCGATAATGGGAGGCAGTTCATTAGAAGCAAAGTAACGTTGTTCCTTGAGGATCATAAAATCAAGAGAATCATGTAGATACCCTACAACCCATGTGCAAACGGTCAGGCCGAGTCTACAAACAAAACCATCATCCAGAACATAAAAAAAAAGTTGGAAAGAGCCAAGGGAAAGTGGAGAGAAATATTGCCCGAAGTGCTATGAGCATACCGAACAACTCCAAAATCAAGAACAGGGGAAACACCTTTCTCTCTAGTGTATGGTTCCAAGGCTTTGATAGTAGTGGAGGTCGGAGAGCCAAGCGCCAAATTCTGACTCACCACCGAGAGCTCGAAAAACGAGGTCATGACTACGACCCTCGAACTATTGGATGAAAAGTGAGAAGCCTCACTGGTCTGAATGGCCGCCCAAAAGAAAAGGATCGAAAGGTATTATAAAAGGAGAACAAACCTCCGACATCTCGGATTCGAGGACTTGGTCATAAGGAAAGTCACCCTCAACACCCGAAACCCTAATGAAGGAAAGCTAGGCCAAAATTGGGAAGGATCATATTGCGTCCTCGGAGTAATCGGCAATACGTCCTACAAACTCAGTACCATGGAAGGCAAATAACTTCTAGCAATTGGAACATATTAATGCTGAAACGATATTACTGCTAAGGTGTCCGATGGAAGATTCTGAAACACCCTCGAGCTCGAGGACCTCGGGCTCTTAAAAGCATGCATTGCACTTTTTTCCTTCGACCGGATTTTGTCCCTAGAAGGGTTTTACCGGCAAGGTTTTTAACGAGGCAACATCTATATTCTACCTAAGGAAAACTCAACAAGTATTCAAGGCTTCTTTTGCAGTCAACCTCGAATACTGGGGGGAATCCCCCCAAAAGGTCACCTACTCGGAAAAGCCAAGAAGTGCTGAACGGAGTCTCGATAGGAGAATAATGTACTGGGCCAAACGGTCGGACTAACCATGTTCGTATAAGAATAACCAAGTCCCTAACAGCAAAAACATGTATACTAGCACCATGTAATCAAAGAATACTTTCCATCAAAGCATTTCGCATTTCAAGGAAGCTTGGTATTTTTGCAAAAATGTCCCGAACACTTGGGGATTATCGTCAATAACTCAAAGTTGTTCGACCCCCGGGTTGGAGCATCAAACTCATAAGCCCTCAACGAGGCAATATCAAGATCACAAAATGGCTCCAGAGCCAAAACCGTCCCGAACACTCGAGGACTGGTGTCGAAAACTCAAAGACCACATGACCTTTGAGTCAAAAACTCCAAAATCATAAGCCCTCAATGAGGCAATACCAAGTTTACAAGTAATGGCTCCTGAGCCAAGAAACTTTCAACGACTCAGGGACGGTCGCCAACCGCCACCCCCATCGACTTATCAAAACTCGAGGCCATAAGACCATATGTGGGCAACCTCGGTGTCGTAAGACATATATAAGGCAACAACATTATGTGTAAGACCTCAAGCAAGGCATGATCTACACTTGTACCAAGTGACAATATCTGTAAGACCTCAACTAAGGCATGAATCGTACTTGTACCAAGTTGCCAAAACAGTAAGACCTCAAAGGCATGTAAAACTTGTAAGACCTTACTAAAGGAATATACACGATCTTAAAGTTAAAGCTATATATCAAACTTGTAAGACCCCTAAAAAGGCATACCCTCGATATAGACGCCGAAACTATTTCATTTAGGGACTGAAAGGCTCCGGCCAAACACAATGACTATGGTCACAAGTCTGTACCAGCCAAACTAACGCGACTCGGGGATGCTCGACCGTCGCTATAAAATTACAAGCCTTCAATTACTTCAAAAATAATTCACAAAGAACCGGTTAAATAGGCTACCCTCGACATAGGCAAAAGAGCTTCGACCAAGTCAGCTCCAAACTATAAGGCTTTAAGATACTCAGCCGTTGAGCCAAACCTCCTGAGGTGCTCGATCATCGCCATATAACGACTCACAAGCGAGGTTGTTATCGAACCATCGAAAGATCGAGGCAAACACAATTCCAAAAAGTACTTAACAAGGGAAGAATAAAGCATATGCAAGAGGTCGTACCGACCCAAACGCGTAAGAGCCACTGTCGCCAGCACTAAAATCGAAGGTCGTACCGACCAAATGCGTAAGAGCCACTATTGCCAACCCATACAAAAGGCCTAAGGGCCCAACGCATAAGAGCCACTATCACCAGCACTAAAATCTAAGGTCGCACTGACCCAACACGTAAGAGCCTAAGGGCCAGCTTTAAATTCAAAAACTTGAGGGTCGAATGAGCTCGAGTCAAAACTTGAATCGAAGACTGAACCCAAAACAGTTAACTAAATATGACTAAGAAGAAGAGCATAAGAGCTCAAACGCCACCTCACACTAAAAGGTTGTAATGACCAAACGTGTAAGAGCCACTATCGCCAGCACTAAAATCGAAGGTCGTACCGACCCAATGGATAAGAGCCACTATTGCCAACCCATATAAAAGGCCTAAGGGCCCAAAATGTAAGAGCCACTATCGCCAGCACTAAAATCGAAGGTCACATCGACCCAACGTATAAGATCCAAGTCTAATCCAAGAACACTCGAGGACTGACCTTCGACCGTTATAAGTTGCTGAGCAATAACAAAAACCCGAGGGTCTAACCCAAGGTCCAAGATCTCGGATCGATTATGAAAAAATGCCACACTTTATTCCCGGAGGGAAAAGGAGAAAAGAAGTGATAAAAATGAAAAGCCTTTTATACATATCGCTCACAAAGGTACGATTACAAAGCTTTTAAAAACCCTTACAAGGAAGGATGCTAACAGAACCCTAATATATCATCGAGCCTACATCTTTGACGGCTCCGCCAGAGGTTGCTCCCCAACGGTTTCGGCTACAGCCCCAGGACCTTCAACGGTCTTTTCCCCTTCTGGGATTCCGCCTTCATTCTCATCATCTCCAAAGCCACTACACGATGCGCCTCCAGAAGCAACCAGAGAAACAACTTTCTTCTCTAGGGTCTTCACCCTCTCGAGCTCGGTAGATAAATTGATATCGCCCACGTGTATATCCTCAAGAGTCTGCCTTCGATATTCTAGTTGAGCATGCTCTACGACTCAAGTCAATTTTAGTTCGTCCTTCTCAGGAACTCTCCCAGATTGAGCATCTATTACAACGACATCCTCTTTGTGCAGCAACTAACTCAAAATGGAGACCAATATACTTGTTACTATCTGACCTCGTGTCATAAAGCTGGTGCCTGACTAAGGCCATCTTTTCCTGGAGGGTATCCCTGTCAGAAGTTATCTCTCTCACGTGTTGTTTGAGTTCAAGAACTTTAGAGTCTTTGGCTCCGAGCTCCTCCCTCAATAGGTCACCTTCCTTCTCAAACTACACGAATCAGATCAAAGATGTCAAAACGCTGGGATCTGTCAAACATTTAGACAATAGCAAATGGAAACTAGCTAACCTGTTCAACAAGATGAACCGTCTCACGCTCATGATGGGTCACCTCAGCCTAAAACCGGGCAAAAGTCTAATTATAAAGTGCCCTAGCCTGGATCCATGAAAAAGTCAAGTTAGAAAGACAAAGATCAGGACAATAGGCAGGATTTACAAAAACTACCTAATCACAAAGCCTAATTATCTCACTGAAGATGAGTGAAGCATCGAGCTCGGGAACTCCCTCGGGAGCGGCTAAAGGCCTTTCAAATGCATCTTCATCTCCGATAGGCATCCCCACATCGAAAGGTTCCTCATTCGGGGCATATTGCATTCCCTTAGGAGGTAAGGTCATTCCCTAAGGGGAATCACTCATAACAACAACACCAGCACGGTCAATCAGTGCTACCTCTTGTCCTTGCAGGGCTTTAGAAGTGGTTTCCTCCGAACCACCTACCGAATGTGTCCCAGCTCGAAGGATATTTTGACCATCGGCCAGCTCAGGGACATCACCCAATACTCCCTCAGTGTCCTTTCCAGCTCGAAGTTAGACCATGACGACATAAAGCTCCGGCTTGGGAGCCACCATCTCTATGGCATGAGGGTCGATCGGGTTTTCCCCTCCCTTGGATGCTATCAAGAAATCATTTTCCCCCTCGCCCTCAACTCGAGGACTTCCCGCTGCTTCTGGAGTTAGGCTGTTGGGTCGGCCTTAGTTTCTTCTGCCTTGGTCTTCTTAGATTTTGAAGGTTCATTCGATGGTTCCATTTGTCTTTTCTTCCCTTCATCGGGTCCCGAGGTACCCTCTTCAGCCAGCGATGTTCCCTTCATCAAGGGGACCTCCCCTAGACCTACACGAATACAAGAGGTAAGCACAGGGAGTAATGACGTTATTAGTAGCAATTCTTATTAAAAGGTACAACTGCAGCAGGAGTAAAGGCTCACTGTGGTCCTTGGCTTCCCATCGAGCTTGGGACAGATCACGCCACACTCACTCAGCGTATGGGCAAATCGAGTCCAGCCGACTAACCCAGCCCTAAAGGTCCGTAAGCGTAGCAAGTTAAATTGCTACGGCTGCATCAGCAGAAGAAATTAACGTGTGGAAAGATGCACCTAAAAAGAAATAAGGATATGCTAGATAACGTATCTACTTACATTCCATGTTCCACCTTTCGAGGAACGGCATCCTTTCCATCGGGATCAGGTTCGAAGTCCTAACTCAGACAAAATAGCTTATCCACCCTTCGTTCCCGACTTCATCGATGCAAGCAAAAAGGGGCCTCGAAGCTCGGAAGTGGAGCTTAATTAGGCCCCATGAAATAGATGGGAGTTGTACATGCTGACCAGGTAATCGAGGGTGAAGGGCATCTCCCCAATCATGTTCATATAATACCTGATCATGTAGACAATGCGCCAAAACAAAGGGTGAATTTGGCCAAGGATCACTCGATACCATAGGCAGAAGTCGAGAACCATGGAGTCTATCGGAGGCAAGGTTGGCCTCACTGGCCCAAGGGTAAATTGGTAAGTATACACACTGAGAAAATTGACTTTGTATGTCGTTATATCCTCCTCCCGAGAAGGGATCTCCATAAGCACCACATCCCTCCAGTGGCAATCAGTCCTCACCCTTTCGACGTCTATTATTGAGCTAATATATTAAGACACAGGTTCACGATGCCCTGGCTTCGAAAAAGGTTTTTCGACCTTGAAATCGGAAGCCATTGCAAAAGACCCTGGAACGCACTCCTCAACACGAGGAGGCATTGCTGCTTTGATTTTAGATGAAAGCGAGTATGAGGAGGTTACATTCCCCTGAGAAGTAGAGGTGAAAGTTTTCGCCATTCTTAAAAGATTTCAGAGGAGAAAAGGAAATTGCGTTTCAAAGAAAGAACAAAAGTAAAGGTAGAGGAAATTTTTTTGAGGGCTTGGTGGTGCAGTAAACAAAAAAGAACGAGAGAAGAGGTATTTATAGTGGCCCAACACGCATGTTGAAGGAATCCAAAGGACAGCCAGTCGTTGTAATTAGTACGAAGGCTTTTAAGGGCCCCATATACGACAGCTCGGGGCCCCGATTTCTAGTTGAGTGGTGTGACTATTACATTGTTTTTAAGCTATAATATTGCCTTCTAATCTTTTTACTTAGCATCCATTGCCTAATAATTAGCATAAAAGTAGATCACGTATTTTTAGAACCAAAAAACCAAATTTAATTGTTATTACCATTTTACGGTAAATATAAGGTATACCTAGGAATGGGATTAACCCTTGAACTCAGGAAAAACTCATTCAATTTCTTGTCAATAACATCGATTATTTTGCTTGGTCCCATTTAGATATGACTGGGATCCCATCGGAAATAACCACCCATCGACTAAGTGTCAACCCCAGATTTAGATCGGTGAAGTAAAAAAGGAGACCTCAGTCCGAGGTAAAACACGCGTTCATCAAGGATGAGGTAACAAAACTCCTCAAAATAGGGACTATGAGGGAGGTAAAATATCCTAAATGGTTGGCCAATGTGGTGGTAGTTCCCAAAAAGGGGAATAAGTTAAGAATGTGCGTAGATTATAAAGACTTAAATAAAGCGTGCCCCAAAGAATCATTCTCGTTGCCCAACATCGACCGCATAATTGATGCCACGGCCGGCCACAAGATCCTCACCTTTCTCGATGCCTACTCGGGGTATAATAAAATTCAGATGAACCTCGGGGATAGGGAAAAAACTCCGTTTATCTTAAAGTACGATACGTACTGTTACAATGTGATGCCCTTCGGGCTAAAAAATGGGGGAGCCACGTACCAACGCCTAGTTAATAAGATGTTCGAACATCAAATAAGCAAATCTATGGAAGTTTACATTGATGATATGCTAGTTACGTCTTTACGCGTAGAAGACCATTTGACTTATTTGCAGGAGATATTTGACATCCTCGGAAGCTATAACATGAAACTCAATCCCGAGAAATGTACCTTCGGAGTGGGTTCAGGCAAATGTTTAGGCTTCATGGTGTTAATCAGCGGGATTGAGATCAATCCCGACAAAATCAAAGCCATCGAAGAAATCACGGTGGTAAACAATGTGAAGGCCATGCAATGGCATACCGAGCGGATAGAAGCCTTGAGCCGATTCATATTGTGGTCATCAGACAAGATTCATCATTTCTTCTCCTTACTGAAAAAAAAAACAGCTTCGAATGGACTCCGGAATGCTAATATGGCTTGGAAGAGTTGAAGCGATATCTGGGAAGCCCACCTTTACTCCACACCCCAAAGGAGGATAAAACGATGTATTTGTACATGGTCGTATCCGAGGTAGCGATAAGTGGTGTGCTGGTTCGAGAGGAACAAGGTACGTAATTCCTTTTCTATTATGTAAGTCGGACTTTGGGAGATGCCAAAACCAAGTATCCACACCAAGAAAAATTTGCTCTTGCATTGATAAGCGCATCTAGAAAATTAAAGCCTTATTTTCAATGCCATCGTATTTGTGTTTTAGTAACATATCCTCTTCGAAGCATATTGCATAAGCCCGAATTATCGGCCGACTGGCCAAATGGGGCATCGAACTTGGGGGTACGATATTGAGTATCAACCCCAAATGTCTATCAAGTCCCAAATTCTGGAAGATTTTGTGGCCAACTTTATGCCCGCCCTTATACCCGAGGTAGAGAAAGAACTTCTACTAAAAACGGGCACATATTCGGGGATATGGACCTTGTTCACTGACGGCGCCTCAAACGTGAAAGGGCCTGGGCTCAGGCATAGTTCTAAAGCCACCCACGGGCGGCATGATTAGGAAATCTATAAAAACTGCAAGGCTGACTAACAACGAAGCCGAGTATGAGTTTGTGATTGCAGGTTTGGAACTGGACAAAGGCCTAGGACGGAAGTGATCGAAGAAAAATGTGATTCCCTTCTGGTGGTAAATCAGGTAAATGGGAGCTTCGAGATTTGAGAAGACAGGATGCAAAGATACTTAGACAAAATTCATGTTACATTGCACCGCTTCAAAGAATGGACTCTGTTTCACATACCTCGAGAGTAGAATAGCGAGGCCGATAACCTCGCAAACCTGGGATCATCTGTCGAGGAAGATGACATACTCCTTGGGCTGTTGTTGAGCAATCCAAATCATAGATCGAAGAAGGCCATGCCGAGATCAACTCCACTAGCTTGACATGGGATTGGAGAAAAAAATATATCGATTATTTGGAAAGAGGGAAGCTACCCGCGGAACTAAAAGAGTCGAGGGATCTGCGAACCAAAGTAGCTCGATTCTTGCTTGACAAAAACGGAACTCTAGATAGAAGAACCTTTGATGGGCCCCTAGCAGTATGCCTGGGACTGGGGGAAACAGATTATGTACTCCGAGAAATCCATGAGGGCACCTACGGAAATCATCCCTCTACCGATTCCTTAGTCCGAAAGGTTATTAGAGTAGGCTATTATTGGGTCAGCATGGAGAATGACACCAAAGAATTCGTCCGAAAATGCAACAAATGTCGGAGATTTGCACCGATGATTCACCAACCCGGTGAACAGCTACATTCAGTCATGTCACCATGGTCGTTCATGAAGTGGGGGATGAACATCATCTAACCCCTACCAACGGCACTAGGTAAAGCTAGATTTATTTTATTTATGACTGACTACTTCTCAAAATGGGTGGAAGCGCAGGCCTTCAAGAAGATAAGAGAAAAAGAAGTCATTAACTTCATCTGGGACCATATCATGTATCGATTTGGGATTCCCGCCGAGATAACATGTGATAACTGGAAGTAGTTCATCGAAAGTAAAGTAACTAAGTTCCTCGAGGATCATAAAATCAAAACGATCCTATCAACACTCTACCACCCATGTGCAAACGGTCAGGCCGAGTCCACAAACAAGACCATCATTCAAAACTTGAAAAAGAAGTTAGAAAATGCAAAAGAAAAATGGAGAGAAATGTTGCCCGAGGTGCTATGGGCATATCGAACAACTACAAAATCGAGCACGAGAGAGACGCCTTTCTCTCTGGTGTATGGCTCCGAGGCTTTAATACCGGTCAAGGTCGGAGAGCCAAGTGCAAGATTTCGACATGCCATTGAGAGCTCAAACAACAAGGCCATGACTGCAGCCCTCGAACAATTAGATGAAAAGCAAGAAGCTTTACTGGTCCGAATGGCTGCCAAAAAATAAAAAATCGAAAGGTACTATAACATGAGAACAAATCTCCGACATTTTGGAGTTAGGGACTCAGTCCTAAGGAAAGTCACCCTAAACACTCGAAACCCTAATGAAGGGAAGCTAGGCCTGAGCTGGGAAGGACCGTACCGCGTCCTCAAAGTAATCGGCAAAGGGTCTTACAAGCTCGGTACCATGGAAGGCGAACAGCTTCCAAGCAATTGGAACATATCAATTCTCAAACACTATTACTGCTAAGATGTCCGATGGAAGAAACCAAAACATCCTCCGACTCAAAGACCTTGTGTTTTAAAGAATACGTTGCACTCTTTTCCTTCGATTGGATATTATCCCAAGAAGGGTTTTACCGGCAAGGTTTTTGACAAGGCAACATCTATATGCTACCTAATGAGAACTTAACAAGTATTCAAGGCTTCTCTTTAATCGACCTCGAATACTAGGCGGCATCCCCCCCGGAGATCACCTCCCCGGAGAAATCAAGATGATCCAAAGAAGGTCTTGATAGAAAAATGATGTGTCGGGCTAAACGGTCAAATGAACCGTGTTCACATAGAATAATCGAACCCTCGATGATGAAAACATGTATATTTGTACCAAGTAATCAAAGTAGTATATTTTACCATCAAAATGCTTCGCGCTTCCAAGAAGTTTTCTATTTTACAAGAAACGGCCCCAGGGTCAGAAATTTCCCGAACTAAAAAACTCGAAGTCGTAAGACCTCTGGGCCGGAAAGTTCGAGCTCCTAAGCCCTCAATGCGTCAAAATCAAACTTACAAAGGAACGACTCCAGAGCCAAAAACTTTTGATGTCTCGGGGACTATCATAGGCTATCACCCCATCTATCCAACAAAACTCGAGGCCATTAGACCCCAAGCGGGCAACGTCGACCCCGAAAGCCCTCCATGTGACAATGCTAGAAAATGAAAGACTTTTATGAGACATTATCAATAGTGTAGGACCTCCACAAGGCAACCTCGAGCTCATAACACCTCCATAAGGCAATACCAAATCTGTAAGACCTCAAGCAAGGCATGAATTATACTTGTGCCAAGTAACCTATCTGTAAGACCCAAAGTAAGGCATGTTCAAATTTATAAGACCTTACAAAAGGCATAACCCTGATCTTAAAGTCAAGGCTATATATTCAAACTTATAAGAGCCCTAAAAAGGCATACCCTCGGTATAGACGCTGAGGCTACCTCACTCGGGGACTAAAAGGTTACGGCCAAACACAATGAACGGTCACAAGGCCCCGGTCAAACTAACGCGATTCAGGGATGCCTGACCGTCTCCATAAAATCACGGGCCTTCAATTACTTTGAAAATACTTTGAAAAGAACCGGTTAATCAGGCTACCATCGGCATAAGAAAAAGAGCTTCGATCATGTCAGCTCCTAACAACGAAAAGGCTTTGAAACAATTCAGCCATCGAGCGAAACCTTCCGAGGTCCTCATTCACTGTTACATAACGGCTCATAATCGAGGTTCTTATCGAACCGTCGAAGAGTCAGACGAACACAAAAACTTCAAAAAGTCTTTAATGATGGAAAAATAAAGCCTATGTTAGAGGTTGTACCGACCTAACACGTAAGAGCCTAAGCATCAGCCTATGTTAAAGGTCGTACCGACCCAAAGCGTAAGAGCCTAAGGGCCAGCTTAAAAGAGCCTCAGGGCCAATTAGAGGTCGTGCCGACCCAACGTATAAGAGCCCAAGGGCCAGCTTAAAAGAGCCTCAGGCCAATTAGGGGTCATGCCAACCCAATGCGTAAGAACCCAAGGGCCAGCTTAAAAGAGCCTCAAGGCCAATTAGAGGTCTTGTCAACCCAACATATAAGAGTGCAAGGGCCAACATAAAAGATCCTCAGGGCCGATTAGAGGTTACACTGACCCAACGCATAAGAGCCTAAGGGCCAGCTTAAAAGAGCCTCAGGGCCAATTAGAGGTTGTGTCGACCCAACGCGTAAGAGCCCAAGGGCCAGCTTAAAAGAGCATTAGGTCCAATTAGAGGTCGCACCGAACCAACGCGTGAGAGCCTAAGACTCAGGGCCAATTTTAGACCTAAAAGTCGATGAACTCAAGTCAAAACTTGACTCGGGTGTTGAGCCCCAAATGGTTAGCTTGCAACCATTACAAATCGCTCAGCAGTACCAATAGCCTAAGGGTTAATTTAAGATCCAAAATTCGGACCAATTGTCAACAAGCATCATAGTTTATTCCTCAAAAAGCAAAGGAAAAACAAGAAATGATAAAAAACGAAAGGCTTTGTTATATATTGAAAGTTCACAAGGGTGCATTTACAAGGCCTATGCCTAAAGCCCTTACAAGGTAAAGAGAAAGTAAAACCCTAATCTACCACCGGGGTTGTGACTTCAATGGCTCCCTCGGAGGTTGTGCCTTCAATAGCTCCGGCCACGGCCCCCAAGTCTTCAACGGCCTCTTCCCATTTGGGGATTTCGCCTTCATCTTCACCATCTTCTGAGCCACTACTCGACTCACCTTCAGAAACAAGTAGGGCCACAGCCTCCTCTTCTAGGGTCTTCACCCTCTCAATGTCGGCAGACAAATCGATGCCCCCTGCCTGTACATCCTAGAGAGCCTGCCTCCGAGATTCTAACCGAGCATGTTCCATGGCTCGGATCAACTGCAGCTCGGCCTCTTTGGACACCTTCTTGGCCTAAACATTTGCAGAAACATCATCCTCTTTGTACAAGGATACGAGTGCCTCGGCTTTATCCCTAATCCCAGATAGCACAGCAACTAACTCAGAGTGAATATCTTTATACTTATTGCTCTCCGCCCTCGGATGATGAAGTTGATGTTCGACTGAGACCACCTCCCCCTGGAGGGTATCTCACTCAGAGGCTATCTCACTCACGTGCCATTTGAGTTCGAGAATTTTAGAGTCTCTGGCTTAGAGATCCTCCCTCATTAGGACATATTTCTTTTCAAGCTACATAGATTAGCCCAAAGGTGTTAAAATACTAAAGTCGGGTAAGTATATAGACAAAAACAAATGGAAACTACATAACCTGCTCGGTGAGATGAGTCCTCTCTCGGGACGCCGCCTCCAAACAATTCTGAAGGCCATGGAGTTCATCCTCCTTCTTGGTAAAAATCGCTCTGAGCTCATCGGCTTCCGATGTGAGCTTCCTGCGCTCACCCTCGTAGCAAGTCAACTCAGCTTAAAACTTAGCAAAGGTCTAATTATAAAGCACCATGGCCTGAAACCGTGAAAGAAACAAAGTTAGAAAGATGAAGATCAAGACACCGAGCAGAATTTACAAAAAATTACCTGCTCACAGAGCCTATCGATCTCACTGAAAATAAGTGAGGCATCAAGCTCAGGGTTTTCCTCGGGCATAGCAAAAAACCTTTCAAGAGCATCTCTATCTCCGACGGGCGCCCCCACATCGGAAGATTCTTTATTTTGGGCATCTTGCATCTCCCTTGGAGGTAAAGGCAGTCTCGGAGGGGAATCGCTCACTTCAATGACCCTGTAAAGCCCCAGAAAATTTTGCTTAGTAATCTAAGATTTCGTGGAGCCAAGGTAAGCCAAATATTTTATCTTGCGTGAAAATGAGGATTAAAGAGATTATGGATATCAATTCGATATGTTAATAAGTGTATAAATCATAGTTGAATTGGGGTCTAAGAAGAGGCCTAAGTCTAAGCCAAGTTGGAAAATTTCATAAGAGACGAAAGTTGCAAATGAGTGCACACAAGACCTCACTTTGGACAATCATATCTCCAGTTATATAAGGATTTTTGTGAAGCACAACTATCCAATAAAAGTTCTTTGAGTCTAGTTTCAAACGCTTCAAACCGTTCTTCATTCGGACACTCCTACCAAAAGTTATGACCAAATTGCAAAAAGCAGCGCAGAATTTTACACTACCGTGCCGCCCCATGCGGCGCGGGTGTGTAAATTATCATAGCACCTCCAGTTTTGTTTATAAAAACATTTTTCATTACCATGCCGCCCCATGCAGCGTCCCATGCGGCGCGGCTGTGCAAAAATTGAGCTTTTGTTATAAAACAACCTCATTTCGTCAAATAGATTCAAGGGACCATTTCTTGAGCAAAAATCAGATATTTTTAGAGTGAGAGAGTGCCCTAGAGTAATAAAGTACCCCTCATCAATTCTTCTACAACTCTTGCTCAAATCTTAAAGGATTAACAAGGAAAATCACTCTAGGCCTTCATCCTTGAGGTAAGATTCTATACCCTAACCTTTAATTTCGAATTTAGCTAAAGATGGGTAATTATAAAGAATGTTTGTGGGTATTGGAGTTGTTATCTTGCTTGTATGTGTTGTCAAAGGTTGTAGAAACATTTTTGAGATAAAGATGGTAAAGTATGGGTTGTGGATTGATGAAATCCTCTATAAAAGGACCATAAAGATTTAAGGCACATATGGTGTTTGATAAAATGCTCAAATGAGATAGAATTATGAATATCTTCCTAATTTATGTTAAATTTTGTTATGTCTCGAAGTAGATTGGCATTGCTAGAATTTCTGGAACGTTGTAGTAACTTAAGGAAAAGCTCTTTGAGGTATGTATGGCTAACTTTAACTCTTGTAGAATCCCCTTGTTGTGACGAGCATACGGTATGTGTACCTTGTATAAAAATATGTGTATTAGTTGATTTCCACACCACCGTGTTATATGTGATTGTGAAAAGTGATTTGATGTGCCTACCTTATTATGTTCTAAGCTTGTAAATGCTTAAGGATGACGATATGGTAGTATGTGTCAACGAATGAAAGAACGTTAATGTGTCCAAATGTGGGAATGTGTATAATGGATAAAATCCTGTGTGGTAAGTAATGAATGATGGTATTGTGAAATGACGTAAATGAGTTGAACGATTACGACAACACCTTGTACATGAATTACTGCTTGGTGACATCTATGGTGTCTTGAGACCAAATGTATGAATTGTTGATATGAACTTGTGCTTCCTTGAAATGATGATTTTTGTGATTAATATGCTTTGAACGTTGTTGGTTAAGTCTCACGATATAATGGTGTAAGTAAATGGCAACAAACCAAGTGTGTATGTGTGAATGTGTTCATGTGGTAAGAACTGTGTAACAAATGATGGAAAGAAATCATAATTGATGTAATTGAAACAACTGTGGTAATATCATACGTGACTTGTCGCGGGCAATTATTGTTGTGACTTAAATTGTATACGGGCTGTTGCATATGATGGAAATGGTATTGATGTTATGAAAACTCTTTGTGAATTATTGTTGTTGTCGTGTGAAATTTGAGTGTCCGGTGGGATCGGGTTGCACGCCGCAACATGAAGTTATAAGGTGTGGGTTGTGGTGATAAGGGTGGCTGAGGTAATAAAGGTGGTCGAGGTAATAAGGGTGGAAAAGTGATCGAAATCACTATTGAAATGAAATATGTGAAAGTTGTGAAACCATTGATGTGATGAAATAATATTGAAAGGGGAAAAGGAGAGATTGTGGAACTTGTTTGGCTTTGGTTGTTCCTTTCATGTGCATCGGATTGTTGATTCTATTACTATTTGTTACCTGTGTATTTCTTGATTTTACTTGGGGTAAAGTTTGTTCATACATACCAGTACAATTCAAATGTACTGACGTCGCTTTTGTCGGGGGTGCTACATTCGTGTTATGATTGTAGGTGGTTCTATAGCAGGTACTCCAGTCCACCAACAATAGCACTCCTTCACTTTCCGTCAGTTGTATTGGTGAGCCCCTTTTTCCTCTCGGGGCCCTGCGTGGCTCGTGCCGCTTTTCCTCCCGGAAATCATATTTTGGTATTTGAGTAAGGAATAGCCGGAGCCTTATTACCGACAAGTATTGTAACACTCTTTTGTATCCCTAGAGGCTCTGTAGATAGGAAATATGGGTTATGTACTTATGTATTTTGTATTTGGGGCAGTGTAACTTGTAAACCATGTTAAGTAACCATGTATATTATGTAAATCTCATAAGAATGTGTTTAAATCATAAATGGCTATTTCACTCGGTTAACGGATAATGAAAATGCAGGATAACACGTGGGATAGGAAAGGGACCCAGGTCCTCTTGAATGGGGTTACCCGGTCGAGCGCCGGTCGCGCCCCTTGGTTTTGGGGCGTGACAAACTTGGTATCAGAGCCTAAGGTTTTAAAGTGTCCTAGGATGTCTTGGAGCCGTGTCTAGTAGAGTCCTTTTTATCTGTGTGTTGTCGACCACATCTATAAGTTGGAGGCTACATGGACATTTAGTAATGTTATCCTTCTTCAACACTCCAGATCGTGTGATAGAGCTTGACTATGAGATTGTCTTCTAACACGTGCTTTAAGGTTCAAGGTAAGTTTAAATGACCTTTCGTCTATTCAAAGTAATGTTGTCATATCGCGTGACAAATGGGCAAATGCCTGAATATTAAGGAGATGGCATATGTATCATGCTGAACGAATGATACAAATATATGAGGTACGTACATAGTACTAGAGGCATACTTTATTCGAGAAAAGTGTTAAAAAATGATTATCACCTCCAAAGAGACATTGACTTGATAAATGAGACGCGAACTTATATGGCACATGTGGATAGTGTGAGAAGAATGTAAATGATCCTAAGGTGTAAAAGAAAAAAAATTGTTGTATAAGCATGTGATATATGTAAGGCATGACCAGGAGAGTAATGACAAATATGTAGGTCTCTCACGGGAGACAAGAAGTCATGAAATGAGAGTCAATTGAACCCATAATGAGAAGACCCTTGTGCTATTAATGTTATAAGAATCTCATAAGTGTATGAAGATGTGTTACACTCCTAAAGGATATTGATATGAGGAATTGAAATCCCAAGCCTGTGTGGCTGAATACGAGCAGAGAACTTATGAGGTTAATACCATGGTGACTTAAATCTCCCTAATAGTCGAACATATATATAAGGGATAGAGATATCAGACATATGTGCCTAAAGTTGCCAAAATTCAAGACCTGTGTCAAAATCCGGGACATTCGCCCTAAGTGGGGGAGGAAGGGCCATAGTAAGGACACTTAAATATAATGGAACAAGAATAAGACCATGTAAATATGATGTTTGAACATTTTTGTTGAAGATATGCATAGTCTAGAAAAGTGATAATGGATGATATGATTATCTAAAAGGATATACTAATGATAAACCGCTAGTACCCCCAAGAAGGTGGAAGTTAAGGAAGGTAAATTCTTCATACAGGGCAATGTGAATGATAAGGTCAACGATCCTAGAAACTAATAGTATATTTGTAAAGGAATTTTATACTTGTTAGAAGGTCAGGAACAATGGAAACCTAAGGAAGTACTATAGGTAAAATGTGGAAGGTTGCAAGATTTTAGAATGGGTTAATCATAGATCTGTAATTTAACCGAAGTACCCAGGTGTTAAGAAAGGTGGAACGAATGGGAGAAATAAATGTGATGCTATAATAACCCAAGAGGGTATTTGGGCTTGAGGGAGAGCCTCTAAAGAATCTTACAAGCAAAGAAGTGTTGAGTGATACGAGGATGAACACACTTTCCCACGGATGTCGTAACAAGAGTTAAGAGGTGAGCGGGATGAAATAACTAAGGGAAAAGACCACGTAACATGTGGAAGAATGCATGTCTATTCACTAGCTAGGAAGAATGAGGTGAGAAAAAATGTGGAGAAAACGTATAAATTGATATGTTCATGGTTATCATAAAATATCTTTTACCAGAATGGTGGACGCGCTTAGAGAATAAGTGTTAATAAAAGTTATAAAGGACTAACCTTAATGCAACTGACTTGGGTGACACCGAATATCAACTAAAGGATCTAGAGATAGTTCTTGTCTACATACAATGGAAGGTGAGACTACTGGAGGTCAAGTTGTGGTATGATAAACTCACAAACCAGGCACAATGATATTACAAGTCACGGGAGGTAGACAAGTGTGTGGCACAATAAGGCTATCAATTATGCACTATGAGCAAAATATAATGGGGATAAATATTCCAATTAGAAAGAAAAGATGGTACCAGCATATTGTCCAGGCCAAAGGGCGATCAAAAAGGGAAAGACAACACAATCTACCATAGGGCAAATGAAAGGTTCAAAATAGATTGAAAGAGGATGAACACTTGTTACAGACCAGACATGTTTAACATGGTAACTCTTAAATCGCAATATCAGGGAACTCTATTGGTAGCTACAATACGGGGAATGAGGTGAATTAATCATCGAGGATAGAATCAGATGGACTAAGTCTTACTTTTAAGAGTAAAATCAAAAGTTGTTGTTGAAGAATTGAGGAAGATCTCAAGTTTCAGAGAATGCCCTTCTCGGGCCAGTGACTCTTCCGAAATTGTATACATATAAAGGTTGATGATATGTGTTTTGGGAAGTATTGAACAATAAAGAGAGAACGTGAGAATATTCACAAGGGAAGTAGAGTAGTTTCTTAAATTCTATAAGTCACGTAAGGAGGAAAGAGGTTGACCAGGAAAGGTCTGAGCATAATGTTACATTACATTTGATGCAATGTCATGGATGTTAATGATGTGAAGGTGTGTCAGAAGTCTAGAAGATATGATTTCTTTGAAATAAAAGGTCCTATAAGAAAACTCATCCAGTAATGTCTTTGTTGAGAATTTGGAAGAGCAAGTTGCATATATTCACAAAAGATTGTAACCATATCATGGAAATTATTGAAGAACTCAATTACTATGAGGTCATAAGTAAGAAAAATGTGATATAGATGGTCCACTATTGATGCAACATGGCTAGGTGATCGCTTATGCTTCAAGGTAACCCAAGAATCATGAAAGAAACTATTCGGCACATGACTTAGAACTTGCGGCGATAATTTTTGTATAAAGATTTGCGACATTATGTGTATGGGGTCCATGTGGATGTATTTATAAACCATAAGAGCCTTCAATATATTTTTAAACAAAAGGAGATGAATCTGAGATAGAGAAGATGGCTCGAGTTACTCAAGGACTATGATATCGATATTCTCTATCACCCGGGAAAGGCCAATGTTGTGGCGGATGCTCTTAGCTAGAAATCTATGGATAGTTCAGCTCACTTGGAGGCATATCAAAGGTCGTTGGCCAGGGAGGTTCACTAGTTGGCTAGTTTGGGAGTTCGTCTTGCGAACTCTAAGGTGGGGAAATTGTGCAAAATAGGGTTCAATCATCACTTGTGGCAGAAGTGAAAGAGAAGCAATACAACAATCCATTATTGGTACAGCTGAAGGAGGGAATTCATAAATACAGGACCACAGTTTTTTTTCTTTTGGCATTGATAATGATACCCTACGGTGCCAAGAGCGCCTATGGGTTCTAGATATTGATAGTCTTCGGGAAAGGATTTTGGAAAAAGCTCACACTTCTAGGTATTCCGTACACCCAAGTTCTACTAAAATGTATCATGATCTCAAAGAAGTTTATTGGTGGAATAACATAAAAAGAGTTGTGGCGGACTTTGTGGCAAAATGTACAAACTGTCAGCAAGTGAAGGCTGAACATCAAAGGCCTGGAGGATTGTTACAAAGCATAGAAATTCTAACGTGGAAATGGGAAATGAGCAATATGCATTTTGTGGTAGGATTACCTCGCATTATGCACAAGTTTGACTCAATTTGGGTGATTGTGGACAGACTCATGAAATCAGCGCACTTCTTGCCAGGCAAGTCCACTGATACTACAGAATAGTATGCTTAGTTATACATCAAGGAAGTAGTCAAACTTCACGGCACCCCATTTTCTATTATCTCGGATTGAGGGGCTCCATTCATAGCAAACTTTTGGAGGAAATTTCAGCAAGGTTTCGGTACTCAAGTAAATCTCAGTACGGCTTTCCATCCATTGACTGACGGTCAGGCAGAGCGGACTATTCAGACGCTTGAAGATATGTTGCAAGCTTGTGTTATATCTTTCAAAGGTAGTTGGGAAGACCATTTGCCACTTGTTGAGTTTGCTTACAATAATAGCTTTCACGCTAGTATTTAGATGGCCCCATTTGAGGCATTGTATGGAAGGAGGTGTAAATCTCCGATTGGGTGGTTCGAGGTTGGTGAAGCAGAACTGTTAGGACCAGATCTTGTGCATTAGGCTATGAAAAAAGTTAAAGTCATTCAGGAGAGTATGAAAACTACTCAAATCGTCAGAAATCATATGCAGACGGCGTCGAAGAGAACTGGAATTCCAAGTAGATGATTGGGTGTTCTTGAAAGTATCTCCCATGAAGGGAGTCATACGATTTGGGAAGAAAGGGAAATTTAGCTCAAGGTATTCCGGGCCATATCGGATCGCTCAAAGGATAGGACAGGTGGCTTATATGCTAGAATTGCCCCTTGAGATGTCATTAGTGCACCCGGTGTTCTATGTGTCCATGTTGTAGAAGGTAGTTGGAGATTCGTTCGCTATTGTACCGGTTGAAACTATTGAGGTTAATGAAGAACTATCTTATGAAGTAACTCCAGTTGCCATTCTTGATAGGCAAGTCCGAAAATTGAGAAATAAGGAAATTGCCTCTGTAAAAGTGTTATGGCGGAACCATCAGGTTGAGGAAGCCACTTGGGAAGCCGAGGAAGAAATGAGAAAGAAGTACCCACATTTGTTTGAATAGTTATGTAATAGCTTTCATGCATTTGGTTCCTGTGAACTCTTACCTTTTGATTTGATCTATGTTAGACTATTCCATTTTGGTTATGTATATTGCCTATGCGGCCATGGTTGGTGTTGAACAAGTTATGTTATGTCTATGGAACGTGTATATGCTGTTAGGATATGTATCTGGGGCCCTCTGACAGGTGGATAGTCCTAGTCACAAAGGAAACTCTGGCGAAATTTTCGGAAATTTAAGGAGTTAGCCATATTTGGGGCTGATGATATATTTCATAATGTGAAAAAAATAGAAGTTACAAAAGGATGTCCAATGAATGAAACTTGATCCTCATTCGAGGACGAATGATCTTAAGCGGGGGAGAATGTAAAGCCCCAGAAAATTTTGCTTAGTAATTTAAGATTTCGTGGTGCCAAGATAGGCCAAATATTTTATCTTGCATGCAAATGAGGATTAAGGATATTATGGATATCAATTGGATATGTTAATAAGTGTATAAGTCATAGTAGAAGGGAATTGGGGTCTAAGGAGAGGCCTAATTCTAAGCCAAGTTGGAAAATTTCATAAGAGACGAAAGTTGCAAATGAGTGCGCACAAGACCTCACTTTGGACAATCATATCTACAGTTATATAAAGATTTTTGTGATTCACAACCTATCAAATAAAAGATCATTGAGTCTAGTTTCCAACACTTCAAATCGTTCGTCATTCGGACACTCCTACCAAACGTTATGACCAAATTACCAAAAGCAGCGCAGAATTTTACACTACCGCGCCGCCCCATGCAGTGCGGCAGTGCAAAAATCGGGCTTTTGTTATAAAACAACTTCATTTCGTCAAATAGATTCAAGGGACCATTTCTTGAGCAAAAATCAGATATTTTTAGAGTGAGGGAGTGTCCTAGAGTGAGAAAGTATCCCTCATCAATTCTTCTACAATTCTTGCTCAAATCTTAAAGGATTAACAAGGAAAACCATACTAGGACTTCATTCTTGAGGTAAGATTCTATAGCCTAACCTTTAATTTTGAATTTAGATAAAGATGGGTAATTATAAAGAATGTTTGTGGGTATTGGAGTTGTTATATTGCTTGCATGTGTTGTCAAAGGTTGTAGAAATATTGTTGAGCTAAAGATGGTAAAGTATGGGTCGTGGGTTGATGAAATCCTCTATAAAAGGACCATAAAGATTTAACGCACATATGGTGTTTGATAAAATGCTCAAATGAGCTAGAATTATGAATATCTTCTTAATTTGTGTTCAATTTTGTTATGTCTCGAAGTAGATTGGCATTGCTAGAATTTCTGGAACGTTGTAGTAACTTAAGAAAAAGCTTTTTGAGGTATGTATGGCTAACTTTAACTCTTGTAGAATCCCCTTGTTGTGACGAGCATACGGTATGTGTACTTTGTATGAAATTATGTGTATTGATTGTCTTAGTTGATTTCCACACCACCGTGTTATATGTGATTGTGAAAAGTGATTTGATGTGCCTACCTTATTATGTGCTAAGCTTGTAAATGCTTGAGGATGATGATATGGGAGTATGTATTAACAAATGAAAGAATGTTAATGTGTCCAAATGTGGGAATGTGTATAATCATTAAAACCCTACGTGGTAAGTAATGAAAGATGGTATTGTGAAATGACATAAATGAGTTGAACGATAACGACAACACCTTGTACATGAATTACTGCTTGGTGAAATCTATGGTGTCTTGGGACCAAATGTATGAATTGTTGATATGAACTTGTGCTTCCTTGAAATGATGATTCTTGTGATTAATATGCTTTGAACGTTGTTGGTTAAGTCTCGCGATATAATGGTGTAAGTAAATGGCAACAAACCAAGTGTGTGTGTGTGTGAATGTGTTCATGTGGTAAGAACTGTGTAACAAATGATGGAAAGAAATCATAATTGATGCAATTGAAACAACTGTGGTAATAGCATACGTGACTTGTCGCGGGCAATTATCGTTGTGACTTAAATTGTATATGGGTTGTTGCATATGATGGAAATGGTATTGATGTTATGAAAACTCTTTGTGAATTATTGTTGTTGTCGTGTGAAATTTGATTGTCCGGTAGGATCGGGTTGCGCGACGCAACAAGAAGTTATAAGGTGTGGGTTGGGGTGATAAGGGTGGCCGAGGTAATAAGGGTGACCGAGGTAATAAGGGTGGAAAAGTGATCGAAATCACTATTGAAATGAAAATATGTGAAAGTTGTGAAACCATTGATGTGATGAAATAATATTGAAAGGGGAAAAGGAGAGATTGTGGAACTTGTTTAGCTTTGGTTGTTCCTTTCAGGTGCATTGGATTGTTGATTCTATTACTGTTTGTTACCTGTGTATTTCTTGATTTTACTTGGGGTAAAGTTTGTTCATACATACCAGTACAATTAAAATGTACTGACGTCCCTTTTGTCGGGGGCGCTACATTTGTGTTATGATTGTAGGTGGTTCTATAGCAGTTACTCCAGTCCACCAACAGTAGCACTCCTTCACTTTCCGTCAGCTGTATTGGTGAGCCCCTTTTTCCACTCGGGGCCCTGCGTGGCTCATGCCGCTTTTCCTCCCGGAAATATTATTTTGGTATTTGCGTAAGGTATAGCCGGAGCCTTGTTACCGGAAAGTATTTTAACACTCTTTTGTATCCCTAGAGGCTTCGTAGACAGGAAATGTGAGTTATGTACTTATGTATTTTTTATTTGGGCAGTGTAACTTGCAAACCACGCTAAGTAACTATGTATATTATGTAAATCTCGTAAGAATGTGTTTAAATCATAAATGGCTATTTCACTCAGTTAACGGATAATGAAAACGCGGGGTAACACATGGGATAGGAAAGACACCCAGGTCCGCTTAACTGGGGTTACCCGATCGAGCGCCAGTCGCGCCCCTCGGTTTTGTGGCGTGACAGACCCCGACTGGATCAAGCAGGGCCGTCTCTTGTTTCTGGAGAGCTCTAGAACTAGGCTCCTCCAGACCGCCTACCAAATGCACCTCAGCTCGAGGAATATTTTGGTTGTCAACCGGCTCAAGGACATTACCCGATAAACCCTCAAAGGCCTCTTCAGCCCGAGGTAGGACAACAACAGCATCAAGTTCCACTTTAGAAGTCACTGGCTCAGCAATATGAGGGACGATCAGGTTTTCTCCTCCCTCAGGTACTACCAAGCAATCATCTTCCTCACTACCTTTAGCTCGAGGATGCCCCGATACTTCTGGAGTTAAGGTTGTTGAATCAGCTTTAGGTTCTTCCACTTTGGCCTTCTTGGATTTTGAAGGCTCAGTCGACGATTCCCTTCGTTTTTTCTTCTCTTTGTCGGGTTTCGGGGCATCTACTTCCCCAGGCAGTGCTTTTCTCATCAAGGAGGCCTCTCCCAAACCTACATAAATACAAAATTTAACACAGGGAATAAGGGCGCAATCAGTGATAGTTCTTCTGAGAGACTCAATCATAGCAGAAGTAAGGGCTCACCGTGGTCCTTGGCCTGCCACCGAGCCCTAGACAGGTCGTGCCACACGCGGTCAACATATGGGCAAGTCAAATATAGCCGGCTAACCCAGCCTGAGAGATCCCTTACCGCGATAGGGTACACCGTGTCAGCTGTATCAGCAGAGGAAGTCAGTTCATGGGGAAATTGATCCTAAAGGAAAAGAAAATACTTAATTTGTGTATCCACTTACGTATTGTATTCCACCTTTCAAGTAACGACATCTTCTCTACTGGGATCAGGTCCGAGGTCCTAACTCGCACAAAATGGCTCATCCACCCTCCGTCCCTAACCTCATCAGTACAAGCAAAAAAGGCTTTCGAGGCCCGACATCAGAGCTTAATCAGGACCCCTCGGAGGAGTCGAGGACTGTACATTCTGATCAAATGGTCAAAGGTGAAGGGCATTACCTTAATGATGTTCGCAAAATACCCGATCATGTAAATAATGCGCCAAAACGACGGATGAATTTGGTCTAGGGTCACCCGATATTGCTCGCAGAAGTCGAGGATCACGGGGTCTACTGAGAGTGAGGATAGCTCCACCGGGCCAAGAGTGGATGGATAGGTATACACAGTAAGGAGCCAACCTTGTATGTCATTATGTCCTCTCTCCAAAAAAGGATCTCCACCAGCACCGCATCCCTCCAGCGACATTCAGTCTTCACCTTCTCAGCGTATGCTACTAAACTGATATATCAGGACACGGGTTCACATCGTCGCAGCTTCAAAGAAGGCTTGACGACCTTGAAATCGGAGGTCATTTTGTAGGGTCCTGGAATGCATTCCTCAAGTTGAAGGGGTAATATTGCCTTACCCTTAGACGAGCATGAAGCAGAAGGAGACACCTCTTCCTGAGGGACAGAGATGGAGGTCTTCGCCATTCTTGATTAAAAGGTTTCAGAGGAGAGAAGAAATCGTAATCAGGGAAAGAACACAAGAGAGAAGTAAGGAGAACTCTTTTGAAGGACTAATGATGCAGTGGAAAATAAGGGGCGAAGGAAGAAGTATTTATAGATGCCAATCATGTACGTTGGAAAATGCCAAACGATACCCAACCGCTGTAATAAATTCAAAGGCTATTCAAGGGCTGTATGGATGTGACCTTTAGACACCCCTTTTGTCACATCAATCGCTTGATATAGCACAACTGATGTTATGGTGGATGTATCGAAGAGGCAAGAATTCAAGACCGTTTCTTACCATTTTCACTCTAAGAAATACGGGGACTATCTATACACGGCTAAAATCGGAGAGTTCGATTTTGTGATCGTTATGACATTCCATGGCCCGGAAGCCTCGAGGCACAGCTCGAGGTTCGACCCTAAGGGTTTCCTATGCTCGATATCAGGGTAGTTCAGATTGATGGCTATCATGGACAAGCGGGAAATTCCCAAGGCACATGGTCAAAGCTGACAACGCCTGCAAGAATAGTACAAGTCCGTACTGGACCATTAAGTAGTTGTACCAGCTACGTTTCTTTGTAATAATTATACATGTTCCATGTTGGGATCCCCCATATTATATAAAGGGGACTCTTGTTATTTCTTGCATACATGATATTCCATATAAGAACAAGAACATTCTCTACTCTCTAACTTAAACATTCTCCATTGTCTTTCCTTTGATTTATTACTTACATTTATTGTGTTTCATTGATTGTTCTTCATTTATTGCTCATCGTTGATCATAATGAGCCATTATTGAGGCCCTTAGAACTGTTAGTCCTTTATCGACCATCCCCAGTCAAGCTCGTTAGCTCAACCTCGAGGCCTATCTTAGGCAAGTCCGAGGCCTCGATTCGCAGCTGTTTGGTTTGAATAACTGCACTGCCTTTTACTCTTACTTTAACTTCCTAGCTCATACTTAGAATCTATTGCCTAACAACTAGTATTAAAATAAATCACGTGTTTTTAGAACCACAAATCAAATCTAATTGTAATTATCATTTTCAAGGTAAACACTAGTATTATTCTATATGTACTATCGCCCCTTTTTCCGGGGGCGCTGTATCTTTAATGGATGCAGGTGGTTCCACAGTAGGCGGCACTGATCAATGATAGTGGTACACCCTCTTCTCAACTGACTTGGTGAGCCTCACTTTGTATCGGGGTCTTGTATATTTTGTTCTTCATGTATGGTGTTTTGAGGTATAGCTGGGGCCTTGTTGCTGGCACCATCATATTAGTCTTTTTATCCATTAGAAGCTCCATAGATATAGTGTGGGTTGTATTTTAATTTGGGTAAGCCAAACTTTAAATGTTGTACATGTAACACATGTTTCCACTTCTAAAACTACACACGTGAAATTTATTTTCTCGGAAATTCTAAATAAAGTAACTAATAGTAATGAAATTGGTATTATGAAATCCTCTTATTGTATAACGGATGGAATGCATCTTCACTTTATTCATGGGTAAGGTCGGGTAGAATGCATCAAGTAGGCTTGCTTGACTGGGATATCTCGATTGAGCACCAGTCGCGCTCTCCAAGGTCGGGGCGTGACAAGCTTGGTATCAGAGCCTAAGGTTTTAATGTGTCCTCGGATGTATCGGAGCCGTGTCTAGTAAAGTCCTTCTTATCGATGTGTTGTCGAGTACATCCATAATTAGGATGTTACTTGGACATTTAGGAATCCCTTCTTTGATACTCTAGATCGTGCGATCGAGCATGATTATAAGACTGTTCCTCCTTTAACTCGTGCATTTTTCTAATTTTCAGTATATGGCGCCTAATAAGGAGGCAAGAACTGGCCAAAGAGCTAATACCACCCCAGGAGTGGCAGTTGATCCTATACCTGATGGTGTGAGTGAGCACCCGAGGGGTGAGATTATCCCCCGGCCCCAACACTGCATGATTCTACTACTCCTACTCAGACTGCACCAATCCCTACTCCTATTGATGGTGCAGTCCTAGTGTTTATGCGGTGGGACCTTAGGGGAGCCATATATATGTTGTCTCAGATAGTGGCTTCTCAGGCCCAGAGATAGAATGTTGCACCTGCTTCTTCCAGCCAGTAAGGGGATTCCGCTAGTTCCAAGGTGAACAGGTTTCTTCACTTGGATCCTCTAGTGTTCACGGGTACTGATCCCACAGAGGACCCCTAGGATTTTATTGATGAGATGCATAAGACTCTCCGAGTTTGCACGCCACCGAGATGGAAGCAGTGGAGTTGGCCTCCTATAACCTAAAAGAGTTGGCATATTCCTAATTTGAGCTATGGAGGACTCCCGTGAGGAGGGGAGCCCTCCGGCAAGGTGGGGTCATTTTTGTCAACGCCTTCATTGATCATTTCTTGCCTGTCGAGACTAAGACAACCTGTACTGCTGAGTTTGAGAGTCTGAAACAAGGTAGCATAAGTGTATAGGAGTACCATATGAGATTCACGCGCATGTCCAAGTAGCTAGAGTGTGCCGGTTTGTGCAGGACCTTAGCCCCTCGGTTATTGATGAGGCCGATATAGCTACCTTGTATTCGAATATGAACTATGGAAAGATGGTGGAATTTTTTCAATCTAAAGAGACCAGCAAATTAAAGAATCGGATGAAGCGAGAGGGTACCAAGAAGGCCCGGTCAGCGGGCAACTTTGGTGGTTCTTCTAGTGGTGGTAGTGGTGGAAGGTTAGTATAGGAGAGGGTCATCCAGGCCATCCCAGTCCTTTGCTCAATCTTCAGTCAATGCACCACCATCAGGGCTGGGTCAGCACTAGTGGAGCTGTTTTAGGCTCAGTCAGGGCGATAGGGGATCCCACCAGCAGGATCGGCTTGGTGGGAGATTCTAGAAGCAGCGAAGGCCCTCATGACCTAGGGGTGGGAATATACATTTTGGAGCTTGCTACACCTACCCATATGTTAAGGGTGCGGTAGTAAAGGTCATATGCAGACGGATTATCGTTCGTCCTGCTAGAGTATAGACGAGGGTACAGCATAGCCAGCTAGTTCTATAGCTACTACATCCGCAACACCTCCTCCAGCTCGAGGCACTCCAGAAATTGTAGGGCGTGGTGCAGCTCAGGGTGGTGTACCAAGTGTGGGGGGACTACATTGTATGCCTTGTAAGTTCGACTCAATTTTGGTAATTTTGGATCGACTCACGAAATTAGCACACTTCTTACCTATTAAGGCTAATGACAGAGCAGAACAGTATGCCCAATTGTATATCAAGGAAATAGTCAGGTTGCATGGCACTCCAGTTTCTATCATCTCAGATCGAGGGGCAAAATTCATAGCTAATTTTTGGATGAAATTTCAGCAAGGTTTGGGTACTCGGGTTAATCTTAGTATAGCCTTCCATCCACAGACCGACGGGCAGGCAGAGCGGATTTAGACGCTAGAGGATATGTTGCGCGCTTGTGTTCTTGACTTCAAGGGTAGCTGGGATGATCATTTGTCACTCATAGAATTTGCCTACAACAATAGCTACCATGCTAGTATCCGAATGGCACCATTTAAAGCTTTATATGGTAGGAGATGTAGATCCCATTAGTTGGTTTGATGTCAGGGAAGCAGAGTTGATAGGGCCAGACCTCGTGAATTAGGCTTTGGAGAAGGTTAAGATCATTAAGGAACAGTTAAAGACTACTCAGAGTTGCCAAAAGTCCTATTCGGATGTGCGTCATAAAGATCTAGAGTTCAAAGAGGATGATTGGGCATTCTTGAAGGTTTCCCCCCATGAAAGGTATAATGCGATTTGGGAAGAAAGGGAAACCGAGTCCCAAGTATATCGAGTCATACAAAATCATTCAGATGATTGGTCAGGTGACTTACAGGCCCGAGCTACCAACAGAGATGTCATTTGTTCACCCGGTGTTTCATGTATCTATGTTAAAGAAGATGGTTGGAGACCTGACGCTCATTATTCCAGTAGAAGCTATTGAGGTTAATGAAGAATTGACTTATGAGGAGATTCTGATTGCCATTCTTGATAAGCAAGTCCGAAAGTTGAGGAATAAAGAGATTGCCTCCATAAAAGTGCTATGGCAAAACCAACATGTTGAAGAAGCCACCTGGGAGGCCGAGAAAGAAATGAAAAAGAAATACCCTCATTTGTTTGTATAACTAAGTAGCAATGTTTTGAAATAATTGAGTCATGTAAGGTGTCTATAGCGTACTTTAATCCTCATTCGAGGACGAATGATCCTAAGCGGGGGAGGATGTAAGGCCCCATAGAATTTTCTAATTATTTAAGACCTTATAGTGCACCAACGTTGACTGAGAATAATATTTTTCTGAGTACTAAAAGAGACCTATGGGGTGGAACCATATTATTTTGACATTAAAATACATATGGAAGGTGTTTCAGATCATATTTAGGAGGTTTATAAGTAGGAAGAAGTTGCTTGGAACGAGTTGGATATATTAAGTGGAAAAGATGTCTAAATTTGCACGACACTTGACTTTGAACGAGTATAACTCTTATAATATAAAGACATTTTCCATGAAGTTTTCCTCTAAAGCGTAGCCCTTTGAATATAGTTTCAAACTCATCAAGCTGTTTGTCGTTTCGAAATTCCTACTAAAAGTTATGATCAAATTACTAAAGTCAGATCACCCAGTTATTTTGGTGGACAGCGAAGCAAGGCTCGCTTTGCTAGACTGGGCCCAGATCATGTCTTCCCTTGCATGCAATGGACAGAGAAATGAGGCTCACTTTGCTAGACTAGGCGCTCCCCAGCTTAAGGTCCTTTGAAGTCATTTCGAGGCTCATTTTCCCCATTTCACTTGGACGAAATTTAGAGCGTTCCTCCACTCTCTCAAGACCCCCAAGTTATCCCATATTTAAGGTAAGCAATCCTTATTATCTTGGTGTGAATCCTATCATCTCCACACTAGAACTAACTCAATCCACCATGAAATCCTTATATTTTAAAGAAATTTCTTCAAAGAACTCAAAGGAGGATTTTGCAAGATGTCTTCCAAAAGGTAATCCTACACCCTTAGACTTACATGCATGGGTTATTATGGGAATATGAGTAAGGATTAAGTAGGCACTTATGGTATGGTGACTGGAAGCCATAAGTTCCCAATTTAAATACTTAGCCATTGTAGATATTGAAGAGTGATTATTTGATGGAATTTTGTTGGTTGGGTGTGGAAGGTTGGTCGTGCATGTGATGTTGGAAGTTATAAAATTGTTTAAAAATGATAGTGGGATAAATTGTTGGTAAATACTGGTAGTTGGATGAACTAATGTAGAGATATATGCATGCTAGGTGTTTGATAAATTGTCTAAATGGCCTAAAATATGGAATTTGTTACTAATGTTGGTCCCTATTAATGTTGATATTCCAGATTGAAGTTTCTTAGTGCAATGGATCATTGTAGTATTATTTGTCATGACCCAAAACGATGGGCCATGATGAGTGCCCGAGTCCTACCTGTCGAACACTCCTAAGCACACTTCTAAGATATAAACAAGAAATAGGGATAGGTCATGCATGACATCTGTCAATAAACTGTTGAATCATGTGAATAACATAAGTGAGGAAACATGCCCAAAAGACATATATACATACATACACACACATATATATATATATATATAGATATATATACATACATACATATATATATATATACATACATACATACATATATATATATATATATATATATACATACATACATACATATATATATATATGCGAAATACGGGAGGGTGAGCCGACAAGGTTGCTATGGATAACTATATATCAAAATAGAAGTCCACAAGGCCACATACTATCCAACTATACATGACGGTCAATAGACCTCTAATATAGTATACAACTGTATAAAAGAAGGGTTTGGGCCCTGTAATACCCATATATGTATACAAAAGTATCGTACCAAAACCCAATAGCAGCTCCGGATCAAATGGAGCACATCAACTCTTCTTGAGTAAGGATCCAAGAAGCGGGACTGTCTACCTGCACCTGTAGACATGAAATACATGCCCCTAGTCAATAGGGGAATCAGTACCAACAATGTACCGAGTATGTATGGCATAAAAATCAGTGTATAAAAGACTTGAAAGAAATATGGAGTAAAGGACTCAACCTGTAAGTCTGCATAGCTATGTGAATCATGAAACATTTATGATGTTATGCATATGCGTATATATATCATATCATACATAGATATATGCGTACATATTATCATCAATCCTCTGAGAGCATCCTATCATATCATCTCGAGCTCAGTAGGCAAAATCATCAACGTATACCACCTGATCAGATGGTGTTCCGTATATAACATCATAACCTTTCCACACACCCCATATACATATAATCTATGTGTATATAACGTCATCTGGTCATGGGTCAATGTACATGTATAAATGAATGCAATGCATAAGAAGTAAATCAATAAGATCTCTCGCGGTGTCATAAGATTAATACGCCTTCAGTTAATATTGCAAAATAAACTTTATCAGCTTACATATTTTCTGAGACCCATGAATAGATGATATAATAATATGACATATGGGGAATCAAGAACATAGGCAACCCTAGTACTTCTAAGAATATAGTCATTTGTGAAAGTTGTGTGTTATCTCGTTTCATTGTATCATATGGATCATGCCAAAAGGAAAGAAGGGATAGCCTTAACATACCTTACAGAAATTTGTCCAATAACAATGTTAAACTCAACTCACTGCACCTTAATCTACAACAATGACAGTGAAGCTATATTCTTAGAAGTACTAGGGTTGCCTATGTTCTTGATTCCCCAATAACAATGCTAAACTTAGCTCACTGCACCTTAATCTACAACAATAACAGTGAAGCTATTTTCAAGCTACGAATGACTCTCTCACTTATATGATGAAAGTAACTTAATCTGTAACAAAAAGACGGTTAACATTTCCCCTGATTTTACTGGTCCTTCAAGCCTACTATAGGAGAGACAAAAACACAATACAATTAAAAACTCAAAAACAACCTAACTACAACTCAGAACCTTTAATACAACCAAAAACCCAAATATACCATAACACACCCAATCAACAAGTTATCAATTAGCATGATATTACAACGACGAGCAACCAGCCCACTACCCTACCATATGTGGCATTTCTCCATGACCTTTATCCTTCCAAACTCCATAAATCAGAAGCACAAGAGGTTAACATGAGTTGACTACAAAACAGTCCACTAAAAGTGGAATAAATCAAACTCATGGCTTCAGATCACCGTCCTGTGAGTTCTAACTGTTAGGAAACAAAATTATCAACCTTCCTTGATATTTAAAAGCTTAAACACAGAAAGTAGGAATTTTCATAACTATGAAGTACCTTCCAAAACTCAAACTAAAATGAAAAAGAGAGGCGGCATAATGATACTTAAGTCGTAGGGATAGTTCTAATGTTATCACTTCTTGATTTCGTACTCGGGATGTTAATCTTTTTTGAAACCCTTGTAGAGAGCTTAAGGATAGGTTTATGGGGGTTCTCTGTTCATGTCCTATGGAAAAATGAAGAGTAAGATGACTTAAGACCTATATATATATATATATATATCAACTTTTGAAAAGCAAAAGAGGTGCTAGCTTGGCACCCTAGCATTGGCCCATATCCAAACGCTCATATCTTTTTGTCCAGACGTCGTATGAATGAACAGTTAAGAGTGTTGGAAACTACATTCCAAGACCTTAAATTTGGTATATAATATGTCCCAAGAATATCTCATATAACACACGAAATATATTGCTCAATAAGCTTAGATACAAGGCAAATCCTTAGTCGGTTTTTCCGCAACATAAATCTGATTTTTCCCAAACTTTATATTTTAAATCCAAACATCATATATAGTCATATTATGACTTTACACTCATTTAAATCATTATTAACAAGTATCATATTCATTATACGTCACCTGGAGATGCACAGGTTGTAACAATCTCCCCCACCCCCCACCCCCTAGAAACATTCATCGTTGAATGTTAAACTACCAAAGATATAAAGAAATTTTGGTAGAGTCTCCTCTGTAACGGTACTACTACCATCCTATCATATAGAAAACCCAAGAATACAAAGCCACACGAGTCTACAATCATCAATAACACCAATGGCCTCACATGAGAAATGACAGTAACTAACATAAGAATCCAGTATCATATACGCACTTAAAGGCTGTGATGGCTCAGTCTACTCCTCCTTCTGAAGAGGAAACAGGTGAGGATACCTAGACTTCATGTCTTCTTCAGCTTCCCAAGTCATCTCCTCCACATTCTTGTTTCTCCAAGTACTTTGACCGAAGCGATGTCCTTAGTTCTTAATCTCTAATATTGTCTATCTAGTATAGCAATAGGAGCTTCCTCATATGATAGATGCTATGTGACCTGGACATCATAACCTGGAACGACTCTAGAAGGATCTCTGATACACTTACAGAGCATAGACACATGAAAGACTTGATGTCTGACTCCAAGTTGGAAGGTAAGTCTAACTCATATGCTATCTGGCCTACTCTATGTATGATCTTATAATGTCCAACGTACCGAGGGATAAGCTTTCGTTTCTTATCGAGTCTCATAACACCTTTCATCGGTGATACCTTTAGGAATACCCAGTCGTCTACCTGAAACTCCAAGTCTCAACGTCGATTATCTGCATAGGACTTCTGACGACTTTGAGCTGCTAATAGCCTTTCTTGTATATGCTTAATCTTCTCAACTGCCTGTTGTACTGACTCTGGTCCTACTAACTTAGTTTCCTAAAGAACCATACGATAGGTGACCTACACATTCGTCCGTTAAGATATTCGTATGTAGCCATTTGAATGTTAGAATGATAGCTATTATTATATGCAAACTCAATAAGCGGAAGATGATCATCCTAGCTACCCCTGAAGTCTATCACACAAGCCTGTAGCATATCCTCAATTGTCTGAATAGTACGCTCAGCCTGACCTTCTATCTGCAGATAAAATATTGTACTAAGACTTACTTGAGTCCCCAATTCTTTTTGGAAGGACCTCCAGAAATTAGCTGTAAACTGAGCACCTCTATCTGAGATAATAGATATAAGGACACCATGAAATCGTACTATCTCCTTAATGTAAAGTCATGCATAATCCTCTACTGAATACGTAGTCCTGACAAGCAGAAAATGGGCTAATTCTGTAAGTCTATCAACAATCACCCATATAGAATCAAACTTACACTAGGTACGAGGTAAGCCTATGATGAAATTCATATTAATTATTTCCCATTTCCAAGTCGGAATCTCTATAGCCTGCAATAATCCACCAAGTTTCTGGTGCTCAATCTTAACTTGTTAACAATTAGGGGACTGAGCAACAAACTCTGCTATATCCTTCTTTATTTAGTCCCACTAATATTTACCCTGATATCATGATACATCTTCGTTGCTCCTGGATGAACAGAATAATGAGAATAGTGAGTTTCTCCCATAGCCTGCCGACACAGCCCTGCCACATTAGGAACACATAATCGACCTCGATATCTGAGGACTCCATCTCCTATAATCTCAAATGGTTTCTTCTACTTTTAAGTAGTTGTATCTCTGTAATGAGCTAGCACAGGATCCTCATACTGGCGTTCCTTCATTACAGTTACTAAAGAGGATGTTGTCGTGTCCTGAATAGTAACTATGGTATCACCTGAATCCAGTAATCGAACTCCAAAACTAGATAGCTGATGAATCTCATGGGCTATCTCATTATTATCTGGCTTAAATATGATAGGCTACCCATAGATCTACAACTTAGGACGTTGGCTACTACATTTGCCTTCCTTGGATGGCATAAAATATCAGCATCATAGTCTTTTAGTAGCTCCAACCATCGCCTCTAATATAAATTCAATTCCTTTTGCTTGAATACATACTAAAGGCTCTTCCGATCCGTATAGATATCAACATGAATACCAAAACAAATAGTTCCTCCACATCTTTAGTGCAGGAATCATCGCGGCTAATTCTAAATCATGCATCGAGTAATTCTTCTCATGCTTTCTTAGTTATCTAGAAACATAAGCTACAGCCTTACCATGTTGAATCAGTACATAACCCAATCCAACACCCGAAGCATCACAATAGATAGAATAACCATCGATCCCCTCTAGGAGTGTCAGAACTAGTACTGAAGTCAGTTTGTCCTTCAATGCTTGGAAACTCCTCTCACAAGCACCAGTCCACTGAAACTTAGTTGTCTTCTGAGTCAACTTAGTCTATAGTGCTGAAAGAGAAGAAAAGTCCTCCATAAATCTCCTGTAATAAACTGCCAAACCTAGGAAGTTAAGAATCTCCATCGGTGTCGTGGGTCTAGGCCAAGTCTTCACTACCTCAATCTTCTTTGTATCAACCCAGATACCCTCATTTGAAATAATATGTCCAAGGAAAGCTATAGAATTTAACCATAATTCACATTTAGATAATTTTGCATACAATTTCCTTTCTTATAGATCTCTGAGCATATTATGCAAATGATTTGCATACTCAGCCTCTGAAAGGGAATAAACGAAAATATCATCTAGAAATATAATCACGAATTGATCTAGAAAGGGTCTGAACACACGGTTCATCAAGTCCATGAATACTGTTGGGGCATTGATCAATCCGAATGACATAACACGAAACTCAAAGTGCATGTATCTGGTCCTAAATATTGTCTTCGAAATATCTTTCTCTTTAACCCTTACCAAATGGTACCAGACCTAGAGTCTATCTTCGAGAAACATATGCACCCTGCAACTGATCAAATAAATCACCAATCCTCGGTAGTAGGTACTTATTCTTAATCGTCGCCTTATTTAACTGCCTGTAATCAATACACATCCGCGAGGAACCATCTTTCTTTCCCCCAAATAACACAGGTGCTCCCCACAATGATGTAATGGTCTAATAAAGCCTTTTTCAAGCAAATCGCTCAGTTGTTCTTTCAACTCTCTCAGCTCTGCAGGCGCCATTCTATAAGTATGAATAGATATCGGCTGAGTATCTGGTAATATGTCAATAGCAAACTCAGTCTCCCGCTCTGGTGGAAGGCCTGGAAGCTCATCGGGAAAAACTTCAGGAAACTCATTAACCACCGGGATAGACTGAAGGGTCAGTGACTTTGCTTTCACATCCTCTACCCAAACTAAGTGATAAATATAGCCATTTATGATCATCTTCCTTGCCTTGATATAGGATATAAACCTACCTCTTGGCAATACAGTATTACCTTTCCACTCCAGAACTGGCTCCCTTGGAAAGTGGAACTAAACCATCTTTTATCTATAATAAACATTAGCATTACAAGAAGCAAACCAATTAATACCCATTATAACATCAAATTCTACAATATCTAACTCAATCAGGTCGCTACTGTAGAAAGACTATGAACTACTACTATACAATCTCTATATACCCGCTTAGCTATCCCTAGATCCCCAATAGGTGTAGACACCTCAAACGGTTCAATCAACTCAGGTTCTATCCCAAACTTGCTAGCAACCAATGGAGTGGCGTACAATAAGGCGGAACCTGGATCAATTAATGCATATACATCATATGAGGAGATAATAATATACTTGTGAAAACATCAGGTGAAAACTCATGATCTTGTCAACCCGCTAAGGCATAAATGTTATTCTGAAGACTGCTCGAGCTAGATTCTCCACTTCTACCTCTACCACGACCGGCTGGTGCCTGTGAACCTTTCCCGGGGTGTACTGATGATGATGAACCAACTACAAATCCCGCTTGCTGAACTATACCTGCACTACCTCTCATCAGACAGTCTCTCATAACATGGCCTGGATAACCACAAGTATAACAAACACCCAACCCCATAAGGCATTGCCCAACATGCTGTTTACCACACTAAGCACATCATGTAAAGGGCAGCCTAATCTTACTTGACTCACCTCTATACTTAGAACTAGAGGCCTTGAAACTCTAACTGGGCCTTAAATATGTGAATAATCAAATCTCCTACCGGCAAACTGAGGGGTTGCACTAGCCGATGGTTGGGCTGGATACCTCGGGTACTATTGTTTCTGACCACCTCGAAACTCACCAGAAGGACTATAAGATCTCGCTCTCTTAGTCTGGCCCCTATTATTCTCGCGATCAGCCCTCTACTTCTACTCACGCTCCTCTACACCTTGAGCATATGCCTAAATAATAGAAATATCCATGCCTGGCTGAAGTGAGACCGACATATAGTCATTAAGAAGATGTGGTTCCAACCTCATCACGAACCAATGAACCTCATCCTCCATCTTAGCTACAATAGTGGGAGCATACTTAGCCAAAGAATCAAACTAAAGGTTGTACTCCCCAACACTCATATTACCCTGTCGAAGGCTCAAAAACCAGTCAACTCTAGCCTGTCTAAGCTCTGGTGGCAAATAATGATGAAGAAAAGCCTCTGTAAACTCCTGTCATACTGCTGGAAGGGCATCCTCACCTCTGGACAACTCCCAAGACTCATACCAATTAACTGCAACATCCCAAAGTCTAATGGAATCTAGCTTAACTGAATCAGTCGTAATGGCCTTCATTACCCTCGAAGTCATCTACATCCTATGTATAAATACCTAAGGGTCCTCATTTGGATCTGCTCTAGTGAATACCAGAGGGTCAAAATGAATGAAATCACGAACCCTCGCACAGATGGACCTATCTGCATGACTAATACGTACCTCCTAGTGTCGAGCCTATGCGGCTACTAATCGAGTCAATAACTGTATATCATCTCTCATCTCCTAACCTGATGTATCTGGCTGAGAAACTAGGGATACTGGGGCAGGCACTGGAGCTGGTACCCCTCGGATATCATCTAAAGAAGGCAGGGTATGTGAAGTCTTAGATGGAGTCTCACTATGAGACTCTCCCCGAGCCCTGGTAACTCATGGTGCTCGATTTGTAGTCTCATAAGCCACGGACTTGCCCTTCTGGGTAGTTGTAGCCTTCTTAGGCGTCGCTGAAAATATAACATATCATTAGGAAAATAAATCCTTATATCGTACGATCTAAGATAAGAAGGGAGGATAACATCATATATGTCTTGCAGGCTCCTATTTATAAGTGTGGTGCACAACACAATCATAAACAAGACTCTATTAGACACGGTCTGTAGAAAAACCTAGGATGGAATTGCTCTGATATAACTTTTTTCACGAACCAAACTGATGGACCATGACGAGTGCCTGAGTCCTACCTGTAGAACACTCTTAAGCACACGTCTAAGATATAAACATGAAATAAGGGTAGGTCATGTATGACATCTGTCAATAAACTGTTGAATCATGTGAATAAAATACGTGAGGAAACATGCCCAAAAGACATATATACATATATATATATATATATGTAGAATACGGTAGGGCAAGCCGACAAGGCTGCTATGGGAAACTATATATCAAAATAGAAGCCGATAAAGATGCATACTATCCAACTATACATGACTATTAACAGACCTTTAATAGAGTGTACAACTGTATAAAAGACAGGACTGGGCAATAGGGGCATCAATACAAATAATGTACCGAGTATGCAAGGCATAAAAATCAGTGTATAAAAGGCATGAAAGAAACATGAAGTAAAGGACTCAACCTGCAAGTCTGCATAGCTATGTGAATCATGAAACATTTATAATGTCATGCATATGTGTATAAATGTCTTATCATGTATAGGTATATACGCACATAATATCATCAAGCCTCTGAGAGAATCCCGATAATCTCGGCCTCAGTGGGAAAAATCATCAACGTATACCAACTGATCAAGTGGTGTTGCATATATAACGCCATAACCTTTTCCCATACCCCATGTATATAGAATCTATGCGTATATAATGTCATCTAGTCATGGGTCAATGGACATGTATAAATGAATGCTATGCATAAGAAGTAAGTCAATAAGATCTCTTCGAATGTCATAAGATCAACATGCCTTCAGTTAATATCATTAAATAAACTTTATCAACTTACGTATTTTCTGAGACCCACGAACAGATGATATAATAATAGGATATATGGGGAATCAAGAACATAGGCAACCCTAGAACTTCTAAGAATATGGTCATTTGTGAAAGTTGTGTGTTTGCTCATTTCGTTGTATCCTATGGATCATGCCAAAAGGAAAGAAGGGATATCCTTAACATACCTTGTAGAAATCTGTCCAGTGACAATGCTAAACTCCGCTCATAGCACCTTAATCTACAATAACGACAGTGAAGCAATTGTCAAGTTACGAATGACTCTATCACTTATATAATGAAAGTAACATAATCTGTAACCAAAAAAATAGGTAGTATTTCCCCTGATTTTACTGCTCCCTCAAGCCTACTATAGGCGAGACAAAAATACAATATAATCAGCAACTCAAAAACAACATAATTACAATTTGGGACCTTTAATACAACAAAAACCCCAAATATACCAAAACACACCCAATCAACAAGTTATCAATTAGTCTAAAATTGCAACGACGAGCAAACAACCCACTACCCTATCACATGTGGCATTTCTCCACAACCTTTATCCTTCCAAACTCCATAAATCAGCAGCACAAGAGGCCAACACAAGTGGACTACAAAATAGTCCACTAAAAGTGATATAAATCGAACTCGCGGCTTTCGATTACCATCCCGTGAGTTCTAACTATTAGGAAATGAATTTATCAACCTTCCTTGATATTTAAAAGCTTAAATACAGAAAGTAAGTGTTTTATTAACTATGAAGTACTTTCCAAAACTCAAACTACAAATAAAAAGAGAGGTGGTATAATGATACCTACGTCGTAGGGATCGTTTTAATGTTATCACCTCTTGATTTCGTACCCGGGATGTTAATCTTTTTGAATAAGTTTAAGGGGATTCTCTGTTCATTTTATATGGAAAAATGAATAGAAAGACGACTTAAGGCCTATATATATCAACTTTTAAAAAGCCAAAGAGGTGCTAGCTTGGCACCCTAGCATTGGCCCTTCTTCAGACGCTCGTCTCATTTTATCCGGACATTTTATGAATGAACGATTAAGAGCATTGGAAACTACATTCGAAGACCTTTCAACTTGGTATATAATATGTCCCAAAATACCTCATATAACACACAGAAATGTATTAATCAAAAAGCTTCGTTACAAGGCAAATCCTTAGTCGGTTTTTCCGTAACTTAAATATAATTTTTTCCAAACTTTATATTTTATATCCATATATCTTATATAATCATATTATGACTTTACACTCATTTAAAATGTTCAAAAAATTTGGAAGATAGACACTAGAATCCTAGAAAGGATAAATATTTACCTTAATATAGCTATCGTCCCTAGTAAAGAGAGAATGTTAGGCGACCTGAAGAGCCAGAGAGATTGTGTAAGGGGAGCTAAATGCAAAAGAATATTTTATTGAAGTTTTCAGAATAAGGTGATAGCCATAAATACTAGCACGCGAATAAGAAAAGAGTAAATGAAGCATTATGAGTCAGATGTGATAATTGGGTGATAACGGTAAATCAAATTATGACAGGATGACAGAGTCTATAGTCAAGTGAAAGAAAAGATAAGACGAGATAGGCCTTGAGACAATAAAAAGTATAAGCAATACAGTCATATCCTCATTTTGAGAAATGAGTTGGTGGCTCCAACCTGATTACCAGAAGGCTAAGTTAGACCCCTTGGAGTAATAGAAATTAGTATGGGATAGTAAAAAAAAAAAGATAAAACCGAATTCGAATTAGGGACCAGAGTATTTGATAAGTTGACATCGTGAGAATTTCAGAGATCGTGTTCCGGCAATAATAGAATGGACAATAGAAGAATAACGTTTTAAAGTCATTCAGGAAGACGCTTCCCTAAAGCAAGCACTGTGAGCAGAGTTAAGCTTAAAGGACTAAGTGTGCCAGTTACACAAGGTGTCACCCTCGCGCATAAGAAATTCAGTTATCCTTAGTACAAAAGGGTTACCACAAGCCGAGTAAGATGTCAGTGAAGATGTGAAAGATACCAAAGATGATGAGATAACTGTGGAATATTAAAGGAAGAATATGGTAAAAAGGCGAAAGGAATGAGATTGCATTTATTTAGATCCTACAGATATGTTACGACTCAAGAACATTATGCAAGCATGATGCCGGGGAGAGAAAGTAAGGGTTCTCGATCGGGATGTTATTGATAAATAAGTATAAATGAACACTTGATACATAAGGAGCCAATGCGAGGATTAAGTTAAGATAAAGGAAATAGCCCAAGAGAGATTGCGTGGAATATAAATATGAGAATGGACCAATGAGTAGTTAGTAGTTAATTCAGGAAGCGTCTAGTTATGGCTAGACAAGAGGATACAGATAAATCAACAGATCGTGCAAGATAAACGTAGTGAACTCTAATATAGGGAATTTAGTCTCACAGATATGATAACATCGTGATCTTTGAGAAATATTCATATAGGAGTTAAGGTAGTTAAAGGTACCGTATAAGTGTTACCGAAATAAAAGAAAGTGCCATTGGGGAGACAATCAAAATTTTAGTTCAGAAGCAACCCTACAAGCACAATGGCATAGAGGTAAGTAAATAAGGATAATAACATGTGAATAAGAACATAAAAAATTCCTTCAGTTATACGATGTAATAACCTCGCAACTTTATAGGAGTCAGAGGGTCTCCCCTGAGTACTACAACAAAAGACTACCTGAGGAAATAAGGAAGAAGGCTTCGACCTAAGCATAGTAAAATGAAGAAGAAATGATCTCGTAACAACAGTCTCACTATAATATCGTTTGCATTCCATAAAAAAGTGGAACCTATAGTGACTACAGAACGGGAAGTAAAATCAAAGGTAATATTTGAGATCATATGGGTTTCACGGAATTCCAATATATGTGGGCACTAAGATAAGCCAAGTATTCATGCAACAAAAGGCAGAGCGACTAGGAAAAGTAATTGCTTACATTTAAATATAACTGAGAAGGCACGAAAGGAAATCTCTAGTGCTAGCAAGTTAAACGAATGTTGTGAGTAGTATAAATAGATATTTGTAGGTCGCAAGATAAAGTATGGTAGAGCGACAAGGAATTAGGTAGATAGGAGTAAGGATAAGAAAAGGTGGGTGAGAAGGTGACAAGAATAGATAAGCCTCGAGATTAAGCCCATCAAAACAAGAGAGATGATGGTTTCCGTAAGTTATTATGGAAACAACCTCTCTACCTTCACTAGGTAGGGGTAAGGTCAGCGTACACACTACTCTCCCAGACACCAAGTATGAGAATATACTGGGTATGTTGTTGTTGTTGGCACTATTGGCCAAAACTGTAGGTTTCATTCTTGGCACGATGCCCACATTTTATATCTCATCCTCACTTCTATCACTTTCAAGCATCATCATAGGTTATCAACAATAAGAGCATTTGGAATCAAGACTTTAAATATGTATTTGAGCAATAGGAGTCTTAAGCACATTGAGTTTTCTTCCCATAATTAAGCATCATAAACTCGCATTTGAAACATGAATTGAAGTCAAAACGTTTTGATACAGATACATTAAATTTTTCTTTGTAATAAACAAGTAGGATCATACAAAGTCATCTATACAAAAAAGTGTGATATCTTCAAGGTAGTTTTTCCTAATTAGGCAAGTTTTGTTGCAATTTTAATTTTATACCCTTTCTACTGCGTGACAAAGTAGTCATGGGTACAACATTGGAAACGGTCTCTAGTAGAAATGCAAGGTAAGGCTGCACAATAGACTCAATGTGGCCCTACCCTTTCCCTAGACCCACGCATAACTAGAGCTTAGTGCAGCAAGCTTCCGTTTATTGCATATTGAAATGATGACGAATCAATCAGCGTAACTTCATACCCATGGATACTCTCCATGTAGTTCATATGTGAGTGACTTTTAGTTCTGAAGAAATTTTGACAACAAGAGCACACGCCTAGATGAGACTGGAGAGAGTCGTAGTTCTTTTGAGTTGGCATATACCATTAGCTGGTCTCTTGAATAATAGCTCGAGATAGCATTTCCTTGTAGATAATTGTTGGCTAGCTCTTGAATAATAGTTGCTATGCCAATTATTCTTTTGTTGGCATAAAAACTTGGTATCTCAATTTTCGGTATTTCTGGTTGTTGTTCTATTTCTTCCGGCATTATCATATCTCATGTTAATCCTATTTTTACTACCTGTATAATAGGTTTTATTTCATCGTATAATATCTCAGCTGGTGCTGTATAGAATTTTATGAAAAATAGGTTGCCTTTTGTAATTCTTTTGAAGGTAATGAATGCTTTGTATATTTCTGGTATTCCACTTATCTCTTCTCCGTCGTAGGTATATACAGTGCTAAGTAACCCGTAGTTGTAACATGTCTTTACTAGATTGGCTTTTGTTTTTGGTTGGGCTATTAGCCTATTATATCCTTGGAGTTTTTGAGTTATATAATCCTGTGTTGGATCTATAGTAGTAGCTGCTCTGGGGTTTAGGTTCAGGAATGTTTGAATTTTGTATATATTCTCAATATATGTCTGAGTAATATGGTTGTATATCTTTTTGTTGTGATGTAGGCTGTTGGCATAGGTTGTAGTTTGTGGGGTCATAACTATTGCTTCTTTTATCCTTTTCGATGTAAATAGTTTATCAAATATGTTGTTTAAATTTACATTGGTATGTGGCTTCTTATTCCCCTGTTTACTTGTGCCTGCAGCTGTAGGTAAACAAACTTTGTCATGGGTTTTATGGAGTTTCCCAACGTCTCCTTCTATCTCTAGAAGTTTCGAGTCTTCCGATCGACTTAGCTACGCATTTTTATAGTCATGCTGCTGACTTTCTAGCTGTTGTAATCTTTTGCCCATACTATCCATCTGTAAGGATAGAGTAGTAAGGATTGCAAATATATCTTTCGATTCTTGGTTTTCATCAGTTTGAGTACTTTTGTCTTGATAAGTAATCTGCAATAACATTTTTGTCAGTTCGTATTATTTCAATTGTAAATGTAAAATTTTGTATATTCAATACAAGTCTTCTTATTTCCTTTGTAGTTATTGAATCTTGTACTTTCCGTGTTATCCACCATTTTACTTGTGTATTATCTGTTCTTACAATAAACTTGTTATAAACAATATATGGTTCAAATGCTAACAATCATTTATATAATCCAAATAGTTCTTTCCTATTTATCTCCCATTTTAATTGTGGTTCCGTGTATGATCCTGAATAATATCTACAATGGTGTTCAATTTTTTCATTATCATATTTATATTTTAGAACTGCTCCGCAGCTGTGATCACTAGAATCCATTTCTACTATGTATATAAACTGTCTTTTTTCATCTGGAAAATATAGTTTTGGTAATTGTTTACACATATTTTTTATTTTCTTTATATGTATTTTATCTTTTTCGTCAAAATGGTATTCTACATCCTTTTTTAATTTTTTCTGTAATGGTTTTAAGTTTTCTGCTAATTTAGGAATATATTCTCTTACTTGGTTAACCAATCCTAAAAATGATTGTAATTTCTTTTTTGTATCAAGTGTTTCGTTTAAGTTAATTATTTTTTGTACTATATGAGTTTGCATTTTTATTCCATTTTTATCTATTTGTATACCTAAGAATTCTATTTGATTTTTCATTATGTCTGGTTTCTTTTTGCTTAAACTAATTCCTGATATTTCTACAATGTGTATGAATTTTTTTAGTAGTTTTATATGTTCGTTTTCTGTTCTAGAATATAACAGTATATCATCTATATATATTATACAGTTTTCTAATTGGTTAAAGTAGTTATCCATAAAATGTTGGTATCTACCTGGTGCATTTTTATATCCAAATGGTAATACGTTCCATTCGTAAAATCCTTGTGGTACTGTGAATGCTGTTAACTTTTTAGATTCATCTTCTAGTTTTAAATGGTAAAATCCTGATTTACAGTCAAATTTACTGAAATAGTTATATCCTTGTATTTGTCTGATTTTTAGTATTTTATTTGGTATTGGATAATTATATGTTTTTGTTTTTGCATTTAAATTTCTATAATCTATAACCATACGGCTTTTTCCTCGTTTTTGTTCACTATGCTTATTTACTGTAAATGTTGGGCTAGTATGTTTACTATTACTTTCTTGTATGTACTTATTGTCTAATAATTCTTTTATATGCATTTTAAATTCTATTAAATCATTAAAATTGTATTTTAAAGGTTTTTGTGTTATTATGCTATTTTCATCTATTAGTTCAATCTTTATTTTTGTTTTATGTTTTTCCCATCCTTGGAGTGGATTATCATTATATAGTAATTCTAATTTATCTTGTAGTGGTTTTATCTTATTTATTGAGAAAATGATTATTTCTATATTATGGTTGCTTTGTATTACATTTTCTAATTTTTGGGTAATTTTTTCACTTCTCTTAATCCAAGGTGTTGTTTTTCTTACTTTATTAGTTACTCTTTTTGCTCCTAATTTTTGCTTACACGGGGTAGTAAACCACCAATTTGTTTTTGTTATAATATGTGGGTATAACTTATCTAAGAATGGCATTCCTAATAATATATCTTTATTTGTGAATTCATAACTATATATTTCTTCTATAGTTAATATTTTATCCCATATTTGTATTTTTAGATTTCTTGCTTTGTATGTTATCATACTTCCTTCATTGTTAAATCCTGTTACTACTATGGGGTTTTTTAGCTTTTCCCATTTACTTTCTGGTAGACAATTATATCTACACATGTTAGCTTCTGCTCCTGTATCCATCATAGGTGTATAATATCTATTATTATATCCTTCTATTATTATTTTGGCAAGTATATATATTTTTGGCATTATATTAAGGTTCTTTTTATTATTATTTTCTTATTTTCATAACTTATTGTTAATTGCCTATCTTTTAACTTATATGGTTTGACTTTTTCTAACCATTTTATTCCTAGTGTAATATTTTTATCTCCTTGATATATTTTAAAATTTATTAATATTGGTATTCCTCCTATAATTAATTCTTTTTCAGTTGTTTCTTCGTTTTTTCTTAATGCTTTCGGTAATTCTGAATTTTGTTGTTCTATTGTCACTATCTCTTGTTCTGGTATTAATTCTCTTATAACATAGTTCTCTTCCTGCCCTGTATTTATTAATGTTAAATATTTTCTTTGGTCCATTATTCCTGTTATATAATAATGGTGTGGGTTTATTTCTTCTATTTTTTGTTCTATTAATTTTTGTGGAGTTATATAATCTATTCTTCTTGATGTACTTCTTGATGTACTTATTCTTGATGATGTTTCTGGTATTTCATTACCTGTTCGTTTTGACGTGCTTAATCTTTCTTTTACTATTTCTAAATCTTCTTCTATATCCATTTCCTTATAACTATAATCATTGTTGTCGATAACTGATACTATTCTTTCAAATGGATTTTCTATTTTTATTTTATTTATTTTATTTTTAGCTGTTATCTTATGTTTTGTTGTTAAAACATATAGATTTTTACATCTTGCTATGAATATCTTACTTCCTGGTGCTAGTTCTATTCCAGACATTTTCCAATATAGTACTAATGATTTATCTATATTTTTATCATCTATTGCTACTGAATAGTTGGCACTTATTATGAATTTAAATTTTTGGTATATTAAGTTGCCTCTTACTGCACTTATTATACTCTTTTCTATAGGTTGTACAATTCTATCATCTGCCAAGTATATTTCTATAGGGGTATCTATTCCCTCTCTAAAACATGCTTTTATTAGTATTTTTGTTCCTCCTAAGTGTACGTATTTTATTGGATTTTTTGCTTTTATATCTTGTATTTCTTTATTTAACAATTTTTTATTTAAAATTGGTATTCTTGCTTTACCTTTAATATATTTACAGTCTATTATATGTTCTCTTTGGCTTACTACGTAGTATTCTTCTTTTTGTCTTTTAAACCAATTCTTTATTGTAGGTACTTCTAATATTTTGTCTATGCTTAGATCCAATTCTTTTCCTTTTATTTGTTCAAATATAGTGGTGTCAAATATTATTTTCTGTTCTGAAGATTGTTCATCTTGGTGTTCTTCTTGTTGTATAATTTGTATATCTTTTTCAGTCATAATTTTCTTCTTCTGATTCATCTATTTCATTATTATTTATATCCTTTTCATTTTCTGAGAATTCGTTTTCTGATATCTCATATATGCTGTCTTCACTGCTTAATTCATAATCTACATACTTTATTTGTGTATATTTATCATTGTCTATCATTATTTCGGTAATTTATTTTTTCTTTGGGTTTTTTGGTAATCTGCAATCTTTAGCTAAGTGTCCTAGCTTTCCACAATTGTAACAAGTACATTCGGTTAGTTTTTTCTTTTTCCTATATGGTTTTTTATGTTTATAATTTTTTACATAATATCTTCCCCTCGGTTTCTTATACTTATATTTTGATTTATATCTTTTTCTCTTTCCTTCTTTTTTGTAATATTTATCTGTGCAGCCAAATTGGGGTGCTATTCTATTTTTGCAGCATGCCAAATTTTTTACTAATATTTTATCCATTTTGATATTTTCTTTATATTTTTCACATAATTCTATAAACCAGTTTTGTAGAAATTTTATTCGAGCTCCTAGAGTATCTGCTAGTCCTGCTTCATTCCAATTTTTTATTATTTTTGAGCTAAATGGTTCTGGTAATTTTGTAAAATATAATTTTCTTATTTCCTTGCTTTCATCCGGACTATATGTTCCTTTATAATAATAGTCTCTAAATGTACAAGTATATTCGTCTATATAACACATATTACATATTGCTAATTTTGTCATTAAATTTCTATTTGTAGTTTTTTCTTTATTTTGTTCTTCCACTTCTGTTGTCATACTACTAAATTCATTTCTTATTGCTATTTCATATTTATTCAATATATCTGTAACTGTTGTTGCAGCTGTACCATCAAGTTTTTTATTACTTCTTAATGTATCTAAGCTTTCACTTGATAAATTTTGTAACCATAGTTTTACCGTTCCTATGAGTGTTCTTTCTATATATCCTGGTGTTTCAGCTATTACTATTTTATTATCTATTAGTTGTTTTGAGATGTACCCTATCCATAATTGGATTGTTTTATTTATATCTGCTACACAATCTAAATCTAAAAAATTACATTGTTCAGTTATCTGTCTTGGTGTCCATTTCCTATTTAGCCTTCGTAAAGTAAATAGTACGAGTCATAATCATGAACAGTAAAGGTCGTTCATGAATAGTAAGAGTCATGTAAAAAAGTCGTAAAATAAAATAGTACGAGTCATAATCATGAACAGTAAAGGTCGTTCATGAATAGTAAGAGTTATTTGTGAACAGTAGGAGTCGTTTAAATTTTCTATATATAATTTTTAAATCCGAGAAAGGAAGGACACACATCCTCACCTTCTCTCTATCTTATTCTCTCTATAAAATCTCTGATTATATACAAGCATCTAAAAGCTATGGAACATTCAAACGAGTTACAAAACCAGGTAAGTTTATTCATAATCATGTTTAACTAAACTCTTATATTCCTTATAATCTCTTGAATATCATAATTGTTTATCATGTTATAGTACTGTTATAAAGAACATCTTGAGAAAGTTTGCCTGTCTAATAATGCTGAGAGTAGTTAAGCCCAGACTATGCCATCCTAAAGTGGAAACCAGTAGGCAAGGAAGCCGTTTAGGGGAGTACACAGAGTTGAGGCGCTGTTAGGGTAAATGATTGAAGCATGAAAAATATGGTAGTGACCAGAAAAGATTGTTCAGTATAACTTATTAAAATATGATAAACTCTATGATAAACAAAGAGGTTAGAGGGAATATGTTTAGTAAACACATGATAAGGATAAATAAAAGTAAATCCAAATGAACAACCACACATATCTATTAGAAGAAAATATTGACTACAAAATACTTATATTATATATATTTAGCAAACTTAATAATGATGTTAAAAGAAAAATTTATGATATTTTAGTTACTTTTGAACTAATATATATAATGGAACAAGGATTTATAGAACTAATTGTATTAGAAGAAATTGATATATTAGATTTATATGAATAAGATTTATATTCAGATTAATGATTAAATATCAAGTTAATAAAATCTTTTTATAAATGAAATATAATACTTTTCATTATATAAGATTCTATAACAGCCAGAAATGGAGATCTCTTAAACATCTTTGTAACACAAATAGAAAAATAGATTGTGTTAAACACAATATTAAAATCTGCAAAAATATAATTAGAAATAATAATCTGCGTAATAAAGCTTTATTAACTATAGAAAAAGAAATTGAATTTTATAAAGATAATCTTGAGACTTACCAACACAGAAAAACAATAATTCTTACAAATATTAAAACAATGAATATATGTATCAACAGGTATACATCGCAGTATTAAAATGGTAAAAGATCTTATTCATATGAAACTTAAAATTGGTAGAATACACTTGATGGATGGACCTATATTAGTGTGGAGTGGGGCCTCTCCTGCTAAATTTGTTCCAAAATTTCTAGAGCACTCATGAAACCAGGCGCGCGCATGGCCTAGCTATTAGTGCAAAACCACGATAACAACAGAAATTGTGGGGGTGTAATATGATGAATAAGATCTCTAGCTTACAACAAGAATTTGTGGTTTATAGAAGTTGTCAGCTTCACCAATTATTCTATAAGTTAAATCTTATTTTATTTATATTTGGTTCATAGTCTATAAGACACTAGATGAATTTCATTATACCTGAAATCCAGCAAATTATAATCTCTCTTTATTATTATATTACTTTTGAGATATGTGGGGGATTGTTGGAATCTGTATCTCAAAAGGAAGTGTCCTTTATTTTTATTAACTTTCTCTTATCTTGAAATGGTTAAACTAGCCGTTACAAACTAGTAGTTGGAAACAAGCCGTTAACTAGCTCTTGGAGCAACACCTATATAAACATGATCTTTGAAGAGCTAAAGACACAATTTTCTGACATAACTTTATGAATCTTCTTCTTTCTCCTATATGCTAGGATTCTTTATTGAATTTTCTACTAGTTATGTTCCCAATTTAATAATTGGAAGAGCTTGTTGAATCTTGGGGGATACGCCTAATTTATTCTTTATTGTTTATGTGAAATATCCTTAAGGATGTCCTAAACACGCCTCAAGCTAAATCTTAATCTCCATAATCCATTATTTTTACAAAATCTTGTTCAGTCTAGTTATATGACATAATCACAATTAGTAAATATAGACTACTTATTGCATAAAAATGTGGATAATGGTAAGAAAAAATATGTATTAAATAACAAACGAGCTATATCTTAGTTGAGCTAAAGTTTGTTCACAAATTTTTGTATAGGTTATTCAATTTGTTCTATAAGTTCAGCCCGACAGCCTATTGTTTAACAAAGACTTTCTTCTTAACTATATTCTGTATATTTCATTATTACTAGTATCTGGGCACGTGCGTTGCTCGTGCATCCCATACTAATATTTGCATAATGCATATTTATAGTTACAAATTTATGTATATTTATTCTAAATATATTCGATTGAGCTATAAATTTGAAATTAAATTATAAAAAAATTAGTATTATTGCATATCCTTAATACTACCTCTGATGAATGAAGTCATCGTACTATGTTACATTTTTCGAACGTCATCCTATCAATCAAATTTTTTCTTGCTACACTACGTAAGCCTTTTTTTTTTTTAATTTCATGTACGTGTCAACCAAAAACATTGTAATGGTTTATGTATATGTCAACCAAAAATGTTGTAATAATCACTACCACAAAGCGTAATTACCTTTCTTGTTTAAGGGAAAATAATAAAATATTTTATAAAACAATAATAAATTTCAGTATATATATTTTAAAAATATTTGTTTGGAGTTCAAAAAAGAAACAAAAGTATACAATTTGTACAAGGGACGGAAATAGCTGAAAGAACTATGCCCTTTATTTTCGGATGTCAACCTCTGTACATGAGACCAGGAACATCTACAATTTTAGCAATTTCTATTCACTTTTTCTTTCAAAATCTACTACCTTATCAAATCTGAGAATATAGTATGTTTAATCATAATATGCAATGCAATATATACTAAGATCATGATTTGTCCTGTATTTGATATAAATTAAACTTCGTACAAGTGTAGAAAATAAAAGATTAAGTTTAGAAAATAAAACCCGATTTTATCTCCACTTTCTTCTTGATATAAATGCGAAGAAGAGAATTCAACCACCCGATTCGTCAGCTCCATAATGTTGCAAAAGTAAATCATCAAAATGATAGCTTTCTGTATTCTTTGTCAACAGTGGACGTGTTTCTCGCTCCACGCTCTTGTTTAACCAACCAATTGCTATGAAATTTAACGTTCAAAGACTTCAGTGAAGATGTTTGTTGACTATCTTTCAACTTTCGCTCGCAGTTTGTTGTAAACATTTAGGCTTTGAATTCACTGGATAAAGCAGAATACTTTTTTTCCCATGGGGAAAAAGATTCTAATAGGAGAAGAAATATATTTACACATGTTCCGATGGTATTGAGCAAAATAAAACAAATGAAAAGAGACAATAGATTTCTATGGGCAAAAAAAAAAAAAAAAAAAAAGGAAATTTCAACAGAGGGAAGAGAAACGTGTTAAAGTTGTACGACATTTTGATGTGTGCAACAGAAGATATGAATTGCCGGTGGAATCTCAAAGGACCATTAGCCTACATTGAATCTGCAATGACTATTGGCAGATTAAACTATCCTCGCCATTTATTAAGCAATATATGCACATTAACAGCATGCAATAACTGTTGGCAGACGAAGCATTCCTCCCCATTTACCCGGTTCAGTGTAGTTGAAATTATCTATAGTAGAAGGCTTTTTTTTTTTTTGGAAGGGCAAGATGGTCACTCAAATTTGGTGGGCATTTGCGTAATTTAAGTTTAGGGTTAAGAGCTTCCCACTTTTAGTATAATATGATAATATGATGATGATATGATTCTACATCTTTTTATATTATATAGTCATATAAAGATGAAGTCAATATATAATAACATGAATATATTGTAAGAAAAAATATGTATTGTGTACCAGACGAACTTTAGATTGATCTCTCTCCTCTCTCTAGGCGATATGGTGGAGATTTAGGGCATCCATGGATGCCACTCTCTTTCCCCAGCCTTTGGCTCCGGGAGAGCCAAATCAAAACCCTAGCAAGACAAACCCTAAGCCTAATCTTCAATTCTCATAAGCTGCACGATTGAATATAAACAAATCCGGCCCAACTTCTTCAAAAACAAATTCTAAAACCTGTTGATATTGTACGTGGTCAACCAATGTTAAAATTTTCCATAGAAGAAAGAGAAGAGCATGTTATGGAGGAAGGTCTTCATCAAGCTGTAGCGATGAAGCTATCTCCCCGAGCGCCGAACTTGCAAGTATTAAGGACATCGTTGCCTAAAAGTTTAGGCACTAAAGGTCATTGTTTGATTGGTCTTCTTGCTCCAAGACAACTTCTAATTAGGTTGGATCAATATGATGATTTTGTAATCTTCCTAGCTCGAAGTGAACTATTTTTCATACAAAAGAGAAGAACGTCAATGTAGAGTTTTTCCATAGACTATTGGATTTAATCCCATGGAGGAAATGGCGACGGTTGTATCGATTTCATTGCCAAGTTTATCTCCTGATTCGTTCGTTAGGAAATTAACGATGTCTATTGCCTCAACAGTGGAAAAATCATTTGCAATTGATAAAGAAACACAAGTAAAATTTTGAGCTAGCACATCTAGGGCTAAGGTTATCTTGGATCTAGCTGATAAATTACAAAAGCTTATTCGCTTGCATCATGTGAATAATAAATCTGGAAGGTTAATGGAGATGTTCCAGGAAATTGTATATGATAACCTCCTTTGTATTGTAACTATTGTAAGCATCAAGGTCATGATGAAGCTTCTTGTCATTTGATTCTAAAGAATAAAAGTGTTGATCTAACTGATGACACAGTTGATTGAGAGGAGCAAGGCTCTTTAAAAAATTAAAAGGAGATGCAAGATATTTTTTGAATGCAAAGAAACAACAACACGTAAGAATTCAAATCTAGAGGATGTTCCAGTTGATAGAGCTTTGGCGAGGGTTTGATGTGATGACCCAATAGGTCATCTTATATTTTAGAACCTAATTTTTCGCTTTAAAGCCTTAAATACCTCATTTTAGCCTTCCTTAATTTACATGCATAGTCCGAGTGTGTTTCCGAAAAGCTTTTATGTTAAAAACTGAGAAAATATGAAATTTTTGCCTTAACATCCATTTGAGTTGACTTTGGTCAACGTTTTGAGCAAATGGACCAGGATTCGTGTTTCGACGGTCCGGTGGGTCAGTATCATGATTTGGGACTTGGGTGTATGCCCGCAATCGAATTCGGAAATCCCTAGCTCGAGTTATCACGCTTTGATGAAATTTGAAAGTTAAAGGCTTAATGATTTTGAAATGTTTGACAAATATTTGACTTTTTGGATACCGGGTCCGTATTTTGGTTTCGGAGCCCGATACAGGTTCATTATTATATTTATGACTTGTATGTGAAATTTGGTGAGAAACGGAGTTGGTTAGACGTGATTCGGACGTCCGGTTGTGAAAATAGAAGTTTCAAAGTTTTCTTAAAAATTTCGTTTGATTTGGTGTTCAATTCAGTGTTGTAGGTGTTATTTTAGCGACTTGATCGCGCGAACAAGTTCATATAATGTTTTTAGACTTCTGTGCATATTTGGTTCAGAGCCCCGAGGGCTCAGGTGAGTTTCGGATAGACTACAGAGTAAAATTAGGACTTAGAACATTTCTGGTGTGTTTTAGGTCTAGTGCAGGCCTCAGACCTCGCAATTGTGAGGTCAAGCTTCGCATTTGCGACCTCTGATAGGTTCGCATTTGCGAAGAGTAGCTGGGGTAGTTCAGGCCTCAGACCTCGCAATTGTGAGGTCAAGCTTCGCATTTGCGACCTCTGTTAGGTTCGCATTTGCGAAGAGTAGCTGGAGCACCGCATTTTCTTATTTGCGACCTCTAATAGGTTCGCATTTGCGAAGAGTAGCTGGGGCACCGCGTGTTCTCATTTGCGAACAATTCTTCGCATTTGCGAAGTGGGATGGGGGAGGCAGTGATCGCAAATGCGATCAAATGGTCGCATTTGTGGAGATCATGGTTCGCATTTGCAAACTATTCATCGCATTTTCGATGGAAGAAGGGATGTGAAGAGCTTCGCATTTGCGATTGATTCTTCGTATTTGCGGAGTTCATATTTGTGAGCCCCAAGTCGCAAATGCGACATCTACAACTCATCAAAATGGGAGTTAGACGAGATTTTTGTTCCATCTCTCAAATTTTCGAACTTATAAACCCTTGAGGCGATTTTTCAAAGGGCTCTTCTTCCCCAAATATTGATAAGTGATTCTAAACTAGTTTCTTTCAATCTTTCACTATATTTCCTAAGATTTCAACCTAAAATCTTGTGTTTTATGGTGGAAATTGGGGGTTTTGGGTAGACTTAGGGATTTTTGTAAAATGGGGATTTAGACCTCAAATTGAGGTCGGATTCCAAAACAAATTACATAACCGAGCTCGGGGGTGAATGGTTAATCGTATTTTAGTTCGAATTTCGGGTTTGGACCAAGCGAGCCCGGGAGTTGACTTTTGTTGACTTTTTCAATAATTACCTAAATTTAATTCTTTGCAATCGTGGGTAGTTCCTATTGCTTAATTTGAATCGTTTGGTTGGTAATTTTCTAGATTCTATTGGTTCGGAGGCTTGTTTGAAAGGCAAAGCCGTGGTTGAGATTTGAATTGATACTTTGGAGCGAGGTAAGTGTCGTGGTTAACCTTGACTTGAGGGATTTGGACATATTTGTTTATTTTCTACATGTTTAGATGTTGGGTACAATATATATGTGAGGTGACGAGTACTTATGCGTTGTTGTCGGGTTAAAGCATGCGGGTGGGACTTGGTTCTTCAAATTATTGCTTCATTTGATCATGTTATCCATGCTTAGACTAGTTATTTGTTATATTGATCGCTCTTATCGTGTTTATGGGCTTTTGTGATAATTGAGTATCGATTCCAAGTTGAGATTGGTATTGTGGAACCGTTGTTGAAGTAAGGCTTGTACTTGTTGATCCTATCTCCCCGTTATTTCTTGTTCATTGTTAATGTGGTAAGAGAGAGTGTTAATGCACGAAGGGTGATGCAATGTCGTATGTAAGTGTTAATGCATGAAGGGTGATGTCGTGCCATATTGTGAGTTTTAATGCACGAAGGGTGATGTCGTGCATGTTATGAGAGTTAATGTACGAAGGGGTATGTCGTGCCATTCCTATTGATTTATACAGTGAGTGACACTACTAGAAATCCGGAAAAAAGCAACCCAAATTTAGCGACCAAAATTGGTCTGTGGGAAAAAGCGACCAAAGTTGGTCTCTAACCTAGCGAAAATAATAAAATAAATAAAAGAAACAAAATAGCGACAAAGGTTGGTCGCTACTTGGTTGCTATATTAGTTAAAATGTTGACTGGACTGGTCAGACTTTCTTGGTCAAACATTTACTGTGATTAGTGACTAATGTTGGTCGCTAAAGTGGGACCCACCTACAAAATTTTAATAATTATATTATTATTTTAAAAAAATTATAAAATAAAAATATATATAATATAAAAATGGCGACCAACGTTGGTCGTTACTTAAAGGGTAGGCAGATACCGACCAACTTTGATCGCTTAAATGGGGCCCAGTTATCCAATTTTAATAATTATATTATTAATTTAAATATTATATGAAATATAATTAAATCTGATTTAAATATAGCGACCAACTTTGGTCGCTAAACTAAATTCTTGAATAAATAGCGACCAAAGTTGGTCTCTATTCAGGTCAACAATGGTCAAAATTAAAAATCACTTTTGTATTTACTATCTAAATAATATAAATATAAGCCGTTAATACTTTTGTAATACAAGGGATGAATAGTACTACGAATCGTGCGTGTGTCTCTCTCTCTCTCTCTCTCTCTCTCTATATATATATATATATATATATATATATATATATATATATATATAAAATATATATACTTACGCTATATTATGCACTGAGTATAGGTCTATTAAGTAATATTATATCGAATATAGCTTACATATATAATATATATATATACTTACGCTATACTATGCACTAAGTATAAGTGTATTAGGTAATACTGTATCGAATATAGCTTATATATATATATATAATATATATATATACTTACGCTATACTATGCACTGAGTATAAGTGTATTAGGTAGCACTGTATCGAATATAGCTTATATATATATATATATATATATATATACTTACGCTATACTATGCACTAAGTATAAGTGTATTAGGTAATATTGTATCGAATATAGCTTATATATATAATATATATATATATATATATACTTACGCTATACTATGCACTGCGTATAAGTGTATTAGGTCATACTATATCGAATATAGCTTATATATATATATATATATATATATATATATATATATATATATATATATATATATATATATACTTACGCTATACTATGCACTAAGTATAAGTGTATTAGGTAATACTGTATCGAATATAGCTTATATATATACTATATATACTTACGCTATACTATGCACTAAGTATAAGTGTATTAGGTAGTATTATATCGAATATAGCTTATATATATATAATATATATATACTTACGCTATACTATGCACTGAGTATAAGTGTATTAGGTCATACTGTATAGAATATAGCTTATATATATATATATATATATATATATATATATTATATATACTTACGCTATACTATGCACTAAGTATAAGTGTATTAGGTAATACTGTATCGAATATAGCTTTTATATATATATATATATATATATATATATATATAATAATATATATACTTACGTTATACTATGCACTAAGTATAAGTGTATTAGGTAATATTATATCGAATATAGCTTATATATATACTTACGCTATATATATATATATATATAGCTGAAATTGAATTAAAATCCTAAATTTATACTACATATGTACATAATTTTAAATTGTATTATATATGTATAGCTTAAATTGAATTAAAATCCTAAATTTATACTACATATATATATAATTTTAAATTGAATTAAGAGTAATATAATTTTTTTAGAAATAGCGACCAACTTTGGTCGCTATTTCTAAAAATTCAAAACTGATTTACCTACCAAAATAGCGACCAACTGTGGTCGCTATTTTTAATTCCAGAGTGTCAAAACCGGGATCCCCTCCCATTCTTTCTAAATATTTCCCAAAATCTCTCTTTTCTCTTTCACACTCAAACCCCCCCCCCTTTTCCAACTCCCAGCACCAGAGGCCCCACCCACGCCAACAACGACCACCGCCCAGCTGCCGCCGCCCCGTCGCCGTCGCCTCTGCCGCTGTTGCGTCTCTCTCCTTCTCCACGTCCTAAAAATTCTAGGTTATAATTACAAGTTATATCTTTTGTGTAAGCTTATAATGTTTTGTTTATTAGCTATGAATTAGTTTCAAATGACTAGTGTTTCAATTGATTATTTAACATTGTATTTTATAGAAACATAGGGTTTAGGTTGTATTTATCATTATTTAACATTTTATAAAAATCTAGGGTTTATAGAAATCTAGGATATAAATTGAAACTTTTAGGATATTAGTTGAATTTTTAGGATATGAGTTGAATTTTTAGGATATAAATAGAAATTTTAGGATATGACTTGAACTTTTGTGGATATGAATTGAACCTTTAGGATATAAATTGAACTTTTAGTTTATGTTTAAACTCGTAGGATAAGAATTGATGAACTTTTAGTTTTTAGGTTTTGTTCTTGTGAATTGAACTTGTACGATATAAATTGAAGCTTTTATGTATGACTTGAACTTTTTACGATATGAGTTGAAACTTTTAGGATATGAGTTGAACTTTTAGGAAATAAATTGAACCTTTAGGATATGTATTGAACCTTTAGGATATGACTTGAAGTTTTAGTTTATGTTTAAACTCGTAAGATATGAATATAACTTTTAGTTTTTAGGTTTTGTTCTTGTGAATTGAACTTGTAGGATATAAATTGAAGCTTTTATGTATGACTTGAACTTTTTAGGATATGAATTAAAACTTTTAGGATATGAGTTGAACTTTTAGGAAATAAATTGAACCTTTAGCATATGTATTGAACCTTTAGGATATGACTTGAACTTTTAGTTTATGTTTAAACTCGTAGGATATGAATATAACTTTTAGTTTTTAGGTTTTGTTCTTGTGAATTGAATTTTTAGGATATGAATTGAAACTTTTAGGATATGAGTTGAATTTTTAGGATATAAATAGAAATTTTAGGATATGACTTGAACTTTTGTGGATATGAATTGAACCTTTAGGATATAAATTGAACTTTTAGTTTATGTTTAAACTCGTAGGATAAGAATTGATGAACTTTTAGTTTTTAGGTTTTGTTCTTGTGAATTGAACTTGTACGATATAAATTGAAGCTTTTATGTATGACTTGAACTTTTTACGATATGAGTTGAAACTTTTAGGATATGAGTTGAACTTTTGTGGATATAAATTGAAGGTTTAGGATATGAATTGAACCTTTAGGATATGACTTGAAGTTTTAGTTTATGTTTAAACTCGTAGGATATGAATATAACTTTTAGTTTTTAGGTTTTGTTCTTGTGAATTGAACTTGTAGGATATAAATTGAAGCTTTTATGTATGACTTGAACTTTTTAGGATATGAATTGAAACTTTTAGGATATGAGTTAAACTTTTAGGAAATAAATTGAATCTTTAGCATATGTATTGAACCTTTAGGATATGACTTGAACTTTTAGTTTATGTTTAAACTCGTAGGATATGAATATAACTTTTAGTTTTTAGGTTTTGTTCTTGTGAATTGAACTTGTAGGATATAAATTAAAACTTTTAGGATATGAGTTGAATTTTTAGGATATAAATAGAAATTTTAGGATATGACTTGAACTTTTGTGGATATGAATTGAACCTTTAGGATATAAATTGAACTTTTAGTTTATGTTTAAACTCGTAGGATAAGAATTGATGAACTTTTAGTTTTTAGGTTTTGTTCTTGTGAATTGAACTTGTACGATATAAATTGAAATTTTACGATATGACTTGAACTTTTTACGATATGAGTTGAACCTTTAGGATATGACTTGAACTTTTGTGGATATGAATTGAAGGTTTAGGATATGAATTGAACTTTTAGTTTATGTTTTGGAATTTTAGATTGCCGGAGGATTATTAGAAGAGGTTGATGACGTTATTAGACATGCAATAGAACTTCCACCAAGAATAACTAAGACACAGTACCTGGCAAAGTGTGCCTTTAATTGTTCTTCTCATTAGCGACAATGATGATGAGAAGGCAATGACATGTGTTTCAAATAGTGATGGTGTAGGTAGGAATTTAGTATTTTCTAAGTAGATAAAAGAAGAGCTTATAGAGTAATTCTGTACTTCATTTTCCATGAGGAAAAGAAGTTTAATTGAGAGTGACAAGGTTGATGAAGACGGAATGTGTTCCGTTGGTCATGGCAGTTCCCATAGAATGGGGATCATAAGACTCTATGATGACAGAGATTATAGGAAGTTTTGTTCTAAATTTTCTTTCAAGTCTGATCCGTACAAGCTTAATGTGATATTGGTGATATTTCTTCGGATTCAGACAATGATTTGACCGACAAAAGTATGAAAATGCTCTTAAAAAGAATTAAAGGTAAAATCTTTTCAGCATCCTTCTCTACCAAGAAAAACATTTTACCTTTAATTCTTTTTAAGAGCATTTCCATACTTTTGTCAGTCAAATCATTGTCTGAATCCGAAGAAATATCACCAATATCATAGTAAGCTTGTACTGATCAGACTTGGAAGAAAGTTTAGAACAAAACTTCCTATAATCTTTGTCATCATAGAGTCTTATGATACCCGCTTTATGGGAACTGTCATGACCAACGGAAAACATTTCGTCTTCATCAACGTAGTCACTATCAATCAAACTTCTTTTCCTCTTGGAAAGTGAAGTAGAGAATTCTTCTATAACCTCTTTTATCTACTTAGGAAATGTTAAATCCTACCTATACCATCACTATTTTGAAACATATGTCGTAGCCTTCTCGTTATCATTGTAGCTATAGAGATCAACAATTGATCAAAGACACACCCTGTCAGGTACTGTATCCAAGTTATTCTCTGTATCCAAGTTCATCCCGAGTAATAGTACCACGAGGATAATCACCAAAGCCACCAGACAGCTTTATGATGCCAATGAAGCAAGATGAGCTATTCAATGAAACTCGTATTGTAAAGAAGAAGAAAGAGACTGATTCAGAAAGGAGGGTCGAGCCTCGACTATATACATGTAAGTTTTTTACTTTTCATTAAGTATTTTGATTTACTTTTATATAAATTTTGAAATACTAATTCAATATATATAATTTTTCATATAGGTTCGCTTCACATGCAGCTGACGTGGGGGAATTCATACGCAGTCAACCACCTAATGAATCGGGCGAGGCAATCCAACTTTCGGACGAGGATGCTGAAAGAACACTCCTTGAGTACTTTATATACTTTGAACTAGACAAAAAATTTAGTTCTATTGTGTTAGTTCTTTTTAGTTCGAATGGGCTTGTAATAAGCATTAACTTAGTTTTGTTAGCTTAATGTGTTAGTTCTATTGATTGTTGCTTTTAATTGTTGTTGTTGTTGCTGGCATAAAATGTCTGTTTAGGATGTTTGGAAAGCTGGCAGGTGGTGTAGCGGCCAAAACAGGCAGTTTCTGCCAAAATATACCAAGAAAAGCGACCAACTTTGGTCTCTATTTGGTCGCATTTCACTATAAAAAAAATAATTTTCTGGGCAATAGCGACCAACCTTGGTCGCTACCTACCCAGATTTCTATTAAAAAAATACAATTTCTGGAAATATAGCGACCAATGTTGGTCGCTTATCTTTAAAAAAAATTTAAATTCTTGAATTTAGCGACCAACTTTGGTCTCTATTGTCCAGATTTTAAAATATAATATTTGGATTAGAGACAAAAGTTGGTCTCTTTCTAATGATTAATGATAAATTAAAAACAACGTATTTCATATGTAGAGACCAACTTTGGTCGCCAAATCTATATTATTAAATTAATATAGCGACCAAAGTTGGTCACTAAAGTCAAAATCAGAATATTTGGTCCTTTTACCTTAGAGACCAAAGTTGGTCACTAATTAGCGACCAACTTTGGTCCCAAAAATAAAGGGACCAACAATATTGCGACCAGGCATGTTTGGTCGCTTTTTGGTCGCTTTTAGGCCTATAATCGACCAACTTTGATCGCTTTTTGTGGTCGCTTTTTACCGAATTTCTAGTAGTGTGAGAGTAAAAGCACGAAGGGTGATGCCGTGCAGTATCATTGTTTCATTGTGAAGTTGAGAGTAAAAGCACGAAGGATGATGTCGTGCAATTTTCTTCATTGTACTTAATTGTTCTTATTGGTTAAAGGTATATTGATTGTTCTGGTTATCATTTTTGTTGTATATCTCGTATCATGTATCCCCTTAGCATCCCCCATCCCAATAATACATCTATAGCTTCTATTTGTTGCTATTTTGCACATATACTGTTAAATTGCATAAGTTTATTATGTAGGAGTCTTGTCATAGCCTCGTCACTACTTCGTCGAGGTTAGGCTTGACACTTACTTGTACATGGGGTCGGTTGTACTCATACTACACTCTGCACTTTTTATGTAGACTTTGGTAATTGCCCTAGCTGTTCGTAATGCGTAGCAGCTTGGATTCTTACATCGGAGACTCGAGGTAGATCTGCTAACGTCCGCAGACCCTAAAGTCCCCTTCTATTTACTATCTTACTTTTTAATTCTTTCAAATAGTTGTATTTCTTTCAGACTCTGTATGTAGAAAATCTTAGGAGCTCGTGAGTTGTGACTCCAGATCCATATTGGAGTAGATATTGGGCGTTTATGTTATTCTACACTCGATTTTATTTCATTTTGGCTTAATTGATTTTATTTATTGAATTTTAATGAAAATTGACTTAACGGTTCTCTAACGTTGGCTTCCCTGGAAAGTAAAATGTTAGGCACCACCATGGTCCCGAAGGTGGGAATTCCAGGTCGTGACAAATTGGTATCAAAGCACTAGGTTGCCTAGTTCTCACAATTCACGAGCAGGCTTAGTAGAGTCCGAAAGATCAGTATGGAGACGTCTGTGCTATCTTCCAGAGGTTATGAAGTTTAAGAACAAATTTCACTTCTATTCTTCTCTGTTGTGCGATTTTTTTCTCTCATTGCTAATTGAACTCTTATACTCTTGTTCTCTCGCAGATGGCGAGAACGCGTATTGCATCTTCAGTTGAGCAACAGCCAAAGCCCCTAGTGGTAGCTCCTACGAAGGGTAGAGGTCGAGGCCGAGGTCATGCTAGAGGCCGAGGCAGGGGTAGAGCTCAGCCCAGAGCTCGAGCAGCAGCACCAGTAGTGGAGCCTCAGGTGGAGTTTGATGGGAAGATTCTAGCCCAGACTATGCCTGTTGGACCAGCTCAGGTCACGGAGGGGTTCATCGCCACTCCAGTGCTTCAGGATGCTTTGGTACTTTTAGTGGGCCTTATGGAGAGTGTGGCCCAGGCCTGTACATTCCCTATGGCACCAGTAGTCTCCCAGGCTGGGAGAGGAGCACAAACTCCCGCTATTCACACTCCGGAGCAGATGGCTCCCAGTATCAGATTCCAGCAGCCCAGTTAGTTGGAGTAGCTCAGCCGGTTGTTGCAGCACAGGCCGGTGATGGACAAACTATGTTTTCTGAGGGCTTATTGAGATTGGACAAGTTCACCAAGCTCTTTCCAGTTTACTTCAGTGATGCACCTTCTGAGGACCCACATGATTATCTTGACCGCTGCCATGAGGTGCTGCGGAACATGGGGATAGTGGAGACTAATAGGGTTGATTTTGTGTGTTCCAGATGATGGGTTTCGCCAAGATATAGTGGAAGGGCTTTGTATCGACCAGACCAGTTGGGTCGTTTGCTCTTACTTGGGACCAGTTCTCTCAGATATTGCTTGAGAATTTCCTTCTTGTCATACTAAGAGAGGATTATCGCAGGCAGTTCGAGTGTCTTTAGCAGGGCAACATGTCTGTCACTCAGTATGAGGCCCGTTTTGTGGATTTTGCCCGTCATGCTATTCTTCTGCTTCCTACCGAGAGAGAGAGAGAGAGGGTGATGAGGTTTATTGAGGGACTTGCTTAGCCTATCAAGTTGTAGATGGTCAAGTAGACGGGAGTGAGATTTTTTCTAGACATCTGCCAATATCTCCAGACGAGTCAAAATGGTTCTAGCACAGGGGGGGAGTTAGGGGTCTGACAAGAGGCCTCGTCATTCCAGTGGATTCAGTGGTGCCTCATCTGGAGGCAAGTGTACTTTTGGTAGAGGCCATCCTCCTAGAACGTTTCATTCAGCACTCAAGGCATCCCATAGTGCTTCAGGTGGTCATGGCCCTCATATGCCTTATTTCGACCAGCTAGCCTAACCATTTTTCAAAACAAAGTTTCGAGAAGCAGAGGGAAGAGTAGTATGTCCTGAATGGGTAATTTTAATACCATTACCATCACCAACAATTACATCATCGGAACCAATGCAGTCTGAGTAAACCTTCTTGATTGGTATTGCAATAATCTTGGTTGAAAGGATTTTTGTCACGACCTAGATTTCTCACCATCGGGTGTTGTGATGGCGCCTACTATCGGAGCTAGGCAAGCCAAATATTTAAAACATCTTTCTTTCTTTCCTTCAAACAATATAATAAATGAGACAAAATTTAAGCGGAAGACTTTAAATCTAAAGCAACTGAAAACCAAAAGTGCGGAAGTTTAATACACATCACTACCCAAGGTCTGGTGTCACTAGCTCACGGACTACTACAGAATACTACAAACAATGTCTGAAAGGAAATACATCATGTTTGTCTGATACAAGATGAACAAACGAAAAACATGGAAAGGGACTTCGGCCTGCGAACGCCAGCTAGGCTACCTCGAGAGTCCCTGGACTGAAGATAGCTCCCAGAAGTCCTACTGCTGTGGTCCGTAAGCTGCTCCCTGATCTGTGCACAAAAATGCACAGAGTGTAGCATCAGCACAACCGACCCCATGTGCTGGTAAGTGCCTGGCCTAACCCCGGCGAAGTAGTGACGAGGCTAAACAGGACCTACCACAATTAACCTGTACAGATATATATATACAAGTGCAAGAAAAAAACAATAACAAGATAATACAAAGTAAAGCTAGGAGGGGACATGCTATCGGGGAGTAACATGTAAAAATGAAATATCGGAAATAAACAGAAGAAACTCCGTCTCCCTATATATATATATATATATCGGTTTCCATGATATAAATATATATATATAGTGGACGGCGTGCCACACGATCCCATAATATCATATATAAGTGGACGACATGCCACACGATCCCATAATATCATATATAAGTGGACGGCGTGCCACACGATCCCATAATATCATATATAAGTGGACGGCGTGCCACACGATCCCATAATATCATATATAAGTGGACGGCGTGCCACACGATCCCATAATATCATATATAAGTGGACGGCGTGCCACACGATCCCATAATATCATATATAAGTGGACGGCGTGCCACACGATCCCATAATATCATATATAAGTGGACGGCGTGCCACACGATCCCATAATATCATATATAAGTGGACGGCGTGCCACACGATCCCATAATATCATATATAAGTGGACGGCGTGACATACGATCCCATAATATCATATATAAGTGGACGGCGTGTCATACGATCCCATTATATAATTCAAAACATATGATTTTGTAAGGAGAGTCCCATTAGGGGAAATCAACAACATATCACTCTAACCCGGCAAGGGTACAACTAATAGCCCAAAATATCCCGACAAGGGAGAGTATATATATCGGTCTACACATCCCGGCAAGGGAGTAATCACAACACATTCTCTTTTTAAATCCATTCTTCCTCAACTAACACATTCATGTTCGAGCTAACGCTCCAAAAGTACACCAATCACAATTTTACCTCAACCGTTCACATTATATGAAGCTCATCAAATAAACAAGGAGGTTGTGTCACGTTATTCGAATTTAAAAGCAATTAAGACTCACGGTCATGCTAGACTCCGGTGCATAGATAACCGTCACCATGCCTATACACCGTACTCCACATTAGCAAGTAGAAAATAACATCCTAATCCTATTCCCTCAAGCCAAAGTTAGAACAAACACTTACCTCGAATGCTCCAAACTCAACTCACGCTTCTAGTATAGCTTTACCTCTTGATTCCACCACCAATCCGCTCGAATCTAGTCATAAGTTACTTAATCACATTAATAATTACTAAATGAATCACTCCCCATGCATGAAAATAAATTTTACAAGGTTTTTCCCAAAATGGTCAAAAATACCCCCGGACCCACGTGGTCGAACTCGAGGTTCGGACCAAAACCCAGTTACTTATTCCCCCATGAATCCAAATATATGATTTGTTTTTAAATCAGACTCCAAATTGTGGTCCAACTTCTCAATTTGTATAAAACCTAGGTTCTACCCAAAACACTCAATTTCCCCCATGAAAATCTTTGTGTTGAAGTTGAAATCATGTTAAAAGATGTTAAGAAGTGAAGAAAATGAGTTAGAATCACTTACCAACCGTTTTGAAGAAGAAAAGTTGTTTGGAAAATCGCCTCTTAGGTTTTGGGTTTTTGAAAAGTGGAAAAATGACTAAAAATCCCGAATTTATACATTTTTCTGGGGGCTGGCGCGGACCGCACAGAAATGCACCGCGGCCGCGCCGAGGGAGGAGAGAAGTGGGCTCTCTCTGAACCCACCCAGCGCGGACCGCACGCGGCCGCGCTGGTCGACCCTCTAAACCCCACCACGCGGACCACACAGAAAAGCACCGTGGCCGCGTGGCTGCCAGCGCGGACCGCGCAGAAATGGTCGCGGCCGCGCTGGGCCTGCAACATCTGAACCTATATATTTTTTCTAAGTCTAAGACCTCCCGGGCCCTACTCAAAACTCACCCGAGCCCTTGGGGCTCCAAACCAAACATTCATATGATCTCGAAAACACCTTACGGACTTACTCGTGCGATCAAATCGCCAAAATAACATCATATACATAGGATCAAGCCTCATAATACATGATTTTCTTTCAACTTTCATAAAAACTCAAATTCCCCATTTTAAGTCCGGAACACGTCATATGACGTCCGTTTTTAGCCAAACTTTACAGATAGTGCTTAAAACATATTTAAGACTCGTACCGAGCATCAGAACCAAAATACGAGCCCGATACCACAGTTTTCTGATCAATTATCTTCTTCATTTTCCTTAATTAATTTCAGAAAATAATTTCACACAAAAATTCATTTCTCGGGCTTGGGACCTCGGAATTTAATTCCGGGCACATGCCCAAGTCCCATATTTTTATACGGACCCTCCGGGACCGTCGAATCATAGGTCCGGGTCCGTTTACCCAAAATGTTGACCGAAGTCAACATTATGCATATTAATACCAAAATTCATCAATTTTTTCACAAAATCCACATATTCTAACATAAAAACTTTCCAGCTACGCGCCCGAACTGCGCATGCAAATCGAGGCGACTAAAAGCAAGGTTTTCAAGGCCTTGGGAGCACGGAACAAGGAAGAATTACGGTGATGACTCCTTGGGTCGTCACATTCTCCACCTCTAAAACAACCGTTCGTCCTCGAACAGACAAAAGAAAGAAGTACCTGAGTCAGGAAATAAATGAGGATAACGGCTCCGCATATCGGACTCGGACTCCCAGGTCGATGCCTCAGGAGGCTGACCTCTCCACTGAACACGCACCGAAGGAAAACTCTTCGACCTCAATTGTCGAACTTGCCGGTCTAGAATAGCCACCGGCTCCTCCTCATATGACAGATCCTTGTCCAATTAGACAGTGCTGAAATCTAACACGTGCTATGGATCTCCGCGATACTTTCGGAGCATAGATACATGAAACACGGGATGCACAACTGACAAGCTAGGTGGCAAGGCAAGTCTATAAGCCACCTCTCCCACACGATCAAGAATCTCAAATGGACCGATGAACCTAGGGCTGAGCTTGCCCTTCTTCCCAAATCTCATCACGCCCTTCATAGGCGATACACGGAGCAATACCCGCTCACCAACCATGAAAGCAACATCTCTGACCTTGCGGTCTGCATAACTCTTCTGTCTGGACTGAGCTGTACGAAGTCTATCCTGAATAATCCTGACCTTGTCCAAGTCTTCCTGAACCAGATCCGTACCCAATAATCGAGCCTCTCCCGGCTCAAACCATCCAACTGGAGACTGACATCGCCTACCATACACCGCCTCATACGGAGCCATCTGAATGCAGGACTGGTAGCTGTTGTTGTAGGCGAACTCTGCTAAAGGCAAAAACTGGTCCCACGAGCCTCCAAAATCAATGACACAGGCTCGGAGCATGTCCTCAAGAATCTGAATAGTCCTCTCGGACTGACCGTCCGTCTGGGGATGAAATGCTGTACTCAACTCAACCTGGGTGCCCAACTCTCGCTGAACCGCTCTCCAGAAATGCGAGGTAAACTGCGTACCCCGATCCAAAATGATAGATAGATGCACCCCATGAAGGCGAACAATCTTCCTGATATAAATCTCGGCTAACCTTTCGGACGAATAGGTGGCTGCAATAGGAACAAAATGCGCTAACTTGGTAAGCCTATCAACAATGACCCAAACTGTATCAAAATTTTTCCGAGTCATCGGAAGTCCAGTAACGAAATCCATCGTAATCCTCTCCCACTTCCACTCGGGAAGTGCAATCCTCTGAAATAGACCACCGGGTCTTTGATGCTCGTACTTAACCTGCTGACAATTCAAACACCGAGCCACATGTGCAACGATGTCTTTCTTCATCTTACGCCACCAATAGTGCTGCCTCAGATCCTGATACATCTTCGCGGCTCCCGGGTGAATAGAATACTGAGAACTGTGGGCCTCCGCTAAGATCAACTCTCGCCATTAATATTGGGCACACAAACTCGCCCCTGCAATCTCAATACACAATCATCATCTAAGGTTACTTTCTTGGCACCTCCACGCTGCACCGTGTCTCTTAAGACACACAAATGGGGATCCTTAAATTGCCGCTCGCGGATACGCTCTAATAGTGAGGAACGAGCAACCGTGCAAGCTAACACTCTGCTAGGCTCAGAAATATCCAACCTCACAAGACGATTGGCCAAGGCCTGAACATCCAAAGCAAGTGATCTCTGGCTGACTGGAATATAAGCAAGACTACCCATGCTGGCGGACTTCCTGCTCAATGCATCGGCCACCACATTGGCCTTCCCCTGGTGGTATAAGATAGCAACATCATAATCCTTTAGCAACTCTAACCACCTTCTCTGCCTCAAATTCAACTCTTTCTGCTTGAACAGATACTGAAGACTCTTATGATCAGGGTAAACCTCACAAGTCACGCCATATAAGTAATGCCTTCAGATCTTCAGGGCATCAACAATGCCTGCCAACTCGAGATCATGAACCGAATAATTCTTCTCGTGGATCTTCAACTGCCTCAAAGCATAAGCAATGACTTTGCCTTCCTGCATCAACACTGCACCAAGCCCAATACGAGACGCATCACAATAGACCGTATATGGCCCTGAACCTGTAGGCAAAACCAATACTGGTGCCGTAGTCAGAGCCGTCTTGAGCTTTTGAAAGCTCGCCTCACACTCGTCTGACCACCTGAACTGGACACCCTTCTGGGTCAATCTGGTCATAGGGGCTGCAATGGATGAAAACCCCTTCACGAACCGACGGTAGTAACCGGCTAACCCTAGGAAACTCCGAATATCCATAGCTGAAGCTGGTCAAGGCCAGTTCTTGACTGCCTCTATATTCTTCGGGTATACCTGAATACCTGCTGCTGATACGACATGACCCAGGAATGCGACCGAACTCAACCAAAACTTGCACTTTGAGAACTTAGCATACAACTGACTATCCTTTAGGGTCTGAAGAACCACTCTGAGGTGCTGCTCATGCTCCTCCTGACTGCGGGAGTATATAAGAATATCGTCAATGAAGACTATCACGAACAAGTCCAAATAAGGTCTGAACACTCGGTTCATCAACTCCATGAACGCTGCTGGGGCATTAGTCAATCCAAGTGACATGACCAAAAACTCATAGTGCCCATACAGAGTGCGAAATGCTGTCTTAGGGACATCAGACGCCCTAATCCTCAGCTGGTGGTAGCCAGATCTCAAATCTATCTTTGAAAACACCCTCGCACCCTGAAGCTGGTCGAATAAATTGTTGATCCTCGGTAGTGGGTACTTATTCTTAATTGTAACCTTGTTCAATTACAGGTAATCGATGCACATTCTCATTGAACCATCCTTTTTTTTAACAAACAACACCGGCGCACCCCAAGGCGAAATACTGGGTCTAATGAAACCTTTCTCAAGCAAATCCTGCAACTGTTCCTTTAACTCTTTCAACTCCGGTGGGGCCATACGATATGGCGGGATAGAAATGGGCTGAGTGACCGGGGCCAAATCAATACAAAAGTCGATATCCCTGTCGGGCGGCATACCCGGCAAGTTTGAAGGGAAAACCTCAGGAATCTCCCGAACAACGGGCACAGAATCAATAGAAGGTGCCTCTGCGCTAGAATCGCGAACATACGCCAAGTAGGCCAAACATCCCTTCTCGACCATACGCCGAGCTTTCACATACGAGATAACACTGCAGGTACAATGACCAGAAGTCCCTCTCCACTCTAAGAGGGGTAAACCCGATAAGGCTAAGGTCACGGTCTTGGCATGACAATACAAGATCGCATGATATGGGGACAACCAATCCATCCCTAATATGACGTCGAAATCCACCATTTCCAAGAGCAACAAGTCAACACGGGTCTCCAGACCCCTGAATACCACAACACATGAATGATGAACCCGGTCCACCACTATAGAATTCCCCACTGGCGTAGACACATATACATGAATACTCAAGGCCTCACTACGCATAACCAAATAGGGTGCAAAATAGGACGACACATATGAATACGTAGATCCGGGATCAAATAGCACAGAAGCATCCCTATCACAAACCAGAATAGTACTTGTAATCACAGCATCTGATGACTCAGCCTCTGGCCCGGCTGGCAAGGCATAACAATGGGGCTGGGCGCCACCTCTTTGAATCATATCCCTGGGACGATCTGCTGCTGGTTGACCCCTACCTCTAGCGGTCTGAGCTCCACCTCTAAGACCTCTACCTCCACCTCTATGTCCTCTACCCCTGCCTCTGCTGGCTGGGCAGGCTGTGGGGCAACTGGTGCTTGGATCATCGGGCGAGGACCCTGCTGCTGCGAGCTGCTGGAAGCTCGAGGGCAATATCTGTCAATGTGACTCACATCGCCGCAAGTATAACAGGCCCTCGGCTGCTGAGAATAACGAAGTGGTGGTGCACTGATAGGTGCTGATGGTAAACTGAAGAGCTGCTGGTCAGAATACTGCGGCTGAGAACCACGACCACCTGGTGTACCATGAAAAACCTGGAGAGCTGACTGAAAGGGCCTCGAAGGATGGCCTCTACCATAAGAATCCCTACCTCCAGACGAGGTACCACTGAATCTACCAGAATGACAGGGCCTCTTATCAGACCCATGACCACCTCCCTGAGCAAGTGCCCTCTATATCCGGCGGGCACCATCTACCGCCTCCTAAAATGAAATCTCACTACCGGCACTCATGGCCATCTGAACACGGATCGGCTGGGCCAACCCATCAATAAACCTCCGCACCCTCTCTCTATCGGTGGGGAGTATCACAATGGCATGACGAGCAAGATCAATGAACCGGGTCTCATACTGGGTGACCGTCATAGGACCCTACTGGAGACGCTCAAACTGCCTGCGAAGAGCATCTCACTGATTAACTGGAAGGAACTTCCCCAGAAATAACTCTGAAAACTGATCCCAGGTCAATAATGGCGACCCTGCTGGCCTGGCTAAATAGAAATCCCTCCACCAAGTCTTGGCGGATCCTGCCAGGCGAAAAGTGGCGAAGTCGACCCCATTGATCTCTACAATGCCCATAGTCCGTAGAACCTCATGACATCTGAATATGAAATCCTGAGCATCCTCTGAGGGAGTGCCACTATATGTAGTAATGAAGAGCTTGGTAAAATGATCAGGCCTCCACAAAGCATCCGCGGACATAGCCGCACCATCACTGGATTGAGCCGCAATACCTGGCTGGGCTGCCACAACTGGCTGAACTGCCACGGCTGGCTGAACTGCTGGAACCGGAGCCTGAGGAGATACCGGCTCTAGAGTACGAGTATCGGGAGTCTGAACTCCTCCCCCAGCCTGAGATGTGGCTGGAGCTACGGGAAGCAAACCCGCTCTAGAAATGCCCTCCATAAAGCCTACCAGTCGGACCAAAGCGTCTTGAAGCACTGGAGTGGCTATGAAACCCTCTGGGACCTGAGCTGGGCCCACTGGAACAGCTGGGGCTGGAACCTCCTCCTCAAAATCGACCTGAGGCTCCGTCGCTGGAAATGCTGCTCGGGGCTGAGCTCTGTCCCGGCCTCGGCCTCTGGCACGGCCTCGGCCTCGGCCCCGCCCTCTGGCACGGCCTCGGCCTCGCCCTCTGGCACGGCCTCGGCCTCGGCCTCGCCCTCTACCCCTAATAGGGGCTGTTGGTGGTGGCTCAGGTTGTTGCGCGGTAGAAGAGGAAACACGTGTCCTCGCCATCTGCGAAAGAACAGAGTGGAAAGATAATCAGTACTTGAGAAACAGAATGGCACGACAAGAATGAACAAGTTGAAGTTTTCCTAACTCAGTAGCCTCTGCGGGATAAATACAGACGTCTCCGTACCGATCCATCGGACTCTACTAAGCTTGTCCGTGAGTTGTGAGACCTACGTAACCTAGTGCTCTAATACCAACTTGTCACGACCCGGATTTTCCACCATCGGGTATCGTGATGGTGCCTACTATCGGAGCTAGGCAAGCCAAATATTTAAAACACCTTTCCTGCTTTCCTTCAAACAATATAATAAACGAGACAAAATTTAAGCGGAAGACTTTAAATCTAAAGCAACTGAAAACCAAAAGTGCGGAAGTTTAATACACATCACTACCCAAGGTCTGGTGTCACTAGCTCACGGACTACTACAGAATACTACAAACAATGTCTGAAAGGAAATACATCATGTTTGTCTGATACAAGATGAACAAACGAAAAACATGGAAAGGGACTTCGGCCTGCGAACGCCAGCTAGGCTACCTCGAGAGTCCCTGGACTGAAGATAGCTCCCAGAAGTCCTACTGCTGTGGTCCGTAAGCTGCTCCCTGATCTGTGCATAAAATTGCACAGAGTGTAGCATCAGCACAACCGACCCCATGTGCTGGTAAGTGCCTGGCCTAACCCCGGCGAAGTAATGACGAGGCTAAACAAGACCTACCACAATTAACCTGTACAGATATATATACAAGTACAAGAAAAAAGAACAATAACAAGATAATACAAAGTAAAGCTAGGAGGGGACATGCTATCGGGGAGTAACAGGTAAAAATGAAATATCGGAAATAAACAGAAGAGACTCCGGTTCCCATGATATATATATATAAGTATATATATATATATATATATATATATATATATATATATATAAGTGGACGACGTGCCACACGATCCCATAATATTATATATAAGTGGATGGCGTGCCACACGATCCCATAATATCATATATAAGTGGACGGTGTGCCACACGATCCCATAATATCATATATAAGTGGATGGCGTTCCAAACGATCCCAAATATCATATATAAGTGGACGGCGTGCCACATGATCCCACAATATCATATATAAGTGGACGGCGTGCCACACGATCCCATAATATCATATATAAGTGGACGGCGTGCCACACGATCCCATAATATCATATATAAGTGGATGACGTGCTACACGATCCCATAATATCATATATAAGTGGACGGCGTGCCACACGATCCCATAATATAATTCGAAACATCTGATTTTGTAAGGAGAGTCCCATTAGGGGAAATCAACAACATATCACTCTAACCCGGCAAGGGTACAACTAACAGCCCAAAATATCCCGACAAGGGAGAGTATATATATTGGTCTACACATCCCGGCAAGGGAGTAATCACAACACATTCTCTTTTTAAATCCATTCTTCCTCAACTAACACATTCATGTTCGAGCTAACGCTCCAAAAGTACATCAATCACAATTTTACCTCAACCGTTCACATTATATGAAACTCATCAAATAAACAAGGAGGTTGTGTCACGTTATTCGAAATTAAAAGCAATTAAGACTCACGGTCATGCTAGACTCCGGTGCATAGATAACCGTCACCATGCCTATACACCGTACTCCACATTAGCAAGTAGCAAATAACATCCTAATCCTATTCCCTCAAGCCAAAGTTAGAACAAACACTTACCTCGAATGCTCCAAACTCAACTCACGCTTCTAGTATAGCTTTACCTCTTGATTCCACCACCAATCCGCTCGAATCTAGTCATAAGTTACTTAATCACATTAATAATTACTAAATGAATCACTCCCCATGCATGAAAATAAATTTTACAAGGTTTTTCCCAAAATGGTCAAAAACACCCCCGGACCCACGTGGTCGAAACTCGAGGTTCGGACCAAAACCCGGTTACTCATTCCCCCATGAATCCAAATATATGATTTGTTTTTAAATCGGACCCCAAATTGAGGTCCAACTTCTTAATTTGTAGAAAACTTAGGTTCTACCCAAAACACCCAATTTTCCCCATGAAAATCTTTGTTTTGAAGTTGAAATCATGTTAAAAGATGTTAAGAAGTGAAGAAAATGAGTTAGAATCACTTACCAACCAATTTGAAGAAGAAAAGTTGTTTGGAAAATCGTCTCTTAGGTTTTAGGTTTTTGAAAAGTGGAAAAATGACTAAAAATCCCGAATTTATACATTTTTCTGGGGGCTGGCGTGGACCGCATAGTAATGCACCGTGGCCGCACCGAGGGAGGGGAGAAGTGGGCTCTCTCTGAACCCACCCAGCGCGTACCGCACTGATTTGGTGCACGGTCGCGCTGGTCGACCCTCTGAACCCCACCACGCGGACCGCACAAAAAAGCACCGCGGCCGCGTGGTTGCCAGCGCGGACCGCACGAAAATGGCCGCGGCCGCGCTGGGCCTGCAATATCTGAACCTGTATATTTTTTTCTAAGTCTAAGACCTCCCGGGCCCTACTCAAAACTCACCCGAGCCCTCGGGGCTCCAAACCAAACATTCATATGATCTCGAAAATATCTTACGGACTTACTCGTGCGATCAAACCGCCAAAATAACATCATATACATAGGATCAAGCCTCATAATACATGATTTTCTTTCAACTTTCATAAAAACTCAATTCCCCATTTTAAGTCCGGAACACGCCATATGACGTCCGTTTTTAGCCAAACTTTACAGATAGTGCTTAAAACATATTTAAGACTCGTACCGGGCGTCAGAACCAAAATACGAGCCCGATACCACAGTTTTCTGATCAATTTTCTTCTTCATTTTCCTTAATTAATTTCAGAAAACAATTTCACACAAAAATTCATTTCTCGGGCTTGGGACCTCGGAATTTAATTCCGGGCACACGCCCAAGTCCCATATTTTTCTACGGACCCTCCTGGACCGTCGAATCACAGGTCCGGGTCCGTTTACCCAATGTTGACCGAAGTCAACATTATGCATATTAATACCAAAATTCATCAAATATTTCACAAAATCCACATATTCTATAATAAAAACTTTCCGACTACGCGCCCGAACTGCGCATGCAAATCGAGGCGACTAAAAGCGAGGTTTTCAAGGCCTCGAGAGCACGGAACAAGGAAGAATTACGGTGATGACCCCTTGGGTCGTCACAATTTTGTGGATCTTTGTTTTTATTGTAGTGATTATAATAATAAGAATGATTCTAGTATTAGAGGTGGCCTATAAATAGACCTTTAGAACTCATGTAGATCATCTTGAAGAGTAACAATTTTCTCCTTAACATTACTCTATGCACTTATTTCTTTCTATTGGCTTTATCGTGAGCAAGCTTTATCTGATAAGACTATTTGTGAAATTCTCTTATGTTCATCTAATTATTTTCTTGTTTATTCGTTCTACATCAGTTCTGGTATCATAGCCTAGGTTCAGTGGGACGAGTATGATAATGGTAGAGTGATGGTGCGAGACTCGCTTTGGATAAGCGCAAACAAAAAGAAGCTAGTTGTGGCTTCGTCCACCATAAGTACTCTAACGATGTGGGTGGCACACAAAAGAATCTTGTTGTGGCTTTGGCCGCCATAAGTACTCTAACGATGTGGGTGGCACACAGTGAATATCAAAAATTGACTTGTTGATCGTGGAAATGGCCCACATGGAACTTAGTTCAAGGAGGAAACCCATGAATCGTGATAGTGAGCCACATGGAACTTAGTTCAAGAGGGAGATTGTTGGGTACTATGTGAACAAAGTGCTACATTGGTAGCTGAAAAGATTGGGATCCTACATATAACGTGTATGGATCTCTTAATGGGGTAAGGCCTTTTGGGGAAATCCGTGCGGACTGGACCCAAAGAGGACAATATCACACAAGGTTAAGAGTATCTTTTTGGACTGTTTTAGTCCAACAACTAGTATTAGAGCCAATATTTTTTCTATGGCTGACGAAGCAACTGGAAGATCCCATGACAACTATATAGGAGGATATGATCAAGGAAATTAACTGTCGTTACTATTGCTTCCTTGACCTTCTAAGAGGAGTTTCGTGCACTATAGGAATATCTGATTAGAAGAGATGAATCTACGTATAGATGTTCTTAATACAAGCAGGAGGCCAAGGGGTGAAGCTATGGAATTTGCCCAAGCATCACATGCTGAAGGACGTGACTATGTTCATCCACGTTAACGACAACCCATTCTAGAAGATACGGAGGACGAAGAAGAAGAAGATCTTGAGTTGTTCAATAGTGGGAGAGGACATAAGCAACGTCAAGCTGCACAATGATTTCCTTGGGATGAGGAGTTTCGCCTAAAGGAAGATCGTCCTGCTTTTGATGGCAATTGGAATATTGAGGGGTTCATGGATTGGCTCACAGAAGTGGACAGATTCTTTGACTATATGGAGATTCCTGACGAGTGTAGGGTTAAAGTAGTAGCCTACAGGTTAAAGGGGGCAGCATTTGCCTGGTGGGAACGTCTACAGGACATAATACGTTGTGAAGGAAAGGGGTGAGTTTATACTTGGAACCAAATGAAGCAACTGCTCAAGGGTCGATTTTTGCCCCTAGATTATGATCAATATTTGTTTCTGCAATATCAACGGACGTCTAAGGTGACAGATCTATGCATGATTATACTACTGAATTCATGAGGCTTGTTGAACACAACAATCTGATGGAGTTTGATAGCCAACAAGCAGCTAGATATATCAATGTATTAATGCTCGCAATCCAGGACAGGGTTGATGTACAGATGTTGGAAAATGTTGCCAAAGCACGAAATATGGCATTAAAGGTAGAGGTGATGATGCAAGAGAAGAAGGAGATTGGAGCAAGAAGAATCGCTCTTTGTCTGCTCCAACGACTATTGACCAGGATGCACCCACCTATAATTCCCAAAGACAAGCAGAAAATTTTTGCTAATGATAGAGCTCCTGGGAAAAGACCAGTGAATGGATCACACAAGCAAATGCATGTGAATCCATATGCTATACCAACTACTAGAAAGTGCTACCGTTGTCATCAAACTGGCATAACTCTAGCGATTGTCCACAAAGGAAGGGAATCAACATAGTAGAGCGGGGATAACACATAGAAGATGGTGAAGAGGGTGATGAATTGACGTGTAGGTCTGATGGTGACAGTGATGGCGGGGATTTTGATGAAAGATAGATCTATGTAGTGTGGAAGATGATGCTAGTCCCAAAGAAGGATGAAATGACTCAGCGCCACCAACTCTTTCACACCAAGTGTACAATCAACGGCAATATTTGTTACTTGATAATTGATGGTGGTAGTGAAGAGAACATCATTGGAAAGAGTATTATTGAGAAACTACAGTTACCAGTGGAGAAACATTTGGATGTATCAAAACCGTAGGAAATATCCAACTAACAAAAAGATGCAGAGTTTCTTTCTCAATTGGAAAGTACAAAGATGAAGTGTACTGCAACGTGGTAGACATGGACTCATGCCATCGGTTATTTCATAGGCTGTAGCAGTTTGACAAGGATGCTCACCATTTTGGATGAAATAACATATATAAATTAGAAGTAAATGGATTAAGGGTGAACCTAGTTCCAATGAATAAAATCAGTAAGCCCAAAGCTCGGAAAGTGGAGGCAAGTCCTTTGTGACACTTAGAGAAGGAGTTTGAAGTTGCTTGTAAGGACACTCAAGTAGTTCATTGCCTTGTGGTAAGAAAACATCCTAGTTACAGCAAAGGATCTACCAGAGAAATCAATTACCGATGATTTGAGGCTATTGTTAGAGGAGTTCAAGGATGTTATGCCCAAAGAGCTGCCTGCAGAGCTGCCACCTATACGAGATATTCAACACCACATTGATCCCATTCCTGGGGCAAGTTTACCAAACCTACCGCACTATTGAATGAGTCCTAATAAGAATGAGATTTTAAGCATCCAAGTTGAAGAGTTATTAAATAAAGGTCATATACCAGAGAGCATGAGCCCTTGTGCAGTACCAGCCTTACTCTCACCAAAGAAAGACAGAAGTTTGGAGAATGTGTGTAGACAGTAGGAAAACTAACAAGATCACTATGGGATATAAATTTCCAATTCCTTGATTTGAAGACATGCTGGACCAGTTAGATGGTTCAATATTATTTTCAAAGATTGATCTGCGCAGGCGGTACCATCTGATTAGGGTTCGACTAGGAGATGAGTGGTAAGTCAGCTTTTAAGATGCGTGATGGATTATATGAGTGGTTAGTCATGTCTTTTGGCTTAACTAATGCTTCAAGTACTTTTATGCGACTTATGAACTAGGTCATACGGCCATTTATTTTAAAGTTTGTTAATATACTTTCGCGATATCCTGATTTGCAGTCGAATTAAGAAAGATCGCATCTTGCACCTAAGGGAGGTATTGGTTGTCTTACATAAAAATAAGCTCTATATCAACCTCAAGAAGTGCGGTTTTATGACCTCGGAGTTACTGTTCTTAGGGTTCCTTTTCATCGTTGATGGTATTCGAGTGGAAGAAGAAAAGGTGTGTGCTATTAAGGAGTGGCCAGTACATAGAATACTAAGTGAACTGCGTAGTTTTCACGGGTTAGAAACTTTCTATCGTCGATTTATTCATCATTTTAGTAAGATCATGGCTTCCATTACTGATCTCTCGAAGAAAGGAAAGTTTCATTGGAGTGAAGATACAGACAAAAGTTTCAATATCATCAAAGAGAAGCTAACTACCGCTCAAATCTTAGCTTTGCCGAGTTTTGACAATATTTTCAAAGTGGAGTGTGATGCAAGTGGAGTAGGAATTGGAGCAGTGAAATCACAAGAAAAGCGCAATTAGCCTTTTTCAGTGAGAAATTGAGTGACGCACGACAGAAGTGGTCTACTTATGACAAGGAGTTTTATGCGGTTATACGGGCTTTAAAGCACTGGGAACATTATCTTATCGCTATAGAGTTTGTTCTCTATACTGATCATCAGGATTTAAAGTCCCTTGGAAGCCAATGAAGAATTAGTCAAGACGCATGTCAGATGCATCATTTTTTCTTAGAGAAGTTTTCTTATCGACTTCGACACAAGTTAGGAGTAGACAACAAAGTTGCTGATGCTTTAAGCCATCGAATAGCATTGATAACAACGCTTAGGTTTGAAATCATGAGCTTTGATTGTTTGAAAGAAAATTACGAGAATGACGGAGATCTTGGAGAAAATTGGGAAAGATGCTAGCTTAAGCAAGTTGTTGACGATTTTTACATTTGTGAAGATTCCTTATGAAAGGTAACAAGTCTTCCTTCCTTCCACCTCCTTTCGTGAGAAGGTTATTAGAGATTTACATGGCAGAGGCTTAGTTGGACATCTGGAAAAAGACAAGAGAATTGTTGCTAGAAGAAAGGTATTATTGGCCTTAACTGAAACGAGATATCAGTAAATTAGTGAAAAGATGTTACACATGTCAAACTGCCAAGGGTCAAACATAGAATACTGGCTTTTACATTCCTTTACCAGTAGCTGAATATATTTGAGAGGATTTAACCATGAACTTTGTGCTTGGATTACCACGAACGCAACAAGGTATGGATTCTATTTTCGTGGTGGTTGATCGTTTCTAAAAAAATTCTCAACTCATTTCTTGCAGGGAAACCACAGATGCTTCCAATGTTGCTAGGCTATTTTTCAAAGAGATTGTTAGCTTGCATGGAGTCTCTCTAAGTCAATCACTTCTGATAGGGATACCCGATTTTTGAACCATTTTTGAATTTCCCTATGGAAAATGTTTGAACATCAGTAAAGTTCAGCAGTATTGCTCACCCACAGACAGATGGCCCGATCGAAGTTGTTAATCAAACTTTAGGCAATCTGATTCTCAGCATATGTGGAGGTAAGCCTAAATAATGGGATTTTGCACTGTCACAAGCTGTGTTTGCCTACAATAGTGTTGTTCATAGCGCAACTGCGAAGTCACCATTTTCTATTGTTTATGTCCAATTCCCATGACATGTCTTAGACTTGCTTAAGTTTCCACAGGTTCCAGGAGCGAGCATAATCGCAACTCACATGACCAAACAGGTGCAAGATATTCAAGCAAAAGTCAGGCAAAAACTTGAAGAAACTAACACTAAGTACAAAGCAAATGCCGATAAACACCGTCGGTTACAGATCTTTGAAAAAGGCGATGATGTTATGGTGTTTTTGCAAACGGAAAGGTTTCTACTGGTACTTATAACAAGACGCAACCAAAGAAGTATGTTCCTTATCGCATCCTAAAGAAAATCAATAACAACGCCTATGTGGTCGATTAACTGGATGACCTGAAAATTTCCAAGACTTTTAATGTAGCTGACCTTTCACCTTACCATCCATCTAATAACCACTCAATCCAGAAAAGGCAATTCAGGCGAGGACGGAATCTTTTCCTAAGGAGGGGAGAATTGATAAATAAAATCAAGCAAAGAATAATATAAATTAGACAGAGAATTAGATCCAATGATTTCTATTTGAGATTTTGAAAGGTTACCTCTTGATTGGTATTGCAATAATCTTGGTTGAAAGGATTTTGTGGATCTTAATTTTTATTGCATTTAATTTTAATAACAAGAATATTCTAGTATTAGAGGTGGCCTATAAATAGCCCTTTAGAACTCGTTGTAAATCATCTAGAAGTGAATAATAGTTTTTTCCTTAAGATTACTCTAAACACTTGTTTTTTTCTGTTGGCTTTACCGTGAGCAAGCTTTCTCTGATAAAACTATCCATGAAATAATCTTATATTCATCTAATTACTTTCTTGTTTATTCGTCCTACATACTAGGGTTTAGTAAGGTACAACAATTGCTATTGATCCATCTGGTAGATATTATCAGTTGGATGGGAATGAAGGAATTAGGAAATTTTAAGCCCTAATAAATGAAGGTTTCAGGTATGTTAATTTATTTGTTGTGGACCTCCTTTATGATAGTGTGATTATTCCTAATTATACCCATCCTACTGATATCAATAGTGTACCTATAATTGTTGATATTGTCTGTGATAACAGCGAAGAAGACACAAATAATAAAAGTTTACATAGTGATTATGATAGTGATGTGTTAGCTATATTTCAGAGGCAAAGGAAGTTTAAGGTTACTGGCCAACTTGATAGGTATAAAACCTTGGAAAAGAATATGACATTTAAGGATCTTATAAAAGCTAAAGAAGTTATTGCCTTTTATATTGTTGCTAATAAGAAGGGTCTTAAGGTAGATAAGAGTGATAAAAGGAGACTTAGATACATGTGTGATACTGGGTCCCTCTAGGTATTTTATTTTGTAAGGATGGGAAAAATAAACGAATCAAGGTAAAGACTTGGCACAATGAACATAATTGTGGTGAGTCATATGAGAATATAAGAGCTACTTCTATTGCTTTAGCATATTATTTCAAGAAAAAGGTTCAGAATAATCCTAAGTTTAAGGTGAAAGAAATCAATGTTGGCTTGGAGGACAAATTTAAACTTAATATGAGTGATTCAAAGTTAAAAAAGGTGAAAAGTATGGTTTTAAAGAAACTGGAGGGAAGCTACTTGAATGAGTACAACAAGTTAGACGCATATGCTCAAGAATCAAGAAAAAGCAACTTTGGATCTGATGTAGTGATTCAGATATCCATGGATGCAATGGAGGACGGTAAAAAGAGATTTTGAGGATGTTTGTTTGCTTTCAAGCCCTCAAGAATGACTTCAAAGCAAGATTGAGAATTTTATAGGACTTGATAGAATTTTTTTAAAATAAAAATACCAAGAAATATTGTTGTTGGTTGTGGCTCAAGAATCCTATAAGCATGTGTATACATTAGGCTGGGATGTGGTGGGTAAGGAAACTAAAAGAACATGGCAGTAGGTTATAGAGAACTTGAAGAGTTAATTGGACTAGAAAGAGGGTGAAGAAGTAATTATGTAAAAGGTACCTTAATCTTCATTTCAATTTTTTTTGTTTAATTTTTTATTTTTTACTGTGTTAATCTATTATGCTTGATATGCAGGGTCTCTTGTAT